>NC_133386.1:13755000-15005000 GCF_047511655.1 Castor canadensis
GGCCAGGCAGTCCAGACTGTGTATGCTAATTCACCAATGCATCTAGGAAGTGACATCTAAAATTGATAATAGTAATTTCCAAAAGGTAAACTTGAAGTTGCCTGCTGTGAGGGGGTCCAATAACACAGGAACCTTCATTTGCAGTTACAAAAACATAATACAATGGCATTTGGAAACTTTAATTTTCTTATACTGGTAACTTCAAATTAGTCATTTCTTTACTAGCTAGCTATATAGAGTTTCAAATAGAATTGTGCTTACCATAGTTATTAAATCACAGAAAAGTTTTCTTAAGTTGATAAATTACATGCCTCAACATATACCGTCACTAATTACATATGAGCCAAGATGGAATTAATATTTTGAAAAATGGACTACCTAAGTGCCTCAGTCCAATTTCACTACTAGGATGACTCATGCAGTTTCAAACTCCAAAGGTCACTAAAAGTTGTGTTTGTGAAAATTTGGGGAGGCTATGGCCCAGACAATAACTTTAGGCAAAGTTCTGTCATCATGATGTGTTATCAGTCTTCCAACATGAAGCTGCTAGTCCCCAGAATAATTTCTTCAAGATGCAAAAGGAAGCAATAGTTTGGAAAGTAAAATCCTGAACAATTTTGATCATTAAAAATGATGTGGCACTGGTGGGAGGAGGGAGGTGATGGGGAAAGGGGCAGGAGGATGAACGTGGTGCAAATAATGTGTACACATGTATGTAAATGCAAAAATGATACCTGTTGAAACTGTTCCAGGAACTGGGGGAGAAGGGATGAAGGAGAGCAGTGGAGGGGTTGAATTCAAATATGATATATTTGATACATTGTAGGAACCTTTGTAAATGCTACAATGTACCCCCATTCAGCACAACAATAATAAAAAAGAATGAAAGAATGATATGCAGGTGATTTTCAGTATTAAAAAAGTGAGCTCTTTGTTACAAGTTCTGTTTTTTTTCCTAATTCAGGAAGAGAGACAGGAGCCAATAAAAGGCACAAGTTTGGACTATTGTAGAGGATAAAGAAATAAGTGCATAATACTAGGGTATTGGAATTAAAACTCTAATTTACTGTTTTATCAGTAAATAAAGATGACCCTGATAACAGATTTTAGGCAGTTTGTTTCTTAAAATAGCCAAACTCAAATTAAAATGATAATATTTTTGTGTAATAACTAATGTCTACTTCCATTATATAATTCAATCTTTGAAGAAATTCACCAGCAGAGAATATACATAATATTTTCTCCATAATAAATACAATTTCTGCAAGCATCAAGAGGATTGCATATTCTGATATCTTTAAATTTTTATTTAAATTATTGTGCTGGGTGGGAGTACACTATGGCATTTACAAAAGTTCTTACAATATATCAAGTATATCATACTTGAATTCACCCCTCCATAATTCTCCTTTATCCCTCCTTTCCCCCATTCCTGGAATAGTTTCAACAGGTCTCATTTTTCATTTACATACACAGTATTTTCATTATATCCACCCTCCCACCCTTTCCCCACATCCTCCTCCCTCCCACTGGTACCAACCCCCAGCCAGGACCTGTTCCACCCTCCTGTTCTCCAATTTTGCAAATGAAAAAAATGACATTTTTGTTTGTATAAGATAGCTATACAGGGAGTTTCTTAGTGACATTTCCATGTATATATGTACTATATAACCCGAATTGGTCCATCTCCTCTATTTTTCTTCTTTCCACCTTGGTCCCCTTGGTCCCTTCTTATGATGACTTCAACAGGTTTAAAAATTCTATATTCATTGTAGACACAACACAAATATTCCAATATCTAATAAGCACCTTATATTATAAATTTTACTCTAATTCTCTGTTCTCATTTACCTCTAATCAGGTCTTTTAGTTAATTCAAATTTTTTTCATTTCTGTAATTTTTCTTTACAAAATGGTGATATGGGTTTTGTTCAAGGGGTTTACTTTTGTTTTCCTTTTAAATTGGATACAGAAGATTTTTAATATGGCACATTCAGAGGCCAGGTATGAGGATATCCTCTCTTTCCTTCCCTGTTCTTAAATAGTCAGTGGTTGATTTTCTTGTTTTAACTTACAGCTAACAACGTTTCACAAAGCAACCGTTTCCTTAATTCTTGTGTTATTTGCATTCTCTTTATGATCTTTTAAATGACTTTATCATTCCCAACCTACTTGAGAAATAAAACGTATTCTTGTCAATTACAGACAAGAATATGGTCTTGATTCTCAGTCATGGGAAATGCCCGATGAAGGGGCTTTCCTCTGTGGACCCAATATTCCCCCTGGTATGCTTGGTGATGAGACAATCCCTGAACACAAATCCTGCCCCAGGAGCAGCGTTGACACTCTCGCTCTACATTTTAAGTAAGCTCAAATCACTTATTCTCTCCTTATTCCCCTCATTTTCTCCTTTTTTTGTTTCTTGGGCCTTTTTGGTCTTTAAAATGTACTACAAATGGATGGAACTAGAGAACATCTTTCTCTCTTCTGAGTGAGGTTAGCCAAGCTCAGAAGACCAAAAATCATATGTTCTCCCTCATATGTGGACTTTAGATCAAGAGGATTGGACTTTGGTCACATGATAAAGCAAGAGCACACATGGGAGGTATGAGCATAGGTAAGAAACCCCCCAAAAAATGACAGTATTTGATGTCCGCAATGCAAAGAAACTAATGCAGAAACTCTAAAGCAACAGAGGTCAATAAGAGAAGGGGATCAGGAACTAGAGAAAAGGTCAGTTCAAGAAGAATCAACTTAGAATGTAACACATTTGTACAAGGATACAATGCCAGTAATCTCCCTGTATAGCTATCCTTATCTCAACTAGCAAAATGCTTTGTCTTTCTTATTACTGTTTATACTCTCTCTTCAACAAAATTAGAGATAATGGCAGAACAGTTTCTGTCTGGAAGCGAGGGGGTAGGGAGGAGAGGGAGAGAGTGGAGGGCAAGAGGCAGAAAAGACCCAAACATTATATGCACACATGAATAAACAAAAAAATAAAATATATTGCAAGAATTAACATTAGTGCAATTTCCAATTTTTCAAATTTATTTACATGCTCTCAGAAGTTCAAATAATTCCCCTATATTAGTCAGTGATCCATCACTGTAACAAAATACTTTGATATTAAACTTATAAAAAGATTATCTTGTCTCATAATTTTGAAGGTTCCAGTCCATGACTGGTTGACTTTTTGTTTTGGGTCTATGGTGAGGTAGCACATCATGGCAGGAGTGGGACAACTCAGGTTATGGACAGGAAGCAAAAGAGAGTGAGGAGGAAAGGGAGAGATGGGCCCCACAATTCCCCTGAAGTGCACACTTCCAATGACTTAAAGACCTCCCCCTAGGCCTCACCTCTTAAAGTTTTACCACCTCCCAATAGTGTCTCCCTGGGGCCTAAACCTGTAACATATGTGCCTTTGGAGCACATTTTAATATCAAGCATTTATAAAAACGTTTTTATTTTCTTTACTAGAGTACAAGCATATCTAGGATTGAATGAGACATTGTGCATCACAACCTCTAACATTTGACATTCTCTGGCCCATGAAAAAATGACTAAATAAGCCAGGCATGTGGCATGCACCTGTAATTCCAACTCTGCAGGATGCAGAGGTAGGAAGATCATGAGTTTGAGGCCAGTCCAGGTAAAATTAGTAAGACCCGATCTCAAAAATAAACAAAAAATCAATCAACAAACAAAAACACAAAAAATGGGGGTGGGGAGAGTTGGAGCATGGCTCAAGAGATAGAGTACTTGCCCCCGCATGTGTGAGGCTCTCAGCTCAAAATTTTAAGAATTAAAAATAAACAAATGGCTAAACAAACTATATTGCGATTTTTCCTAGATATTCTCTTGACTTGTGTTCCAACTTGTGTACTAGGCTTTTTTTTCACATATTGAACAACAACCTTTCTTCTTTCTCTTCTTGACCGTATTTTATAAAATAGACAGACAGATACATTTCATGTACCATGTGTTTGGGTTCAGACTGTGTTTCAGGTATCTTTGCTATGATCCCTAGTCACATCTCTTACATTTGATGCTGTTCTTAACAGTAGAGCTACAATGTGCAAATTCCAGAAAGGACGTGTAGTGTTAGTCTTGACTTACTCATATTTCATTCCTCACCAACGTATTAAGTATGGGATATTATCCCACACTTTGCATCAGTGTCTTTAGCTATCTTTGCAATGTTTCTGGTATCTATAAATGAACATTGCCTTGAAGAGAAAATGATGATCTCAGCAAAATTTGTTTTTACTAAAAAAAAAAAAAATCCAAATGTAATGATTATCCTCCCTATTTCTCTTTTTTAGTGTATTCCATAATTTTTCTTAAGTTTCTCAGACATTTATTTTTCTGCCTGTTTGATTCTACCTTGCATCTCTTATCTTCTGCTATTATTTCTACATGTCTGAAACTTATCTATATTCAAAAATAAAAATTAAAAACCTCATTGCCACTTCAGCCTCATCATATTAGTCACTTCACCTTCTCAAGAGTCACACAAATCTTCTGTCAAAGATAGACTCAGGGATTCCAAGGTGGTGACTAGAGGGAGGAAGCAGAAAGTGTGCTTCCTAAAGTAAACTCATGGAGATACTCCTGGCAGGAAAAACCACCAAGAAGAGGCAAAACTCTGACATCTCCACACCCCCAGTGTGCACATAGCATCCCCACTCCACGGTAAATGGAGAAACCAGGAGGGCACCCATGCCACCAGACACCAGCTCCTAACCAGCTTGGGAGACCACCAGGTGACCAAATAAGTGGCATGCGGTACTCCCTGGGGCAAATCAGCCCAGTCCATGGACAGACTGACGCCTACCCAGGGAAAAAAGAAAAAAAAAACTGAATAATAAACAAGCAGCTGAAAAAGAAGAAGAAGAAGAAAAAAGAAACATCGCAAAGAGGGCAGGGCATTCTGAGCTCTGGAGAGTGGGGAAGGGGAACTCCATGATGTGAACTGTAAATAAACAAGCCGACCAGAGAAGGCAGGACAGGCGCCACCTCCCCCAGTGTGCTTGGAGAGGAGAAGGCATCCAACAGTGGCTAAAGTGTGGCACATTCCACTGGAGAGTAGGGGAAGGGCACCTCCCCATGTGAACTCTAAATAAAAAAAAAGTCTGCAATTGCAACAGGAGGGTAGGGCTGTATACTGGAGAAAACAAAAGGGGCATGCGTCCAGGACAACTCTAAATAAACAAAGCTGGCAGGGCTAGGTAATTGTAAAGCTCATTCATGAGATCTGCAATAAATACAGCCTGCAGCAGCAGTTGGCTGACAGTAGGTGGCATGTGAACTGCAGCCTCAGATAGACATTCACGAAGCTATCTCCAGACTCTTTTTTTTTTTTTTTCATTTGATAAGACAACAACAGAGCTACTACTCAAACATTAACACCAGGACTGGATGCTGAAGGACTAACACCAACTCTATTAAGACTTTATTGCATTTAAACTTGGGAAATTTTATTTATTTATTTTTATTTATTTATTTATTTTTTATCCTTTCTCTGTCTCTCTAATGCCTATTTAGCTCACTGTTGATGAGTACACTATCTCTCCCTGTTTATTTCTTCAGCTCTGTTTCTTGTTTTGTTTTGCCTTGTTTTTTCCCTTTTTCTTTACCTTCTTTGCTTTCCCTCTCCTATCACCCTTCCATTCTAGATATCATCACTGTTATTATTACAAGCTAGGCAATACTGAATTACACACAGTACAGGGACAGTAACAGTAGCAAGGAAAATAATGGGAAGATGGAAAAAAGAGGGAAACCATTACCCCTCAATAATAAATTAGTACAGGAACCAGAGGGAAATGAAAACAGATGCCCAGATCCAGACTCCAACAAAACAAAGATCAACTATGCCAAAGAACCCAATGAAGCCCACAAGAACACTCTGAAAAAAGAAATCCTGCAAGTGATCAATGAGAATTTTATAGAGATAATACTGGATATGTTCAACAAAAATGTACAGGAGACACTTAAGAAATTCCAAGACAACAAAAATACAGAATATGAGAAAGAACAAGAACAAATAAAAGAAACTGTAGAAGCACTGTATAAACACCAAAGTGAAACAAAGAACACAATAAATAAAGAGATAAATGAACTCAGGATGAAAATAGACAATATTAAAGAGAAAGTGACTCAGGATATGGAAAACCTCAGAAAAAAGAATGAAAGAGAAATGCAAAACAAAATGGAAGACCAACCCAGCAGACTAGAACAAGCAGAAGACAGACTCTTAAAACTCGAAGATGAAATGGTAATTAAAGGAAAAACCAAAGAACTATTAGTTAAATAACTAAAGACCTGTGAAAAGAAAATGCAATAACTTACTGACTCAATCAAAAGACTAAACCTGAGAATCATGGGCACTGAAGAAGGAGAAGAAGTGCAAACAAAAGAAATGCATAATATATTCAACAAAAAAATAACAGAAAATTCCCCAAATCTAGAGAAAACCACCAGAACACCAAACAGACCTGATCAAAATAGAACTACCCCACGGCATATTATCATTAAAACAACAAGTACAGAGACTCAAGAAAGAATACTGAAGGCTGTAAGAGAGAAAAAACAAATAACATACAAAGGTAAACCCATCAAAATCACAGCAGACTTCTCAACAGAAACATTAAAAGCAAGAAGACCTTGGGGTGAGATCTTCCGGGCACTGAATGAAAATAACTTCAACCCCAGGATACTCTACCCAGCAAAGCTATCATTCAAAATAGATGGAGCAATACAAGTCTTCCATGATAAGCAGAAACTAAAACAATATGTGTCCACAAAGCCACCACTGCAAAAGACTGTTCAAGGGATTCTGCACACAGAAAGTGAAACCCAACATAACCATGAAAGGGCAGGTAGCACCAAACTACAGGAAAAGAAAAAGCAAGAAAGTAGAGAGTAACCTCAACTTAGGTACACACAATCAAACCTTCAAATAACTAAGACAACTAAATGACAGGAATCACCACATACCTATCAGTACTAACACTTAATGTTAACGGACTTAATTCACCCATCAAAAGGCACCATTTGACAAACTGGATTAAAAAGGAAGATCCACCAACTTGTTGCTTACAGGAGACCCATCTCACTGACAGAAATAAGCACAGGTTTAGGATGAAAGACTGGAAGAAGATTTACCAAGCCAATGGACCCCCAAAACAGGCAGGAGTAGCAATACTTATCTCTGACAAAGTACACTTCAAACCTACATTGATCAAATGAGACAAAGAAGGACATTCCATACTAATAAAAGTGGAAATAGACCAAAAGGAAATGTCAACACACCCAATTTCATCAAACATATCCTGAAAGGCCTAAAAGCATGTATTAACTCCAACACAGTTGTCGTGGGAGACTTTAACACCACATTATCATCAATAGATAGGTCATCCAAACAAAAAATCAATAAAGAAATCCTAGATCTAAAACATACCATAGATCAAATGGACCTAGTTGATGTCTACAGAACATTTCATCCAACTTCTACACAATATAGATTTTTCTCAGCAGCCCATGGAACCTTCTCCAAATAGATCATATCCTAGGGCACAAAGCAAGCCTCAGCAAATATAAGAAAATAGAAATAATCCCATGTATTCTGTCTGATCATAATGCATTAAAACTAGAACTGAACAATAAAAATAAAGACAAAACACATGCAGATAGCTGGAAACTGAACAACTCATTGCTTAATGAACAATGGATCATTGATGAAATAAAAGAGGAAATTAAAAAGTTCCTGGAAATCAATGAAAATGAAAACGCACCTACTGGAACCTATGGGACACAGCACAGGCAGTCCTGAGAGGAAAGTTTATAGCCATAGGTGCATATATTAAAAAAAACTAAGAGATCTCAAATCAATGACCTAATGATACCTCTCAAGCTCCTAGAAAAACAAGAACAAGCAAATTCCAAAACAAATAGAAGGAGAGAAATAATAAAAATAAGAGCTGAAATCAATGAAATAGAAACCAAAAAAAAAAAAACATACAAAGCATTAATGAAACAAAAAGTTGGTTCTTTGAAAAAATAAACAAGATTGATAGACCCCTGGCAAACCTGACTAAAATGAGGAGAGAAGAAACCCAAATTAGTAGAATCAGGAATGCAAAAGGGGAGATAACAACAAACACCATGGAAGTCCAGGAAATCATCAGAGACTACTTTGAGAACCTATATTCAAATAAATTTGAAAATCTGAAGAAATGGACAGATTTCTAGATACTTATGATCATCCAAAACTGAACCAAGAGGACATTAATCACCTGAATAGATATATAACCCAAAATGAAATTGAAGCAGCAATCAAGATTCTCCCCAAAAAGAAAAGTCCAGGACCTGATGGATTCTCTACTGAATTCTATCAGACCTTTAAAGAAGAACTGATACCAAAAAAAAAAAAAAAAAAACAAAAAAAAAACTGGTCCATGAAATAGAAAGGGAAGGAAAACTGCCTAACACATTTTATGAAGCCAGAATTACTACACTTATCCCAAAACCAGGCAAAGACACATCCAAAAAGGAGAACTATAGGCCAATCTCCTTAATGAACATTGATGCAAAAATCCTCAATAAAATAATGGCAAACCGAATTCAACAACACATCAAAAAAGATGATTCACCATGACCAAGTTGGCTTCATCCCAGGAATGCAGGGCGGTTCAACATGTGAAAATCAATAAACGTAATAAACTACATTAACAGAAGCAAAGACAAAAACCACTTGATCATCTCAATAGATGCAGAAAAAGCCTTTGATAAGATCCAACACCATTTCATGATAAAAGCTCTAAGAAAACTAGGAATAGAAGGAAAGTTCCTCAACATTATAAAAGCTATATATGACAAACCTACAGCCAGCATTATACTTAATGGAGAAAAACTAAAACCATTCCCTCTAAAATCAGGAACTAGACAAGGATGCCTACTATCTCCACTCCTATTCAACATAGTACTGGAATTCCTAGCCAGAGCAATTAGGCAAGAAGAAGGAATAAAAGGAATACAAATAGGTAAAGAAACTGTCAAAATATCCCTATTTGCAGACAATATGATCCTATAACTTAAAGACTCAAAAAATTCTACTCAGAAGCTTCTAGACACCATCAATAGCTATAGCAAGGTAGCAGGATATAAAATCAACATAGAAAAATCATTAGCATTTCTATACACTAACAATGAGCAAACGGAAAAAGAATGTATGAAAACAATTCCATTTACAATAGCCTCAAAAAAAATCAAATACCTAGGTGTAAACCTAACAAAAGATGTGAAAGACCTCTACAAGGAAAACTATACACTTCTGAAGAAAGAGATTGAGGAAGACTATAGAAAGTGGAGAGATCTCCCATGCTCATGGATTGGTAGAATCAACATAGTAAAAATGTCGATACTCCCAAAAGTAATCTACATGTTTAATGCAATTCCCATCAAAATTCCAATGACATTCATTAAAGAGATTGAAAAATCTACTGTTAAATTTATATGGAAACACAAGAGGCCACTAATAGCCAAGGCAATACTCAGTGAAAAGAACAATGCAGGAGGTATCACAATACCCAACTTCAAACTATATTACAAAGCAATAATAATAAAAACAGCATGGTACTGGCACAAAAACAGACATGAAGACCAGTGGAACAGAATAGAGGACCCAGATATGAAGCCACACAACTATAACCAACTTGTCTTTGACAAAGGTGCTAAAAATATATGATGCAAAAAAGACAGTCTCTTCAACAAAAACTGCTGGGAAAACTGGTTAGCAGTCTGCAAAAAACTGAAACTAGATCCATGTTTATCACCACATACCAGTATTAACTCTAAATGGATCAAAGATCTTAATATCAGACCCCAAACTCTAAAGTTGGTACAGGAAAGAGTAGGAAATACTTTGGAACTAATAGGTATAGGCAAGAACTTTCTCAATGGGATAGGGGCTGAGGCTTGAACTCAAAGCATTGTACTTCCTAGCAAGCACTCTACCACTTTGCCATGTCCCCAGCCTTTTTGGCTTTGATTATTTTTGAAATAGAGTCTGGTATTTTTGCTCAGGCTGGCCTGGGCTGTGATCCTTCCCATCTCTGCCTCCTAAATAGTTAGGATTCCAAGAGTTAGCCACTGTGCCTTGCTGTTTCCTTATCTTTCTTTCATAATAAGAACAACTTTTCCATGACAAGGTGACCTTGTGAAGATTTTCACTCTGCTTAGCATTACAAGGGGCTTCAACACAATTCAACACCCAACTTTGTGTCAATGACATGACCTGACCTTAGAAAGAGGAAGGGAAAAGGTGTGCTACTGCCCTGAGGAAGTTCCTGGTCTTACGTGGTTCCCACCTACTCTTAAACTCCTTCCCTGAAAAATCACAATGTCCTCCTAATAAACCACAGGAAATGCTGACAAGTGATGTTCTCCAAATCTCATATTGGAGATGGTCTTGATGTGAGTTTACTGGATGAAGGTCTATGATTTGGAAAGCATCCTATTAATAGAATAGCAAGCACAGATGGCCCAGAGTTCTTTTCAGGGACTGTTTTCTGAACCACATCCACGGCAGCTGGTTCATATGGGATGATCTTTACCAGTGGAAGAAGGAATCAGGTGGCCTGGCTCAAATTCAATGGGGTGGTACCCCATGGAATTGGACACTATTTAGCATAAATTTGCTGGGTTTTGATATATTGTCTTGTGATTCAACTGCTCTATCCTTAAAAAAGAAGTTTCCTTTGCTTGCAGTGTTTAGCTAGGTTACTGCCTCTCTAGTGCATACTTTGCTTCTGTGCAAGTCCGTCAGTGTCTTTGGTATTTTAAGTAGAGAGAAATTAAAACTAAAGATTAAAGGCAAAATTTGGTTTAAAATAATATAATGCCATGTGAAAACATGAAACAAGCAAATATTTTATATATGCCAATGCTATTTGATTTACCTGAATATCATAGTCAATGCTATTCAGATAGGGAGAAGGCTGAGTAGAAACTGAAAATATTTGTTTCTTGAGTTGAAGCTGAAGTGAGACAGGGCCCACTATGGTCTAAATCTTTTCTTCTTCCAAAATTCTTATGTTTCAATTTTAACTTCTAAGATCACAACATTAGGGAAAAGATCATGAGAGCTGGGCTGGGGTCTCATAAGTGAGATGAGTACCCTTATTAACAGGCACAAGGGAACCATGCCTGCCACTACGTGAGGATGAGTCATTGAAAAGGTGCCATCACTGAGCTAGGAAATGGGGTCTCAGCAAACACAAAACCTGCTGGTGTCTCAAACTTGGATCTCTCAGGCTTCAGAATTGTGGAAAATGAATTTCTGGTCTTTATTAACAACTCCATTTATGGTATTTTGTTATAATAGCCCAAACAGAGTCAGGGTCAATGGAATTTTACTGTTTAAGTGTTGATACACCAGAGAACTATTTTAAATACTGTAACCAAACAAAATAGCAACTACAACAACAAACTGATGACTGTCTGTGCTGGAAATCTCTGGGTTGTTGTAAAAATCACAGAGTTTGTAAGTTTATGTTCTCTGTGCTCTGAGACCGTCATGTCGGTTCTCTGACCTCAGTCATGGCCTGTGATTCGTGGGGCTTTTGGTGGGTGTGGACTGAGAACAGGAGGGCTTGTATATGTCTCTTAATGCTAGAATTACAGAGAAGAACTTTTATTTAAAAATTCATATTTCTTCTCCAGGATTCAGATTTTACAGTTCCAGAGTGGGGCTTAGGAGTATGTTATTATAAAGTTTTTTGGTTGTTCTAATAATGCATCAAAGTCAGAACTTACAGAAAAAAATGCACCTCCAGTCTGGCTTCTAGTGACTAGGTTTCTTGTAGTGCTCTTCATTTCTAGTGACTAAATCTTGAATGTGCGCTCCAGTGCCCAAATCCCTTTTTGATACACTGCCTTTTTTTTTTTTTTTGATACACTTTTAGACTCTTTTTTTATGCACTTTTAGACTGTGGGATGTACTTTTCTCTCTCCAGTTTTCTTTCCCTCTTTATTTCCCATATGGAACAGAGTCCTAAACTGTAGATTACATTAGCCAGGGCCATAGAAAAAGAGACAGGATGTCTGGCTACACGTCTCCCTAGATAGGAGGGCTTGTCTGCTCCTGGGTTCCCTGTGCTCTCTCCCCATACCTGTCCGGGAGTTTGTAATGTCCCTAACATCAGCTGCTTCTCTGTACTACTGTTACCAAACACCAGATCCTTTCATCAGGAGTCTCGAATCTAGGGAAGCATGAGGATCTTTTACACTGTGGGTGAAATAGAGTTTGACATTTATTCATCCCAATCAATAAATCAGGAGTTTAAATTTTTGAGAAGTATTGTGACCATTCTGATGGAGTTAGTGCTGGACCATACTTTAAGAAAGAGATCCTACAATGTAGCTCATTTCCTTAAGTTTAGTTTCTGTTTCGGGGTCAACCTTATTTTAAGTTTGAACTTCTTTGAGTCTTATTTATCTGGCTACTGTTAATATGCCACCCAACTGGCTTAATATTAATATAAAGCTAAATTCAAATGTATTAAGCTAAATTCAAATGTCAGCTGGACACTGGCACGTGCCTGGAATCCCAGTATTTGAGAGGCTGAGGCAGAAGAACTACAAATTCACAGCCAGCCTGGGCTACATAGTGAGATCCTGTCTAAAAAAAAAAAATATCCAAATGTTACTACTTCTATTCTGATCTTCACCAGTGGAGATTTTCCTGCCTTTTGTGAAATTTCACAGCTCTCTATCTGTTTCCTTTTTTTGTTAGTCAGTATATCTCATCTTGTACTATAGCCATTTATCCATCTTAATAGACTGCTGTTTGGGCTGCTTGGGGGCAGTCTCTGGTTCTGGGTTGAATGAATTTTCAGTGACTGATACAGGGAGTAACACAGCCAAGGCACATAGTAGGTGCTCAAAAAAACTTACTGACTAAAAGAAAGATGGTGTTAAACTTGAAACTGGAGGTATGATGAGATCGTGATTTTCAGAAGTTAATTCTTACTTTGGAAAGTAGTGGCTGGTGGAGTGGCTCAAGTGGTAGAGTGCTTGCCTAAAAAGTAGTGATTTTTTTTGGCAGTATTGGGATTTGAACTCAGGGCTTTGTGCTTGCTAAGCAGGTGCTTGAGCTACACCTCCAGCACAAAAATAGTGATTGGAAAATATTTCAAGATTTTCCTAGAAAATACTAGCAGAAAGGAAAATCATTCCAAAAAGAACAGTTGGTGAAAAGAAGGAATACTGCAAGAAAGACATAAAAATGACAGTGCTGAGTCTTTCTAGCTGGTTGCAGTTTTGTCTAGGAATTGTTGATAGATAAGATTTGGGAATTATTTGGCAGGTGTGGAGACATCAACAAAACTGGATTCTTAAAAACAGTGTGTGCATATATCTTAGTCCTAACAGAAGTCACCAGTCACCTGTTTTTAGGTCAAAACAAATTAAATCAGATATTTCCAAAAATTGACCCCTCAGAAATACTTTTGTAGAGTATTTGACAGACATTTTCTTTCAAGAGAGACTCCAAGATTGGACACTATGTTTCCATGTTAATACAAAGGAAACTAAGCATTTCCAGAGTGCTCAATAAGACTCTAAGATGAAAAAAAAGAAAAGAAAAGAAAAAGCGATTGACTTCACCATTTCTCCTACAATATAGTTGGTAACTGGGCTTGAACTACTAGTGTTATGCATTAGTTTTCCTTTTCATCAAGGAAATGGGCTAACGGAAATAAGTTGGTCTTACTTTCTTCACTTAGTCCTCCTTTTCCTATTGGCCATAAACAAGAAAACTTTTCATTGTCACCCATAAAATGAGGTGTAAGACCTGAAGCTGAAGGTTCCTATTTCCAGGTAAATTAGACAGCATCAGAAAACTCTTGGCTACTATTATTAAAAGCCCTAGCACATTCTCCAATCAGATCTTGGCATGTGGGAAGATGACACAACTTGGTAGCACATCCAATAGAAAAGCGTATTTTATTTTATTTTTTATTTTTGTTGTGATGGGTGGGGGTACATTGTAGCATTTACAAAGATTCTTACAGTGTATCAAATATATCACACTTGAATTCACCCCCCCCCTCTGCTCTCTTTCATCCCCCCACCCTTATTCCTGGAACAGTTTCAGCAGGTATCATTTTTGCATTTATATACATGTGTATATATTATTTGCACCATATTCACCTTCCCACCCCTTACCCCATATTAAAAAAAAATTTGTGTACAAAAGTGCACAGCTAAACCCAGAATGATGTGCTAAGCCAGTATATTCATTTCAGTCTCCCCAACATTCATTCGGTCTTCTCTCTTTCATTATTCAGGGTTCAGTCAAGAAAGAGAAACCGTAACAGCTAATTTGAAATCATTTAAGATGAAGAATTATCAAACAGATATTGGAAAACTAAAAAACTTAAATAGATGGGAGTAATGATTCACGATATATCTTAGTCCATTTATACTGCTATAACAAAAACACTTGAGGCTAGATAATGTAAAAAAGAACAAAAACTTACTTCCTCACAGTTCTGAAGGCTAGGAAGGCCAAGGTCAAAGCACTGGCAGATTTGTGAGGGTTATTCGCTGAGTCCAAGATGGCGCTTCGTCACTGCATCTTCTGGAGAAGAAGGTCCTTGTGTCCTCAAGTGGCAGAAAGGCAAGTGAGCCAGATTCAGCACAAAGACTCTTTTATAAGGAAACTAATCCCATTCACAAAGGGAAGAGCTCTCATCACCTAGTCACCTCTTATAGGCCCATCTTTTACTTATCCTCATATTGGTCTTTAATTTCAATACCTGAGTAGGATGGTAGCAGCAACTGTGGGAAGTTAGGTTTATCACTAATGCTGGGGGAATGAAAGAAAAAAAACTGGGATTATGAAATATGGAAGTTAACAGGACAGCTTTGATGAGTGGAGACCCAGACTTCTGAGGAGGAGGGATTCCTGGCTAAAACTGATGCCCCAGAGACTTCTATGAGAGGCTACTTTTAGAGCAGGTTACAACATGAATGCAGCAAAATTAACACCCTTAAAATGCTCACAGCATAGTAGGAAGGTAATAATATACGCAAAGGTAATTTTTCAAATTACAAAGTACCATACAAAAGTAAATCTCTATTCTAGGTACTATAATACATTTCAGATTTGTATAAGGAGACCATTAAAATAAGATATTCTGAACTGCCTAGATCTTTACATCTTTTGTCCATTTTCAAACTGGGTGTGAAACTCTGGAACCTGATTTTTGTTTTGGAATACACAACAATCAATTATAAAACTACTTCTCACAATCAACTTTTAAATATGTTTAATTAGTACCTAGACTTAATAAAAGTAACACAAAAATTTCACAGTTTTTGCTTATTGGTATTCAGGAATTGTTTATTATAGCTAGCTTTCCTGAATTGACTTTAGATGTTTTAGATATTAGTTTCTTAGTAGGGTGACAGGGTGGAGTTGAGAGGGATGGTAAAGTGTTGTTATACCTTTTGAGAAATTCTTAAATGCACTGAATCAGAGATCACGTCATCAAATTCAAGGAAATCAAATACAGGGAAGGTAATGTCACCTAAGAGTTTTACTGAGATTCTACCTTTTTACCTTATATGCAAAAAATTGCTATCACTAAGTTCAAGAGTCAGAAAATAGTTCAACAGTCTCCAAATTACCTGTGCTTACAGATGGAAAATAATTTTAGATCAATCTAAACATACAGGTGGCAAAATTAACATTTGTATTTTAGTGTTAACCAGAAAAGAACCTGAAATTTAATTATGAAATAATGGGTATCATAATGATTTTAGAATAACAATCTTTTTCTGCACCATTTCATCTTAGAAGGTTGATTTATGTAAATGCCACATGAATATACTGCATTTTGTAAAAAAGAAATATTCTACAAATATCTGCAGCCAGGATCTCTCCCTGTAATTAGCTTCTCATTATGCAACTCACACTCAATTCACTCAAATGGTCCTTTATGTTAATTGCATAACATTTCATTGTTTGCAGAATGTGCAAACAGCACTCTCATCATCTAACTGAAGTTGGATCTTTAATACAGACCTTTTCTAAAATAAAGCAATTGCTTGGTACACAACGTTAAAGAAAAATATTGAGACTTGATAAAGAAGATAAGAGGAATTTTATTTGAGCAGGGTACTAGAGAGAGGTTTTAAAGTAGAGAGAGAGATCAGTTTCAATCCCAAATACAAGGTCAGGTGAATCTTATAGCCAAGGAGTAGAGTGTGTAGTCAGTCCATGGAAAATTTTTGACAGGAAACTTCAGGAATAAGGCAGATTATTGATACTGATGGTGTTAGTTGCACCCTGGGAACAAGAAACTATTTCTAAGGTTATTGCTAAATATTGTGACTCTAAGGCACTGATCACTGCGTTGCTTAGCTCCAAAGCATGAGACCATCAGCTCAATGGCAAGCAGAGACAAGACATAGAAAGCCAATGTCATTATATGAATTCCAGGATTCACAACATTTACCCTGGATTTTCCTTGTGGTGTTTGGCCATTTTGAGTTTCTTCCCCTTGTCATATACAACATAAGAGTTCTAACACACACCAAAAATCTGTGCTTGACATTGGATGTTGCTAAAGATAAAATTTAAGTGTGTGAATTTAGTTAAGTGGTAGTGATAAATCCTTGTTGTGCATTAGAAGACGAACTGGTTATGCTGTTATAGCCTTGGACCATTTATAAAGGCTGGATCTTCATAAAATTCAAGAGGAAAAAAAATCTGAAAGATGGAATGTGTTGGCTACTTCCTCAGCCATTAGTAAGTCTGTGCAAGAAAGATACAAACTCATCCTAATCAAAGAGGAAAAGAATAATACCTTTTTATTTTTTATTTCTCTTATTAAGAGTAAAGTTGAGTATGGATTTCCCTGACCTGTCATTAAAAACTGTCGGGCAAGGTTTTTAAAAAAAAAAAAAAAGTGAAGTTGAACATATTTACATGTTTAAGAACCATATTTAAATCAAGAAAGAGAGAGGAGAAAGGGTATTTGTTTTTTGCCCATTTTCTCTATCTGATTTTTGTATTCTTCCCCTCATATTAGAAGAGTTATTTATGCATTTGGAATACTACACCTTTATCTATAACACATATTGCAAATAAATTCTTGCAGTTCATTGTCTTCTGACTTTGCTTGTATTTTTTTCCGTGTACATTTTAATTTCAGTTTGGGCCTGAAAATTCTTCCAAGATTTATTGACCAAGGAACCTATACAACTGTGACTAAAAAAGACAAGGGACATGTAACCAAGGGGTTCGTGTGCCTAATCTGCCCTTGCTTGTTACTTTGTGGAGTCTCCATCTGCAGAGTGAAACTGGTGCAGCAAAGCATCTAGAACACATCCACATCTGAGTGAACACACCACATACCACCTGGGTAAGTGGCTGGGGAGAGCTAAAGCAATTCCCATTGATTACTCAGTTAATTCACTCAAGTAGATAAATACTTTATGAAGATTATTAAATTGTTTTATTGAATTTTTGTACCAAACACAGATGTGTACTATTACATCATTTACCTCTTATTAAGGAAGTACTTTAAGAACATAACCAAGTACTTAAAACCATACAATGCACTGGATATTTGTGCTTGAGTATTGAGAAATAAATACAATATTCATTGCTTTCAGGACAAGTGGGATTTCAGTCAATGCTTAAAATGTTTAATAAAATTAGTTTCCCGCTTATGTCATTCTAACAATTTTTACATATGGTATTCCTTTATCATGCAATCAAGTGCATTCTTTTCTGTGTTCTTTTCCTTTTCCAATTAATTATTTATAATGCAAATAAATGCCATAAAAGCCCAGCCAATATATTAGAACTTTGTGCTTGGGGTTTTGGATTCCCCAAGGTCTTAGCTCTGTGAGAGCATCAGCATGTAAAGGCAAGTTGAGTTAAACAGACCTAGAAGATTTAGTGTCAGTGTGGGCTTAGGAAAGTTATTCTATAACTTTTAAAATGCACATATTTATATTTGTTTACAAAAGTCTCCTCTCATTATAGATGTATTGAGAAAAAAGAATGCCCCTAGTTTCAACATAAACATACATAAACACAAATGGTGTTTCCAGGTTGGTGTGGTTTTCCATGAGTCCATTCATAATAAACATATTTTGTGTATATATTTATTTACACATATGGGTCCCATTTTATATTTCTCCATTTATGATAACTATATATGATTTTATTCCACCAGACATATGATAATATAATATATAAATTATTTCTATATTTTTCAAAAATTTAAAGTGAATTCACCTTTCAATTGAATACAGTCTTTTCATTTGAAATGAAAACATTTTTAGAAATAGCTGTAGAAGAGCGGAAAGTATAGTTAAAATTTAAAATAGCAGTAAAGAGATATATTAGTTGTCATATTAATTTCTTTAGTCTTATGTGGTATTACTAGGTATGAAATCAGTAGTAGATCTGAATGGTTGTCAGAATTGCATATTCTTTCTTAGAAGTGAATTATAACATTTATATTTTCAGAATGCATATATTTACATACTGACACTATCATATATAAATCGTTTTAAGTCTTATACTTACTAATTATTTTTTGATTGCATGATCTATTCAAGTATTATAGAGAATAAATAGAATAGTACATGGTGAAAACCAAGAATTTTTTATGAAGCACAGGATGGATATAGTTTTTAATCAATTAATTATTGAAAATCATAGTTACACAATTACAGTCATTTGCTGTCTTAATAAACGGGGTTGTACTCTGTGAAGTGCCTTGTTCCTTGGTTCCATCATTGTGTGACCATCATAGAATGCACTTAGCTAATGGAATAGTCTTTGAACTCAAAATTAACAATACTGAATTGCACCAAAAGCTAGTGAATTGACTTAATTTGGGTTTGGAAACAATTTTTTTTTTTTTTTTTTGCTTAAACTCAAATCATTGTTTTTTGTTTTTTTTTTTTAAAGGTGAGTCAGGTTTGTCAATGTGGATAAAAATACTAAAAGGGAATAGTTTTTGTTGATCAATTCAATTATTAGAAGTTTGTTTAGAACAACTTCAGTGTGTGTATGTGAGTTTTTTCCATTACCAACCTTATGAAACCTAAAAACAGACTACATATTTCTGCTGAAAAATTATCTGAATTGAGAAGTCCTATATCATAGTAAAATACTGTATTTCAAAGACAAAAAGTATGTAAAATATCTCACAGTAGGGTTTTTGTTTGTTTATTTTGAGTTGAGATTTCTCTATGTAGCCCATGTTGGCCTCAAACTTGCAGTCCTGCCTCAGTCTCCTGAGTGTTGGGATAACAGGGATGCATTACCACAGCTGGTTACTGTGTTTTATATTGGTTAATGTTGAAACAATATGTTTGATATATTGAGTTAATGAAACATATTGTTAAAATTGATTTTAACAGTTTCCTTTTATCTTTTAATGTGGCTGAAGAAAACTTTAAATTACCTGTATGATTCTCAGTGTGCTTCTACTGATCAACACTGCTATAGACACCTCATACTGTGGTGTTGCTTTTCTATTTCTCTTACTATTATAGTAAGCCGGACTTGTTTGCAAAGTTATTTATTTTGCTCATGTAGCCAAAAAGCAAACTAAATAAATCAAAAGTAATTTCAAAAGCAAAAAATTTAAATCCTGCGTGTGCATTACTCAGTCAGTTGAATAGAGAGGGTCTGAGTGAGTCCCACGTTGTCATCAATTGTGTTTACATCATTGTGTGATCTATTGTATTTCACTGTCCTTAATTTTGTGAGCGACTACATCTAGAAAAGCAAATGGTGCCTAAAAGGAAAGGTAAAATAAATTGTGCCTAATTGAAGTAATAGGTGGAAATTTTAGATTTGTTGAATGGTGGCCTGTGTTAAACAGAAGACTTGTAGAGTTATAAAAAAAATGACTCAAGGATCCACAGTACAGAGCTGCAGCTTTTCCACAATGGCAGTCTTCTTGGGGCCATATACCAGTGAGTACTGTATTTAACTTTTCAAAGTGCCTGGCTCACATTCCCTGCTGGGAAACCTTCTACTTGGAGATCATGTTCTTTTATTAAGAGCTTGCAGAGAGGGTAGAAAGATACATATAAAACCTAATTCCTGCACTCAGAAACTTATAAGAAATCATTACACTTAAAAAAATTAACTTATGGATTAATCATTGAAATGTGGTGACATAAGAGCTTAAAGATGGAGGACCAAATCATGATGGCACTGGAGAAGAATAAGTAAATAAGAAGAATAAGTAAGTAAGTAAAGTACCCTCCATAGCACTCTATCAAGCTATGGTAGTGGTGTGGTATTAGTTAAATGACTTTTTGACTAACGGAATAAGTCAAATTTAATGTAGAGTGCAATCAGATTGATGGAAAAATGCTACTGGAAAGAAACAGTCAGAAGTGGAAGTGAGTAAGAGCTTTGAGAGAAAATGAATTCTTATGACCAATAAGTCTTGGTATTGTATGAAGTTCATGCTGAGACTAAAGGAATATGTTTCCTCATGATGGCGGAATTTGAGAGTATTCACTTATAGTAACATGAAAACATGCATCTTTTATCTTCCAGTTTTAAAGACATTCTTTACTTTGTGGTGGTATTTGGATCAAAGACCAAATACCAAATCTCTGGAGATACAACCAAGGCAAGCCCTTCTCAGTAAATGCCAAAATGACTGAGGACTGTCATGGCTTCTGCTTTGGTGCCCTCAAGTGGTCACTTGAAATCAGTCATTTAAGGTTTTATCTATAGAACTCACAGATTTGCAATTATGTACCATCCTGAGTTAATTAACTTTTGCCAAATGGCCACTAACAGATGAAGCTCTTGGTAAGTCATTCCAATCTGTCTTCATAAGTAAATTGAGGAAACTATCATTTTCTAAGTGAATACTTGTTTTAAGCATTATCAGGCCTAGAAACTGTGATAAAAGTATTGGCCTCTGGGTGTTTTATGAGAAAGATGGAAGCAAATCATTAGTCTTTTGAAAATTCTCTACAAATTTTTCTCTGACAAAAAAGAAGACTTGGGATTTTCAACATGCAAGAAATGTTTCGCTGGTAAATGGATGGAATTGGAGAACATCATTCTGAGTGAGGTTAGCCTGGCTCAAAAGACCAAAAATCGTATGTTCTCCCTCATATGTGGACATTAGATCAAGGGCAAACACAACAAGGGGATTGGACTATGAGCACATGATAAAAGCGAGAGCACACAAGGGAGGGGTGAGGATAGGTAAGACACTTAAAAAACTAGCTAGCATTTGTTGCCCTTAATGCAGAGAAACTAAAGCAGATACCTTAAAGCAACTGAGGCCAATAGGAAAAGGGGACCAGGAACTAGAGAAAAGGTTAGATTAAAAAGAATTAACCTAGAAGGTAACACCCACGCACAGGAAATCAATGTGAGTCAATGCCCTGTATAGCTATCCTTATCTCAACCAGCAAAACCCCTTGTTCCTTCCTATTATTGCTTATACTCTCTCTACAACAAAATTAGAGATAAGGGCAAAATAGTTTCTGCTGGGTATTGAGGGGGGGAGCGGGAGGGGGTGGAGTGGGTGGTAAGGGAGGGGGTGGGGGCAGGGGGGAGAAATAAACCAAGCCTTGTATGCAAATATGAATAATAAAAGAAAAATGAAAAAAAAAAAAAAAGAAATGTTTCATAGCTGGGGAAGTTTTATTGATGGTAGAAGTGCTGCCCTTGCATATCTTTAAGTAAATCTGGGAGTTCTTTAGTTTCCCTGGGTTGTCTAGATGCACACCATGAGTCATTGATAAAGTCCATCCTATTGTTGGTCTCAGACATGAACACCATGTCACTGAATGCATGATACCTCATCTGTGTACATACACCTAGAATGTACCACACGCACTAACAAGTCATGCTAACCAGTGAAGATTCCGATTGATCAAGCTCACAGCCAATGGAGATTACTGTAATAATATATTAGATTACAAGAATGAACTTGGTACCCATTCTTTTATTTATTATCTTTTATTTATTTGTTTGTTTACTTGATTACTTATCTATTTATTTGTTTATTTATTTATTTATTTGGTGGTACTGGGGTTTGAACTCAGAGCCTTGTGCTTACTAGGCAGGCTCTCTACCACTTGAGTCATGCCTCCAGCCCTTTTTGCTTTCAATTATTTTTCTAATAGGTCCTTGTGTTTATGCCCAGGCCAGCCTGGCCTCCCATTGACACTTCCCATGTAGCTGGAGAGATGACAGGTGCATACCACAGTGCCAATCTTTCATTGGTTGAGATGGGGTCTTGCGAACTTTTTCCCAAGCTGGTTTTGAATCGTAATCTTCCAAATCTTTCCCTCGTAAGTAGCTAGGATAACAGACATGAGACTTTGCATGCAGCCTCAGTACTCATTCTTTTAGGAGAAATTAGCTGGATTTTGTGGGAAATTTTTATACTATGTTTTTATTTCTGATGCCACTGTAGTATGAAGAAAAGACTGTATGCACTATTATAGCAACTTTCTTATGAATGTAAAATTATTTCAGAGTTTATTGTTTCATGAATCTTGACTGAATTCCTCTAAGGTAAAGCTATTGTAATTCCTCCAGTAGTTTCTCAGGTTTTTCAATTGAATAGGAGAAGAATTTCAGGACTTAAAAATAAAGAGGACTTGGTAACTGATATTTGCCAGAATGGGAAAGAATTATGCATAGCCAAGTGGGAATTAACAGATGCAGAAGCTTAACACATTAAGAATAAATGTCCTGGAAGATTGACTCTAGAGTCAGTTATATTTTATATAAGGTTTAATTTATTTCCAATTTTATGAAACAGAAAATAATGCTGTAAAAAATTATGTCCTCTCATTGCATATAATACAGGAGTAAGAAGAACAAAGGTATGCCAGGATTCTGCTATCTGTGCCACTTAGCTAACATTATTTTACACTTGATTTGAACTGTTTTTTTATTGTGTATGAAAAACTATCCAAATATACAAGTCTCAAGTAAGCATGCTGGCTTTGGATGAATTTTTAGCATAAATTATTGGAAGTTTATTAAGACTAGTAATGATTTTTATAATTATTACTCATTGAATGTATGTGTTAAATATCTATAATTATAACTAACAACTCCTATGTAATTTATTAGAATAGAAACCTCAGTCAGGAATAAAATGACTTATTCATCAAACAAGTAATATTGGCCTCCAGAAGCACCTGTGTCTTACTGTCTCATAAGTAAATAAACAGAAAAGGCAATTTTTCTTTGACTTCTAGGATTTTTAAGGAGCAAATGATGATGTCTCTGGGTCTAACCAAATGCCTTGCATGAAGTGCTTGCTCAGTAAGTTTGTGTGTGTGTGTGTGAGTGTGTGTGTGTGTGTGTCTGTGTGTTTGTGTTTGTGTGACAGGGTTTTGCTATGTAGCCTAGGCTGGCCTTGAACTGAATTCACAATCTTACCTCAGCCTCCCAAGTGCTGGGATTACAGGTGTGTGCCACCATGTCCAGCTTCAATAAATAATTTTGTTTGTTATATCAATATATTATTGCACTCTTAACAATGAGCCAAAGAGTTCAGGCAAAGCTGACATGACTATAATAATAGTTTCAGCCATTAGCAATCATAATAACTGCAATAATTATCTTGTGATAGCAAGTTTTAATAGTATACCACAATTGGCTAAGTTTAATGGTTAAATTGCCAAATAGCTGAAATGCAGAACACTTAATTGATGTGATAAGTGTGTATGGAAAGGTACCAGAAAGCCAAAAAAAGCTCAACAAAAAAATGATACTTCATATACCTGGAGAATGATATCTTACTATCATTAAGGCAATGCAGAACTCCATGAAGATGAAAACCCAAGATAAATGCACTTTGAAAAATGGATTCATATATAAGCCTAGAAAACTAAAAACATTCTTCAATTCATAAACAAATTATATGTTGAATAATTCACAAAAGCAGAGTTTAATGTTACCTCTCCATGAATTTTGCAAAATAAGTCCAACAAAAATGAAATTTTGAGGTCTTCAATGCCACTACAACTGAAGTTCTGGAACTTCTGGTCTACCCAAGCTTTATTTGTAAACTCTGGTTGCAGGAGGACAGTGTTCCTGTGGGTGAACATGTGCAAATAAGTCAGAAAACTAAATTTTGTTGCAGACAGATCAGAATTCTGTGCTTATTGTTAAATCATAAATATTTACATTGCAGTTTAACTTTTCAAAATAATGTATACCTTTATTTCTAAATTTTCCGGAGTAAAATGAAGACTTTCCAAGTATAAATGTACTCTGCATATAAAAATAAGCAATAATTACCATTTGCATTACATTTCTGATTTACATTTTAATGGCATGTTTTATATAGAAATAAATTTAAATTCCCTAGCATGCTACTTAATGTCCTCCACAGCCTGCCCCATTCAGGGTTTCCAGCTCACTCCTAAGCTTGTCTTCTAGCACTACAATATTTTTACACCATCCATAAATAGATTACAGTCTCACAAGCCTTCATCTAAACATTCTATTCTCCCCCAACAAAAGCACAACACAAACAAACAAGCAATAAGAAATAGGGTAAGGCTCAACACTTGCTAAGTGAGTTCTTTTACAATGGCTTGATATTTTGACTTGTGGTACTACTACCTGAATTGGTTCCATATTCATTCTGACTTCATTTGGCTTTATAGCCAGACACGTTCAGATTCAACTTATGTCAGATATGACATGGCTATTAAAATACTAAAAACTCTCCCCTAGAGAAACAAGATATTAAGAATTTTTCCCTAGTGAAATTGTCTGTGTCATGAAAAACCAAGTTGACAACCAGGGAGGAGCCTAGTGAGACATAATGTCATGTAAAGAACAAGAGAATTACATGTAGAAATTAGATATGGAAGAGTTGATAGATATTATGGTGACAGAAATAATGGAATTGAATGTTTACTGGACATGGTCATTGAATTTCTAAGTCTGAGTGACAAGGGGGATTTTTGTTGCAAAGAACAGAAGTAAGAAAATGGGGAATAGAAGAATGTTGATGGAAAAGATTTGACCTCCTGTCAGGTCACCTGAAGGAAATATAGAGCTAGAGTCAGGAAGTTGATAAAATTATGCATTCCTAATGTGAAAAGGCTGATCTCTTAAGGCAGTAGGATCTAGTTGGGATCTGAAATCTGGAATATTACTTTGGGTAAAACCACACCAACAAAGCCAGAAGTGGTGGTTCATACCTAGCACTTGGGAAGTAGAAGCAGGAAAATTGTGAGTTCGAGGCCAGTCTAGGCTATGTAGTTAATTCCAGGCCAGCCTGGGGTACACAGTGAGACCTTGTCTCAAAAAATTTAAAAATCCCACAACAACAAAATAAGAATGGGTTTTGGAGTATCCGTTGCATAAAACACTTCCACACCATAAAATTGTTAGTTCAAACAATTGAGAATGGAAGAAACCCCATATCTTAACAAAAATATGATTAATAATTTCTGCCTATTCCTACAGTATTACTAAGAATACAGTATATTACTTCAAACTATATTTAGACCAAAATTTGGCAGATATTTATTGTTATTTGCCAAAGTGCCTTTTGCTGTTCCTCACACCGAAACTCTAAGATGGGTGTCCTAGTCAGCTCTCTATCACTCTGACCAGCAACTTAAAAGGAGGAAAGATTTATTTTGGCTCATGGCCTTAGAGATTTTAGTCCATGGTTTCCTGGTTCCATCACTTTTTGGGCCTGAAATAGTCTGTGGTGGTGGGGAACACATGGCAGAGGAGTTCTGTTTACCGAATGGTTGCCAGGAAGTAAAGAAAGAGGAGAATGTGTTCCAAATATCTCCTTCAGGTGCAAGTGTGCAATGATCTAACTTCCTCTGACAAGGCTCTACCGCTTAAAATTTTCACCACCTTCCAGTGGCACCACAGGCTGGAGACCAAGGCTTTACAACATAGAATTTGAGGGGATATTTAAGAGCCAAACCATAACAATGGATCATGTTGATTTAAATAATGTTGTACATTGTAAAAGCTAACTGTGTGGACTTCAGTTTTGAAATTACTCTGAATTCCATGAGCGGTATGGTTTTGCCATTCCCAGCTACTAAAGGGGGAAGGGGATCCCTGAGCCTCCTTGAGTTTTAGCTTAGTAATTTGTAAAGTAGAGATGTTTAATAGCTCATAAAGTTGTGAATTAACAAGGAAATAATGTTGGAAACTGTTTGATCACAGTACAGAGCATAGCAAGAATTAAGTGGTTCTATTTTTGGATCAAGGTTATGATTTTGGACCAAGGAAAGCTTAATGACATTTGAGAATTCCAAAGAATGGTTAGTGCCCTCAACTAAAACCTCCCTTTACACTTTGTCCTGTACTTATTTCAGGAGTTCTCCAGTCTGTTCTGAGTCACTTACATTTGCAGGGTGAGACTTCTTATATTCAAATCATATTTTATGCTTACTTCAAATTTCCATACTGTCTCACCTATTTTATCTGTACCCATCAGGCCTTAAAATTTTAACAATAAAACTTTCAACCAAAATAGTAAACTTGCAGTAAAGTATTTGGGTACATTTTAACAAGCAGATTTATTAAAGTATAGGTTACACACCACAAAATTCATCCATTGTATTGTAAGTTATTACACATTTTAGAGTGAACTTAGTAAATTGAAGTTGATCTAACCCATTTAAAAAGCATTTCTATCACCACTGAAAATCTACTTGCTCTTCTCTGCAGTTAAGCTCAACTCTAACCATCAGCCCTCGCAAACTACCAGTCTGCTTTCTGTCTCCATAAATTTGCCTTTCTAGCTCTTCATATAAATGGAATCATACAGTATACAGACTACTGTACTTGGCTCTTCCTCTTAGCATACTGTTTTTGAATTTCATGTATGTTGTGACATATATCAACATCTCTCTCCTTTTTATTTTTTCATAGGCTTCATTGTATGCGTATATGTCTACATACATATGTATATATACACACACACACATACATACTATTTATCTATATATAAATACATATATATAGTTTATCCATGTGGCACTTGAGCCATGCATAGTCATTTCTTAGGAACCATCTGGATAAGATCCATTTTTTACTATTAGCAATAATGCTGCTGTGAACATAGTATATGTACCATTGTGTGGATGTATGTTTTCATTTCTGTTGGATAGATTCCTAGCAGGGGATTGCTAGGTCAGATGGTTTTTATGTTTGACTTTATAAGAACTTGCCAAATATATCCATGAAAGGAAGAGAAATATTAAACCTCAAGAGAAGAACAGACAAATAGTCAGAGAGTAGCATAGAAAGGATAAGAGTTATTCTTCTGCATCAAACTTAAGCTGGGCATGGTGGTACATGCTGGTGATCCCAGCATTTGGGAGGCTGAGGCAGGAGGATGGTGAGTTCAAGGCCAGCCTAGACTACATAGTGACACCCTGCCTAAAGGCAGGAATCACCACACACCTCTCAATATTAACACTGAATGTTAATGGACTCAACTTCCCCATCAAAAGACAACAATTGGCAAACTGGATTAAAAAGGAAGACTCGACAATCTGTTGTTTACAAGAAACCCACCTTATTGACAAAAAACAAACACTGCCTTAGCGTGAAAGGGTAGAGGATGTACCAAGCTAATGGCCCCCCAAAATAGGCAGGAGTAGCAATGCTTATATCAGATAAAGTGAACTTCAAATCTAAATTAGTCAGAAGAGATAAAGAAGGTCACTTCATACTAATAAAAGGAGCCATAAGAAAGGGACTAAGGTAGAATGAAGAAAATAAGAGGATATGAATCAATTGGGGTTATAATACATATATACATGGAAATATCACAAGAAAACTCCCTGTGTAGCTATGTTTATCTCAAACAAGCAAAATGTCATTTTTTTCTTTTTTCTTCTACAAAATCAGAGAACAGGAGGACTGAACAGGTCCTGCCTAGTGAGGAGGGAGAGGGGGGTTGGTACCAGTGGGAGAAGGAAGTGGTGGGGAAAAAGGGGTAAGGTGGGTGACTATAGTGTAAATACTGTATACACATGTATAAAAATGCAAAAATGAGACCTGTTGAAACTATTCCAGGAATGGGGGGAGGGAGGGATAAAGGAAAATGGTGGAAGGTATAAATTCAATTATGATATATTTGATATATTGTAACAACTTTTGTAAATGCCACAATGTACCCTCACTCTTCATAACAATAAAAAAAATGAAATTGCCAAACTGTTTTCCAAAGTACAATGCTATTTTAATTCCTGTTGACAATTGTAATAGGATTCCTGTTCTCCATGTCCTCACCAACACATGCCATTAGCAGTCTTTTCAACTGCAACCTTCTATAGGTAAAAATTTATTGGTGATTTTTGGGCTCTTCATTGTGGTTTTATTTTGCATTTTCCTCACACTGAGTGAGATTGAATATCTTTTTTTTTTTTTGAAAATAGGAAATGTCTCTAAGGAGATGACATTTGAAAAGAGAGTGTAATGGTGTGAATGAAGCCACCGAGGCTAATATATGGAGAATTGGGGTTTTTAATGGAAATCAGTATCAAGTATCTCGCCCCTTCACAAGGTTTCTGAGTACATAAATAACAGATGGGGGACCAATATTGCCTTTATTATTGATCCATTCATACCTTTCACAAACATTTTTTTTTCATTTTTCTTTTATTATTCATATGTGCATACAAGGCTTGGTTCATTTCTCCCCCCTGCCCCCACCCCCTCCCTTACCACCCACTCCACCCCCTCCCGCTCCCCCCCTCAATACCCCGCAGAAACTATTTTGCCCTTATCTCTAATTTTGTTGTAGAGAGAGTATAAGCAATAATAGGAAGGAACAAGGGGTTTTGCTGGTTGAGATAAGGATAGCTATACAGGGCATTGACTCACATTGATTTCCTGTGCGTGGGTGTTACCTTCTAGGTTAATTCTTTTTGATCTAATCTTTTCTCTAGTTCCTGGTCCCCTTTTCCTATTGGCCTCAGTTGCTTTAAGGTATCTGCTTTAGTTTCTCTGCATTAAGGGCAACAAATGCTAGCTAGTTTTTTAGGTGTCTTACCTATCCTCACCCCTCCCTTGTGTGCTCTCGCTTTTATCCTGTGCTCATAGTCCAGTTTTTGAATGTCTACAGTATGCTAGTCATGGTGAAAATCTTATTTGGCTATTTGCTATTCACATTTCAACTCCTCCTCCTCCTTTTGTCCTCCTATTCTTCCTCCTTTGGAATGTCAAATTAAACTTTTATGTTTCAATATTTTATTTGGAATATCTGCTATATAATTTCACTTTAAGTGAATACATTTTAGTGGTAAGTTATTAAATGCTGCATTTTATTGATCCCTCACCCAAAGAGAGTAATAAAAGCATATCCAGAATGAAATTAGAGTAAGTTTATATTTCATTTATAAAAGTGAGTACTCTTTGAGTCCTAGTTCAAGGACATCCATTATTGGAGATCCAGACTTCACCTTCCTTCCATGTGGGTGGCTTCCTTCCTCAGGCTTGCAAGACAGATGCCACTCTAGTCCTCATATCCATATCCTATGCAGAAAGAAGAGAAACTAGTAAAGGGCAAAAGGCATTTACTCCGTAATTTGAGTCATTTTATCTGGAAGTCCTACCTCTACTTAAATCTCATTGACCAACATTGACACAAATGATAATCTGCTACAGAATCTAGTTTGGGGAGGGGTGATATTTTCAATGTGCCTGACTCTTCTCAGAACTGCTTTATTAAGGATGCATGGGAGGAAGAATGTTGGAGGTGTCAACACCTAATGGTGCTATATTTATGCAAACATTAATTAAAGGATGACCATCACAGAATATTTATAGAAGAAATTTAATCAACAAATCAATATATATTTAATTTATCTTTAATGCTTATTGACATCCATCCTCAAAGGATTGTAAGGTGCAGAAAGAATGCTTCACAAGAAGAGAAGTGAAAGGTATCATCCAGAATGGTCACAGTGGGTGTGGTGTTAAGAGAATGTCAGAAAGATAAGTTCATCTAAGATGTCTGGGTCATTCCAGACATCCTGTTACCCACTTGTTCATTTTTCTATTTTAGAAAATAGCCTAGTATCTGTCCCATAGTAAGCATTATAAATGCTTATTGAATGACTGAATAAGAGAATTGATGAATGCAAGAAGTCTCTCTGGAAGACCAGACAGGAGACATATATCTAAGTGCAGGGCTACCAAACTGTGGGATCAGCTATGAGAGATGAGGTTAAGTCTGGATGAGCAATCAATGTGCCCTGATGCCAAGTCACTCATCACTAGGATATATCTCTGAAAGTGCCCCTCCACCCTAACCCTCCACTGTCACCCTCTCTGTGATCAGTGGGACTGAAACTTCATGGATATCAGCTGTTAGACAGTTAAGACTGAGAGAGGCAGAACTGAGTGTGTTCAAACTTGTTTTGAAATAAATATTTAAGATAAATATACAAATATTTCAATCCCTGAAACAAGTTTTTTAATATTATTTTTATTAAGTCATGTTAATTTTGTATAAGCTGTACTACATGTTCCTACTGGGGTGAATTTTTTTTTTTATTCATACGTGCATACAAGGCTTGGGTCATTTCTCCCTCCTGCCCCCACCCCCTCCCTTACCACCCACTCCGCCCCCTCCCTCTCCCCCCTACTGGGGTGAATTATAACTTTGAACAGCTTAAGATTTAGGTGGCTCTTTTCAGGAATTTTTCGAGAACTCAAAATGGTAAAGGACTATGGGATGTTTGTGAATTTGCCTTGCAAAAGATAATTTGTTAAATGACCAAAAAAGTCAGAAACCAGAAACTATTAAGAGGAAAAAGTAAGAGTAAAGATGGTTGACCTTCGAAAAGAGCCAGATTCTAAACTCTGACTTGTTAGAGACATTTTTACATTGTCTTTTTTTAAGACAATCTTCAACAGAAATATTCATGCTTTTACTTACAAGTCAGAACATCTGGGCAAAAGCCTTTGAATTTGTAGTTCAGTTGACAATCACAGGATATCTTTTGAAGGCAGATATTTTGTTGTAAGTACAGTATGATGAGACAGTACTGTTGCCCATAGACATCTTGATGTTTTCATTTCTAGGGATTTTCAAAGAGCTTGTTCATGTTTTGGAGAAGTGATATATTTTTTAAATTACCAATATTCCCAAATTGGATAAACTAGTTATAATAAAATATAAATAATTGAAATAAGGCGGGAGAAATAGAAGATCTCATTCTTCTCATGACAAATGTAGCTAAAGGATCCCTGTATAGAACACCATGTAAATTTGGAACAGTGGCAATGTTAACTTTTGCTCCAGAGGAAAACTATGTAAGGTGAGAAAACAAACTCTGCCTTAAGGGATGGTCTGGCTCTTTTCCCTGTGATCTAGCTGCCATACTCCCCCCACCCAACAATACAGATTCAGTGAGGGATTGAATTAATACCTGTTTTACCTGCAAGAGCAATTCTAAGAAAGATCTTGTATATGACAGAAATTTTGCTTGCCTCCAGACTAATTATTTTTGCTTGGTTGAATTTTCTTTTTCATTTTTGGATTGACTTTGACAATCTATAAATTAATAAGGAACCACTACTTATTTCAATTGTATATCACACAAAACAAATGTATCTTGGAGTCTGTTTACTAAAGGCTTTTTTGATAATTCTTATTAATGCTCTTCTTTGCCCATTTATTTAAAATTTTATGTCAAAGATTCTCAGCAACTTTTTTTTTTTAGCTATGTATATATATATCAGCCTTAAGGAGCTCACTTCCCTGTCTCTATCTCTGTCTATGTCTCTTCTGTCTCTATTTCTCTCTCTCTCTCTCTTTTTCAAGATGCACTAATTGACTCCTACGACACCTTTTTCTTATTCTTACCATTACTTGTGGCCAGTAGAAGGTACCAGTAAAAAACCATTGGACCCAGTTGGGAAGGCTAGACTTTAAGTTCCAAAATTTCCATGATATTGTACTTTCCTGCTATAAACAAACAATAAAAAAACTAAGCAGAAATAGAATGGAATAGAAATCAGAATGGGAGATGGTTAAGAAGAGGACATAGACACTAAGGCAGTGGTCATAGAGTTAGAGAGATGATCCTTTGGCAAATATCAGTGTTCTGAAAAATGTTAAGGAAAGGAAGATTGATATCAAGCCACTGACAGTTTAGGTTCCTTGGCTTGCTAATTTCTGGTTGCATTTACATGTAGTTTAAATGGAATGGAGACACAGAAGCTTGATTTTGAAAGGTTAGCAAGTATTTGGGGTGAACAGAAAGTGAGATCAGTGAAGCACAGGTGATAAGAAAAAACTTAGAACAAAGTTCTAAGGCCTAAGATTATTAAGAAAAGGGTCAGAGTGAAGAAGCTAAAATATCAAAGAGCAGAAAGAAAAGGAAGATTAAGGTCAATAGATGGAGAAGTTTAGAAATGTTGGAATCAAGAGAACAGCTTAAACTTGAACAGAAAGAGGGGAGAAGCATCATGTTCAGAGGAAGGTGTAAATGGGCATGGGTTTAAAACGAGAGGGAGGAGTGTGAGAAGTAAATAAGTTGAATAAAGCTTAAGTGGTGACGCACCAGACACTGAAATCATACTGTCACAGAAGAGTTATGTATTGGAAAATGCCTTGATAGAAAAGAAAGGTAACAAGATGTATTATGATCTATTATGATTAATGGAAAGAAGAAACAGAGAGAGAGACAGAAGGAGAAAGAGAGGAAGAGAGGAGGAAAGAGAGGGAGGGAGAGAAGAAACATACATCTGTGTTACAATGTACCCCCAGTACAACAACAACAATAAGAAGAACAAAAGAAACATACTTGTGCATAAACAAAAGAATGGATGGATATATAGCATCGGGGTAATGGGGAAGGCTGTGAAGGCATTCTTGCAGCCAGAGCAACATAGCTGAGGAGGGAGACGTGTTTATCTGTTGACTTATTTATTTTTAATTTTTTTGGCAATGCTGGGGTTCGAATTTAGGGTCTTACACTTGCTAGGCAGGCACTCTACTGATTGAGCTAATTTGCCAGCTTATTTTACTTTTAAAAGAAACCCAAGTCAAAGGATCACAGTTTCTCAGCTATCAGGGTCATTTTTTTAATGTTCTTGATTTAAACATGACAGTAGCTCGTCTCACTTTCATTGAAGACATTTTGGGGGCTGGTGAGTTCTCATTTTTCTGCTAGCATAGGGGAAGGTAAGTAATGTCCCTTTATAGCCAAGCTGAGCTCCAGTGGAAAGTCATTGCCTAGCAAGGTGATGTGTAACTAGAATGAGATAGAATGATAATTTGACCTAACTTAAGACCAATGTAACAAGTATTAGTAAATAAAGGATAAAAGAGTGCTAGGGTTTGAACTCAGGGCCTCACACAATCCTTATCTCAACCAGCAAAAACCCTTGTTCCTTCCTATTATGGCTTATACTCTCTCTACAACAAAATTAGAAATAAGGGCAAAATAGCTTCTGCTGGGTATTGAGGGGGTGGGGGGGAGAGGGAGGGGGTGGGGGCAGGGGGGAGAAATGACCCAAGCCTTGTATGCACATATGAATAATAAAATAAATTTAAAAAAAAGAGTGCTAGGAAAAGATGCATTTCCTTTTAAAAGGCTAGTGCTTACATAATAACCATTCAACTATTCAGCATCTAAGTTATGCACTAGAAAATACTACAAGAAGTGTCAATAGGAAAGTGTCACAGGGCTTAAGTTCAGAGATAAAATCAGTTTTCAAAAGCGTTGAAAAATCTTCACATGAAGTAGAGGCGACCTATGAAACTCACATCCCACAGGAGTCTTAAAAAATAGGGTGGTTTTATTTCCACATAGATACAGGAGAATTTGATGACTTCCAGGGGAATCCTTCATCCTTAAATTCCTCTCTTTTTTATTGTTAAGATATCAGAATTTCAATATTTAGAATGGATTTCTTGGCTGAAATGTTCTCAGTTAAACGTTAGCAGAACTTCTAGCCAACATTGGTTGATTGGATGGACATTTATATCAATCAGATCTTTTACCCCCATGACCAAAGAGATGACAGCAACAAACTCCAGGAACCTGGGAAAAGATCGACACAGGTAATCAACTTTGCAGGCTGAAGAAGACTCAAAGTCCAGCTGGTAGTGGATGTCACTCAGATTCCAGATGACTGGCAAACCCTCAGGAACTGAATGTATCTATTGCCTCCAAAAGTGAGATTAGTAGGAAGCTGGAACAGGGGGGTTAGTTGGTTGATTGTATCTATATAAAGAATTCCATTTCTGTTTCAGCAAGAACAGTCATATTCCATGCAATGAATATGGAAAGATTTAGAAAAAAAGGTAATTCATCTGAGAAAGTTTCTGCATACTGGATTTCCAAAAAGTTTTGGCTTTTGACTAGGCTTAGCAGATATTGTTCCTTCAGATCTTTGGGGCCCTGCATTCATACATATGACACATTCAAACCCAGCACTTTTCCCCCCAAATGAAGGTTTATATATTGGCAATCTCGGTATAAAATAGGAGATAGAGTTTTTGGGTTGAGTCATCCTTCTTAATAAGCAGCTGGTCTCTTTTACCAGCTGATATTTCATATTAAATTGTCCCCAGATATTTCATCAAAATGGCTTGCAGCATACACCCTGCATTTACCTCCTGTCCCTTTTGTAGCTCCATTGTAAATTTGCACAATGGGGGAGTCTGGGTGGCAGCTGCGAATTTTCTGGTTTTCAATACGCCCAGCATATTTGTCAGCAATTACGTCTCAGCTTCTCTTTCTGCACTTGCATTCTCAGTACAGAGCACTGATGGCAAATTAATTATCCCAGTGATCAGGACTGGGCACTCCCTTCTCTAAAATGCAAAGTGAAGCCCTTCCAATTCTACCCATCAAGAATCAGAAGCAATGAAAAGACTGGAACCATATGTTCTAATTTTTTTTGTGTCTCCTAAAATGTTCTCCCTAGGAATAACATTATTTTATCTTTAATTCCTAGATAAATTTGCCACGCATGCTTATTGCTCTTGAACATGGCTTTTCAAAAATGTACCTATTACTCCTTTCATGGTAGAAAGAACTGAATGACCATCCATGGAATGCTAGACACACTGCCTAAGGTAGGGGACAGGTGAACATTTTTTAAAGTCTGAAGTTATAACTTAGAAATGATAATAATTTTATGATCCAATAAAAAGGTAACTTTTGTAAATTACCATAATATTGAAATTACTGCATAGGAGGAAAGGAGATGCTACAGAAATGTGTGTGAAGGTTGTGCTGCTGTGTGAGAATACGGTGGCATATCCACTCTTAGCTCAGGCACTGTGCATTCTGAGCTGAAAAGCAAGAGAAAAGATTACTTAGAAGCAATCATGACTATAGTTGCTTCAAATACCAGTAAAGTTTCTTATTTTTTCTTTCATCCTCTTGAAAGGTTACATTTTTTTCTGAGTTTGGAAGATATTGGAAACTTTCTTGTAAATTCTTCCTGGTGACCATCTACAGTTTTGTCCTCTAATTTTCAGAACTCCAAATTAATTATTTCAAGTATATAAATATCTATTTAGCACAGTTCCAACATATGCAAGATCTAGAGTCAGTCAATCTGGATTTGAAACTCAGCTTCATTTTTTTTCCTTTTTTTTTTTTTAACAGTACTGGAGTTTGAACTCAGGGCCTTATACTTGCTAGGCAAACGACCCACCACTTGAGTCATGCCTCCAGCCCCTATTGCTTTACTTATTTTTCAAATCAGGTCCTACATATTTTCCCCAGGCCAGCCTGAACCTCAATCATCCTATTTATACTTCCTTCCTAGCTGAGGTGACAGGTACCCATCACCATGCCCAGTTTTTTTTTTGGTTGAGATGGGGGTCTCAAATTCTTGGCCTGGGGTGGCAAATCAAAGGAACACTTTCTTCTTCAGACCAGTCATGAAATCCCATTGTTATTAGTATCTCATCAAAGATTTCCTCTTCAACATAACCATGTATTTCCACCAAGAGTTAACCTCTGTAAGTAAAAGAAAGTACAATTATTTTCAGATCAGATTTAGTTAGTGATTTAGCTACATGTTAAGAGTAAAGTTTGGCTACAGAAGAAAACCCCAAATCATGGTACCCGTGGGTCTGTGGTTCTAAGCAGAAGGCTGTTGAGGAAACACTGCGCGCTCAGGATTCTGCGGTCAGTGCTGCACTAGGGATGTTCGGTCCATTTTTCCCGTCATACCTCCCACCTTCTTCTAAAGATAGTCCGCCTTTCAACACACCTCAAATTTTCACTTAAATTAAGCACACCATGTGCCCTTTTTGTCTTAGGAGCTTGCCATAACTTCTATCTTGTTTTCTGCGAGGCAGATTTTCACAAAATTAAAGAAAGGGAATCACTCAACAGTGATACAAACACAACTGACAGCGTGGGACTGACTGAGAGCTTCTCAGCATCCACTAGACTGTGTGATGTCTGTGCAAGAATTTAAAATGTTCAGGTTTGAAATTTATTTTGTGTTTTAGTTATTTGAAATTTATTACACATCTAATAAATTTGTGAACAAGGTGGGCTTACCATCTATTTAAAGACAGATGGGCCATATAGAAAATAAGTCCAAGCTTATCAGGTTGTCATATTAGTATATTTATTATGTGGCCTCCTGGAATTTGCACATGCTACAAGTGCTAAAAGGAGCGATCTCTGTCTTTATGTGTTCATGTAGTTCTCAGGCCAATGAGCCACTGTGGAAGGTTGTATGGGAAATCAGTTATACTGTAGACATACCTTGGAATCTTCCAATGCTTTAGGCAAGAAAAGAACAGTTATTCAATTCTTTCCATGCTTTCGGCTGGAAAAGAAATGCTATAGAGAAGGCAAAGTTACCTGCTTTTAAATATTTATGCCCTGAAATCTCGAGGGGATGCTAAACGATGCATTTCCTTCACTTAGATTATGATGATTAGATTTCAGAGTCTCTGAACAGGAGCTACAGATCATATTTCTCTCTTTCTATTTCATTACTTGCTGATAATTTTATTTTATGCTGCTTTGGAATTCATCTCAAAACACGTTATATATTTTCACATCGTGTTGTGCTCCTGTTGCCTGAATCTCAATGGCAGAACACAGTTGAGAAATCACTCTTCTCTTTCTAGAGGAGTGTTGTTGTTGTTTTTTTTTAATCAACTGATATTTGACAATGAAGTGAAGGGAGATAACGAGCATGTTTTAATAAAGTAACACTTAGGAAATTTGCTCTTTAATTAGAAATTCTGTTTAAATCAAGACACTTAGGAAATAACTGTGACCTAAAAATTTACAAAGAAAACATTTGAGAGTTGTAACTGTAGCTCAGTGGAAGGGGTCTGACTTAGCTTCCGTAAAACAGGGGCTTGATCCCTAGCATCACACACAAAAAAATTAAAATCCAAGGAAGAGCAAGTATTATATTGAGAAACAATTTATGTGTTAAAAATGAATGGCTTTTTTCTGAACCCAAACCTGACTTTCTGATTCTGCTTGGGAGGCGTGGAACAGTTTAACTACTACTGGAGGCCTTTCCTGTCACTGTGAAACAGTGGCCTGGGTGGGCATCACCATCCTTAATACGTCTACAAGATGCTTGGTCCACTGCAGTGTGGCTTCTGCACGAAGACGTCCGTGTAAGATTTCCCCCTAAAGTCCAGCATTACTTAGCATTGCTAAATCCAAGGAATCCCATTTGTTATGCTTTTGGACTCTGAATCTCATTTTCTTCATTCTACACTTGCCTTTTTGTTTCTTTGCTTGTTTATGTACAATTTGGTTGAAAATAATAAAATTGAGGAAATGAGAACTAGTTACAGATGGTGTGGCACAATGAAGAAACAGGCCACATTGTCTTTTTAAGTTTTTAAAATTTTTCTTTAGATTTTTTTAATTGACAAATTATGTTCATACACAATTATAGGGTACACAGTGATGTTATGACTGGCCTATACAGTATGGAACACCTGAATCCAGTTGGTTACGGTGCCAGCCCCTTAAATATTTACCATCTACTCCTCCTGCTTAACTACAACTCTGTGTCCTTAGGTTATAACCTCTGTGTGTCCTCTACCCTCCAGGCCCCTCATCCTCAGGTGAGGATTAGGCACATAGCAGCAGCTACCATCAAATATAGGTACACTTAGATGTGGGAGAGCTATTCTGAGCCATTGTCTGGGTCTTCACTGTCAGCCCTGCATGCACCCCTCAGATTTGGGCTTTTCATTTCATACTCCCTAGAATCCCAGAGCTGTCATTGTTTTGGTGAGAATGCTCTGCTTTTTCCCTGGTAACTCAGAAAAGAAAGAACGTTGATCAACTTTTCCTGTCTATGCACATTAACTTTTCTCTTTTTTTCTGTCTTCCCTCCCTCCATTCTTTCTTTCTTTTCTTTCCTTTTCTGTGGTACTAGGGCCTTACATATGCTAGGCAAGTAGTCTACCATTTGAGCCAAACTTTCAACCCTTTTTTTGAGTCAAGGTCTTGGTACCTTTGCCTGAGCTGGCCTGGAACCAGCAATTGTCCTGCCATTGCCTCACCAATAACTGGGATTACAAGCATGCACCACCATGCTCAGTTATTAACATTAACTTAGGAAGAATAAAATTATGATTTTTCAGAATAGAAGGTATTTGAAGATCCTGGGAATTAAGTTATAGACATCTTTGGAAATGTGGCTCTGTCAGTCACAATGTGATATGCCTTTTCAGTTCTGCAGTTCCATCATTTCTTCACATTTTATGTTTCGTAGGTATTTTTGGCGTACCATTTTAACCCCCTCATAAGTTCTTTTCACTGCTTAAAAATGTTTCTTTTGTTAGTGTTTGGCCTGGGGGTTGTAATGAACATATTCATTTATATCAATCTTGCTTGATTAATACCAAATAAGTTACAGTAGCATTCAAAAACCTTATTCCTATTAACTCACTTCTTCTGCTTTTGGTTCTATTATTGTCTTAAAAACTGCACCTAATACATAATAAACAAACCAAGGGTTTTATAATTATTGCTTATGCAGTTGTCTCTTAAGTCAGATATGGGAAGAAAAGAGAAACAAAAAAGCTACATGTGTATCATCATTTACATTTACCTGTGTAGTTACCTTTCCCCACGATTTTCATTTTTTCATGTGGACTTGAGTTACTAGTTGGTATGTTTCATTTTAGCCTCAATAATTCCCTGTAGTTTTTCTTGTTGCTAAGTCTGCTAGCAACAAATTCTCTGTATCTGGTTGAGAGTATCTTAATTTTGCTTTCAGTTTTGAAGGATTGCTTGATGCAGAATTTTTTTTGGGGGGTAGGACAGTCTTTTCATCCAGTACTCTGATTCCATATCTCATTGTCTTCTACCTGCCATTTTTCTACTGAGACATCAGTTCTTGCTCTTTGGATCTCTTGTGCGTGGCATATTCCTTCTTTCTTACACCTTTCAAGATTTGCTTTTTGTCCTTCACAATTGACTTATGATGGATCTAGGTTTGCATTTCTCTAAGTTTATCCTATTTAGAGTTTATGAAGTTTTTTACACATGTAAATTAAATTCTTCTAAAATTTGGGAAGCTTTTTGCCATTATTTATTCAAACACATTTTTCCCCATCCTCTCTTCTGCCTCCCTCTGTAACTCCTACAATGTGCATGTTGGTTCACTGGTGCTGTCCCACAAGTCTCTAAAGGTCTGTTCATTTTCTTCCTTTGGTTTCTTCTTCATCAGACCAAATAATCTCACTCAACCTACATTTAGACTTACCAATAATTTCTTCTCACAATTCAAATCTAATATCCAGACCCTATGTGGACATTTTCTTTTAATTATTATGCTTTATAACACCAAAATTTCTATTTGGTGCCCTTTTTAATAATTTCTAACTCTTTATTGATATTCTGTTTGATAATATATCATTCTCATGCTTCATTTAGTTATTTAGACATGGTTTACTTTGTTTCCTTGCACATATTTATAATATTGACTTAAAGACTTTGCCTAGGAAATTCCTGTCTGGGCGTCCTTGGGGATGTTTTTAATCATGTGCTTTTCCCTGTATGGGCCACACTTTCCAATTTCCTTGCATGTCTCATAATTTTTTGTTATAGCTGGGTATTGAAAATCATACATGGCAACTCTGAAAATCAGAATTTTCCCCTTCGAAAACTGGTTAGCAGTCTGCAAAAAACTGAAACTAGATCCATGTATATCACCCTATACCAAGATTAACTCAAAATGGATCAAGGATCTTAATATCAGACCCCAAACTCTTAAGTTGATACAGGAAAGAGTAGGAAATACTCTGGAGTTAGTAGGTATAGGTAAGAACTTTCTCAATGAAACCCCAGCAGCACAGCAACTAAGAGATAGCATAGATAAATGGGACCTCATAAAACTAAAAAGCTTCTGTTCATCAAAAGAAATGGTCTCTAAACTGAAGAGAACACCCACAGAGTGGGAGAAAATATTTGCCAATTATACATCAGACAAAGGACTGATAACCAGAATATACAGGGAACTTAAAAAACTAAATTCTCCCAAAACTAATGAACCAATAAAGAAATGGGCATGTGAACTAAACAGAACTTTCTCAAAAGAAGAAATTCAAATGGCCAGAAAACACATTAAAAATGCTCACCATCTCTAGCAATAAAGGAAATGCAAATTAAAACCACGCTAAGATTCCACCTCACCCCTGTTAGAATAGCCATCATCAGCAACACCACCAACAACAGGTGTTGGCGAGGATGCGGGGAAAAAGGAACCCTCTTACACTGTTGGTGGAAATGTAGACTAGTACAACCACTCTGGAAAAAAATTTGGAGGCTACTTAAAAAGCTGGACATCGATCTACCATTTGATCCAGCAATACCACTCTTGGGGATATACCCAAAAGACTGTGACACAGGTTACTCCAGAGGCACCTGCACACCCATGTTTATTGCGGCACTATTCACAATAGCTAAGTTATGGAAACAGCCAAGATGCCCCACCACTGACAAATGGATTAAGAAAATGTGGTATCTATACACAATGGAATTTTATGCAGCCATGAAGAAGAACGAAATGTTTTCATTCGCTGGTAAATGGATGGAATTGGAGAACATCATTCTGAGTGAGGTTAGCCTGGCCCAAAAGACCAAAATTCGTATGTTTTCCCTCATATGTGGACATTAGATCAAGGGCAAACACAACAATGGGATTGGACTATGAGCACATGATAAAAGCGAGAGCACACAAGGGAGGGGTGAGGATAGGTAAGACACCTAAAAAACTAGCTAGCATTTGTTGCCCTTAATGCAGAGAAACTAAAGCAGATACCTTAAAGCAACTGAGGCCAATAGGAAAAGGGGACCAGTAACTAGAGAAAAGGTTAGATCAAAAAGAATTAACCTAGAAGGTAACACCCACGCACAGGAAATCAATGTGAGTCAATGCCCTGTATAGCTATCCTTATCTCAACCAGCAAAACCCTTGTTCCTTCCTATTATTGCTTATACTCTCTCTACAACAAAATTAGAGATAAGGGCAAAATAGTTTCTGCTGGGTATTGAGGGGGGTGAGCGGGAGGGGGCGGAGTGGGTGGTAAGGGAGGGGGTGGGGGTAGGGGGGAGAAATGAACCAAGCCTTGTATGCACATATGAATAATAAAAGAAAAATGAAAAAAAAAAAAGAAGTTTCCCCTTCAAGACTGACATAAAAAATCTGCTAAACATAGGTTCCTTAGGCAAGAAATGGAAAAGTTGTCTTCCAAAGCTATAACAACTGAGAGGATGAAGCTGTCTGAAGGAGGGGCTAAGAGCAGGCTGAGCTATTCTCTTTCTTACTCAAGTTTGTCCACTTTTTTTTGGTATTGCTTTATAGCTCTCTGGTTTCTACCCATCAAATTTGTGCAATCAAATGCACCAATGATTTCCATTTGGCAACGCCTACTCTACCAAAATCATGTGAGTAAAGCCTCCTTTCCAATACAGAAATGTACTAACTGGAATTCTGAAGGCTGAGAGTAGGTAAGTTTGGAATCTGGTCTCAGTATTGTCTGTCTCAGAATGTCAGTAGATCTTTGATTAGGTCATGTCAAGAATGATGACATTAGGAATATTTACAAGATTTTCCATACTGTTAAAGCTACTATATTCCAACAAAGTTGTGACAATTATATAGTCTTTGCGAATTCTACACTGTCCTGCCATAAGACGAAGATGTAAATGACACAAGATGAAAATGTAAAAGGCACTGGGAATAAACCCTGGGTCAGAGCCAGGTTCATATCTATAATTCTTTTTTTTTTTAAGAGTATTGGAGTTTGAACTCAGGGCCTCACTCCTATTAAGGCAGGCATTCTACCACTTGAACCCCAGTGTCTCCCCATTTTTTTCTTTCCTTATTTTTTCAGATAGAGTCTTGAATTTCTCCCCAGGGTTGGCCTTGGACCACAGTCTTCCTACCTATGCATCTTGTATATCTGGGATTGCAGATATGTACCACCAAACCCATCTTATTATAAAAATTGACATCGCCCTCCCCCCCAGGCTGGCCTCAAACCATGATCCTCCTAAACTCTGCCACCTAGTAACTGGTTTTACAGGCCTGAGCTGTCATATCTGGCCCTTCTAACCAGGTATAATTCCAACCAAACATCCACTATTTTATATAGGAGCCAAAAGCACATTTACTTTTTGATAAGAAGAAGGCACAGTTGAGCCTACTAAAGCATTCCTTTCATAATCTACAGCATAAAGAATGTTAGCTCTCAAGTCCCCACTTCTAGTTCTTTCTGCCTATCCTTCATATTATTTGCACTTGTAGATATGTCAGGATTCATATTAGAGTTATTTCTCTTGTAATAAGTACAATCTTTCATATTCTTATATAGAAAAGATTATTATGTCTGTCTAAGCTTAAGGGAAATCTTTGCTTTATAATGATCTAAGCTGGGTTTATATCTGGCCATTTTAAGTTTTATCTATTGTAATGTCCCCTCTTTTTTGTAGCTGTGTTAATTTTTGTATACAAGATGTTTCTTTCACGACATTTAAAAATCCCTCTTCTTAAGTATTTTATGACTAACCTCTTCTAGTAGAATAGATTTTAGACACTGGACAATATAACTCAATTATGCAATTCAGAATTGACCTCTGGGTTTTGTATGTCTCCAGTACAATGTTTAAATCACTTGGCATTAAAATATTATTCCATTCTGTCATTTTTGAGCAATTTCCTGAATAATTTTCAATTTCCAAGCTATTGATATACAGGAAACTGCTGTTTAACAAAGGTTGCACCCAGTGAAGTCAGGAGCCGTTCATCTAATTACAAGCATCCTTTATTATCTTCAATTAAGTTGACTGTGACCCTGAAACAACTTTTCATATCTGAAACCAAACTATGGAAAGACCCTAGTGGGTATTAAAGGCACCACTTACCTACCCCAAGAACTAGTTGTTGGCGTCCTTATCAAAATCTGTTTTAGAGATCGCAGGAGACACAGGTGTGGAAGTGGTATCTATTTACTAAGTACTCATTTCCCATGAGACTTGTAGAAATATACTCAACTCAATCAGGAGTTAACTAGACTTACATGTCCTGGAGCAGATGACAAAGTCAAGCCTTGTGCGAAGAGGTATTAATTGCACATATGAACCTTCATGTTTAGAAGAGATCCCCTTGTGGAGGGATAAAAAAGAATAGACTATCAAGCCTGGGGCCTGAATTGCTACTGTGAGGATGTGTAGTCCTGTATTTTCTATATTTTGCTACCATGATTATATCAGGAGAGGTACCAAGTCAGAGGGCTATGAGGAGTGATATGAGATTTATCAAAATAGAGTTACCTATGTGTTATGGTTTGAATATGAAATGTCCCCAGTAGGCTAGTGTGTTGAAGGCTTGGTCCCCAGCTGTTGGCACTATTTTGGAAGGTGATGGAAACTTTAAAAGGTGGGGCCTAGTTGGAGGAAGAAGGTCACTGAGAGCCTATCTTCCCCCAGCCCTTCCTGTCTTTCTCTCTCTGTTTCCTTGGTCTCCATGAGGTGGGCAACTTTGCTCTGCCATATGCTTCTGCTGCTATGATGCTCTGTTTCACCACACGACCACAGCACCAGAGAAAACCAACCAGAGTCTGAAACATCTGAAACTATGAGCCAAATTACAAATTTTCTTTTTTTAAGATGTTTTCTTAGGTATTTGGCACAGATTGAGAAAACTTCTGAGGGAATTTCATCTTCAAATAGTAAATGCAATTTAAAAATAAGTTTGTCTGGGTCTACATGTTTTCCCTATACTCTTTCTATATTGAACCTGCAGAACACAAGAATCATGCTGATACATCAAGTCACAGCAATAAGGAGGTGACAAAAGCAAAACAACATTTGTCTCCATAAATTTTAGGACCTCCTTAACTCAGTAAAATTTAGCAAAGCAAATATTTTCTTTAATAGCTATTGACTTTAAAAGTATTTTTACAAATGTGAAACTTTCTGTTCAGACTTTGTTAATGTCTCTATGATAGGAAGACAATGTTATCTACTTTTAGAAACCTTTCATTGTGCTGGTGGAATAGCTCAAGTGGTAGAGCACCAGCCTTGCAAGTGTGAAGTCCTGAGTTCACACCCCAGGACTACCTAAAAAAAGAAAAACTTTCCATTGTAGAAAATTTTAAACATAAAAAAATGTGGAGATACTTTTCAAATTGGTCAGATATTAATATTTGATCAATTTAGTTTTATCCATATTTCTGCCCCATTCCCTACATTGAAATATTGTAACTGAATTCCTGGATATGATGTCATTTTATCTGTAAGTTCCTAATAGTATATCTGTAAGGGACTTTTACAAAAAGTATTACCACATTATAACACTATTATCATGCCTCAAGACAATGATTGCTTAGCTTTGTCTAGATAATGTTCCAATTTCTCTGATTATCTTACAAATATTTCCCGTAGTCTACAAATCATGACACAATGTGCAAACATTGGATTTGTTTGGTTTGTCACTTAAGTATCTGCTAATGTCTAATAGTTCCCCTCCATTTTTTTCTTGCTGTTTATTTGCTGGAATTTCCTACAATCTGGATGATGACATCATGGTATTGTTTAAAACATGTTCATTTACTGTATGAATTTCCCAGGAACTGGAAATTGATCTAGCTGCTTAACTAAATTCTTTTGGGCAGGTGTACTTCAAAGGTGTTTGTTTGCACTTCCTACAGCTCTATCAGATGACACAATATGTCTTTCTCTGTCCTCCTTTTGTGATGCAAAGGTTGATCTGTGAATCATGTCTGATCAACCTGATTCATTTCTTTTATAATTTCTAATAGGATATCACCTAACAATTTTAATAACATTGATGAATGTTGTCACATCTATTATTTCACTAGGGAAAAAAATCACATATTTTAAAGTTCTTTCTGAATTTCTTAGAATTATTTCATTAAAAAAACTTGTTCTTATGAACTGTTTGGTTTTCATCATGTGCTTTTTGTACAGGAAAGGTAGAATAAATGCTTAATTAAAGTAGGATCACTTATATGTCCTTATCAAGAATTTTCTAAAAGACCAGGCATTAGAAAATGAATTTAATTTAATTTCCTTATTTTGGAGTGGGGGAAATTATTTGGGGCTGATTTCTTTAGTTTTCACCTGGTTATGAGTAGCTAAGGACCATGCAGTCCTCTTGTTGGAGAGATGATTGGTTTTCTAAAAAGTTGTTTCTAACTCAGAAATTATGCGACTCAGAATAGTAACAGTGAAGAGCTGATGAACTGGGGGAGAAGGATAGGAGTCATTTGAAATGACATGGAAAGTGGGGGAAGAGGACAGGGTAGGATAACGGGGTGGGGGTGATTCTTCACTTGGTATACAGCTCTTATTTTTAAAATACTAATAAAAAAATCAAAATTTAAAAATTGAGGGTTTACGTGGGATACAAACAGAAGCAAACAAATAACATAACACTTACGTGGGAAATACAGAATTAACCGAATTAATAACAGTATTTTGACTTTATCCTTTCAGGCTAAAAGATAAAGGAGCAAACAAGTCCATAGGTGGTAGGTTTATTTTTCAGAGTTATAGGTTAGAAATTCTAAAGCTAATTAACACACAGCTTAGGACTGGGCAAATAGGCACATAAATTAAATATAATAAGAGTCTTGTTTTTACTGTGAGAAAGGATACAGGTTAAAAATCCTTTATTTAAAATACTTGGGACCAGAAGTGCTTCAGATCTTGGATTTCATATTTTTTGCATCTTAGATATCTTGGGATAGAACCCAAGTGTAAACAAGAAATGCATTATGACTCATGTACTCCATGTATACTTAGTCTGACAGTAATTGTATGCACGATTTTTAATGTGGCAGGGTCTTGACCTTGACACATCACATGAAGTCAGGTATAAAATTTTCTACTGCTATATCATCTTGGCCCTCAAAAAGTTTCAGATTTGGGAGCATTTTGTGTTCAGATTTTCAAATTAGGAATGCTCAATCTGTATTACAGAAAGGGAAAGAGGGAATGTTGGAGAGCCTTGAGTATTCTTACACCTCACTGCTGGGTATGCTGCAAATGCAACCCCTGACTACACTTTGCCCAGAGCATTTCTCTCAAGGCTGGGCTGTGCACCAGTCTTTGAAAGATGAAGTCATGACTGTCTTTAAGACAAAGAACAGATTTCCTTCATTGCTACAAAACTGTAAGTTCTCCTAAGTCAATGTTCTTTAGCCAGAATGAAAATCTTTTGTGTGCTGAGTATTCATCTGAGCCTGGGCATCATCCCTGCGGGGCTGTAGCACAAGGGAGTACTGATGCAAACAATCCTGCTTGCTGTGTTTTCAGTGAAAATGTCCTTTGTCTCTGCTTTGCGAGTCTTGTGCCTTCTTGCCAGCATCCATGAAACAGTAACACGCTAACTTATTAGATTTTAAGAAAGGTAAAATCAAATTTCAAGTCTGAAAGATGCTAGCATGGCATACGGTGTTTTATTGGAACCAGAGAGAGGAATAAGAGGTTATAATTGTAAAGACAGATAGATGATAGAGAGCTAGATATTGTTGTCTATGCATATGTAAATAAGTATTTGTACAAATATTACCTAGCCATATTTACTGAGAGGAGCTGGGGATAACATCTTAGTAGATTGCTTCTGCATTTTGATAGCCCCTAGATCTTGGCTTATAAGTACCATTCCACTCTAATAGGCTCACTGGAGAATTGGTTAATTCTAGGGCCTGGGATGAAAAGTACAAAAATAATCACTAGTTATGGTAGTCCACTCCTGTAATCCCAGCACTCAGGAGGTGGAGGCAGGAGGATCTCAAATTAGAGGCCAGCTTGGGCTACATAGCAAGTTCCAGACCAGCCTGGGGTATATAGTGAGACCCTGTCTCCAAAACAAACAAACAACAAAACAGAAAGAAAAAAGAAAGAAAGAAAAAGAGAGAAGGAAAGAAGGAAAGAAGGAAGGCGGGAACAAAGGAAGGAAGGAAGGAAGGAAGCAAAGAAGAAAGAAAGGAAGCTAAAGAACAAAGAATCTGCTCCAGCTTTTGGTATCAAAAAAGTAAGAGGGTGCTTACATAATGATGAGGACACAAGAGTCAGTCTGAAAGACCAAATTTAGGATCAAAATAAAGGCAAGATTGCTTAAAAAAATTGTTTTTGATTGTACTGGGGTTTGAACTCAGTGATTTGCACTTGAAAAGCAGGTGCTTTATTGCTTGAACCACACCTCCAGCCCACTTTTTTTGCTCTGGTTATTTTGGAGATGGGGTCCCACAAGCCTATTTAAACTTTCTGCTTCTATTGGGATGACACGTGTGGGTCACCATGCCCAGCTTTCTTCCCTTTGACACGTGTGGGTCACCATGCCCAGCTTTCTTCCCTTCTCCCATTGAGATGAGGTTTTACAAACTTTTTATTCACTCCATCCCCTACACCCATCTTCTCACCCCCTCTGGCCTGGAACTGATCTTCTGGATGTCAAGCCATACAAGTAACTAAGATTACAGATTACTTGTTTTTTTGTGGATTTTTTACAGTTAATTTTTTTTGAGTTCTGTATATACTCAAAATATTAACTTTCCGTCAGATGAATAGCTGGCAAACATTTTTTTTCTCATTTTGTAGGTTGCCTCTTCACTTCATTGATTGTTTTCTTTGCCATACAGAAGCACTTTACTTTGATGTAACCCCCCCTTGTTAATTTTTGCTTTTGTTTCCCATACTTTTAGGTGGTGAGGGTAGAAGAAAAATGATTGGATATGATCAATGGATGCTGTACGCATGCATGAAAATATCACACTGAATTCTATTAGTATATACAATTAATATGTGTTAATAAAAATAAAACTTGCAAAAAAGGATTGTTACTCACTAAAATAAAAAATGATGAATGAATAATGACATTCTTTGTAGTATAATGTCAATAATACATGCCAAGAAAAAACAGAAATACAAAATCAACATTTGACAGCCACCATGATAATAATTGTTTCAGACAGAAAAAAAAAGCCATCTTCAATGGAAGCTGAAATTTGTGGATGTTAGTTGATGAAAAAGACAATATTTACTCTCAAAGTATCCCCCTGCACAGTACTTAAAAGTGAATATGGTGACTTTACAGTGGAGAAACCTGGTACTTGTCCCCTTAGCCAAGAGACCATAGTGGAGCAATAATGTAAAACCCAAATGGAACGCCCACTCTGATATGATGCTCAAAGGACACAGCATCATTTTTGTGCTGTTTCCACACATAACATATAGCCTAAAATCTAATTATGAGGACACATTGGATAAACACAAAATGAGCCATATATTTTATAATAAATGCTCTGTGCTCTTCAAAATGTGAAGGTCATGAAAGGCCAAGAAATAGTTCCAGATCCAATGAGGCTAGAAATGAAGACAACCAAATAAAAGGAAGACTGTTGCATTGAATTTTATGCAAGATTTTTTTTACCCTTTCTTTAAAGAACATTAATGGCAAACTGATGAGATTTGAATAAAGTCTGTGCATGAGATAATAGCATATCAAAGTTAATTTCCTGATTTTGATCATTATCATGTGGTTATACAAAAGAATGTCTTTTTTAGGGAATGCAAACTGAAAAGTTTATTGGGAAAGACTTACATGTCTACAACTCACTGTACATGACTATGAACAAATTAGCATAATATCTATATTACACATTCACTTAATATTCAGAGGGCTCTTACATAGATAATCTCTATACAATATAACCTATACTGTATAATCTATATCTATATTTATATCTATCTCTTTATCTGTGGAGAAAAGAAAGAAACTAAAGCAAATGCAATAGAATGTTAACATTTGAAGAATTTATAGAGACTCTTCCTATGATTTTCTCAAACTTTTTAGTAAGGATGAAATTGTTTTTAAATTTGTAAAATTTGAATCTTTACAAAATTAAGAAATTTTTTTTCCTATTTTAGCCAGTAGGTTTTAGTGAAAAATTAAGCAGTTAGAGTTGGGAAAACATATATTTCTAATTCTGGCCAAACATGGGCTAACAAGTTAATCTTTCTGAGCTTCAGACATATAATTGCAGCATTAATATACAATTATTTATCTGTCTCATAGCACTTCATATTTTTATATGGCAAGCAGAGCTTAAATCCTGGATTGTTTTAAAATGAAAATTTTTATGGCAGTAAATTTCATAATAAATAATTATACTCTCAAGCAGCAATTTTTAATCTCTGGTTCATGATATACTAATGCATCATGCTACCAGAAACTTATTTCTATGAAATTGAAATAATTTCTGTTATTTGTGTATTAGATCATGGTAAGTATTATAGTAATATTATTGGAATTTGATAAGTTTTCCTCAGAGAGAAAGGAAGGGTGAGATTCAGTATATACAATCACTGTTGACTCACGTCGTCATTGACCTGACACCAGTATGCCCAGCTGCATGAACTTCTGTAGTGCTTTTTATCTCTTACACACTGGATTTCATCACAGTATCATTGTGTGCACTGGAAAGAGTGCATTCATATCTACACATTGTCTTCATGTATTTATGAAGAAATTCTAAAAATTGCATCCAAAAATGTGAATGATTTGAAAAAGCAATAACTTTTAGCTCATAAGAATGTTCATAATTGATCAGGGTTTATATGGAACATCTCAGTGTTTGTAACATATGTAAGTAAAAAATGATAACTCTTTTGTCATTTACAGGTAAATAATTTTTAGAAAGAAAACATTTTGAGGATAAATGTAATTATGTTTCCTACAAGTTCTGGCTCACTGCAGTTAATATTTCTATGCTAAATTTAAATGATTACCTTTGATTTGAGGAATATACTACAACTGCCAATTAGTGCAAAGGGAAATTCAACTCCCTTAAATTAACTAAATTTATGTAAATGAAATTGGCTTTGTCGTAGGCTGCCCTTCAGTGAGCTACATTTTTTGTTCAAAAGTGGATATAATCCCTGTTTCAAGAAGCACTGAAGTGAAAAAGGGATTAATTCTCCACCTTGAGGCTGAATTTATTGTGTATTTTATATTGATGAAGAGCTGATAGTACACTTGACTCATTTGAAAAGTCACTCTGTCAACATTAATGGTTAGCATTATCACCAACTACCTGACATGCTTTCAAATATGAATTTCCCCAGTAACACACATAGGTTGATCCAGTGATAATTCAATTCAATATGTATTAACTGATGGTTTTGAAATAAAAACTTATTTGATCAATGGAGAATGCAGACAATGTATGAGGAATTATACTAGTGAGTGAAACAAATTATATTAATAAGAAATAATTATAGTATATTATAAATCAATGCCAAAAATAAATATACTAGACTCTAATAGATGCCCCGATTTTTGGTTCTTTGTTGCTCTAATTTTATGGTGGGATTTGGAGATACTGAAAAATGAAGCTAAACCCTGCCACCTTCCCAGAATTAACCACTGCATCAAGTAAGTAAAATTTGAATATTTGAGGCACTTTCATGTAATTGAGGGAATTTTAAATGTGCTCCAAAGGATGGATATAATGTTCATATTCATAGGTTAGTTGCTCTAATTGTGACATTTGAGGTTGTTTGGCTTGGTGTAAGCAGCACAAATATCTCTTTTTTAATCATTTGGGGGCCATGTTTCATCAGTTCAGCGCCATTTGCTGATACAATACTTAGATAACAAACTAAGTCAGAAGGAACTACACATGGTTTTTACTTTGAAGAGAGAAGGGACAGGTACATTGAGTGGCTCTGTCATTTTCACTTCCACAGGAAGCCAAGAGCAGGTGGCTTTGTCATCTCCAGTTGCTTTTCCAATATGTAGGAATCATGGATGTGACAGCAGAATCCCAAAGCCTGCTAAAATTCAGAAAGCACATAGTCAGATGATTTTCAGCAAAATATCTAGAGGCAGGTCCAGATTTTAGGAGTCATGAAATTCATTTTCAATTGTAAGTAAAGAAACCAAAATTAGGAGCATCTCATAACTGATCAATATAAAGTTATAAAATTTTATTGTTTACTTATTTAATTTATTACCTTAAGTCATATGAAAGCCTGAAGCACATAGGGTCATCAAAATATCCTTTCCAGTTTGAACCAACTGGAGGGGGTCAATTACAGCTCTACAATTAAAAAATATAATTGCAGATAAATCCCTGTGCCACTCAATCTGTTTCCACACCATGGTCAACACTGAGCTGTCCTGGCAATGGCCGGAGACTCTCATTGCACAATAATGCTGCCTGGTAAGACCACCACCAGCCTGGAGTTATTAAAAATCTTGACATTTTGTACATCACGGATTTTTTGCATTAATTTAAATTTGTTAATATTGACTTAAGGTATTATTTACCTTGATTACCTGAGTTTTTGGCAACCCCTTTTAAGTTTTTGTGCCTGACATCCATGTTTATTGCGGCACTATTCACAATAGCCAAGTTATGGAAACAGCCAAGATGCCCCAGCACTGACGAATGGATTAAGAAAATGTGGTATCTATACACAATGGAATTTTATGCAGCCATGAAGAAGAACGAAATGTTATCATTCGCTGGTAAATGGATGGAATTGGAGAACATCATTCTGAGTGAGGTTAGCCTGGCCCAAAAGACCAAAAATGGTATGTTCTCCCTCATATGTGGACATTAGATCAAGGGCAAACACAACAAGGGGATCGGACTATGAGCACATGATAAAAGCGAGAGCACACAAGGGAGGGGTGAGGATAGGTAAGACACCTAAAAAACTAGCTAGCATTTGTTGCCCTTAATGCAGAGAAACTAAAGCAGATACCTTAAAGCAACTGAGGCCAATAGGAAAAGGGGACCAGGAACTAGAGAAAAGGTTAGATTAAAAAGAATTAACCTAGAAGGTAACACACATGCACAGGAAATCAATGTGAGTCAATGCCCTGTATAGCTATCCTTATCTCAACCAGCAAAACCCCCTGTTCCTTCCTATTATTGCTTATACTGTCTCTACAACAAAATTAGAAATAAGGGCAAAATAGTTTCTGCTGGGTATTGAGGGGGGTGAGCGGGAGGGGGCGGAGTGGGTGGTAAGGGAGGGGGTGGGGGCAGGGGGGAGAAATGAACCAAGCCTTGTATGCACATATGAATACTAAAAAAAAAAAAAGTTTTTGTGCCTGAAATGTGTGCCACACCCTAATTCCTATTCTGGATAAGTTCACCTCTGAGCATTCTGTAGTCAATTCTGTTAACTTTGTGAGGAGAGAAGCATGTGTTTCTCACCATGACTCTTCATTGAATCATCCCCTTGGCCATCAACCCTCTCTCTGGAGAGGCTAGAGATGGGAAAGAAAGGAAATTTTCCACTGCTAAATATCATCACCTGGGAGGTCAGGCAAATTGTTCTCCAGTGGTTCCGGCATTTTCTTCTCCTCTCCTCCTGGACTTCCTTACCAGGCCCTGGTCATTAAGTGCTGAGCCTCACAGTTACATCCCACTCCCCACCCACCCTTCCTTTACTGTGAGCACTAGCTCTCCTGTGTCTGACTGAGCTTCATGTTCTTCCTCTCTCTAGGAACTTTATGGCACTGTCTGTTACTCTAACATAGCACCCACATCCTGCTATATTCCCATACCCAGGGACGATGAGAATAGTGAACCTTAATACTTCACAGTTTTACACACTTTTCATCCAAATACCAATTGGCTTTAAAAGTGCCCGAGATCATGCACTCACTTTCATATTTACTCAGAATGTTTTGGTATTAGGTTTAGGGTCCAGTTTATAAATTAAGGAAGCAATGGTTACCTAGTAAGAAATAGAGAATCATTTCTTGGTGGTTGTTCCTAAGCACTTTTTCCCCCTGAATCAGATGGGTTTGAACCAATCTGTCTCAAAACCAGATTTTCCTGCATTGATGCATTATTTCAATTTTTAGTTTTATGCAATTTAAATACATTTTATGTTAAAATTGCTATAATGAATTATCACCAATATTTTTTAAAACATTGTCCAATTTTTTAAAATATTAGTAGCTCAGAACATAAGTCAAATACTTTCCGTTAATGCTATTTCTTGCAATACACTCTGTTACTCACAGCTGGACCAAGATGACTAAGTGACTGAAATGATCTATTTATTGGTTTCCTCAGTACAATAATGGGGACACAGTTAATACCCACCCCACAGGATTGCTCTAGGGATTGAGTGAATCATGATGTGTGAAGGGCCATGACACTGTCTGGTGCACAGCAAGTGCCTGACCTGACTGACAAACAATCACTGTTACCATTATTAATGTGGGGTCTCCAGTGTGGGGTCCATAGGTCTTCTGTTGTCTAAATTGTTTCTCAGGTTGAATAAACTGGATCATTCTGAATTCAGAATAGAACCCAACCATATCAGTCATTTCACTTGTGAAATGAATTAGTAAAAAAGGGCTATACTTACCAGAAAAAGAAATAATTTAATAATATTTCCTGTTTTGTTGAAGACTGGGATTTTTTTGAAGTAGAAAGGGTCCCAAGTATTATTACAATTTTGCCTTACTTGGGACTAAACATAATGGATACACAGTGCAGGGTATTCTTTTTTTAATAATGCATTCTGTTTGTTGGAATAGATAGGAACAACTAATTAAGTCATAACAGAAAAAAATTCAATTAGAAGGTCTAGGGACAGAAGATTTGAGAGTTCTGGGTAAATATTTTCTAACTGGGGACATTTTATAATGCTTGAAATTTGGAAGTTGGATAAGATAAGCTTTGCTTTAGCACATACCTGGGCAAGAATGAAACTTAAATTTTGAATTATTTTAGCACGATCCCAAGGGACCTTGAGAATTACAGAGTTTTACCTCTAAATCACGTTATATGGTCATTGTGACCACGTGCAGGCAACAGGTGGTTAAGGTAGAGCTTGGTCTTAAAAGTGTGAGTCTCATCATTCCTGAAACTTGTCTCCTCTGTTAATTCCTTTTGTGTCAAAAAATGTTTTCAAACTCATCAAATATTTCTCATTTACTATCTAAAAGACTGTATCTTATATTACATAGTACAAATGACTTAGTGGAATATAACATTTCAACAAACTGTTGATACTCTTTCCTGATATCTCATTGGATAGAGTTTTTAAATTAAGAGAACCAAGTTCTTAATTAAAAATTTTTCTTTAGGCAGGGTGTCACTATGTTGTCTAGGCTGGCCTTGAACTCACCATCCTCCTGCCTCAGCCTCCCAAATGCTGGGATCCCCAGCATGTACCACCATGCGCAGCTTAGGTTTGATGCAAAAGAATAAATCTTATCTTTTCTTAAAAAGGAATTTTATGTTTAAAATGATTCTTAGAAGTATTTCTCTGTATCCTTGTCTTAGTCTGTCTTTCCACAAGGGGAAAAGGTCTTTCTTCCAAAAAAAAAATAAGGTCAATTACTCTTTATTTGATTTTTGGTCAACACCGAACAGTCGTATAAATGTATGGGGTGCCACGTGACATTTACTAAGTAGTTCTTGGTGAATGGAGAGGAAACTGCTGGTAGGAAAAGTCTCAGAATGTGCTTAAGAACAAAGTTAATAATTGGAACCCAGAGCCTTCTGACTCAAATTCCTGTATTTTTAACTACTAGTACAAAATTTTATTTTTCCCTGAAAGACCTTAAAAGTATCTATTTATACATACAAATGTTTTCACTGTTTCCTTCACTAATTCTATGTATGAAAAAGTATATGACTTTTAGTAAGAAAATTACTAACTTTCGCATCTAATATCAAAAATTCTTTGGTGTATATATTTTTGTCTTGCCGCTTTACAAGCAGATTTTGCTTTTTTTTTAACTATCAATTATTTTTCAAAATATATTCAAAGTAAAAATATATGAAGATAATTAAACAATGTCTTAGGTCTGCTAATTTCCAAAAAGAGCATGTTTTAGTGCAGAATTCAGGAGGAGAGTTTCTTTCTTTCTTTCTTTCTTTTTGACAAGGTCTCTCTGTGTATCTCAGGCTGTCTTCAAACTCACTATGTAGTCCAAGTTGGCCTAGAATTAATGATCGTCCTGCCTCAGCTTCCTGAATGCTGGGATTACAGGCGTGAACCACCATGCCTGACTTAGGATGACAGTTTGTTTCAGCCTTTATGATTGTCGGTGGGGCTGCAGGAATACAGGTCTTGCTTTAGGCTTAGGAGTGAGACTCTCAGGAGAGGATGAATTTCTACCTTCTGGAAAGTTTGCTCTAGGCAAGGGAGGAGAAAGAGCCAACCACCTGTTCTCTGGAGCTTGACAGAGATACTGATGTCTCCTTTCAATCCTGGAGTGTTTTGAGACTAGGGCTTGCTTCAGGAACTTGCAAGGCTGGCAAGGATGTTCCTGTTATGCTATTCCAGAGATGAAGGTGGAAGCAGCACTACCTCTCCATTCCAGTTTTCCCAATTTCTTGGAGCCATAGAAGAAGACTTCTAGGTCCTTGTGTTTTTGAGTGAGGAACAGGAATTTAGAGGAGAAGGTAGAAGTCATGAAATCCACTTATCCAATCGGTGGATAAGTGAACAAAGCAAGTAAACTGTCACCTTGAGTGAGCCTAATGCATCAGTGGGGTTGTAGGGAAAAGTGTCTCTGTCTCACCGAGAAGAACCGAAGTCACCCCAAGAAGGTTACTTGCACCATCAGCCATCTGCTATATGTTCTCTTTGAGTCCATGTTTTTGGGATTAGGTCTGGTCTTACACTTCTAATTATGACTGTTAATAACATGAGAATGCACCAGTGAAGATAACAAGTGTTTGCAACCTCTTCAAATGGAAAATTCTCTATCAAGAGCCAAGCTGTAAAGGCCAAAGCCCTCTCACTCGTTCCTAGCACCTGCAGCTCTGAGCAGTCCTTGCTGATGTGATGATGTGACTGTCTTCATTTCCCTTTGTTCCAAGAGTTGTCCTGTTAGCACTTTCCTAGCTCCTTTGGTTCTGATTCATTGCCTGGACAACCTCTTACTAACTTTTATCTGGCTTTCCAGCAAATGTGCTCTCTTCCTTTCTGTCTAGAATTCCTTTCTTTATCTGAAGCCCCAATTGCCTGTAAGCATCTATTCTACCTCAGTTGATTGCTTCTAGGCCTCTCTCCTAGCAACGACTATATAAATGCCCATTCTGTAAGACTGCATGCACACACACGCCCCCCATACCCCTGAAAAAGCATCTTGAAATTATTGTGACTAATACATCCTCTTATATTCACCTGATTTAAACAGAACTTTAAATTATAAAATTGCATCTAAAATAAAACCAAGATATTCTTATGTCCAGAAATAAATATTTGATTCATTTGAGAATCCTTCAAGCTGACGTCAAAGATTTTAATACAATTGTGTTGATGAGGGAGCCTCACATGATGAACAAAACACTTGAGGATGTTTAGGTATCCTCTTAAATATATTAATGTGATGGGATAAAATTTAGCTCTCAAACTGGAGCAGAGCAGTTAAGGTAGCATGAGCTGGAAGATAATCAAACTAAGGCTTCCTAATTAAATTGTGCCACAGCAGAAAACAATGTGGTTGGCCACGCCCAGCTTATCCCATGATTGTCACAAATTGCTGTTACTTATGAAACAGAGCAGTAGCTTTCCATCGGAATATTTTCCAGAGCAAAGAGAACTGCTTGCATATGCATATATGCTCACAGGTGCATGGTAACTATTTTTAAATATTTTTAAATGGATATTTTGGTACACTTAGAACTTTGGGTTTTTTTTCCCTTTAACTATCATTGTCAAGTACTCCATCACTTTTAGGATTAAAGGCAGAAACCCAATATAGTCTGCCTCCACCAGGAATACATATGTGTGAATATGTATGTATATTACATCACCTTTCACTTATCATACAGCTTGGTAGATTAGAAAATGGTTGTTATGTCTAGTTCTAACTCTCAGAAGGTAGCTGTAGTTTAACTCATTTTCAATCAAATGTCTTTACTACTCTAAACAAACTTGCCAAATATGAAAGGACTCTTCTCAACCTGGGTTGTATTAATCTTCACAGGTTCTGTAGCTGTTATTTTGAAATGGAATTTTAAGTGCCAAGTGATGACTGATCATATTTTGGCTGATTCTTAAGTCTTATTGCCACAGAACACAGAAGTTCTGGGCCTGATTGCTTGGCTTGTGTCATGCTGGCAAATTTCAATATAGACAATGATTTCTATATGTTTTTCTCAGAACTAGTTTCTAAGAGAACAGAAAAATAAGGTGAAAAGACCACTAAAGTGATAAAAGGCATCAGTCTTGAATTTTGTAGAGCCACTCATAGCTTTGGCTCCAGATCACCAGCTGATCAGGAAAATTGATCTAATGCACACTAGGTAGTAGACAACCTAAGGGAGTATCCCCTGAAGTACAGGATGAGTTTAATTATACTGATTTAGCTGACAGCAGAAGGTCAGGAATGGTCATTTCCCTTATTATATCCTTTTATTTCAATACTAAATATTTCTCCTGAGAACACTTACACATTTTACATTTTAAGTGGCTATTTAATAAATGGCTGAATCTCTCCAGCAACCTCAAGTCCATGAGACCAGGGACCTTGTCAGCTTTCACTCTGCATTGTACACTTAGTCCTAGTATTTAGCACAAAGCCAGGAATAGTGTGAATGTTCAACCATTTCCTGAAAACATGAATAAGTGAATTTAAGACTGCTGGGCCTCAGTTTCTCCATGTTCAAAACAAAGTGATACTTCTGTGCTGTCTGAATATCGTTCCAGTTTCTCATGTCTTTGATGAATATGAGCTATTATTTCCCATTGCCTACCCTTCAGAAGCTTAGCAAGTATTTGGAAATGGAAAAAGGATATGAAACTACCAGGGAATAAAATGATAATCAAAAATCAAGCATTCTCTTGTGGATTACTGAGTTCAGACAAAGAATAAATAAATTGTATCAGCAAATAAGATTGTGCAAGATGGATACATCTGGAGAATGAGAAGGATATAGGTAGATATTTCCATGTTACTGATAGGGAAATGACAAAGGGAAAGAAAGCACAAAAGTTGGAGTGTGTGAGAGAATGTGATTTTCCTGTATTTCTATGTTCATATGAATAAAATATCTACCTTACTCTATTAATGTTTGTTTCTGTACATAATTAAATGATAAGAGTAAGTGTTATAGCCCAGATCTTTGTGACTAACTTCATCAGAATGATTTACTTGGATTTACTGGTTCCTGGAAATTCAGATAACAAATATCACATCCCAAACCTTGGGCAGACCAAATGACAATGCAATACTCCTAGGAAGAAAGTGTGGCTGTCCCCATCCTGCTGTGTGCAGGCAGATTTTGACAATAAAGCTGTTTGCCTCCTTTCAAAGATAAAAGGGAAACCTTCAAGCTCTTTACTTTTGAAAAGTAGGTGAATAGTAACGGTTGTTAGTAATGGTCTCTGAAATGACCAGAAGGAGAATTCCAATTGCCTTTAAAATTAGAAGTAAGACTTGAAATCAAGAAATTCAAAGCCTGTTTACAAAGGCATGCCCTTCACATTTATTTAAGGACATATGTGGTCACAAGCACACAGTTTGGCAAGTCCAGCAGCCATTTAGCACAATGCTTCTGATTGATACCACTGAAATCACGGAGAAATTCAATAGGCATAACAGCCAATTAAATGCACATCCAATGATAAAATGTTCTAACTGAATGTGCACATGATAATGAAATACTTTGTTCAACATAAAGATTAAAAAGTGAGGACTACCTACTTATTTTTAAGTAAATTCTTGAAAAGAAAATCAATAGTGAATTTTTCAATAAGTATGTATGTTGCATATTTTAATTGAGGACCCATGATGTATTTAAGAATAAATATGAAAGCCAAGAAAAGTACTTCTTTTAGTGAACATAGGTGAATCATTTACTTTTAGATTTAAGTAAGTAGTCCTTTCCATTGGATTATAACTAAGATGCAAAAACTTCAAAATCTATTAGCAGAAACATTTGGGGAGGATTCCATGACATTAGACTGGATAAAAATTTTGAAATAAGATCCCAAACACATAGGAGAAAACACCACACGTAGACAAATAGGATTTCATCAAACTAAGAGCTTCTGCCAGTAAAGGAAACAACCAACAGAGTAAAGAGACAGCTTACAGAATGGGAGGAAATTTTTTTAAGTGTACTTCTGATAAGTATTCCTAAAATTTTGGTGGTAGGAGAAACAGAACATAGAAGATGGGGTGGAACAAACAGTGTGAACAAAGATGTGGATTCTGGGTTTGATGGTTTTTGTTTTTACATTATACAAAGTAGTCCACTCTGTTTCCTATACAGGGCACAAAGGAAAGGTGGAGAGGGAGATAAGATTGATTTTTTAAACATTAAGATCTTGAATAAAATGAAAGAGAAACATCACAATTTAAAGCTCCCTTTGATAACTACAGGTATCTTAATGTTTCGTCATTATCCCTGATATGTGAAGACCATGGCTGAACAATCTTGGATTATCAAATAGTTCAGTACGCTAGCTTATTTTGGAGAGTGCACAGTAATCACAATCTTGCTTAGAGAGCCCTGAAGGAGATTTAAAAACCAATGTTCCTACCTTAGTGGTAAGGTCTCGGTCTCCAATGGGAAAATAGTGTTTGTATTTAAGTATCATTTTTAGTATCCGCAAATGTCAAACAGAGACCTTTTGTTTTTACTTCAACAACCTGCATTTAGTGTATGTTTAGTTAGAAGCCCTTCCAACCTTAAGAGACCATTTACCCTGGTGCAAAAATATCTTTACTTGATACACAGGTTGTATAGACTTAACAAATGTCTTCTTATCTTTTAATTTAAAGACAACTGGATTAACAATTTTTTACATATTCTTAATAACAAAGAAACAGGCTATGCTAAGGAGGGAACTATCAGGAGAGGAGGCTAGAAGGAAGTAAAGATGGTGAATGTGGTAGATGTACTTTTTACACAAGAATGAATATAGAATATTTAAACCTGTTGAGATCACCATAAGAAAGCAAATAAGGTAAAAGGAGAAAAATGGAGGGGATGAACCAACTTGGGATATAATACATATATGCATGGAAATGTCATAATGAAACACTTTATATAGCTATCTTAAACAATCAAAAAAGTCTTTTTTCAAAAACAAATGACAGGCAGGTAAAACAGGTCCTGTCTGGGGGTTGGTACCGGTGAGAGGGGGGTGGATATAAGGAAAGGGTGTAGGAGGGTGTATGCAATGGAAATATTCTGTTCTCATGTATGAAAATGGAAAAATGAGACCTGTTGAATCTATTATAAGAAGGGGGAGGAGTGATAAAGGAGAATGATGGAAGGGTGAATTTAACTAAGATATTTTAATTGTAAGCACGTTTGTAAATGTCACAATGTACCCACAGTAAAACAATAATATGATAATAAAAATTAATTTAATTTAAAATAATAATAATAATAATAATAATAAAGAAACCAACATTTTGTTCTGTAATTATAAGTATTCTCTGCTAGAAGTGTCAATGTACATTGTGCCTTATAATTGAGTTGGGTATTTTTTAAAGCTTTAACAATGTTTTAATGTAATTTAACAATGATGTTAATATGATTGTTGGGTTTTTAAAAGTTTTCTGGATTAATGAAGTAATTACAGTTTCCCATTACAGTAAACCATTTTGTTTTGTGCACATGCATACATAATAAATGCAAAATTTGCCATTTTCTTTTTTCATTTAATACTGTCCCCTATTTTTCCTTCTTTCCAGTTTTAAAATTAACTTTCAGGGCTGGTAGAGTGGCTCAAGGGGTAGAGCACCTGCCTAGCAAGTGTTAGGTCCTGAGTTCAAGCCCCAGTACCATCAAAAAAAGAAAAAAAAAAAAAAACTGTCAAATGTTTCAATAATTAAACTCATTTCATGATCTTTTAAGTGCCTTTTTAAAATCTCAGTAATTTTGAAGCATCGGTTTTATTGTCATTTTTTTCTTTTATAGTAATTTTGTCAAATTTTATATTTTCTAAAGCAATAATGATGATTTTGTGTTGTATATTTATGTTCTTTCAATTTTCCTAAAAGGACAATAAGATGTATTAAAAGACAAAATTATGCAAATCTAGTTTTGCAGTTCTTAATTGGTTTCATTTGTGATTCTAGAAACAGGACAGCAGTCTTGACCAAAAATGGCTCAGAGTGCTTCACCCCCCATGTGGCGAGTTCTGGGTTTACACAGGGAAAAGGAAGAAACACACAGAAAATGGAAGTGAGGACAGACATTCAAAAAAAGAATGTGGGTTGAACAACTGGCTACTTGTGATTGGCTGAGACTCAGCTACTTGTTACAAGAATGGGCCACACTCTTTCTCCATCAAGGTAAGTTTCAGCTCGCAATGCACGGAGGAGTTTTCAAACCAAACTAATATGTATGGAGCAGCATTAGTCCAAATTTCACAGGTAGAATTCCAATCATGAACTATCAGAATCTGAAATTCCATTTTTTTCTATCTTCAGGTCATTTTTATTTGGCTACCTCCTCTTCCTTTTCTGGTCCTACCAATCGAAGGCTCTGTGCCACCAATTTAACTCACGGTGGTAGCCCTATGTGTATCAGTTTATACTTTTTCCATGGTTCCATAATTTCTTTTAAAAAATGGAATGTGTTTTACACACATCTGCATCTGTTCACATTCAAACACTCCCAGGGAAACCTAACCAATGACATTACTTATTCTTTTTTGATGGGTGCATAATATAAAGAGTCCACGATACTTCATGGCATGACTGTACCATAGTCTGTTCAGCTGTTCCCTTATTGATGAGTCTTTTCACTTTGAGCAATGTTGCATACTAATAGGGGTACTATGATTTCTTAGGATAGGTTTTAAGAAGTGGGGTTGTCAGATCAAAGTACACAGTGTTCTAAGTTAATAGATGATTACATATTACTGCCCTAAACATAGCCATTTATCACCCAACAGCAATGTATTCAAATATCCATTCCTCTATAATAACTTTTGACTTTTTTTTTTAGTAATCTGATCAGTAGAATGTATTTATTTTTTTGGCGGGATTGGGGTTTGAACTCAGGGCCTCAAACTTGCTAGGCAGGCACTTTATCACTTGAGCCACTCCTCCAGGCCTTTTTTGTGTTGAGTATTTTCGAGTTAGGGTCTCATGAACTATTGCCTGGGCTGGCCTCAAAACATGATCCTCCTGATCTCTGCCTCCTGAGTAGCTAGGATTATAGGCATGAGCCACAAGAATGTATATTTTGTGCCAGCTGTGATGGTGCTTGCCTGTAATCCAGTACAGGAGGCTGAGGCAGGAAGACCATGAGTTTGAGGCCAGCCTGGGCTACATAATAAGTTCAAGGCAAGTCTGTGCAACATAGTAATACTCTGTCTCAAACAAAACAAAACAAACAAAAAATGTAATATAAGTTGCATTTCTGCAAATATTATTTGCTTTGAGTATCTTTTCAATTATTCGACATTGGAATTTGCTCTTGTAGAAATTGTCCTTTTGCTTTCTCTATCTCTTTCTCTACTGACTTTTTCATTTACTAGAACTTATTTTTTATTAGTGAATACTAATTGGACGAAATGGTAGATTTCCTTGTGACATTCCTATGTTTGTATGGCATACTTTGACCATATTCACTCCCCACCACACGCTCCTGTTTTCTCTCCCTCTTCCTGGTCCCCTTCCCCTTCCCTATTAGTGCCGCATGGTAGAATTTATTTTATGCCTTATCCTTTATCTGGCTGGTGAATTATAAATTCTTTATACCAATTTATTTTTTATCTAGCACTTTTTTGTATTATCTTTTAAAACTTTGGTCTTGCTCCTATGTCATAACAATAGAAAACAGTAAAATATGTAAATATCATTTGCACCTGTAAGCTCACATTGCATTTTCTTTTTTGTATATTATCAGTTGCAATATTTTAATGGAGTTTATTAATAAGATAATCCCCAAATTTTTACTCATTGTATTCTCTCTCTTCAGTACCCTGATTTTTTTATTCTCTTAATTCTTTCCAATAATATTATCTTATAAATTTACTCAGAGTGAGTAGGAAATAGATTTAAAAAAGAAAAGTATGTCTTTAAACTGGGAGCTGGTGGCTCATGCCTGTAATCCTATCTACTCAGGAGGCAGAGATCAGGAGGATCACAGTTCAAAGCCAACCCAGACAAATAGTTCCACGAGACCCTATCTCAAAAAAGCCCTTTCAAAAAATGGCTGGTGGAGTGGCTGGGGTTTAGGCCCTGAGTTCAAGCCTCAGTACCACACACAAAAAAATCTTTGATATTATAAGAAATAGTCTGTCTGAAATCTGAATTGGATTTTCATGCATTCCTTTTTAATACAATATATTTTTATCAAACATAAAATAGTTTGTTTTCTGTGACAGAAAACAACTGAACAACTTTTAAGTGATTGAATTCTGTTTTGGAAATCATCTCAGACTCCATAGCATGACAGGCCATTTTTTTACCACGTGATAGGTACTCAGCCTATATCTTTAATCCTTAAAAACAACACCACAAAGAAGAGGTTATCATTATTTCACAGTATAGGAAACAGAGGCTCAGAACAACTAGCTTATAAAAGTTAGAAGGGGGATTAAAAGTCACTCTATCTTTAACCCCCTGTAACTCATTCAATTGCAGAACAATTGAATCTTATTAACTGAACTAACTTACAAACCCAAACCAGCTACTAACAAATAATTCTGAGAACTGCCAACTCAGCTATCCTGGTGGTTTAAAACATAAAAAAGAAAGTGACCATTTTTTTATTTTGTAGTTCATTAGAAGCCATCCAATACATAAGTGAAGAAATTTAAAATGAAAGAAAAAGAAGTCCATTTTCCATCTAATCATCAGGGAAGATAAAAATACTAGTTCACTGGCCTACGTTTCCATAAATTTATCAAAACTTTTCATTGAATGTCATGCTTTAAAAGTGACTCCTCTGAGGACACCGTGGTACGGAGAAGCACTTGGAAATAGGACTTGGTCTCTGCCGGGTTTCCCTACATGTCCCTTCTCAGACCTAGTGGTGTTTGTGTGACATATCGTCATTGGATATCGAGTGCACAGATACTAAGAGCTTCAGATTGTTCTCCAGGGTGGCAGCACCAGCTCACCAAGCGTATCAATGTTGTCAGTCCCACCATCAAATGCCACCATTTGACAGATATAAAATGATAGTTTGGTAAGGTAATTTTCTGATTCAGTTTCCTCACATACTCTTCTTGATTCTTAGGAGTACTATTTTACTCCTAATATTCTTTTCTTCTTGTATTTACATGTTGCTAGTGTCTTCTCTCTCCTTATCTTCCTGTTTCTACCTTCTGTTTATTTAAAACTTCTGCTTACCCATAGTTTCTAATTAAGCAGGCTTCCTTTCTTCATCGTGCTTTCGACTGTTCTACAGTATCTGGATTTGCCCTTTTTTTGTGTGTTTTAGACTAAAAGCTCCCAATATCTAACTGGATGAGTTCACCACTGGCATTCTTCATGTTACTGTACCTCAAAGATCATTGTCCATCTGCTAATCAGAAGTATTTTATAATACTTCACGTAAAATCAAAAGTGGGGCAAAGTGGCAGGATGAGGTTATTCCAACATGATACGTTATGCAGAGGAAAAATGCAGGTGTAAATTCTTCTTCTTCTTCTTCTTCTTCTTCTTCTTCTTCTTCTTCTTCTTCTTCTTCTTCTTCTTCTTCTTCTTCTTCTTCTTCTTCTTTTCTTCCTCCTCCTCCTCCTCCTCCTTTCTTCTTCTTCTTCTTCTTGTCATACTGGGGTTTGAACTCAGGGCCTTCACCATGAGACACTCCACCAGCCCTATTTTTTGTGTTGGGTATTTTTGACATAGGGTCTCATGATCTCTGCCCCGGGCTGGCTTCAAACTACCATCCTCCTGATCTCTGCCTCCTGAGTGGCTAGGATTACAGGCATGAGCCACCAGAAAATTCTTTAGAAGAGAATGGTGAATATGAGAGACAGAATATGAAGCTTAGATTTTTCAATAGAAAGCTCCATGCAGTTAGTAAAAACTCTTAGAAAAAGGTTATAAAAGTAGGATACAGGTAATAATGTCTGGTTTATGTTTTCTTATGTGTGTAATTTAAAATTTTTGTGAATTAATTTCTCATTTATTTTTTATTTTTATATTAAAACAAAATTTTTATCAATTATTTTTATATAGGGTATGAGATATAGATCTAAAATCATTGTTTCTATCAATTATTAAATATTCCACATACTGGCTTAAATATATTGAAATTGATGTGCTTAATTGGTCTAATTTGAGTTACCTTGTAAACTTTATTTAGTCTTCCTATTCTGGTATCAGTACTTTAGTTATTTAAGTACTGATACTTCATGATACATTTCTACATTCTCTTTAAAAATCATGGATTACGTAAGAATTTTTATTAAAATATTAGTATTTTAAGTCTGCAGTTTTATTTTGATTGGGAGACCATCTGAAAAATTATTGTGTAATTCATGTTGAAAACAAGAGTTTAATATGGACATTGGCTTTCTTAATTTTTTAGCTTTTTTATCAGCATACATTAATTGCATGGTAGGGTTTCATTGTGATAATTCCCTAGGTGTATGTACTTTGAATAAGCATACCGCCGTATGACATTCCCTGGTGAATCTAATGGGAAAGGTAAATTTCAATTTGAAACATCCTTTGTGTGATGCTGTGGAACTTGTTTTTAGATAGTGTTACTAAACCAGTAATGTATCCTTGCAATTAAACAGCAAGAAGAAGAGACAATGAGTCCATCACAATCTAAGTGGACTACTGACAGTGATGTGAACAGTTGATCATCATCCTCCTCTTCGCTGAGAGGTCTGCTCAGCATCTGTGCCTGCAGAGCATCCAGCCCTTGCCAATTAATGGCAGTGTTTTTTATCTGAGTTCATTTAAAAGCACTTTTAAGAACCCAGACAACCAGGACTAGATTGCCCAGATGTTATCTGTATGGTACATAGGCATGAATTACATTGGATGATTTCACCCTAAAAATGCAAGAATTTCACAGTACAACTTCAATATTTTGATGCATTTATGTTAATGCCTCTACTCTGTCTTATTTTCTGGGTACCTAATAAAAATCAGTTTAGGGTGTGCTCTTGGATTTGAAGTAATGACAGGGTATCCAACTGGAATGTTCAGGAGGGCATTAAATATATGGATCTGAAGCTCCACAAAGAATTACAGACTGAATAACAAAATTCAGGAGTTGTTGGTAAAGAAATAATAGTTTACATCATTACATCAACCAAAGAGAGTATATAGAATTAAAATAGAACAGTATAGGATGATACTAAGGAATACCAAAATTTAAGGGATAGTAGAAAATAGAAGCCAATCAAATAAACTAAGGAAAAGTTTTCAGGGAGAGAAAAATATTTTCAAAGCTAAGAAAAAAGAAAGGCGACCTCCAAAACAGAAAGGACTTATTGTAAAGCATCCATTGGATTTAAAAATTACCTGGTCACTTGTGAACTTACCACATGACATCTCTCAGTGAGATGCCAGCTTGAACAGGACAGAAGTATGAGAAACAAGTAAGACAATGAAGATATTTTACTTTAGTTTTGCATGGAAGGAGCTGAGTGTACAAAATATAGTTATATGCAGAGGGCACAATGGAGTCAAGAGGCATTTTTAAGGTGTAGATTCTTGAAGAGACTTAAAAAAATCCAAGTTTCAGTAGTGAGATAGTGGGTGAATAATTCAGGACCTAAGGGGCTGGGCATATAGCTCAATGGTAGAACATTTATTTAGTATGTATGAGGCCCAGTTTGATGTCCCACAAAAAGTTAATTAATTAATGGAGTAAAATAGCATATTATGTAATCTTTTTCAGGGTGTTATCATGGAAATTTAATGAGATATAAAGATTAAATATATGCAAAGCCCTTAAAATTTTCCTGGCTTATAGTAGGCAAAACTATCAGACATTAATATTCATCAACAGAAGCAGACATGCAAAAAACCTTTTAAGGTTTGGGTAAATTTTTATTAAGGTGCTTATACTAACATTATTTTCCTTTAAAATATAATTTTTCTAATTACCTTAAATATAATTTCATGTTTTTATTTTCCAAGTTACTATGAAGTCTTTAATATCATGATTCTACACAGGCAATGTACAATTTTTAGGTTGTTCCAGTTTATCATTGTAAATCCTATGGATTTTTTTGTGACTGTGACATTTTATTTCTCTTACTTGATTCTTTAAATATTCTTTAAATTTGTAGAAGTGGTATTTCTGAGACAAAGGACATAGAATTTTTCAAGTTCCCTTTTGCTCAAAAAGGACTTAGGTAACCACAAGAAAATAGAAACACAGAGAACTATGGAAAGTCAGTCTGGGTCTGCAGGGAGAAGATGGAGGTGTGTACCACCTTCACCTTGTGTTAAGGTGAACTGGAAAGAGGACACGGAAGGACAGAGACACACATGGGAAAGGTAAAGAATGGTAGAAAGCAACACCAATATACTTTGTACTAGCCATGTGTTTTCTTTCTCCAATATATTAGTGTATACTGGAATTCATTTCAAGAATAAGACTTTTGATAGGAAGAATTCAAATTTTTGGTTGAAAGAAATGGACAATGACCATAGCAATTCAGAAAGCTTTGCAAAGCAAATACATAATGCTTAAGCCTCGACTAATAAGTTTGAAACAATGTGATGTCAAAATAAAAACACATAGGGTAATAGGTTATATTTAGAAGAAGGAAAAGAAGACAGGTGGACTATTATGAAGAGTTTAATGGCAGTGAGATAATTTAATTGAAATTCCAAGCCCAGGGGAAATGTCCTAGAGGAGCAACATTTCTGTGGAGGTGCCAAGGTGGGGGCGGGGGGGTGACAGGAACGTGTTCCTGTTTTCCAAAGGAGACTAGTATAGACTATCGGCAGGAAGACAAAGGAAAGTGGAGCTAGCTACAGATTTAAGATCAGAACTTTGAGGTCTTTCATATGATCAGGCCCTTAAAATTCTGGCAATCATGGAAATTCCCATGTGGAATTTTCAAGGGGAAACCTGAGTGAATGGGTTTGATTTGAAACCTAGTAACAATGAAGTACCAAGGAAACCTAGAAATACTTTGTGCCTGAGATGAAGAATGTTTATGTGAACTACAAATGAAAAGGACTTACTCTTGGAGCAGAGAACATGGTATTGCTCACAGGCTCTTCTGTGCTTAAGCTTATTTGAGTAAAAAAACTCTATAGAGAAAAGAAATGAACCAGAAGGAGGCTAGGGAATCAACCCCATTATCAAGAAATCGCCAGCAATTTAGCATGATAGGAGGGAGAGAACTGATCTTGATAGCTATTCCTTACTGAATTTTGGCCACTGTGTAGTATTGATACTGGACTGTATTGTTCCCTGATTTGTGTTCTGGTGCAGTTGATGAATGAAGGCACTGGTCAAGCAGTTAAGAGTTAAGGCACATTCACGCCAGACCAGGAGGTAAGAGCAAAGCAAGCACAAAGTTCATAGAAAGGATGGCAAAGCACCCTAATGGGTAGGGCTTAGTGAAAGAACTAAGCCTAAGAATGACTAAAAGTCTAGGAGGTAAGAGAGGACATTAACTGGCTTGGATCCAACTATTCTACCTTGAAGCCGCATCGAAAATTGGTTGTCTAATTCCTTTCTTGCTGAACCCAGCCATCTGCATGCTCCTCCACCCATCCTAATCGGACTGGACATTCCAGAGGGTGTGCTCAGCTCGTCCTGGCCTTGGGACCCGCTCCCCACATTGTGCACCTATATCTTGTTATTTTGGTGAGGGGTTTGTCATTTCTCTGAGAAGCCCATTGTTTCCCACTCCTCGTTAGATGTCTGCTTTTAAAGTGCTTCTCTCATCCAAAATGGAGTCACCTCTGTCATTGCAGCCCTTAAAGTATGATCATAGCTCCTCTTTATTTTAATTCTGTAATTAAGTACTTCTGTCCTAGAAATGAGGAATGCTAAGATTGAGAGGTACTGCTTCATTTACCGAAGACTGTATAACTATTAAGTGGCAAAGAAAAGGTTAGGGCAGACCAGGTTGCTCTAAACAGCTTACTCTTCACTCCGGTGAAATATTGACCCATTTTAGAAGAAAGTACCTACTTGTGCTGAAAGAGGTAAGAAATTAACGCAGTAGAGCCTCAGAACTGCGTTCTATTATAGAGTGAGCAGTCATCAATCTGGATTGAATTACTGCTTTAGGAAATTTTTGGATTGGATGATGTCACCAGTCCCTTGAAACCAGAGGATTCTATGACTGTAATGTTCCTCTAGAGTGATGCAGTGGCTTAAGGGACAAACATCACTCTTTGACTCATTGTAACCCTTTCACTGCTTGGCAAACAGATAGCAATTAGTGGCTTATTTGTAAGACAAAGGCATTAAGATTAACAAAATGTAGCTTCATTTGGAAAATGTTGAAGGAAAGTGAGGAGAAAAGCCAGTTGGAGGGACAGCTGGAAAGACAGTTCACAGGGGCATCACAAACCTGGCATTCTAGCACTGTATGTTGTCGTGCATACTGGTATGACTAAGTCAATGACCCCTTGAGTTCTTTCAATTCCTAGGCTCCCGTGGAATTTCAGATGAACGAGTGTGATTTGAATTCTGTGGATGCTTGGTAAGGAAGAAGTAGTTGCACTTGAATGTGGCATAAGGACAGTTTAGGACTTCCAGAAGATCTCATTCCTGTTCTACCTCTGGTTCCACTTCTACCCTTGACCCTGTGAATATGGACATGCCATTGAATTTCAACCAATCTCACTTCTGTATCTCAAGAGTGGGCTATATAATACATTATTTTATTTAATTTCATTTCCAATATAACCCATCTTTAAAAATCCACTCATTCAAATAATGTTTAACAATACTTTTTTTTTTGCAGTACTGGGACTTGAACTCGGGGCCTTCACCTTGAGCCACTCCACCAACCCTTTTTTGTGATGGGTATTTTCAAGATTGGATCTTGTGAACTATTTGCCCAGGCTGGCTTTGAACTGCTATCCTCCTGATCTCAGCCTCCTGAGTAGCTGTGATTACGACAGATGTGAGCCACCAGCACCCAGCTTAACAACTGCTTTATTAGACAATGTACTACATACAGCAGGTTTTACTGTAACTAAGAAAATATTGCTTCTGCTTCAATTAAGTTTAAGGGAAAAGACTCCTCAAAGAGAATAAAATGTAATAATTGAAAGTAAAAACAGACATGAGCAAGTGATAGCCTAATGCCAAGGAAAGAGAGAGTTTGAGAATAGCTGAAGACTGGGCAAAGTCAGATGAGGATAGATTTCCTTCCTGGATTTCAGTTGGATTTCACTGTGGTCTGTCATTGGTAAATTGGAGAAAGAACAGTTCTAGTGCAACAGGGTAATAGCAATGCTGAAGTGCTGAAGGATAAATGCATTTGAAAAGTGAGAAGGAAGAGATGACCCCACACAGGAATTTAGTATGAAGAGAGGGAAAACAGGTCACTTATGGAGGCATCCTGATTGCCTGAATGATTTTAGTATTTTAATTAATATTTCTGACTTTCGGTGATTGCCTCCTTCACTGATGTTTTTACCAAAGCTTAAACAGAGGCTTTGTTTTTAGGTGAAACACTGCTGACATGAAGAATTACAACATTGTTATACTGGGAACTTTAATAATTCCCTAGTGAATCTTTAATAAAAGCACTCTAAGGGCAGGTGCGGTGGTGCACACCTGTAATCTCAGACAAAGGATTGAGATTTGTTTAGCTCAGCAAAGAAATTAGTGAGACTCTATCTCAACCAATAAGCTGGGCCTGGTAGTATGTCACTATAATCCCAGCTATTCTGCCAACATAGGCAGGAGAATCACAGTCCAGGCTGGCCAAGGCAAAAACACAAGACCTTATCCAAAAAAATTGCTAAAATTAAAATGGCCGGGGGTCTGGCTCAAGTGATAGAGCACCTACCTAGCTAGTTTGAACCCTGAGTTCAAACCCCAGTACTGAAGAAAAAAAAAGCACTCTAATGAGTCAGATAATATTTGGATATTTGAGGAGTGGGGCTCTACAACACATGTTCAAAAGCCTGACACATCCTCTATTATCTTTCCTTTTGTTCTTTATTTGCAAGCTCACATTTTTAATTATTTCCCAAGTGTATTAACAGATTTTTCTATGAGTCTCTTCTGTGCTAAAGATTATGAAGAAGGCCAATGGAATAAGTTCAAGATGCTATTGTCTTCCCAAATGAGCACATCACAAAAAGTCTATCCAGCTTAGGAATGGAAAAAGAGTGTAACATTATCTTATTAAACCATACACACATTTAATTAGATACAGATAATTAGTGTTCAGAAGAAAAAAAAAAAGGTGAGGGATTAAGACCCAGTCCCTAGAAAGAGAATCTCCTTACAGAAACAATAGCAGCGAACAGAAGAGAAGCACAGAGTAAAATATTCTCTATTTTTCAGATGCAATGTCTGACATGCTTTAAGGCCTTTAAATGATAAGAGACTCATCCTTATGTTTTCCTCCTTAAAATAGAGAAAACGTGCTCTTAATTTCCCAGGATCATTGGAGGACAATTTGCAATTTGAGTGGCATTAGTTTTCTCCAAATGAGGAGGAACTGGGATTGCAGTGGAGGGGGGAGGGAGGGTCAGTACAGAGGTTCTGTCAGGATTATGCAGATGTCCATTCAGCAATTAGCCATCCAAAAACAAGCATCCTCCTTTGCAGACATCATGGCATCTTCTGGGGCCCATGGTGCACGCTCTCATTAAACTTCACTGGGGGAAATGCAGCGGCTGAGGGTGGCAAATCTCTCTCTCGTCACCCCTGAGTAGGGAGCAGCAGGCACAGCAAGTGCTCCTGTCCTGTGCAGTGGGGAGTGTGCTGCTGCAGGAGCAAAGGTAAAGTCCTTCATAAGGATTAGCATGTCTCTCCAACTAATTTCGTTCACATTTCCTACCTGTGGATTCTTTAGAAACAAAGAATATGTGTTATTTAGCTTTTTTTCCCCTGTAAACCACATTTCTTAATGTCCTTGCCAAGTTCACTAGAAAATAAGTGACACACATGACTGATTGCATGTTTTCTGTTCCAGATTTTGACATTTAGATATATAGATCCACGCTGCCTGTCTTAGGTGTTAGTGTAGATGGGGCAACAGGTTATTTGTGTCAGGCTTGAGGAATGCCATGTAAGAAAGAGAGCTGCCTAAGACCGTTTAAGCCTGAGTGAGTGACAAATGTAAGTGCTTATCCTTTTCAGATCCTCTAGAAAATTGAAGGAATACAAACATAAATGTGCTGTCAGTTCTGAATCATCTAAGTCTGCAGCCAAATAATACCCCTTATCTTGAGAAGTCTTTTGAATGTGAATATGTTTGGTTCCATTGATTCACAAATTGTACTTCTCAGCCAAGGGAAAGAATCTGGAATTTGGTAAAATAACTTTTTTTTCCATGCCAACTAAAGCAAGAATTCTCTTAAAAAGTTGATTTCAGAAATCATGTCGTATAGATTTCCTTTTGATAAGACACTTCCCTCAATTAAGACCAACATTGTAAAGTAAGAAAATCTCAGAGAGCTCAGTGCTGGTGGCTCAAGCCTGTAATCCTAGCTATTTGGAAGTCTGAAATCAGGAGGAACATGATGTGAGGCCAGACTGGGCAAATAGTTTGAGAAATCCATCTCCACAATAACCAGAGCAAAAATGGACTGGAGGTGTGTCTCAAGCAGTAGAGCACCTCCTTTGTAAGCATGAAGCCCCAAGTTCAAACCCCATTGCTCCCAAAAAAGAAAGGAAGAAATATCTATGATAGTGAAGGATAATCTTTTTGCATTTTTAAGGTCAAACACTGAGGATATGAGACAAAATTTTGTTTCTTAGAACCACAAAAATTCCACCATTTGAGATCATTAATTGCTCTGCCCTCACTTTCCATGTTGACAGAAGAGGAAGAGCCACACCAAGAGTTGTACTGTGACCATGTTTCTGGCTTAGCTGGAATGAAGAAATAGCATTCATGTGTGAAAGATGCCAGCTACTACCAAATGAGTTCACTGACATTTGGACAGGATTGCAGAGTTTAAAATGGCTAATTTCACACATTATAAGCACAATCTTCTGAATGAGCCTGAAACAGCAGAAATTCCATTATTGGGGTTCAGAGAAGCTGCATTTTGAAGTAACGGGAGAGGGAGTAGTTTCTTCATAAAGCTTTAATTGAGTCTCAAGCACCTCACCTTCAACCAGAAACCACTTCTCCGAATTTCTACAGTTCATTGCAAGAATCACGGCTCACACGTTTTCTTCCCATTAGTTCATTCCAAAACAATTTTGCAAGAAAAATCAGTTCTTTAAATGATGTTTAAACATCTAGAAAGATTTGTAGTGATGCAACTCAATTACACTCAATCTTTGCAGAAATGATGAATATTGTAGACTTACATTACAGTGTATAAGTCCATATTTAATTAGAAATTTACAAATATTACACATAGTATATAAGATATTTATCAATGTATAATGGAAATTAAAGGTAGTTTAAGAAACTTTTTTGTGAGTAGTTTTGATTTATATCTATGCTGACCTAATCTGCTACCTTTAAAAAATAATTCCTCAGACTGGAAATTTAGCTCAGCAGTAGAGCACATGACTCATGTCAGAGAAGCTATAGGTTTGATCTTCAGCATTGCCAAAAAAAACAGTATTTTTATTTATTTATTTATTTATTTATTTTATTATTCATATGTGCATACAAGGCTTGGGTCATTTCTCTCCCCTGCCCCAACCCCCACCCTTACCACTCACTCCGCCCCCTCCCTCTCCCCCTGTCCCCCTCAATACGCAGCAGAAACTATTTTGCCCTTATCTCTAATTTTGTTGTAGAGAGAATATAAGCAATAATAGGAAGGAACAAGGGTTTTTGCTGGTTGAGATAAGGATAGCTATACAGGGAGTTGACTCACATTAATTTCCTGTGCATGTGTGTTACCTTCTAGGTTAATTCTTCTTGATCTCACCTTTTCTCTAGTTCCTGGTCCCCTTTTCCTATTGGCCTCAGTTGCTTTTAAGGTATCTGCTTTAGATTCTCTGCATTGAGGGCAACAAATGCTAGCTAGTTTTTTAGGTGTCTTACCTATCCTCACCCCTCCCTTGTGTGCTCTCGCTTTTGTCATATGCTCAAAGTCCAATCCCCTTGTTGTGTTTGCCCTTGATCTAATGTCCACATATGAGGGAGAACATACGATTTTTGGTCTTTGGGACCAGGCTAACCTCACTCAGAATGATGTTCTCCAATTCCATCCATTTACCAGCGAATGATAACATTTTGTTCTTCTTCATGGCTGCATAAAATTCCATTGTGTATAGATACCACATTTTCTTTTTTTTCATTTTTATTTTATTATTCATATATGCATACAAGGCTTGGGTCATTTCTCCCCCCTGCCCCCACCCCCTCCCTTAACACCCACTCCCCCGCCCTCCCTCTCCCTCCCCATACCCAGCAGAAACTATTTTGCCCTTATTTCTAATTTTGTTGTAGAGAGAGTATAAGCAATAATAGGAAGGAACAAGGGTTTTTGCTGGTTGAGATAAGGATAGCTATACAGGGCATTGACTCACATTGATTTCCTGTGTGTGGGTGTTACCTTCCAGGTTAATTCTTTTTAATCTAACCTTTTCTCTAGTACCTGTTCCCTTTTCCTATTGGCCTCAGTTGCTTTAAGGTATCTGCTTTAGTTTCTCTGCGTTAAGGGCAACAAATGCTAGCTAGTTTTTTAGGTGTCTTACCTATCCTCACCCGTCCCATGTATGCTCTCGCTTTTATCATGTGCTCATAGTCCAATCCCCTTGTTGTGTTTGCCCTTGATCTAATGTCCACATATGAGGGAGAACATACGAATTTTGGTCTTTTGGGCCAGGCTAACCTCACTCAGAATGATGTTCTCCAATTCCATCCATTTACCAGCGAATGAAAATATTTCGTTCTTCTTCATGGCTGCATAAAATTCCATTGTGTATAGATACCACATTTTCTTAATCCATTCGTCAGTGGTGGGGCATCTTGGCTGTTTCCATAACTTAGCTATTGTGAATAGTGCCGCAATAAACATGGGTGTGCAGGTGCCTCTGGAGTAACCTGTGTCACAGTCTTTTGGGTATATCCCCAAGAGTGGTATTGCTGGATCAAATGGTAGATCAATGTTTAGCTTTTTAAGTAGCCTCCAAATTTTTTTCCAGAGTGGTTGTACTAGTCTACATTCCCACCAACAGTGTAAGAGGGTTCCTTTTTCCCCGCATCCTCGCCAACAGGTGTTGTTGATGGTGTTGCTAATGATGGCTATTCTAACAGGGGTGAGGTGGAATCTTAGCGTGGTTTTAATTTGCATTTCCTTTATTGCTAGGGATGGTGAGCATTTTTCATGTGTTTTTCGGCCATTTGAATTTCTTCTTTTGAGAAAGTTCTGTTTAGTTCACTTGCCCATTTCTTTATTGGTTCATTAGTTTTGGGAGAATTTAGTTTTTTAAGTTCCCTGTATATTCTGGTTATCAGTCCTTTGTCTGATGTATAATTGGCAAATATTTTCTCCCACTCTGTGGGTGTTCTCTTCAGTTTAGAGACCATTTCTTTTGATGAACAGAAGCTTTTTAGTTTTATGAGGTCCCATTTATCTATGCTATCTCTTAGTTGCTGTGCTGCTGGGGTTTCATTGAGAAAGTTCTTACCTATACCTACTAACTCCAGAGTATTTCCTACTCTTTCCTGTATCAACTTCAGAGTTTGTGGTCTGATATTAAGATCCTTGATCCATTTTGAGTTAATCTTGGTATAGGGTGATATACATGGGTCTAGTTTCAGTTTTTTGCAGACTGCTAACCAGTTTTCCCAGCAGTTTTTGTTGAAGAGGCTGCTATTTCTCCATCGTATATTTTTAGCTCCTTTGTCAAAGACAAGTTGGTTATAGTTGTGTGGCTTCATGTCCGGGTCCTCTATTCTGTTCCACTGGTCTTCATGTCTGTTTTTGTGCCAGTACCATGCTGTTTTTATTGTTATTGCTTTGTAATACAGTTTGAAGTCAGGTATTGTGATACCTCCAACATTGTTCTTTTGACTGAGTATTGCCTTGGCTATTAGTGGCTTCCTGTGTTTCCATATAAATTTCACGGTAGATTTTTCAATCTCTTTAATGAATGTCATTGGAATTTTGATGGGAATTGCATTAAACATGTAGATTACTTTTGGGAGTATAGACATTTTTACTATGTTGATTCTACCAATCCATGAGCATGGGAGATCTCTCCACTTTCTATAGTCTTCCTCAATCTCTTTCTTCAGAAGTGTATAGTTTTCCTTGTAGAGGTCTTTCACATCTTTTGTTAGGTTTACGCCTAGGTATTTGATTTTTTTGAGGCTATTGTAAATGGAATTGTTTTCATACATTCTTTTTCAGTTTGCTCATTGTTAGTGTATAGAAATGCTAATGATTTTTCTATGTTGATTTTATATCCTGCTACCTTGCTATAGCTATTGATGATGTCTAGAAGCTTCTGAGTAGAGTTTTTTATGGTCTTTAAGGTATAGGATCATGTCATCTGCAAATAGGGATATTTTGACAGTTTCTTTACCTATTTGTGTTCCTTTTATTCCTTCTTCTTGCCTAATTGCTCTGGCTAGGAATTCCAGTACTATGTTGAATAGGAGTGGAGATAGTGGGCATCCTTGTCTGGTTCCTGATTTTAGAGGGAATGGTTTCAGTTTTTCACCATTAAGTATAATGCTGGCTGTAGGTTTGTCATATATAGCTTTTATAATGTTGAGGAACTTTCCTTCTATTCCTAGTTTTCTTAGAGCTTTTATCATGAAATGGTGTTGGATCTTATCAAAGGCTTTTTCTGCATCTATTGAGATGATCAAGTGGTTTTTGTCTTTGCTTCTGTTAATGTGGTTTATTACGTTTATTGATTTTCGTATGTTGAACGACCCCTGCATTCCTGGGATGAAGCCTACTTGGTAGTGGTGAATAATCTTTTTGATGTATTATTGAATTCAGTTTGCCATTATTTTGTTGAGGATTTTTGTGTCAATGTTCATTAAGGAGATTGCCTAGAGTTCTCCTTTTTGGAGGTGTCTTTGCCTGGTTTTGGGATAAGTGTAATGCTGGCTTCATAAAATGTGTTTGGCAGTTTTCCTTCCCTTTCTATTTCGTGGAACAGTTTAAGGAGGGTTGGTATCAGTTCTTCTTTAAAGGTCTGATAGAATTCAGCAGAGAATCCATCAGGTCCTGGACTTTTCTTTTTGGGGAGACTCTTAATTGCTGCTTCAATTTCATTTTGTGTTATAGATCTATACAGGTGATTAATTTCCTCTTGGTTCAGTTTGGATGATCATATGTATCTAGAAATCTGTCCATTTCATTAAGATTTTCAAATTTATTTGAATATAGGTTCTTGAAGTAGTCTCTGATGGTTTCCTGAACTTCCATGATGTTTGTTGTTATCTCCCCTTTTGCATTCCTGATTCTACTAATTTGGGTTTTTTCTCTCTTCATTTTAGTCAGGTTTGCCAGGGGTCTACTGATCTTGTTTATTTTTTCAAAGAACCAACTTTTGTTTTATTAATTCTTTGTATGGTTTTTTTGGTTTCTATTTCGTTGATTTCAGCTCTTATTTTTATTATTTCTCTTCTTCTATTTGTTTTGGGATTTGCTTGTTCTTGTTTTTCTAGGAGTTTGAGATGTATCATTAGGTCATTGGTTTGGGATCTTTCAGTCTTTTTAATATATGCACTCATGGCTATAAACTTTCCTCTCAGGACTGCCTTAGCTGTGTCCCATAGGTTCTGGTAGGTTGTATTTTCATTTTCATTGACTTCCAGGAACTTTTTAATTTCCTCTTTTATTTCATCAATGATCCATTCTTCATTAAGTAATGAGTTATTTAGTTTCCAGCTGTTTGCATGTTTTTTGGCTTTACTTTTGTTGTTGAGTTCTAGTTTTATTTGTGATCAGATAGTATGCACAGTATAATTTCTATTTTCTTATATTTGCTGAGGCTTGCTTTGTGCCCTAGGATATGATCTATTTTGGAGAAGGTTCCATGGGCTGCTGAGAAGAATGTATATTGTGTAGAAGTTGGATGAAATGTTCTGTAGACATCTACTAGGTCCATTTGATCCATTGCATATTTTAGATCTTGGATTACTTTATTGATTTTTTGTTTGGATCATCTATCTGTTGATGATAATGGGGTGTTAAAGTCTCCCACAACCACTGTGTTGGCGTTTATATATGCTTTAAGGTCTTTCAGGGTATGTTTGATGAAATTGGGTGCATTGACATTGGGTGCATACAGGTTGATAATTATTATTTCCTTTTGGTCTATTTCCCCTTTTATTAGTATGGAATGTCCTTCTTTATCTCGTTTGATCAATGTAGGTTTGAAGTCTACTTTTTCAGAGATAATTATTGCTACTCCTGCCTGTTTTCGGGGGCCATTGGCTTGGTAAATCTTCTTCCAGCCTTTCATCCTAAGCCTATGCTTATTTCTGTCGGTGAGATGAGTCTCCTGTGAGCAACAAATTGTTGGATCTTCCCTTTTAATCCATTTCATTAAGCTGTGTCTTTTGATGGGTGAATTAAGTCCGTTAACATTAAGTGTTAGTACTGATAGGTATGTGGTGATTCCTGTCATTTAGTTGTTTTAGTTGTTTGAAGGTTTTATTGTGTGTACCTAAGTTGAGGTTACTCTCTACTTTCTTGCTTTTTCTTTTCCTGTGGTTTGATGCTGCCTGCCCTTTCATGGTTAAGTTGGGTTTCACTTTCTGTGTGCAGAATCCCTTGCAGAATCTTTTGTAGTGGTGGCTTTGTGGTCACATATTGTTTTGGTTTCTGCTTATCATGGAAGACTTTTATTGCTCCATCTATTTTGAATGATAGCTTTGCTGGGTAGAGTATCCTGGGGTTGAAGTTATTTTCATTCAGTGCCCAGAAGATCTCACCCCACACTCTTCTTGCTTTTAATGTTTCTGTTGAGAAGTCTGCTGTGATTTTGATGGGTCTACCTTTGTATGTTACTTGTTTTTTCTCTCTTACAGCCTTCCATATTCTTTCCTTAGTTTCTGAACTTGTTGTTTTAATGATGATATGTCGTGGGGTAGTTCTATTTTGATCTAGTCTGTTTGGCGTCCTGGAGGCCTCTTGCATCTGTATGGAAATATCTTTCTCTAGATTTGGGAAATTTTCCATTATTATTTTGTTGAATATATTATGCATTCCCTTCGCTTGCACCTCTTCTCCTTCTTCGATGTCCATGATTCTCAAGTTTGGTCTTTTGATGGAGTCGGTGAGTTCTTGCATTTTGTTTTCACGGGTCTTGAGTTGTTTAATTAATAGTTCTTCAGTTTTTCCTTTAATTACCATTTCATCTTCAAGTTCTGAGATTCTGTCTTCTGTTTGCTCTATTCTGCTGGATTGGCCTTCCGTTTTGTTTTGCAGTTCTGAGGTTTTCCATATCCTGGCTGTTTTCCTCTCTTATGTTGTCTATTTTTGTCCTGAGTTCATTTATCTGTTTATTAATCGTGTTCTCTGTTTCACTTTGGTGTTTATACAGTGCTTCTATGGTTTCCTTTATTACTTGTTTTGCTTTTTGAAATTCTCTATTTTTGTTGTCTTGGAATTTCTTGAGTGTCTCCTGTACATTTTGGTTGACGCTATCCAGTATCATCTCTATAAAATTCTCATTGAGTACTTGTAGTATGTCTTCTTTTAAATTATTCTTGTGGGCTTCATTGGGTCCTTTGGCATAGTAATTCAGTTGTTCTCTCATCAAAGGTAGGGAGAAAAAGAGAAAAAAAAAAAGAGTCTGGAGACAGTTCTGAGAATGGTTTCTGCAACTGTGGCTTGCCTGCCCGCTGCTGTCAGCCTGCTGTTGCTGGAGGCGTTGTTTATGCAGATCTCTGGGGTGATCTTAGCACTCTCCTGGCCCTGCAGGCTTTGTTTACTTAGATTTCTCCTGTGCGTGAGCCTCTGCTACAAGCTGTCCCCTTTCCAAGCACACTGGGGGAGGTGACACTGCACCCGTGTTGTCAGACCTACGTGTTTATTTATAGTTCATGTGGGAGGTGGGTCTTCCTTCCTCTCCTGTGCAGTTTTCCTCCCACTGCCACTTTCACAAGCTTTCCTGCTCCTGATTACTGGGCAGTGCTGCTGCTCCTGCCAGCTGCCATGTTTGTTTATAGCTCTCATGGGAAGTGGGTCTTCCCTCCACTCCTGTGGAGTTTTTCTTCCTCCGCCACTCTCACAAGCTTTCCCTCTCCTGGTTGCTGGGCGCGCGCCCTGCTCCGGCCAGAGCCTCTCCAGCCTGCCCAGCTTGTTTATTTACAGTCCCGGGAAGGTTTTCCCTTCCCCCAATCTGCAGCGCTCAGTGCGCCCCACCCTCTTTCCCACGTGTCTTTATTGTTCTTATGGCTTGTTAGTCAGTTTCTAAAAAGAGTGTTTTTAAATCTCTAAGTAAGATGTAGTGCTACCACAAAGCTATCCTTGCAGCCAGTTTGTAGAGTTTCTACCTCAGTGTTACATTCTTAAAAGAGGTTATACAAATAAAAATAATCTATTTATGGAACCAAATATAATGCTAAATACTTATCAGGAACTCATAAATATTAATTACAAATATTCCTGTCTTCTTTTAAGAAACAATAGTATTCTCATTCCTGACATTATCTGCGAGATGTTTCAAACAACAAGACATTTATAAAACATGATATATGGATTATAGTCAAATTCAAGGACTCTAGTGAAAGATACTTCATAGTGAGAAGAAATATTTAAGAAGTAAATGAGAAGATATTTTGGTTGGTTTTCACTTCATTTAAAATTTAGTGTTTCCCTTTGAGAAGTCGGCTTCATTGGAAAGAAAAACTCTTCATTTTATAGCAAAAGAGAATTAATGTTGACAGTAGCATAGGAGATATAAAGAAATATACTGAATAGGACCCAAAAGTAGAGTAGTAAAGTTAACTTTATATGCTTATTTTAGTTACTAGTTAACTGCTTGGCAATGGAGTAGCTGAGTGCTACACGATGAGGACATCGTTTATGTTTATTGCACTTTTTCCAATTCAGCACTCTTTTCTCTGTTTTGAGCATTCATTGCCTGAGATAGCAATTTAGGACTCTCTGATCTTTGATGCACAAGTAACATTGCTTTGACTTCCTTTGCATTCAACACCCTTTAAAAGTCCAAAGTTCCTCAAAATTTCTGTACATTCCACTAGAGTGTGAGTTGGTAACATGCAAAATGCATACATGTACCTCAAGCTTCAGACTGCTGCACTGGTTAAATTAATTCAAGTTATGAGTCACCTCACTATCCGAGAATCCTACCTGTGATCGGGCAACGCAACGAGGCGTGTGTGAAATTCATCTCAATAATGTGGCCCACAGCCCCTCTTCCCAAACTGTTCCCAAGACCTTTGGAAAGTGACGTTATAAAAACTTGGTAGGTCAGAGGAATGGTCAGCATCACGGCACAGGCTCCGTTTTAATGTGATTACTCTAAATTAATTCTTGAAGTCCTCACATTAACGCTCTAGATCACATTACAGTTCTTCAAAACAAGAGGCTGAGCGTGCAGTGTGCTCACATGTTTAAGTTCATGAGTGAATGGATCGTTAGCAAGAGCCAGCACCAAACACTACTTTATAAGGCGTGTGGCTGTTCTCCTTTGAGTGTGAGGTGCACAACCCATAGGGAGTGTTAATCATATATAAAGAATTGTCTAAAATGTAAGCTATTTCACCAAATGTCCCTCACAAACTGCACACACAGAACTGTTTCATTTTGGTTTTTGAGAGAGGCTTTCCCTGTGTAGTGCAAGCTGGCCTTAAGTTCCCATCCTCATACCTCAGCCTCTGAATGCTACAAATTTATTCTTTACTTGAGATGGAGGACCAGTTTTGACCAATCCTCTTTCCAATCACAACTCTACCTCACAGACAAGAGCAGTTCCTTATGCTTGTTCTTTCCCACAGTGCATGACTATTCTTTAAGTTGGGCACATGGCTGCATTCCACTTCAAACTAGAGCATCTGTACAGATGAAAATACAACAAATTTTGTTATCCGGATACAGGAGAAGTGATGGTTTTATCATCATGACAAGCACTCAAGAAATACCATTTGTGTTTCCCTATTCCTACATGGCGATCTTTGCAGATGGCTTCAGAACTGTTAAAGAGAAATGAAAGAGAGTAAAAGAAAAACAGTTATTATGGGTTCGGGCTATTTAGAGAAACAATAAAAGAGGTGGTGGCTATAAGAGATAAACCATAAACGAAATTATTAAAATTACAGACACAGAATTTAAAAAGTATATACAAATAAAAACATAAAAATCTGCCCACAGTTCCTTATAGGAGTGTTCAAAAGTATAATTCAGAGGAAGGCTGCGTGGATGGTCTTCTAGCTCAAGTCCTAAGCAGGGTTATTTGGGATAGCCTCCACTTCTGTACATATAGAGTAGCGAAAACTACAAGGCCTCCCTCAAAAGAGAAATATTTGAGGTATATAAAACATTAAGCAAGAATCTGGAGCACAGGAAAAGCTTATCCAAAGATATCTCTGGTTATTTTGGGTCCAAAACTAAAAAGGTAGTTAGATTATATACTTATGCAAGTTATAAAGTACTGTTTTGTTTTTCTCAAAGAAAGAGTGCAGTTAGCCACACAGGTATCTAGCGGTTTCACACGGTTCCTCTAAAACTATAAAACAGACACTATTATCGTTCAAATGAGGTAGCTGCCAATGAGAAACTTTTTTAAGTGCAGAAAAATGCTAAAATCATTGTAAAGAAGATTGTAAGGGATTGTATAGAAGTTGTATACAATTGATAGCAGAGGCATTATTTTCCCCACCATATGTCACATTCCTCGTGAGTTAAGTTGCTCTACTCACTGTCAAAGAAGAGAATTTCTTTTTGGAGGGAATGATTCCATTCCAATCTGGTCTCAGCTGATGGGGCCAAGGCTCAGAGGTGACCCCAAGCTGTCCAGCATGGCAAAGAGGGTGCTGTCTCTGTTATAGCCTGACCATTTGTATTTCCTGATACCTCCGAATCTCAAATTAAAGCTTCAGTTATTTTCAAGTGGGGATATGAGAAATGATACATGGAATTGGTCATTGTAGTCCCTCACTAAAATAACAGACATTATTATTATTAATTTTATAAAATGGGGGGCTTGATTATGAAATTTTTATGTTTGCATATTATGTATTTCATTATATTCACCCCATCTTCCTTTCTTGCTCCCCTCCTCCCAGTGGTCTCTCCTTTCCTCCCACCAATTGGCTCCATTCTACTTTTCATTTTTTAAATCTAAATTCTGTGTATAAGAGAAAACATACAATATTTGTCTTGTTGACTGTGGCTTGTTTCACAGAACAGAGTGATCTTCAGTTCCATCCATTTTTCTGCAAATGAAATTCTTCTTTACGGCTGAACAGTACTTCATTGCATATATGTACCACATGTTTCTATCTGTTCGTCAGTCCATGGGCACCTGGCCTGATCCCATGGCTTGGCTATTGTGAACTGTGCCTCAATACAGATGGTGTGCAGGTGTCTCCATTCTATGCTGACATACAATCCCTTGACTGTATTCCCAGGACTACTACAGCAGGATCATACACGGTAGGTTCTCTTTTTGGATATTCTCGGTCCCTTGTGTTTCTAAATGAACTTTAGGATAGATTTTTTCAATCTCTGTGATGAAGGTCATTGGGATTTTGATAGGAATTGCATTAAACATGTAGATTGATTTTGGTAGTATAGACATTTTTACTATGTTGTTTTTCCACTCCATGACCATGGGAGATCTCTCCACCTTCTATAGTCTTCCTCAGTCTCTCTTCAGGGGTTTGTAGTTCTCCTTGTAGAGGTCATTCACATCCTTTGTTAAGTTTACTCCTAGGTATTTTATGTTTTTTGAAGCTATTGTAAATGGAATCATTTCCATATATTCTTTCTTAATTTGTTTGTTGTTGGTGTATAGAAAAGCTAATGATTTTTGTAAGTTGATTTTGTATCCTGCCACCTTACTGTAGCTGTTTATGGTGTCTAAGTGTTTTTTGGTAGGGTTTTTTGAGTCTTTAAGATATAGGATCATATTGTCTGCAAATAGGGATATTTTGACAGTTTCTTTTATTTCTTTTATTTTGACAGTATTCCTTTTATTTCTTCTTCTTGCCTAATTGCTCTGGCTAGGAATTCCAGGACTGTGTTGAATAGGAGTGGAGATAGTTGGCACCCTTGTCTCATTCCTGATTTTAGGGGAAATGGTTTCAGTTTTTCACCGTTAATCATGATGTTGGCTATAGGTTTGTTATATATAGCCTTTACAATGTTGAAGTACTTTCCTTCTATTCCTAGTTTTCTTAGAGCTTTTATCATGAAGTGGTGTTGGATCTTGTTGAAGGCTTTTTCTGCATCTATTGAGATGATCAAGTGGTTTTTGTCTTTGCTTCTGTTAATGTGGTTTATTACGTTTACTGATTTTCATATGTTGAACCACCCCTGCATCCCTGGGATGAAGCCTACTTGGTCATGGTGAATGATCTTTCTGATGTGTTGTTGGATTCAGTTTGCCATTATTTTATTGAGGATTTTTGCACCGATGTTCATTAAGGAGATTGGCCTGTAGTACTCCTTTTTGGATGTGTTCTTGTCCAGTTTTGGGATGAGTGTAATGCTGGCTTCATAGAATGAGTTAGTCAGTGTTCCTTCCCTTTCTATTTGGTGGGAAAATTTAAGGAATTTTTGGTATTAATTCTTCTTGGAAGGTCTGGTTGAATTCAGCTGAGAATCTGTCAGGTCCTGGACTTTTCTTTTTTGGGGGACTCTATTGCTGCTTCAATTTCATTTCATGTTATATATATCTGTTTAGGTGGTTGGTATCTTGTTGGTTCAGTTTTGGATGGTCATAAGTATCTAGAAATTTGTTCATTTCTTCAAGATTTTCCAATTTATTGGAATATGGGTTCTCAAAGAATAATCAGAGACTTCTGATGATTCCCTGGATTTCCTTGGTGTTTGTTAACTAATATAGGTCTTTTCCTTCTTCATTTTAGTCAGATTTGCCAGGGGCTTGTCAATCTTGTTTATTTTTTCAAAGAACCAGCTTTTTGTTTCATTGATTCTTTGTATGGTTTTCTGGTCTCTATTTCATTAATTTTAGCCCTTATTTTTATTATTTCTCTTTTTCTGCTTGTTTTGGATTTTGCTTGTTTTTGTTTTTCTAGGAGTTTGAGATGTAGCATTAGGTCATTTATCTGAGATATTTCTGTCCTTTTAATATATGTGCTCATGGCTATAAACCTTCCTCTTAGGACTGCCTTTGCTGTGTTCCATAGGTTCTGGTAGGTGATATTTTCATTTTATTAGCTTTCAGGAACCTTTTGATTTCCTCCCTTAATTCTTCTATGACCCACTGATGGTTGAACAATGTATTATTCAGCTTCCAATTATTTGAGTATTTTCTGCTGTTGTTTTTGTTGTGATCAGGTAGAATGCAGGAGGTTATTTCTGTTTTCTTATATTTACTGAAGCTTGCTTTGTGTCCTAATATATGATCTATTTTGGAGAAACTTCCATGGGCTGGTGAGAAGAATGTCTCTTGTGTGGATATTGGATGAAATAGTCTGTAGACATCAGTTAGGTCCATTTGATTTATGGCATCATTTAGTTCTATGATTTCTTTGTAGATTTTTTTGTCTGGATGACCCATCTATTGGTGATAGAAGGGTATTAAAGTCTCCCACTACCACTGTGTTAGAGTCCATATGTGCTTTTAAGTCTTTTAGTGCATGTTTGATGAAATTGCTTGCACTGAGATTGGGTGTATATAGGTTGATAATTGTTATTTCCTTTTGGTGTATTTCCCTTTTTATTTGTATGAAGTGTCCTTCTTTATCTCATTTGACCAATGTAAGTTTGAAGTCTATTTTGTCTGATAACAAGTATTGCTACCCCTACCTGTTTTGGGGGGTCATTGGCTTGGTAGATCTTCTTCCAACCTTTCACCCTAAGCCAGTGTTTATTTCTGTCAATAAGATTGGTCTCCTGTAAACAACAGATTGTCAGATCTTGCTTTTTTAACCCAGCTTGCCAAATGGTGTCTTCTGATGGGGGATTGAGTTCATTGACATTCAGTGTTAATATTGATCAGTGTGTGGCAATTCCTGCCATTTAGTAGTTTTTGTTGATTAAGGATTTGATTGTGTGCAACCTAGTCAGTGCTACTCTGATTATTTGTCTTTTCTTCTCCTGTGATTTGATACTTCCTGTCCTCTCATGGTTTTGTTTGCTTTCATCTTCTGTGTGCAGAATTCCTTGAAGAATCTTTTGTAGTAGTGGCTTGGTGGTTATACATTGTGTTAGTTTCTGTTTATTGTGAAAGACTGCTCTGTCAATTTTGAATGAAAGTTTTGATGGGTAGAATATGCTAGAGCTGAAGTTATTTTCATTCGGTGCCTAAAATACCTCACTTGGTCCCCTTCTTGTTTTTAAGGTTTCCATTGAGAAATATGCTGTTATTTTGATGGGTTTGCCTTTATATATTATTTGTTTTTTCTCTCTTACAGCCTTCAATATTCTTTCTCTGTTCTCTGTGCTTGTTGTTTTAATGATAATATTCCATGCAGAGGTTCTATTTTGGTCAAGTTTGTTTAGTGTTCTGGAGGCTTCCTGTACCTGAATGGGCAAAACTTTCTCAAGATTTGGGGATTTTTCTGTTATTATTTTGTTGCATATAATACATAACCCTTTGGTTTGCACTTCTTCTCCTTCTTCATTCCCCATGATTCTTAGGTTTGATCTTTGATGGAGTCTCTGAGTTCTTGCATATTCCTTTCACAGCTCTTGAGTTATTTGACTAAGATTTCTTCTGTTTTTTCTTTAATTTTTATTTTATCTTTGAGCTCTGAGATTCTGTCTTCCACTTGTTCTAGTCTGTTATAGTGGCCTTCCACTGTGTTTTTTATTTGGATAAATGGACTTTTTATTTCCAGGATTTCTATTTGATTCTTTTATATTTTGTGTTGTCATCTTCAATTCATATATCTCTTTTTATAGTGTCCTTTGTTTCATTGTGGTGTTTGTTGAAGTCCTCTCTGAGTTCATTCATTTGTTTCTGTGTGTTCTCATGTTCTTTATTTTTGGTATCTTAAAAATTCTTGAGTGCATCTTGTACTTTCTGGTTAACCATGTCTAGTATCTTCTCAATGAATTTCTTAGTAATATCTTCCAAGATTTCTTCTTTGAGGATTTTGATGTGATGTCACTGGGCTCCTTAGTGACATTTATCATTATTTTGTTGGGGTCAGGAACTGGGTATCCATTTTCTTTCTTTTTTGTTTTTTTATTCATATGTGCGTACATTGTTTGGGCCATTTCTCTCCCCTGCCCACCACCCCCTCCATCTTCCCTCAAACCCCTTACATCCAGGAAGAACCTTTTCTGCCCTTTTCTCCAATTTTGTTGAAGAGAAGATATAAGCAATAATAAGAAAGAAATACTTGATTCATCTCTACCTGACCTCTTCACTACTTCCCGGTCACCTTCCCATATTGACCTTTGTTATTTTAAGGTTGCGGTATTAGTTCTTCTGCAGTGGGGTCATCAAACATTCATGTTTTGGATTTACTACCTATCCCCATACGTCCTATATGTGCTCTCCCTTTATCATGTGACCCAAATCCAACAACATTGCTGCATTTGCCCTAGATCTAAAGTCCACATATGAGGGAGAACATGCAATTTTTGGTCTTCTGAGCCTGGCTAACCTCACTCAGGATGATGTTCTCCAGTTCCATCCATTTACTTTCCAATGATAAGATTTCACTCTTCTTCATGGCTGAGTAAAACTCTGTTGTGTATTAATACCACACTTTCTTAATCCATTCATCAGTAGTGGGGCATCTTGGCTGTTTCCATAGCTTGGCTATTGTGAATAGCACTGCAATAAACATGGGTGTGCAGGTACCTCTGGAGTAAGCTGTGTCACATTCCTTTGGGTACATCCCCAGGAGTGGGATTGCTGGGTCATATGGCAGATCTATATTTAGATTTTAAAGAAGCCTCCATGTTGTTCTCCAGAGTGGTTGTACTAGCTTGCATTCCCATCAGCAGTGTATGAGGGTCTTTTTTTTTCCTGCAGTCTCACCAACATTTGTGGCTTGTGGTGTTCTTCATGATAGGTATTTTAACAGGGGTGAGGAGGAATCTTAGGTGGTTTTGATTTGCATTTCCTTTATGGCTAGAGATGGTGAGCAGTTTTTCGGCCATTTGAATTTTTTCTTTTGAGAAAGTTCTGTTTAGTTCATTTGACCATTTCTTTATTGATTCATAGATTTTGGGAGAGTTTAGTTTTTTGAGTTCCCCACATATAATGGTTATCAGTCCTTTGTCTGATGTATAGCTGGCAAATACTTTCTCCCAATCTGTGGGTGGTCTCTTCAGTTTAGAGACCATTTCTTTTGTTATGCAGAAGCTTTTTAATTTTATGTAGTCCCATTTGTTCACCTTTTCTCTTAGTTGCTGAGCTGCTGGGGTTCTAATGAGGACGTCCTTGCTTATACCTATTACTTCCAGAGAATTCTCTGCTCCTTCCTGTACTAACTTCAGAGTTTTGGGTCTGATATTAAGGTCCTTGATCCATTTTGAGTTGATACTAGTCCAGGGTGATAAACATGGATTTAGTTTCAGTTTTCTGCCTGCAGAAAACTGCACTTTCCAGAGCAACATTTGTTGAAGAGGCTGTCTTTTCTCCATCTTATGTTTTTGGCGCCTTTGTCAAAAATAACGTGGGCATAGCTGTGTGTATTCATATCTGGGTCCTCTATTCTTTTTTTTTTATTATTCATTTATTCACACGTGCATACATTGTTTGTGTCATTTCTCCCCCATGCCCCTCCCCCCACCACTTCCAGGCAGAACCTGTTCTGTGCTTTTCTCCAGTTCCATTGAAGAGTAGAAATAAGCAATAATAAGAAAGACATAGCATTTTTGCTAGTTGAAATAAGGACAGCTATACAGAGAGATTCCTAGCATTGCTTTCATGTACAAATGTGTTACAACTCAGATTGATTCATCTCTAACTGATCTTTATACTGGTTCCTGATCCCCTTCTCGTGTTGACGTCTGTCGCTTTAAGGTTTCTGTATTAATTCCTCTGGAGTGGGGACATCAAATACTTTCATGTTTTGGGTTTTCTATCTAACCCGTACCTCCCGTGTGTGCTCTCCCCTTATCATGTAACCCAAGTCCTACAACATTGCTGTATTTGCCCTAGATCTAAAAACTGCATATGATGGAGAACATATGATTTTTTGGTCTTCCGAGTCTGGCTAACCTTGCTCAGACTGATGTTCTCTAGTTCCATCCATTTACTTGCAAATAATAAGATTTCATTTTTCTTCATGTTGAGTAAAATTCCATTGTGCATAAATACGATATTTTCTTGATCCATTTGTCAGTAGTGGGGCATCTTGTTTGTTTCCGTAACTTGGCTATTGTGAACAGTGCTGCAATAAACATGGGTGTGCAAGTGCCTCTGGAGTAACCTGTGTCACAGTCTTTTGGGTATATCCCCAAGAGTGGGATTGCTGAATATATGGAAGGTCAATGTTTGGATTTTTAAGAAGCCTTCAAATTTTTTTTCCAGAGTGGTTGCACCAACTTGCATTCCCACCAACAGTGTAAGAGGGTTCCTTTTTCCCCACATCCTTGCCAACACCTGTTGGTGGTGGTGTTGCTAATGATGGCTATTCCAACAGGGGTGAGGTGGAATCTTAGTGTGGTTTTGATTTGCATTTCCTTTATTGCTAGAGATGGTGAGCATTTTTTCATGTGTTTTTTGGTCATTTGAATTTCTTCTTTTGAGAAAGTTCTGTTTAGTTCACTTGCCCATTTCTTAATTGGTTCATTGATTTTGGGAGAGTTTAGTTTCTTAAGTTCTCTGTATATTATGGCTATCAGTCCTTTGTCTGATGTATAGCTGGCAAATATTTTCTCCCACTCTGTGGGTGTTCTCTTCAGTTTAGAGACCATTTCTTTTGTTGTGCAGAAGCTTTTTAATTTTGATCCATTTAGAGTTGACACTAGTACAGGGTGATAGACATGGATCTAGTTTTAGTTTCTTGCAGCTGTATAACCACTTTTCCCAGCAACATTTGTTGAAGAGGCTGTCTTTTCTCCCTCATATATTTTTGACCCCATTGTCAAAAATAAGGTGGGTATAGTTGTGTGGATTCATATCTGGGTCCTCTATTCTGTTCCACTGAATTTCATGTCTGTTTTTTTGCCAGTACCTTGCTGTTTTTATTGCTATTGCTTGTAATATACTGTGATTCCACCAGTATTGCTCTTTTTGCTGAGTATTGCCTTGGCTATTTGTGGTCTCTTGTATTTCCAAAATGACTTTAGTGTAGATTTTTCAGTCTCTGTGATGAAAGTCATTGGGATTTTGATGGGAATTACATTAAAAATATAGATTGCTTTTGGTAGTATAGACATTTTTACTATGTTGTTTCTTCCAATCCATGAGCATGGGAGATCTCTTCACCTCTTCTATAGTCTTCCTCAATCTCTTTCTTCAGGGGTTTGTAGTTCTCCTTATAGAGGTCATTCACATCCTTTGTTAAGTTTACTCCTAGGTATTTGATTTTTTTTCAGGCTATTATAAATGGAGTTGTTTCCATATATTCCTTCTCCATTTGTTCATTGTAGGTATAGAAAAGCTAATGATTTTTGTAAGTTGACTTTTTTATCCTGCCACCTTACTGTAGCTGTTTATGCTGTCTAAGAGTTTTTAGGTAGTGTTTTTTGGGTCTTTAAGGTATAGGATCATATCATCTTCAAATAGGGATATTTTGACAGTTTCTTTACCTATTTGTATTCCTTTCATTTCTTCTTCTTGCCTAATTGCTTTGGCTGGAAATTCTAGTACTATGTTGTAAAGGACTGCGGATAGTGGGTACCCTTGTCTTATTCCTGATTTTAGGGGAAATTGTTTCAGTTTTTCATCATTAAGGATGATGTTGGCTATAGGTTTGTCATATATAGCCTTTACAATGTTGGGGTACATTCCTTCTGTTCCTAGTTTTTGTAGAGCTTTTATCATGAAGTGGTGTTGGATCTTGTTGAAGGCTTTTTCTGCATCTCTTGAGATGATCAAGTGGTTTTTGTCTTTGCTTCTGTTAATGTGTTGTATTACATTTATAGATTTGCTTTTGTTGAACCACCGCTGCATCCCTGGGATGAAGCCTACTTGGTCGTGGTGAGTGATCTTTCTGATGTGTCGTTGGATTCTGTTTGCCATTATTTTGTTGAGGATTTTTGCATCAATATTCATTAAGAAAATTGGCCTATAGTTCTCCTTTTTGAAGGTGTCTTTGTCTGGTTTTGGGATAAGTGTAATAAGGGCTTCATAAAATGAAGTAGTCAGTGTTCCTTCCCTTTTTATTTCATGGAGCAGTTTAAGGAGAGTTGGTATTAGTTCTTCTTTAAATGTCTGATAGAATTCAGCAGTGAATCCATCAGGTCCTGGACTTTTCTTATTTGGGAGACTCTTAATTACTGCTTAGTTTTGTGTTATAGATCTATTTAGGTGATTAATGTCCTCTTGGTTCAGTTTTGGATGGTCCTAATTATCTAGAAAGCTGTCCATTTCTTCAAAATTTTCAAATTTATTAGAGTATAGCCTCTCAAAGTAGTCTCTGATGATTTCCTGGATTTCTGTGGTATTTGTTGTTATCTCCTCTTTTGCATTTCTGATTTTACTGATTTGAGTTTTTTCTTTCCTCATTTTAGTCAGGTTTGCCAGGGGTCAGTCAATCTTATTTATTTTTTCAAAGAACCAGCTTTTTGTTTCATTAATTCTTTGTATGCCTTTTTTTTGTTTCTATTTCATTGATTTCAGCCCTTATTTTAATTATTTCTCTCCTTCTGCTTGTTTTGGGGTTTGTTTGCTCTTGTTTTTCTAGGAGTTTGAGCTGTGGTATTAGATCATTGATTTGAGGTCCTTCTGACCTTTTAATATATGCACTCATGACTATAAACGTTCCTCTTAGGACTGCCTTTGCTGTGTCCCATATGTTCCGGTAGGCCATGTTTTCATTTTCATTAACTTCCAGGAACCTTTTGATTTTCTCTTTTATTTCATCAATGACCCAGTGATCGTTGAGCAATGTGTTGTTCAGCTTCCAATTTTTTGCATGTTTTCTACTGTTGTTTTTGTTTTTGAGTTCTAGTTTTAATGCATTGTGGTCAGATAGAATGCATGGGATTATTTCTATTTTCTTATATTTGCTAAGCCTTGCTTTGTGCCCTAAGATGTGATCAATTTTAGAGAAGGTTCCATGAGCTGCTGAGAAGAATGTATATTGTGCAGCAGTTGGGTGAAATATTCTGTAGGTGTCATCTAGATTCATTTGATCTATGGTGTGATTTAATTCTAGAATTTCTTTATTGAATTTTTGTTTGGATGGCTTATCTATTGGTGATAGAGGGGTATTAGGTTTCCCACTATCACTGTGCTGGAGTTTATATATTTTATTAGGTCCTTCAGAGTATGTTTGATGAAGTTGGGTGCATTGACATTGGGTGCATATAGGTCAATAATTGTTATTTCCTTTTGGTGTATTTCCCCTTTTATTAGTATAGAGTGTCCTTCTTTATCTCATTTGACCAATGTAAGTTTGAAGTCTATTTTGTCTGATACAAGTATTGCTACCCCTGCCTATTTATGGGGGCCATTGGCTTGATAGATCTTCTTCCAACCTTTCACTCTCAGCCAGTGCTTGTTTCTGTCAATGAGATGGGTCTCCTGTAGGCAGCAGATTGTTGGATCTTCCTTTTTAATCCAGTTTGCAAATCAGTGTCTTTTGATGGGGGAATTAAGTCCGTTAATGTTTAGTGTTAGTATTGATAAGTATGTGGTGATTCCTGTCATTTAGTTGGCTTTGTTGTTTAAGGGTTTGATTGTGTGTAGCTGAATCAATGTTACTCTCTACTTTCTTGACTTTTTTTCTCCTGTGGTTTGGTATTGCCTTCCCTTTCATGGTTTTGTTTGCTTTCACTTTCTATGTGCAGAAATCCTTGGAGAATCTTTTGTAGTGATGGCTTGGTGGTCACATATTGTTTTAGCTTTCGCTTATCATGGAAGACTTTTATTGCTCCATCTATTTTGAGTAATAGTTTTGCTGGGTAGAGTATCCTAGGGCTGAAGTTATTTTCATTTAGCGCCCGGAAGATCTCACTCCAAGCTCTTCTTGCTTTTAATTTTTCTGTTGAGAAGTCTGCTGTGATTTTGATGGGTTTACCTTTGTATGTTATTTGGTTTTTTCTCTCTTACAGCCTTCAATATCCTTTCTCTAGTCTCTGTACTTGTTGTTTTAATAATAATATGTGCTGAGGTACTTCTATTTTGGTCAGTCTTAGTTTAAGGTCTGGTGTTTCTCCTCCAGCATTCATTCATAGTGTTGGTATTTAAGCAGAAGCTCTGTCGTAGTCTTGCCAGGTGGTTAAGTAGTGTTTTTTTCCTTCTGTCTTCCAGCTCCTCCCTCAGTGAGGTGTGGCAGTTTAAGTTTATATGTTGTCCTCATATTCTGGAGATCAGCTCTATAGGTCACCAGCTGTCCTGGTTTGGAGTTGGGTTTTCTCTGTGCTGGTTTACTGGGGGCTTGTTTCTTTGCTTCACCCCCTTTCTCTTGGGCAAGTCAGTGATATGTCAGGAGGCACCCTGCTGTCAGTGTATTGTGATAGTTTGCTGATTGTTTTTCAATTTTGCATTGTCTTTTGACTTTGGATGTTGCTTACTGGCTTGGGAGATGAGTTTTGTGTACTGCTACCTGCCCTATTTCATGCAGCAGCTTATCACTGGCCCGTTGTCAGCCCTTCTGCCTTTCCAGTCTTTGTTTTCTGAAAATTCATGCAGAGATTAGCTCCACACTCCTCCCCCCTTTTCTGGTGTGCTTTCAGCTTCCTGTCCCCTCTGCTGTGTGCTAGTTTTCAGTTCATTGTTTATTCAAATTTTTCTTTTCTTTTTTTTTTGTGGGAGGATCTGTGCCCAGAGGGCTATGCTGGTTTATCCCAGGTGTGGCTGGGAGAATACTGCCAGACACTTGGCACTCATTTGTTTGGTCTGCTGAATGTCTCCCAAGCAGGTTTGGAGCTGGTGTCTGGTGGCAGTGGGGGCCCTCCTGTTTTCTCAACGTAACGTGGCATGGAGAAGCTTTCCATGGGCGAGGGGTTCAGTGTGTCGAAGTTTTGATTCTTCTTGGTGCTTTCTTTCTGCAATGTGTGACTCCAGCATCTCAACAAAATTTTTGATTCATGGAGCTCACGCTGTCTGCTTCTGCACCCTAGTCACCATCTTGGATCCTCCTCCATTTTCTTCATTTCCCACTGAATTCTGCATTAAATTATTTTTTTAAGGAGTTTCCACCCCTTCTTCTTCTTCCTATCACACCACTTGGTGCTGTGCAATTATGTTCTTTGTAAGCCAGTTGGTGGTTTTGATTGCCTGTTTTCTTTCCCCGATTTAATTTTTTTTTATTATTCATATGTGCATACAAGGCTTGGGTCATTTCTCCCCCCTGCCCCCACCCCCTCCCTTACCACCCACTCTGCCCCCTCCCTCTCCCCCCCCTCAATACCTGGCAGAAACTATTTTGCCCTTATTTCTAATTTTGTTGAAGAGAGAGTATAAGCAATAATAGGAAGGAACAAGGGTTTTTGCTGGTTGAGATAAGGATAGCTATACAGGGAGTTGACTCACATTAATTTCCTGTGTGTGTGTGTTACCTTCTAGGTTAATTCTTTTTGATCTAACCTTTTCTCTAGTTCCTGGTCCCCTTTTCCTATTGGCCTCAGTTGCTTTTAAGGTATCTGCTTTAGTTTCTCTGCATTAAGGGCAACAAATGCTAGCTAATTTTTTAGGTGTCTTACCTATCCTCATCCCTCCCTTGTGTGCTCTCACTTTTATCATGTGCTCAAAGTCCAATCCCCTTGTTGTGTTTGCCCTTGATCTAATGTCCACATATGAGGGAGAACATTGGGCCAGGCTACCCTCACTCAGAATGATGTTCTTCAATTCCATCCATTTACTAGCGAATGATAACATTTCATTCTTCTTCATGGCTGCATAAAATTCCATTGTGTATAGATACCACATTTTCTTAATCCATTCATCAGTGGTGGGGCATCTTGGCTGTTTCCATAACTTGGCTATTGTGAATAGTGCCCCAATAAACATGGGTGTGCAGGTGCCTCTGGAGTAACCTGTGTCACAGTCTTTTGGGTATATCCCCAAGAGTGGTATTGCTGGATCAAATGGTAGATCGATGTCTAGTGCTTTAAGTAGCCTCCAAATTTTTTTCCAGAGTGGTTGTACTAGTCTACATTCCCACCAACAGTGTAAGAGGGTTCCTTTTTCCCTGCATCCTCGCCAACACCTGTTGTTGGTGGTGTTGCTGATGATGGCTATTCTAACAGGGGTGAGGTGGAATCTTAGCGTGGTTTTAATTTGCATTTCCTTTATTGTTAGAGATGGTGAACATTTTTTCATGTGTTTTTTGGCCATTGAATTTCTTCTTTTGAGAAAGTTCTGTTTAGTTCACATGCCCATTTCTTTATTGGTTCATTAGTTTTGGGAGAATTTAGTTTTTTAAGTTCCCTATATATTCTGGTTATCAGTCCTTTGTCTGATGTATAGCTGGCAAATATTTTCTCCCACTCTGTGGGTGTTCTCTTCAGTTTAGAGACCATTTCTTTTGATGAACAGAAGCTTTTTAGTTTTATGAGGTCCCATTTATCTATGCTATCTCTTAGTTGCTGTGCTGCTGGGGTTTCGTTGAGAAAGTTCTTACCTATACCTACTAACTCCAGAGTATTTCCTACTCTTTCCTGTATCAACTTTAGAGTTTGTGGTCTGATATTAAGATCCTTGATCCATTTTGAGTTAATATTGGTATAGGGTGATATACATGGATCTAGTTTCAGTGTTTTGCAGACTGCTAACCAGTTTTCCCAGCAGTTTTTGTTGAAGAGGCTGCTATTTCTCCATTGTATATTTTTAGCTCCTTTGTCAAAGACAAGTTGGTTATAGTTGTGTGGCTTCATATCTGGGTCCTCTATTCTGTTCCACTGGTCTTCATGTCTGTTTTTGTGCCAGTACCATGCTGTTTTTATTGTTATTGCTTTGTAATATAGTTTGAAGTCAGGTATTGTGATACCTCCAGCATTGTTCTTTTGACTGAGTATTGCCTTGGCTATTAGTGGCTTCCTGTGTTTCCATATAAATTTCACAGTAGATTTTTCAATCTCTTTAATGAATGTCATTGGAATTTTGATGGGAATTGAATTAAACATGTAGATTACTTTTGGGAGTATAGACATTTTTACTATGTTGATTCTACCAATCCATGAGCATGGGAGATCTCTCCACTTTCTATAGTCTTCCTCAAGCTCTTTCTTCAGAAGTTTATAGTTTTCCTTGTAGAGGTCATTTACATCTTTTGTTTGGTTTACACCTATGTATTTGATTTTTTTTGTGACTATTGTAAATGAAGTTGTTTTCATACATTCTTTTTCAGTTTGCTCATTGTTAGTGTATAGAAATGCTAATGATTTTTCTATGTTGATTTTATATCCTGCTACCTTACTATAGCTATTGATGATGTCTAGAAGCTTCTGAGTAGAGTTTTTTTGGGTCTTTAAGGTATAGGATCATGTCATCTGCAAATAGGGATATTTTGACAGTTTCTTTACCTATTTGAATTCCTTTTATTCCTTATTTTGCCTAATTGCTCTGGCTAGGAATTCCAGTACTATGTTGAATAAGAGTGGAGATAGTGGGCATCCTTGTCTGGTTCCTGATTTTAGAGGGAATGGTTTCAGTTTTTCTCCATTAAGTATAATGCTGGCTGTAGGTTTGTCGTATATAGCTTTTATAATGTTGAGGTACTTTCCTTCTATTCCTAGTTTTCTTAGAGCTTTTATCATGAAATGGTGTTGGATCTTATCAAAGGCTTTTTCTGCATCTATTGAGATGATCAAGTGGTTTTTGTCTTTGATTCTGTTAATGTGGTTTATTACGTTTACTGATTTTCGTATGTTGAACCACCCCTGCATCCCTGTGATGAAGCCTACTTGGTCGTGGTGAATAATCTTTTTGATGTATTATTGAATTCAGTTTGCCATTATTTTGTTGAGGATTTTTGTGTCAATGTTCATTAAGGAGATTGGCCTAGAGTTCTCCTTTTTGGAGGTGTCTTTGCCTGGTTTTGGGATAAGTGTAATACTGGCTTCATAAAATGTGTTAGGCAGTTTTCCTTCCCTTTCTATTTCGTGGAACAGTTTAAGGAGGGTTGGTATCAGTTCTTCTTTAAAGGTCTGATAGAATTTAGCAGAGAATCCATCAGGTCCTGGACTTTTCTTTTTGGGGAGACTCTTGATTTCTGCTTCAATTTTATTTTGTGTTATAGATCTATTCAGGTGATTAATTTCCTATTTTCTTTCCCTGATTTAATTTTTGTGTTATGACTAACTTACTTGTTAGCTAGGTTGATGTGCTATTTCTTTCCCTGGCCTGGAAGTGTAATTTAGCAATAAATTTAATGCCAGACCAGTTGTTCATGTATTATATAAAAAATGCTTTATGATATCTATAAACATTTGGAGTTGTGTAGGGAAGTAATGTTTATTAGGCTAGTTATAGATTTGGGGGAATTGGCAAATGTGGAACTGAAAGGAGGTGGCAGAAAAAGGACTGGGTGAGGGAAGGAATAGGAGCTGCTGGGTTTTGTGGCCCTTGTGTGTGCTTGAGTGTATTTCTGTTGTTGTAGCGGAGGGGTTTTTGTCAGGGATTGCAGAGGGCTGGGGTTGTGCACAGTTGGCATAGTAGGCTACTCAGCAGGTGGTGAGTGTGTAGGAAGGAGGAACAGTGTGGTGACAGGTTGAGGAGGTAGGTGAAGATGTAGGAAAGAGTGGATGAGAAGAGGTAGAAAGAGTAGTTGGGAGGGAGAACAATGGATTGCATTACAAGAGAAGGAGGGAAAGTGAAGGGGGTAAGAATAGGAATAAGAGAATTGTAATGGTAAGATTTACAATACAGGGGGAAAAAAAGAGATGCAATAAAAAACACCAGGTTCAGGAACCACAGAAAGTTCAGTCTTTTGGTAAAAGTTCTGGAGTTATTCCTTAGGTGTCCAATCCTGGTATTGGAAGCTCTGATGTGGTCTCACCTGGTGACTGGCTTGTAAGTAGTTTTTGGTTCTTCTGTCCACAAGATTAGTTGAAATTGTGAGGTGAGATAAGACTGCCAGGTTGCGCACAGTGATCAGACCTGTTTTCACTAGGCAACAGCTGTGTTGCCCTTCAGCTGCAGCTCTATTTTGTTAGCTCCTCTCCCAAGAAGGTGGAGCAATTCAGTTTTGAATGCTGCCCTCTGTCCAAGAGATCAGCTCTGGGATCCACCATCTGCTCTGCTGTGGGAAGTTGGTCTGTTGCCCCATCCTCACTCTCACCTTTTGTGCTTCTCGTAACCACATTTCACTGAGAGTTTGATGCTGAGAGTTCAGCTCTTTGCCTCACCCCTGTTCTCTGAGGGCACATTTAGTATTCTACCCCTACCTTTGCTGTTGGTGTTAGATTACAGTTCATGGTTTATCTTTTTTTGGTTTTGTTGGGGGTGGGGGTTCAGTGCTACATTATGTTCCCATGGGGTGCATAGGGAGTCTTGCGTGGTGCATGATGCTCACTTGTTCATTCTGTAGTTACATTCAAGCAGCTTTGGAACGGGCTGGCTGGGAGAAATGGTGTCACTTTTTTCAGTGCTGAGTAGTGCTGGGAGGCTTTCCAAGGGTGAGGGGTCAAGGATGTCACAGAGTTTGATTCTGATTGATGCTCTGTCTTCTGCTTGTTGTGAGAAAAAAAGAAAGAAAAAAAAAGAGAGAGAAACAGCCTTGGAACTTTTTTTCCCATGACTGGACACACCTTGCTGATGATGCCTTGTGGGATTTTCACAATTTATGTCCAACTAAAGGCTGATTTAAGGGTCAGTCTTTGAATTTTATCTGTACCTAATTGGCTAGAAGCAATCCGAATTACTCACGTGTAGCTCTGATGTCTCAAGAAGGTTTCTGGGGTTATGGAGCTTAAGATTTCTGATTCCCTCCCTAGCCACAATCTTCTTCCTGATTCCTTCAGTGTTGTTTTGACTTGCATTTCTCTTATAGCTAAGGATGTTCAATATTTTTCATGTATTTATTGACTTTGTACTTCTTTTGAAAACTGTCTGATTAATTCATTTGCCCACTTATTGAGGGGGTTACTTGTTCTTTTAGTGTTTATTTTTTTAAGTTTGTTATACATTCTGAATAACAATCTCTTGTCAGATGAATAATAGGCCAAGATTTTCTACCGTTCTGTAAGCTGTCTCTTCATTCTGGTGGTAGTTTCCTTTACTGTGCAGCCTCTTTTTGAGGAAGAGGCTGTGTTTTCTCCAATGTATATTTGTGGAAACTCAGATGGTCATAGCTGTGTAGACTTATTTCTGGATCTTCTGTTCTGTTCCATTGTTCTCCATGTCTGTTTTGTGCCAATATCGTGCTGCTTTTGTTATAAATATATATATATATATATATATATATATATATATGTAATTTGAAGTCGAGTAAAGGAATACAAATAGGGAAAAGAAGAAGTCAAATTATCTCAATTTGCAGATGATATTATCCTATACTTAAAAGACCTTAAATACTCTACTGTGAGACTTACATATGCAGAGTAGCAGGACACAGAATCAACACACAAAAATTAGGACCATTCCCATATGCCAATAACAAACATGCTAAGAAAGAAATCGGGAAATAAATCCCATTCACAACAGCCTCAAAAAAATCTAGAAATAAATCTGAGCAAGTAGGTGAAAGACCTCTATAATGAAAATTATAAAACTCTGAAAAGGAGATTAAAGAAGACACTAAAAGATGGAAAGACCTCCCAAGTTCATGGATCATCGGAATTAATATTGTGAAATGGCTATATTACTGTAAGTGAACTGTAGATTCAATGAAATTCCCTTCAAATTCGAGTCACATTCTTCACAGAAATAGAAAAAATAATCCCAAAATTTACATGGAAGCACAAAAAAATCTCAATCAAAGCAATGCTGAGCAAAAAACACAAAGAAGGAATTTTAAAATGCAATAAAGTGTCTTGGATTGGATCCTGGAACAGGATAAGGGCAAGAGAAAAAAACTGATGAAACCTGAATAAAGTTTGTACATTAGCCAATCATATTGTACCAATATTAATTTCATTGTCTTGATAAATGTACCATGATTATAGAGGATGTGAACATTAGGGGAAACAACATACATACCATTATAACTCTTTTGTAAATTTAAAATTATTTCAAAATAAAAAGTTAGTTAGGGAATGGAGCATAGCTCAAGTGTTAAGAGTGCCTGCTTAGCAAGCACAAAGCTCTGAGTTCAAACCCCAGTACTGCCAAAAGAGTTAGTTAGATGTAGATGATAAATACATGGTAGGTAGACAGAAAAATGAAATAGATGATAGATGATAAATAGGTAGATTGACTGATAGATAGACAATGATAGAAGATAGATAGATAGATAGATAGATAGATAGATAGATAGATAGATAGATAGATAATGATGAAATTTGGACCCAGGGAAGTGAGAGCTGTATTTCATGTAAGTAAATGGCAAAATTATCCCAGGCCTCTGCTCTCCTGACTTGATAGACTTGTATTTTTTTCCTTCATTAATTGGATTTCCCTGACATGGTATCTTTCAAATATTGGTTCTGTAGGACACTAACATGTTGAATAGAGAAAAAGTTCTTTTCTTCTTTTAGTGATATTGTTCAATGACCAAAGTAAGTTTAAACAACACTAGAGTAAACCAAGGTCTATTTCCCACAAATTTCTCAGAGATATTTTTATTCACAAAAATTTTCTTTATATTTTATTTTAGTTTTAGTTTCTTCCCCCTCCATCACGTTTCATTGTGGCTCCCTCCTTCCGCAGCTCATTGGCGGGTTGCATTACATTGTCTTCATTTGTATCAACGCAGTGTACTTCCATCCTCCTTACCCCTCAGTATCCTTTCCTCTCCTGATGCCCTCCCAGATAGTCCTCCATATACATTCATGTACCATCACCACCACCATCATTTTAGGTCTAGTTTCCACAAATTATGAGAGCACAAACATTTGTTTTGAGACAGGGTCTCACAAGGTAACCAATGCTGGCTTCAGTCTCTCCAATGCTGTGATTATGGATGTAGTCACCATGGCTGGCTCTCTCCTGAATTTTGAAAATAGCTTTATATTGGCAAAGTTTTCTTCTGATTAAAAAAGTAAAGATTCTGTTTGTAAAATATTAAGAATATTAAAATATTGAGAAAGATAAGTACTATTTTCTTGCCCACTATTAAAAATAATTTTACAAACGAGCAGCTGAAAAGAGTAGAAGGTTGAAAATTCAAGTCAAAATTTGTTTCTTTCACAGAATAGCTTTCCAGTTTCTATTCCCTCTGTGAGTTGCTTAATATAACTATTAGGGTGAACTTGTGGCATTTTTACTGTTTTCCAGGTACCATAATAGGTATTTTACACATATCACCTTAATTTTTACTGTAAAGCTGAAAATCAAGAACAATTTTCTCCCACATAAGTGACTGACTTATGTTGGGGTCCTTTTGCTAGTGACTGTGGGTACAAAAGGGAGTATCTATACCGGTGTGGTACTTGGCACTGCTATTTGTGAGGACTAAGTAGTACTGTTGCTTATTGGGGATAGGAAGGGATATGTGTCATACTCAGGTGATTTGCTGGGACACCTTCATATTGTCATGCTCAGATGTAACTACGCTGAGCAAAAGCAGCACTATGTCTGCTAAGAGCATGAGTGGGGGCTCAGAACACTCAGAAATGAGATCTAGACACTTCACCAGGCACATTGTCCAAACTTAGTACTCAAACCCTCCCCACACCAGAGAAGTCACCTGGACTAACTACGCTAAGGGTAGAGGGAGCAAGCCAGCCTTCTGGTGAGGGAAGGAGACTAGAAATAATATAAATTGATAGAAAAGTAACTTGATTGACATGTCTTATCAGTAGTAAGGTCACTAGACATTTAAAAATAAGTAATGCCAACTTACGCACATTCTTTCAGATAATAGAGGGGACATGTTTCTCTACTCAGTTTATGAGCAAGCATACTATGATACAAAATCTCACAAAAACCTTATAAGAAAATTACTGACCAATGTTCTTCATGAAAATGAACTAGAAGTCACAGAATAATTAACAAATAAAATCTAGCAAAATATAAAACATGTATTATAATCAGAAGAATTTATTCCAGGAATGCAAGACTGGTTTCACACTCACTCAAGGATAAAGAAAATGGTTTATACATAAAAGGGAGTAGTAATTAGCCTTTATAAAGAAGGAAATCTTACTGTTTGTGACAACATGTATGGACCTGGATACATTCATTTCCTGAATGAAACAGGCCAATCACAGAAAGACAAATACTACCTGAGTCCACTTACATGAAGAATCTAAAATAGTTAAATTCATAGAAACAGGAATATAAAGCATTGGTTATGCTAAAGGAACAAATTCTAGATATCTTTTCTATGACATAGTGTCTATAGTTAATAATATGGTGTTGTACACTTCAAAGTTATCAAGGAAAAGACACACACACACCCCACAAACAATACCCACATGCAATGCACACACATACACAAGCTACCTTTGGGAGGTACTGGAGTGTCTGTTGCCTTGATCATGCTGATGATCCACTGGTGTTTGCAAACCTCACACAAGTAGAAGCCTGCAGTATTTGTCTTCCTGTGATAACCATCTATGTTGTCACAAAGCCTATAAGTACTTTACTGACCAGAGACCAGCAGAAACTAAATGAAATTGAAGGGAATTAAAAATCAAAAGGTCAATGGGAAAGTAGGAATGAGCAATGAAAATTCTGTTCTGAAATGGATCAATTATTTCACATAATAGTTAAAACATTTGGACAAGTTCTCCTTGAGGAGAACTGTGAGAGATTAAAGGATAAGAGATAATTAGATTTTTTTTAGCACTGGGGTCATGGTTCAAGTTGTGGTGTGCTTGCCTACCATGTATGAGGCCCTGGTTCAATCCCTAGTAACACACACACACACACACACACACACACACACACACACAGATGATTACATTTTTTTAAACTGAAAGAAATTATGTATTTCAAAATTTCTTGTATTTACTTAAAGTAGTATCCATAGAGTAGAGGTTTTTATTTTTATTTTTTCATAGGAAGGCACCATAAGTGACAACTGTATATTTTTCTTTTGTGTGTGTGTGGTACTGGGGTTTGAATTCAGGGCCTATACCTTGAGCCATTCCACCAGCCCTTTTTTGTGATGGGTTTTTTTAGAGATAGGGTCTTGTGAACTATTTTCCTGGGCTGGCTTTGAGCCATGATCCTCTTGATCTCTGCATCTTGAATAGCCAGGATTATAAGTGTGAGCCACCAGCACCCAGTATGACAGTATGACAGCTGTATTTTTAAAGAAAGCAAACAGAAGTGGATGGTGATCCACATAGAGGAGTGTAGGTGGAGTGTGCTCATGGTCCAAGGACTCAGAAATTGCCACACCTATAACATGAAAGAGATGGGCATTAGTCAATATCAGAGAAAAAAAATTTCCAAATACAGTCAGGTAATTCATAAGTGCTTCCCACCTGACCTTTTAAATAGTTAAATATTTTAGACATGGCAGCAAATTTTCAATGAAACTCAAATGCATTATTTAGTTGAGCAGGTGTTTGCTTCTACAGTTATTTCTAAGCCTCTCAATGCAGAATCAAAGGAAACATGTTTAACTCATGAAGAGCAGTTTTAATCATCACTATCACAGTAATTTCATGAAGTTTTAATTACTGTCTTTCCAAAGCCTGTCTCCCATGGCTTCCTGTTTTAGTCCTCTAGGCAAGAAATTTAAGTAAAAGTATCTCTAAGACATGGGGGGAAAGACAACACAACTTGGCAGAATAGCACTATGGGTAAAGAGATTTCTGTCAAGTAGGAAAGAACACCTTCTTGGCCTCAGTATAAGAAGGGCTTGGGTGAGCAGAGCCACCTTTGGTTCACTGAATCCAGCTGAGTGGTAGAGACCAGTGCAGTAGGCAGCAGCTAGGCTGCAGTGCCCAGAGGTCCTATTACAATGTGGAGAGGACTGGCTGGTAAGTCCTCATGTCATCTTTCACACCAAAATGTTGGAGGCATGACTTTGCAAGAAATTCTTAGAAGTCCAGAGATTTCATTGATAACGGCTTTAGCAACTCAGGTGGCCCTACAAAAAAGCAGCTTATATTTACCACGGAGTGCTCTAATAGATTCAAGGGAGACAGGAGAACATGGTTGGGGAAAGAAATGACCAATGCATCTCTGGATTCCATTTGTCTTTTCCTAGACCTATTGCCTTCATTACTTTTCATTCTATTTTTTAGTAATTTTTTTCACTCTACTTGTCATTTAAATTCCAAAAAGAGCAACTAGCTTAAGTCACATGTTTACTCTGGTCAGGGAAGACTTGAGTACCTTGATTGGTAGGTTATCTTCAACAGGACATTAAATAGATAGCATCCTATGGGACAGAGATAATTCTCTCAAAACTGGGGCTTTGCTACAAAATCAGGCCTATTTTGATAGGGGAAAATGTGTTAGAACCATTGAAATTTAGGTGTTGTTAAAATGCTCAGCATGGTGACATGGGACCAACAATGAAAATAGTTACAAATATGAAATGATATCAGTGTGCCAAAGCAGAGTCACGCTGAGCAACATGTGGCAAATGAGGCCAGTGTTGAGAAAGAAGGAGGAGCTGGGGGGAAAACAAGTGTGATGCACAGAGAAAAAGAGTAAGCTTTTCTCATCTACAGATGCAAATATGACATCCTTATGGAAAGGGAGTTTGTTCCTTGTAATTGTTTTTGTAGCTTAGCCTCCCCTAATTATATGGTAAATAGATGTCTGACAAAGTTTTGCTGAATTATTGGTTAACAAATAGATAAATGAACAACTTGATCAGTCAATGGGCAGATAAATTAAAGAAAGATCGATCTGAATAATGCTAATTTGTCCAATAGAAACAGATGAAGCTGTCCAATAGAAACAGCTTGTAATCCCAGCTACTTGGGAGAGACTGGGAGGATTGTGTCTGAGTCCAGCCTGGATAAAATGTTAGTGAGATCCTACCTCTAAGAACAAGAAGATTGTGGTGGTGCTTGCTTGCAATCCCAGTTACATGGGTGGCAGATATAGGAGGATCCAAGTCTGGGATTGGTCTAAGCAAAAGAGTGAGATCCATTCTGAAAAATAACTAATGCAGAAAGGGTTGGGAGTATGCTCAAGTGGTAGAGTGACTGCCTAACCTTGAGTTCAAACCTCAGAGAGACAGAGAGTCAGAGCAGATAGAGAGTGATGAAATGCACTAGTCTAGCTTTCTCCTATTGGCGTTACAATCAGGTCATTACAAGGCATTTCACGGCCCATATGTAAGTTCCTAACATGTCTTTCACAAGTTTTAGGGGTTCAATTTTCTTCCATTCTGTGCATTCAAAAACAGTTTGTCAGACTCAAACTACATGAAATACTTAGAAGTTGTGATTTCAATGACATGGGTTTTCAAAGTGACCTCAAATATGCTCAAATACTTTCATCTTCTAAAATCATCTACAACTGATGTCTAGCCGTTCTGTTTGCTACTCTCTCCCAAAGACTTTTCTAGAGCCACAGCTAGAATGACCCCATAGCAGCATTTGAAGTTACACTGAGCTTTGATAGGCAATGGGATAATAAACTGACCCAACTCTCCCTAGAAATCTTAGTGAAATTGTCACAACTCAGTCAAGATCTTTGCTATATTTAAAGGCCCAGTTTCTTAGACTATTTCCTATTTTAAGAAAGGAAAAGAATGATTGCTATGATCTTGTCCTGTGCAATCAAAATCTTTGGGGATGAGAATGTGTGATTTTGAGTCCTATAGCAAAGTTTTTATTCATAGAACTTTCTAAAAACATATGGGTGTTTCTGTCTTGACTTCAGGTTGTGATTTTTAATGTTACTGTTTTCAGATCAACCAGTTAGAGGTTATGTTATGCTTTTATTTTGGTTTTATAGTTCAGTAATATTAGGTATATTCACACTGTTGAAGAATCAATTTCTCAAACTTTTTCATCATGTAAAGCTGAAACACTGAACTCATTAAACAACACTCCGCACTTTTCTCATTCTAGCCCCAAGTAAACACCAACACACTTTTTGTTTCTAGGTGCTTTACTGCTATGGGTACTGTATCACACAGTATTTGTCTTTTTGACTGCTTTGACTTTTGGTGGCTTATTTCTCATAATCTCCCCAAGATTCATCCATGTTGTGGCATGTGTCACAACATAGCAAAAGATTTGTGTGCATATGGCACATCGTGTTTATCCATTCACCCACTGAGGGGCCTTGGGTTGCTTACACCCTTTGACTACTGCAAATAACGCCACTATGAACATGGGTGTACAGACCTATGTCTTCTAATATGCATTCTACAGTGCTTAGTGTCCAGCTGTATGTATATCTCCCAGTGTTCTACAACTGGCTTCAAAGTTAAAGGCAATATCTGTGTATTAATTAAGCACACAGTTAATAATAAGGATAGTGTTTAAGGAAACCTAATATAATTGCATCGCCATGTATGTCCAGAGCAGCTCTAAGTACCCTACATTAGACCCAGATTCAGCAATGCTTTGTCTGCACCTGTAAGACCCTGTGTCTTCCAAAGCATAAGTGATTTCAAATAAGCCCTTGAAATATTTTTATTTATTTGAACAACCACATGCTTTGGCTCACTACATGCTATGAGAAGAACTTCTCAATACACTGGAGGAATGTAATGTGAAACTAACTTACTGATGTTTTCGTGAGCATTGGTGAGTTAATTTGTAGGTTTTCACAGAAAGCCTAGAATTGTGCAATGCAATAGAGCTGGGCACAACCTCAGAGACAAAGTGGAAAAGAGAATTACCAGACTGTTTCTTTTATGCTAAAGTGTACATGATTGCTTATTAACTTAGCTTTAAAGAGTATGTGGTAGAATTTAACTCTTTGGTATTAACATGATTCTACATCTGTATTTCCAACATGTGATTCCTGCTCCAAAGCATCTATGAGTTATGTTGGTAAGGTGTAAGAGAGAAAATGGTGCTGGATTACCTCATACTGCTAGTAAGTCAGAGATGGTGATTCTAGATGTAGATGCTCTAAGCCACAGATAAGAGATGAATAGAGATAAGAGGTGAGTAGATAAGAGGTGAAGCCTCAGACTGCCCAGTTCCTAGTGCCCAATGCTTGACACAGGTGCACATTTGTGCAAAATGTGTTACGTGAATAGATGATTTGTTGCTCATCTCAAAGAAGTGAAGAGAAACAAAGATACGTGGGACTTCTTTAAACTGTGATGACTTACTGACTAAGATGTCCTGAACACTCTCTCAGCGTTACTGATCTTTAAATACATGTCTTCCTCACTAAACGTGCTCAAACTTTTGTACAGAACATTTACCTCCAAAAACTTGTAAATGCTTTCTCCAGCCCTTTCAAAAGCAGACAAATCTCCTAACCTCTGGCCAGTTTTATAACCTCAGGATGTCTTTCTCAGATACCCAGGAGCTATCCCCTTGAATATAATCATCAGGACAGAGAGCGCCCCTGCTACCCATCTTCATGAGAGGATAGGAGCTTGATTTCAGTAATGGCCGATAAGCAATCACAGATGACTCAACAAATCCACCAACTTCCCTACTAAAGATCTGCAGTTTTTTCTACTACTCATCCCAATACTTAAAAACCTCTCTTCCTTTTCTTTCAGTAGAGTTGAGTTCAATCTCTTTTCCCTGTTGTGATTCTCTTGAATAAAACCCTTCTTACCTGTTAATACTGCCTGATGTGGTATTTCTTCACCATGACTCAATGGAGCATTCCTCTGTTTTTGGCAGAGGGTTTTCCTGTTTTACACCCCTAGACAACATGTATGCCCTAACCTCTGCAAGTTTTCCACAGCCAGACCTGAGAAACTGGCCACATTCCCTTAAATACAAACCATAAGCAACTGCTAGGATTGGTTACAGGATAGTTCTGTCTGTGGAAAGTCAAACAGAAAACAATCCATTCAATTTATGTCTGAAAATACCATTCTATTTTTTCATGTTTTCCTCCCTTAAATTTTCTTGAATTTAGTTCTACTGCACTGTCCCTCTGCCATTTGTCTGTTCTCCAGTGGTGTTATCTTGCTAAATGTCTGCTAACATTTGCAGTTCTCTCTCTTCCTCCCTCCCTCCCTCCTTCCTCCTTTCTTCCTTGTTTTTTTCTTTCTTTCCCTCCCTGTCTCCCTTCCTTCTTTCCTTCCTTACTCTTTCCCTCCATCCCTTCTTTCTTTCTTTCATTTATCTTTCTTTTTCTACAAATATTTCTGAACAACTATATACTAGATGCTATTCTAGGCCCTAGAAATACACTAGTGAAAAAAGCAATTTAAAGAAAAAAAGTAAGCCTTGCTCTCATATCATTTACAATCTAGTCTTACATTCTTCCTTTCTTCTTTTCTGGAATCAGATTTTAAGGACAGAATCAACATTTTTGTGTGGCTGACTGTCATAGTGTTGCAGGAGTTTGCTAGCTGAGATATGGGACTCTTGAGGCAATTAGCAGGAAGCAACGTTTTATTGTGCCAGCACAGACTCAGCAAACTCATGTCTAAAGGTTGATCCCTGAGAACAAAGGGGTCTCACCTTATATACCCTTGCAAGCAGGTTACAGAACCAAAAAGCAAGGTTTAATCCTATATGGTTATATTTAATTTTATTGACTACTTTATCCTAGTGCTATGTGACTCTCCCCTCCCTGGTGTTACATGACCTTCCTCATGTTCAGATTTCTCAGGTTTTATCTCTCTGCTGTGCCATCCCTACCTTCCTGCTACTTTTACAGGACTCAGGCCTACACTGTTTTCTTCTGATCCTCCTCCCTGCTACAATAGTTTGGATCTGGGAAACTGCCCAAAGGCCTTTGTGTTAAAAGCTTGTTCTGCAGCATGGTGCTGTCTAGAGGTAGTGGAAACTTCAAGAGGTAGGGGCTACTGGGATGTTTGATGTCATTGAGGACATGACCTAGAAGGGGATTCTGGAACCTCACGTCTTCTGCTTCTCTTTCTTTCCCACCTAGTCATGAGATGAACAGGTCGCTTCCACCATACACTCCTGTTGAGAAATGTGCCACCATAAGCCCAAAGCAACTGGTCAAATGTGTTATATACTGCAACTCCCAAACTGTGAGCCAAAACAACCCTTTTCTTAAGTTGATTACCTCAGGTATTTGTTATAGTGACGGAAAGCTAACACACTGAGAATTGAAAGCCCTTCACCCAAAGCAATTAAAAAACAAATGGCTTCCATCAGTTAAGCTTGATGCTGAGCCTGAAGAGTTGCACTAAATTTCCCCAGGTTCTGTTTGAGAATTCATCACCAGTCATAAAGACATGTCTCTAACTCTCAGGGAGGAATTAATGTTAAGGTTAATTAATGTTACTGTAACAGGAATGTGCGTGAGGCCCCAGATTTTAAATAAAGTCCACAATGAGCTCTGCTATACCCTATTGATGATCCAGGGGAAGCGACTATCAGGATGACCCAACAGCTCCACATCTGTAAGCTCTGGGTTCTTGAACTGAGGACTGATAAACAAGACTAGTTGGAAAACCTAACAACAAATGATTTCACAAATTAAATTGTGGCTTCAGCTTATGCTGTCTGCTGAAAATAAAGTGAATCATCCCAGGAGCATTGTATTTTCACATCTTTTTAGGCTGTCACTGTATTTTTTTTTATAACTTTTTTTTGACAGTACTGTTTGAACTCAGGGAGTTGTGCTTACTAAAGAATTACTCTGCCACTTGAGCCACAGCTGTAGTCTTGGCTCCGTTGTATCTTATTTAATTGCACATGAATTGCATTAAGCCTTCCTCACATACAAACCAACCAAAACCACTTAAATTCTTGTCATGTTGGCAACATTTATAACAGTTCACTAGCATAGAGGATGTATTGAAAATTTTAGTGAGTGAATTTACTAGTCATGAATATGATTAACCAATTTCATAAGCATCAGAGGGTATAATTACTTATGATATGAAATATTAATGTCCCCTTTAGGCACCATTATGTTTTCCGATGTGAGTAATTCTATAACCCATACATCTATAAAGGATATTCAACTTGTTTATATTCAATTCCATTCACAATAACTATATTACATTCACTCCAGTTTCCCAAAGACACAAATAAAGATAATGTGAAACTGGTTACCAGGCAAAAAATATTAATTATAATTCTTTAGAAGTGAGGTTGGTTTCAAATAATACATGCTAATTTTACAAACATATGCTGTACATATATATTTGATTTCATAGAAAATATAAAAATATTAACTTGCCTAATGTAATCTTATAGTTACTAATTCAATGATTTGATAATTATTTTTTAAAATCTCCTCCCTCACAAGGAAAAGATATATATGTATATATCCAAAGGAATAGATTAGGGGAATAAAAGTGAGGAGTATCAAAAATTTATGGTCTAATTATTTTTTGTTTGGGGGTTATTACAAATAGTCCTGCCAAGGGCATTCTTATACATGTCAGTTGGTGGACATATATAAAAATTCATTTTTATTATCACCTTTCTCTGATTTAAAATCTACTCTCACAAAACTTCCAGCACACACAATACTGTTCACTAAAGTTCCAGGCCTTACTTTAGGTATTCATTCATATTTGTGCACCCTACCTAAGTGTAGCTTTCTACCCTTTTGCCTCCATCTTCCCCTTTCCTGCCTCTTCCCAACGCCATCACCACGTCTCTGTAACTACTTTTGTATTGTCTGTCTCTATGTACCTGCCTTTTGTTTTTTTAGACTCCACAGATGAGAAACTGTGCTGTACTTTTCTTCCCGGGTGTGCCTTATTTCACCTAAATAATGCCTTTCAGTTTCACCCATGTTGTTACAAAGGGCAGAATCTCCTTATTTTTATCGATATGTGTATAAAATATATAATGTAATATAATTTATAATGATATAATTATATTATACATAATATATTACATAATAATACTTTATAAATGATATAATATATGATATAACATGTTATATAATCTCTATTATATACATTTTTATATTGTATATATTATATATACATTATATATAATGCATATGATGTATATAATATATAAACTACATATATAAATATATAATATACAATGTATAAAATATATAAATAATGTCTTTATGCAGTTGTCCATTGACGGACATTTATATTGATTACAGATCTTAGCTACTACAGTGAACATGTGTGTAAAGATCTTTCTGTTGTTGTCTTCATTTTCACCAATATGGATTGTGCTGAAGGTATTTTTCAAATAATATGTAAAAAATAAAATACTTGTTGAAACAGACATTTGCATATGAAATTTTCTAAGATTTTTATTTGCTTTCTTACTTTCATACTAATTCTAAAGATAAAAAGATCATGAGTCTCTTCTGGGTATGTATACCTGTACCAATTGCAAATTCACTGCTTCATAGCTTTATTACCAGGGAACATGTATATTTGAGATACTGGAGATGGAGCTACTAAATATTCTTTCTTTTCACATTATAGATCAGTGGAAGGAACACTGAAGAAGGAACCTTTTTTTTGCTCTGAGTGGGACGTGTTAGACAATTATATGTGAACCCTGATGCACTGACCCCCAGTGCATACCCTGTAGGTGATTTCCCACGGAGACAGTCCACTTCCAAGGAATTCTTCCTACCTCCATGTTCCTAATAAATTTCATACTCCTACCAATACCCCAGGGGAAGATTTCTAGCTTTCCAAACCTGATCCTTATTTTCCTGCCTGCCAGCTGATTGTGGAGCTAAATTCTCATCAGCTACTGGGCTTCAACCATAGGCTGTCCAGAGAGGTTGAGAATCCCAGTGTTAAAGAGAGGCTGTCTTCCAGTTTATTCCTTCCTTCAGTAGTTTTGATCAGTATTAATACTTTTGTGCTGTTTTTTATCCTCTCTGCAGTAGATAATTCCCTGTATTTAACCTTCCCTGTTCAAAATACTGGGTAGTTTCTATCTTCTAACTAAACTCTAATACAACACTGCTACAAAGTACATGTAAAACATATTAAAGAATATTTGTATCATTTTAATAGACAAAAATTGAAAACTATGACAAAATAATAAGAATGAATTAATCATAGTATGTTTGTACAGTGTATTAGATTTCTACTGTGTATAACAAATTACCTCAAGCCACTTAAAATAACACACAGTTATTATCTCATAGTTTCCGTGGGTCAGGACTTAACTGGTCCTTTGCTAGAGTCTCATAAGACTATGGTTAAGGTGGAAATCAGGCTGTGCTCTCATATGGAGTTTCAACTAAGGAAGAGTCTGCTTCTAGAGCATTTACGTTGTTGGCAGAATTTGTTTCCTTGTGGTTGTATGACTGAGAGGTCAACTTCTGAGTGTAGGTTCAGCCTACAATTCCTTGCTACCTTGTGCTTTCCATAGGCACTTTATAACATAGACAGCTACTTCTTCCAGGCCAGCAGGAGAGCCTCTTACTCCACTCTCTTGAGATGGAATCTTTTATAGAGTGACATGATTGTGGGAGTGACATTCCATCACCTTTGACATATTCTATTGGTTAGAAACAAGTCATAGTCTACTCTCATAAGAAGGGAAGAAATTATAAAAGGCATGACTTATTTTTGGACCCATTAGTTTGTGTCTGCCACCTGGTAGAATGCTTTGCTGCAATGGAAATTAGTGAAATATGTCTACTAAAGTGAGCTAGATGAACAAAAATAACACTTGAGTGAAGAAACCAGATGTAATAAAGATTCCACTTATGCCAAGTTCAAAACCAGTCAAAACTGATCTATGTTGCTAGAAATGGAGGTGAAAATTACCTGAAATAGGGCTAGTAGGGTGCCAGTGTGTCCTGCTGTCCTACTTCTTTATCTGGATGCTGAGGATGTATGAACTTTGTGAAAACCACATGATTTGTGTGTTTCTCTACTTATGTTGTAGTTCCATGTGAACGGGATGAGGGTAGAAAAGATATTCTTCTTCCCCTATCTCTTAGATGTTGGCGTTTCCTAGAGTAGTATCCTGAAATTTCCTTTCATTCTCTGGATTCCTGTGTCATCTCATCACTGTTCACAGCATTGCCTCCTTCCTTCAAGCTGGTGACTCAAAAAGCTACATCTTTAGCTCAGTTATCACTTATGAGCTACCAGACTTCTCTTCATGAGTACCCTGTGCACCTCAGATTCAACCTCTCTATCATCTGAATGTTCTCTTCTCAAATCTTTTTCCATTTCTTATGTTTGGTACTGACACCACCTGCCTTTATCACAGCAGTCATTAATCCATAGTTTATATAGCATACAAGACAGAGACAAAGGGCTCTGGAGTAGCCTACACGGTTACAAATTATCTTCCCTGCAGTGTGTTCTTGTGCTATTGACAAGTTGAGTGCTCCTCTCTGCTGGCAGTGGGATGATTCAGGAGTCAAGTGACACTGGCCAAGTGGCTCTTTCTGTGGAGCTCTCTGTTACCACACAATAGTGAAGTGATGAGCACAGTCATGTCTGCACTAAGCATGTAGTACCTGATTTTCAAAGTGTAGTTTCTTCTGAAGGCTGTGTTTGAAGGAACATTTTTTCTTACCTTGGAGGAAATAACAAGCATTATAGTTACCATATTTCTTTGTTCATTTGTTTCCATTTTGTTCAATGTGTGTCGGGAGTATCATTGCCTCTGCTTTGTTACAAACACTGTGTGTGGCGGGTGGTCAGCTCAGTTGTTAAGATGCTGTTCATCTCTTGTCTCACACCTCACCTTGTGGAGCTTCCTACTTTGTCTCACCCTCTCTTTTGGAGATTTTCTTCACAACATGTCCTGAAACACTATCTTTCTGGAGCTGCTACCTAGCAGATTCCCAACTGTAGCACATACACCAGGAATTTAGAATTAGACTGATGGTAGGGAAAGTAAAAACAAAGCTTTCTTTTTTAAACAAACAGCCAAACTCTTAATATTGAAATGTAAAAGACCTGGAATAACCTAAAAAATCATTGAAAAAGAAGACAATGATAGAATATTTCTGCTACATTATTTAAAGACATGATAAATGATAAATTTATAGCAAGCAAAGCAGTGTGGCAGTGGAGTAGGGCAGATAATCAGATCAATGGCAGAGAATACACCTCCATAAATAGACCCACACATACTACTCATTGATTTGTTTTTCTTATGAGGCTAATTAAATGGGAGAAATAAAATCTTTTTAACAAATTATATTAAGTCAGAAGTATATTCATAGGGGGAGAAAATTCTCTTCTACTTAACAACCACTACTACTTTAAATAAACATCTACTAGTTAAAAAATGTTACTAGTTAATGTCAAACCTCAGTTGGAAGTCATACATTGAAATGTAAGTGTAGATCCATAAAGCTTCTAAACAAAAACACACTCACACCAAAGGCTTCTTAGGAAAGACATAAAAGAACTAACCATAAGATAAGTATTGATAAGTTAGAATCATCAAACTCTGTTCATCATCAAAAGGTAGTATTTTGAAAATGGATAGGCAAGTATAGATTGAGATAAAATTCAGTATTCATGTATGAAAAGAAAGATCTCATGTAAAGTGGCAAAGGAGAGCAAAGGAGGGAGGGAGGAAGAGAAAAGAAGAGAAAGAGAAAGAGAAACAGAGAGAGAGGGAGAGAGAGAGAACATTTATATATTTCACATTCCATAAATCTTTAAATATCAACAACAAAAAGATAAAAATATCTAAAAAATAAATATGGACCAAGATTTGAATAGGCACTTACTATTTAAAAGATGTTATAAGTATAGCCCATTAATAAGAATGTGAAAAAATATTCTCAACATTATTAGTTATTAAGAAAATAAACAATGAAACTCCATTTCAAGCACACTGAAATAAAATTTGAATAACTAGAACTGTCAGACAACAATGGGGAAAACTTTAAATAGTACAATAACTTTGGAGAACTGTATTTCAGTTTCTGTAGTCTGCTGTGACTGCTTGTATATCTGTTCTCCAGAAAAATTAAAGTCTATGTCCACAAAAAACTTTCATAAATGGACATAAATAACTTGCTTTATGCATAATAACTTCAATGTCTGTCACTGAGGAAGGAAAATAATTTGTACTTCATCCATAAAGAATTGTTCTATAGTTACATAAGAGAATATTCTCAGTGCTGGGACTACACACCCACAGATTTAGGGGTAGAATGACATACATTCAATATTTCAAAACATTTATAGAGAGATAATAAAGTAAATAAAGTTATTGTAAATAATTGATGAATTGTATCAAGCATGCGTGGAAGTTCTTTGTACTATTATTGCATCTGTAAGTTGGAAAATTATATAAATTCTTGACTTGGCATTCTTTTGTGTTACCTCTTTTTTCTAAATTGAAATGTTTATTCTGATCTAATTTTCCCTGGGAAAAAGAAACTCTTGGAGACCATTTTTAAAATGGTCTCAAATGCATATTTATTTATACTCATGAATAATTAGTTGATTTCTAGGCATTGTTTCTAGGAGCTGCTGAAGGATCTAGTGTTGCCAAGATGTTTGAGGATAAGTCTGATTTATGACTTTCACAGCTTGAAGGAAAAGCTAAAAAATGCTTTAAAAATGTCCTTTTCTTTGGATAGGTGGGCTTAACTAACATGCCTTCTTATTCCTTCTTATTATGTCTCTACAGGATCAAGCCTTGAAACTTTTCTCTTAGCATTTCTTTTGTTTTTACTCTTCCTGCAAACATACCCTTCTCTCTTTCTTTATCTCCTATGTTTCAGACATTAGTTCTTTATTTAGTTTCAAGTCTCTTATTTTTTTCCTCTTATAAATATTCATTTCTTAGCATTCTAAACTGCCGCAATTTCACTGATTATTAATTAGTTTCCCAGCAGTGTTCATTATTTACTATTCTTTGCTTCTATTAATTTCTTCTAACTTCCAAGATTTATGTCTTTAACTCATATTGTGGACTTCTCATTTGGAGGTGACTTGCATGTTATAAAAATTATTGCGTATTTCTATATTGTGTATTCCACATTTGTGCACCTAATAGAGTTTCCCCAATTGTGGTCTCTCCTGTTTCTTTCATTAATTCTGACTTCTCAACTACATACCTCTTCTTCAAGCTGCTGATTAGCTTTAGAAGTATAATTATAATTTGTTGTGTGCTTAGTCTTAGCAACATGAATATAGAATTCAGGAGTTATGACCAGACTTTGGTCTGAAGCCCAGATTGGTTGGTCCAATAACACACTTTTTAAAACATTTGTGAATTCCTTCATGTAGGAGATTCTCTCTCTAATCTACAAAAACTCCCACCAATTTTTTTTTCCCACCAGTCTTGATGGTATAACAATATGTGATTTTCGTGTGCTTATTTTTACTTGAAGTCACTTGAGCTTGGGCTCATTACTGGTTTACATCTGAATTTTCTTGGCACTGTGTAGTCTGACTGATGGTTTCCTTCAGGCAGTGTGGGTTAGTAAGGTGCACTCTGGAAAGCTTTTGTCTCTGCAGAGGCTGAGGCTTAAAGGGCCTTTAAGTTGAATCCCCATAAAAGGAGTGGAGAGGACTCTATAGCTTCACAAGGTCTTCCCAGAGTAGGAGAGTCAGAGAGCCAATCAGTCCTCTCACATGTGAGAAGGAAGCTATTGCCACAATTTTCCCAAATCCTTTTAATTTCCTAATATCCTCTCTTATTGGACCACAATTTTTTTGGATAATTGTCATTCATCAGTTGAGAAGACAAAAAAAGAAACAGTTGATCAATAGTAATAAAAATACAAGTGCATTTCTAAACTTACAGGACAGCAAATTCAACTAATTTTGATTTTATTTTATTATAATAGAGAATTTGGAACTTGCTGGAGTTTTAGGATGCTAGGTTATTAATGAGTACAATAGGGTTGACAACACAAAAAGCATATATTTAAAATAGTTTTAGTATTCTAACTACCATACATTTTCAATAAAATCAATGTTAATTTTGGTGCTAGTAATAGTTTACAAATTAAAATGACCTTGTCAAAAATGAGATGGAGAAGGATGAACAGACATTGAGTAATCCAAATTCCAAAACAATGTTCTCTGCTCAGAATCACGATTAGAATTTGCAATTGGATTCTATTTTGTCTGAGTTGAATTATAAACATTATAAACTTCATACATGAACTCACTTATAACTCCTTTGTCTAAATCCTGTTCTGTGATTTCCTGGCAAGCATTTCTGGCATAATAAGTGAGAACTATTAGAAATATTACATGAACTCTAAGTGGAATAGAGTTCTGTCATGTGAACTTCTGTAGTTGCGTTTTGGGAGAAGATAAATACAATGTAAATATTCCCTCTGCTTTAATGAAACTGTGACCAGGAAGAGCTATTTCTGTCTGTGAGTTGATCTGAGGGTCAGATTGGTAAGCAACATCTTTGCAGTCTGGTGCTTGAGCAGAAATGAACTGTTGACCAAGGTTGAGGCAGACTCTGGAGGCCATGCTGCTCCTTTCGTGTTGAATGGAGATGCTGGCCCCATGCTGAAAGAAAGGTCACTGTGCAGAGAAAGACCAAACACAAACCCTGCCTCTGGCAGCTCTGGGGCTACAGGAGACCCTGGAGAAGGATCTCTGATGCAAACAAACTCCGGCTTTAATACTTTCAGTGTTTGATTCCGGGAAAAGTTAAGCTTTCTTCTCGGCCTGGCCAGGGCTATCAGCTGTGGCCCAGTTCCTAAACACTCATTTCCATGTCCTCAAGCTAACACCATTCTGGTGCATTCGACGGTATGCCACCTTCATTCAGGAGGGAAAGAGAGGCTTTATTCTGAAATTAAAGAATGATCTTCTGGGTTACAATGGGAATGCATGGTGACATCAGAGGTTACAGGAAAGGAGGAGTGGATCACCCATCTTTACTCTGCAAAGCACCTCAACTACTTCATGTGGCACTTTCCTAGCACAGGGAAAGCCAGAGAACACTCCTGTGTTGTTTTCTAGTCACTTTCCCCCACAGACACATTTTCCTTCTCATAATGTAGACTGCACTAAAGAGTCCTAGATTAGTCACAAACACAATGGCTAATGACATTAATTTTGTAACTTATCCAACCTAACGCATGGAAGGAGCTGGTTCCATACCTGGACATCATCCATTAGAAACAGTCTCTTGGACAGTTGTGGTGGCTAACACTATAATCCCAGCTACTTGGAAGGTGATTGGGAAGATCATGGTTCAAGTCCAGCTTGGATAAAAAAGTTAGCAAGACCCCAGCTCAACCAATAAGCCTGGCAAGGTGGTGTACATCTGTGATCCTAGCCCTGTGGGAGGCACAGGAAGAAGGACCATGGTCCAGGTCAGCTCCCCGGCAAGAACAAGAGATGCCATCTGGAAAATAACTAAAGCAGAAAGGAACCAGGGTATGGCTCAAATGGAACAGCACCTGGCCATATGGTGCCAGGCCCTGAATTCAAACCTCCATACGCCAAAAAGGAAAAAAGAAAAAAAAATAGAAAAAGCCTCTCTTGGACTGGAAGTGTAGCTCAGTGGTAGAGGGCATTTGCCCAACTTGCAAAGATGCACGAAAAGCTGCAGGTTCAATTCCTGGCACTGCAAAGAGTTGGGGCAAGGCAAGGTGGGGCAAGGAGATTATGTACCACAGTTTAGTAAATAACATTTAATTTGGGAAATAAAATACTTTTATTTCATCAAAAATCACTATGTAGTTTCATTACAATGTCTAAAAATATGATTATTAAAGCTGAGCATGGTGACTTAGTTAGGAGTCTGTGGCAGGATGACTGTGAGTTCAAGGCCAGCCAGGACCATACAGTGAGTTCTGGGCCAGCCTGGGCTGCATGGTGAGACCCTATCATGTATATTTGTATGTATAATATACATTATATATGATGTATGCATATGAAAATGAATAATTATATATATTGTTTGAACATTAAATATAGTAATAGGCAAATAAATAATGCTAGTATATTTTTCTAGCTGTCCTAAAATTTGCAGCTCTAAAGTTTTTAGGAATTCATAGATATGATTATAGAATTTGTAGTCTCTTTGATATATCCCATATGATAGAAATTCTGTTTCAGAAACTGTTTGTCTATATCTACATACAAATGATTATTATAACTCACATTTGATTTACCATTTGCCTTTACTTTTAGCAAATTCACAGCCAGCACTCCTTTAATTAGCTGCTCGATGACACCTGAGACCTTTGGTCTTCAGTGCATCTTCACTATGTACACACGATTTCGGATTTACTGCTCTGGGCAAGTCTTCTTTCACGAATATCTAGTTCATTAATTTCTACCAAGTTTATAAGGGTATACCTAGAATTCCTTTATGTGTGTGTCAAGGTAAGGGGAACAAACTTTTGAAATAAAATCGAAGAATAATGGCATAGTCTTTTCCTTAGCAATAAATTGTAAGCTTACATGCAGTTGTAACTTCTAGCTCAGAATCAATATTTTTAAGCAGAAAGGTTAAAACATGAATTAGGAAGTCATAAATGTGTGCCTAAGGCCTAATGGAGAGAGAATCTAAGAGACAAAAAGGTCTCGTGAGAGCTGGTCTTTCCTCAGAACAGTGAAACATGGAGTTAACATGCAGGCACAGCACAGAGCAGAGCCAGATACCCAAGTAAATGAACCCATAACTCTGCAGAGAGCAAAAAAGCAAAGGAGAAAGAAGCAAAATTATGAAACCAGGGCAAATTTCCAAGGAAGAGAAAAAGAAAGAGCACAATTGCGTGGGAGAAAAATAAGAGAAGTTAAAGTGTGAAAAGAGATGTGTCTTACAAGGGATTTGCAATTACCTAAGGCAAAAGAGAAGAACCAAGGAAATATTCCCTGTAATAATTGGGCAGAGAAAGTTGTTAGCAGAGGATTGTGAAAAGACAGATGCCTTTAATGGATCCTTCTCCTCTCCTTTTGAGAAACTGTAGCGGCTATCAGTTAACCAGATAGTCTACTATTTGCATTTGGAACACCAAATACAACAATAGGAAATTAGTAAATGAGGTATAGTTTTCCAAAATCTAAACCGACTAAAATTTGTAGGTCTAAAGTTCTTAGGATTTCAAAGATATGATTACAGAATTCTTAGTCTCTATTTTAGGAGTACACCATACAACAGAAGTTTTGTTTCTGAAGTTTAAAACCAGTGTGTGTTGGTATCAATAGTAATATAGTCTATAGTAGTAGTCACAGTAATAAAAATTGGATTCTACCTCTACATAAAAATTTATGGCAGAAAAGTGTGGCTGCTTACTAGAGTGGATGGATTCACTTTCATTCTTACAGATAGAATGTTACCCCAGAAGCTGTAAATATATACACAGTTAAGAAGTTTAGAAGCATTTTAAGAATTAACTTACCACATGAATAATTAATCATCAAGGAAAACTTAGTGCCCTTTACCAAAAACTGTAATCCCAAACTGAAAAATAAAACACACTTCGAGGCACTCAGGGACAACAACGGAACGCAGCCAGACCTCAAGAGAAATGCAATCTAGGGAAAGTAAAAATTATTTTCTAAGATTTTTTTGATTATTTTCCCTCCTTTCTTCATTATGTTTCCTGGGACTTTTATTTATCAGATAAGGAATTTCTATTAATTACCTGTGACTAATTTTTCATCTTTGGTTCACCTCATATTTTAGTTGATTTGCTTGATTTACACATACTCTTTTATTAAGTAGTGCTTGTTATTTATTTACTTATTTATATTTGTGCTGCTGGGATTGAACCCAGGGCCTTGCTCATGCCAAACATATGAGCTATATCCTCAGTCCTACTAAATTTTATCTTAATTTTGGTAGTTTATAAAGTCCATGAAATTGTTCTTCTTTTCCTGAATTAGCTTCTTGCATTATACATGCATGCATTATTTTCTTAAGTTACCTCTTAGACTGTATCTTTCGCTCTATAGCATCTCTTTTTAATCCATATTCTTTTTTTTATTATTTTGGTCTTTCTTTCTTCAACTTTTCCTCCAATGGCTGGAAATCCTGGTTGTTCAAACTTATTTCAGCATTTATAATAGCACTTTCCACTGCTAACTGAAGGTGTGTTGAATAAAATATTGAAGAAAGAAAAAGTAGGAAAACAAAAGAAGGAGTCACTAGAAAGTGGCTGGGATTTCTGTAAATGGGTAAAGTCATCTGAAGTCAAGTTTCTACTCAGGCTGAGTAAGGAGAGGTCCAGATGTAACTGAAATGAAGTGGAAGTTGACTGAATCAGGAGCTCAGTTGCCACACTGCTTTCCTGGGGTCTCCAGGGAGTTTGTTTTGCGTTTGCTTTACCGTTTCTTTTAGAGAACAGCACTCTAACTTTTGTCCCTCTGGGCATCTAGGTCTTGAGACACTGGCTAGCAGAAATGGGAGGTCAATGACGTTGTAGGCAATCGCAACTCAACCTCTGTGTTCAGAACTTTCCACAGTCCTGCCCTGTGTGATAGCGTCTCCAAATTCTTGACAAATTGTAATCTGCTGTTTGGGAAAGACTAATCAGAATTGGCAGGTAACACTATCATTTTACGTTTTAAAATAATAATGACTAATCATTATTATAGCAAAAGTAAGGATTTTCCTGTGGTAAAAGTGGCAGAGATTTTCTGTTAAAAAAAAAAAAGAACATTGTATGGATGCATGGGTTGTTATTATTATATCCCAAAATATTGTGATATCTTACAAGATTTCTTTCTTAGATAAACATTTGATAGTAGAAAACATTAAGAAGCATTGCAGCTCTTGCTCTTGCTCTAGACCCAGTATCAGTGGTGCTATTGGCTGAACCAAGTCCTCTTAAAATTCATATGTGGAAGTCCTAACCCCACAAAATGTGATGAGAGTGTGACTGATTATGGAGGGAAATTATATGCCAAAGCCAATTTTCATTATGGATAAAAGCTCCCTATTCTAGAAACAGATGCCTGAAAGGAATTTCAACCATTAGAATGTTAAGTAAGTGTCAGGTCTGAATGCTTTAAGAACAGGATATCAGTTTTACTTGAGGGCAATGTTGCAGGCTGTAAATTATCGCCCCTGGTAGCTTGGCACAGGGAAAACCCCTTGAGTATTCACTGTAGATGCATAATGCATCAGTATATATATAATTCAGTGTACTACATGAGCAATAAAAAGTCAAGAATGGCTCTTCTCCTCTTCTAAGACGCCTTCCTGTATTGTTCTGCCAATTAAATGGAAGAAGTCCTTTTGGAGACTAACATACTTTTCAAGATTTTGCTTATTTTTGTAATGCTTCCTACAATTCTCTTTATTAGTAATCTTTATGCCAGCAGCAATGTGACATTTCTTCCTTCAAATACCATGTCTTTGTTCTAACTAATGATCAAAGAATTATAGTAATCCCTACAGCCTATCACTCAAGGAAGACCTTTGCCCAGGCTACTGCTGCAACTGAGGATGACACTGAGAAGAAACTGATTCCATTCTGGAAGGATTAGAACATCTATGACTTCATCAAGAATCCTACTTGGGCTAGGGATGATGTCTACAAGGAATGTATAAATAGTATCTGGAAGAAGCCACTCTGAGATTCAGGATGAGGAGACTACAAAAAAATAAGGCTGTGGTTGAAATGGTCAGGAACTTTAACCTAAAAGTGAATGAAGATGACATCGAGGAGTTCTTAGAAGTGGCTTCTGAGAAATTACTAATAAGCAGTTGTTGGAATTGGAGCAGAAATGCATAGCTGAGAAAGAGGCAAGAGGAAAGGAAACCTCAGAAGAAAAAGAACTACCAAGAAACTTCACAGTGAAGCATTTAGCATAAGCATTTGCAAACCTCAACAAGCTCCTTCAAAATATTGAACACTCCGTGTGTGGTTGTGGATGCCTAGAATTCCAGCTACTTGGGGAGAGAAGATAGAAGCATTGCAGGTCTTGGGTTTGATCCAGCACCACCCAAAAAAAAAAAGGAGAAATTTAGAGACAGATACACACAGGGAGAACAAATCTAGATGAGGATCAAGGCAGAAATCAATGATAGTCCTGAGAGCCAAAGATTACCAGAAAACCCACCTGACACCAGGAGAGGGATCTGGGTCAGATTCTTCCTCACAACCCTCAGCAGGAACCAGGCCTGGAACACCTTGATCTTGGACTTCTGTCCTCCAGAAGTGCAAGACGGTGCATGTCTGTGTGTAAGCCACCCTGTCCATGGTACTTTCTTACAACCTTAGACAATGAACCACCCAGGGATCATGTGTTGAGATTGTTTCCTTTTTCTTTGTCTCTGTTTTGCTATATTCAATCCTCATCAATATACTGGAATCTCCCAACTACTGTCTGTCTCCTTGGAACTCATGTATGTCTCCAACTTCCTACTGAACATCTGCTTTAACCTGTCCCAAACTAAACTCCTCATTCCCCTAGAACCTCATTCCTCCCATGTCTCTCCATCTTAGCTAAGAGCGACTCTATCCTTTAAGTTGCTCAGGTGAAAACCCACATACATATATTCTTCCACTACTTTATATTAATGGAGTCCTAGTTTGAAGATGAATGCATGGTCCCCAGAAAAACAGCAGCCACTTTCCCAGGCTTTCTTGAAAATGATTATGGCCATAAGACTAGGTTCTAGCCAAGGAAATGTTAGTGTAAGATATCAGGTCAAGGAGAACCAGAACCTGAATGTACGCTTTGCTCCTCTTTTCCATCCCCCTTCCCCTATTCTGCTGCTTAGAATTCAGATATTGTGGCTGGAACGAGTTTGAATCATGAGGATAAGGGATCCATCCTAGGAAATAAGGTATGGTCTGGAAAGGGTATAGATTACCCAATGCTTCCTGGAGCAGATGATCACACCAGCCCTTGACATCTTTCCCTGAGTCTTCTGTGATGAAAAAAATCTCTCTTATTGTGGTCACTGTTATTGTAGGACTCACACACAATCAAATACAATCCTACCAAAAAGTCACAAAAATTTTCTAGTGCCTGGGAACTTTAGAGCTAAAATGAGTTACTGCACAGTCATTCAAAAAAATCATAGCAAAAACAATCTGCAGTGATAATCAAAGGTCTTTATTTTTGCTATTTAATTTCTTACAATCATTTTGGAAAAATAGTTGTGTCTCCAAATGTGCTTTCACTGAGGGAAGCTGATATTACCAAGCATAATTCTGAGTGATTATGGAAAAAATATTTATTCCTGGAAAACATGACCTCCATTCAGGTTATACTTTTCACACAAGCCTAAAGGAAGTTTCAAAGTCAAATGACATATGGGTCATTCTCCTGAAGTGACAGCCTTTGGCAATTACAGATCCTAATTTGAGAGATTTTTAATCCCTTTAGAGATAAAGGTCCCTATAAATGTGGAAAACAGAATTTTCCAAAAGTCATTTTGGAAGAATGTCTTTTCTACCTTTGTTGTTGGTATTCTGTTAGATATTTGAGGTTTACTTAACACATGTTAAGCACCCTATCTGCTTAGCATTCAAATTTAAACACTCTGATTATCTGTTCTATTCTTCTGAATAGTTAGCTATACTCTATAAATAAACACATCAATTTTCCTCTATTGCTACTCTTCCAAAAAGCATCATGTAATTGGAATTAACCTATCATCTACTCATCATTAAATATATTTTTGAAAGAATATGTAGCATATGAAATTAGAGACCTTTCATGAGCTAAAGACAAATTGTAGAACTCTCAAATAATATTTACAATGTAAACATCACAGTTATTACACCAGAACAAAATAAATCACAGCATTCACAGCACAATATATTTTATTTGGTTTTGCTATTAAAGTTGTTTTCTTGAATTAGTTATGTAGAACTCAAAATGTAATTACTTTTTGTTTATCATTTTCCTTCAAGAATTCTGAAAAAGAAAAAAATAAATGAATTAAACATAGCATTTTTATTTACATCATTTTGGTTTCATTCACAAAGTCACTCACTTGGTAAATATATATTTCTCTTTGTCCCTTGCCAAAAGCCTATGACAAAGGGGTTATGTCTGGCAGAATCAAGAGAGCACCTTCTAGAAGCCCAATTTTCACAAAGGAACTGTGATAATGTGAAAGGCTCTCTAATTAGTGATTAATACTTATACCTTTGCACATGTCACAAATGAATAGCCCACAGGATTTCCTACTTAAAGAACAAGTCAAATGCCACCCTTTCATAAATAACAAAGATGGGATCTCATAAATGATCTTACAATTTATAAGGAATGGAAAGATTCATTTGCCTTAGTGCCTATCATAGTTCTAAATTTGGTGGAGAAGGCTTCTTATAAACATACTCAAGCAGTGGACGTGATTAGTTTTCGTTTTTGAGAAGAGGCTGTTTCTCTCAAATGTCTACACGTGACAAAGCACTGCAGGCAGCTCTTGACTCCACACCTCTCTTAGTGATGAAGGGTTAATGTCGTCAATGGACAAAAGTAACTAATAGGACAAGTGACTTCCAAATACCTTGTCCATGCTTGATAACTCTTTTGATAACCTTAGATAACCACACCAGGAACTGAGGTGAGATTGTGAATTGCCTTTAGCCTGAGTATGGGATGACTTTAATCTCCTTGACCTAGTCAGGGGTTGGAATCCCTCCCACCTTCAGGATTTATAAATAAAGTTTTATTGGAACAACTACTCCCATTCATTTTACAACTTTCTTATCTATGGCTGCTTTTTGCCTTATAATAACAGAAGCCAGATAGCCCACAAAGATAAGAACACTTGCACCCTAGCCCTTTAGAGAAAAATTTGCTAACTTCTGAGATGGTGATAACATGAAATTTCATTAAGCACTTGCCAAGTTCTATAAATAGATTTGTATGAGCTAATATAAACATTAATGCTCACATAATTCAGGAAAGAATGTGTCTTGCATCCATGTTCATATAAAAGCAATCTTGACAACCATCTTACCACTTCACAAAAGAAAAAATAATCTGTGCATGCTTTCTCTACTGAAAAAATATTTTACAGTTAATCTAATTGGGGTTATTCGGCTTACAGTCACTTCATAGGTCAAATTTTGACTTTTATTGCATGAAGTTTGCTATATATCGAGGAATACAATTATACCTGGAGTGCCTTGATGTTTTCAAAACAACAAACTATTTGGTGATATTTTTCTGTACTTACTAAATGGAGAGCTAACAGACAATCATGGGACTAAATCTTAAACTAATAAAAGCAACATGGCTTTATTCTCAAAAATAAAGCCAGTTTATCTTACGAGTGGGAGTCAGCTTTCTCTGTTGTTTTTAATCTCAGCACAAGGATAGGAGAAAGGCTGAATAAACTACCAGCAGCACTCAGACACCAAACTGCTCATAGTGAGAGTCTCTTTTATGTGAACAAAAGGTGGCTGTTTACTGGGATGGGGTCCACCTCAGGCAGAGGTGTCCTTAGATAAGGTCACCTTAAATGAGATAAGGTCACTTGGTGAGAAACCAAGTCATTCTTCCTTACACACTTGGGTGTTAGCTGTGAGAATACAGTAAGAATACACCAACACACTCACCGCTGTAATCAGCTTTGCTCCAAAGGGCTTCTTCATCATTTCTCTTGTTCATTAGGGACGTTGGGAGATTCTCCCTGGCTGCTACAGACCGGAAGAAGGAAATTGCACACGTTAAGGCTTTCAGTCGAGAAAGTTTCTAAAGAAACAATTACAACACAATGTCTAGGCTGCTCTCCATGCTTTACAGAATGCACTGGAGCTAAACACTCAGCTTTGAAGCTGGTTATTTGGTCATTACCTATGAAGTGTTCCTCAATCTTGGTGTCTAAAATTATTCTTACAGAATTATCATTTAATGGACAAAGAGAGTAGTCTTGTTTGATCTCACCCCAACAGAATTATCCTTGATGCTCATTATGTACACAAAAATAACTGGAATTAAAAAGAGAGAGCACTCCACTCCTTATGTATTGATTGTGTCCAATATTTACACAGCAGAGAGAAACACGGGTTGCAGAACTCAAATATACAAAATGTGTTGGAGTTAAATTTAATAAAGTAAAGGCGTTGAATAAGCAGATGAAGGGAGTTCCATATATGAGCAAATTGCTAACTGCACTTGTGTGTTTTAAAGGTGAAAGATTTATATGATCTGAAGAGAAACCAGAGTATTTTAGTGCTTTAAAAATCAAAGTTTTTGTGCTCACATTGCAGCACAAACACTAAAATTAGACAATAAACAGAAGACTAGCATGGCCCCTGCACAGGATGACATGCAAATTTGTAAAGCACTTCATATTTTTTGCAACAATAATATGATGATAAAAATATTTTAAATTAAAAATAAATGAACATAATAAAGAGAATCTAAGGATAAATCTTAAAGACACTTTTGATAAAACCTGTTCCCAGCTGCAGACTAGCCATCATTTTAACTCTGAAGAGACAATATAATCAACTAGCGAGCTCTCAAAAACTCTAGTCTCTTAGTTGCACCCCTAGAGGCAGTGATTTCCTGGTAATTGCTCATGGGTAATGACCAGACATCAGTATTTTAAAAATTCCCCAGGGTAGGTTAAAGCAGCCATGATTGAGAATGAGTATTTTGCATAGTGTAGGTAGTGTGACAGAGCAATAGGAGGTCTCCATATGTAGCTTAAAATTTGAAGGTTATTTATAGTTTATCATTTTAGTGGATTCTCTTTTTTCTGTACCTCCTCTTCCCATTCAGAATTGAGTTCAAGTATTTCTTGACAGCCATTTGTTTTCTAAGACGGGTGTAGTTGTCAGTGAAGACTGCATCCGAGTGTCGTTTCATTGGTGCAGAGTGTTCAGAGATGTTACTGCTAGAGAATGTGAGAAAAAGGAAATCAAAGACTTTGACAGGTAGCAGCAAATGCACCAAGGTTCCGAACATTTTCTACTGAGTCTAGTTTAATTCGATTGCAGATTTGTAAATGATGGGGACTTAAGAAAAATAAGTATGTCTGGAATAAATGAATATGATATTTATAAAAAGCCATACTTTCTTAATCCGTGGACCTGATACATTTTACTAAAGAATATACAATGTTTTATTTAAGTAAATTGAACATTATCAAAGACTTGTCAGCTAGAACAAGCTAAATAACTTACTAACAATATAATTTTCAGATTGAGTAATGATAATTTGTTCAATAAAAATAATAAATTTTCTTTACCTAACTCGCTTTCCAATAAGGGACTCAAGGTACTTTTTAGCAGAAAGTTGACCGAGGAGTCTACTAAAGTCACTAGTGAAAACTCCATCAGCATGCCTGGCATTTCTAAAATAAGGAAGCAAGGACAATTATTATTTTATATAATATTATTCTAGCTGACTAAATAACAAAGACATTTGCCAGCTCATTTTAGAAGCTGCTCATTAAAACTTACATTGAAAGGAGGTTTCCTAACACTGTCACAAAAGAGAGTCACTTAGATCTCTCTAGATCAAGTCTAAACCATTAAAGAAATGAGGTGTCTTAGAAATATATTTCATTATCATTCCCTGGTAGAATGTTTAAAACTAATCCCTTTCTAAGAAATGTTGGTGTGAAAAGAAAAATATGTTTTTAGTTTTCTAGATATTCATGGTGCTTTTTTTTATTTTACCCTAAACGAAAATAAATACAATTGAAAAATATGCTGATTGTGGCAAGTTCACAAGCACACTTTATCTTTTATTATTTTTTCTACTAAAGTATTTGGAAAGAAACCTCTTGAGATAAAGGAGATCTTAGGGCCTATCAAGCAAATGAGTAACTTTATACTTTGTGTTTGGAGTGGAGTACTTGGTCTGTACTGTAAAGTTACTTAGCATTTCTATAAATGAACAGCTATAAGTATTAGACTAGACTTTTCTTTACATAATTATGGATCTCTTAGTACCTCCTCAATCAGGGAACCTTTGGTACAATCTGTGATACTGAAAACAAATGCAACAGAATGTAAGTAAATGATTAGTTCATCCTAGCTTGTTATAACCTCTCTACACGAAAATCCTGTGTAGCTGTTACAACAGGTATATTCATGTGAATGGATCCATTTCACATGGAATCTGTAGTGTTATGAAATAATAATAGTGTCACAGTGAAACTAACATCTAGGTAAAACTATGATCTTTACATTTCTAAAATGTATGTTCTAAATAAAAATAGCAATAAGAAATAAACTCACCTGGATACATCATCATGGGGTGCGTCACTTTCAGCTAATGCACTTTGCAGGATGTCAGTGTCTGCTTTTAATGAATCTTCATCAGGTTCGTTTGCTCCTTCTAACTGTACGCTGTCATCCAACCTACAGAGGAAAATGCACTAGAAGTAAAACATAGTTCCTTCTCAGAAGCTAATGCTCATGGTTTTTCAGCACCTTGAAAAAGATCTCAAAATCTTGGGAAATCTCACCCATTCACCACATAGGAACAGGATAATTTGATTTAGTGGGTTCTTTAATGAGAGTATAAATGTTAACTCTTCCATAATCTCATTTAAAAATAAGTTATCCAAATTTTATAAGCTACATGTACTAAACATGAGTGCTATTTAATTCAATCCTATCAAAGTATTAAGCAAAATACTTACTGGCAAGAATACACCAAGAATATTTTCACTTTGCCAAGTCAAACTTAGCAAGTAGACAGACTTTATACAACACACACACTTGGAAAAAAGTCAAATATTCCATATTAAAACTATCTGTGATTCAAATATTTGGTGACATTTAGCATCAATTGACCCAAATAACTCTCAAGAACTAAGTAGTCATTGGCTTTCTCTAAGGCCTTTGAGCTTTGATTTAAGGATTTACTTTGGCATGATATATTTCTCTGTGTTGATTGAACCCAAAGAATCATTTCATTTATGGATAGTTACTCAAATTCGGTGAATTTTGTGGGCCTCTGGCTTCTAATTCTTTATATTAACACAACACTAACAAGGGGTGTACCATGTCATACTGCAAGACTAAGAATTCTAATTATATATGCAATATGACCATGTTTATGGAAAAGTGCACATTTTAACACCCACACACTATTAAAATCATGTTTGTATATATTTTCACCATTACTGCAGGTAAACCTCTGGGAGTGTCAGCTCCTGGGTTTTTTTGGTTTTTTTTTTTGTATCTTCTGGTGATGACAAAGCTGACTGCTAGCAGTTAATGCTAACTTCAATATTCTTGTGATTGTCCATTGCTATGATATGACCATTCAGATAGAGCTATGCTATCTAGTTGTCAGAGCAACTAACAGATGACTACAAACTAATCTCCCAGAGAACACTAATAACTGAGAAATTATTCACTCTGTTGAGCATAAGTCTACTCGAAGCAAAGAATTAGGGATGGACAAATAAGCAAACAAATGATGGTTTTGCCTTTAGATACAGGAATGCCTATAAACTGGAAGGAAAAAACCAAGCTAATGTAGTCTCAATTTACTGTTCACTTATTTAATCTAAATCTATTTTACTTCAGGTAAAGGTTTAAGTATGAGTTATGGTGTGCTTTATGTATTTGAAATATAGAATGCAACACATCAAATAATAAAACTAAGGATTTCTGTTTCAAACCAAGCATACTACAGGGCAATACATCTTAGTATATCAGTTATCCCCTCAATTTTTTCTTACTGGCAACATCATTTTGCCTAGATAGATTTCTTCCAACTTGATTTTGTGCGTCTTTCATGAATAAACTTCTAATGCCATGATTGTTGATGACCTTGAAAAATGAAACTTAGGTTGGCAACTAAACAATTATTTTTCTTACAGAAACTGAGCTGAGCTGAGAATACAATGGATAATAGTGTATTAATTATCTGTATTTAGCATTGGTGTTGCATGAAAGTCAAATCCCTCCTCTCTGTGTTTGGAAATGGGATCCACAATACATGTAAAAGTGATCACTGGTACTGTCTTTCATACCCTGAAGCCAAATTCCAGGATGCTGAGCTTGTCGACTAGATGTTGGAGAGTAAATTGCTCACCACAGTAATCAAAATACTTAAATAAATAGTACATAATTTAAAATCTTGAGCTATCCAAAATAGCATATAAGAAATTCCTGTTTAGATAAAGGAGTATTAAATTGTCTGAATTGAATGTGAACTCGACTCAGAAGGAAACATACCTCAGAGTAGAAGGTGATTCAAAAAGAGGCCAGGCCAATGTCTGTGAGAAAAGGACACTGAAAAGTGTCATGAATAGGAGGAGTTGGGGCTTGTTTCTGGCTTCCATCTCTGTGCCTCTGAAAAGAGAGAATCACTTCAGCTTTCCCAATCACACCGTCACCAGCACGGTAAGACTGAAGAGTCTAGTATAGTGTTTCTGATGGCTCTTGCATAGCTGAGAAAAAAGTAATTTTCATCTTCAAGAAAGAGTTAAACTGCAATATGATTACTTTTGTTCAATCAAGATTTCTTTTGGTGACAGATGTTTCCATAAACATTAGGAGATCCTTTTTGTCCTGTTGCCCATCTCATCCCAGGGATGTAGTTGGCCCAAGCACATACTGAATGTCATGCTGGAAATGACCCCAGAAACAATATTTTTGTAACAGAGTTGTAACATCCTAGTTCACTGTCTTTTCTGATGAAGGAAACAGTTTCAGCAAACTGATTTTTTTTTTTTTTACTTTAAGCTTTAGTATCTACTATAAAACTGGGGTATCGCCTACTTAATAATTCTTCTAATCTGGCAAGTTATATTCACATGTCTGTGTATGTTTGTGTGTGCATATGAGATATAATGTACAGATATATATCAGTATGAAAAAGAATTTTCATATGTATTTCTTTTTTCTCTCTTCATTATAGATATTACTGGAAATTTATTTCATTAAGCCTGGGTTTAAGTAACTTAGCTCAATTAAGAATGAAAATTAATACCCCAAAAGTCATTGAATAGCATATTGTCATTGAAACAAATTTTTCCATAAATGGAAAAACATATATTTAAAAACAAAGCTTGTGTTTCTTGCATTTAATACACTTGCACATTTCATTTCTAAATAGTTTCTGGATAAAAAAATTAGGTGTTCAAGTTCTGTTTTTCTGGCTCCTTACAGAAATCACAGTATTTATACTTAATTCTGTAAGTTTTTAAAAAATTCCTTAAGTTTAAATGAAGAGGAAATAAATGCTTTCTAGGTTCATTAACTCAGTGTGTAAAATAGGAAAAATGAGCACTTAAATTTAAGTTGAAAACTTAAAAAGCAAATATCCTCACCAAACCCTCAATCAAAAATATGTATACAAGCAAACCTACTTCAATGCATTAGTTTTCTGAATCAGTAGTTTGTAAAGGAGCAAGCAGGATAAAGAATCTGCCAAACAAAAGGAGTCAGAAAACCCAGTCATATCAGAGAAACTGAGATATTCTGTTCTTACCAGATGACTTGAGAACCTTGTCTTTTTGCTGTTGCAAAGGAGGAACACTGTAAAATTCTTTTCAAGAGAGAGAGAATTTCAATATATCTTGAGAAAAGTTTCAAAGTTCTCAAGGAAAAGGAAGAAAGGAAGTTTTCACCTACCTTGAGTGTTCCTCAGGACACTTGTCTTCTTGGGAGTGTTGGAGCTGTCCTGGGTGAAGGAGTCCTGGAAGGCCAGGAAAGGCTCCACTGGTTCCCTGCCCCAGTACTGGCTGAGGATTGGCTGCTATTGCCAGCTACAGCTCTGCACTCTACCCTGAGCAGCATTTCAAAGTCCCTCGTTTTATAGGGCTTGCACTTAGGGCTGAGCAATCACAAAGCTTTCTGAAAGACGTCACAGTGGTAATCTCACGGGATGAATAAGTCTTGAAGTTCGTATTATATTGTCGTCATGTCTGATTTATATAAATTTAAGGTGAGTAACTTCAAGAAGTAGGATAAAAAGAGGAAATTTACCTTTTTAAAACAAAATTATCAACATTAATGCGAAATTCTTAATCTTTAACTAGTTAAAATGAACTAAGAGAATGATCATAGTGTTATAGCTAGGGCCACTGAGATTCCATTAAAAAATAAGGACTTCATGCTTAAACAAATGGAGAAAGCAATAAACACTCATGTTCACTGTGCTCATGAATGTGTAACTCTCCTTTATTATAAAGCATCAATTCTCCTGCTGCCTTTTTAATTTTTTTGTAGTATTCATATAGATCCTGAGTTAGTCTTTCTTGAAATCTATCCTTATTTTAAAAGCAGCCCAGAAGTAGTTTTTTACGTTTTTGTCATTACATTCCCTTTATGTTGAAAATAATGCTAGGGGAAAAGTTTAAGGAAGACTTTAGGACAGTATGATATGCATGCTATTGTACAAGGTGACATCACTATTGCTATTTCATATTCTGTATAAAATATCATAATTTCCAGTGCATTTCACATACACTATATTGAACCATCCGAGAATAATTACCAGAGAATATACTCCCAAGGATGGAATTTTCCTTCCTCTTAAAAAGTTATCCTCAGTTTTCTAAGTCATTGCACTATGCAGATTTATTTCATTTTCTACACCCCCAATACACATATCCACACGGATAGTTTTTGACCGTTCCTGACTCAGTCACTTTGTAAGTGTACGGTTTCAAAGATTAGTTAGAAAGAACTTGAGTACTTTGACAAATGCTTAATTTCTATTTTTGGGATTTAAACTCAGAGTAGCCTAGCCTAGCATACATTCAATCAGGGTTTAAGGTCAAAATGCAGCTACCTCAACAATTTTCATAGAAAACAAAGCAAAATACTTTCCCTTTTATTAAAAAAAAAAAACTCTAGGGTATCTATTCTCCTACATTTCCGTGGTCACATTCCTCAGAGGATGACAGCTCTAAAGCCCTCTTTCTTTCTTGTACTTTAAAATTTTGGTATCCATTTTGCAGGATAGAGTCAGAATGATTCAGTAAAAGAGTATCTTGCTATTCTTAATCATATTTTCTAATCCAGTTACAAGAAAAATTAAATGAATTAAATCTCAAAATGTCTGGAAATTTGTTCCCCAGTTGACAGCTCTGACTTAAGCCAGAGTTCCTGTGGCTTAATTCCAGGAAATATTTTTTAACTGATTATTATGAACTAGAGGTTGAAATGGTTCTCGTATGGAATTTTTTCTCCTTCGTTCTTCGTCACCCAATTCTCAGTGAAGCAATTTTGTTTAAGATCAGCAATAGCAAAGTAAGTGGATTAGGCATCACAGACAAATCAACACTGGACAAGAAGCAGGAAAAGGATATAAAAGTTGATTATTTGCTCTAAGCCAGTGTTTAGCTTTCATGAAGAGAAACTGGTGTAGATTTTTTCCAATAGCAAAGTTGGTTTCTCTGATTATAAAAACACAGCACAAAAGTAAAGAGAAAAAAACTTAATCTTATTACCTCTGATTAAAATTAAACCAAATAAAAGAACTGCATTTTTGCTACAAATTTAACAAGAAAGGACAACCATTTCAAAATAGTATCATAGCACCATCTGCAGGTTCAAAGTCTTAATTCACAGGTTTTATAAAAACACGTTTTTGTTTTCCTTAAAAGAAGTGGAGTACACACTAGAGGTCCTTTAATCGGGTAAAACAGGGAAGCTTCCAGAAAAATAATCATAAAACAAAGGACTGCAGTCCTATATTATCATAAAATTCAGTAGACACAACTGTGAATTGACTGTTTAAGCCTGCTTTTCTGCTACTTGATGTATCCTTCTGTAATTTCCCCATATCTCTAACAAAATTTATTTCCTACCTAAGGCTTCTAAGCAAAATGATGTTTGTAATAAGGGGAACTTCACTTGTCTATACAGAGGAACAAATCTTCAAAAATCCTTCTTTTACAAACAAGTAGATTGATGTCCAGAGAGTCTGAGTAATTTTTGCAAGTCACTCGGATATTAGTAATAACTGTGGATTGGAAGCCATGTCTTTTCATCTTGATGTAGCATTCTTCCCATTAAGAACTTGTAAAATTCTATACTTGTTGTTATTAGTGTTACGGATGCAAATGTGGCAGATAAGGAAACAGAAAGCTCACACAAATATTGGCGTATCCTCTGTCTTTTGTTCACCACAGAGCTGACATTCTAGACCAAAATGTGCTAGATGCAGGGAGGTAAGACAGATGGGATTTTGAGGCTCAAGCATAAATCAAGATTCATGCATGTTTCCTTACTGCAAAGAGCTATTGGAAAGTCCTTGTTGCCATAGGGATGATATACCTTAGCTGTGCTCATGGACTGCCTGAGTGTCTGACAGCTTTGGCTGCCTAACTCACCCCATCCCCAAGACCTGCCCTTGTCTGCTGCAGTAATCCTGAGGGTAAGGCTACATCAGATGGCTAGAATCTATAGATTGGAGCTAAGTAGCCTTACCCCACTGCTTTTTATATCTCTTACACGAAGAATGGCACTTATATTTCTAAATGGTTACAAAATAAAAGAAGAAAATTATGAAATTTAAATGTTGGTGTCCATACTAAATTTTACTGGGACATGGAAATGCTCACCACATATGTGCTGTGTGGCTGCATTTGCCACAACAGCAAAGTTGAATAATTGCGAAAAAGACTGTACTAGTGATCTTGTGATGTTGAGCTGCTCTTCCATTTTAAAAAGTTTGCCAATAACTGGTGTAGAACCTTCTATTTGAAAAGACATTTATAAATTTTTTCCTTACTATCCTCAAGTCCTGTAGCTTTCAAACTAAGTTTTCAAACTAAGTTCTATTAGGAAATATACACAGGCATATATATGTACATTTTTTACATATTTTTATAAATGTAATGTTTTATATATCCTATACTATGTATAGTAAATGTTGATTTATATATAATATATAATGTATGCATGCAGCTGATTCATTTAATACTTTTAAAATATAGGTGTATATCATATACATTTATGTAAAGCATGTACTGTATATTAAAAGGAATTTAAAATATATATTTAAAGAATATGTTACCTTATGCTCCAATATATAAATACATACATAGAAATATGTTTTTAATTATTTATATATTTACATACATAATTTTTATTTTTTATTTTTATTGATACATAAAAATTGTACCATTGTGATGTTTTCATACATATATACATTGTGTAACATTTAAATCAGGTAAACCTATTTCCTCAAATATTATTTCTTTGTAATGAAAACATTCAAAGTCCTTTCTCTTAGCCTTTTTTCCTGTCATTTGTGGCAACATGGATGGAACTGGAAGTTAGTACCATATGATCTCACTGATGTGTGCCATCTGAAACTGTTGATCTTACAGAAGTTGAGAGTAGAATGGTGATTACTGGGAGCTAAGGATAACAGGTGGAAGTAGTGATGAGGAAAGGTTAATCAATGGGGGCTAATATATAATTAGAAAGGTCTTCTGGTCATTGTAGGTATGCCCTTGAAGTGGAGAGTGAGATCCCAGACCCTTCCATTTCCACTCTTTTGATGTGATGAGCTCCCTCATCACAGGCCCATAAGAACTGTAGCCAACCATCCACGGACTGAAACCTCAAAAACTATGAGTCTTCAAAATCTCAAAGCTTATAAGGTGATTATCTCAGGTATTTGTTGCAGTAAGGGAACACTGAGTAACCAGTGCTGTGTACAATTCTTTTAACTTAGAAAATTTGGACTTATTTTCAGGATGCTTATATTCTTGTCATATTAGTGGTTTGATGAAAATGTTATAATGACCAATTTTTTCTTTCAAGTTACCCACTAGAATTCATTCTGTAGTCTCTGATATCTTCATAAATATTAAGCAATTGGACACAATGATTTAAATGATACGAGGACAACCACTTCCCAACTTACTGATGCTGAGAATTTACAGAAAATTATTCATCAGAATCTTCTTGCTTTAAATCAAAATACATGAAAAAGTCTTTGGGTGCTATGAATTCTATGAGTCACTTATATCTTACTGGGAGTGTTTATCAGATAATTTTCTGTAAGTAGACTTTAGAGAAAGGGAAGGCTATAGAGAAATCACAGTTCACCAAATTCTGAGATAAGGAAGTTTAAAAACAGAATGATAAAGATTCAAAAGCAAATTTCATCTACTTCACAATGATATCTGTCCATATGTTCCACCTTCACATTCACGTGCTATGTAATCCGTCTTCAACTCAAGGACTTATTTTCCACATGAGCCAACAAGAAGTATAGCTTACCAGTAGAGGTAATGAGAAACGCTGATGTCTAATGACTGGCTTTTAACTAAGAAAGCTACAGTATGTGTTAGAATAAAAAATTTGACAGGACTACTTGAGAGTGAGTTCTCATGGTCCCTAGACTACGTCACCCATCCTTCATAGACCAGGGAAGAGCCTCTGAGATGGGAAAGAGAAGAGGCATGTGTCTCTGCTCCAAGTTGGTGGGAATTCATGGTTAGAATGACGAATGGACTGCAGAACTTGGCTGCTCTATTAGGCTTGAGGACTGAGCAGTATAGGCCAGCATGACTTCATATTGCATGGTCACAAGACAAGCACAGAGAAACACTCAGCGACAGTACAGAAAGGAGACAAAGCTGTACAATGGAGAAAGGTCCACACCCTGCCTGGGAAGACCTCAAATACCATACCATCCAGGGGCAAAGATTGGAAAAGGGCTGGCGGCAGGCAGGTCTTGGACAACTTATCAAGAGTCAATGTGGGTGACCATACCCAGGGACTATCTGTTACGGCCTGTTTCTGTTCAGCTGAGCACAGAAGAAGCATTGCTGAATTCATGTTGCTGAATCTACTCTCAGAAACTTAGCTGCCATTCTGAGAAAAAAAGAAGGGAAGAAAAATCCTGAAATGACACATTTTTATTTTTTTATCTATATTTTTATTATTGTTCCACTGAGGGTACATTGTGACATTTATCAACATGCTTACAATATATCATAGTTGAATTCACCTCCATCATTCTCCTTTATCTCCCTCCCCCCCAATTCCTGGAACAGTTTCAGCAGGTCTCATTTTTATGACAGATTTTTAAATCTGAAAAATTATTGCATTCACCTGGCAATTACTAGGATGATATTTTCTGTGAAATGGAAGATTAAGAAAGTAGAGTAAATGCCTTTAAATGAATTTTTTGATACATCATACTTTGTGGCCTGTGAAAATTTTAAGTTTGGGGTGATCACAGTTTGCCTTGGAGCTCTTGTCCTATATCCTACTTAGTATAAAATCCAATTTAAAAGAGTCCTTGAGACAGATGCCTGGTAACTCTGAGCTCCATCCTAGAGTGGAAAATGGAGGCAGGGTGGAGGCCTGGGACAGCAATGTGTCCCCGTCTATCCCTTTGGTCCTTCAACTGTTCTAACTGATCCCAGTTGTACCATCAGCTACCTTGTTGGAAGAATCCTTAAAGCCATCATTGGGGAGACTGGTGGAAGGTCATTCTGACCCCAGGCATGACTGTCAGATGGGTGAGCGATTAAGTTTTGAAGATTGTGGCTGAAACACAAGCAAATTCAAACTCCATTCAGACCCTTGACACTACTCAAGTCTCCTCAGGAAAAGAGGCTGCATCCATTGCCTCACAAGTGCAGAGGAAAGGTCAGTGTTCTGCTAGAAGCCCTACACCAGATCCTGACTAAGGCTCTTCGCAGAGTGCAGAGTAGCAGAACAACTTGGGAACGAACCCGAGGCAAACACAGCCCCTACCTCTCCAGGGCTTCTGGCGCCTGGCCCTCAGGAAAGGAAGCAGGAGCTGTGGCTATTTGAAGAACTCCTATTTTTTTCTTAATCGTCATTCTAACATCCTGTATCTGAAATCATTTCACTGCTCTCCCCTGTCTGGCAGAACAATATTCTAATTTCTGACTCATAAAATCATCATTTTCAGTTAGAAAGAATTTCAGGTAATTTAGTCCTGCCACTGTTTTGAGAATCATAGCAAATTCTGTACCCAAAAGAGGCAAGTGGCTTAGAAGCAGGAGCAGAGCTGAAATTGGGACCCTTCTTTTTTCTCTCCAAATGAAAAGTGAATCCATCTAATTAGCAATACACACAACAGAGAATGTGTCCTGTAAACAGAAGTGACAGGAAGACTGGGGAGGAGGGTGGGACCACCTGGCTGCTTGACCATAATATTTACTGTGGGTGCTTGACTAATGTGCGGTGATGATGTCAACAGGTAGTTAAATCCACTGATGTACACTTGTTTGGAAATAGGTCTTACCCCAAATTATAACCAGGCTCTGTTGCTGAGCAGCATGGGGCAGGGAATGACAGCTTCCTTAAATCCTCAGCAGTCACTGTCTGGCCCCAGACGTGTTTATGGTGTGACAGAGAACCACCATTAAGAGCAAGAGAGAAAGCTTATTTTTCTATGAAAATAGTTCTAAGCCTACTTAGAAAAATTGCAGAAGATTCTTTCTTCTCTATATTCACAAGAAGAGAAAGAAATGAGACTTAGACACTTCTGGAGTTACCTGTGCTTCTAGGCACAAGTATCAATGACCTTTGAAAACTACACTTATATACATGGCTGTTCTTATCATTTGGGGGAGGAAAAATGAAATGTGAATTTATTAAAAAATAAAATAAAAAGACCCGATCTCCACAATCCCTCTCCTGTATGATCTCAACCAACTCTAATTTGGCCTTCCTCACTACCTCCTTCCTGTTTTCTTACAAGCTCTTCTCAACAATGCTGCCAAGATGACCTATCCAAAAAATGTCTCTGATCATATCACCACGCCACTCTTTATTTAAAACCTTTCTGTGACTACCCATTGCTCTTTCACTAAAGTCCTGCCCAGCAACAGGTCTGCACACCTAGCTCATTTGCTTTCATCAGTCACATTTTCACAGGTTCTTGACCCATCGTGCATGTTTAGTAATTATTTTAACTAAGTGAATGGGTGAGATTGCGATTGAACTGATTTTGACTCTCTTGAGTTAGACCTCAAGTATTTGGTCATTGTTTTCTTTTCCTTTTTTCTTCTTTTCTTTTGTTGTTATTTTCTTTTGTTGTTTGTTGTTATTTTCTTTTGTTTTTGGTCTAACCTCCGATTCTTCTTTCCTATCCTCCTATCTGTCTTAGTACTTCTTAAGGAATTTCCATTTCAAGTTTTAACTGCTCATTAATCTTTTATGAAAAAAATTAACTCAACTGTAAAAGATTGGGCTAAAAAACTATACCACAAAGAAAACAAACTGAAAGTAAAACAATAACAAAATTATAAAACTAAATGAAACAAGAATTTGAAAAATACTGTGGAAGAGGTAGAAGTTTACCTTGAATGAAATTTGTATATATTCTAGATTTGGCTTGACTCTTCCTGAAGGCTAGGCCTCAAGAAGCTCTACACTCGAGTTAGAAAGTGCTTCAGCTACAAAAAATGGATTCTTTGAGGGGTCAACCGGGTCCCCTCACAGCAATGCAGGCACAACAATGGAACCGAACTCTGAGATGCACTGGTATAATTTCATGTGGTGTCTATCAGAAAATGCTGGCCGATAAGTGAAATACTTGAACTCAGGAACTGAAGGATGGATGTAAAATTGACCCTACTTACCATCGTTTTTAGTGGCCCACTTGAAGAATTAGTGACTCTCAGCCCTGCAAATCTGGGCATCTGTTTAGTCTTGGGAGCACAGTAAAAGTCTTGCTCAAAGTTATCTATCTTTTGGTGTTGTATTTTCCACCTTGCATAGATAGTCACATCCTGAAAAGGGAATGAAGGCCAAAGACTCAATACTCTTGAAGGAAGAGGGTCTGTCTCCCCATCAGATATGCTAGAGTCCTCAGTTAGACCATCTGAGATGACAAGGAATCTACACAGGCAGAAGTACAGCACACAAGTATGAGCTTCAACTGTGGATCACAAACCAGCTGCAATGGCAGGGACTTTTTTTCCCACAATCCTTTTATAATGTTCTTCAGTGAAAGAAACTCATGAGATTCATGAAAAAGCTGCTTCCAGGATGCATGTCATTAAGCACAAAGGTGGAGTATAGTGAATGGTGTGGTATGCTGCCCAGATTCCTCCACTGCTTCATGACTGTGAACTCAGGTATTGGAGTGTGTTGGTGGCTTATACTAGCATTGTCTGGCATACCTGAGAATTGTCCTTGGCTGGAGCATCACCTTGTCCAAGGCCATGTCGTCTTCCTAGAGTATCCCGCTTACAATGACTGGCTACTGTTGGGTATAACTTGCAACCAACTTGTCTCAGTTTGAGATGACTGAAAAGTCCTCATAGGTCCAGAATTCCCTATGGCATCAACTGAGACTTTCATTAAAGTTGCACTGAGGTTCAATTTGTCCCTTTGCCCAATATCTCTCCAATATGGTAATCTTCACTTCCCCACAGGATTTGCTTCATACTCAGATCTTCATATACTTCTTAATCAACTCCCTACATCCAGATCTTCATCATGTGCTAATGATTACATTTTTAAAACTGACAAAAATGTCAATTTTATCTTAGATTGGAGTATATATTGTATGAATACTCATAAAAGCATTTTAGGAACATATATAAACATCATAATATTAATTATTTGGTGGACATTGCTTATCATTCTTAAAAGCATTTTAGGAATTTATATAAACATCATAATAGTAATTATTTGGTGGACATTGCTTATAATTCTTTCTCTTTAATATACTTTTCTAAATTTTAAGGTATCTACACTTTATATGTACTGCTTTAAAAGAATACATAAAAACATAAATAGGCATCCAAAATAATGGCGTGTTATAAAATGCATTGTGAAGCTATCTCCCCTTGCAAATTAAAGTAGAATGGTTTGTGAATTCATGTTTCTAGACTAGAGCTGGATCACCAATATAATTCCTATTACCACACGAGGCCACATAAGTGTGGCCATGGTTATTAGAAAAGTAAACTTCAAAATAGTATTTATGGTTCTTAAACTAATTTTTAAAAACCAGTACTTGATGCAGCTGAAAAAGATAAATAGCCACACACAGCTAGATACATGAATTCGTGCTACATTAGAATATGGATCAAGTATTTCCATCAAAATTGAGAAGTGCTGTAAATCTAAATTACACATTAGATCCCAGAGATTTAGTATTAAAAATATTAAAACTACAGTATTGCATTAACAATTTTTATACACTGAAATAACATGTAGCTATATGAGGTTAAATAAAACATATTATTAAATTAAAAAGATACCTCCCTTGAGTGATGTTTCTATTATTGTGTAGAACCAAAAGAGGAAAAAAAAATCCTTGGGATCAAGTAGAGAGGTACTTGGTTCAATCATTTTGATGAACAGAAAGGTTAGAAATGGATACTTTTAAAAATTGTAGCTGCTCATAAGAAATAGCAAGTTGTAACAAGATTTGAAATTCCAGGATTTAATTATTCACCCCACTTGGAAATGAAGAGGCATCTGCTTAAGCTAAGTGTTTTGCTCAGGATAAGTGAGTTTGGTAGTAAATAAAGCAATCACAGGATAAGTAACTATAATACATATATAAATCACTAATTGTGACCATCCTAATCTAAAGAAGTATCAAAAGCTACACTGGTGGAGGACATATTGGAAGTCTAAAGCTAGTGCTGGAAAGTCAGTAGTAAGATAATTGCCTGCCTGGTCTCCTGTCTGGGAAATGTGGTGTAAAGATGAAAGTTGGCTAATCTGAAAAGAAAATTCTAGAAAAGAAAAAAACAGTTTTAAATTATCATTACAACAAAAGTCTTTTGAAATTAACTTTGTATTCCTAAAGTCATTCTTCAGAGCATGTTTTGGTTAAAGGAAAAAAATACCTGCAAATCAAATGTGCTAACTTTTTTATGTAAAAATATTCGTTTTTCAAACATAAAGAAACTTTGTTCTTTGATTCTGACAACTTGATCTAAATGTGAATGAAACCACATGACAATCTAATTTTTTTAAAACATGGAATTGAATGTTTATTGTTTATAATATTGAACCTGTGTTACATTTGATATGAAGTAAAAGTTACAAAGGAAGTCATGAACCCATTTGAACTCATATACATGTAAAACTTCCATCTATCTAAAAACATTGCTTTTAAGGAGAGCCACTCAGGAAATTATCGAAGAAAATTTGACAAAAAGTTAACTTTTTCCTATCATACAGCATTTATACAATTAGTAATAAATATAAATTTCCTAAAAAAGTGAGCAAAGAAAATGAAAAGACAGTATATGCACAAAAAGTAGAAAAGTAACACCATCAACAAATACACACAACTCTCTATCATATGACTATGAAGAATAGAAGAGGCTTCAATGAAAAGAAAGAAACTGATCTTTCAGAAAGTACAGGCTTTTGGTTTTTGTTTTATTCATTCTCTGCTGACAATACTATATATACATCTATATTCATATTATTAAGATAGTCTTGATTTAAATCAACAATACCACCTCTAGAAAACTATCCTAAGTAATCTTCAAAAATATTTATGCTCCAAAATGTTCATCATAGCTTTATTTTCAAGAATGAAAAACAAGGTACTTACTGTAATATAGCTTAATAAATTACACTGTCCATTCAATGGAAGCTGTCTATATGTTGATATCTAAGCAATAAAGAAACCCTGTATAGTGAAAAGAAAATTTTAAAAGGACCACTATCATTTTATTGTTTTTGAAAGTATCCTACATGTATTTAAAAAAACCTACTAAAAGTAAGCCCCAAACATTAACATCAGCTTCAGTTTTAGAAAAATCTGTTGATAATGTCTTTTCTTCCTCCTTGTCTGTATTTTTCACATTTTTATTAATGAGTTTAGGCTGCATTTACTGAAATATCTCTTTTTCTAAAAGATCAGTACTTTTTCTTGATATTTGAAATTCTATGATACATTATTTACTTTCTATCAAGATGAGGTTAAAAACAAAATTAAATTTCATTCTTCCCTATTAATTATACTTTTATCATTAAAAATGGGAACATTGGTTGGGGCATAGCTCAAGTGGTAGAGCTCCCACCTATCAAGCAGGAGGCCCCGAGTTCAAAACCCAATGCTGCAAAAAAAAAAAAAAACCTAATTCACACATTATTAGAAATCTGAACATAGCATGTACTAGGAAACTATTAAGGATTAATTTGCATTATCTCTTTTGATCCCAACAACCTATGAGGTAAATGTCATTAGCTCTATTTTAAGCAGGAGAAGGATGGACGGCATTGATGCACTGTCACTCAGCTAATGAATGGACAAGTGCTTGAAAGGTAGAAACTGTATTGGTAACTAATGAAAACCCAGGAACTTGGCAAATAATTTTCAAATACTCATTGGAAAGATAAAAAATCACAATATTGAAGAACAGCACAAGTTTTAATATGACTATTTCCTTTTTTACCTTTTTTTACAAATGCATTTTAATTGTTAAAATTATAATGAATTATAAATGAATGCTTAGAATAATGTGTCACTATCCTTTTGTGGCATTTAGCCAGATTTTTCCATGCTTTTATGAAATTTTTATAATTATGACTCTTTCAAAGTTATAATATTATTTATTTATAGTCATAATTTTTATAATTTTTCATAGTGTTTATATAATATTCCTTTGTAGTGGTATAGCTGCCTTTATCTTCTCCATATAAGACCTCTGATTCTTTTCCCTAATGTATTCTATTACAAATAACAATACACTGGACAGTTTTGTGGATATAACTTTTTGCTTTCCCTAAATTATTTCATTGGGATAAATTCATAGGAATAGAATTGCTGTGTCAACTGGCATAACTATTCATAAAGTTGGCTGGAGAAACTGAAAGAGGAGAGGAAAACCATTTAAACAGTGTATCTTAATTAAGTACAAACGAAACATTTCATGCTCTTGAACAACAGCTGACTGCACTAGCTGTTCTCCATTTCTCTGATTTATGAACTTTCAGCAAAATATGCACTATACAATGGTCTTGAACAATTATTTCTAGTAGAAATTAATCAGGATAAATATTCTTTTTTGTGAAAACTTACACTTTATGGATTTAATAGTATTTTGAATGAAATGAAGGTATTTTACAGACAGTGGAAATGCAGCATTTTTTTGTGTTTTTGCACATGGCTAAGGCATAGATAAACTCTGGAACAGTAGTGCTGAAGGGTGGACTTCAGGAGGTTCATGTGTTCCCCAATGATGGTGATTAGCCTGGGGAAAAATGCCCCATCTCCTTCCCAAGAGACACCTATTCATGCCAGACTCTTCAGGTGGAAACATATTGCTCCATTGGCAATAAAAAGCTATAAAACCTGATGTCCAACCCAACTCAGGGGACTACTAGATTCTGGGTCCTGATGCACACCTCTCCATGTGGCCTTTTCTTTCACTTCCCTGTAAATAAAATTCCTTTGATCTTTGCTTGCATTCCTGCCTTTGATTTCTATCCAAGTGCAGAACAAGAATTCCACCACCCAAGAATTCCAGTGTAACATCTTGGTAACCATGAAGGGACTCTTCTTCTTCACCTGAGGTCCACACAGAGTGTGCCAAACTGGTGAGGATAGTAGGAAGTGGCTATGATTGTCCAGCACTCCAGTGGAGTCCATTCTCCAGGAGAGCCACCTCCCTGCCACACCTTAGCTACAGTGGAACTCTCAGGCTGACTTCTCTTTCTCTCTCATTAAGGAGGGCTTCTCCCTTGGGTATCTGGGGAAAAAGCTCTCAGCCCACTACAGTTGGTAGGCAGGCAACCCGAGAGATTGGGGGGCCAGGTGGGGGCTTATACCAGACTGGCAATGCTGCAAGGCAGAACTGAAACCTCAATGGACTAAGGCTTTTCTCTCAACTTTCTGTTTCTTCCCTTTTTTCTTTTCCAAGTAGATCAGAATGAGTGGCCAGTTCCATCTACTCTAGGCAACAGTGGGCTTCCTTTTTTTTCATCAGATTTGGGTCAAAACCACCCCTAGGGAAGAGTCTATCAGCAATATTTCCTAAGCAGACATTATCTGGGAACAGCTCACTCCAGTCTCCTCCACTCAATGCAAGCCCTCCTGGGGCTTAAACAAAGACTCCTATTGAATATCAAAAACTGGTACCTGCCAGCCAATTACATGTAAATAGTGCTGGTCTAAAGGTGCTGCATGTGAAGCTTTGCTGGTATATGTCAGCTCACTCCTTGAGGATCCCTTGATACACTCTCTCTTCTTGCTCTTCTATTTACATGTCATTGCAAAGGGAGGGAAATTAAAAAAAAAAGATTAGGCATTTTTCAGTTTTACTTCTTGGTGCAAGGGGTTCATTTACTGGCCCCAATAAGAATCAAAAAAGCCATTCATTTCCTATAGATTAAATACCATACCCCAGAAAAAAAATATTTCTGTCTGACCCACAGCTTGTCTTTTCAGACAGACACAGCTGCTTTAGGATCCTCAGACACATGACTATTAATCACACACACACACACCAAGAACAAATGGGAGCAGGATTTCTCTCCTTTAGAGTTGAAATCCCAGCCTTTTAGAGGAAAGAGAAATCCTCAAGAAGTCTCAAAAAAAAAAAAAATGCAAAAGGACATAATAACACAGGGGGCACTATATAAAACACTTGGCAGAATGTATTTCTGTGTTCTCCCCCTTAAGGGAAGGAATTCTTCCTCTATCTATGCTAGCTCTCCTGGCTGTCCTGGGACCCTTTTCAATAGAATCTTATTGAACTAAAGGCTCTTAATAATTGGAAAATGGTTAGATATACAAGGTTATAAAATAAGAGAAGACTGGTCAAGGTCACACCTGTAAGGGTGGTCACAATCTGGGCAGACTTAAATATCTTCCCCATGACCCTGGCCACTGGTGGCAGTGGCAGAAGGAGACAGGAGTGAGGGATGCCTTCTCCCCAAGGGAGTATGGTACCCAGTGGGGGAACCAGGTCTCTGGCCCTGGGGACACCAAGGCACATGAGTCCCTCCTTAGAATGACCAATTTCCCTTATCCCTCTTTTAGATGAGAACACAATAGTCCCAAATCCTTGAGGGATTTCACCCTCAGTTGCTTATTAAGGCATTGGAAAAATCTTAACCTTGAGAGCCTAAGAAAAAAGGCCCTCATTTTCTACTACACCCAGGATTGACTTAAATATCCTTTGGGAGACCAAGAGTGCTGGCTGGAAGGGGAAAGCACTGAGTATAATACCATCCTTCAACTAGACTTATTCTACAGAAAGGAGGGAAAAACCTAAACTTTGTAGAAAATGTTATACAGATGCAGTGTTGTTAGCTACCTTGCAGGTTTCAGATCCTGAAAAAAAAAAAAAAACAACTTAAAAAAAAATGAGAAAAAGGAAATGGCAGTTATAAGGTAACAAAAACCCCAGGGTATTTACATATGGTAAACTGCTTAAGGTTTTTATCTAAAAGTATGTAAACATCTTGAGATGGTTCGTATTATGGAGTAATGTAAAAACATTATATTACTGCTACTCTGTTCTACTGCTACTTTAAAGAAAACTAGTTTTTAAAATTATTTCAATCAGGTCTCACTAAGATGCAAGCATTCAGGGGTTAATATTCCAGCTCAGAACAGAAAAAAAAAGTGCCATTTTAAACCCTGTCCACAAGCCTGCAGCAAAAATCTTAGAATTTTGGTAGTTAAAGAAATGACCTTAGCCTGTTTCATTCTGTTGTAAAATAAATTCTTGGATTTAATCCTCTTTTATAATACATGGGTCTATCAACAGCTGGGCTTTCTATGAGTTATTTTTATACAAAAAATAATTGTAAGGTTTTTTTTTTTCAGGCAAATTTAAGGCTCTAAGATAAAAGGCTTTAGGAGTTATTTTCAACAAGTAACAAAGAAATATAAAAGGTATTAAGGATATGGCTTTTAAAAATAAAAGGTTAAATGAAAAAATGGCTTTTAAATAGAAAAAAGAATTATGTAAAAAAGGTTTGCCCTAAAAATTTCTCAAAATGGGGAAAAAAAAAAGGAATAAGGACACACTCCCCCAGGGGGTACGGAGTAAGTTGTCATAAAGGTACAGAGTAAGTTGTCATAAAAAGATAGAGCTTATAAATGCTTATACAAGTGACTAAGTTGACTAAAATCTAAGAGTTACATTAAAGGTTTTGTAAGGTCAAAATTTAATGTATTGATGTTAAACTAAAACTTAATTCTCTAAGCTCATAACAACAAGGCTGTCTTTATTCTGTTCTTAGTAACATTTACAAAAAAATTGTCTTAAAGAAAAGGATTTTGTTCTATCAAGATAACTGTCAGGGATCTTTGGTGCTCCATGAATTTACCAAGACAATCAAGTAGGAAAGCAAAAGTTTATTAGGACACAGAGAGAAAGACAGGCAGCTAAACAGAGGGAGTGCTGCTGCACTGATATGTAGAATGGAACAAATTTACTTATATAAAGCAAAGTAAAAACAAAGCCAAAGTGCACCCTCCAGATTGTATAAAATAGGGCTCACAAAACAGCAATGCATAGGAGGTTTTGAGACCTCAAATCTTTTTTAGAGTCAACAAAATACAGGTATTCAATTCTAAAAAACAAACAAACAAAAAAAAAAACTAGGCTATGTGTCATTAACTCTCAAATACCAGGCTATGCATTATCAACTCCTTCCACATGTCAGGTGGAGGAAATTCTTGGCCTGGGATGGTCAGATGGAGCCTGTTAAGTTTGGGGGGGGTCCATTGGGTACAGGTCAGCAGAATCCTGCTGTATGTCATAAGCCACCCAGTAATGTCAGTCATCAGGTTTCCTAACTCTACACTTAGTCTTCATGAATATTTACTTGTGCTGTCTGCTGATTTTTGTCAGGATTTTGACTACTGAGATAACTGAGTCATCACTAAATAAAAATTCATTTAAGAGTTGGTTTATGTAAAATCTTCTGGATGACCTCATAATTGTGGTTAAACAACTATTGTCTTAGGTGATTCTAATGCAGTTAGTACCCTATATGTGCCTATGATTAGACTATTTGGGGTCACTAATGGGAAACTAATGGGGTAACTAATGGAAAATCTAAGGTTTTATTCCAAGCGTAACAGCTAATTTGTATGTATAACCTCTAGAGAGCCGTGATGCTGTTGTTGGCTCCTGTATATTAAATATATTTGTGTCTTCCAAGTATATCAGGCCTTCTAAAATACAAAATTTAGATAAACACTATAATAAAAAAGTTAATAGTGCTGACATATTGTTCCATTAGTTGTTAAATTGTCCATCAGAATTTGAACTATGGCTCTTTTAAGTTTTTGTCATTATGGTTCTGTTCCTTCTGGGACATTTACAATCAAGGCCATGAAAAATGACTAAAAAATACCTGTCTGTCAACCAAGTTAGCATTAGATTTTGTCTCGTATTGTCGTTGTCTAGAAGCCCACTGCCTAAGAGCAATTCCTTCTAAGCCTCTTTGTTGATTAAATTTGGCCAAAAGGGTCTAGTTGGCACTGACTCCCACCTGACCTGTTCGCTGCTTCCCTGCCAACATGGAACACTTAAAGAGAAAGCTAATCCTCACATGGAAGGATCAAAATGACCAATCAGAAAAAATTTCAAAGGAGGCTGCTCAGAGACAAACAGTTTGGAGACAAGGGGGGAATGCTGTCAAAGTTCAAATGGAGTCACGAGTGTCACACCTCTCAAAAAATCAAAGCCAAGAGGGTTAAAGAAGTGGTTATTATGCATGTGAGCCTGTCTGGCACCAAAGCCCTTCTAGGCAAAAATTCATATTTTTGGCAAGGGCCTCTACTTTAATAGATACAAAGTGACTATTTCTACTGGCTCCAGGCATCACCCGTGGTACTTAAAGGTGATGTCTTTAGTTTTGGACTTAAACAATGGGTTTTTCTTAGACTCAAGGACCACAGCCTTAGATTTTCTTTTGGCTAAACAGGGAGGAGTACATACAATTGCCCATACTTCCTGTTAACATGTATAAATGCTTCAGCATTGTAGAGAAATGTACAAACTACTTTCTCCCACAGATTAATTGGCTCCGGGAACAGTCTCTTGAAACTCAGGTATCCACACAGGCATGGAATCAAATAAAATCCTGGCTACCCTCTATGACATGGTTCCTATCATTTATGGGTCTTATAGTTGTCATCATTCTCTTACTTGTATTTGGACCTTGCATTCTAAACTTACTCATCAAGTTAGTTTCCTCTTGCCTAGAATCCATCAAACTACAGATGCTGATGGAAATGAAGATGACCTATTACCATGGTCCCCTTTACAACCCCTCTTTTAGTCAGCCCTGTCGCCTCAGGCCTCTTCACCACCCCCTTTCAGCAGGAAGTAGTCATTGAACAGACCTCCTCGTCCCTGTTCCTAAGGGCAGTTGAGATGATCATTAAGGGGGGACTTGAAGGGCAGACCAACGGAGGTCCATGTGTTTCCCAAAGATGGTGATTAGCCAGCAGGAGAAATGCCCTGTCTCCTTCTCAAGAGACACTGTTCAGGCCAAAATCTTCACTCAGAAACATACTCCTCCTATTGGCAATAAAAAACTATAAAACCTGACGTCCAGTTTGACTCAGAGGACAAGTACTGAATTCCAGGTCCCATGGCATGCCTCTCCATGTGGCCTTTTCTTTTACTTCCCTGTAAATAAAATTCCTTTGACCTTTGCTTGCGTTTCTGCCTTTGATTTCTATCCAAGCATGGAACAAGGACCCTCACCATCTGAGAATTCCAGTGTAACAGCACTTTGGTTTGAATCCCATTTACATATAATGTAACTCCTCAGAGCAACTTACTCATTCTCTATAAGTAGTATATTAACATAGATATACATGGGGAGATACAGACACCATATAGCTTCAATATTTTTCTTAACATATATTAGACATAATATATATTATTATTACATATTAAGAGCTAATAATCTAATATATATTAGATCTTAATGTATAAATAAACATATACATGATGCATAATAAATTTGATATTCATAATCCAGTCAAGACCTTAAAAATTTCTGGCCCAACTTTCCATTGCTGGAAAGAAAACTTTTAATTTATTTATGGTTAACAACCCCACCCTGCAAGGTATCTCATTTGGCTACAGAGGACTTTGTTTTGTGAGAAATTTATCTTAATATGTTGTTCCAGAAAATTGCATCGCTCATAGACAGACAGTCTATGGATGATTTAATTCAACTCTTTCTTTTTCAGTGTTCAGGATAGGTTTTGGTTACACCTTACTTACACTTACACTTTAAAAGTACTTCTATTGAACTTATTGACATGTGACATGTTATAAACTTGAAGTTTCTGCATTTCATTTGGAGTGTACCCTAAATTATTTCCTGTGAAGATTTCTATCTTTCTTGAGAATGCATGCGTGCTTACCTCCAACCATGTGAAGTAGGTTTCTCTACCCATCAGCCTTAAACCAGGATCTCAAACTTTCAGAAGAGGAGGTCAAGTCTACCCTAGTTGGCTGATACTTAGCACATATGTCCTCATTCTTTATTGTGACATACAGAATTTTCTTCATTCTGAGAAATAGGCAGAGAGCACAAACTCAAAACTAATTGTCATATACATTTATGTAAGGTTTCTTTTTTTTGGTGTACTAGGATTTGAACTCAGGGCCTCACACTTGCTAGGCAGGCACTCTACCACTTGAGCCATTCTGCCAACTGAAGGGTATGCTTTTTAAAAGATACTCAGAATGAATGTACAGCCTCTTCACTTCTGAGCCCTTTTATGAAGCAAATATCCTTCTGCTGAAAAACTGTACATGCTGTCCTCAGAAAAATGCATCTATCTGATATACATCCACTCATGTACACAACGTACAAAATTCCTAGGCCTTTCTTTCAAAGGTATCTAATGGCTTCCTCTGGAATTTGAATTTGGTTAGGGAGGTATTTGAAGATCTTCCAGAAACATTCAGGACCACTCAAGTGCTGCACACCTCATCTATACAGGGCTGTTTGCTTCAATAGGATTATTTTCAGTGATTTTTTTTTTATGGTGATGACTGTCTAAATTGAAATACCCTGTCATAAAACTCCCTGCTGTAGTTACTGTAAGGAAATTACTTAGGACTCTGCTGCTTACATCACATAGATCCTCTCCATGATAAACTATGATTGTTAAAGCTTAAAATCAGAGCTTGCTCTTCTTTTGAAGGAATAACTTGGTTTTATCTTATGAGTACTGTGAATGACGAATCTGTTCCTGTTCCTTCCTTTAAATTCACAGCTAAAAAGATAAGAGCTAAATCTGTGGCCCACAGTTTGTTAAGTTTTAGAATGTAAAACTCTGTCTTTGACCACTAACCTTATTACTGGCTCCATTTTCTTTCTTCTTGACCCTAATTTTACATCTACTTCTTATTTATGTTATCTTGTTTAAAAGCTTTTTTTAAATAAATATGGTACAATGATGCAAAGAAGAGAGAAATAAGAGGTAGAATGAAGAAGAAAAAGAAGAAAAAAGCTACTTTAGCTATTACATTCCTTTGCATTCAATTTCTTTCAAAGTAAGAAATTTAATATTCTAAACTTGGTATTTTAAGGTTTTATAAGACTAGAAAATTTTGAATAAAACAGAAAAGTTGATAAAAATTATTTTGTCAATTCATATGATCCATTGATTACTATAGAATCTCAATTGCCAGAACTTCTCCTGCACTTTTTACTTGTGATTCTGGGGATCAAACCTAGGGCCTTGCACATAGCACTTTAGCACTAAGCTACATTACTAGCCCAGTGTTTGCAAAAACTCCTTAACCTTACTATATACGAGGATGTATACTCAAAGCTCCTCTTCACTTCTATTAAGCAATTTTATTTAACACAAAGTATTAACATGCATGGCATTTTCTCCATTCAGTAGCAAGAATTCACTTTAGAATGCTTAAGCAATTAACAAAAAGCATACTCTAGAAAAATTTCTCCTTTTAGTATTACCACAAAAAGGTATAATTTATTATAAAATATACAAAGGATATTTTTATTTCTTCCTACCAATATGCATTGATTTTTTTTGAAGTAGGGTTTCATTACTTTAAGGCTGGCCTTGAATTTGCAATCTTCCTACCACAGCCTTCAAGTACTGGAATTACAGGTGGGTGTCCCCATACTGGGCCCATTGATTTCTTAATATAGGCTCAGTAACCAAAGAGTTTATCTACACGGTATTTTTAACTTTGAAATAAAGACAAGTTTTTTTTCAAGTTTTTCAACAACCCTAAACTTTTCACCCTGCTAGCATTTGATGCTGCTCTTCTGGCTGCCTTTTTTAAGTATTTTAATCATTTACACCCTTCTTTGTTTTTTTATGGCATTAGAAACATTCATGTTCTTTCATGTGCTATAGAAATGTTAGAGATAAATTTCCTTTTTAAAATTTTCTTTCAGCAGCATTACCTCATAAACAATGGCCTAATTTTATAAAGCATCCGTAGATCAGGGATCTGGCATATGTTGTTTTATTTTTAAAAACAAATTTCCAGCAAATGCAGTTTTCAGTTTACACTTATGAAGTCAAAATGTCAAGATGACTCAAAATAATATGCTAAATTGCAAGTGAACTTTACATATTTGATTTGGCAATGATGACACAAGAGTCAATGAGACGGCGTGTCTACAATATGGCTGAGTGAGCAATCAAAGATCATTCAGGAAGACAACGTCAAAAGCCAGACCCACACCACTTATGCAAATACCTTAGGGTGCAATTAACCCAATAGAATGAATATTTTTTCTCAAAAAAAAATGTCAAGGCATGTGGGAAATGTTACTGAAATGTATCCTCTGAAGAGAATTTCTGTAAGGCTTAGTATGGAAAGCACACACACATAGAGGGACAGCAGTGAACATAAGGTCCCTCTCCTACTTCTACCCAAAGGCAACATTGCTTATGCACCTCCCACCCCCAGGCAGAGGAATGGAAGTTTCAAACACCAAGATAAAGTTTTGTCAAGCAACACATTTGCCCTTGACATGTATCACATTAGAGCATCTCCTCATTTCAAAGTATTTTGGAAAGGGGATGAAACAGTAAGTTCTACATTTTGTCCAGGAGAAATGGGTTTAGCAAATATAGAGGTTTATTCTTAAGTGTTGGAGGACTGAAATCCTTGAAATGATGTGGTCCAGATTTTGAAATGGGAGAGAATGTGGCGACTTTTTAACCATTGGCACAATAGTTCTACAGTCCGATTTCACAAGACATTCCTGGTTGAGGAAGAATATGCCCTTAAAGCCCATCAAAACATGGTCTTGGTTCCCATGTGCCATTTTACATCCTAAGAAAAGCAGAGCCAGGAGAAATCATCCCTGTCTTTTAGTGAAGGATTGACAAATGCTGGTTCTAATTTTAGCACTTTTTGCTCCAGTACATTTTAAAAACAAGTTTGTCTGAATACCAAAATGTCAATAAACAGAGGCACTCCTGAAGGGATCGACTGAGACCTCTGAAAACTTTCTCCTCCTTAAGAAACTGTGGAAATGCTGGTGACATTCCTCTGGAAGTCAGTGATTTGCAACAATAAGCATTTATTCCAGAAAAATGACTGAATCTTGGTGAGAACTATGAGTTTTATGACATTTTTAACGTGCCTATTCTCAGCAACTTCCTGCCAGGTGCATGGTAAATTTGAAAATCAACAAGCTTATGCATGCATGTAAATATCACAAATTGTAAACCCCTTTTTGGGGGGAGTTGGGGAGACTGGGGTTTGAACTCAGGGCTTCTTGCTTTCAAAGCAAATGCTCTACCACTTAGGCCATGCCTCCAGTTCATATTGCTCTGGTTATTTTGGAGTTGAGGTCTTGAAAACTATTGGCCTATGCTGGCCTCAAACTGTGATCCTCCTGACCTCAGCCTCCCAAGTAGCTAGGATTACAGGCATGAGCCATCAGTACCTGGCTTATACAACCCTTTGTACAATTAATTTATGCTATTATAAAAGAAAGAAAATCGGCAGGCTTTACACCATAGTGTCTGTAAAAAACTGTCACCGCTAACAGTCACTAGGAAAGTCAAAATAGGTTGGAGCATCTCAAAAAGACCTATACCCCAGAAAAGTCATACTTTGACCTGAAAGACAGCTCTTTAACACCTCATTCATGGGGCTTATCCTTACAGAATTTCATTCAGACCTCACTAGGTATGTGACTCTCTTTCCTCAACGCATTTGTTGAAAAAACAATCAACGGTAATTGTTTAATTTTTCAACTGCCCACTCCAGAATTGCTATGTGGACTAAACAGAGACTGGCCAGAAATGATTATAAAGAAAATATGGGGAATGATGTGTCCACAGGGTGCTTGAAAAAGCTCCAGCGTACTACTAGACTCTAGAAATTTGCACACACAGAGGAAGGCTGTGCACATAACCAAAAAGGATCAGAGAAGGCTCTAAAGGCTCACTTCGAGCTCACTTTGAGGTTCTGCTAAGAGGGTCCATTTTCAGGGACTGTGGCTGCTGGCATTCTTCGGTTGGTGGCTGCATTGCTCCTGCCTTTGAGGCCAGCATTTTCAAATCTCTCTCTATTTTGTCATCACATCATCTCTTCTATGCAGCTCTTTCCTTTCTTATAAGAACACAGAAATAATCCAAGAGAATCTCCTCACTTCAAAATCCTTAATACAACCACAGCTGCACACTTCTTTTTTGGGTAAGGGGACTGAACTAGGGATTGAACTCAGAGCCTAGTTAAACCATGCCCACACTACTACACAAAGCAATTCTTCAAATAAGATTACATTTATGTGTTTTATAGATGAGAACCTGGTATTTTGCGGGAACCATTATTCTGCCTACCACAGGCGTGTTTAAAGATTTCCATGCAATGGTTTGTAGAAATTTTATTCAAAATAGCCCCAAACTGGAGTTAGGTGTCTGTCAATAGGTTAATAAATATAGAAGTGGTACTATATCCATTCAGTGAGATTCAATGGGATTATTCAGCTATAAAACCGGATGAATTATTTAAACATGTAACAGCAATGATAAATCTCAAGACACTTATCTTGAATGAAAGAAGCCAGCAACAGACTATTACATATGATACAATTGAATCCATTTCTGAAAACTAGGTGAATCTAATCTGTAATGGAAGAAAGCAGATTCATTTGGCCCAAGACTGGGAGTTAAGAGTGGGATTGACTGGGAAGGGGTGCCAGGGAAATTTTGTGATGATGAAAGTATTAAATAACTTGATTTTGGTATGGTAGCGAGATCGTGTGTGTACTTGAATCTGTCAACTCTGTGCTTAAATGTATACAGTTTATTACACATAAACTAACTTCCAGGAAAGCTTTCAAATATAGCTTTAAAACAACTAGTATTTTCTCATCTTTGAAAAACAAGCCTTCAAATAAAATAGTCTGAAATCATATAATCCAAAGTATCACTTCAAAAAGCTTTTTATCATGTAAATATTTTGAAATCTTTATCTATTCTTACTGCATCTAATTATTTACTTTTAATTTCACATTCCTCATTCATTTTGAGCTTATTTTGAGATGGATAAGAGATTTTTTTTTTCTCTAGGACTCTCCATTTTCTCCAAAACATTAACTCAATAATCAACTTTTCTCACTTATTGGAAATGATACCCTCTTCATAACTAATTTCCCATGTATGCCTTGTTCTATTTCTATTTCTGTCTGAAAAACATCGAATGCAAAAATTAATTGAAAAATTAATGAAAATCTTAAAATACTGAGCTATCATGTTCATAAATAAAGCAAATGTGTTGAAACAGGCTTTTTCATTCCTCACTCTACATGCAATTTGTTTTATATAGAGATGTGTGCTCTGCTGCTTACCACTTAAGACTTGTAGCTATTTATAACTTCTTGGGTTACATTCTTTAATAGTATAAAATAATATTCTTTGTCATATTTCATCATGACCAACTTTTCCTGGTAGTCACACTTTGTCTATCCTTTTACTTTCAATTTTTCTGAGCTACTTCATCTTAGACAAGATTTATGATTGGCTTACAGTCGGAAATTTTTGATGCAATGGAAGCCTGTTGCTTTTCTCTCTTCCTCTCTTTATCTTATCATATTTAATTTTTTATAAGGAACGTAATTCATTTTATTTTAACTGATTTCTTGTACTTTCCCTTTTTATTTTCATTACTGTTTTCTACCATTTTCTATATGATCTGTGATTTTTCTATATACCCATTTTCCTAAAATAAGTAATTTCACTAGAATTTGATAGTATAATCCTACATAATATGCTTTATATACATATTTCTCAATTTATCAGCTTTAGAAATAAAGCAGTATATATTAAATCTCTATATTGGAAACTTTTTGGCAAGATATTGTAATCCAACCTAATATTACTTATATAAAAATGGGAACTTGATAGAAAGTTATGGAGGTATCTAGTGGATTCCAAGGATGGTGGTTTCATTACCCATCCCATAGGAAGAAGAGAGATGTAACAAGACTTCAGGAATTACAGGGACTAAGTATTTCAATGTGATTGGTACTTCATTTTCATTTCTTCTCTCTGTGGGTTATCTTAATTCCTGTCTCTTCGTGTTACTGAAGAAAAGGGCCCTTAAATTACTTCTTACAATTTTAGCCATCTGGAAGATACTGGTCTTACTCTATCCAGATCCCTACTCCCAAACACTTCACAAAAGCCAGTCCATCTGCTTGGTCAGGAGCCTTCTCTGGACTAACGGATGAGATTACATTCACTGTAGTGGTTGTAGGTTAGTTACGTTGGTAAAGAGCATTTGCACTTGATATCAGAGTGAGCTGATTCTTAAAGTTTTGCACATTGGTTTCGTGTGTGTGTGTGTGTGTATGTGTGTATGTGTGTGAGAGAGAGAGAGAGAGAGAAAGAAGGAGAAAGGGAGAGAGGGAGACTTTCATATGTGGCTGGCGCTCTTTTTCTTAATTCAAGAAATTTTACTCCTGATTGCTTCAAAACATGAATATCTCTCTAGACTAGGTATTCAGATATGTAAGAAATATTCCCACAGTATCAATATTGCATCCCTAAGCTACACAGGGTATGTTGTTCTTTCTGCCCCTTATCAATCATCAAAATTGTACAGCACCTTGTTATTTTTCATGAATTCTTAATAAGGGTTTTAAGTTTTCCTTCCTTTGGGTGCAGTCAGTGGTTTGTTTGCATTTTTTTATATTTAGGATTCTTTCTGCTCATTTTTACCATTATCTTTCCTAATTTCTCCTTCGTAATGCCCACTGATCTTATGAGCTCTTTATCTAAACAGTATTGACTCTGTCAATTTGCTCTTTATCTTTGAACAAACATTTTTGGATTGCTCTGTCCTTCCGTGCACAACTTCACTCTCAGGTTCCCATTGACCTTTTGACTATTAACCTGCTGACCTTCTCTCTTTTTTTTAAAGCATTTTTATTACCATATATTAGTTGTACAGGGATTTCATTGTCACACTTCCATACATCCTTTCAAATGTACCTTGGTTAGATTCATTCTCTCCATCATTCTCCCCTAACACCCTCCCCAATTGAAAACAATCTCAGCAAGTTTCATTGTTCTATTTTTATAAAGTATATAAACTGCATTGACCTTACTCATCCCCCTTCACCCTCTCCATTAACTCTCGCACTAGTACTCACCCCCAATAAGACCTGTTTTTTATTCTGGTCTTTCACTTTTCAAGTGTATATTCCTTGTTCAACAGGGTTTCCCCATAGTATTTCACCCATTAATAGATTGTACTTTAATCGGATTAACCCCTTTATTATTCTTCCTTACCTTTTCCTCCTATGCCTTATTATCCAACAGTCTTCAGTGTATTTAATTATGCATCTTCATACACAGATGAAATGTATCTCAATGTTACTCATTCATTGTCATTCTCTCTTCCTCTCCTGAGTCCCCTCAAACAGTTCCTCTATTACAGACATGTTATGTCTATCTATCTATCTATCTATATATGTATATGTGTATAATCGTATTTGTCTTTTGGATCTGTCTTTTACATGTGAGAGAAAAGATGGAACCTTTGTCTTTCTGAATCTGGCTTACTTTGCTTAACATGATGATCTCCATTTCTATCCACTTACCTGCAAAATGATATAACTTCATTTTTCTTTATGACTGAATAATACTTCACTGTGTCTATGTCTGACCTTTCTTAATTCATTGATCTGTTGTAGGGCATCTGGGCTGTTTTTATAACATGGCTATCGTGAGGAATGGTGCAAAAAACATGATATACAAGTGTATCCTGACTTACATTTATTTGGATAGATGCCTGGGAGTGGTATGGTTGGGTTGTATAATAGATCTAGTTTTAGTTTTTTGAGGAACCTCCAGACAACTTTCCATAGTTGTTCTACTAAGACTGAAGAGATAACCTGGAAAATTTTTGCCAGCTATACATTTAACAAGGGATTAATATTTAGAATTTACAGGAAGCTCAAAAAACTTAACTCCCAAGGAATTAGCAACTCATTGAATAAATGGGCAAATGAACAGAACAATTTTCAAAGGAAGAAGTACAAATAGTCAATAAATACATGAAGAAATGGCCTTAAAATAAATATAAATTAAAACAACATTGATATGTCACCTCACTTCAATCAGAATGGCTATCATGAAGAACACAACCAAGAAGTGTTGGTGAAGATGCAGTGGGGTGGGGGGGTTATCCACTGCTGGTGGGAGTGAAAATTAGTACAACCTTCTGTTCCTTAATGGCAGCCCCAGCTCCTCTTGCCTTTATTGCAGTTGACAATCCAAATTAACTTGCAGCATTCCCACTGTCTGTGTATCCAAGCAGAGTCTTACCTCCCAAGCTTAATTTTTCAATAAAAATCCTCCAAAACCCTGGCACTCTGGGAATCCCATAGTTCATAACTGTATTCCTTTCCATGGTTTCTTTTTCAGTAGATTTAGAGCTTAGGGTACAACTAGCAATAACTTGTGGCTATAATGTGTCTTATGGTCAAGCATCTTGGAACAGGACCTATCTTTTTCCCAACATACCTTGCAAAGGCTGCCATGTACATTAGTACACTGCCATGGCTACTTCCTCTTTCACTTGCCCTATAAGAAAGATTCAATTAAATCTCTGCCTCTTCATGACCTCACCTCTTGGATTCATTCAAAATCTATACTAATATTCACAGGTCTTCAGTAAACACACTGTACCTTAAGGATCAGAGATAACACACATTTTACGTAAGAAATCATGAACTGCTTGCTTTCCAGATCACGTCGGGAAAAGGCTGTAAACCTCTCCACATTATCTCAGTACAGGGACACACCTAGGGTGTGTGAGGCCCTGGACAAATACTTTTTGCAGAGTCCTATCCTAGATGGAAAAAAAAATGATTAAAATGTTCTATAAAATTTGTGGGCACATGTAAGGAATAGTGATCTTTCCATGCTATTTTAAATGGGAAGAGAAAAATATTTACATCGTTGTTTAACGTCCTATAAGTGCACATGAAAATTCATTATAAGTAAAGAAACCCCAAATCAGCATGTCAGCCCCTTCTGGTGCTCCAATATCATGCAGTTTGATGAAAGAAATAGAGATACTTTTCAGAACTGGTATTCTACCATGGAGTTGAAAGTCATTGGGCTCCTGAGACATTTAGTCATCTCTGCCTGCAAGGTGGCAGTGAGGGGGTGGGCGGGGGGAGAGTCTAGAGAATCAAAGGACACCTGAAAGGGGAGAAGTGGGGGCTCAGGTCCACACAGGTCTTGATGAAAGCTCAGGTTTCCTGTCCCAATAGTGCTGCCCTGGCTGCCCTGGTCAGTCTTGCACACTGGATTCAGATTTCCATTTAAAAGGAAATGCTCCCAAGTAAGGGTCCCTGAGAGGCCCCAGCTTGCCTGGGTTGGGGCATGCATAGTTTCTAAGGGCCTACTTCTCATCACCTGTTGCTTGGATTGGCTTAGGGGTTGAATCTCTTTCAAGTTGTGGAGTCATAAAAATATAAATCTTATGTTATAGAAGTTGGAATAAAGGATACTGCTGCCTTTTTACTCCAGTTTCTGCTTTTCCACTATCTCCTTGTCCCTGGAGGTCACCCTGGTGACAATTCTCCTGCTCTCTCCCTTCACCTAACTTTCTCACTGCAAAACAGGACAGAGTTACTTTAGCCAGTTGCTTCTCCTCTGTTAAGGAATGCTTTATTTCCATCACGCATGGTCAGTAGAGCAGGATTGATCTCCCTAAAATGCACTGCCACTTGTCACAAAGAAAACTGCATACCTGGTTGGTGTCTTGAAATGTTGTGGTCTAGCCATAGCAAGCCTCATGGTGCATTTTATCAAGTTCTCTTCCAAAACTTCAGCAGAAACACATGTGTGCCTCTCTTGCTTAATTGTTTGCCAACAGTGAGGTCATTCAGGCTTTTACAAATGATTAACTAATGTGATAGACAAAAATGCTAGAGTGTTGTCTAAATGAACGCGGGTATTTTCTCAGAAGGAGCATTGGATATTTTAGCAATAGCCAATCAATTAAATTTAATTACCTTTTTAGGTCCTTTACTTACTCATCTATTTTGAACTAAGTATTTTAATATATTTGTGAAAGCTATCATAACCTTAACGATCTTGGCTCTTTTTTTGTCACTACTGATAGGACAAGTTATTTTCTTGCTCCCTGTCTTTTTTTTTATTTTTTACCTTCTTTGAAAGTTTGGATAATTTTATTTTTTCTAAATTCTTTTTTTGGGGGGAGAGGGGAGCAGTACTAGGGTCTGAACTCAGGACCTTGTGGCTTATCAGGCAGGGCTCTGCCATTTGAGCCTCACCCCAAGCCCTAAATTTATTTTTTGACAAACAAATTGCAGAATTTTTTAAATAATCAAAGCCATTAATATTTTCCTTTGTAGGTTATTTAATCTTTTTTGCTCTTATAAAGTGCCATTTTATTATGTCATTGATTTGCTAAACAAAAGTTAAATAATTCAGAAATCTAAATTTGTCTTTTAAACAAATAACTTAGTAAATTCTTTCTTCAGCATTAATTCATTAAAAACTATTGAATTTATTTGTGAGAGAAGACATAGATAGGAATTTTAAAGAACAGCCTGCAAAAGAAAAGTAGTAGGCTCCAGGCAAATGGCTCAGGAGCTAAAAAGTCCACCAAGCTTTGGCTTTGTCAGAGGGGCATGTGGGAGGGGGGTCCTGAACAGTGGATGGGTCAATGTACCTACAAAGTAACCTACCCCTAGGATATGGTTTTTCTTCCTGTGACTTTTTGTAGTTATTGTTTCAGGATATTGATGTTGACACATCATATGGTGGATAACTTAAAAATCTCTTGTGATTTCCCGTGACCTTGGTGAGTTATTTTGACACTTATGGAGGCTGCGAAGTGTTTTTCCTCTCAGAGACCTTAAAGAATCCTCCATTTTTCGGTTGTCTTTGCATATCTCCATTGCTTTTTTGAGGTGGGACAAAGAGGAGTTTCTAGCCTTCCTTACTCCTACCTTTGACTTCCTAGTGCTGGGTTTATAGGCTTAATGAATTTTAATAAGTGCAAAACTCTATAGCACAATATTTGTTCATTAAAAGTATTTTTCTGTGTCCAGGCATTGTGGTACACACCTGTAGTCCCAGCACTCAGGAGGCTGAGGCAGGAGAATTGTGAGTTCCAGGCCAGCCTGGACTACATAGTGAAGCCCTGTCTCAAGAAAAACAAAACAAACAAAACCAAAAAAAAAGGAAAAAAAGGAAAGTGTTTTTCTGATTCATATCTTAGCTTTATATTTTCTTTACTTCTTGCTGTTTAGAAGTGTTTTTATAACTCAGTGAAGAAACTATGATAACTCAATAAAGAAAAATTGATATTTTATTTTATAATCAACAAAACATTTCAAATAAAACAAATGCAACTAAAAACCTCTCTAGTTTTCACTTTAACTTCACATTTCATACACTGCACAATATTTATAAGATGGTTATTTTGATTATTTTGATTATTTTCTAACTAGGGCTGAGGAGCAGGCAACAAGCCTGCCAAACAGTTAAATGCACCATGAGGGTTCTGCTCTCATTTACCTCGTGTGAGAGATCAAAAGCAGTTCTAACTCCCAATACAAATCCTAGAAAACACAGGGTTTACTTACTTCTCATGTTAAGCATTAAGAATGACATGCAAGTTAAAATTAGCCTTGTTACTAAGTTAAAACGCTCTTGAAATCTTAACTTGGCTGTATTACAATATTTAAATCACCATATTTAAAAGCCAGCTTACAAACAATGGCTTATCCTGTTGGCTGTTTTTTTTTTTAAGTTCAACTTTTCTTCTTCCGTCTTTCTTTCTTCTTTCTTTTCTTGCATATTAATTAGAGAGCATCTTTCTATAGACATTGTGAAGAATAATTTCCCTTGAGGAGCATCAATGGATAAGACAAGCTATACAAAATTAACAGAGAAAATGCTGTATGGTTCACCTTATTATGTAAAAAAAAAAATTACATTCTTGAGCTATGTTTAGATATTACCTGTGACCACTGTGCTGTAAAAACTACAATGAAAGTACGTTTTTTCACTGAAAATCCCAGTGTTCAGATGAACAAGCAGATAGCAACATAAGCTAAATACTTGCTATCAGAAATGAACGACGAGTTTTCTGAACAATTCTCCAGTGAATGTCTGTCCATAAAAGAAAGGGCAGTCAGTGACATCTGCCGACTGACACTCTCTGTTGCTACCATCTAGGGACGTCTCCTCCTTGATGGGTGGCCACCTGTGAACCTGGACACCTTAAATAACTATCTGCACCAGTGACCATATATCCTGATTTAGTCACTGTGCAAAGACTCTTCAAAGAGGTTGGGACTGAAATTCTTAGAGAAGCAAATGAGGGAGGTGCCTGGTGGCTGTCAATCGAGAGGAAGGATTCATGACCACACCATCTATTTCCACAGCAGACTAGCTCCCCCTAGTGACGCATTCTTATTTGTCTGCAAAGTTATCAGAGAAGATAAAGCAATTTCCCAGTCAAGATCCAAGTCTAGGAAAGAAAATTATCTCTTAAGAAAAATGTGAACTTGATGTTAAACTCAAAGTATGTTTTTAGCACAAATGATTTGGAGGTGTTATTGCTTTTGTAACAACATCACAAGGGTAAAAATGTTAAACCTGCACTTAGTATATCCAAGAATTTTCCTTCAATGATGTGGATATTTTGGGAAAAGGAATGTGTCTGGGAAAACAAAGCAAGTGTCAGAATTGAGCCATTCCAGTACATCAAGAGTTAAGCATTTTTTGTGTGTGGTCCTGGGGCTTAAACTCGAGGCCTACACCTTGATCCACTCCACCAGCCCTTTTTTGTGATGGGTTGGGTTTTTTTGAGATAGGGTCTCAAGAACTATTTGCCTAGGTTGGCTTTGAACCATGATCCTCCTGATCTCTGCCTCCTGAGTAGCTAAGATTTCAGGCATCAAGCTTTTTTGTTTGTTTGTTTGTTTTGGCAATACTAGGGTTTGAACTCAAGGCCTTGTGCTTGTGCTGTACCACTTAAGCCATGACTGCAGTCATTTTTTGCTTTGGATATTTTTGAAATAGGGTCTCACATTTATGCTCTAGCCAGCCTTTATTCCATTCCTCCTATTTTCGCTTCCCCATACCTGGGATGACAGGTGTGCACCAACATACCTCATCGGTTGAGAGGGGTTCTCACAAACTTTTTGCAGGGGCTGGTCTCAACCTCAATCTTCCTGATTTCCACCTCCTGGGTAGTAAGGATTACAGGTGTAATTTACCATGCCCAGCTCTCACACTTTTTACAATGAATGAATGAAGGGGCTTTATGTGCCCATATGGATCCATTAAAAAAAATCCAAGATGGTAGAATACCGATATGATCCACATGTCATTTCTAAAGAAAGTAAAATTAAAATTCCTAGAAGAATTTTCTGAAAAGTGACACAGTGATTTTTTCCTCTTTACAATCACATTGCAAAGTGAACGAGGATTGTAAACCACCAATGTCTAACGTTTTTATTTTAATCTAAAACACATAGACTGCATCATAGCAGATCCCTAGGTTGGAATCACTGTCTTTAATAAGCCTCATATTGAACTTGAAATACATACACACGAAACTATTTGAGAGAAGACTATTTGTGAGGCATAACTGCAAATAACTGTGTCCCCAAAAAAATGTGTCTTCCGTAGTAATGTCCAATTGGCAAGAGCACATTGGGCCATTCCCTTAAAATTCCTTTCCATAAAAGACAAAGATAGATCACGAAAAAATGTAAGAACGGAAGCACCCTCCTCAGGAGTCCGGAAACGCCTTGATGATGGACTCATAGGCCGGTGGCGGTGGGGTGGCCAGGCCAGCCCGGAGGCTGTGGCTGGACCAGCGCAGGTCGGGCCGGCTCAGGCTGTGCGCGTTGGTGATGGGGGAACCAGCGCTGCAGGTGGACAGAGTCATCAATTGACTCTCTGTCTCCACGGGAAGGGGTGGACATTGCAGAAAAGGGTGGAAAGTGGAAGCCCTGAAGCTTGACTTTCTCGGGAAGGAATTTGCCAGTTCCAGGGACGCTTGTCGCTGGAAGGTCAGACTGGCCAGGCTGAGGTTGCTCCGACGTTCACAGCCACTGTGACGGTAAAAGCCAGTTCTGTTGAGGCCATGGGAGTAGGAAGACCTCGATCGCCTACTGGAACTCCATTGGGAGATGGGAGCACTGGCTCTTCTTCTAGACAGACAAACGAACAGCGCCCAAATAAATCCTCCAATTACCAGCCCAATTGCCATGGATACCGTGAAGGATATTATAAGGTCCTCTGAAACAAAGAAAACCAATGACTAAATCAATTTTTAAACAGACATTCAATTAAAAACACAGGGCAAGGTATAAACTGTAATTCATGGAAAGCTTGATGAAACACAGTTTGATTTGGGAACTAGGAAATGTGCTGGGTGGAAATGAATTTATGATACAAGCTAATCATGCATCCTAAATAATCTTATTAGCTGCAGACTTCCAGGTTGCTTATGCTATTTGATCATCTTTAAGAAATAAGAAGTAAAAATAGTCTCACTGGGTTCATATCTTATTATCTCAATTATTCTGATAGCTCTGAAAATGTTGTTCAAAGATCATTTCCTTTTGAGTTACAATTGTAACCAGTGTTCTAAAGTTGATAGAGAATCTGGTCCTGGCTTTGTGCCTGCCTTTTCCTCTGCCATAATTGATCACACTGATTCTCCCACCTGCAGGCCCCCTGATGCCTCACTCCTGCGCTCATTCTAAGATAGGAAGTGCTGGTATAGCACCATCTGGAGAGCAGACTGATTTATGTAGTGTTTCCTGAACTCCCAGACCGTCATTCATAACCCTGACTCCAGGATGGTGTGAGCTGGGTTCTTATTCCCCAAGTTCCAGCTCATCCTGCTGTCATGCCCTTGCTATGATAACGAAATTCCTGCCACCTGAATCTCCAGAGAGTTGCCCCTACATCCTACACACCGGTATCCTCCAATTCTTAGAACTTTCATCTGTTCAGATTTCCTGTTCTGGCAAATGTATGTGTGTATACCTTCCCCAAATGGAAACACTACCCTAGTACCTCTTGCAAAGTAAACACATGTTCTTGAATATCCCTTCCCTTGCGTGGTAAACCTCTCTGGATATTACAAGACCCCACCAGTCTCACCACCCACCACATTTCCTATCTTCTACCCATTGTAAGATGAAGCCCACAAGTCATGCTGATTTTCTTTCTGTCCCAAAGCCTGTCATTTCCTCTAAAACTCTGTAGTTTCCCACATATTTTTCCTTATATCTTGACACAGTTTCTATTTATTTGGCAGTACTGGAATTTGAACTCAGGAACTCCTGCTTACTAGGCAAGCACTCTACCACTTGACCCATGCCCCCAGACCTTTTTGATTTAGTTTGCTTGTAGATAGTGTCTCACACTTTTTCTGGGGTCAGCCTCAGACTGACATCCTCTCACCTCTGCCTCCCCAGTAGTTGGGATAACAGGCATGATCCACCATACACTACCTTCTGGATACAGTTTTTTCACCTGTCTAGAAAATTCATTCTTCAAAATCTATTCCAAGTATTGTCTCTTCAATAAAAATTTCTACATTTCTGAGACAAAAAGTGAGTTACTATTAGGTAGAGAGGTAAGCTATATATTTAAGTGCTCATTGGGAGATTCTGTATTGAATCTCCCATATATTGATCCATAGACTGGAAATTAGCTGATTGGGGTAGTAAGATTGGGAAGGGGGCACAAATTCTTTGCTGTTCTTCCCATCAACAAGTGAGTCTATTTCCTTTCCCTCTGAGTTGGGGTAGCAACGTGACTGACTTCAAACAATTGAATGCAGTAGAGTCAAAGCCTTGTAAGTTCAGGCCTAAGCTACAAGAGGCTTTCAACTTAAAGCCAACATAAGACAGCACACTTTGCTGCAATGAGGAGAATTGGAACCTGGTATCTCGGGATGGTGGTATAGGCACACAGGATCCTAGTTTCATTCACCCGGAGAGGAAAGGTCAGAGGGCGAGACGAGAGTGAAGTTAATATTAAAAGGTGTTGAATTTGAATATATCTGGGGTATTCATTTGGGAATAAAAGGTTAAATTCATATAGATTTCAATGGAGAAACTAACAGTGGCAATCTTAAAGCCATCAGAGTTTCCTCCATCTATAGAAAGCCCTGACACTAAAAATAAGAGTGTGCTTAAAGAAATGAGTTGAGAATAGACTTCCAGAAAAAAATAGGATTTGCAAGGTGGCAGAAATAAACAAGGAAAGGAAGCAGAACTAATCAGAGAGGAATGAGGTGACAAGAATGATCACTAGTATTAAATCAATGTGAGGAATAGTAAGGTAATAATTAGATTAAATCTCTGTTTCTGATCACTTCATGATCACATATTTTAATTGTATTACAATCACTAATATTAACTTTTTTGCCACTTGTAATCATGATATCAATTCTTATTTCATTGGAAATTCTCTAGAAAAGAGCTAAATAAAAATCACAAACTGCTCAAGTATGTCATAGAACCAAATCCTTTGTTTCTTCTTCTGAATAAGTACATAAGTAGAGGCATTTCACTAAATACCTAATTTTACTTTATTTGAGAGAAGTTTTGGCAGGCTTTATTTTTGTGAGATTCCTTGCGTGTAAGTTGGGTAACTTGTTATTTCACATCATTAAGTAATCAGTTGTCTATCCTTGGCCATAAAGAAATGCAAATTAAAATAACATTGAGATTTTGCCTTGCTCTAGTCAGGATGGCTATCACCAATAACACACACACAACCACAAATGCTGGTGAAGAAGTGTGAAAAAAAGGAACTCTTGCTCATGGAAATGTAAATCTGTGCAAGCACTATGGAAAAACAGTATGGAAGTTCCTCAAAATACTAAAAATAGAGCAGCTATATGATCCAGCCATACCACTCCTGGACACGTACCCAAAAGAATGTAAGCCAGGAGACAATAGAGCCACTTGCACACCCATGTTAATTGCAGCACTATTCACAATAGCCAAGCTGTGAAAGAGCCCAGATGCCCTACAACTGCTGAATGGATTAATAAAATGTAGTGTTTATATACACAATGGAGTTTTATTCAGCCATAAAGGAGAATGAAATTACGCTGTTTGCAGGTAAATGGATGGAACAGAGAACATCATGTTAAGCAAAGTAAGTCAAGCTCAAAAGATCAAAGGTTACATGTTTTCTCTCATGTGGAAGCTAGGCCTATAAGATAAATGTACAGATTTGATTATATATCTCTATACGTTTCTATTATATATCCTTAAATATGATTATACATATATATATAGAGAGAGAGAGAGAGAGAACATGATTACATTAGTAGATCTGTCTGAGGGGACTACTGGGAGGTGGGGGATAGGGAGTAAAAAATAGTGAAACATTGCATCTGTGTAGGAAGATACTATAATGCATACCACTCCACTGTAAGCTGTTGAATAATATGAGAATGGGGCGATAGAGAAAGAGTAAGTAATGAGGGGTTAATCTGATTAAGTCACAATACATACATTGTGAAATACCAAGACAAAAGCCCCCTGAACTATCAATATACACTTAAAAACATGAATGACAGGAAGGTAAAACTGATCCTGTTTGAGGGTGGGTACCAGTGGGAGGAAAGATGGCATAAGGAGAGAGTGAGGGAGGGTGAATATGGTACATGTATTTTGTATTCATGTATGAACACAGTACAAGGAAACCTGTTGAAATTGTTCTAAGAAGCAGGGGAGGAAGGACTAAGGAGAATGATGAAGGGGTGAATCTAATTAAGATGTATTGTAAACACATATGTAAATGTTATAATGTATCCCTCTGTACAACTAACATATGCTAATTAAAAAAAGAAAATGAGGGGAAAAGTGATCAGTTGTCCCTGGAAAGGAATTTTCTCATTCACAGATGAGTTTATGACCTGGAGAATCCATCAGTTAATTATCTTGAAAAAAATTTTAATTAAGAGAATATGAACAAAGCCATTCATGAATTCTGTCTTCTTCCTGTTTAGGATAAATGAATGAGTGATGCCCATGGTCCATCTTAATGTTGTGTTTCTCAATAGGAAAATCATACCTTGGGTTGGGAACCAGTGGATAAACTGAGAGCTCTTTCTACATGTGAACCCAGAAAAGTTTCACTAAAACTCTGATTTTTAAAATTTGATGTTTGGTGTAATAGTTTATAAAATGCAACCCTCATTTTTAAATCCATTTTGCTATTAAATAGCAGTCTCTAACTTCTAATTTAACCTTCCTAGTGCTCTGTTAATATAACTAGTCATGACATGGATTCATAGGTCACATGAACTGATTTAACGGCATATATGACTTGATCTTCAAGCACACCCATAAAGGGAACATGGGTGTTATTACTATTGAACTGTTACTTGGGTCACTAAGAGACGTAATTAACAAGTCCATAGTCACACACCTGGCAGTGGTCAAGTGAAGATTTGAGCCTGTGGTATTAATAGCTAAATTGCTTATTGATTTCTTAGGTGTAAGATAAAAAAAAATTAATCTAAAGTGAAAGTGAAGAACATAAAATACCTTAAAATTGCATCAATTTAATTCCAGAATCTCTGCTAGCCTTTTACAAACATAAATACTTGGGGAAATGGTGATTTAAAAAAAAATAGCATGTTCTACAGTTCTAATTTTCTGAATCAATAGCATCCAGTGGAGTATTTTACATATAAAGAACTTTAAATATGGAATCAAACAATGGGGTTTCATCCAATACAAACTCTTATAAAACACCTTGGTTCAAACTTCTCATTTTATGGGTAGTGAAACAAAAACTAAGCACTATGTGGTAGAAATAATGCTTGATTTATTTTAATAATTTCTTGACATCTATCACTGGTCATGGGATTATTACTTAAACTCACGTATGACATAAAATGAGGAGACAAATACTCAAATTCACGAAGTGTATGCCCTTGTTTTTGTGTATAAACCAACTTAATCATTACTAGGGTATGATTAAAGACTCCATTTCAAGATATAAAGAGGGATAATACATTAAAGGGATATATCTGTTTTATTTCAGCACAATGGAGTAAAACCAGAATCCGAAAGGAGAGAACAGACTCAGTTACCCAATACAAGCATGTCAAAGCTCTGGGAGCTATTAAAGTGATTGACGACATTAGCAAAACAACCAAAGTACATTGAGTGAAGATATATATATATATATATATATATATATATATATACGTATATATATATTTCATTTCAGAAATATATTGTTGTTTTTGTGTAAGAAAATTAAGGTAATACCAAGCTCCAGTATGTAAATTATTAAAGGATACGCTGGACTATCATGATCGTCTTAAATGGCAAATTTGAGTTTTTGTGAATAAAAAGATTATTTTGGTGATGCTAAAACTAGAATAATATTTCCAGGAAAGCAATTTGGCAATCTGTTTATTTAAATGAATCATTATCTGTAACTTGATAACATTTCTATTTGACACTATACAGCTTTTTTCTGTGCTCAAAACTTTAGGGAATGACCCCAAATATCATCAAATATGGGGTGATATAGATATCTAAAGAGAACTAAATAATATACTAAAAAAATATAAGAATCATGAGAGTAATAAATGTACCTCAATAATGATCAATTTAAATTGTGAATAAATATAAGGATAAGATGAAGTTATAAAACTCATAAAAATGACATTGAAACACATATTCATGTAGTAGATGGATTTGCTTAGTATTTGCTCAGTTGAGTATACAAACCAGGAAAACTACCTCCTAACCCAAAAGTGAACCAATTGTATCTTAGAAACCATTGTACTAATTTTACAAATTGCTGTATGTGCAGTTTTAAAAACAGTTACAAATGATAATGTGGACAAAAGAACTTCCAAGATTGCACAATATATATAGTTGAAAGCTTTATCTAGCATGTGAAACCTCGGTAAGTCCAAACTGCAAAAGAAGATGTAGAAATACAGAAAAGCAATAAGAAAGAAATGCGAGAGTCTTAATTGAAACACAACCTGTTCCAAGGTAGTCTTCTGTAAGGATTCTTTCCATTTAACTAAAGTTAGTGTTTTCTATGACCTGCCTACACTGCAAAATTCAGAAAATATGTAATGAGAGCTGTATTTATTGGTCATACAACTTTAGCCTTTTTGTACATGGAATTTCATTCTGGTAGGCTTTTCACAACAACTTTTAGGAACCTTTTTAAAAACCTAATAGAAAAGAAAATGTACCGACCTAAAATAAAGACACTGGCACAGATAATGTTTGTTTGACAAATGTCTGTCTTCTTATTTCTCAACAACCTTGGGGAAAGAAAATGGAGCAATAATTTTACTTCTTATAACTTTAATGTACTGAAATTAATAAGACCAAACAATTACCCTTAAAAGTGTAGTTCTCTCTTGGGAGGAAAAAGGAACAAACTGTAAATTAGTAAGTCATGTCATATAAACTAAGCACTGATACTCTAATTTGTAATTTGTGACTACACAATTAGCAAGTGTACCCTGGCTATACTAGAAGTAGCTGTGTAACTTACCCAAGTCATTTCTCCTTCTTGGACTAATAATAACAACAGCCATGACAAGATCTTCCAACTCTAAGATCCTGAAATCGACTCTTGTTTTCAATAAATATATCCTTTCAAAGTCCATTCATTGGTATTAAAAATTAGCAGAGGCCACCATCTAGTGGCCTCCAGTTGAACCAGTCCAAACATCTGAAAATGATTTTATCAATGACAGTAGAATGGAACATGGATTAAAACATTCCAAACTCTTTGTAGTTCTGAGGATCATCAGCTCACCTTTTACCAAAGTAGGTCCTGCAGTTCTTGGTTTCTTAAAATGAATTAGAGGATAGTTCTGGCAATAGTAAGTGACTTGGTGGAAGGATTTTTAGGGAGAATAATATTTAGGGCACACAAATTTGATTAATCATATTTAATTAGTTAAAGAATAAATATTTTTTCTACATTTATGCTATCTGCTGGAAAATCCTAATGTATCTGACTGTCTACTCTGCTACTTTTATGGTCCAAACCATTTGGATCTGGAATATTGTGACACTTCCAACCATCTTCCTGTTTCTATCCTTGCTTCCTCTTCCACCTCTACACAGAACTACACTTGGTTCTCGGAGCAGTCAGAGTGAACCTTTTTAAATGTAAGTCAAATCATATCATTCTTCTGTTCTAAAATATTCATTCTTCCCAGAGTAAAAGTAAACTAAACATGGCCCAAAAGTCCCTAGCTGCGAGGTCCCCAGTGATCCGAGCTCATCTCTTCCATGCCACCTCTAGGTCACTGGGTTCCATTCACTCTTCCTTCCTCACCATTCCTTAAAAACACCAGATGTGCTCCTGATTTGGGGCTTTGCATTGGTTGTGATGTCTTTTTTAAAATATTTCAGCACTTATTCACACAGTTTATTTCAGGTTTTTTTGTTGTTGTTCTTAATCTAACCTTCTCATTGAAACGTACCCTTGCTTCTCTATTCAAAATTATATCCTATGTCATCTCTAATGTTGAACTGACATTCCTCATTTTCTCTTCTTTTTTCCTGGTTACTGAAAGTTAGACCCATTAATTTATACTCTTAGAAAAGAAGTAAATGAGATGTATAGATACATTTGAAAACCAGGAAGATAGCTTATATTTGGTATGGCTAGTTAGAGCTTCATGAAAGACATAAAATTTGAGGTGCTTCTTTGTACAGAGGTCATGGCAAAACACACAAATTATTGGAAGTAGTTTTGATGAAAAGCATAAGGCATAGTAATATTATGAATGACTTTAGTCAACAACATTACAAGAAAAAGGATAAAATAAAAAGGGACAAGGTACATCCCTTTCTGTGTATGATTGGATAGCCTCTGAAAACAACATAAAATAGAAATTCAAATATTTTTGAAGTCTCTTTGTTACCACCAGAGACCTACCAAAATGCTAGCTTGAGGGAACAAATTCTAGGAGAAAAGAAAATCTCTCATCACAATAATTTCTAAAAAGAGTAAAAAAATCTGAGTAGTAATATCATTAAGTTTAGAAAACAAAAATTGGAATTCAGAGGCTGCCATGGAAGATGGACCCTAGGAAACATTCTGGACTCTGAACAGGAAAAAAATCAGACCTCGGAAGATAGATATACAGTGATCATAGATCACACTCAGGTGACTTGTCCCTAACTAACTGCCAAAAGAAAAATAAATGATAGATTAAAAGGCATTCTAAGACAGAAAATCCAACAGCTATTAGACAATGGGAAAAGACCAATTACCAAGCTATTAGAATTATCAGACATAAATGTTAAAATAACTGTAAATTAAAATGTTCAAAAATAAACAGCAACTTGAAAATTTGGGGCAGAGGCAAAACCCCTTGTTCCTTCCTATTAATGCTTATACTCTCTCTACAACAAAATTAGAGATAAGGGCAAAATAGTTTCTGCTGGGTATTGAGGGAGGGGAGCGGGAGGGGGCGGAGTGGGTGGTAAGGGAGGGGGCGGGGGCAGGGGGGAGAAATGAACCAAGCCTTGTATGCACATATGAATAATAAAAGAAAAACGAAAGAAAAAAAAATTTGGGGCAGAGACTGAGAATCTTTAAAAAATTACCATGTAAAAATATCTGATGGAAAATTAGAAAATGTTTAACTGAATGGTATTTAAAATATGAAATATCAAAACATGTGAGAGACACCTAAAGTCACATTTGGGGGAAAATTTATAGTCATAGAGGCAAACAATTAAAAATAAGAAAAGTTAAAAATCAATATTTTAAATAAATATCCATACAAAGAGTCAAACAAAAGACCACTAAATTTAAATTAAATAGGACTGAGAAGTGACTCAAGTCATAGAGCACTTCCCTAAGAGGCATGACTCTCTGAGTTCAATACCCAGTACTGCAAAATGGAAAACAAACCAAAAACCTAGAAGTTCCCAGATTTCAAAGCACCAGGCATGGAGGTGCACACCTGTAATTCCAGCTGTTTCAAAGGCAGTGATAGGAAGATTATAGTCTGAGGCTGGCCTGGGCAAAAGCTCCAGACTGTATCTGAAAACCAAACTAAAAAAAATTAAAAACACAGAAGAACTTGGAACCTGGCTCAAGTGGTAGAGTGCATGGCCAGCAAGCAAGAGGCCCTGAGTTCAATCCCCAGTACAATAAATAAATAAGTTAATTAATTAATTAACTAATTAATTAATAAAAGAAAATAATGAAAGCAGCACTTAATGAAAGACCAAAAAAGTGAAATGAAAAGAGACACAGAAATAAATAGATGTGATTCCCATGGAAAAAAGAACAAATAAAAATTCACCAATTACTAATAAGAATAACCTAGATGGAAAGAGAAGTAGACAGAGAGAGACAGAGATAGAGATGACGGACTTACAGAGAGCAATAAAGAAATAGACTATAAACATTGAAAACAATACAAGAAAAGGAGCCTACAAAATAGCACTGAAGAATGATCAAGGTCTGTTATCAACCATAACAACAAAAACCCTGAAGTAAAATCTGCAGCTATTTATGAACAGCTGCAGAAATAATTTCATTGAAAATACTCCAAGTTTTCACTTTGAATTTTACCTGTCACACATAATTCAAAGTGAGCCTGACCCAGTTTAGAAACTTTGAACCACAGGAAACATGCCTAGTGCTCACTATTGCTCTCTTGAGAAACAGGACAAAGGTTGTGTCAAACAAAGCTGCCAGAACCTGGGTGGAAATTTCTGGAAAAGAGAAAACCAGTGAGCAAGAGCCTCAAATATTTTTAAAGATACTTCCCATACCCATGGCAGGTATGGGACATATTCCAAACAGCACAGATAGAGATAAACACAAACTAAGTAAACTGAGATTTGAGCTGGTGTTCAAGAGACAGGCTTTCCAGGTTTGGAGGCTGAGATTCCACTAAGTTATCGAGGGTAGGGGAAAAGTGAAACACTCTTAAGGGAAATATAGTAGAATCCATTCAAAATGTCCCGAATACAATATAAAGTGATTTGACACACAAAGAAGCAGGAAAATGTGACCTACTCTCAGTAGAAAAAACACCAACACAGACTCTAGTATGACTCAGAATTAATGAAGATGCTAAAGCAACCAATGTATCTATTTATGCTTCATGATTAAAAGTGAAGTGCTCATAATGAATAGAGAGGTTGAACTCTCAGCAGTGAAATGGAAACTAAGAAACAACCAAAGGATAGTCAAGAATTAAAAAGAATACTAAAACTCAAAAAATTTACACCATGAGTTTAATAGTGAGATTAAGATGGCAGAGGAGTCAATAAACTTAAAGATAAAATACTGATAGAACTCATCCAGCTTAAATAATAGAGAAAAATACTTGAGAAAAAAAGAAGAAAGTTTCTAAGGTTTATAAAAATACGTAACATATAGTCCCCAAAACAGAGAAAAGACAGAATGGAACTGAAAATGTTAATAAATAAGGCTGAAAATTTTCATCATTGTGAGAAAAATTAACCTATAGATCTAGCCTCTTGGTAACACAGGCAGAAAATATGTAAAGAACCATGTTAATGTGGTAGGTGAACAGATGAAGATCAAATGTAAAATAAGTCATCAAAAATAATGATAAATTACATACTACATTCACTGAAATAGTTATTTGAGTAACGCTTCTCTAATAAGGAACAGTATCTCAAAGTGACACTAAAATAGTGAGGTAAATACTCTCAGGTGAAAGGGAACTCAGGATCTTCAGTAGCACACTTACTTAAAGTTCTGCTAAAGAACATTCTTATGCTGAGGGTGATGACATCAGACTAACACTTGAAGAAATTAAGGACATCAAGGGCTGGCTGAGTGGCTCAAGTGGTACAGTGCTTGCCTAGCAAGTGTGAGGCCCTGAGTTCAAACCCTAGTACTGCCAAGAAAGAAACAAATGTTTAAATTTAAAAAAAAATCAGAAACAGTATTATGGTAAACAAAAGACTCTTTTCCCTTAGTCTTTAATATATATGTGTGTGTGTGTATTTATACTCACGTGTGTGTGTGTGTGTGTGTGTGTGTGTGTGTGTGTGACCATAAGACTACTAGAAGAAAATATAAGGAAAATTCTTGACAGTGGTTTGGGCAATGTTTTTGGATATACAGAAAAGCAAAGGTAACAAAAGAAAAAATAGACAAATTGGATTTCAACAAACTATAAAGCTTCTGCACAGCTGTAGCAAGAAAAGGGAAGCCAGAAAAGAAACAGACAGGCTGTGTTCTGACAATGAGACAAGGGGAGGGGATGGCAAAGCAGAGAGATGAAACAAAGAATTGAAACATGAAGGTCACGTAGCACTGGGAAAATGAAATAGCCAATGAAGTCACATGCAGCCATACGTGGGTTGACCTTTGCTTTTTGCTTCTGTAATCTGCCTGCAAGGGTATATAAGGTGAGACCCCTTTGTTTTGGCAGCTCAGCCTTTGGATATGAGTCCATTGGGTCTGTGCTGGCACAATAAATGTTGCTTCTTGCTAATCTGCCTCAGACACTCGTATCTCAGCTAGCAAACTCCACAACATTTCTTGGGGACTCATTATCTGCGATTGCGGAGATGGTGAGTTATCACCTCCCTTGTCACCCGGGTGCATCCCCCAGACCACCAGGAGGAGATCCAACCAGGCACAAACGGACAGCTTGATCCAGAAGGAGATTCATCCTTCCAGCAAGTCGGGATGAGGGCCTCACAAAGGAACCCACTGAGGCACAGGAACCAACTTAGGAGCGCTGCTCTTCATACTGGTAAGAAACTGGGTTCAAATTCAGGCCTGCCTTAGGAGGCAGAAGGGGAGACTGATCACCTCCCAGAGACCACAAGTAACTGCCTGTTGGGATGAAACTGTGTCTCTCAGGTTTACAGAGCAGGGTGGAAGAATTGTGCCTCATGAGAGTGTATAAAAGTGCAAGCCCGAGACACAGCCCAGCTGCGAAGTGATGGAGGAGTCCAGATCCTCAGCTCTGTAGTGAACTCATAGGGTCGAGGGTGAGACCTAGTGGGGCCTCTGGTCTGGAGTTTATACGGACTCACTAGAGCCAAAGAATCACCTAAGTTCCCATGAGGGGAGCAGCAGGAGATGGAGAAAGCAAGTGCTTTTCCAAACCCCTCCCCCTCTGTGTCTGTCTTGCCATCTGGTAACAGGAGGGGATGGGTGGAAATAAGAGTAAAAACACTCCCTCAGAGTGTGTGATTAAAAACTTCAAAAGGGATTTAATGGAGACTATGGAGTTAACTCCTAACAAGCTAAATATCCTTTGTAAAGAAGATTGGCCTGCTTTAGGCATAGGATGGCCCCCAGAAGGGTCACTAGATAAAACTGTGATTAATAAAGTTTACAGAGTAATTGTAAAAATAAATAAGTAAATAAATAAATAACCTTAACACCCAGGAGAATGGGAAAAGCCAAGAGGCTAAAACTGGTCTTCAAAAACCGGACTCTGTTGTCTATTTAAGTTCAGGTAGCAATTTATTGGGTGGACTGAGAAGAAATCAGAGTCTTTCAGTCTTGATGGGTAGCTTTGATTTTGCACATCTTCTCTCAAAATGGGCATCCTGAAGGAGGACTGAGGCTCAGCAGTAACTGAGCTCTTATAAAAATTAGCACATGAAGGATGAACTTGCACTGATACATAAGATCTGGTCAGACTTGAAAGAAAAGGAATGTTGCAGAAGAGTTGTGAATGTAGAGAGGGGAAAATGGAGGAATGGGAACAAAATTGGGATGAGGTCTTTATGGATGAAGTGAGGATAAAGAGAGAAAAAAAAATGAAATGTCGTAAGATGTTTGGAGACAGAAAACGATGAAAGGTTTAATATACGCCTTCAGTTGAGTTTTTATGTCTTAAAAATAAAACATAAATAGAAAACAATTTAGGATTATTAAAATATGCTAGAAATACTGAACTTGCCAGCACCTTTACTTCTAGGGAGCATAAATAGGGAGAACCTACTTAAAAGAGTGAAAAAAAGACCAACTTTGACTGTTGCTAGCAGAAAAAAAAAGCTGTTCCAAAAGGTTGGTGCAGTAGGCTTGGTCTGTACGGAGACAGTCGCGAGATGCTTATGTTTCCCTTGCTAATGGCTGGTTGGATTATGCTCACAGTGTGTGTGCATGTAATCTTCTTGAGAACGGTTCTTATTATAGAGTCAAAGTAAAAATTACACCTCTGTTCTATTGCTACTTTTAAGAAATCAGGTGATTGAACTTATTTCAATCAGGTCTCACTAAGATGCAGGCATTCAGGGGTTCACACTCCAGCTCAGACCAGAGGAGAGAGAAGAAGAAAAGCAAAGGGGGGGCCACGGCCCGCAACAAACATCTTGGAGTTTGGGTACTTAAAGAAGTGACCGTCTCATGCTTCATTCTGCCATGAATACAATCTGGAATGGAATTCTCTCTTATAATATACGGGTCTTGTTAACAAATGAGCTTTCTATAAATTGCTTTTATATAAAAGTAACTTCAAGGTTGCTTTCTTTCTTGTTTTTCATGCAAACGTAAGGCTCTAAGGTAAAGGTTTTATGAGTTGTTTTCAACAAATAACAAAAATATATAAAAGATATTAAGGACATGGTTTTTAAAAAATAAAAGGTAAAAAAAAAAAAAAAACTTTTGGACAAAGAAAGGATAATGACAAGCTCCCCCAGAGGGGTCAGATTAACTTGTCACAAAGATATAGATGCTTATGGAAGTGACTAAGTTAACTAAAATCTAGGTGTTACATTAAAGGTTTCATAAGGTAAAAATTTCATATTAAACTGAAACTTAATTCTCTAAGCTTATAACAAGGCTATCCTTAAAATCTTGTATTGTTCCTAATAACGTTTACAAAAAAATTATCTTAAAAACGGATTTTGTTTTGTCAAGATAACTGTCAAGAATTTTTGGTGCTACACCCTCCAGATAGGATAAATAAATAAATAAATAAATAAAAACCTCAAAAGGAGCACTACACTAAAAGTCAAGACCTCCAATTTTTATTGGACTCAACAGAATAACGATATTAGTCCGACTCTTTCCACATGTTGGGTGGAGGGAATTTTTGGCCTGGGATGACCACATCGGGCCTGTTATTTTAGGGGGGGCTCCATTGACTACAGGGGGTGGGATCCTGCTTTATGTCATGAGCCATGTGTTAATGTCAACAATCTGGGATGTGATCTCTTATCAACATCTGGGCCATGATTCTTGGCCACTGTGTTTCCTAACTCCACACTTAGTCCCCATGAATATTTACCTGTGTTCTCTGGTGATTTTGTTGGGGTTTTGACTACTAAGGTAACTGAGTCATGTTCATTTAAGAGTTGGTTTATGTTGGGGTTAACAATGAGGACAGCCATGTTAGGACTAGACCCCCTTCCCCTTGCTGATGGCTTACCTTTATCTCCCTGGATAGATGCCAAGGACAGTTGGACAGACAGTGACCTAACTACAACTTGTCTTTCTTGGTTGCCCAGCAACAGTATCCCTTAGTGACCTTCCTGATACTTTTCCACTAGCCCCATATCTAGCCCAAGCCTGTGTGTGGAAATGGGCTCTAGCTCTCTTGCTGGGTTCCCCCTCCACAGGGCTCCTGCCTAAACAATAAACCCTGTACTGATGTTTGAGCCATCTCTCTGCCTCTTCCATGCCTCTTATTTTCTAACAGTTTATATAAAACTTTCTAGATGACCTCATGGTTAAACAACTGTTGTCTTGGGTGAGTCTAATACAGTTGGTACCCTACATGTGTCTGTGACTGGGTTATTTGGGGTCACTGACACTGTTCCTCCCCACAACTGATAAAAATCTAAGGTTTTACTTCAAAAACAACTAAACTAATATGCATATATAACCTCTATAGAGTTGTGACGCTGTTGCTGCTTCCTATATTTATGTTTTTCAAGTATATCAAGCCTTCTAAAATACAAAATTTAGATAAACATGATAACAAAAAGTTAGTGGTACTGATATACTGTTCTGTTAGTTGATAAATTTTCCATCAGAATTTTAACCTGAGTCTTAAGTTTTTGTCATTCCAGTTCTGATCCTTCTGGGGCATTTACAATCAAGTCCATAAAAAATGATTCTAATAACTGCTTATGTCAACCAGTTTAGCTTTTTAAACGTCTGCTTTTGTTGGATTTTGTTTTGCATTGTCCTTGTTTAGAAGCCCACTGCCTAAGAGTCACTCCTTCTAAGCCTCTTTGCTGCTTAAATTTGGCCAAAAGGGTCTAGTTGGACTGACTCCTGCCTGATCTGTTCATTATTTACCCCCCCCACACACACATGGGACCAAAACCAACCAAACAAACGAAATCCAGAAAAGTATGACCAATCAAGAAAGATCTACAGTCTATGGCCCTGCAACCCTGAACGCACCCTGGTCTTGGAAGCTAAGCAGGGTCGGGCCTGGTTAGTACTTGGATGGAAGAAAGATCTTCAGAGGAGACTGCTCAGAGACAAGCAGTTTGGAGACAAAGGGGGAATGCCACAAAGTTCAAATGGAGTCACTGGTGCCAGACCTCTCAAAAATAACCAAGGCCAAGAGGATTAAAGAAACGGTTCTTATGCATTTGTGGCTACCTGGCGTTAAAGCCCTTCTAGACACAAACTCACATTTTTAGATAGGGTCTGCTACTTAAATAGAGACAAAATAACTATTTTTACTGGCTCTAAACATGTCCTTTGTTACTTAAAGATAGTGGTTTTAACTTTTTTTAAAACAACAGGTTTTCTTGGACATATACACTGATAATATATTGTTGCCATGGTAATTCTACTCAGTTTAAAAAAAAAGACATTGTCTACATAAATATATATACATATATATATATATAAAATGTCAACCCATTAAAACCCCATTGGAAGGGCCCTTTTGTTTTTATCTTGTCTACTCCCACCACAGTTAAAGTAGCAGAGATTGCTCCTTGGATCCACTACAGTTGAGTCAAGCCAGCTGATCTCGAGTGGGAGTACATCCCTGATCCAGCTTCACCATGCAGGATCACCCTCGGGGACCTGAGCAACCTCCCTTGCAGGACTCCACTTCCCAGGAAACAACAGGGAACCAAAAACAGTGGGATGACAGCTCTGCTCTAGTCACTCTCAGGAAGCTGACTAGTCAACACACGTTAGAAGCTTGAGGAGTTGACTCTCCAACAGGACAACTGGACTGTTTTTACACCAGTTATCTCACTGTGATGCATTGTCTGCCCTTGTTTGTATCTGTTGAATAATTCTCACGATAATCTTTGCCATAGGCAGAAACCACCCCCTCTGATTGGACTCACAGTGAAAGGTTTTTATTTGCTCTCTTCTCTCTCTTTTGGGAATTACTATTTATTGTTATTGATGAGGTTTCCCTTCGTGGTCTCAGAGCCCTCCTCCTGTGACCGATGTATGCACACTACTTGGTCAGGAAGTATTGTCGCTAGGACTTTGCTACTATTCCGTACTTACTATTCTTGTGCAGGCACTGTTATTGGGTCATGCACTCACAACTATACCATATATTCAGTGTGTTCCCATGGTAATCAGTATATGTGCTTCAACCCCCCTTATTGCCCTCAGGAACAATGGTTAGAGATCAGGAGCGTCCGCAATCCTGGGAACCTTGTCAGCCACACCCAGGAGTATAGCCCTGACAAACCAGTGTCAATGCTCATTGTCTCTGCATGTGCGGCCAGAGACAAAGGTGGACATGGAGGTACAGGCTGTAGCTGTGGAGGCCTAGCTTGAGAGCCTGTACATCAAATGATAAGTGTATGTGCCTGGGAGACAACCCTTGGCCATGTGATGATGTGAGTTCTTATTATTGTCCTTATTGGAATTGTGTTCCATGGGCCTCATGGCAGAGGGCTGAGCACGCAGGCCTCCTTCACAAGGGGACAGCTGCTCCTGACTGCACCATGGCACCTGTAACCCTATAAATTTCACTGTACTTAAGCCATCAGATTGGACATGGGGTGCCTTACAAATTGGCAATTGAAAGGGTAACAAATGGCCTCCTGAGCAAATTATCCAATACTATGGTCCTGCCACATGGGCAGAAGACGGGTCCTGGGGCTATCACACCCCTATATTGATGATTTTAAAAAGAAAAGGTCATAAAAGAGATAACAGACAAAATAAAAAAGCTCACCCATGTCCCCATGTAGACTTGGAGAGGATGGATCCCAATGTGTTTGGAGGGTGGTTTTCTGCCTTAGGTGGATTCAAAATGCTGATAGGGGCAATGGGCCTAATCCTAAGAGTACGCTTAATACTGCCCTGTCTGGCTCCCCTGATGCTACGGTCTATCAAGACTATTATGGAGGCCAATATAGAAAGGAAAATGGCCACACATGTAATGATGCTATGGAAATACAAACCCCTAGATCAGGGCTCTTTGACCCCGGGTGGGTCCGAGCATCAAAGAGGGGAGTAATGTAGCAAGAGAGGGGAGGCCGGAAAAGAAACAGACAGGCTGTGTTCCGATGATGAGACAGGGGGAGGGGATGGCAAAGCAGAGAGATAAAACTTAAAGAATTGAAACATGAAGGTCACATAGCACTGGGGAAATGAAATAGCCAATGAAGTCACATGCAGCCATATGTGGGTTGACCTTTGCTTTTTGCTTCTGCAACCTGCCTGCAAAGGAGGTGAGAGTCCTTTGTTCTCAGGGCTCAGCCTTTGGATACAAGTCCACTGGGTCGGTGCTGGCAGACCCAGTTGCTTCCTGCTAACCTGCCTCAGAAACTCGTATCTCAGCTAGCAAACTCCCACAATGCAGCAAAGGAAAAAGCCAACAGAGTGGAGAGATAACCTACAAAATGGGAGAAAATACTTGCAAGTTGTATATCTGGTGAAAGGTTAATATTCAAAACATATAAGGAAATCATACAACTCAATAGTAAGAAAACAAATTTAATATGGGCAGAGGATCTGAGTAGAATTTCTCTAAAGAAGACAATAAAAATGGCCAAAACAAAGATGTGAAAAAATGTTCAACAACACTAATCAGGGAAATGCAAATGAAAAACCACGATAAGATATCACTCACATGTGCTAGAATGGCTGTTCTCAAAAAGATAGAAAGTAACAAGTGTTAGTGAGGCTGTGGAGAGAGGAAACCTTTATACACTGTTGATGGGAATGTAAATTGGCACAGTCATTATGAAAACAGTCAAAAAATTAAAAAGAGAACTACCACATGACTCATCTATTCCTCTGGATGTATTTCCAAAGGAAATGAAATCAGTATCCCTAAGCGACATCTGGACTCTCATGTTTACTGCAGTATTATTACAGGAGCCAAAATATGGAGTCAACCTAAATGTCCCTCACCAGATGAATGGATAAACACTAAGTGACATACATACGATCATGAGATGCATGATGATGTTTGGGTCAGTGATGGATCACATATATGACAATGGTCCCATAAGATTGTATCACGTGGGGTCCATACACTGTGATGTTTGCTCAACAATGAAATTGTCAAATAATGCATTTCTCAGAATGTATACCAGTCATTAAACAGCACATGACTGGGTATATCTATATATTAAAGAGCATGGTATAATAATAGGATATTATTATCCAGCCTTAAAATATAAAAAAAGGAAACCCTACTATTGAAAACAATGTGGTTGAATTTGGAGGATACTATGGCAAGTGAATAGGCCAGGCACAGAATTGATGAGTGTTTGGTGAAGGATTCATCAAATGTTTTTTATGCCCAAATATTTTTATATGAATGTATTAGAAAAACATGACAGAATTTAATTTCCAAATATATTAAGGTAAAGTTGTTTACGATGTTCTGTCATTTTTTCTAATACCTCATTATGGAAATGTTTGGACAAATTCTTAGAAAATGCAAAGTACCATAACTAACAGAAAATCAGTACAAAATCTGAGTGTTCCACATTCTTAAAGAAATTGAACGTGTTATTTGCAAATTTCCATTTCGAAATGTACCAGTGCATTTTCTCTAATATTTAAATAATAAGCAAAGTTAATCTTACACAAACTTGTCCAGATAATAGAAAAATAATGAATACTTCCCAACTTGTTTTATGGGGCTTATATAATAACGTTGATACCAAAACCTAACAAGGCTATAACAAGAAAATATAACTCTTATGAATTTTAATACGGTGATTCTATGGCTAGGGAGGCATTAAAGATACAACCTTGTAGGCCCAAATTCACATCTGTTATCATAATCTCAGCTCGTGGAGCCCCAAGAGAGATGACTTTTCATAATTCTTTCTCAGAAATTCAGATGCAATCATTTTAAGATCAGCAGTTGTAAACACTTGTTTTGAAAACTTTCTAAGTAACAGATAAAGATATAATAGGCTGTTTTCATGAAATGATGCATAATTGTTGAAGATGGTTTAAAAATACAAATGGTAGAAATGAGTTTGAAATAAACAGTATTTGTTTACTACTTTGGGAGGATCCAGAGAACATCTTTGAGGCACATGAATAGCCCCTAAGTCTTCCTCACCACACTTCACACCCAACTTCTCTAAGAACATCCTACTCCCATCTGAGCACAGGCTGAGCAGTCCACAGACATCAGTTCACAGGCACCTCTTTAGTTACCCCAGAGAGGATTAAGACTGTCAGCCAGGATGCACTGAGAAAGTCAGTGTTTCACTTTTAAATTACTAAATGAATTGTTAAATCTAGAGAGTAGAGAATCACTTTGAAAAGCAACATTTTTACTGTAAATAGCTAGATATATTCAGAGGGAAAAGAATGATTAGGCCTTTTTTGTTTGTTTCCTTAGATCAGCTTCAAAATGCTAGTAGCCTAAAGGACTCAAATAAAACATGGCTTGGATTAGTTTTCACGAGCAGTGTAAGGAAGCGTTTCAAAGAGAGAAAGAGAAAAGCTCTGTGATGTAGGACCAGTGAAGGCTTCAGAGAAGGGGCCTCTGACTTTGTCCTGCCCTGTGATGAGCTACCTAAACCTTCAGGGAATCTTGGCTTCCTGGGGAAGATAACAAGTGGAGAAACCATGAGTGCCTGCAGACAGAACAGGAAGCCAGACTCCTGAGGCTCTAGGATTATGGAAGTATTAGTAATTGTTCTGTACTGTTGAGACAGATGGAAAAGTAGTTGAATGAGGGTCAGTAGATCGAGGGCTTCCTTAAATCATGCCTTTAGCAATGTCGCACACTTAGTAGAAGCCAGGTTTTATAGTAAGAGACTTCAGCCCTGAAGATAGGAAGAGAAAGAGTGATGCTCCCAAAACAAATGAGAAATACTTGTCAGTAGATGTCAGCAGAGGACAGAACTTGATGGAGAACCAGCGGTTCTCCTCCAATACCCACGTTAGACTATTAACCCTGTGCCTCCCACACCTCCTTTCTGACCTTAGAGAAAAACCCTAGGAAGGTGGAAGCGGAGAAGGTGCAAGTGATTGGGTTCAATTAGGTCACACTTTTATACTGACATTTAAAATCTTACAGAAATCTGCCTCCAACTTGCCTTTCCAGCTTTGTCCCTGAATTTCCATATGCAAAAGTTTGAGTCAGCCCTTCACTTCCTCACTAGTATGTCTGAAGGTTTTTACTTTGCATATTTCTCCTGAGTTCCCTGAAATTCTCCAGAGATGTGTTATTTATGTCTTAACACATTGTCAAATGTGGTGAGCCCATGCTTCTTAGTGAACTATGAGCTGAATGCAGACAGGTTAATGAGTGAAAAATGAATGACTAGAACATCCTTTTTGAATAACTCTATGTGGAACTTTTATCTGACTTTCTAGGAAGAGGTAATGTCCCATTTTTTCTCTAAGGATTCAGGGACCATTTCAGCATAATTTTGACTCCTATAATATATTTCATTTATTGTTATTTTATAAAGATAATAAAGGATAAAAGGCAATGATTGATAACATGTTATCATATACATGATATTTGCATATATATGAATGCATAATCACTTCCAAGAATATAATCCTCTTGAAAGAGACACTGTACTTTTGATGAAGATCAAATTAGGTGACTAAATTCAAGCTTCTATACCAATACCTTCCCCATTTTTTCACAATGCTAGTCAAAGAGATAGACAAAACAATGATAATATAGCAGACATAAACAAAACTGTCTTGTCTGGGACTCTCGGTACTAACAGAATAACTGAATTCATTTGGTTCCTATTTCATGAGAGTAAGGCTCAGCAAACTTCACAGGCAATGCTTCCTACAGTCTTTATGGGGAAGGTTTACAGAGAAGGGAGTTGTCTTAAACAATGCTAAGGTGCAGATACCTTAAAAGCAACTGAGGCCAATAGGAGAAGGGGACCAGGAACTAGAGAAAAGGTGAGATCAAAAAGAATTAACCTAGAAGGTAACACACACGCACAGGAAATTAATGTGAGGCAACTGCCTGTATAGCTATCCTTATCTCAACCAGCAAAAACCCTTGTTCCTTCCTATTATTGCTTATACTCTCTCTTCAACAAAATTAGAAATAAGGGCAAAATAGTTTCTTCCGGGTATCGAAGGGGTTGGGGGGGGAGGGAGGGACGGAGTGGGTGGTAAGGGAGGGGGTGGGGGCAGGGGGGAGAAATGACCCAAGCATTGTATGCACATATGAATAATAAAAAAATAAAAATTAAAAAAAAAAGAATGCTAAGGTGGGACATACAAGGGGTAGTAAGCTTCTGTGTTGTCATTCTCAGGCTAAGTTTGTAGCCAATTCACACTAATGACTTTACTGCTTGCAAACGCAACATTTAGTTAAATTTTAATGGGTGACACTATTGAAAATGCAAGTTAGTCTTATTAATAATCACCTAGTATCATTATTTTTGCATTCATTAAAGTAAACCAGGAAAGTTGAATTCAAAAAACAACTTTTTATGTATCTTAAGTGTATTAAGTCTGGGAAGTTTCTTAGGTTACATGTACAAGTTATGACTGTCTATTTTTCTTTTTCTCTATTCTTTAATCTTTTAATTCAAAATGACAAACGGGCAACTGACTTTGGAAGCAAGAGACAAAATAATATTTTGAGAGAGTCAGTGATTAAAATAGATATCAATTTAGACACAAAAAAAGAAATAAAAAGGAAAAGATTGACATTTGCCCCTCAGGAAATATTTACATTTTGTAAATTTAATATATATTTACATTATGTACTTAATGTTTTTTTTCCTAGAAGCAGTAATGCAATGTTTTCCCTATTTTACCCGAATTAGTGAACATTGTATCTGTTCACCATTTTTACATCAGTTTCAAAACTTTTCATTGTAATACTTTTAGTTTTTATCATTCCTATCTATTTTTCCTCTATAGTGACATGGCAAGAGAAAAGAATGTTAGGACCTAGCTTTAGCATAGTAAGTTTGAATTCCTTCTTAAGCGCTGATTCTTTTATTAAAAATATCTAAATTTTAATACCAATGGAGAGACTCCAGTTAAACATTCTCTTACTGGAATCAGATTTCCTTTAATGATTATCACTGTGATAAGTGGATAATGAATTATTTTCCTCTGGAAGCCTGAAATTTAATTTTGAATGGCTTGAAAAAATACATCTGGCTTTTTACATATTAAATTTTGCAATCTGATTTATTTTTCTTTTGAGTAATTTACATACTCATTTTATAATGATGAATTTAGTTTAGACACATTCTACTTGTTTTCAGCAGGTGTTTCGTGTATTTAGTTTTTCTATGGACAACAAATAATATTTGTGTAAAGATATAACTAGATCTCCAGAATTCAAATGCTTATTGTAAGTTGCTATCTACCTAGAATAATCTTTACCAAATCTATTCTCTATAATATGCAAGCATAATTTATTTTTTTCAATAATTTTACTACATAATTTTATTAAGATGTTCATTAATAAACCTTCTCTTTCAGCTTAAAGCAAAGAGAAATAGTTATTGATTAAGAAAAAGAATGAATCAATTCCTTTCATGTACATTTCTGTGATGACAAGACAGGTAGGTCACTTTGTGAGGATCAAGAGCCCACTGCTGCTCACTTTTTACCTGGTGGTCCCCACACTTCACTTTCAATCACAGTTGAAGGCTTGACAGTTTTCTGACGGAATTAAAAATTTGTTCTGGACATGTAAAGAGTGTTATAGTTCTCTTGATAAACTGCATTCCCGTAAAGGTTTTTTTTCTGGATTTAAGTCAAATTTTCCCCTTTATTTTTAGATTTCTCTGAACAGATAGACATGTCAACATCACCTCTGCCCTTCTTCCCTGAGCCTCCAGCCTAAAGTGGCTGGTGGTTTTGACCTCAGCACCTTCCTGCTCTTAGCATCAGCAACAGGGGACTACTAACTGTGACAGAACTTAGCCAAAAAACACTTTGGTATTGTTCCTCTACTCTCTGTGGCAGCCTTGTACTATAACATTGTATATGACTTCCGCTTAATCTCTTCTAACTTCATAACTTTATTCCATGTTTTATCTGTGTCATCATGCTCTAGACTCATTTAATTACAGATATGTTATTTATGCTGCTTTCCAATGTTTGAAATACAGTAAATGGAAGGCACTAGTCATAATTTCATGTTCTGTACAGCTACAATTAACTTCAGCTGATAGTCTTTGTTTGAAAATCTTAGTTATTTATTAAAATTTGGAAATTAAACAGTATAACCTTGACAACATAAGTATAATAACCTCTGTAGAACATCCTCATTTCATTAAATAAGATAGATAATCCATAACCTACAGACAAATAAAATATAATTTTTCCAACAAAATTTATCTCGCCATATTTCTAACACCAATTACTTCCACCTTATATTTTGACATTTTGTTTTTATTCTGTTTTAAATTCTCATTTTTTTCTAATTATATTTTATAACACAAGTCAAAATCTATACCCCAGATTCTTCTTTAATGTCTCTGAAACCCACCCTAAAGATATTTTATATGAATATATTTCTTATATTAAATCTATGAAAACTTCCAGTAATCAGTTTGCAGTAACCAAAATGTCTCAGAGATTGCCAGTTATTTTATAACATGCAGCTCCTTTCTTTACATTTTAATTAAATTAAAAGTAATTAAAGAAAACACCTTACCCCAAAAGTTTTCTGGCCATGGACTCCCTAAACTTGTTGTGTTATTTGCCATAATATCCACAAGAAAGAGAAGACAGAAAGAAAAGACAGTATGTCCAAAAGAAGCAGTTTGATTCTATGCCTTTGCGGTTCACCCAAAGAAAAACAATTTTCACACAACCCTTCATATACTTGTGTTTGCATAAAAGGAAATAAGTGTATCATGTTTCCTGCTTTTATACTCAAATTAGCAACTGTTTTTCTTATCTTGGAATTCCACATGGTTCCTGAGACACAAAACAATTTCCTTCTCGTCATTTCCTCAGCTAAGTACCCTCCTTTCAGCCACATCCAAAGCTGTTTTGGACCAAGAGCCTCCTTGGTTCCTCATCCCCTTCTAACATACAGAGGGATGCCCGTCGCAGCTACAGCGCTTTGAATTAAATCTATATAGGATGAGAAATAGACTGTTTTCCAATGTTTGAAAGTTACCTTCAGACAGTAACTTTCAAAAAAAGGGGCTATTCAGAATTCCATGGTACATTCAACTACAATTAATTTCAGCTAATATCCTTTGTCTATAAATCTGAGCTACTTATTAAAATTCTTACCATATATCTTCCACTAGTTTATATGTTCATTTTGAAAGTTATTTCATAAATGTTTAAGCATAATTTATATGTCATTTTATTACTCTTAATTGCTATCTAAATATGAAAAAGATAGCTTCTACATTGAAGGAACCTATTCCTTCAATAAATGAGAAACTGTCAGAATGTTAAATGCTACAGGCAGACACAATGATGGCGGGAATTTGTTTCTCAGGGAGAGGTCCAAGAGAGCTACACAGGAAAGAATTATAGGAAAGCTTTCAGGAGATGTAGGTTAGTTAAAATTGTAGTGATCTTTGTCCTTCAGCTTTGGCAGTCTCAACTAGATCCTCTGGGCACTGGAGCCACTGGAAGCTGGACAAGTAGTGCCACCTTGCAGGGGGGAAGCTGGTTGTCTCCATCCTCAAATAACTCTGCATGAACTCTTATAAAACTCTCGCATTAACGCCAAGTCTCCAGAATATGATTTGGTGTGAGGCAGCAATCATCTTTATGAAGTCTAATACATTCCTGAGAAGTTCTAGGAATATCAGAAAAAAAATGACACGTATTAATTTGTACATTCCTAATTCTCCCAAAATGCTGTTGTTTCTATTCATTTTCTCTGTTTTTGTGAATTTAAAGCAACTATAAATTTATCGGTAAAATGTACACATCAACAATCTAAAAGGATGTTATAGAACATTCAGAGAATGCACTAAATAAATGAAAAATTCACCTTTGAGATATTTTTGCTGAAGTTTATTTCCACATAATTCAGTAAATAATTATATTATTGCCTCAGAAATGCTCACATTTCAAGAGCAACATTTACTTTTTTACTATTACTGGCAAAAATTAATAAAAGAGAAAATTGAAAGAACATGCTATTTCTGAAAAAATATAACCTGGATAAAAGTAAATTGAAAAACTGTCCACAATTCTTAAGTATAAAGCAGAATTCTTCAATTACTATGCATATTTTTAAATATATATTGTACGATTAAGGTCCACCTAATTTTGATACATCCTAATTTAAAAAATATCTATAACTTCAAGAAGGGCTGTTCATACTGTGCTTATGAGTGGAGTGGATGGCTGGCTAGCTTTCAACCACCTTCTGTGCTGACCCTGGGCTCATTCCACCTCAGGGCTGGGATGTAGGTTGAGGTTTCCTGTCATTGTTTTAGACTTAGCCATGAGGATTTTCTAGCAATAAATTTTCACTTTTGCAGATGGTCAGAACCTAGTCAAAACCCCAAAGGAAATTCGGTTTCTGTCGATTTATAACCTAGAAATATTTCTCTCTGTTGGTAAAGTTTGTTGAGAGCATTAGCTCTTATCTGTGCATTTGACTTGCTTGGTAAGGATTCCTACTTTTCCCTGGCACAGATCCACAGCAGTGGGTGTTTATGTCTGTGTGATTTTTGAGTCCCATGACTTGTCATGCCAAAACAGGAAGTTGATTTTTATCTTTCAAAAATGTTAAGTCTGCTTTTGTCCTGCTCATTATTTCACAAGTTGTGTCTTTACACCAGAGTTCTCCAGTCATTATAAAATGCATTTGGAAGATTGTTCTCACCTGGGATCCTCCCAAGACTCACTCACTCTCTTTGCTCACATTTCTGGCCAGCAGTCAGCTCTTCAATGACATTCATTGACCACCTTGTCTAAAGTGTTTGCACTTAACGAATCAATTCAGGATACAATACATATATATATGTACATATATACATGGAAAGTCATAATAAAACTCTCTGAGTAGATATCTTAAACAAAAAAAAAATGTCTTTTTTCAAAAACAGGAAGGTAAAACAGATCCTGTCTGAGGGGTTGGTACCAGTGGGAGGGAGAGGATGTAAGGAAAGGGTTTAGGAAAGTGTATGTGGTGGAAATGTACTTGTGTATGAAAATGGAAAAATGAGACCTGTTGAAACTGTTCTAAGAGTGGGGGGAGGAGGGTAAAGGAGAATGATGGAGGGGGTGAATTCAGCTATGATATATTGTAAGCACTTTTGTAAATGTCACGGTGTACCCCAGTACAACAATAATATAATAAAATAAAAAAATAAAATAAAATATACAATAAAATACATAGAAAAAAATAAAACATTCCCACTCAAACCATGCTCCCATGGCCCTACATTATTATGTATTCAGAGCACTTACCACTTTCTGACGTTATGCTACAGGTGTGTCTTAGTCACTTCCAGTTGCTATAACAAAATAATATAAACTGAATGGCTTTAAAACAACAGAAACTTCTTTCTCGTCGCTCTGGAGGCTGGGAAGTCCCAGCTCCAGGCGTTGGCCAGTTGTGTGACTGTTGATGGCTGACTTCCTCACAGAGTCTGTTCTTCCTCTGCCTCACATGGTAGAAGGTAGGAAGATTTGCTGTTAGCCTCCCATGCATCAAGGCTTTGCCCCCTCACCTGAGGTCCCTCCTCCTAGTGCCACCACATTTTTGGGGAGGATTTCAACATATGAATTGAGGCAGGGCATACATATTAAGACTGTATCAGTAAATTTTGCTTTGGGGACATTGTTTTTAATTTTTTTCTTAATTTTGTTTTTGTCTTTTTAATGAGAAATAAGTCTCATGACAATGGGAAGTGCTATGGTGTGTGTATGGTTTCAGTGTGTCCCCCAAATTTAGTGTTCTGGAAGCCTGGTCTCCAAGGAGGTGTCATGAGGGCTCCACTCTCACAAATGGATTACTGCTAATCTCACAGAGTAAGCACTATGGCACAGGAGCAAATTCCTTACCCTAAGAATAGATTATTATTTAAAAAATTCCAGCTTTTTGTCTCACCATGTGACATCTGCATTTGCTTCTGCTGCTGCAAGGCCATCTGCAATGAGACTCTCACCGGAGCCAAGTGGATGCTGGTGTGATGGCTTTATAAACCTCTTTTCTTTATAATGGACCCAACCTTGGATATTTTGTTATAGCAACACAAAATGGAGCAAGACAGAGACTTCATTGATCTTACTCATATCTGTATCTTTACTGGCTAAAATAGCACCTTGAAGACAAATAGGATCTTAATAAATATTTATCAAATTAGGGAAACCAAGTAGTTTGAAGTTTTCTTAAGGTGAAAGTACTTTGCACATTTCCCAGTCAGATAATAACAAAATGTCACTTAACACTTAAAAACAAGTTAAAAATATTTATGCACAGACATTTCATTATTTTTAAATTTTGACTTAAAACTTGATAGAATCAAATAATACCAAAGAACATTGTCATATTTAAGAGAAGACTCACAACTGACTTGCAATTCCTTTTATAGCATTGTCTTTTAAAGTTATCATGGGTTTTATTTCTTCCACATTAACCTGCTCCAATTTCTCTGAACTGAGAATACTCTTAAAACATACAAGAACCACCTACAAAAATTTAAAATTTAAATCTATTTGAAAAACTTCAAGGTTTTAAAAGGTAACCTGAAGGATGAGATAAAATGTAAACATTATTTTGATATATTTAATATATTTATGCCCTGAGACCGGTGGCAGTGGATGACAGCTTCCTAGCAGGAGCCTCATAGCAAGAGCAGTGGCAGAGAGGCTGCCACCAGTGGGAGTGGCCTCTGGCTCCTCACTGCCCTTGGGTCCTGTCAGCAGCAGTGTCATGGTGGCTAGAGCCACCAAAAAGTCAAATTGATACTGGCTAATCGGGACAGGTGGCAGAGAGACACCTCCTACTGTGGGTCCTGGCCCAAGGAGCAAAAGAGCTGTAATGCTTCACACTTTGGCTGACCCAGGATCTAGAACCCCAAGCAACTGCCCTAGCTTTAAAGGCCTCTGAAACCACCACTGTCTGCTGTCATCCACTGCTGTGACTTATAAACACCTGCCCTGAATAACTGAAGGAGGTCCTCCTCACCTACCCACATTCTCTAGCTAAGTAGAGCCAGTTGGTATGTGACAAAGTCACACACAGTACATGAAAACTGAACTGCTGAGTTTTAAGGTCTTCCAGATTGCAGTAGATAAAGATAATTTCCCAGGCAGGGGTGGCATTTTTTTCCCAGTAAATATGTTTTCAGGAGTACCTGGGTGAGGCAATGCTTAGTGAAGGTCAAATTAAAGAGAGGAATTGGCTCAAAACTAAACTGTGAAGAACAAAGCTTGAGCCCCAGGTGTTAGATCCAACAGGTTTTGGGTTGTGTCTTTAGGATTTTCTACATATGTGATTATGTTTTCTGCAAACACATAATGTTGACACTACTTCCTTTCTAACTGGGATGCTTTTTCTTTCTTTTTCTTCTCTAATTGCTCTGGCTGAGACTTCTAATACTGTGTTGTCTAGAATGGGCATCCTTGTCTTGTGTCTGATCTTAGAGGAAAAGTTTTCAGTTTTTTCTCATGGATTACAGTGTTAGTTGTGCAACTTTTATATGTGGTCTTGATCATGTTGAGGTCATTTCTTTCTATGTCTATTTAGTTGGGTTTTTTTAAAATCATGAATGGACATTGAATTCTGTCAATGATTTTTTCTGCATCTATCCACGTGATACTATGGTTTTGTTTTTTTTCTTTTTTTTATTGTGCTGGGTGGGGTACATTGTGGCATTTACAAAAGTTCTTACAATATAACAAATATATCGTATTTGATTTTTTTTCTGCCATAGTGACATAACTTATTGATTAATTGCCATATGTTAAACCATTCTTATATCCCAGGAAAAAAATCACACCTGCTTATGGTATGTATCTAAGGTTTATAATCTTGAATTTGTTTGCTAGTATTTTATCAAGGGGTTTTGCATCAATGCTAACTAAAATGAGATATTAAGCTGTATTTTTCTTGTGGCATTTTTTTTCTGGCTTTTGTATCAGGGTGATGATGCTGGCCCCATAAAATGAGTTTTGGAAGTATTCTTTCATCTTCTGTCTTTTGGAAAAAATTAAGAAGAATCAGTAGTAATTTTTGTCTAAATGTTTAAATTCAATAAAGAAGCAGCATATGAAACAACAGGCAACAGTCAGTGGCATTTCTGTGCATAAATGATAAACTATCCAAAAATGAAATGAAGAAAACAATTCCATTTATAATACCAATAAAAAAGAGATAAATGACTAGGTATAAATTTAACCAAAAGGTGAAATACTTATTACCGATCATTATGAAATGCTGATGGAAGAAACTGAAGAAGACACAGATACATGGAAAGACATTCTGTGTTCATGGATTGGAAGATGTTTGCTAAAAAGTTCATTTACTCAAGGTGACCTGTAGATTCAACGTAAACCCTATCACCTCTCAACTCACGTGTCTTAGAACTCTATGTCTGGGAACTTAAAGTACATTCCTTTAAGAAGGTTATTTTTCCAGACATGTTTGTCAGAGCAAATTGAGCTGCTACTTTAGCTTTTCATTTCAAACTCTTCTGGCACCACAAAAGCACAGTCCAAAACATAGCCTCCTGACACATGAGCATGGGCTTTCGGTTGAGAATTCACGGAGGAGTCTTACTTTCTTCCCCCATCTTCTGGAGTCATGGAAAGATAGAGAAATACTCCAAAGAACTACTTTTCTATATTGCATTTTATTGACAGCATGGTCTGACAGCCATCCTTAGGACAAAATAACAACTATAGACATTTCTGATTCAGCTTTAACACTATATAATTTGTCAAATTTATATATATTTCATGATGACTTAAATCAAGTAATTAATTTATCCTTCACTTCACAGTCACCATTTTGTTGTGTGTGTCAGGGCACATGTGTGGTAAGGAGAGGACTGTTAAGATCAGCCCTCAGCAAATTTAAGTTTGCAGTATTGTTACATCTCCAAAATCTATTCATCCTACACAACAGAAAACCTGCATCCTTCGGCCAGCCTCTCCCTATGTTCCCTCCTTCCCACCCCTGGAAACATTTTTATTCTCTGCTTCAAGAGCTGGATGTAAATGAAATCATGCAGTATTTGTCTTTCTGTATCTGATTTGTTTCATTTAGCATAGCATCTTCCAGTTTCACCCATGCTGTCTCAAGGTGACAGGATTTCCTTCTCTATTGTGGCTGAATATATACATTGATACTTACACTGTTCTTTAAGGATCTATTCCAAGGAAATATACACACAGTTTACTGCAGCATAAGTGTAATAATAAAGTTCAATATTTTTATGAGGTAAATAAATAATAGCAAAATTGGTGAACCAGCTTAATGTCTGTCCATAGGACGTTTCTTATGGTGCAATTCAATTCTGTAGATTTAGGTAAATTCATATGAAACAAACTAGGATAATTTCTAAAATGTATAGTTAGGTTAAAAAATTAGACTGCCAAATTAAGATGATAATATTTAAATTTGGTTAGAAAAGGAAGTTGAATGTGTGCACAGATATACATATTTTTATGTTATCCCATGGAACTGCATGGAAGAAAGCCTCAACATATTGCTAGTGGCTAAGTCTGCAGGGAAAATGGATATTGTTGGAGCTCAAAAAATGGTACTCCAAAGGGAGCCTCAGAAGCAAATTTTCTCCACCATCTTCTGCCCTCTGGTCTCTTACCCCTCGTTTTCCCTGAGAAAAAAACTCACAGAAACTGGAGTCCCTCTTCTCCAAGCAGGTCATGAAAGCTGGAAGGCCTTTTCCCCAAAGCAAACCATAAGGCCTACAAATATTGTTCTAATCTTCCCCTCCCCTTCTGTTTTGGAACTAGCCATAAAGACATTCTCTCATCTAACTCGAAAGACAGATTTTTAACAGATAGCCTCCCGAGTAAAGCCTGACTGTTCTCAGGTAACCAAGAGTGAACGGGCAGTTAAGTGCTGACGGATCAGATATGAAAAGAAGTGTCATAGCTCACTTCCTGGTTCTGACTTCAAGTTTGGGTGAATACCTCCTCTGCATTTTCCACCCCTTCCTGCTAAAATGCAGATGCTGCTGGGACAACCATTCAGGACCATGAAAGGAAAATCACAAGTTTGGAATGGTGGAACCAGAATAAAAGGATTCACGTTCCTCATCATTGGCATCGCTATACAGCTTCACCTGTGTTTTCACATAAGCAAGAAACAACTTCATTTTAAGTTCTACTGTGTTCTCTATGACAGTAAACAAAACTCTGTCTGTACTCACACAAGGAGCCTTACTGATGCTTCCATGTGACTGGGTAATACCAAACTTAGAAAAGTGCCTTCTTTATCTTAGCAAATCAAGCTTTCATGTGTTATGTCGATACTTCTTTTCAGTCTGAAGATTTTTATCTTAACCAGAAAGAAGAAAAAAGAGGAGCTGATGAGTTTTATGTACCACCTTGTTAGCCTTTTATTTCATTTTGCTCTTGCGACTCTGGTTATAAATTTTTATTTTACTATTATGATTGTTTTGCTGTTCTGGGAATCAAACCCAGGGTCTTAGGCATGCCAGGCACACCCTCTAGCTCAGCTCCACCCCCAGCCCTCTTGTGTTGTTGATGGTAAAAGGTTTTAAAGTTGTATCTTTTACATTCCGACAAAAGCGTAGCATATTCCCATATATTGTTTTTCTGTTCTGTATATTTCTCTTAAATATATGTATCTCAGTTCCATTTGCAATGCAAATTTCCCCACATACTGGCTTTTTGTTGGCTTAACTTCAGCTCCAGTTTTGTGAAATTTTTTTCTCATTCATTTCTGAATTTCTACTGAAGGTTCAGTAAATTACAAAACTCTGCAAATGATTATTCCCGAAATGTCTACCATATATTGAGTTTTTTTCCCTAGATCAAGATGCCTGTCGTGTGTCTCCCTCATATCTTTATTTTATGCCATCTCTTGAGCACAAAATAGGTACTTAAGAACTATAATAGTTACCTTGATTATTCAAAAATCAATGTAATGCATGATTTATTAACTATTTCAATTAATCATTAGCTATTAACCTAATAAAATTAAGTTTTTACTTTAAAATATTAGTAATTTGCTAATACATATTATAAATAACAAAATATTTCAAGCACTTTTTAATAACACACAAACTTTTTTTGGTGGTACTAGAGTTTGAACTCAGTACCTCATGCTTGCTAGGCTTGCTAGGTAGGTGCTCTACCAGTTGAGCCATGCCACCAGCCCTGTTTTGTATAGGGATTTTTTGAGATAGGGTCTTGTGAACTATTTGCCTGAGGTTGGCTTCAAACCAAGATCCTCCTGATCTCTGCCTCCTAAGTAGCTAGGATTACAGGCCTGAGCCATCAGAGCCAGGCTAGCACACAAGTTTGTTAATGGTTCTTAAGCATATCGTGCTTGGCCTTATTGACCATTTGAAGGCTTCTGAGTGAGAAAACAGAGCAAGTGCCTTGATCTTATGGAGCGAGCTTTTTCTCTTGCTTCTTTGTTAGAGTGAGCTGTCTCTAGCTCCTGGTTATTACTGAACCTAACTGGGCTTAACCGGGGGTGATTGGAGATTCAGAAAAGACACAGGATAGACAGACAGACAGAAAGTTGGGGCCAGGTGTGTTGGTTGCTTGGGTAGAGATGCACAACCCTCATTGCTTCTTTTCTGTATCTATATTCTTTAAGGACTTAACTCCTTTACAGTTCTTTAAAATCTTGCTTGTAAAGTCTTCTTTTCTGTTCTTTAACATCTTTTCTTAGACTCACACTGTCCCATGTTTTCTCTTAGCTATTTTTTAACATAATCTCTCTTAAAGTCTTTGCCCCCAGACTTGCACTGTCCCATGTTCTCTTTAGCTTTGCGTTAGCTTAGATTTTCTAAGCCTATGTATAAAGTTCTCAGTGCAGACTTTCTATCAACTTCTCTTTAGTAATTCCTTTCCCTTCAGCAGTCTCCCTCCAGCATTTTCCTTTCAGCAATTTATTTTCCCCCTTCAGCAATCCTTTCTCTTCAACAGTTCTTTCCCCTTCCAAAGCCTCCCATATCAAAAAGCCTCCCTTCACCCAAAAAGCAAAAAGCCCAAAAGCCAAAAGCCCCTAAAGCAAAAAACTGCATCCTCCTTTAGGGAGTCGTTTATACCCAGTGGTAAACAGGGTGGAACAGTGGTTCTTGGGGAGGGGTGTGACATTGTAACAGGAGATACCTGCATTCCTGCTTCTCTGAACAGAAACAACTTAGGAGAAGCAGCTGTTCTGTAGTTCCCTCTTCCATGGCCAGGGCTGTGCCAATCTCCGTCTACAGATAAACATTTTAGGAAAAGTTGTTGCGCTGTTTGCTTATGTCCAGTTCTCAAAGACTTCTCAATTATCCACTTTCCACAACCTTAGAAACAAAAAAATTGATTAAATTCACTTTATTTTGGAATTTATACTGCATTCTATTCTAAATGGAGTCATCAGCCAAGGATTGTTTATGTGACCCATTTCTCTAGATAAATGTACACTTTTTACAAAGTGAGAGCCAGTAATATGACCATTTCATGACCATTTGAAGGTTGTCCTATATTTGAGTGCTTTTTAAATGAGATTTTAGGTGTAGAGGATAGAGGTGACCAGTCTGATTCTTGCACTATATGTGTCACTAATCCACACTTTCTACACACTTCTGTGTTTGTTTTCACCTCTGTCATTTATTTATTTTATTTATTTACTCCTTGTCTCCCCTCACTCACCACTTGTATGTTCTTCCCTCCAACAACAACCTTTCTAATGCTACAGATCTACCAAATATTTGGGAGGGTCCTGGCAAAACTATGGTGTGTTTGAGTGTGCACATTTCCATAAGCAGCACTGTGTTCTGGGCCCTATGCTGTCTCTTATGTTTTCCCACAAAGCACTGATTTTCAGTTCTATTTGCTGTGTGAATATCTGGTGTCAAACAGATCTTTTTGTATAACTGTATTCTGAAACATCATCTTTTGTGCATTCATCAGGAAAATACTGTAAAGATCTCTCTCATAAACACAAATGAGGTCATATTTACAGTCATTTGTTCCCTGCTTAATATTTACTCTGCCTTTGACTCTACACATAATTACTTAATATTTTGAATCCGATTAATCTAAGTTCTTTGTTGGTCTTCCAGTAGTTTCACTTGTAGTTATTTATTTGCTCATGTATTTGGTAATGCTGTTATTATGTTTATATTTGAAGACCATCTAAGGAGATTTTGAGAGGCAGGACTGAGGCTGTTTTCTTCTAGAACAGAGTTGCATTTTTCTGTCTGCTGGGCAGTGGTGCACTTCTAACCTGGGATCAAGCAGTTAGTTTTCATGATGTGGAGTCCACTGGAGACTGCAAATTCAAATCCCAGGCTTACATGATGGCAGATCAATGATTACAAATTCTCAGGTGAAACCTCTCTCCAGAAGCCTAGGAGCTATGGCAGAGCAGACATTTTTCTCCTTATCTCTTGGCCTACTGGGAGAGTTTTGTTTTTTTTTTTTAAATTCACCTTTTCACTAAAGTGTATCCTTTTAAGAATCACAGGTTTATGCAAGAGTTTCAAGCTTGCTTCTTCCTGCTAAGTGGGCCCAAAGCCTTGTTTTCTTTCTCCTGTTAAATCCCAATCCCATAATTGCTATTCCTCCTCTCAACATTTGTATGCGAGCAACCCTAACTTCAGAGTTGTTTCCTTCTCCAGTTGTAATTCTATAGTTTGCTTTGTACGTGATTATGACTCATTTTTGTTTCTGCCTTTGGACATGCCTCTTACTTCCCAGAGTTCAGCTATTCATTTAAATGTATTGGTTTTACTTTTATACTAAGAGAAATGTTTATTGATGGGGGGGGGGGGCGGTGCAGAGAGCATGTGTGAGCATAAGTTTATTTCAGAGAGTTCTTTTTGTCCCTGTATTGGAAAATAGGTTGAGGAGGAGTGTAATTGAGGGGAGTGACTTCTAAGAGACCACTGCAGTGATATGGGAAAAGTATTGTAATTGTTCTAAAAAGTTGGCAGTGGAGCTGTAGAAAACTCTCAGATTCAATCAATGCTGAGAAGCTAAAAATAAGCAGGTGTTGCTGCTTAAGTTGAACAGGAATGAACAGGACACTGCAAATGCAAATGTCAGATAAACCTGAGTGAGAACAGATGAGAGGAAGGTCACTGGTTTAGTTTGGCGCAAGTTAACGTTGAAGTGTCTCTGAGATATTAGAGATTTCAGGTGAGAGATTAAGAGTCAGAAAAAGGCAGGCAGACAGGAGAAGTGTCCAGAAACTGAAAGACACACAATAAAACAAAAGAAGTCACAAAATGTTTTTCACAACTGTTTCACCATAATGCAAACAAATACAACATCAGGAGCTCTGGAGGGAAGCAGGAGGGCACATGAAGAGCATGCAAATCTGTAATTATCTCAAAATGAAAGCTAAGTTTTAACAAGGGAGCACAGGAATTAAAAAAGGAACACACCATTGGATGCAGTAAGGAATTTCATTAATTTCTGAAAGATTGAAATCAGTGACAAGTGATGAATAGGACAGAAGAAAACACAAGAAGAAACCACAAGGAACTGAATCCATCCACCTGCCTATCCTGCAGAGAATCTTGGAACATGAAAAGCCTTGGCTTAGTATGTGTGACATTTGAGAATGTAAACAAAGTGATTAACTGCAAGCTTGTCCATTGTATAGCCCACTGCCCATCTCCCCAACAGCCCCCCCCCCCCAACCTAAGAACAGCACCTGAGAGCCGGGTATCTAGGCAGTCCCCATCCACCTCCCTTCACCCATCACTCCCACTACTTCCCTCCACTCCCATTCCATGATAAAAAATGAAGTTCTTTGTACATTCTGGGGAGAACTAGGGCCTCTCGCCCAGGACTCCACGCTCAGAGTAAAGGCCCAGCATTTATGGAATTTCAAGAGCAACCACCATCTCCCCAGCTACTTCTCGTAAAGCAAAGGCCTGCTCTGTAAAATATGGGGGTTCTTACAATACCTGGCATGGATGGCTATGGTAAGACTTAAATAAGAGAATAGATAGGAATGTAACTTTGTAATATGTAATTGGCCTTGTGAGATTTGATTAATTTTTAAAAAGTGCAACAATAATAATAGTGTTAAAATCTAAGGACGAAGGAAGGAATAGAGGAGGAGGGCTGAAGCCTGGGAGGCAGGGTGGAGCATCAGGGGAGGGGGGCACATGCCTTCCTAACACAGCTGGGGGCCTCTGTTCTCCAAGAGGCCTGCATGCTCTGCCCTCCTACTCTGCTTCAGGTTCCTTAACTCTTAACTTGCTTAAAAATTCACTCACAATTGGTCAAAGATCTACATGGACGACCTAAAACTTTGCAACTACTTGATGAAAACATAGGAAACCCTGGAACATAGGTAATACTTTTCTGAATAGACTTCCAGTGGCTCAGGAAATCACAGCAAGAATTTAAAGGCTTGATCTTAGAAACAAGACATTAGTTAGATTCATTCTAGTTTGGAATTTAAACAGATTCCATTCTTCTCTGAAGGACATCCATAGTCAAGGATTGTTTACATGACCTATTTTTTAGGTAAATGTACACTTTTTACGAAGTGTGCATTTCTCCTGAGCACTCCATGATGTCACTTCCCGCGGGAACTCACAACAGATTGCTTGCTGCAGTTCTTGCTGCTCCTGTCTGCCTGTGACATTAGAGCTACAATCAGAAGTTTCCTGCTTTCAAGTAGTCACAGGCTGCATTGGGATGTTTCTGATGGCATACATAAGGTTACAATGGAGCAGAAAAATTCCTGACACCTTGTGACAACAGTCATTGCACAAGGTGGAACAACACATCCCTCAGGTGTTTGTGCAAACAAACCTATAAAAGTGCACAGTGCATAAGACTTAACAATGGTAATAGTTGCCTATTTCCTGGCTTAGTACTTACCATGCTTTTTATTGTTATCTTACAGTGAACCGCTACTTATAAAGAAAAGCAAGCATACTGTAAAACCGTATGGTGGGTTAGGGCACACCAGCCACACCCAATTCCTGTTCACTGCATCTCTGGATTGCATCAAGAGGCCACATGAGGTTATGGGCCAGTGCCATCTAGGTTTGTGTGAGTGCACTCTGTAATGGTCACCAATGACATAGTCACCAAAAAACGTTCCCAGGAACAGATTCCCACCAGTAAGTTGCATGTGACTTTAACTGGAATGTTGTGACTACAAAACCTTTTCTTTTCTTTTCCCCTTCATACTCTCCTCCTGCAAGACCCCAGGCTTGGCCTGCACCTTCCCCTAAATATTCAGGCACTAAAGGAGTCACTGTGTGTGTGACCTTGGCCAAGCCATTCAATGAGACTTTCTCCTAAACTGTAAGACGGATTTAGACAATTCACCTGAAAGCAAGTAAACCTAAATTCTGTAGGTCTCTGTTTGCTATAGATATTTCACCTACTTGAACATCTTATCTTTCTTTCACTTACATATTTATTTATGTTTATTTGGGGGTTCTGGGAATTGGCTCCAGGGTCTTGCATACGCCAGGCAAGTGCAGTACTATTAAATGTCAAGATCAGTATTTTTGTAAAAGTTACATTTGTGTAAAATAACTGCAAAGTCACATGACTAGTAGAAACAGAGAAAAGGGAAACAGTAAAACAAAGGTAGAAAAAAAATTTTGGTGACTATTATCCCTGTGTCTTATATTGTAATAGTGACATGATTTTATAATTTTGAGTAATTTAAAATAAATTTTAACTGGTAGAAATATACCTAAACGATGAAGATTGGGCTGGATGTGATGGTGTACACTTGTAGTCCCAGCTACTCTGGAAGTGGAGATCAGGAAGATCTCGGTTCAAGGCCAGCCCAGGCGAAAAGTTAGCAAGACCTCATCTCAACCAACAAGCAAGGCATGCTGGTTCATGCCTGAAACTCCAGCTACTTAAGAGGCATATGTAGGAGGATCCCAGCCTAAGGCTGGCACAGCAAAAACTCACGACCCTATCCAAAAAATACTTACAGCAAAAAAAGGGCTGGTGGAGTGGCTCAGGTGGTAGAGCTCCTGCCCAGCAAGCATTAGGCCTTGAGTTCAAATTCCAGTAGGCCCAATGAAAAAGAGTTTGTATTTTTCCATAGATGAGGAAAATATCTTTATCATACCAACTTATCTCAAAGGAATTCATAGTGCACAGAACTTATCACTAGCTCATATAAATTAGCCAGATACAAAAATATTGCCAGTAGTATTTTCTACCAAATGTACTTTTTTTGATGTAAATGAAAATGCTTTCTGAGCTTTAGAAAGAAATTATTATATTTAGAGAACTATAACACTCTAAATAATTGCTTTTCTCTTTTTTTTCTATCGTCCCCACCACCACCACCACCATCTCTAACAATTCAGGAAAATTTTGAAAGCTGCTAACCAGCTAGCACTGGAACAGTTTTTTTTTAAGTCATTAAAAGCTCATTTCCTCTCACTTGGGTCGCACCCTAAAAGAAGAATTCCAGAGGAGGACACACAGAGAAACGCCTTTGAAACTCTGTAATCTATAGAATTGTGTTCCACTGGGTAGGTGGGGGGATTACTATTATTTTTATCACACACAGATTACATTAACAGATAACAAACCCCATCCATCCAAAGTTGTCAGTGCTTTGACGCTTTCTATCTTGTAACTGAGGTTGTGTTACGTATTTTTGAAATACAACTGGTTAGTTTATTATTATAACCTGAATTGGCTCTTATCAAAATAATTGTAGATGTATCATGCGTAAGTAGTAGGTATGCTTCCCAAAGAAAAATTATAATCTATTTTTAGTAAGATAGTGAGTTCAAAATTTAAAGGAGACTATAGAAGCTTATTTTGGTAAAATAGTGACTCATTTTACACAAAATCCAGCCATAAATGATACTTTAAAATAATGTAGAGCTGTATTGTGTGGATTTCTATTTTTACATAACTTTTTCAGTTTTTATTGATTTCAGATTTCATTGTATGTTTTAGCTTGCTAGCTAGAACTTTGTAGAACATGTGAAAAATTGTGACTAACAGCTTACCTCCGATACGTTAGGAATACCTTCCTTCTATTTTTAATGTTTTGGAGTGTAAGTTACATATCAAGAGTGATTTTTGACGTAGCAATGATGCTTCATAGTGCACAGGGTAAAACTTCATCCTCTTTGCCCCTTAAATACTGAAGGTATCAACAGGAGGCACCCAAAGAATTGGAAATGACGCTCTACAGCAAAGAAAACCAGCTGTGAATTCGTGGTGCGAAAAGAAAACCTGCATATTCCACATTAAAGCTAACTGGGTCCCAATTAAAGACAAAAGTGTTACGTTTTTAACATTAAGCAAAAAGAAGCTGAGTAAGAACAAAGATACACCATGATGCCATCACATTGTGATTACAAATTGACATTTAAAAGTGCCCTCAGGGTTGATTTACCAGTCACACTCAAGGACTCAATTATTTCCTTTGTACTTCTCTTGGTGACTTCAAAGTGACTGAATGGAACAGAAGACCAGAAAGTAGTCAGGTGATGCTGTAATGCTGGTGTAATAGGAAGGAATTGTGGGAAAACTACTCAATATGGTATCCACATGTGGCTACTTTCACTTAAATTAATCAACAACAAATTCAAAGTTCAGTTTTTTAATCACCCATCCACGTTTCAGGTGTTTAGTAAACGCATGTAGCTAGCAGTTGTTACAGGGATATCATGGATAAAGCCTTCCTCATCAGCCACTGCTGTTTTTATAATCACCACATTTTGAAAAGGCATCTAGGAAATAATAGCTCAGTCTTTGGGGTTATCCAAATTTTATAAAATAGTGAATATGATAGTAGAGATATGATCCAATAGTATTAAAAACCCGTGCAATGTTAAGAGAAGAACATAAAATTCGGTCTGAGACAATTCTAGATACTAACTTTAACTATGCTGAGTGACCTGGGACATGCTACTTTTCTGAGCCTTTGTTCTTATACTTGTAAAATGAATTGACGTAATGCTGCTCTCCTAAGTTTAGACATGATGTATGGAAAATGCTTTCTACAGTGCCTGACACATATTAGGAATTGTTTTTATTAACAAATGGGAAGACAGTAAAGCTGTTAAGGATCCCACAACACACACACACACACACACACACACACACACACACACCATGCTTTTGAATAAGGTATGGATCTTTATTTGCTAGAAAAAAAGAATCTTATAAGGCCTCAAAAGTATCATATCATTTCAGATGTATCATATCAAAAATGTCTGTAACCATGGTAATCACAGAATAGTGAGGAAATGACCAAGCTAGGACAGGAAAATACAACCATAGAGGGTCGGTGAGTCGGGAAAGGATACAGACAACTTAAAATGGTATGAGCAGGGAAAAATATGGATGATAAAGAAGGACCCAGATATAAACAGTAGAGGAGGAAGAACTAATCTCAGACAAATTTCCTCTTGGAAATAATCCAGAAAATGTGTGACAGCACAATGATGTAATCAAACCCCTGTTTGATTTTTCACAAGGCTAGAGGAAACAGCATTTCTATAAAGTTATTTTTCCTGTGCTAGAGAGGTGAACATGTCTAAGAGATTCAAGAGAAAAAAGAGCCACACTGCTAAAGAAGATCTACTCCTGGTGTACTTTAGAGCTTACAGAAATTGATTCAAAACATGTGCCACTATCTGATGGCATTCAAACAAATTGGGTGACTAGCTGATATTCAATCCCTCCAGATTTACTAAGCATTTTGGTAACTAGTTTGGTTCTGGCAACCAAATGTAATTTTTCTGAGATGTTTGATCAGATAGAGGCAGCAAGTAAAGACACATGACCGAATAACCAGGGGCAGCATTACGTATGAGGGATGACAGAACTGGAGACCAGACAAAGCACATGTCACCACGGCCAAGCCTGCCATCATGGAGAATTAAGGAGTCAATATGATAGCACTACAGCTGGGCAGGACCTCACACATAGCCTTGGTATTCCATCAGCTGCTGGAAGTTAACCTAACTGCTGGACAAGATGAAGATGTCTGGAAAAGAAAGCAATCACCCTTTTCAAAACACAGGGGATTCTTAATATTCAGAAGCAAGTTAGAACAAATTATGAAACAGGAAACAGGGTGAAGAATTTAGGCAGAAAATTTTGAGGTAACCGTGAGGCCCCAAACTCAGGAAGCAATTGTTCTATGATCCTGAAGTAAAGTCAAGATCTTAAAATGACAGTGACAAAGCCCATGGTTATTACCCAGCAGATGTATATTGTGCAATACACAATGTTAGGTATAAGAATAAAATGAATGAAACAATCCCAAACCCAGCCTTTTGGAAGTTAACAGCTGTATCTAAAAACAAGATATTTCGTTTCAGTTACTATTTATATTAATTTAATCAACACATATATTCTTATTGATAAGGACATTAGTTTGGAAAACTCCACCATGTAAAAAGATTCTATTGTAAAGACTTACCCACCATCCGAATCTGGCAGGGGGTTAAGGAAAGTCGCCAGCAGATGGCGGTACATAACTCCGGATCTCTGAGAGACTGCTGCAGTCGTCTGTGTTAGGCACGCTATGTATATTTTGATCACCAGACATTCTAGACATGTTCAGATTTATAAGCTGTTATCAATGACCGCAAAGGTAAAATAGGCAGTGTTATGCAAACATCAAATGTGAAGGCTCAGGAACACACTCATTTGAGTTCTTGCTTTTTCCCATTTTCAATAATGCACAAGATTCATGAATGTAAAATGCAACTATCCGAACAATATTAGCAGTTCATTCAACTTAAAACTTTTGAAATATAATATGCTTGTGTATTTATCATATTATAAAAACATTCAAGTATGTCTTGTTTTTTGAAAGTAAATTAAAGCTTTTAACTCTTATTAGTTATACAGTGTGGTTTTGTTCCCTAGGTTTAAACTCAAGATAAAAATATTTAAAGCGCATTGTTTGCCTAATTTAATAGAGTCAGCTAAACTTTCAACTATACGTTTTTAAGCAAATTGGTTTATCCTTAACATAGCAATAATAATTTTAGCTTATGAAGAATCAATTGCAGTCATCAAACATGAGAGAAACATGCCATCTGTTCAAACAGAATTAGTATTACTTACGATCCTAGACATCTACACGTGGTTGAGTAATAAAGATTTAAGACTACTTCCCATTGGTGCTGTACTTACTTGGAGTTAAGCTTCTTAAATAAAGGAAAGCATAATAGAAACCATAAAATATTATTCTTTGTAGAAATGAATAATGCATGATAGCTTCCCATAATAACAACTCAAGCATGCTGTTTACCAAAAGTAAAACACTAATGTTTAGATTTAGGAACATTTTTTTGGCAGTACCGGTGCAGACATACCATAGTGAAACTTAATAGGATGCAGAAGTAGCAACATTAAAGGGAACTTTATAGTGATAAACAACCTGTTTTTGCACCTCAAGGAGTCAGAAGAACTAAGAACAAAGTTAGCAGAAGGAAGGAAATTATAAATGCACACGCAAACAAGATGAACAAGCTCTTTTGGTACAATGAAGATTAAACACATCTTTCCTATCAAGAAATACAAGTTGTCTTATTAGTGAGAGGAAAACTCAAATATAATCTCAAAAAAAATTTACTCTCTTCTATGGACAAAAGATATATCTAAAATAGGATGACAGAAAATTTGAAATATTTTTTAAGTAAGAAAATATCGACAATAATAACAAAAATAACAAATTCACAATCTCAGTATCAGAGAGGGTAAAAACAAAATGCATTGAATAAGATGGGAAAACATTTATTTATTTATTTTTAATTTTTTTTTTTTATTATTCATATGTGCATACAATGCTTGGCTCATTTCTCCCCCTTGCCCCTACCCCCTCCCTTACCACCCATCCCATCCCCTCTCTGTCCTCCCTACCCCCTCGATACCCAGCAGAAACTATTTTGCCCTTATCTCTAATTTTGTTGAAGAGAGAGTATAGACAATAATAGGAAGGTTTTTGCTGGTTGAGATAAGGATAGCTATACAGGGAGTTGACTCACATTAATTTCCTGTGCATGTGTGTTACCTTCTAGGTTAATTCTTCTTGATCTCACCTTTTCTCTAGTTCCTGGTCCTCTTTTCCTATTGGCCTCAGTTGCTTTTAAGGTATCTGCCTTAGTTTCTCTGCGTTGAGGGCAACAAATGCTAGCAAATTTTTTAGGTGTCTTACCTATCCTCCTATCTCCCTTGTGTGCACTCACTTTTATCTTATGATCAAAGTTCAATCCCCTCGTTGTGTTTGCCCTTGACCTAATGTCCGCATATGAGGGAGAACATATGATTTTTGGTGTTTTGGGCCAGGCTAACCTCACTTAGAATGAGGGAAAACATTTAATTAAAAACAGAGAACACACAAAGAAATTCTAATAGCGATGGATTTATCAACTAACATGGCATCAAAATTCATTCAGCAAAATGTAAACTTCAGGAAATACATAGACAATAGAAATGCAGTAAAAACAGAAGTTTTGATACTGTATTGGTTTGACTCTAGCCAAGAGTCAGGAAGCCATACGTTATTTATAAAAAGTTATTTGTAAAGAATTCTTAATAGGTATTCACTGTGATCATTTCTCAGAAATGGAAGAGACCCTCACCCAAAATTTGGTTTGCGTATCAAGACTGATGATGACCCCCACACAGCAAGAGGGAATGAAAGGTTTATTACTTCCATTATGACATTTCTACAGAGCAAGAGCAAGCTTCCAAAGTAGCTTAGAAAAGGTCTTGAGAGAACAGGGGAGAGGTAGGTGTTTTTATCGTGGCTGGGGTTCATATGGTTTGACCCTCCCACCAGAACCAAAGGCAGAGCACCTAGGCTTTCTTATCAGCTTACAGAGATGTGAGAAGAGGGAGAGATAATGAACATCACAGTACAGGGAGTTAGGTTGTTTATTAAAGAATTCAAAATCTGAAAGGCCAAATAGAACACCAAGAAATCATGGAGACAGCACCTCTCCACCGAGGAAGACAAAGGGAAGAGCTGGGAATGAGTAAACTCAGAAGCTTCAGAGAGAGTCCTCAGAGCTAGAACACAGCCTGAGAAGGGGGGCCCTGCTTGGTTGTTGCTGGTAATTATAGGTTTGCTGGAGGAGTCCTGTGGGGATAGTACCAAGACCTCTGAAAAGTAAACAGGGGCATGCTAGGGTATGGAAATCTTGGCTTTCTCAGATCTGATAGCACAGTGCAGAGGACCGCAGAATTTATTGCTGTGATTAAAAAAAGGAAGTTTCCAGACATAGGGAATTAACCAAGTGATGAACCAATGCACCCCTGCCATTCAAGCTTGGATCGAGACTCATTTCCCACCTATCCACTATCACTCACTCTGACTAATGAAACAGGATAACAATACTGCCAAAAACAAAATAAAATAACATAACCAATTTATTCTCCCACAGTTCTCAGTCCCAAGAGTCCAAAATCAAGGTATCACCAGGTTTGGTTCCTTTTTAATTCTCGGAAGGAGAGTCCATTCCATGCCTGTCCATCACCTTCTGGTAGCTGCCAGCAATCCTTGGTATGCTTTGGTATGTAGTTACATTATTCCAACTTCTGAGTCCATCATTAACCACATTCTCCTCTGTGTCTCTGTCTTTCCACTTCTTTATAGGAATAGTCATCACTGGATTTAGGGCACATCTGGACAATGATGATTCAATTGAAGTCATAATCCCAGGTTCAGGTGTGCATGCTTGTGTAGAGGAAGGGCAGGTGGTCACTTTCAATCCACTATGTAGTAGTGGAGCTATTTATCAGGTAGGGTAACTCTAACCCTTTTCGAACAGACCCCAACTCTCCTTTTATTTCTCATTCCTCCTGCAGTTCCGTACACATCACTGGTGTAGAAAAAGACTGTTTCATGTGGCCACTCAGTGATCTGTGTTCTTTCATATTGTCCCACCATCATCTGGAAACTTGATCTCTTCACTCAAATGCAGAGTTTGAATGATTTTATGGCGGGTCTTAGAGTTCAGGCCTGGAAGTGGGCACATTACCTTTTTTCACATCACTTTCCATTGGTCCAAACTATCGCATAAGTTCCAGGTAACTGCAGGAGTGGAGGGCTTCTCAGTTGAGTGTGGAAAGAGAGAGGAAACAGTTTTGATGGGCAGTTTCTGTCACCATTTATAAATAAAATAATAGAAATCTAGCTTATATATAGTTCTGTATGCATAGAAAACTAGACTTTAAAAGTGGAGAATAACTCTTTTTAGAATTTATAAAACACTAAAGGAATTTGTTTGCTATTAAGTAGAAACAAAAACCTCAGTAATTAAATAAATTAGAACTAATATTCTAACCTTTGAACATAATCAGAGAATTCCAGTTCTTTTACAGGGATGTAAGTCCAGTTCTTCCTGCTAGTTACAACTAAAATCTCTGAGAAAATACTCTCCCTCCCCAAAAAAGAGCAACTACCTATGGGCAATTAAAAATACAGAAGGGAAATTAAAAATGGAAACAAAAAGAAAATAAACATAAAACAGCAATCCAAGGATATCAACAACTTCATTGAATGCTCTAAAGCAACAATGCCAATGGAAATGTAATGCAAGTCATTTTTTCCACTTAATTTTTCTATCAAACAAATAAAGGACATTCATATATCCAGTGTTATCACTTAATATAAAAATTAATGAAATACATGCATTTTGGTCTATCTTTGAAATTCAGCATATATTTACATGTAAGGACATGTAAACTGGGTGTAGTGTGTCAAGTTCTTAATGGCTACATACAGCTAGTAACTACTACATGCACACAAAGCTCTAAATATTTGAAGCAAAAGATTGAAATTAAGCCTGACCTGGTGATACATGCCTGTAATCCAGGTATTTGTGGGGCTGAGACAGCAGACTTGTAAGTCTGAAGTCAGCCTGGGCAACATAGGAATATGCTGTCTCAAAGAAACAAACAAACAAGCAAACCAAAAAAAAAAAGCAAAAAAAAGAAAAGAAAAAAAAAGTAAAAGAAAAAAGAGAGGCTGAGATCCAGAGAAGATTAAAAAAAAAAAAAGACCCTGCTAATTGACAGTTTCATTAAAAACTTAAATACATATGTAAAATATGACAAAAATTCTACTCCCTGGTATTTACACAATGTGAAGGATATATATCATCTGTGATATATATCCAGATGGAATACTTGTAGCAGCTTTATTTGTAGTGGAGAATGACTGAACAAATTCTGATATATACATATAATAGGATCCTACTAGGTTATAAAAATGGTACAACTATTGAGACAAGCAATAATGTAACAGAATCTCAAGACCACTATGTTGCGTAAAAGAAGCCAGACAATAAAGTATATAAAACATACAATTCTATTTCTATAAAATTCTAGAAAATGCAAACTAACTTATGGTAATGAAGTAGAACAGTGATTGTCTGAGGATCAATGGAGAGAGGGGTGAATGACAAAGAGGTACCACGAATCTTTGAAGGGTACTTCCAAATATTTTTATCTCAATTATAGTGATTGTTTCAAGTGTGCATGTGTCAAAACTCATTAAATTGAACACTTAAATATGTGTGGCTTATCATATCTCAATTATTTCTAAACAAAGCTTTTTAAATCAATAAGAAATGAACGTAGAAATGATCAACAAGCCAGAAATCAACATGCCTTACCATTTGACAGCTTTAACACTCCCTAAATCATGACTCTATCAGAGAGAAAATTTGACATGGCAATTGCAGAAATGTAGAGACCAGTAGTCACCAAGGCAACCGTCACTCCCATTGAAACTACCTAGAATGTCAAGTACTCTGAAAATTGTGAGCCAAGAGGAAGGAAGTAGGGAATTGGTCTCTTTCTTAAATGAACTGTATTTCTGGGTTATCCTAGATGAAGCAAAAGTTTTCTTACAGATTGCTAACTATTATCTGTGGAAGAAATGATCAAATTTTTTTAAATCACATTTGTAACACTTAATGAAATAATTCAGCAAAGGTCATCATTGAGTATACCCACCAAAAGAAAGGCTAAAATAGAAAATTACAATATAGGTGCTGGGCTATTGTCACCTAAAATCATAACCAGAAAACCTTGTAATATGAGGTGATGTCACACACCCTATAGCTCTAATGTAAGAAAGCATATCTGAACTGAATTGAAACTTTAGATCTAACTCCTATTTACATGAACTATGACACCAAGAAGAAACAAAGATAAATCAAGAATGTCTGTGTGGTGGTTAATTTTATGTGTCAGTTTGCCACGCCAAGGGGTAGCCAGATTAAATGTTATTTCCAGAGGTGTCTGTGAGGGTAATCATGATGAGATTAAGGCTTGAATCAGTACCTTCAGCAACGTAGAATTCCTTCCTCAGTGTGGCACCATCCAGTCCAGTGAAGGTTTTCACAGAACAAAAGGTAAATGAGAAATATGCCTCTTTTGATTACTGTCTTCTTGTATGAGCTAGAGAACCTATCTTCTTGCCCTTATATTGGGATTAACATTATTGGATCCCCTGGTTCTTAAATCTTCAGATGCAGACTAGAATTACCTAGAAGCAATCCTGAGTCTAAACTTGCAGACAGCAGATGTGGGATTTCTAGCCTCCAAAATCACATGAACCAATTCCCTATAATAAGTTTCTTCCTATATGTATTTTGTTGTCTTTGTTTCTCTCAGGAGCTCTGACTAAATGCAATCAGTCAATGTGTAAGATAATTGACAGTTTCAGTAAAAAATCAATAGCAGGAGAAATAAAAGGGGGAGTAGGAGGCATTGCTCTAGATACAAACTTAAGAGATTTAATAAAACCAAATACAACATTGGACCATATTTAAATTCCAGGTTTAAAATGAAATGAGAAATCACTGTAAAAAGGATTTGGGGACCAACTGTGAATGTTTAAATATAGATCAAATATTAGATTAATAAATAAATATTGATAATTTTGTTACTGATAGTGGTACTGCAATTGTGTAAAACATTATGTTTAAGAGATGCATACTGATGTATCTAAGTATGAAATAACTTGATGTCTAAGATTTTCCTTAAAGTTCAAATAAAGCAAATATAGCAAAATCTTGAAGATTGTTAATTAGATGTCAGGTATATGAGAGTTCTCCCTACTTCTGTGGGTGTTTACAATTTTCTCATAAGAAAATGTATAAAGCTATAAGCAATATCTTGTTAATAATATAAAAGAAGCACCTGGCTCAAGACAGCAAACACCAGGTTCATTTACCTCTTATCCATTCTGACATCCCAGTGAAATAAAGTAGAAGCACAAACAGTAAATCACAAAATGAGGCAGAAAATAGGAATGAATACTTTTGGTAGGGAAGAGACTCCCAGAGGCTTCTGAAAGACTGAAGGAGGGGTGTGTGTATGTGTGTGTGTGTGTGTGTGTGTGTGTGTGTGTGTAACCAGCAAAGAAAGTCACAACCAAGAACATAGAGCAAAATGGGAACCACCCAGGGCCTTCTAGCTCAAACTCAGGAAGGCAAGCAAAGTGGGATTGAGAAGCAGGACGGAGGGGGGAAGCTAAGGTCTGTATATGCACAAACTAACCGTGTGGTACTTCTATACCTCTTTCTCACCCAATGTGCTAAATTAGGTAGCCATATTTCATAGTGCCTTCTAAGAATTTTAGTGGACTTTCTGAAGAAGCTAAGGCTTCTATTGCAATTTGTGTCCAAGAACAAAGTTTTCCTCAATCTGATAACTGAGTGACCTGCAAATGGATAATTATGGACCAACAGTGATGCCCAGTAAGTGACACACAGGCCCCTCCATCCCCACCTCCCAGTGACAATTCTTAGTGGAGGAAAAAGAGTGGAAGAAAAGAGACATTTACATGCAACAGAAAGGGAATCCATACCATCTCTTCTGCCCTTTTTAAAAATTTAAACCAATATCCAAGAATCACCAGCTCTACAAGAAGACCTGTCGTTGTGAAGGAGAAGGAGCAATAGCAAAAACTGTTCTCAGAGGAAACTGAGTCAATTCAGGGAGACAGAATAGTATTCTGAGAGATATTTAAGAAGTTATTATATCAGTAAATAAAAACAAAAAGCTATAAAAATAATGCAATAGAAACACTTAAACATATGATTGCTGAAATAAAAAAAACGAAAATAAAGATAATCCTCTGGAATGTATAATAGAGATGTGAAAAGAAAATGAAAATAAGAAGGTAAGAGAGAGGACTGATCAGAAATTCCAATATTCAGTAAATATTCTCCCAAAGAGAAGAAAGATAGGGTAGATCAGAAAATTTTAAATAAAAAAAAAGTCTCAGAGATGAGAAAGACACAATAGATTTTTAAAAATCAAAAATAGCCACAACTATACAGATCCTACCAAAAATTCAGAATATTAAAGGAAAAGGTTTTAAATGCTATTTAAAAGGAAAAATAATCACCTACGAAGAAGCAGGTGCAAACTAAGACCCAAGTTTTATCAGATTTCTCTTACATGGTATCAAAATCTTTTAGACAGGTGCTATGATTTGGACATGGTTGAGTTGTCGTCCATGAGTTCATGTGTTAGAGGCTTCGTCCTTTTGTGGGATGTTGGATGGCAGTGGGACCTTTAAGAGGTGGGTGTGATGTGAGAACCTTAAGTCATTAAGAACGCTCCCTGTGGAGCGTTCTGAAGAGTTGTTATAGGAGCAGTCTAGACTTCTTGAACCCAGCTGTTATTATGCTCTGGTTTCTTGTTTTTCAGTGGACTCACTTCCTCTCACACATACTCCCACCTTTGTGTTATCATCACCGTGAAATCATCACCAGAGCCAAGCTTTGAAGCTTCAGAACTGTGAATAAAATGAGCCTCTTTTCTTTATAAAGTTATTCAGCCTCACCACATATTTCATCATAGCAATGAAAAAAGGATTAATATAACAACTAAACAGTCTCAAAAAGCTATTTGGACGAATATCAAGGGGATAATGACAAATATAGGATGAGAATTCTAGGTGTATTTGCCAGAAACATAATTCAAATAGCCAAAGTTGGGATTCACAGCCTTTTAGTTCTCAAATCTAAACCACATGACAAACTCTACATCTTTTTCAAGGAGAATAAAAGGGTCTCTTTGAGGAAGGGTCCTGTAAATTGGCCATAGGTGGAAACAGGAAGTCTTTCCTAGAGCCTTCTCCAGAAAACCTAGGGCTATTACCAAGCTTGCTTGGGAAAGTAAAATTCCCAATACTTCCAGAAGTGATTTGAGTCTGTCCTGATTCTGGGAGACCCTGAAACACACAGGCATAGTCAGAGCAGGGGATTGTGAAATCTGTCCCCTTTATTCAAGTGTTCTGTTGTCTCTCTCAGCTTCTGTATATGTTTAAAATATTTCAGCTTGCATATTTAAACTACAAGGATTATCCCATGGTTATTTTCCCAGCTCTCAAATGTCTAGTGGAAATAGTTACAATGAATACCTGGTAGAAGCTCTACACTGGTTCCCTGATACACAAAATGAGGGACATTCTGTTAGAAAGGGCAGATTGTAAAGCAATCCCTGAATCAAAACTCTCCCTCTAGCCCCACCCTCTCCCAAGAGAGCAGACAACATGCAACCTGGCATACCTGGGGAGTTGTAGGGATAAGTACCATCATGTAAGACTTGAGAGAAATCCTTACCATGTCCTCATTTAATTCATGTGCTGTAGCTGGGCACAAGCCACATGGGTTTCAGAGATTAACAGAAGACTATAGCAAGTTTATCAAAATATTGAAACCAATCACTCCTGCATCTCCAGATGTGGTGTTTCTTCTGGGTCAAATGCAAACAGGCCTTCAGGCTTAGTATGCAGCTACCAGCATGGTAACTTCTGTTCTCATTAGTAAGGGAAATTTGAAATAATGCTCACTTATATGTGAGATTGTAAAGGACAATTTTGATGGATTAGATCAATTCTCTTACTATCATAAGGTAATATGATAGTATTGATACTTTTGATATTACACAGGACACCACACTGACCCATTATGTTGATAACATTATTCTAATTGAACGGGGTGAGCAGGAAGTAGCAAACACCTTAAATTCCTTTGTAATACATATTAATTACCCTGAGATAAAAAATAAATATGCTCCTTGTTTGGGAGCATAGTGTACTACATTTCTAGGAGTCCAGAATATGAGCTACAGCAGGATATCCCTTCAAGCACAGACTTCTTGCTGTGCCCTGCACAGTCCACCCCTGAATAAAAACTGCAACATATGTTGAACTTCCTTGCATTTTAGAGATAACATTTACCAAACTTGGTCAAGATGCACCAGTCTATAGACTGTAATGCCTAAAGTCACTAGTTTTGAATGGGTCAAGAAAGAAAGGGTTGTGTAGCAGGTCCAGGCTATGGGAGCTGTAATAATGAGCAGAACTGCTACTTAGGTCAACACAGATGCTCTGATAAGAGCATGATAGTGCAGACTTGCAGAGCTCAGGAGTTAGGTCATGACCTTCTCTACAAATAATCATTCTTGATGGTATGAAAGAGTTTTCTTTGTGCTTGGTAGAGACTGAACTCCTGACCATGGGACCACAAGTACATGGGGTTGAATTGTGCCCTCCCCTCAAGTTTATGTTCTTCTAGGAACCTCATATTCTGACCTTATTTAGAAATAAGATCTCTTCAGATGTAATTTGTTATGATGAAGTTACCTGAAGTATGTTTGGCCTTTAATTCAAAATGACAAGTATCCTTATAAGAAGAGAAGACACAATGCACTCTTGGAGAATATCATGTGACAACAGAGGCAGAAATTGGTGTGATGTGTCTATAAGCCAAGGATTGACGAAGCATCAGAAGCTAAGGGAGAGTCCAGGAACAGATTTTCCTCTGGAGCCTTTTGAGAGAACCCAGTCCTACCAACACCTTGACTTAGAGCTCATAGCCTTCAGATTGTGAGAGAGAATGTGTCTTCTTGTTTCAAGTCTTTGTGACACTGTCACGTGTATCTCAGACCCTCATTTTGCTGCTCTGCTGCCTAGTCCTCATTCCACACTAGTGTCCTCAAGCAGTGTTTCCTATGGCCAGGTAAAGGAAAACCTGCACCTAGATGAAGGTGAATTCCTGCTGTACCAGCATAGGTGAAAGTGAACAGTGCTGTTCTAAAACACACAGTGATTTCTCTGGGAAAGAGCAGTGATGGAAAATCCTATCAGATGGGGAACTTTGGAGTCCATTTTGTATTGAAAGAGAGATGGCCTGGATTTACAATGATTCATTGTTAGCTAGAGTAACTTGGAAAGGACAGAATGGGAAAATTTATTACAATTTTAGTAGTTCTGAAGAACAATATAGAGCACTTAGAAGAGGAAGAGAATGTGAATGTGTTCGTTTTCTTCCTAAATGTTTACCTGATACAACTAGGCGAAGAAGATTCTTGATGACCAAATGGAAAAGACTCCTTTCCTGTGGTTTTCAGTCATACTCTTCCATGGGCCATGTGCTTCCTTAAGGAGTCCATGTACAAAGTGACCATGGTATCATGGATATCATGTCTTCTCTAATCACAGAGTTCAATTTACTCTTTTTTTTCTCTTGTTTTTGGGGATCAAACCCAGGGCCTCACACAAGCTAGGCAAGTATTCTGCTACCCAGTGACGTCCCTAACTGAGGGGGACACAACTTATAGAAAAGAGTATTGGACAATCAGTTCATAGTCTTAAAATACAATGGTCTTACATTGTTCCTATTTACCCAAATGTCATATAGTCTTTGAACAGTGAAATACAATGTCAAAGTCCCAGAGCCATGTGACTGTGTGGGTAATACCTCATGAGACTGAGTTCTTATCTTACAGAGTGTGGTCTTTAAACTAAGATCAGTATATGGTACTTTCCCCCCATAGCACAGCCACGATGTACAGGTCTGGGACACAGGGCTAGAGATGAGAGCAGATCCCTGTACTGTAACATCTAATTGTCCTCTGGAGGTATTTTTTCATTTAAAGTCCTCATAACCTCAGACACTGCGGATTTGAAGTCCTATAGCTTAGAAGAGGAATGCTTCTACCAGGAAACCTGGTAATGACTGCAGTTAGTTGGAAATGGATTCTATCTGATGGCCATTGTGGGTTCCTCATGCCTTTGAAGTAAGAACAAATAAGAAGGAATGTTGTAATTGTTCTATTCCTAGGTCATCAAGAATCTTCTTCGCCTAGTTGTATCAGGTAAACATTTAAGAAGAAAACAAACACATTCACATTAAACTCCAAGGAATATAAGGAATTGTTAAGGAATGATGAAAAGTCATAGTATGACTCATGGATCCATTGTGTACACCATTTCCCTGGTCATAAAGTAAATGCTAGATATTTCTCAAACTAGAATTATGATAAACCCTAATAGAAACATGGGGAACAGGGAGTGTGTGTGCACAGAAGAAGCAGGAGTGCTGGAATATAGTTAAATACTCATTTTCAAAGTGAGAAGTCAGTAGGTAATGCCTGAGATATCAAAATCAACATTAGCAGTATAACCATATTGTTTTAAGATATGAAGGTAAACTAAACATTGTCAAATGTGTTCCAGTGTGATGTCTCTGGGGAAGGAGAAAAGGAGGGAATCAGGATGAAGGACTGCTATTTGCAGTAGTAAAACCTGTTGAATTATTTGACTTTAAAGGATTCATGCATACATTTTAAATTCTTTGAAAAAATATAATAATTAAAAAGGAAAATAATTTAGAAATATATGAGTGGAGGAGGCTAAATAAAAATAGGTGAAGAGTATGTTTCTTGGCCACATGTAGTGGCTCATGCTTATAATCCCAGCTAATCAAGAAGCAAAGATCAGAAGGATCTAGGTTTGAGGCCAGACAGAACAAAATGTTTGTGAGACCCCCATCTCAACAAATAAGCTAAGTTTGGTGGTTCATGCCTATCATCCCAGCTATGCAGGAAACATAAGCAGGAGGACACAGTCAGAGGCCATCTAGGCAAAAAGTGTAAGACCCTATCTGAAAAATAACTAAAAGCAGAAAAGGGATGGGGGTGTGGTTAAAGTGGAAAAATGCTTGCCTAGCAAACAGAGGCTCTGAGCTCAAACCTCAGTACCAAAACCAAAACTAAAATAAAAAAAAGAATCCATTTTTTTTTAACCTTCTATGCTAAGAAAAATTAACTTTTAGGATAAACTTTTCCAAAGGTAGGACTACAACTGTATTTTTGCCAAAAAGGTTTTTGCTTTTTGTTCCTTTAACTTTTTGCCTTTTTGGTCTGCTTTAAGGAGAAAGGACATTAAGCAGGAGATAAACATATTTTCTGATTATAATGTGATTTTGGTGGTTTCCTGGGCTTTCAAGAGAATCAAACTTCCTGGCTGTATTCTGTGCAGCTGGAATAACTTGTCAGGTGAGTGGTAATTATTTGACTTTTTGTGACTGCTCACTATTGCAAGTTTTCTATAAATCAGCAGAACAGTAATCATCCATAAGCTTTGTTTTTATTTTGCTAAGTATTAATAGGCTGGCTTGTATTGTGTAATAAACAAAGAGAAATTAAAATTACTTGTAAGATTTATTATCAGTATAAACATCTAGCCATAAATCCTGTGAGGGGTATCTTAGAAGTAAGATTATTTAGAAGTGGAGATTTATCATTTTTTATTTTCAATGCCTCACAAGCAGTTAGGAAAATAACTTTTTGTATATCTGCTATGACTAGAATCTTCAAAATAAGATATAAGACATTTTTACTCACATTTAATAGTTCTTAATTTTTTATTATTTTACTTCGTATTTTTTGTTTGTTTGGTGGGGAGGCAAAAATTCTCAATTTTAACACTGTTTACATGATATTTCTTTCTAAAACTACCGATAAAATCATCCCATTCTTCAACTTCAAAGGGAAAGTCAAGAGAATATCTCACCTCCCATTTTTTAGGAACAGTTACAATAACTGCTAAACTTGTCAGATCACAACTCACCTTACCAGTTTTCCACTCTCAATCTTGACCACAGGGGATTCAGTAGTCCCCTTTGAAACTGGTTCCTGAATTGGGTCTGGATTACCTGCAGAGTCTACTTAGAATATAAATTCTTAAGCCTCATCTCAGATCAGGAGAACCAGAGGCAGGATGTTGGTGTGTAGGAAAAAAAAATGTATTTTTAGCCAACTCCCTAGATAATTCAGATCTAGTATATTGAAAATGTTAGTATTATATAAACTTCACAAACTTGGCAAAATATCTTCAAATAAACAATGTCCATCTACTTTCTAACAACTGTTCATACAGTTATCTAAACATGCTTTTCCATGATCCCCTATATGGATTCCTTCATTCTTGAGTTTATATTAATTTATTCATATTTTAGTCAATAACACCTTGGGAGACTGAGTTCCCAAAGCACAAAAGTTCATAGTGATACATCTTTATTTATATTGTGTTTCCTTACTTCAAACTAAGTTGCTTTTAAAATTATTTCTCTCTATATATATATAAACCATCAAGCAAAAACTTGGACATAGGATTCTTCAGCACAGTAATGACAACAGAAATGGGAGGGAGGAAGCTTAACGAATTAAAAAAAAAAACCAGAAGAACCAGTAAACAAATAAAGCAATCAAAAAACAACTCCAAAGCTTGAAAGTGTAGGAAGGGAGACAGAAAAGGGTATGGTAGTGACATAAAGGATTTGTTTCCTGGGATTGTTCTAAGGAAGATTAACCACACATAGGAGGTCAGAATTCTCTGCTGGGGTCGCAATTTGGAGATGAGGGAGACAGAATATCTAGAGAAAATAAACGAAGGACAAAGGGAAAGAGGCAAATATACAGAAGGCCTAGTTTTGTTTAAAGACCGTACCAGTCTTCTTATTATCCAGGCTCATTGATGCCTCTTTCTTAGCCTCTGTATTCAATCACTGCTTGGTCATTGCAGCCTTTTCCTATGAAATCTCTTTCATAGACATCTTTTTTCTTTTCCACTGTGATCAGCTCAGCTCACTTCTCTCACCTCCCACCTAGAGACTTACATTGGTATTTTTGCCTTCAATTTCACATCCCTCTTTTATGTACTAAACCCCACCCCTCTATTCATATGTTGAAGCTCTAACCTCCAAGTGGTTGTGAAGGCTTTAAAGAGATCATTAAAACTAACCAAGAGCAGAAGACTGGGGACCTAATCCAATATGATCCGTGCCTTTATAAGAAGAGGAAGGGGCACCATAATGTGTGTGCACAGAGAAAAGGCCGTGTGAGGACACAGCAAGAAGGACACCATCTGCAGGGGAAGGCTCACTGGAAACCAACTCTGCTGGCCTCTTGATCTTGGACTTCCAGGCTCCTGAAATGTGAAACAATAATTTTCTCTTACTTCGGCCCCAAGTCTATGGTAGTTTGCTATGGAAATGTAGCAGACTGATATACCCTCACACTGATGGCAATGAAGCCATCCTGTCACTGTCCTCACAAAACCCTAATGACTCAATATAGAGTAGCATCCTGGTCTTTAAAGGCATTCTTTATTGCTCTATCTTTTACCACTACTAGGATTCAACAACGTATGAATCTACCATTTCTACATGAGCTAAATACTGTCATATGTTATTTAACGACAAGGATGTGTTTTGAGAAATGTGTCTTTAAGTGATATTGTGGCTATGAGAACATCATTGAATTGATGGACACAAACTTGGATGGCATAGTTCAAACACTAGACAATCAGGAGAGGCAGTACACATGGCGTGTAAGAAGCTACTGCCAGCTAACACATCATATTGTTTTATAGTAAACTTTTTTTCTTTGTAAGTAGAATGAATGCATTGTAAAGTAATAGTAAAAAGAACCTAGCGCTGGTGTTTCACACCTGCAATCCTAGCTACTCAGGAGGCAGAGATAAGGAGCATCATGGTTCAAAGCCAACCCAGGCAAACAGTTCCCAAGATCTTATCTTGAAAAATCCCATCATAAAAAATGACTGGCGGAGTGGCTCAAGGTGTAGGCCCTGAGTTCAAGCCCCAGTATCACAAAAAAATAATAGTAATAGTAAAATGTATTGCAAATACATAGGCCAGGCACATAGTCATTTATTATCACGATCAAGTATTATGTACTATACAAGCCATGCATCATGTTTTTACACCAGAATCACCACAAATATGTAAGTAATCCAGTGCACTAAGAAATCAAATCACAAAGGCTAAATTGTCACTAAGTGATAGAAATTGTTCAATTCCAACATGGTCTTATGAGGTCATACATGTGTTGTGTATTATTGTTATGTGGTAAGTGACTGCAATTTCTTACTCCCACACCCTTCACAGTCTATGAATCTCAATCTGGGAATATACTTCTCTTAGACCACAATAATAGCCAGGAGCAGCAGAATTCTGCCTAAAGAAGTCCCAGGTTATATGTAGTGAAAAGTCTGAATGTACCATCAGAAAGTTGTGGGTACCACTGCTGCTGATGCAGGACAGGCCCTAGAAGGATAAAAATGTCATGTGTAGTTCTTAGTAAACTTCATGCTCTGTTAGCATTTGAATCTTCAAGATAGATAGGGCTTAAGGGTGCATTGTTTTGAGTCTTAACTCACCTGGTCTGCAGTCCTGCTACACTTCTTATTAGGTTTCAGCCAAGGCAGACCTGTGATATCAGCCTGGCTCTCAGCGATAAAATAAAGAGCCTTAGGACAGCAACTTAGGAGCCAAGGGGCAGGCTGGTTATGCTGCAGATCTGGCCCCAGGGTGGGGGCCTTAGTAATGTGCTGGTGCCTGATTATCTGAAACTAGATCACGTTCTGAACCAGCAAGTAGCTGCTTTGTTACCCCTGATCAAATTATTGCCTAATACCCAAATCCACTACAGCCAAAAGCACCATGATGTACTCTTAAAAGGATGCCTTCCTGCCTAAATATACTGATCACCTGATTAGGTCTTGATTTATTTTCTCAGCCATTCTTACATCACCTTGCTTCACTCTGGATCTCTTCTTGGGTTTAGAATCTTTGTGATTCTATCCATCCTGATCGGTCCACTTGTAACTTGCCCTGTGAGAATGACACACTTCTAATTTCAGAGCTGCTAAAATTGAATGCAAATATTTTCATGGTAAGCCTTTGGAAACAGTCCACTGGTCTTAATATGCTCATGGTTTTTCCATCTCTCCACACTGTCAACAAATCTTATAAGCTTCAAAAATATATTGACGATTTGATCACTTCTCACCATCCACATTGACAACCATACTGGTAAAAAGCCTCCAGTGTCTCTTGCCATTGTATAGCCATGGACTTCTAACTGGTTTCTATCTCAATCTGTTTTCTTTTTCTATCACAGAATACCATAGATGGGGTGATTTATAAAGCAGAGAGGGGCTGGAAAGTCCAACAGTCTTAACAGCATTTGGCAAGGACCTCAGGCTGCATCATAATAAGGCAAACAATTATACAGAAGACAGTGAGAAAAATTGGGCCAAATTCATCCTTCTTATCAGGAGCCCACTCCCCCTGTTAGTAAACACCTACTAAGATAATTGCATTATTCCATTCATGAAGGCAGAGTTCTCATAACCTAGCCATCTTGTAAAGGTCTCACCTCTTAATAATGTTAAAATATCAATTAATTTCAATATGAGCCTTGGAGGTGATACTCAAACTAAGTTTCCTTCAATTCTGCGGTCTATTATCAACACAGTAGAAAGTTATCTTCTTGGAATATAAGTTACATAACACCATTCTTGTGCTCAGGACCTTCCAATGCATTCATTCCCACATCACTCAAAATATCAGAAAAACTCCCTGCAATGACATACCAGGCTTATAGGATCTGTCCTTACCACTACTGCCATCTCTGGGGCCTCATCTCCTCTGCCTCTCGCTCTTACCCAGTCCACTCTAGGCATCCTGGCTTCCTTCTTATTACTAAAGTGAAACGGGAAGTTTCCAGTGTCTAGGACATTTGCTTGATCTTTGCTGTTCCTGGGGTAGTCCTTGTGTATTCTGACTAGCACTTCCTCATTTTCTTCCTCCAGATTTTCCTTTCTTAGTAGTTACACTAAGATTTCAACCATTTACTGGTATATCTTTTGTATCTTCTCTAATTAATTATTTCTCCTTAGCTGCTACAACTAGCCAATAGACTTTGTGTCTGTATATATTGTCTATTATCTACTTTTCCAACTAGAAGATAAATTTGGAAACAATGGGGTTTTTTATGTAGTAGCAATCAATAAATATTGAATAAATTAATGATTGTGCTGAGCTCTAACTCTGTACATGTGCCTGGACTAGGAGTTTTGCCTTTTCTGGTCTAACCTATCATTCAATGCTTTTATCTTTGTCATGACCCAAGGAATGCGTTAGGGAGGAAGCTGAGGAACCACTGTACAACGGCTTGACCACCTGAGTCTTCCAAGGCTATCTCTAAGAGGAGATGGAATATTTTTCACTGTTCCTATCACTATTACAACTGATACAGTGGTGGCTACCCTAGTAAAAAAAAATCTCTGAGTTTGGGGAGGTAAAATTAATTATTATATCCACTTAGGCCCTGTGGTTGTTAAACTGATTTTAGGACATAGGTGAGGAAATTAAAAACCTATACTCAAAGAAAATCAGAAAAAATAAATATGTTTAGGATTTAACGTATTCTATTATTTAAAAAAATACTCTGCGGTTAGTGAACACATTTTCTTTTGTTTTATGTTGAAGATGGAATGGAATAAATGTTGCCATCATTCACGTGGTATTTCACACGCTGCCATTTTGGGAGATCTGGAAACTTTAAGAAGTGGGCCTAGTTGGAGGAAGTAGGTCATTGGGGCCATACCTGGTCCCCAGTCCCTTCTTCTCTCTCTGCTTTTTGTACACCATGAGGTGAACAGTCTCCTCTTCTTCACACTCGTGTCTCCACCATGCTCTGCCTCACCATGGCCCTAGAAACACAGGACCAAGTGACTATGGACTGAAACCTCTGAAACTGAGAGCCAAAATAAATCTTTCATCCCTTAGGCTGTTTACATTGGGTCTTTGGTTACAGTAATGCAAAAGTAGCTAATATAACCAGCATGGACTTAACAGGGCTTCTGCATCCTCAAGTTCTGATTTGGTTTAGACAATGAAGAGTCCTAGTAGAAACAGGAGAAAATGAGAATAGCAGAGTATGAATGCCTCCAGCTCTCTCTCTAGTCTCCTTTGAAGTTATGTGTGTCCCTCAGGGGTCAAAGCTCCTACCAACATGTTATATGCACAGAAGTCTTCTGCCAGGTTCCTGTGAACTTCCCTTCCCTGTTTGCCTCTGGGCCCAGGATTAGTAATAGCTCTCCTGTTATGTACTTCACTTCCCTGTGCTATGCCTTATAGTTCCACTACACTCCATCCACACTTTGTAATCTGGCTTTTTGAATAAGAAAGAAAGCAAACACACTTCATTTCAAATTGTCCTAATCTAGAATGCATGACTTCTGTTTCTTTAGGGGACGAATACAGCTATCTGAACCTTGTTTATGCACACCATTTGCTTTGAGAAGGTATGTCAAGGTTAGTCCCACAGATGAGTCCCAACTGGGTAAAGGCCAATTAAAACATTTTATTCTTCCTGGACACAGTGATTAGTGGGAAGAGAGTGTTGGCACACAATGCAACCTAGTCCTGTTGTGGTAAATTTTAAGACCTTTGCCTGGAAATTTTAGACATAAGTACTTTCTCAAAGGATAAACAAGAAAATATACAGTAGTCCATTATTGCTAATAGACATCTTACAAACACAAGAATAAAGAACCCAGCATGTGGGCAGCAGAAGACAGAGCAATAAAAAAGAAAACAGATCATTGATGGAAGCCTTGGGTAAGTCCTGGGACCTAACTTTCTGGATTTTTAGAAGGTAATATATCTTTAGTATTGTTTTGCCAGTGGTTTTTCCTTATTTGTATCACAATGAGTCTGAACTGACCCGTATTCACATAGAGATATGATTCTAATGATTTCTCACAAACTTTCCAGCTTGATATAGGTGTGGGTAGTGGTATAAATGAGGAAGGAGAAACTCACAAATAAGGATCTTCTTCCCTTATTAGAGGTTCCTTGAAAGAATTTTTAATGGCCAGTAAAACTTTGTGCTGGCAAGTCATGTAGTCACTCTGGAACACTCTTTGTAGGAAAAGTTCTTTAGTCCACATGATCTTTTCCCATTGCAATCTCAGCCACAACCTGATGTCATCACTGGCACAGTTATCTTGTAAACAAATGCTCTGGTCCAAACAGTATTTAGAGAAGATGCTATTCTCAAGCTGTAGAAAATGGCCTAGGAAATAACTTTTAAAAGTATCCCCAAAATTTATGATCCTTTTGAAAAAGAGAACAAAATAAAGACAGAAAAAATGGTGGGTGATACTGGTATATGAAGAAGACTGAAGAAAAGATTCCACCATACCTAGATAGTGACACAAACCCAGGGAAACACAATAAGTAGCTTGCAATTTTAGAATTGACTCCATCCGGGAATTTCAGAGAGGTCTACTCATCAAGATCCATTTCAGACGTACGACTGTGTATTCGAACAACCAAGAGTACTCAAAAGTACTTCTGAATTGTTAACCAATAGGGCCAGGTTTGGTGGTGCATGCCTATAATCTACTTGGGAGGCAGAGATAGGAAGACCTTGGTCTGAATCCCTCACCCCATACAAAAGTATATGACCCTATCTGAAAAATAAACTAAAGCAAAAAGGGTTTGGGGTGGAGCTCAAGTGGTAGGCCCTATTTTCAAACCTCAGCACTGGCAAAAGAAAAAAAAGCAACCTGAAATAAACAGCAGAATTGAGAGTTGAAAAAAAAGACAAATATCTTTTTCTACCACTTTACCTCACAACACATGGGATTACCTTTTGTTGATGGTCTGATGAGGATTGGGATGTACCAGAGATTTGGATTTCCAATTTGCAGTGGGTTTGATAATGTAACTATATAATTGATGATAAGTAGAATTCAATAATATGTAGTAAGATTGGTACGTTATTCATTTACTTATTCATTTATTGAGTACCTTTATGTATCTGTTTTAAATGCTGAGAATACAAGAGTTAACAAACAGAAAAGAATGTCTGCCCCCATGATGTTAGTATGTTAGAGGTAGTGAGAAAATACTAGAAAAGTATGAGAAAATATGTGAAATGTTAGTGCTAAGTGCTGGAGAAGGAATAAAGCATGGAAGCAGGAATGTTCAAAGCACAGAGGAGGCTATTTTAATTTTTTACACAGAGAATTCAGGAAAGACTTCACTGAGAAGGTACTTTTTGATAAAAAGATCTGATAAAAGTTAAGGTGTAAGCTATGGATTACCTTGAGAATTTGATTTCCAGGCAGATGAAACATCACATGAAGTTCTGAGACAGGAACTTTCCTAGTAACTTCCAGAAACACCAAACATTGTACATAGCTACAGTCAATGGTAAAGGGAGGTTCGTGGTGATGCTAGCTAGTTAATGAGCAGGTAGGGCAAATCACATAGGGCCTTATCTATTGATTGCAAAGGAACTTCATCCTTTACTCTAGGTTAGACAGATCACTGTTGGAGGGTTTTGAGTAAAGGCATGACATAATCTGATTTAAGATGAAATAGGATGTACCTGACTTATGTTAAGCACAACCCAAAAGCCAGTGGTGATGGTCTCGGGCAGTTGCAGTGGAGCTGATAAGTAATGGATTTTAGACATAGCTCTTATTACCTACTGAAGGAAAGTTTTAAGAATGGTACACAGAACCCCCATACCCTTTTCGGCAGATGTATCACTCATCATCTGTGCCACATTTACTTTCTCTATCCCTCTTTATCTTTCCTTACATTATTTTGTCTTAACAACTTGACAGTACATTGAAAACATTGTGTACTCTTATTGCTAAATGTTCCAGAGTTTACGTTCTTAAAACAAGGACATTATGAGACAGTCAACATGGGTTGCTGTTGAAATGAGAAAAAATGGTGAGAAATGAGAAAAAATGGAAAAGACTTTTGTCTCAAACAAATGAGAAGGAAGGAATTACCATTAAACTGAAAGAGGAGCAGGTTTGGAAGGAAAGTTCACTGGTTTAACTTTGGACATATTTTATTTGGGATAATCTTTAAACTTCTGGTGGAAACCCTGGGTAGGCAATTGGATACACAAGTTTGGAGTTCAGCAGAAAGGACAAGGCTAGAGATTTAAAGAATTTACACAATACTTAACAGCATGACTTTGAGTAAGATCACTAGGGAATTAGTACAGCTGAAAAACAGAAAAGTTTCAAGAATAGAACTCTTGACCTTCCAAAGATTCCAGGCTGGGGAGATAACAAAGAAGTAGCAAAGGAAAACTGGAAGGAGCAACCAGAGTAGCAAGAAAATGCCGGAAGAGTGCTGTGTGTTCAGAAGCCAGGAGAGGAAAGTATTTTGAGGAGGAAAAAGGAAATAACAGTTGTCAAATGTTTCTAATAGGTCAAGATAGTGTCAGAGACAGGAACAGTCAGTTCAGCAAAGGAGTCACTGGACATAGAGATGAGGCGAAATGCTGCAGTGAAAGCTTTCCTGCAGTGAGTTCAGGAGCAAGAGAAAGCAGAGATATTACCAACAGTGGACAGACTGCCCTTCCAAGGAGTTTTATTTGAAGGTAAGGAGAGACATAAGGCAGTATTTGGAGCTCAGGTGGCAATCAAGAGAAGTTTTTGTTATTATTATTAATATGGAAGGAATAGCAATATGTTTGTGCACTAATGGAAATGAACTAGAAAAGAGAAAAAAGAAGTACAGTAGTGCCTGTAGAGAAAGAGGAAATTGTTGGCGGGTGAGGATGGTTCAAGATCTAGGTGTAAGAGTTTGCTTAGGTAGGAGCTTAAGCTTTATTTATAATAGAAGACACTTTTGGATTTTGCAGACAGTGCAGAGACATGCAAGTGGGAGCTTGTGGAAACTCTTTTCAATTGCTTACAATGTTTAAGGAAGGTTAGTGGCTGAAAATTCAGATGTGAGGAAGGTGTTGGAAGATTGAGGAGGATAAGAGAAAGTGTGCAAGTTGTTTAGGGAAATAGGATAGTATATAGATTAAAGAGATAGTGCACAGGGCGTTGGACTTGGCGATCAGGAATGCAAAGACCAGTTAGCAGCGTGGAGTTTTTCTCCATCCAGTGTAAGTTTAAGCACAAAGTAGGCTGAGTTGAATTTTGCAAGGAATAGGGGTTAGCCAAATGAAAATAACAACATGAGAGAAACAGTGGAGGATAAAGGAAGGGGCTGAGTATTATCATTAAACAAGGGATTTAAACTGTTTAAGAGATATGAACACAAAGGAAGGGATATAAATCTTCAAAAAATTATAAGACAAGTTCAGTAGTCTACCTTATCCACATCCCAAGATCCCCAGCAAATGTCTCAAACTTTGGATGATACTGAATCCTGTATATGCTATGTAGTAAAAGCTTTCCTGCAGTGAGTTCGTGAGCAAATGAAAACAGAGAGCTTGCCAACAGTGGACAGACAGCCCTTCCAAAGAATTTTCTATACATACATGCCTATGCTGAAGTTTAATTTATGTATTAGGCACGGTAAGAGATTGACAATAACTAATAACCAAATAGAACAATTATAGCAGTATACTCTAAACTGTTATGTGGGTTTTTTTCTTTCTTAAAATATTGTACTGTTCTCATCCCTTTTCTTCTTGTAATAATAGGAGATGATACCGTGTCCATGTGGTGGGCTCAAGTTAGGTGACTGGTGTAGACTCTGTGACACAGTGTCAGACTACTACTGACTTTCTGACAATAAATAAGAAGGAAGATCATCTTCTTTGGGTGATCCTGGATCAATGAACTGTGAGGATGACAGACAGGTAGCTAATATAGCATAGATACACTGGAAAAAAGTGTGATTCACATCCTGGGTGAACAGAACAGGACAAGATATCATTATGCTACTCAGAATGATGTGCAATTTAAAACTTTTAAATTGTTTATTTCTAGAATTTTCCATTTAATAGTTTTGGACCACTTTGACATTGGGTAAATGAACTGCAGAAAGTAAACCAAAGATATAGCCAATCAACATAGTCACTGAGCTGCCTTGTATGGTGAGTGTGGCTTAGGCACTTAGCAGTAACTTTTCCCAGTATGTGCCATTCTTTGAAATTTATGATTTGTATATTTATTATGATAATTTTCTAGAAGACAATTATCTTTTTTTTATAGTTACTTAGATATTTACTATCTTTACTGTTCTCCTTTCAAGACTGTCTTATTTTTATCAAAGAAAAGATCCTTATAATACTTTCCAAAAGATGACATTTAGCATATTGGAGAATTCAAACAAAGGCTTTGTTTGGGCCAGCTCTGCCAATGCACACAGAAGACTGAATGCAGCATTGGAATGGGTAAAGAGAGTGAAAGAACTGGCAACAAAAGAGTGGTGGAGAGTAGAGAGTTTACAATTGATATCATTACAAATAATTTCCACTGTTGATAATGATAAGGCTATGATCATGGGAGAGGGAGGTCAAAAATGGGAGAGGGACAATGCTCTAAGAAGAGCAACTCCTGAAGGAAGCACAGGAAGAACTGACAAATGTTACACTGGGGAATGAATATCAGCATCCTAATATTTGCTAATACCGCTGAAATAAATGTCTATGTTCATTTTAAAAAGAGTTTTAAGCCCTAACTTAAAACTATAAGCCAAAATTAATGAGTTATAATGTATTAAAAAAAATCAATTTTTCAAAGTGAAATTTCTGTGAGTTTTAATTTAAAGAAACATTTGCTTTAACCTGTTCAAACCAAGACCATGTTTATAGAGGAGACTGTATGCTGGCTCCATCCTCAGGGCAGAAGTCTGAGGATTACCCTTCCTGGGTTTTCTTTCTTGAGGGGTTTGGATGAAATTTGCATTCTGTCATGCTTTTACAGGTGATTTGTAAGGCAAAAGGACACAGAGACAGTCTTCTCCCCAGCAGCAATGGCAGATGGCAGTCATTCTACAATAGCTGGTGGAACACAAGCTCCAAGAGCAGCCTCCCCCCACCCTCCCAAAGTGAGGATACCGAGATGCTGCAGGCGATTTGCTGCAGTGTCTTGACCTCTGGGTGGCAGCAGCAAACTGCTGAGTTCTGGATGCATCTGCAATGCTGCTCCATAAAATTCAAAGGTAGCCATGGACAATATTTAGCATTAAATCCTCAAGTTATTTGAAAATTTCCTTGATGAAGCTTGACTTATGTGATATTTCATGCCAGACTGGTTCCAGGCCTTCAAAATAGGATTCTTGTTATTTGACCTGCTTGCATTGGCCTACAGAGATGACCTCATTGCCAATGTAAAACAGGGTTCTAAGAAGACCTGGAAGGCAGTTGCAAAAGGTACTTAAATGAACACCCATGGTTTCCTAAAGTAATGAGCCTATTGAAGACTATAGGAGATCAAGTTGGCTACTGCTATAGAATCTTATGGTAAGAAAGAGAACAAGAACTATGGAGTATGTCAGCTGTTTCCCATTGTACCAGAGAAAATGACAAGTTCAGAAAAGAAATAAGAATCAAGAAAAGAACCAAGGCACGGGCAGAGAATCAGAGGCCTTCTAGAGCCCTTATATTTGCAGCTACATTCTTGATAAGCCAAAACCACCCTGAAGGTCTGTTGTAGATTATAAAAATATACTGCAAGATGAACCAAAGCCTTGTCAGGACTCTTATGTGAACATTAATTAAGGCTCTTACTGTACAGTGAGCTCTGACAATTGGGAAAGGGACATTTTGGGGGATTTGAATGAATCTGAGAACTTTGAACTCTAAATCTTCCTTGATAGAAAAAGTGAGCCCCCCTCCTCTGTCCATCTTCCTTCCCTTGCTGATAGGTGGTATTGACTCTTCTTAAGGCCATTACAATCGCAAGAAACTCCCAAATTTCCAAAAACAGAACCAAACCATTGCTGAAGCATCTGATTGATACAATGTCCCTTTATCATTAAAACATAAGAGAGCTTTGATAAGTTTCATTGCACTGTGCACAGAAGTCGGGTTTTAAAAGAGTAAAGATCAAGTGCGGGGGGAGGAAGAAGAGACCCACTTGTCAAGTTACGCATGTGCCCATGGGAAACAGATGCCCCTCCGAGGAGGACCCTGGGGTGCTGCTTTGGATAAATCAACAGCATATTTTAACTGTGACAATTTTCCCATGATATTAACACCATCACACAAAATACAAAGCTAGAAACAGAGATGATTGTTGATTGATTTCATATTGGAATGATAGATAACTTATTTTTCAGATGTATGGAACCTTATGATGAACCAAGCTGAGTGTGACCTGCAATTTTCCTGGACCTTCCTACCTCCTATTAATGCAGAGAGGGAACGTTGGTGGCCCAGCTGTATTGACACATGAATAGCATTTTATAAGAAGTGGGACTGTAGGTAAAGATGACAAGTGAGGACAGTCCTTGAGCCTAGTGAAGAAGGAAATCAGTTTCTGCCATGGAAGCTGTCTCAGCCTGTGATGGTTCTGGGACACATTTTGGTGTTTTGCTGTTTCCAGGAACTGGTAACCTAGCTCAATCAGGATACTGCAAACAGAGGTAGAGACTGATGAGTTCCCCTTAATTTGCCAACTTCAGAAACATCTAGAATAATTGTAATAGCTGTAACAATAATAATGATGCTAATTACATCCTGCGTTTATTGACCACATGCCAAGCACTGAAGTACCAAGTGCTCTTCAGTTGTTAGCTCATTTAGTCCTCACAGCAGCCCTGTGAACAAGCTACTGTTATAATCTTGAATCATAGGTATATAAAATCTGAAATTGTGAGAGGCAAATTGTCAGTGACAAATCACATAGGACGTTAATGAGAGAGCTGGCACTCAAACCTAGGCCTTTCTTGCTTAAAACCCAAGACTTTAAACACTGTATTGTTAAGGTACAACTCTTCTAACTTCTTTTTTAACATGTCTTAGAACAGTATTTGGGCTGCTCTTGCACCACAGACCTGGTGACTTATAAAAATTAATTTCCCACAGTTCTATTGGCTGGGAAGTTCAAGATCAAAGCACCCAAAAATTCAGCGTCTGGGAAGGACACACTTCCTTTTCATAGATGGTTATCTATGAAAGAGTCTATGGAGACTCTTCCCATTCCACCTTCAAGATCCAGAAGCATGAGTTGGTTCTGTGAAGGTAGGGATGGAGAAGGAGACCTGAGACAGCTTGCTCCTTTCCCTCTGAGGAGAAGGCCTGAAGTGTGAACCCTAATCTGGTGGTGACCTGAGCAAAAGAGAATGCTTTCCTGGGACACCTAGGCACTGCTGTTTATCCCCCTCCCCCCACCTCCGTGGGCTCTGGGCATCCCTTACAGAGGTACAGAGGTAAAGTATGCATTTTATAGTGAACCAAAACTTGCCCTCTTCCAGCCCCAATTTCCTGATGTATCAGGTTCTGAATTAGAAATTCATTCTTTAGTTTTGAAAAGAAAGAAAGAAAGAAAGAAACTCAAGGAAAGAGGACACAACAGATTGGTTTACCAGATTTGTTTCAGATGTTATTTATTTATTTGGTGGTTCTGGGACTTGAACTCAGGGCTTTGTGCTTGCAAAGCAGGCACTCTACCACTTGAGCCACACCTCCAGTCCTCAGATGTTATTATTTTGATGGGATGCAAAAAAAAAAAAAGGAGAATTGGAAGAAAATGGAAGGCTAAATAGTGGGAACATGGGCTGCAGGTGAGGGAAAGACGGGAAGTAAAGAGAAAGTTCTTTTACTTTATAAAGCGATCCTTCCACTCGGCAAATTCAGAGAATAAAAAATTGTCTTGCTCAGGTTGAAGATTCAGACATCATTGTTATTTTAAGATTCTTACAACATAGCCATGACAATCCCGTTCAACTGGAACTTCACTGTTAGTGGATAAAGACTATGTTTGACTTTGCTTGGAAACCATAAAACCACAACAAAATCAATTCTCCTGAAGGCTACTAGGCAACATGGGATCTCTTTCACCATGAGGACTTGTAGTGACAGACTAATGGCTCCACAATTTGTACGGTTTGTTTGAGGAACCTAAAGGTGCTTTTTAAATCACCTTCTGAAATAATCAACGAAATTAAGAGGTCAAGTGCCTTCTTAAGAAATCTAAGCTTTCTGAACATCAGTAACAAAATACAAAGCCTGACTAGTTTCACTCAAACTGAGAGTTACTGATTCGACAAGCAGCAGTTCAGCTGCTAGGATCTCCTTGGAGGTAGATTAAAAAGCAGCCGGCGGAATGCGCTCTTGGAACTGCATCACGTCCTTCCTGGGACCATCAGGGAACCTCCTGGTCTTCCTAGACAGGTTCCAAGCGTGCCTGGAAACCCTGGGCAAAAGTTAGCAGCCAGGGCAGCGCTGCCACTCTGGGCAGCTGGTCCCGGAGCGCTGCACCATTTCCTTCCCACCTGAACCCCCGGGAGGTAGACACCCCTCCATCCCGCCTCCCTCAGGAAAGGCTGGCCAAGAGCGGGGACATAGAAGGACTTTGCGGCTGCAGAGAAGCAGCTGAGGCCAAGCATCTCCAGGAGGTAGGGGAAGCTTGCAAGCGAGCCTCCAGGTCCCCGCCCCCAGCTCCACCGGGACCAACGCAGCCTGGAACCCCGCGCCCGGCGCCTGGCGGGAGGGGGTGTGGCGCGCAGGGGTGGTGTTGGGCCCCTGCCTAGAGGCTAAAGCCGCCTGGGTGACCTTCGCATCCGACAGGAGCAGGCTGCGGGAGGTGGGGAGGCCTAACCCCCCAGTTTGCAGCCCGGAGGAGGAACCGATCGGCTTGCGGAGGGAGAGGGAGGGCGGGGAGAGCCGCCGAGCCGCCGGCGCTGGAGGGAGTGCACGCCAGTCGGGTCGAGCGCTGGAGCCGGGCGGGAGCCGCTGGCCCGAGCGGGGCTGGGATTGTTGCACTCGGTCACCAGGGCGGCAGGCCGGCCGCAGCCCCGCAGACTGCGCCCGAGGCCCCGCACAGGGCGCGCGGACAGCAGCGCACCGCACCCCGCGGTCCAGCGGATCCCCGGCGCAGAGCCCTGAGGAGGCGATCGCTCGCTCGCTCGCTCGCTCGCTCGCGTCGCCTCGCTGCTGGGAACCTGACCGAGGCCGAGAGTGAAGGTAAAAGGAAAGACAGAGACAGAGAGAAGTGCAAGAAGAACCAATTGCTAACAAATTGTAAGCAAGTTTGTGCTTGCACGCTGAGGCTCTGCGTGCTGGGTGGGAGGGAGGGGGTGGCGGTGGATTGTGTACGTGTGTGACACTCACCGATAAGGCGATAAAGAGGTTGGGGAGCCTCTTTGCATCACGTACGTAAATTTCCCTATGAATATTCCCCCTCTCTGAGTTGTCATTTCCGCCCGTGGCACATCCCCTGGGCTCCGATGGTGCAGAAGCAAAAGGCAGCCACCCTCTTATTGTGATGGTGGGTACGGTCCCTACTATCAGATGGGAGACGTAGGGTGTAGAACAAATTCTAGGAGCCTCGCTTCCTCCACCCCCAGGCTATTTTAGGAAGGGCTAGGGGAAGGAAAATGGGTAGCGGAGCCGGGGGTTTGGAGGCTGCACCAAGGCCCGGGCGACTCCTCAGGCACTGTCATGGTGCAATTGCTTCCAGGCAGAGCCTACACTAGAGGGCAAGATAACTTTCATCTCCTCCTCAGAAAGACAGGTTCCAGACATATTTTGCGCTGCCACCAGAGGAGTTCTGGGAAATGGTGGTCCACCGGAGCACAGGTGCATCGCAAAAGACAGAAATACAGTCAGTGCAAAATGCAGCAGCCATCAGCCGCCCAAGAATGAAAAAGCCCCAGGGAAAGCCGGGAGGGGGGGGCCTGGGGGGGGCGCTGGGTATGCTGCTGGAAGTTCAGGCCTCTTCCTTGAATAGAATCAGATCCAGCCCAGGACCTGATGTATCAGCTAGGAAACCGTAGCTCCCTGGAGTTTTCATTTCTGAGCTTTTCAGTTTGGGGTAGAAAAGTTCCATGTATCTGAAATTTTTCTGAGAAAAGTAAGAAAGCCTAAAATGAATTATTTTTCTTTTCTTGAATGCACGTTTATTTTTGTCTTCATCTAAGAACTACTTTCTTAAGACAGTATTTGTAAACTGAAGCCAGACCTATACAAGAGAGTGCATAATAATTTTTAATCCAGCAAAGGTTATGAATATGACCTACATCTGCAAAAAATGCTAATTTAATTCCGAGTCAAGAGGATTGGCCTTTGTGAGGGCTGTTTATTCCCCAGGATGAAAAAGATTAATAGTATGGATAAAAAGCTCCTGACATCATCACAACAGTGTACTAAAATACATATCTATTTTTCTTGTGTTTTTCAGTTTATTACTTTGTGGCAGAGTTAGAACAAAATGTGCCAGATCACTGCTAACTTAATATGTTTCCTGTTGAAGATAAAAAGCATCTTCAGACAGACACTGTTTATAATATGGCTAGCCTTTGAAAAATGTTTGCTCAACTCTTACATTATAGCTTTGCTTTTATCTTTCTTGACAAATGATTTTTCACAAGCTGGTTTGCTTCTGTCCTAATTGTGCCAATACAAGAACTCTTTTCACTTGATTCCTTCCTACCAGGGAGTGGGGATTGGAAAACACTAGTTTATCATTTAGAATTTTTCCAGAACCACTTGGTGCTTCACTGGGACTATCTCTCTCACTATTAATGCAGTACATGTATCTTTTTGCAACTGAGAGGAGGTGTGACTATGACAGGATGTATGACCCCATAACCCTGTAAGGTGGTGGCATTTTCACAGCTCTGGCTACTGCAGCCACACCCTGTGGCCTGAATGTAACTGGCATGCTGGCCCAAGACTCCTTGTGGGGACATCTTCCTCTTCAGTATGTCCTTCTTGTGGTCTCCTATAACAAGAACTAATCTTGGGCAAGGAGTGAAATATACACTCTAAAGAATACTTCAGAAGAAAGAAGGTGGCAGATGTCTTTGGGCAATTTGTACTCCAAGCTTGCAAAATATTTTTTGAATCATTGTTAGCTAATGCTTGTCATGCTGGTCTGTGCTGCACATTGTCTTGTGATTACTTTTTCATATTCTGTTTCAAGAGAAAGAACCATTTTGTTTTACAATTCTGAATAATTCATAATAGTGAATAATTAATGGCATTATTTGCTGCTAACCTGTATAGTTATATTAGTATTATGTCTATATTAACTCAAAATGTCCCTCTTCTTCCCTACTTTTTTAGCCATTTTAATATTTATTAATTATTGCTACTACTACTAGGGGACTGGGAGAGAAAATAATTTAATTGAAGATTAGACATTTATTTGAACTCATTCCAGCAAAAGATTCAAATAGAAGGGAGGATCTATTGAAATTGTTTTAAAATTTTTATGTAATGGTGGATTTCAATATTAGTGCTTTCTTGTACTTACTTAGGTAATAACTAATAGCCATACTTCATACTGTTGTGAATCTGTTTCTATGCTTATGGTCTCCATTTTTTTCAGTTAAACACAAGCCATATCATCTCTGGTGTCTGCAGGGTTTGGAATTTTCCACTAGTTTCCTAATATCTAAAGTCTTACTTGCATTGCTTTGAGGTATATTCTTGTGGCCCAGCAGTGCTGCTTCTACTGCTTTCCTTACTATATTCCTTTTTAGTTGCACAAACAAGAAATTGCTGTTGCAGCTTATTGTCCATTTGGAGTAGAGACAGGAAAAGTCAAGTTGTGACATTTCACGACTATGCTTTCCCCAGGTGTTGCTGTTAAAACGTAATTCATCTAGGAGAATCCCAAATAGCACAGACTCTAAATTCTCACTGCTCCCTGCACAATAAGTACAGCAGATAGATGGTTACTGTTTGATGGTTTCCACAGTGGCCTGGACGCCTCCTTTACGAAGTCATCCTGTTTTGCTGTAATATTGCTTATAGTATCTCTCCCTCTGCTACTTAAGCACTAAGAGTGGTCTGTCTGTCTGTTCTCTGCTGTTTACTCAGTAGATAGCATTGTGCCCTACCAAGAGTTTCCCAATACATATTTGCTATGCCAAAATAAATATGAGAATCTTACCTCTCTGCTAAGCATGATAGATGAATATGGCTGCATTGTATTTCATTTCCTTCTTCTGGAAAGATTTAAAGATGGTATGGGAGCTGTCAATTCCTATACAGTCTGTTCATGTCTATTCCAGGACCCAGCCTCACCTCTCACTCCCGCACTCCTCACCCCCTCAATATCCTCCACCTGTTATAAAATCCCTTGCTAACCTTGGGCACAGTGAGTTCATTGGTGGTTCTGGATCTTCCTCTAGTGATGTGATGCTGTAGGTCGTGTCCACCACCAGAAAACTGCTACATAAGCAGTGAGTTCAAGGATCTCATGACCCTACACCAGCAGGCGTTTTAGTTGTCACTCCTGCTAACATTGGTTTTGAGAAAGGAGAGTATACTCTGGAGCATCTTCCCATCTTAGAGCCATTTTTTCGTATTGCAGGTGGAGAAACTGAGGCCAGAGGAAGAATATTGAGAAACAGTGATTTACTGAAACTCAGCTGCATGACAAATGTTACATATTTACTTTATTTCTTTATTATTTACTTATTTGTCTTGTTTTGGTGGCACTGGGGATCAAATCCAGGGCCTTGCACATGTTAGGCAAGTGCTGTATTACTAAGCTATACCTTAGCCCCATATTTACCTTTTAAAACTTAATTTAAGCAGAAGAAAATGTAGCCTATATTTTCTTCATAAATTAACCTCATTTTGCCTTTGAAAAAGGAAGGACTTAGAAAAGTTGACCTTTCTTAAGATCATATGCAGAATAAGAGACAGACTTAAAAGTCAGCTCTAGGCCTTTCTTTATACAAAATCTGTGCATTTTCTGGAACATCTCTCTCTCTCTCATTCTCTCTCTCTCTGTTTCTCTCTCCTCCCCCTCCCATCTCTGGAAAGCAGTCATTGAGTGAGGAGCTTTGTACACAGAGCCAGCTTAAAACCATTCAACTAGTTGGGACAAAGTTAAAACCTAGAACTCACGTCTTATAATGTCCTTTTATTATCTTCTTTTTTATTAACTTGACATTTCTTATCAAATCATATGACACTCAAGTATCAGGAAAATCATAATTTCACAATATAGGATGTATGTGTATACTGGAATGATGAAAGCAAAATGGCTTATCTTTGGCCTGAAAAAGGAAGGATATTGCAGCAACTCTTTTTGTGTCAGGGAGAAAGGCGTTTTCTGGGGTTGTCTCATAGACAAAGTATCATGTGCTTAAACACAGGTATTGAGGGCATAGCATGTGCTCAGGGATGAGACACTAAAACAATAAAAGTATAGTCCTAGTGCTTGGACATAGCTCAGCAGTAGAGGGCTTGCCTAGCATGCACAAGGCCCTGGGTTCTACTCCCAGCTTTGCAAAAAGAAAAAAGTTACAGTCCCTGTGCCAGCAAAGTGTTCACAGTCTGATTCGAGTGAAATGAGACTAACGATAGCAAAAAATACAAGGCAAAGTGTACTCATTCTAATGGGGATTATTACCGCTAGAGGAACAGAGGGAAAATTCTGCTGTTATGTGTGCTGCTGGTGTGTTCAGGGAAGGCTTTTGGAGGGAGGAGGTCCTCGGTTAGTTGCGTAGTGATGCTGTGGATTTTGTCAGCTGTTGATGTTCTGCAGAGAAGTGATAATGAGCGGCCAATGGAAAAAGACTTCTGAGAATTGATCCAAAGATAAATTCTGTGCACCCCTTTTCTCTTGAGCTGTACTAACGGCACCACAAATCCTGGCCATCAGTGGAGACTCTTCAGTCTCCTTTGTTCACCCTGGAACCTTGCATCAACCCTCCCAGTCTTGCAAACTTGGCTTCCTAAAGGTTTCTTCAACTTTACCTTTCACTCATGCTCTCCTCCATCCAATTTCTTTCTTTCATCATTTCCTACCTGTATTCCTGAGATACCTTCCTAACTGAATTTCCTAGAACTTCCAGCCTTGAACTCCATAAATCCACCCTTAAAAACTATACCTGTTAACTTAGATTATATCTTCTCATTCCAGTCTAAGGTCCCTCAATGTTTTCTTATTGCCTCCTAAAGAACCAAACCCACTTTCTGAGCATAGCATGTAGGGAGCCCCACCATCTGGCCCTTCCTCCTGCAGAGTGTCACCTCGCGTGACACTTTGCTAACCGTTGGCTGGTCTACAAACAAATCACGTTGCTTCTCATTTCTGTGTGTTCGCTCAAGCTAGTGACTCTACCTGGGAATCACTTCTTTTCCTTTTCACCTAGCACTAACTCATTTGCCATGTTAGCTCCTTTCCTGGACACTTCTCCAGAACTGCCAAATTAGTGCAGCCCCTGTCCTTAGCATTCCTCTATCTTTATATTTGTACTTATTCCTGAGAATTTTTAATTGTCCTTTCTATGTTGCATCTCCCACAATTTTCCAAACTCCTCAAAAATAGATTCTGTGTAATATTTATCTTAGTTTCCCCAGAAATTGAACTCAGGCATGCAGAATGTGTTGTGTGGTACAGCTGGACACATATTGTACACAAGCAAAGCAATTCAGAGTTTAATGTGTGTTAATCCTTTTGTGACATGAATGTGAACTGGAAAAGGGTAGAAACAGGGTAATTGGTGGTAGAACTACTTGATCTTAAGTCTTTAATGTTTGATTGAAAGTGGGCTCGTGTTTTTATCATTTGTAAACTCCAGTGCTGAGCAGGGCTTAGTGTCAAGTAGCTGAATTGAAGTGAATTTCTTTCTTCATCTCTACTTAGTATATGTGCAAGTGACTGGTCAACAGATACATAGGTAGACAGATACAGAGAGACAGATTTCAGAAAGATATATTCTTGCATTTACAGAACCCAACTTTCTAACACTTAGAGGAGCTGGTGATTATAAGGTCTTCCAGGCACTTCTCACTCTCTGAGTCTGCCAATTAAGGTAGCCTTTGTATGTGGAATATTTTTCCCTGGGAGAAATAGGCTGCTAATGGGCAGAGAATTTTGACAGAAACGGGTAGGTGGTGATGATAGCCCATCTTTATGTAATTACTTCTCTTCTGAGAATCTTTTGGAAAGCCACCCACTGAGAGGCATCTCTTTAGCCTAGAAGATGCCAGATACAGGGTCCTACTTCTAGTAAATATCCTTTCAAGTGGCCAAGAGATGTCTGCATCTACCTTCCTACTACTTGATGCTATCCACTGTGTCTCTGTCCCCTGACTTTGAAAGTGAGCAAGTAGTGAGGTCATCCTTTTGATGACTTTTTACACAAGGCAGCAGCAGTATGCAATGTTTTTCATCCTTTTGTAGTCTAAAAGAGATATTAGCAACTTTGAATTTGGATCAGAGACTAATATATTCTAGTATTTGTAATAGCGTTTAAAATCAATTGTAGTTTGTAATTACTTGATTATTTAACCAACCCTTCATAAATAATACTGCTTTATGAATCACACAGTCAGATTATAATAGCACACATAGACTCCTCTTGCTTTATTTTTTCTTTCAGGCAAATGGACCATCCCACATAATATGTGCTGAACTTTCTTTAGACTTGCTTTTGCTCTCCTGCTTTTTCTCCACCTCCATTCCCTTTTTTTCCCCTCTAACATTGTCATAACCTAAAGGAGCACTGTGAATTGTGATGAGGTATCACTCTCAAATGGGCATTCCCAGCATGGCCCCTTCCTTAAGTTTCTGTCTTTGGGTACATTACTCTCTCCTATCTTCTTTCTGTGTAATTATCTTGTTGATAGCAAGACTTTCCGTTCAGCTAGCTCTAAGGTTAGAAAATCCTTGTTCAGCGTACATTTCTCAATGTCAAGATTTCACCAACTACTCACCTAATTCTTCTCACCACCCAAGCCCAGAGTGATCAGTTATCCTTGACCAAAGCAGAGAGTTCAGCAAGGGGTTAGAAGGACAATGTCCTCTCTGGTTAGCACACCCTCATCCCACTTACAGCTTACTTTAGAGTCTTTCTGCATAGGGAGGTAAAAGCTAAAGCAGACCCATTTTGCCTTCTAAAAATGGAATAATTGGAAGTCAGATTTTTTTGTATGAAATAATGTTTGCATTTATACTGTTTCAGTTCATCAAATTGTTAAAGAGCTACGATATGTGATCTCATTCCTGGAAGTGAAACACAGAAAAATGTGTTTGAAAAACAGCAAAAATAGTGCAGATAAGAGAATCTCTGAGTGTTAAGCAATAAAACTCAGTGTAAGTCATAGATCAACAATGTGTATAGTGTAAAAAGAAAACATGGAATAAAAGTGAGAATTTCTCCTTTAAACAACCAATTTTATTTTATGTCCCCTTTATATATTTTATCAAGTATCACAGGAATTTCTAACATTTGCATTGTGCTTTGTGTTTTCCACATTAATTATTTTATTTTATAGTGAATCAGGCACTTGATTAGAGAGAGTTTTCCTTTAGGCACTATGGTGACCCAAGTAGATAATTTTCTAAATTATACTGTCTTTTGTTTGGTTTGGTATTTTAGGTTCTTGAGGTCATCTAAGAAGGCTGTCTGAAAACAAAAGAAAAAGTGGATCTATCTTTGGGAGGACTGTCTCCTTACTGGCCACTGCCAGGACCTGGATTCATCTGTGACTCAAACAGACCTAAAAAGTTCACATAAGCTGTCTGGAGTGGAGTAGTCTTGCCCTGCCTTGGGGGACATCTCTTGGTGTTGGCTTCATGCTACATGAGGAACCATGGCAACATCCAGGACAGCCTCGCGGTCTCATAGGGACATCACCAACGTGATGCAAAGGCTTCAAGGTAAGGGGAAGAACTTCAGTTGCTTTTTAAAGTTTGAATACCAATTTAATTTGCTTAGACTTTTATTCAATTTTATGAAATTACAGCAAAGAATATCCAAGAATAGACTGAACATTTTTTATTTTGTTTACAAATGAGTTCCTGCTTGCCTTAAGATGCTGGTTTCTTTATGTAAAAAGAGAAGAGAAAGACACAGGTTTTTGTGGTTTTGTATCTGCATTGGTACAATCTTGATGGTGGTCATTCAGTGTCCAGTTGGGAAGTCAGAGTCATTGCCCAGTGTACAAATGCTGTTCTTCAATTATGTCAGTGGCAGAATGACACCCATGACAGTGCCCTGATGGGGTTATCATGCCAGTGCTGGACAAACAGCTGTGTGGTATTGTTAAGTAAGTAAACCAGAGGCATTTCTCAAATAGAAGGCCTGACATAATCTAGAAATTTTTTTTTAGCAAGTGAGGCAGAAGAGGTTATGAGAGATGAAACAGCATGATGTTAACAGTTAGTGGCAGCAGATGAACAGGCCTTGTATCCCTCACTGGTGCTCTTTCTCTGACAGCAAACTGTCATTGAGAAGGGAATTAACAGAGATGTTGTGGCAGCTCATATATGAGCTCTGAATTGTCATTCTCCCCTAAATGCATTTGTCCTTAACTATAAAAGTAGCTTTCACCTGCAAATATATGAGCACGTTGCTTCTTTGTCGTGATCCTAACAGTCCCTCTCCCATGCTTTAAATGTATACTTGTAGGATATATAACTTTCCAGATTTAGAAAGCTTTTGCACTAATCATTGCCATGAGAGCTTAAAATAATGTCATAGTTTTTGTATCTCTAACAATGATCATTTTGGTTTTGTACCCACATTGGTTTGTCACAATCGCACTTTCTTTGCTTACAGTGTACTTAAAGTGCATAGTGGTAAAATTCAACTAAGCATTCTTTTTAAAAAATTTTTGAATCTCAAAATTCTTATGTTGGTTGAAATAAAATGGGAAAGTAAGACTACATATTGTATGATGGATAAATGTGTATCCATTTATATAATATTACCAGAAAATCAAAACTAATCTGTACAGACAGAAAACAGACCCCAGATTGCTTGGGGAAATGAGGAGAGAAAGAGAGAGAGAGAAAGAGAGAGAGAGAGAGAGAGAGAGATTACAAAGGAGTATAGGGTAACATTTTAAGCATTATGGCATTTTCATGCATGTATATAATGTACTTTGATCATATTTATCCCCCATTTGCCCTTTCTTTTCTCTCTCCTTCTTCCCAAGTAGTCGTGTCTTCTATGTCTTCTACTTCCTTTATTTTTGTTTTTTAGATCTAGATTCCACATATGAAAGAAAACATGTGATAGCTGTCTTTTGACTCTGGCTTTTTTCACTTACCATGATATCCAGTTCCATCTATTTTCCTGCAAATGACATAATTTTTTCTTCATTATGACTGAATAATACTCCATTATGCACGTATGTCATAATTTCTCTATCTATTCATCCATTAATAGGCACCTAGGTTCATTCCGTAATTTGGTTATTGTGAAGAGTGCTGCAAAAGCCTTGGGTCTGCAGGTGTCTCTATTGTATGATGACTTAAATTCCTTTGGCTATGTACCTAGGAGTGGTATAGTTGAATCATGTAATAGATCTTTTTTTCCTCTCTTTTTGATGGTACTGGGGTTTGAACTCAGAACCTTGTCCTTGTCAGGCAGACACTTTACCACTTGAGCCATGCTCTCAGCCCTTTTTGCTATAGTTATTTTTTTTAATAGGGTCTTATATTTATGCCCAGGCCCACCTGGACCACAATCCTCCTATTTATGCTTCCCATGGAGCTGGGAGTGACAGGCATGCCACACCCAGCTTTTTATTGGTTGATATGGGGTCTCCTGGACTTTTTGCCTGGGCTGGCCTGAAATCATGATCCTCTCAGTCACCACCTCCTGAGAAGCTAGGGTTACAGGCATAAGTCACCACACCTGGCTCTATTTTTAGTTTTTTGAGGAACCTCCCTACTGATTTTCATAGGGGCTGCACTAATTTACCTACCAACGGCATATGAGGTTCCCTTTTTTCCTGCATCCTCACCAGCATTTGTTATTGTTTGTTTCTTGATGACAGCCATTCTGACTGGGGTGAGATGGAATCTCAGTGTAGTTTTGATTTGCATTTCCCTGGATGGCTAAAGATGTTGAATGTTTTTGTATGTATTCTTTGGTTATTTGTACTTCTTTTAAGAACTGTCTCTAATTCATTTAAAGATTTACCAATTGGATTATTCTTTTGATGTGTAATTTTTTACCTCTTTATGTATTCTGGATATTAATTTCTGGTCAGATAAATAGCTGGTAAAATTTTTCTCCCGTTCTGTGGGCATTCTCTTCACTCAGGTAATTGTTTTCCTTTGCTATGCAGAAATATTTAATTTGATGCAATTCCATTTGTCAGTTCTTGCTATTATTTCCTATTCAGAAAGTTGATCTAGGCCTATATCTTGAATGTTCTTCCCTATGTTTTCAAAGTCTCACATCTTTCATTAAGGTGTTTGATTCATTTTGGGTAGAGTGAGAGATATTGGCGGTGTTTCTGTCTTCTACACTTTCTACATGTGGATATCCAGTTTTCCCAGAAAGAACTGTCATTTCTCTAGCATACTTTTTGTCACTTTTGTCAAGACTCAGATGGGTGTAACCACATGGGATTATTTCTGGGTCCTCTAACTACTTCATTCATCCAGTACATAACTGTTTTTGTGACAGTACCTTGCTTTTTTGTTACTATGGCTCTATAGTGTAATTTGAAATCAGATATGTTGATACCTCCAGTATTACTTTTTGACCGAGATTGCTTTGGTTATTTGAGGTTTTTTTGTGCTCCTATATGAATTTTATTATTTTTTTCTAGTTCTGTGAAAAAACGACTATTGATGGGGATTACATCAAACCTCTAGATCAATTTTGGTAATATAGCCATTTTCACAATGCTAATTCTGATAAACTATGAACACAGGCAGACTTTCCATCTTCTAGTGTCTTCTTAAATTTCTTCATTGTTTTATAGTTTTCATTATAGAGGTCTTTCACCTCCTTAATTCAATTTATTCCTAGGGTGTTTCCTTGAAGCGATTTTGAATAGGATTTTTCCTCATTTATTTCTCAGCATGTTTGTTATTGATATATAGAAAAGCCATTTCTTTTTTTTTTTAATTTATTTTGGTGGGACTGGGGTTTGAACTCAGAGCTTAACACTTGCAAAGTAGACACTCCACTGCTTGAGCCACATCTCTAGTCCTGTATGTTTATTTTTATCTTGCTATTTTACTGGAAGTACTTATTAGCTCTAAGAGCTTTCTGGTAGAGTCTTTAGGGTCTTTTAAGTATAGAATAATATTGTCTGCAGGTTGGAATAACTTGAATTCTTCCTTTCCAATTCAGGTTCATTTTTTTCTTTCTCCTTCCTTATTGGTCTGGCTAAAAATTTAAGCACTATACTGAATAAGAGTGAAGAGAGTGGACACCTTTTTCTCATTCCTGACTTTAGAAGAAATGTTATCCATTTTCCCCCATTTGATATAATAATGATTAGAGGTTTGTCCTATGTAGCTTTTATTATGTTGATATATTATACTTCTATTTCGAGTTTTTTCCATTATGATCTTATAAGATAGAAGAAATTATTTCAGTTTTTTGGTATTCCTAAGACTTGATTTAGGCTAAAATGAGATCTGTTATGGAGAAAATTTCATGGGTTGCTGAGAATGTCTATTCTGCAGCTGTTGGATGCAATATTCTGTAGATGTTTGTTAAGTCCACTTGATCTGTGGTACATTTTAATTATGAAGTTTCTTTGTTGACTTTTTTGTCTGGATGATCCAACTGTTCATGAGAGTGGGGTATTGCAGTCACACACTACTATAAAAAAGAGTGGAAAGATATATGAGATGAGCATATTAAAAATAGAGGTGAGGTAGGTTGGACATGGTGGCTGTATCTATAATCCCAGCTCTTGGAAGGTGGAATCAGGATGTTGACAGTTGGGGGCCAGCCTGAGAAAAGTTAGTGAAAGATCCTATCTGAAAAATAAAACAAAGTAATGAAGCAAAAAGACTGGGGTGTGGTTCAAATAGTAGAGTGTTTGCCTAGCAAGTGCAAGGCCCTGAGTCTAATCCCCAGTACCAGAAGAAGAGGAAGAGGAGGAAGAGGAAGGAGAAAGGAGGAAGAAGAAGAAGAGGAAGAGGAAGGAGGAAGAGGAAGAGGAAGAGGAGGAAGAGGAAGGAGAAAGGAGGAAGAAAAAGAAGAGGAAGAGGAAGGAGGAAGAGGAAAAGGAAGAAGAAGAAGAAGGAGGGGAAGGAGGAGGAGGAGAAGGAGGAGAAAGAAGAAGGAGAAAGAAGAAGGAGAAAGAAGAAGGAGGAGAAAAAGAAGAAGAAGGAGAAAGAAGAAGAAGAAGAAATAATAGTGAGGGAGAACATAATAGAATAAGCAAAGAGAAAGACAAAGCAACCAAAACAAAACACCAGTCTTAGCTGAGGAGGAAGAGGAGGGAGACGGTCCATCTTCTCTCAGTTTACTTGGTGTATGCAGGCGGGGGTGGGGGGCAGAGTGGGGCAGCTGTTTTCTCTCTGAGTATGAACTGGTTAAACCAAAAAGGACTATTTCCAGGTTGAGCCCTGTCCTGCCTTTCCTGCTGGGTTGCTAAGCTGAATTTTTGTCAGTATTTTTCTCCATACAGGCCTGCTACCCTCACATTGCTCCTGCCAACTGAGCACAATGCTCCCCAGTTATGTCCCTTGTACCACAGGTGCTTTGTTTGTGCTGGTTTACCATAGGAAATTCCTGAGTAGTGGCTGCTTTCCACCAAATCTCTCTGGCCCTCTGAGAGTGTACAAAGCAGTCAGACCAAAGCAATCTGCACTGGCTCCAGTTGATCCTGTGGGTCTTGACATCACATTTCTCTACTATAGAACAGAGTGGGTCTCTCTTACCAGGTTTTGGGCTTCAGTTCCCTTGATACCCTTGTCCTTGGCTTTTTTCTGTAGCATAGCTTACACTTCCTACCCAAGTAGATCTGTGTCTGTGAATCAAAATCCAGATCACAACCAGTTTTCTGGGTCCACACTGATTCTGAGGGCAGTCACGTGCTCACCCAACGAAGACAGGGAGGTTTGGAGATGTAAAAAGCAGGGTCTTCTGCTGTCCCTGGCTAACAGATTTGACTGTAAGACCTTCCTAAGATGATTCTCCTTCACAGCAAGCCAGGAAGGATGGGGGGCCATTTTCCAGCATCTTTTTGCTATTCAGGATACAGATTTTCTATCTTAAGCTATATTTTTGAAGTGCTAGCTTATAAGCCTCTTAATTCCCCGAGGCTTTCCTTTTTCCTGTTAAGCATTCTTGACTTTCAAAATACAGACACAAGTCTTAAATCTGGACACTTATGTACGAGAACATTCTTATAGTTATAGAAAAGCAGGAGATGGGTGAAACTAGATTGGTTTCTCCACGCCTGACCAGAAACTGAGTTGACTGAAAGCTTCTGCACCTGTACTCATGTTTATCTGCTTATTGGTGATGCCTCAGTGTGACTGGAGCGTGTTTCCCATTCATTGTTGAGCAATTCCACTTGTCATGCCTAAAAGAACCTTGGTAAATAAAACAGATCTTTCCTGAGTATATAATAGGTTTAGACCTTTTTCCCATAGGCGGAAAGCTCTCTGATTGGGTCTGTCCAGCACCAGGGATCTCAGCTTTAAGTTGTTCATCTTGATTTGAGTAGATGTAGCACTGAATTTTGAGTTTATTCATCTGTCTACGACTGCCTTTACTATATGCCCAAGGGAAAGTTACTGAACCACTTCATACCTCAGTGGCATCAGCTATGAATGACGAAAAGGAAGCCTATAGGTCTCTTATAAAAATGTGTGCGTGTGTGGGGGGAGATGACTTGGCCATGAAGCAGATGAAATTTCCTATGAATTTATTAGATTCTCTGGATGAGCTACATATTGACAATAAAGGAAATCTGGGAGGAGAAAATCCGAAATGACTCAATCACATTGTGGTTCCACAAACATGCTAGTCTTTGTTGTGATCTTGATTTGACTGGAAATCTTTTTATTAAGGAAATAGAGTAAGAGGAGACTTACTCCTCTTTTGTTTTATTTCTTAATGGATATATAATCGCTTTTTCTTGAGGAATGTGTGGAGTAGGGGAAAGAGGTGGAGTCCCCACCTCCATTCCACAGTAGGTCCATGATAGGAATGCCGTATTTGATACCCATGCAGCTAGGTGGCTCATTTGCCAAATATGAAGTTTCCAACCTGACTTGACTCTTGTAGGATTGTGTTGTGAAGCTCAGTGAGCTTATATTCTAAAGGGGCTTTGTGAACTACAAATGCTGTGCTGTGGTGAACATTCTAGTCACAGAACATTGAATGAGAAGGCCATGCCTTATAATTTGTTGTGAATACTTCTTACAAATTTTTTAACCAGTCAGATTTTAGGAGGAATGTTAATGGTTTTATGTATTCAGTGCTGTATAAAACTAGTAATTTTGTTATGTAATGAAGTGACTATATTATATTAATTATTCTTCCTTTCTACAAAAGTTATAACAAGTCAGAAGGATATCTGACCAAGTTACAACAATAAACCTTAAAATACAGACAGAGAGGGAGGGGGGTGGAATTCCTAAGCATCAATGCCTTTGTGTATGTAGGTTATTGATTGCCGCAAGTATAAGGTCTACACTGCTACAAAATGTGACACAAAGCTTCAATGGAAGCAAAGTGAGATGGCAGGAAGTGAAAGTGAGCTGGTGGTGTGTCTACTAGCAAATTCATCTGCTGGGTTCATTCTGCTGACTCAGTTGGCAAGGAGCATGTCTTCTGCTCTCAGCCTCCTTGTGTGTCCTCGCCATGGTCTGTGCCCAAATTGACTAGCCCTTCCAGCCAGGGAGGCAGGTCATCCATCTATCAAGAGAATTTAGAAACCCTGCTTATCTGCTTGAACCTCCAAACAAGTGACCAAGGTCCTAATAAATGGAGGGCTGGCCGTATTGCCCAAATAATTAAGACAAATGAGGATATTTATTTAAAGAAAGATAATTTCTACTAGCTTAAATAGAGCCTGACTTGATATATTTAAAGTCCAAATCCATAAAAGCATTCTTCCAGAAACCCTTTTTCTTTGCCTGGATAGATTCAAGGTAACTAATATTTTTGTTTTTTATCTGGCTCATTGGTTTTATTGTCTTTTCAAAACTATAAATAACTAATAAATAAGCCACAAATAACTAATGATAGCAAGCTGGCTGTATTATTTTGCTTATTTACTCTACAATTATAATTATTGACTATTCTTCTATCAATTTTATTTCCAGTGCTAGGAAACTCAAACATGCACACACAGACTGCTACATAATTTAGCTGCTATTGTAGCAGTCCAATATTTCACCTTTGCCAATATTTGTGCTTGTTTGAGCATAATGTTTTAGCTGGGATCCTGAATTATGGATGAGTAGTCAGACTGCAATGCAGAGTTTCATTTGCTCTTAAGAATACTGAATGTTTCTGTAATGCTAATCAATTTCAATATAAGCTTAAAATAAAGCACAGGAAAATAGTAAAATATAGGAGCATTAAAACTTTAAATGCATATAATTAGTAAATATGCTTTTTGCTTTTAAACATTAACCAAGGAGATCCATTTAGCAGATGGTTTTTGGAGTCATTTTAGATTAAGGTCATATCTAAGAAAATAAATGTCTCAACTCTTTAGACTGTAAATGATTTTAAAGATAGTAATTATATTTGAAAGTTCTTTGTAACATTTTAAAGTCCTCCTGAATAACATTTACGTAAGAATACTTTTAAGTGACTTTTAACAATTACTTTTTAATATTTGATGGTGATTTTTAGATTAATATGTTTGTGTTGGTTCTTGTAGGGTAGAAGGACAGCAATGCAATCACACGAGCAAGTTATAAATTACAGAACAGATACAAACTGGCTGGTAAAAAGCGTCTTAGAGAGAGAAGTTTAATAAAAATGTAGAATTATTCTCTGTATGGTCAAAATTTGATGTTTAGGCTTTGTGAATAGTTTCAAAGAGAAAGAAAAGATAAACATTTTACCATTGGTGTCAATGAAATTTGACACCTGTTCAGTACAAAATAATCAATGGCTTCTTGAAAAAAATTATAAATAAAATCTTTTTTGGTTGAATAGAGTATCTCTCACAAGTCTGTTACATTATGAAAGAAAGTCTCAAGCTAAGAAAATAGATGACTGGAATGTAAAATAAAATAGTATTAAGTAATGAAAATGTAATTCTCTTATAATTTGAAGTCACTAGCAATGAGTGTAAGTTAGGAAAAGTTTGCTATCTTGTGAAGATTATTTTTATAACACCTCAAGAGATTAGGTTTTATATTTTATTACTCTGAATTAATGACAATACTTATAACACCACAAAATGGTATCAAAAACCCATATATTATGCTTAGACTGAAATTCTCCTTTGGGTTTATTCTCTCTCTTCCTGTATGTGTGTTGTGTGACAGAATCTCAAGTTTAAGTTGACACAAGAATTATTTCCCTATATTTTGGAACATCAGAGTTAAATATTTGATGAATAAATCATATTTTAATTAATGAAATTAGGATAAAATTAGTTAAGATGTAAAAACAATGGAAGAAATCATTTAAACTGGATCTTTTTTGAAAACTATCTGAGGTTTTTTTTTATTGTTGTGCTGAGTGGGGGTACATTTTGGCATTTACAAAAGTTCTTGCAATACATCAACTATATCATACTTGAATTCACCCCTCCCCATTCTCTTTTATCTCCCCTTTCCCCTATTCCTGGAATAGTTTCAGTAGATAACATTTTCTCATTTATATACATGGTGTACACAGTATGTACACCACATTCACCCTCCTACCCTCCTTTCCCTACCCTCTCCCCCTCCCACCAGGACCACCCCACCAGGTGGAACTTTGCCTCCCTCTTGTTCTCCAATTTTGTATAAGATAAAAAGAAGAAAAAAAAATGACATTTTTGCTTGTTGAAGATAGCTACACAAGGAGTTTCCTTGTGGTACCTCCATGTATATATGTATTATATCCTGATTTGGTTCATCTCCTCTATTTTTCTTTCTACTTTAGTCTCTTTCTTATGGTGGTTTCAACCGGCTTGAAAATTCTATAGTCACTCTTGTATAGAGAGTACATCGGCATATTCAACTTTTTAACTTCCTTCTTTTACCCTTCCCCTCTTGTATGTGACCTCCCCTTAGTGTGACCTGTTTTTCATAGTATTGCTGTACTTGTATTAGGTCTGTATTCCATATGTGAGAGAAAACATGAATCTGGATCTGAATTTTGTTTTTAATTGAAAGTGAGTTTTGAACATAAAATCTCTTTAAGAACACACACCGTGCATGACTGAGTGATAAAATTGCCTCTAGGATGTGCCTGTTGTTTTCTTACCATAATGTCTTAACTATCTTTTCCTTTCTAAAGGTATGTTTGTGTGTTCATATTTCATTTTTGTGCACTAAAGTGTTTGCATTTGCATAAGACTTTGTCCTGCAAGCTTTTCTGTTTGCAGAGCTTTGTCATCCATCCTGCTATATGGAGAAAGTACCTCAGGATTCAGGGTCTTCAGTGACCTTCAAAACACTGGCTAGCAAATAGAAAAAGAAAACTTTTCTTTGTGGTACTGGGGCTTGAACCTAGAGCCTTGAGCTTGCTAAGCAGGTACTCTACCACTTGAGTCACTCCACCAGCACAAGAAAACTGTTAAATCAAAAATCACAAAAGTTTACAAATGCTAACCTATGTCAACTAGTCAAATGCAAATTGAGTTTATTCAAAACCTATATATGCATAAATACATCTTGTATGGGGTGTGGGTACACTTTATTGCATTTAATATAATTTGTGACAGATCTCTGAAAATAAGAGTGTCTAAGACCTACAAAAAAACCAGAAAGTATCCTTGCAGAGCCTATGGACTCCACATTAATTCTTTTTGACACACTGCTCTAATATTGTTACTCGTGTAACGTTAAATATATGTAACAAAATTATCTCCTTGACCTCCCAATTGGAGTTTTAGCCAACATCTTGGCTTTCTTGTTCTAACACCACTTAACTGTCTAGCTTTTAAGCTCCCTACATATCCTATATTTCAGCAAATGACACTACTAACCATGCTTTGAAGATGCTCTGATCCTGTCTCCTCCTGGGACACCTTCAAGAATGAACTCAGCTCAGTACCAGAGCTTGACTCATCTTCAAAGCCCAACTTAAATGCATCTGCTTCAGGGAAGGCTTTATCATCAATATGATAAAAAATATAATCTCCCTCTAAACTCTTCTAGCATTTCATAGCACTAGCATGACAACACATTGGATTATGTTACATGTCTGTGTCTAATCTACCCACCCAGAGAATAAAAACCTTGAGAGCAGAGAATGGGCCCTCCACACTGTCTAACACAGAGTCTTTCATAATATGAATGCTTTGTGAGGATCTGCTGAGTGAATATAACGTACTGAAAATATCATATTGACTTTCAATGGTGGACTCTGAGAAGCCAGGAGGAAGGATATTTTTAACAAGTAGTGGATGGGAAAAAAGGTGGTAACACCTAAATATATTTTGGAAATACATAAAAAATATTTCATTTGAGCCATTCCCCCAGCGAAAGTTATGAAAGTTGGACCTCTCATTTTCAATTTTAAATAAGGAAAGACAGAGGAAGCAGTGATGAGGAGAAAAAATCAGAAACTTATTTTGGACATGTTACATTTTTAGAAGCCTGATAGATATTCAGAAAGGAACCAAGGATATGTGATGGTAGACATGAAGGAAGAAGACACAACTAAAGAAAACCTTTGTGAGTCACCAACACAGAGACAGTATTTAAAGCTGTTGAATTGGTTGACAGCCCCCAGAGAACAAGGATAGGGAAGAGAGGAGATTTGGGATGTAGAAAATTCAATCTTTTAAGGGTTGAGATGATGAGCTAAGATGCTTCAGCTGATGTGGGAGGAAAAAAGAAAAATGAAGGAAAGTTTTAAAGCCAAGGAAAGAATGAGATCAAAAAGGAAGTGATCAATGGTGTTAAATGCTGTCAATGTTTACATGTGAATGTTTCTAAAAGTTCAGTACATAAAAAATGATGGATATTTTATATATAAATATCATGTGCAAGTACATACATGTACAGATTAAAATCATTTCTGAAAAGGGAAAAATGGTGGCCTTATGCATGGCCCAGAAGGAGTCATGAAGTTCTCAGAGTTAATTTAATAATAACAATTCCTTAGCATTTATTAAATGTAATCCTATACTTTATGTAGAGCTCAAGTAGAAATGAGACCTATGGATAAAATGTCTCTTACTCTGGCACTAAACAATCTTCTATCCTTGTGGGACTGAAAAGAACTGGTCACAAGCCCTCTTACTCTGGCACTAAACAATCTTCTATCCTTGTGGAGTTGGGGACTGAAAAGAACTGGTCCTCACAAGCCCAGTGGTCGTGTTGATACCTTTTGCGACTCCCGAATGAGACTGTCACATCTCTCTTGCCTTCTTTCCTTGTGTACCTTCTCTCCTCATATATCTCCACTTCTAACTCTTGATATTATTTTTCTAGATTCAATCCTGCTCATGTTTTAGAGTCTTCATGTGACACTGTTTTTTTTTGCATTGGTCATTGTGTAATTAGCTCCCTTAGGGCACAACTTCATGAAGAAAGTGTAACGTGTGTTTGGATTATCTGAAACATTGTCAGGACTGAGATTTCCTCTCTCTCCTTCAAGAGTGGGGTGGTGCTGTTCCTCACAGTACTGTAACTAAGTCAGGACAATTGTTTTTATTTGGGACGATGCTATGAACCACTTGTTGCTATTCAGTCCTGCCTGTGTGGGATTTGACTTGGGACTTGTGTTGGCCTCTGTAAGAAGGATGAAGACCCTACAGATGTCAAGGAACTTTAGCATTCCCTTAATGTAAATTTAAGTAGTAGATTCCTACAAACAGAAAAAATATTCCAGACTAAATTTCATGTGTTAAATCCCTCATATATCTTAAAAGACTTAACAAAAACAGTTCATAGCCCAGGCTATTTTTTAATTGTTCTTTTCTTTCAGATTGGCATGAATAAGGATATCAAACATTCTTTTTGTGTACTGAAATCTAAAAACCCAAATACGTATTTCCTTATTTTTGAATGACAATCCATCATTTTAAATAGTTAACAGGTTGCAAGAATGTATGTTGCTTTGCCATAATTCTGATAGGAAAATGACTTCTTGCTTGTTTCTCCTGAAATAAATGAGCAGAAACATCTGAAAGAAGTTGGTGACTGCATCAAATAGATTCAGTGTCAAATCATCCATATACGACTTTGAATTCTTTGGATACAGTGAAGTATGCTCAAGTACGTTGAAAATAGTTTCTGTGATAAGGGCGTGCTCTTTTTTTTTTGTTTCATTGTTCACAATGACCTCTTAGATTAAAAACAATTCCTTCCTCTACTGATATTAATCTCTTGTGTTTAGTAAACACTGGTCTCCACCTAGGTTAAAAAATTACTTACTTTGAATTATACAATTGCCTCACTTTTGTTTGTTTCCTTTCTTTTCACATGTGTCACCAGCATTGTCCAAATGACATTTGCATCCCTTTTATCTGTTTATATTATTCTATTGACTTGTTCACTGATTCGGGGAAAACCCCAAGATTCTTAGAATTTATCTTGCTTTTGCTTTCATTGTTATTCATTGTGCTTGATATATGTTGTTGTTTTATGTTTTGATCCAGTGTTCATTTTTTAATGATTATACTAATTGCATATTAATAGCCTACATTTTTAGCTTCTTTGCTTTTCTGAGAGTTCTCAGATATGGACATGCCATTTTGATTGAGACGGGCATTCATTACTTTGTATATCTCTATCTCTATCTATCTCTCTACCTATCTACCTCTCTATCTCTTTATGGCATTTATCTATCTATCTGTACTGGGGTTTGAAAGCAGCACCTTGGACTTGCCAGGCAGGCACTCTACCACTTGAGCCATACCGCAAGCCCTGAAGAAAGACTTGTTACTTTAATAGTCAATAGGTAATTCTTTACAGTATACTCCAAAGCTAAAAGCTCAACTAGACTGTACCCTTGATATTGTAACAACAGATCTTTCAAAACACTTTCCTGTGTCCTTTTCTCTGTTTAAAAGCCTCTTACAATAGGCCATAACCTTCAAGAAAACTCATCACAGCAAAAAGGGTCTTCATTATCTGACTCTTATGCATGTTCCTATCTTCATTTCTATTAACTCTCCATAGGCTCCATGTTCCAATCTCAATGAGCCACTTCCACTGCCCTCAAACTAGCCCTTGTTCTCACCCCATTCCTTCTCTCTTCTCCCTTCCCAACCCCTGTCTTTGTCTTGCCTCTCTCAAGTATCAAGACCCAGCTCAAACCTTCCCTTCTCTGCAATGCAAATGAAAGGTTCCCTAATTTATGCCTACTTTGAACACTATTTCTATTAAAGTATCCATTATATCAACTTGTAAGGAGTTCTATATCTAATTCGAATATGAGAACCTTGGGGAATAGGTGTCATGTCTTATTCAACTTTGGATATCCATTATTGAGCACAAATTGGCAGTATGTTCTCAGTCCATTCAACTGTTCATTCATGCATTTAACAAATTGGACATCCATTGTGCTCAAGTAACCTGAATACAAATGTGAAAATGACATACAGAGTTCCTGTCCTTATGACACTGTAGTCTCTAGGAGTGAGAAAATAATTTAAAAAGAATGTATAAGTTGGGTGATAGAAGTGATGATGGATCAGTATAGATTTTGTTGCAAGAAAGAAAGAAAGAATGAATGAATGAAATTTCTACAAAATGGACAGATACAATTGAATATATTGACCAGGTTGACAAACTACTAGATGGAAAGTCTAAATTATTTTCATGTGGTCTTTTACTCTGCCTGAGTTTAAATGTCTTACTCTTAAAAGTACTGATTCCTAGTTTTATATATGGTAGTGTGGCTGTTTAGATTGGAGGGGACTTACAAATCATAATTTGATGCTTTTATTTTGAAGATGAAAGAATAGAATTTTAGAGCAATGAACTGATAAGGCAAGGTCATGCCTAGGTATCGATGGGCTCCAATCTCTGAGAGAATTGAGGGACAGCTTGATATTTTTAAATAGTGCATACTGCTTCAAGGGTGTTTTTGCATAGTTAATAATCTCTGGGATATTATAGATAGGAAAGAAGACTGGCTACATGATTTTCAGAGTTAAGCACACAATAAAGACATGGGGCTCTGTTGTTCAATGGTTAAGAATAATATATGCAGCACAGCATGAGCTGTGTGTGGAGTCCACCAGACTGAGAGGCCATGTTGAGCTATTCAAGTCACACACCTGTGAGTCAGCCTACACCATGACACTCTGGAGGACATGGGACCTCAAGGACTGGTCTGTCATGAAAGAGGTGGAGAAGAATAAGAAGAAAAAGTAAAACATCAAGAGAGCCCTATCTGTTTCAAAATCATACTGGAATTGGTCCTCAGCTCCAGGGCAGAGAGCAAAAGTATTCCTTGAGCACTACTAGCCAATCTCTCCATGGGTTAATACTCTGGAAATCTGAATGTCAGCCCATCACTTACACCTGATCTTTGGGTTCAAAATAACTTACCATAAAAATGAATTTGTGGTCACTTAGTAAACTAAAATTTGCCTGTATCTTTCTTCATAAGGAAAGAGCCTTTTGGATATTATTTTAATACACTGTTTCCCACTGAAACCACTTAGGACATTCTGAATAATGAGAAACTAGCAATTAGTTTTCTTATTTCTGGATGTTTTGTGCTAATTATATCCCTTTAATTTCTCTGTCCCTACAATTAGTAGCACTATAGTCAAGTTTGTACAAAATGTGACATATGGCATATAAATAGAAGTGTTGAAAATTTCTGTCTCTTGACTTTATCATATTCAGTGAAGTTGTGAAAAATCCCTAAAAAGTGCATTGCTCTTGCATTTGCAAGTCAAAAGGTGTGAAGACATTTCCTTGTGAAAGCATTGCCCAATTCATAGTTCTCATACAGTGAGAATCACATATCGTGAGATCTTTTTGCATTCTAATGTTGTAATGTTTCCTTATTTACGTAATGATTGAAGGTAGTCATCCTGCATAATTAATTAATCTAATAACAAGTTAATATAACCCATGTATAAATCAGATTGGAAATATGTATATACAAATAGCACTCTTCAAAATCTATTTGATTTTATAAGTATTTTCTATGAAATACTTCTCTCTCATTTACATGATAAAATAACTCCTCAAAACAATAATCAAGCAAAGAATATTACTTATGATTTATTTTGAAACTTTACATATTTTCTTCTCTTGTTACTTTGTATTTTAAAAAAAGAATGGTTTTCCCCAGCCTAGCAAGCGTGAGGCTCTGAGTTCAAAGTCTAGTGCCACACACACAAAAAGAATAGTTTCATAACATCATAAAACTACTTTTGGAAGGGGCTTGCAGTTCATAATTTGGTGGTCTTGTTTTGCAGAACAAATAACAGAATTCTAGAATGGTGAAGTGATAAACCAAGGTCATTCTTAGATATTTGAAGGTCTCTCTTCAAATTTGGGGGTGACATGATATTCATGCATTAGTGCATATTCCTTAGTGTCCTGGGGATATATTTATGAGTTTATTATGAAAACAAAAATAATCACAAAACTTCATTGAATATTTGTAAGTATTTGAAGTTGGACATGGTGGTAAATGCCTGTATTCCCAGCTCTTCAAGAGGGTAAAGGGAGAGAATCACCTGAGCCTGTGGGCTTGAGACAAGCCTGAGCAACACAGCAAGACTTGTCCCCTCAAAAATTATAAGCATTTAGAAGATGAGTTGTTGTGTTAAGAATCCAGCTTTGGCAATTCAATGATACCTGTAAAAATATGGATTTTTTAAAAGTTTCATTGGTGCCACCTAATGATTGCAATGTATGCGTCCTGAAAGACTTACAGAATCTCATCATTTCAGATGGAAAAAAAATGTAAAAGATCATCTTTTCTAGCTCCGATATTTAAAGATGAGTAATTAGATTTCTAATGACTAAGTGAATAGTGAAAATCATGCATTTAGTTCAGGCAAAATAGGACTAGAACCTAGATTGTCTGACTATATCATGAGGAAATTATATACTTCTTCAGGAAACATTGCCTTTTAAGCTTCTGAATATTAATTATTTTAGTACCCAGTTTCCTACCAAAAACATTTAGGTCATACTGAGTAACTATGATGAGAAACTAGCAATTACTTTTCTCATTGCTGGATATGTTCATGCAAATTGTATAGCTGAAAAACAAGACTAAAATTGTGTACTTAATTTGCATAAAATTGTGGAATTTGTATTTATCTGTTATATTAGTCAGCTTTCATTACTACCGTGAAATACCTGAGACAATTAACTTATAAAGAGAAAAGATTTATTCTGGTTCACTGTTCAGGGGCTTTCAGTCCAAGATCAAGGGACCCACTGCTTTGGGTCTCTGGAGAGAGTGGCACAGCATGACGGGATCATGTGGCAAAACAAGCTGCTCATCTCATGACCAGAAGCAAAGGGACTGGCTTGGGATCTCACAGTTTCCTTTGAGGACACCCCTGATATCAGAACCCTTCAAAGGCTTCCTCTTGTGAACCTTTCAATAGCATCACCCTGGAACCAAGCCTTTATCATATAGACACTTGGGAGACAGTCAACATCCAAACCAAAGTACCTGTGACCAGAACACTTACTATGAACAGTTGGGGATGTTGAAGGCATCGTCAGTATTTTTTTTCAACTTTGCAAAATCTGATAAATGGAGTTTAGATTAGTGAACTCACCACATCCACAGTGAGGCTTTGAGGAGAAAGAGAGAGAGAGAGAGAGAATCAATTATCTGTTGCTTCAGTAGGGCTGTTAAAAATAAAAAATTTCTCTATTGTTCCTATTTGCTCCCATTTGTCACCTGAACTAGTAAATATTAACTATTAGTCTACAGATTACACTTTTTTTTGAAAGCTTTGCTGTGTGATTGAATCATTTCCTTGCATCTGTGTGACTGTCCATAACACTCAGTCGTGACTGGCAATCCAGCAGGGTTCCCTTTCCTATAACCCATAGCAGTGAACACCTCCACTGTTCCAGATCCAGTTAAACTAAGGATCTAACTCTGAAACTGACAGCTGTGTTCTGGCCCTTTGGGAACTTTGAAATTAGTAAGATTGTAACCATAATTTTGCTCTTGAAAAACTCTCCCACTAGTCACTCTGGGCAAGGGTCAGTGAACCTTTGGACATTGGTTTAGGTTCCTCCTGTGTTCAGGCCAGGCAACCCCTGAAATCTCTCTGGCTACTACAGAGCTAATTCTCCAGCACGTGTGCTGGCCCTTCCGTATTTTAACTCTCGGGCCAGGTTTTAGGAACTAGGCCATGTTCTGACAGAACTGCCAATGAGCTCCTGTTCCCGCACACTCCAGATGGCCACTGGGTCGTAGACAGCAAGCTGCCTTCTACACCTCACGGCCTGCCAAGCCACAGACAGCGAACGTGGAGGATGAAGGCTGCTCACTTCCTTCCCCACGGTGCATCGCTGGTGTATTTATACCACAGATTTGTAATGCAAAGCTACTGTTCATTGCACTGGGGAAGACTGGCTTTTATTCCATGTCCAAGGCACTTAGAAATGCTTATTGGTAATTATTACTTTTCTTAACTTAATGTTTTAACTTTGGTTTGAGGATGGTATGGACTCCTTGAATAGCATTCTCTGTTCATTTCATTTACTTTTAAAACCAAACGTTACTCTAATGAACTCATACAGCTCTAAGAAAACGAAACAAATCTTTTTTAAATTTGTGAAATCCCAAAGCCTTAATCACAACTATAAAAATATCTTTAAATAACTACACTTAAAAAGTAAAATTGTTTCTATACTGCACACTAGAAAGAGAGACTTTCTGCCCAGAAAAAAAGTGCAGAGTTTCAGCCTGGAGTTGGTTTTAATTGGCTCAGTTCTTGGTACCTCAAAAACTGAGTGTTGTAATGGAAATGTTGAATTAACCTTGAGTATGGGCTGAAGTGTTGTGTTGCTGCTCAGCAGTCAGTTCATATCTTCTGCACTTTAATGTGAGCCTTTATAAGTTCGATAAATACAACTATTTCCTGTTGGATATCCAAAATAGCCTCTGATGCGGGTCAGATTATTGATAAGGAACATTAGCCACTTCCTTTCTGTTTTAAGGACAATCAGTACTTTGAAGTACAAGTGGTTGTCCTTTCTGATTTAAGAGGAGAAACTAGTCTATATTTTAATTTCTTGATTGCCAGTTAGTTAATTAATAATGCAGCATGGAAAGTGTGATGCCCAGAAATGTAGAGATGTTATCATTGCTTTGTTAGACATGAAACAAGTCCAAAGGGAAAACTCTCAAGACTTCTGTATTTTAAGAAAAAACTGTTCTTCATAAACTATAATGATTATCTTTATCAGTGACATTAACTAAAATATTTAATAGGTTTTAAATTTTTTCCAAATTAAAACACTGTAATTTCTACAAATTATAGAGTAATGCAAGTTTATTAAAATCCAATCCAATTTATATTTATATAAAAATATTAAAAATGCAGTAATAATTCCTCCCTAGTGATTACATAGACAGATATAGATTAGATTAAAAGGAAGATAGGCAGACAGATATAAGTATTTTGGTGGATAGTCTTCAGGTGGTTTTTAATTTTTATGCATAGAATGAATTTACACTATGACTTCTATCATCTGTAGGATATTTGTGAAGCAATATATTATTCACATCTTCATACATCAATAAATATACATTTATTTCATCATTGCATGGTTGGATAATAGTCCATCATATATATGTATCCCTATTGGTTCAGCTTATCCTCTGTCATTTTTTTTTTGGTGGTACTGGGATTTGAACTCAGGGCTTCATGCAGGTGCTTTACCACTTGAGCCACTCTGCCAGCTCCCAGCTAATCCTCTTTTGTCCAGGCTTTCATTATTAAAAATAAGATTGGTCATCTTTAACATAGAAGTATTTTCCTTCTGAGTTGAATTTTTCTTTAAGAAGTGTACATTTCTGTACCATTTCAGAATTAGTTTTATAATCATCTTAATGGGCAAGATTATGCAGGCCCAATGATGATTACTTAGTGACTTAATAGTCGAAAATAAGTTGGAATAAATTTTCCAATGCTGTGGAATGTTTTCCAATGAAGTCCCCAACTCGTTTCTTCTGATGCAGTCAACCTGCCTAACCCAGACCCAGAGTGACTCTCCTGGTGTCAGCCTCTTTCCCTCCTCCCTCCCTCCGTGTGTGTGTGTGTTTCTGAGGACTGAATCCAGGACCTTACACATGCTAGGCAAGTGCTCTACCACTGAGTTACATTCCCGGGTCCCTCTTTTCCTTTCTTTGTTCCTTCTTTCTATGAGAGGTAGCAGCCTAAATCCTACCAGGTATTAAGAAAAAGAAACAACTGCTGGACTACTTTCAGATCACAAGCTATCTTTATATATACCAACAAATTATTCCAGAAAGGAGTGAAAACAATAAAAAATGCATACAGCCAGATGTATTTCATTTTTAAATGAGGAAGTAACTTAGACTTGTGGCAAATACTAATTAATGTTGCCTTCGTTCTTAGTGCAGTCATGTTTGTTAGGTAGCTAGTGCTGTCAAAACAAAGTACCACAAACTGTGTGGTTTCAAACAACACAAAGACATTGTCTCTTGGTTAACCTCCAGACATCCTGGAGGCTAAATCAAGGTGTCGGCAAGGTGTTCTGTCTGAGGACTGAGGGAAGGACCTATTCTAGGCCTTTCTCTGGAGCTTGTAGATGGCTGCCTTCTCCCTCTCTGGCTAACTCAGAGTCCAAATTTCCCCCTTTTAATAGGAACCCCAGCCATTTCGGATTACAGTCACCTTAATGAATTCAGTGTAACTCCATTACCCTGGGACAACCCTGTCTCCAAATAAGGTCGCATTCTGAGGTATAATGGGTGAAGCCTTCATCATATGAGAATTTTGGGGAAGGGGCACATGCCCACATCTACATCTTCCTCAAGCTGATGGCTGAAGGTGTTGGGGTGGAAGCAGAGCGGAGAGGAGAGAAGATCCACAGAGTGACTTCTCCAAACTGAAGAGCACTAGATTTTGGTACGAAAGAGGCACAAGCACCCCATCTAAGTGAGTGGCGCTGAAAGAGCAAGATAGTTCAGGACAAGGCACTCTTGAACAAGCAAGCCAGTGCTGGCCAGATGAGCCTTGGAGCTGACTTTCCAAAGTGTGTGTAGCTTTTCACACACAACCCATGACTGACCATAGGGGTCAGCGTGGATACTTCCTCACTCTGGTTTAGGCATGCTCATGACCTCTGCATAGATCTCCCTGGATAAACCAGACCTCTCAATGGTGCTTCAACTCCATTCAAACTGCAACCACAATTAGATTCCCACTGAAACGATTGCTAGATGTGGTGGTTCTGAAAGCATTTCCAGCGATGGCTCGTCATCTTTTCTATGGATGTCCAAGGTGCTCCTTCTGCCTGCAGCTTGAGCTTCCTTTTGTCTCTGTAGGTTCAGCAGAGCTGTCTCCTTCCTTTGGAAAGTAAGGCATTTCTTTCCTCATGCTGCCAAGCTTCCTCCTCTTGTGTATGCTGCAGTGTGCTGTCTTTTGTTTGTTTCCTTTGCCCCTACCAGATATCTCAATGGCATTGATAATTAAGTGTCAAATTCAACACATATTCTCTCCCCACTTGATGTACCTAAAACGTATTCATTAGCTCATGATTATAGACAAATACCCAGCTATGTGAAATTTTTCTTTAATTAAATTAATCCTGTGTGATGTCTATGACTGATCTGGTCATGATAGCTATCACTATCATTCATAAATCCTGTCTCAAGGTAACCAGCAAATCCTTTTCTTCCTATTTTTAGGCATCAAACTCTCTGTTGAACTTCTACCAATGTTCCTGCGTTTGATATGCATGCCTGATCCCTACCTTGGAAGATTATCACTAGCATAAATGACCAAGGTGTCCTCATTTCAGACAGCCTCAGAACAACGATAACATTCTCATTCCTGTATTCTCTTTATTATCTTTATAATTTTGGAAGGTGATCTTTCCAAATTGCCTAACTTTAAGCTTGCAAATTTAAGACACTCTTTATACATGGGAAAAATCATAGCATGGATTCCATAAAGAAAAGATGGAAGCTATTCGTTCATACTCTCACTGAACATTTAGTTCCTTATTGAAGTATTTTTACTGTAACTCTATTTAAGTAAGAGCTTTTAATATTTCATGGTTTACAAATTCATTTCCTGAATTGTTGAGAACTTTTCAGATTACCTCTTTTTTCTTTATGAAATAAAGAGCTTTCTAAAGAAAAACTTTCTTGCAGCAACCCCAATTGTTTCCCACCTATTCATTCCTCTGAATATCAATTTAGCCTGCCAAAGGCAAAGCCAAGAAGAAAGAGGAATTTGAACATAGAGGTTGGAGCTAAAAGGTTGTCTTATTTAGAAGAAACATAAAGGGGTAGATTTTCAGCAGATCCATTTGTTTTTGTTTTGGATTATTTACCAGTCAACAAACGTTTCTACAACCAGGGTGAAGAGTTACCATAGCTGCTACCCAATTCTGACTAATTATGAAATTCTGCTTTTAACTCTTCATATAAGATACAGGAGAAGACACTAAACCTAAGACTTATTTGCTTTCATTTTCTAATAGAGGAACTTTCTTTTACATAATTATCACCATTTTTACTGCCATTTGCACAAAAATTTTTATTCATAAGGTACATTTTAGACCCTCGTGTTTAAAAGAAATTTATGCAAGGAGGAAATTTGTCTGGACTGTCATTACTTCTTACCTGGCTGGTGGCACCTATTCCTTGTAGCTTCTTGCAGTGTGTTGTCTTATTTTATCACCTCTTCTGAGGTTTTTGCCACATCTGAGCTATTCCCTGATTGTTGAGCTGTTCATCTTTGTTACTATATGTGACATTTTGGGGCTTGTCAGCCCCAAAATAAAGTGATCAGTGCCAGCTAATATCACTGGACATTGCTGGTTTTTGCTAGTACTAAAAGAGAGACATTCGAAACAAATTCTCAAACCTCTTTAAGACCTACATTATTTTTTTGGGTCAACCCACATAGTACTCTTTCTTCATTTTGCAAGTAGTTCTTGTTATCCAATTATATTATCTCCCACCTTTCACCTACCAGATATCATTCCATGAATTCAACTTGCCCATTGGCTCGTAACAACTTACCTAACCCCTGTGCTACAGGACGGGTACACACTCTAATACATGGGATAAGCAGAGAACGAAAACAGCAAGGTAAATAAAATGATATCCTTGAATACACTTGAGTTGAAGGAACCTGGGCAATGGATTTTAATTCTTACTGTTGATAAGCAGTAAAATTTAGTTACATAAATGATCAGTTTTATAATAAGTAGTTTGAGGATTTTTACCGAAGGAATTGACCAAGCTTTGTGCAGCTTTTTACATTTCTTCATCTTTATTTAAAAACTAAGAAAAAAAAAAACACTGATGTATTTGGATGTGGTAGACACAGCATGTTCAGAGCACTAGTTCCAAGAATCATCATTGTTCTTTTGTCATTATTCCTTTGGGAGCCAAAGATATTTTTAGTGCTTTGATCTGATAATGCTACCAATGTAGGATTATTCAGCATGTTGCATGAGGGAAGTGGGAGGAATTCTGGAAAACCTGTAAGTTGGTGATAACCTAATGGCATCAGATTAAGTAGATCCACATAGGATTGCACAAAAAGCATTCTTCCATATTCCAAGAGTTTATGAGAGAAGCCTATAGTGATGTTTTTCCTTGGCAGCTCTGAATAGCCATTATTAGTCAGGGGGTTCTCCAGTCTATAATTAGTGACAATTTGTGAAGTTCAGAAGGATTTATATTTCCTGGCTTAAATAAATATAGAAAGATAACTTTTCTCTTCTACAAATTTTGCGATTGAAATTATCTTAGAAAAAGTAGTTAGTTTGCTAGGACTGCGTTGTTTATGTATCTCCCATGAAGAGTAAAAATTATATCCAGATGTCTGTTCTCAATTTCGAATTTGATTATTGTGGAAGACTCAGAAGAGGCCTCTGACCTCTTGTGAAAGAGAATGACATCATGTAAATTTGCTATTATTTTGCTTCTCTCTGCGACATGGCGAATAGCAGCAAACATTTAGATAAGCAAGCAAGAACAGCTAGATGGAAACTAACACGACCAATTAAGTCATAAATGCTCTGGTTGGTCATTGCATTATCTGTCAGGCACAGATCAATTTTGAATGCATATTTATAAATTGCTGATGCTCAGCCTCCCTGCTTTTCTTCCTGTAGAAAAGGAACAGACTTACCCAGACTCTTAAAAGACTGTTATAGTTTTCAACAATAATGAGTAACTGTCTTGTTGTCCCTTCCTGTGCTCTTCAAAGGGGACACTTTCTTTTCATTTTGCTAATTAAGAGGGTGCTATGTCCACTTGAAGCTATTTTGAAAGCCCTGAAATTGACGTCATAATGGAAGATATTACTAAGGGACCCGGAAGTTTATTGAAAACTAAGAAATGTGATTTAATTAACTAAATTATTTAAAGAACCATTGCTTTCATAGCTTAATGCACATATTCAGTTTCTGAGTCTGAGTATCCTAGCCTTAGTTTTTCTTTCCCCGTGCCCCAAGAAATATTTCCTTTCTTTTACCTTGTTTAAATGCAATGAAATGGGTTCGCTTATCACCCACCACTTCATCGATGTGGTAATTCTGTTACTGATCACGGATCAACCTCTAGTCTCAGAAATCTGAATAAAAGTTTATATGCATATGAATAATTATCACATAAAAAGAAAATGATACCATTGTTGCTATGGAGAAAAAAGGGAGTCTTTCTAGAGGAAAGAAAATGAGTTTCTACTTGACTATAATACTACATATTTAAGCATGCACTTTGAGTTTTTCCTTATGAACATATTCACAATATTTACAACAAAAGAAGGAATTGTTTTCTCATTCAACATGTACTCTACAACTGAATTAGTATAGATGGTCTCTGGAGTTTATTTTCACTCATTCTGAGCAGGACTGGTATCTGAACTACTGAGTTAAATGCACTTCACCAAGTATTTATTCTTCACTTGCTCTGGTAGGAAACAGTACTTTCATAAGGTGGAAAGTTTGAGGCAAACAAGAACGTGCTATAGGGAGTTTTAGTTAATGTAAGATGCATATCTATTTTATGTCTTAAAATAAACTTCCCTACATTAGACTTAATGGGAATGCATCATGTTATTAATACTTGAATATTTGTTGATTTACTAAAATGTCTAGAACCTCCCAGAGTAGTGCATATGAATGAAACCCACTATTTCACTTTCAAGTTAACAAAATACTCCAGGTTCTCAAAGAAATAGCAATTAATTAAAAAGAGGCTAAGTGATTTTATTAAATTTTATTTTGTCCACCAACTTTATGTCCACCTTTCCCCTAGATATATGGAAGCACTCACTTTCCTGGCACAGAAGATGAGACATTTTTGTTTGTGGCTTTGTCTGAGCCTCTGTAGAGAACCAGTGCTTTATCAGACAAACCAAGTGCCTAACTAAGAAAGAAAGTCTATAGTGCTCCATTTACCTAAGGCTGCCAGATTCAACAGAATGGGAAGGTAATAGATTTATTTTCAATTAATTTTTAAAATTGTTGCTTTACAAGTTTTGTAGTTAACAAGGTGTAAGTGAAATAGTCATACAAAACCATGCTTTCTGTATCGTCTTCTTTCACTCTGCTTTAGAAGTAACATTACCTTGAACTTAACAAGTTAACAGTTAACACTTCTAGCCACCATGTGTAGTAGAAAGCTTAAAAACATAAGAATAAAAGACAGCTCAAGTTAACACTAAAACTGTAGCCTTTAGGTACATCCTAACAATTTTTTCTTCTCTAAGGAAGTTCCAGCAGGGGAACACAAACCAGAGAGGGTCATTTTGTTTTAGAGATCATCTTTTGGGTCAGGCACTTTTTGGGGAAAGAAGCCCAAGGAACAGTGAAGAGATCTGAGGGACCAACCTTAGCCCTCAGACGTCTGTGATGACCCTGATTCGGGGTCATCTCATTCCTATGTACAAGTGAATGTAAGACCAAAGTCCTCTATTAGTTACTTAGAAGGTAGGACAGTTGAATCATAAAAGCATAGTGTTTCAGAATTGCCAGGACTGTAGAAAACCTGGACCTGCTAACTTCTTCTTACAGGTGAGATAACTGAGCTGGAAGTTGATAATTTGTTGGAGCATGACCCCTGGTTACCTGCTGTCAGATGCCCTCTATGAAGTTTTCAGAGTTCCCTCTAGGGGCAGATGTAGAGCCAATTAGATTTTCTTCTAACAGCTCTGTTGACAGATTTCTGTTCCTGTGTTTCCAAATTTGGGAAAGAATATATAGTTTCTGGCAAGGCCGTTTGGAATAGTTAGTGGCAGCATTTTTAGGTATTATAATAAAAAAACATAGATTGCTCATTTATTCATTCACCAACTGTTTGATAAACTTCTACAATATGACTTGAGATGGAGTTGTCGGCTGATTCATGTTGAAGAGTTGACATTTAATTGGAAATCTGAATAAGAAGGATGGAATCTGGAAATATAAAAGGACACTCTAGGCCATGCAATCAGCAAAGGTGAATCCTTGTGGAGTGAATTTGGCCAGTGCATCTGGAGTTTGATGGATAAGCTGTGCAACCAAGGGCTGTACTTACCTTTAGACATTATGAGGCACCAGGGGAGATGTTGAGAAATCAGTTTTATTAAATAGACTGGAACTCAGAGGACAGTTCAAGGCTGAAATGTATGTTTGAGACTGAAGAGAAAGTCAATGAAATAGATCAGGATGGGATCTACTGAAGGAAGAAGGTCAATGGAAAAGAAAGTGATGTTGCCCACTTACCCCTTCTCGACATTTATAGTTCTGCGAAAGAGACATGACTACGGAGACCAAAGAACAGCAACGTAAGTAAGAAAAAGGAATGGAGAAGAGGAGGATTGGGGGGTCCAAGTGAATGGAATTTTAACATGAGATGAAACTGTCAATTTCCATGAGCTAAGAAGCCATGGAACTTGAGAAGTGAGAATGACTCTTAGGATGTGGTAACATGGAGCATGGAACTGGGCAAAGTGTTTTCACTGAAACAGTGAGGATGAAGTTCTACCTGGAATAGATCAAGAGAGACTGAGTGACTTCTTGAGTGCAAGAGAGTAAAGAAATTGGTGTTAGCTGGAGGGAGACATGAAGTCAAGCAAGGCATTTATTTTAATGAACTTTCAAAAAAATGTCTTCCAATAAACTTGCTGTAGAATCCCATAATTTCAAATAATGAATCCAGTTTTCTGTAAGTCAAGTCTTGTGTAGAGTCTTAATATCAAGAAGTGTGCTTGATAAAAGCGAGAGCACACAAGGGAGGGGTGAGGATAGGTAAGACACCTAAAAAACTAGCTAGCATTTGTTGCCCTTAACGCAGAGAAACTAAAGCAGATACCTTAAAGCAACTGAGGCCAATAAGAAAAGGGGAACAGGTACTAGAGAAAAGGTTAGATCAAAAAGAATTAACCTAGAAGGTAACACCCACGCACAGGAAATCAATGTGAGTCAATGCCCTGTATAGCTATCCTTATCTCAACCAGCAAAAACCCTTGTTCCTTCCTATTATTGCTTATACTGTCTCTTCAACAAAATTAGAGATAAGGGCAAAATAGTTTCTGCCAGGTATTGAGGGGGTTGGGGGGGAGAGGGAAAGGGCGAGGTAGGTGGTAAGGGAGGGGGTGGGGGGAGGGGGGAGAAATAACCCAAATATTGTATGCACATATGAATAAAAAATAAATAAATAAATAAAATAAAATGACTCCTGACACTAGTATTGTGTAATCTCATCTTAGACCTATGTCCCCATCCATTTTTGGACAGACCAGCATCAAAAACAAGTTCTTTTCAAATATAAAACAGAAACCTGTCTCCTTGTAACTTCATTCCTGTGTCCTCATTTTATCCCATTGTGCCACTCAAACCTTGTCTGGCCACATGTGCACATGAGGTGACTCTGGCACTTCTTTTGTATGAACCAACACTCCCATGTTCCTCATCTACTCTTTGTATTATCTGGTTTCAAATCCCCTCACCAATTTGATGACTGGTTTTTCAGCAGTTCACATTCCATGCAAAATTGTATAACCCACAGACTTCCTGTGCAGAAGGAATGCCAGCTTTCCCTGGGCCTTGTGTCCCAGACAATGGTCCTCTGTTCAGCCACTTCAGCTCTCCAAACTCCAGCTAAACAAGAATTGAGCAGAATGGGGAAAATGAATATTTTCCTTGCCTAAAACATTAGTAAAAAGAAATTAATGAGAAGGTAGGTAAGTTCAACCCTAAGAGGCTAATGGTTTTATAGTAAACATAACATAAATACACAAATAATAATACAGTCATCCCTTACAATGCAAGAGGTTGATTCCAGGAACTCTTGCATGTACTAAAGTGTGCAGGTGCTCAGGTTATTTACCCAGAATAGCATATACTTGCATATAACCTATGTACATACTCCTGTATACTTTAAATCCTCCTCAGATTATTTATAAGACCCAGTACAATATAATGCTATGTAAATAGAGCTAATACTGCATTGCTTAGGGAAAAATGATCAGAAAAAAAGCCCATACATGTTCCATACAGATGCAACCATCAAACACCCAACTATACCACACACATCATCAATGGTGTAACATTTCTACAGATGGGTGTTTAAATTTATGGATGTGGAACATGAAGATTCAGAGGGCCATCAAGATGAGATATGATGGCTAGGTCCAAAGACAGTCATTAGCTAATTCTATAGCTTCTGGGTCTGTGTGTGGAGGTGATGAGGACAGTATCAAGTAAAAGGAATTTGACTTTCTCCATGAATAAATTAGGAGGTGAAATGTGTTTCAAGGGATGAGTGAATGGTACTGTTTGTAGCAGGGCATACTCCACATCTACGGAGAGCATAAGTGATGGACTGAGGGTGGGAAACCTAGAAGGAAGTCAGGAACATTCTCTGTAACTCAGGTTGGTTGGGGAAAGGATGCATATTACCAGTCAGTGACAGACCAGTGAGGAAAGTCAGGGTCATATTGATGAAGGCATGGGGGCCAGAGAGTGTTTATTTTTTTTGAAAGTAGAGTAATAATTTTGGAACAGATAGGATGTCTGTGGGCTTTTGTTTAAGAGAAATTATATTTGTGATTATTTTAAGAATAATTATCTGTCTTTGCCTCATGGACACTGTACAAAAATAACATATAACAATAGGTAGTATGCTATGCCCTATGTGGAATATTCCAGAAAAAAATGGATTTTGCTCCATAAATTTCTTAATTTACATGTTATTGTTCTAATCTGAAATGCTGTTTTGTTACATCTTCAGTGCTTATTAAATTCAAATGAACATAGTTTACAAAGTTATTGGTAACAAGAAATAATTGTTTAGGGAAGAATTGGTTCCTACTCCTCTGTTGTGTGAAGTTTGCTTTTATACATCACACTATTGGTTCAACCTAGCAAACAAATGGGTACAAGCTGGGAGAATGCATAACAAAATAAATTATTTAGCTAGGATTTGCTAAATCTTTTACTTCATTTTGAACTAATGTTCACATGACTACTGTGATTCGTATTCTGGAAAGTGCCACACCAGATTGTCATGCTGGACCTTTTCTGTCCTCTACTGTCCTGGAGCACTGGTGAGGTGCACATAGGATTTTAGCTTGGCTCAAAATGTTAAATATTAATGACAGTATGAATTGATGGATGAAATGTTGACTGCAGACTTCTCAGACGAAAATCCTCCATTCAATTCTATTTTGTAACTTTTGAAATTGCAATTATGAACTGTGCCTCATCCATTTATCACCAAAACTCATTTTAGTGATTGATTTTCTGTAAGAAGATGAATTTTTCACATTGATGGATTTTTGTTGAAAGCTCCATAAAAGATAAGACTGTAAAATAAACAAAGTTGTATTAAATTTCCTGATAGAAAATGGTTTTTTTGAGATTACTTGTAGTCTTTCCCAGATAACTAAATCTCTTAATTGAATGTTTCTTTATTATACATTCCTTCCATAATCCCATGAAATGGTGAACAAAAGCCCATGATCTCTCCTAAAACAAAGGATTGAAATACATACACTTAAAACTTACCTGGAATTTCCTACTTTGGCTTTTACAATTCCTAACTGAGCAACTCCTTGCTTGCTATGCAGCTTGTTGGGGTCAGTTGTCCGCACAAGACTTTCATAGATACAGAATGGGAAAGGAAGAAAGTCACCTTGAGAGCTTCTTTAAAATGTTCACCTCTCTCTAATTTTCACCTCTCTCCAATGTTTATCAGAACTGTAGAAGGAAGAAGCCCAGGCATGTGTTTCAAAAAAGCTCATCCAGCAAGTCTGACACTACCCACACCCCCACCCTCCCCAGCAGTATTATAGGACAGCTTGGCCCTAAGAGATGAATCTTTTCTTGACTACACTTCTTCTGTAACCCAGTCAACTACTGGTCAGGCCTCTCATTGGCCATCCAGTTTCTATCTGCTCAATGAGTGAAACAACAACAAAAAATCCAGACAAAAGTGTGTTTCCATGAACTATTCCACAGGTCCTCTCTATCTTAGAGTATTTCACACATTGCACATTTTTATCTTTATGAATGTTCTGTTTTGCCCAGTGCAGTACAAGATACAAGGCACAGATCATGTGACACTCTTGTTTATCCTCACTACTACCACAGAGCCTCAATAGTGCAGTTATTTAAAAGTCTTTGTGGCTTTTTGTTGTTGATACTTGCATCATCTAGCACTCTGTCTTATTTGAGACCTTTGTATCTGATGAAGCAAACAGATGAGGGCAAGGCAGTGAAAAGTTTTTAATGCCATCTAGACTGTAAATCTGTATGTATTTCAGAGAGACAAAGGATAAAGATGACACATTTTAAAATTTTGTGCCATCTGTGTCTAAGATAAGAGACCAATTCATTGTTGCTGTCGTTGTTCTTAACAAAACAATATATTCAAGCCCATGCAGAAATATTCAAGGGAACAACCCATCAGACTGTAATAAATCAATAAATCCTTCCCATAATCATGACTTATAGTAGTTGAGTTCCGAGTGACAGAAAGAGTGTCCTTCCGACAATAATCAGACCTAAACATTTTGTGATTACTAATGGTAACCCTGTGTTTGCAAATAAGTGAGAACTTAAGAAAATAGAAACATAGAAAACTAACTGCTCCCAAGTCCTGACTTGGAACCTTTTACAGCAAGCAAGAGAGAGGTTCTAATCTGTCATGGCAGCATTGCCTCTAATCTGTCTTGCAGCAGACCTGCAAGAGAGAGGATGTGGGAGGGAGAAGCAGAAGACGATATTGAATAAGAGGAACTTGCTAAAGAGATTGTGTTCCCTTTCTGCTCCTTTCTGCCTGAGCAGCTCACCCCATAAAAGCAACAGCTTCTTATGTGTACTTTTGTATTATTGTTTTTCTTCAGGCTTCCTCTGCTTATCTGCTAGTCATTGCTTTGTGGATTGAACTGTATTTTCTCCAACTCCAATCTCAGTCTATTTAAGTGTTTCTTCTTTTCCGTGATATTGGTCACAGGGAAAATTTGGAACAACCTAAATATCTAAATGTAGGAGATGGGTTAGATGAGTAGAGTCACCCAAGAGAAACAAGTCAACCTTGAGGCTGATGGCATAGGAGCTCTGGTAAAAGGTTGTGAGGAAGGATGAAGTGAGAAAGACTCACTTCTCACTGAGTCTTATCAAAAACAGCAAAACAATATAAAAATAATGGGGAAAATGTTATAATAGTAAATTTGAAAACAGTCAACCCAACCCCAAAGAATATCTACCAAATAATAATGACATTTGGATTAGATCACGTGAAAGATGCAGAGAAGAGAGCACACTTCTCCAGCACTCAAGGAGCAAGATAGTCCTCAAGCATCCTTCCTAAATATTCCCATGAAAAGCAACTGAAGTTATGAAGAGCATTCCGTACAGACCCACCTCCCCACCAAAGGGCATCTGGCAATCAAGGTTCAAGAAGGAAACAGAGATGTTTTTATTCTCGCTGACCTAGAATAAATAGATTGTAGCAGCTTAGAAATAATATATTAAAATGATAATATAACACAAGTGGCGTTTCTTCTAGGACTCTAAGGATAATTGAACATTATGAATTTTATGAATGCAACTTATCTGAGGAATGAATCGAAGAAGATAGATCATATATCCATCTATTTTGGTGATACTGGGGCTTGAACTTAGGGCCTCACATTTGCTAGGCTTTGCCAGGCAGGTGCACTATCACTTGAGCCACTCCACCAGCCCCTTCATATGTCCATCTAAATGCAAAATAAGTTATAAGAAACTTACATTTAATTCTGATTTAAAAAACACCTTCATTTTGTGTGTGTGTGTGTGTGTGTGTGTGTGTGTGTCTGGGATCAGGCCTAATAAGTTTTAGAAACATTCCCACAAAAATTAACAGTCACATAGCAGCCAGTGCAATCAGATTAGAATAAAGAATATAAAAATTGCAGGTAGTATGGAAAACTTATCATTAGTTACATATAATATGGATTATGACTGAAATACAGAATTCCATCCCAGCAACACACACACATACACAAAAATCACAACAGAAACTATTCAGAAAGAGTAAGAGAATTTGGTCAGGTTGCAGGTTTCAAATGTGGAGCAACATCTGGCTGTACTTTCAAGAAGGATATAAAAGTGTATGATCAAATTGAAATAGCTTCCTGGGAAGATGTCAGGTCTCTTTAATTTAATTCTCAATAAAGATTAATTTAAACTTTCAACTGTTTGAAATAATTATATTCATTTGAAAAATAAATATTATATGGAAAGGAATCTACAAAAAAATGATGATGAAAGCTACTTCTATCAGAAATTGAATAAACTCGACAATCCCTGTAACATAGACAGATATATTGGGTAGAACATACAGCCCAAATAGGCCCAAACCTGAAGCAGATGGATAGTCATTAAATCATCTGGAGATGCTTGGATGGGGGGAAGGATGGAGTAAGCTGACTTATTTCTTCATGTCATTATACCTTGCATGCACCTGTACACACATACAGAATTTCAAGTGGACCAAAGGTTTAAATATATTTACATGTTTAAAATTCATGTACTGTAGACAGAAACTACTTATTGATGGTTTTATGTGGTATAAATCAAATTTGAGAAGATGAACCATAAAACTATTAAAAGAAAATATAGAAGTGGGTTTTTAAAAAATAATCTAGTAGTGGGGAAATCCTTTCATTTGTTGAAAACCTAGAACCAAAAAGAAACTGATTAGTACATCTGAGCACACAAAAATATCTTCACATGTTCTCACTCGTAGTGGAAGCTAAAAAAGTTGATCCTATAGATGCAAAGAGCAGCATAGAGGTCAACATAGTCTCATGGAGAGGGGTGTGGGGAGGGAGAGAGGCTGGGTAATGGGTACCAAAGTATAGTTAAATAGCAGGAGTAAGTTTTATGTTCTGCAGCACCACAGGAAGACTCAGAGTCCATGACAAATTATTGTATATTTTATAAAGAACTAGAAAGAGGAGTTTGAAGTTTCCCAGCATAAAGAAATGATATATGTTTAATTTACACTAACTGTCCTGATTTGAACATAACACATATACTGAATCATTGCACTGTGCTGTACAAATATATATAATTATTCAGTGTTAATAAATAAATGAATTATGTTAAACATAAATAAAATATCAGCACAAGAAAATATGAAACTAAACTAAAAGCAAAGGAAAAAGTTGGGAAGGGCTGGAGGCTTAGATGAATCAGTTGAGTGACTCTCTAGCAAGTGTGAAGTCCTGAGTTCAAACCAGTATCAAAAAAAATTGGAGAAAGCATAATTGTATAATAGTTAGAGGTCTTTACAACTCTGTAAGAAAAAGAACAGCCAAAATAGGCTTAGGACATAGGAAAATGTCTGCATTTAGGCAACATTTCTGCAGATAGAGATTCCTTTGCTTCTGTTTTCACTTGTATGGAAAGTAGATTGCAAAGATGTAGATTGCAGTATTTGGGGTAATGTGTACATTAAATTAGAGACACCCAAGTTTCCTATGGAGGACTCTTTTTCCAGTGGTGAAATGCTTCCATACTATGAAATATTATACACCTATTAAAATGAGGAAGATTTATATATAATGCAATGTGAAGATGCAGAAGTGTATGAACACTTTCATCCCTGAAATAGTCTGTGCATGTAAGAGTATGATGATGTAGATAAATATTACTGTATTAACTTTCATATTCAACAGTATATTACAAATGTAAGGATTGACAAGAATTACATATTTTATCATTATCAAGATAAATTAAATATAAGACATTAAGGTCAATATTAATCAAGCATAACATGATCCCATTTTGTGATCTCTCTTTCTCTCTCTCTCTCTCTCACACACACACACACACACACACACACACACACACATACACACTTTCTCTCTCCTTTTGGTTCAAACCATTCAGCCAGGCACTACTTTCAATACATTCCTGTGTAATCTTCTGTAATCCTTACCACTATCCTACAGAATGTCTTCACTATGATGCTTCCAAGTTTTGCAAATGAAGATACTGTGACACAGAGTTCAGTAATTTGCCAAGATCAAAGAGCTAGTGAGTGCCAAAGTCAGGACTTGAAACCAGGCAGTCTGACCTTAGTCAAGGTTTGTTCAGTAAGCAATAATGGTGTCCTTTCAGATATGCATGGAAATCCACCATATGGATTCACACAGAAAAATGTTTTTCTCCTTAATCTTGTGGATATACTTAGTTTTTAGGCAACTTGAGTAGAAGGTGTGTGTGTGTGTGTGTGTGTGTGTGTGTGTGTGTGTGTGTAAAGCTGATGATAGAGTCCAAGGCCTTGCACATGTCAGGTAAGTGCTCGACCACAAAGCTTTACCCCAGCCTGATAAATATGTTTTTGGTGATTTCCCGCCTTCAATCTATTTTTTCTTCTTTACTTCTACCCATGGGCTCATCCATTGTCTAACCCACCCCCATCTGTTGTCAGGAAAAGAGCTAATAAATTCAACCATGTATGTGGAGGATGAGTTTATCAATAAGACTGAGTCCTCTTCTGCAAATATCCCCTTCTACATTTTCATCATGGGATTGTTAGTATCAGGAAATGCCGAAAGGCCACAATGTAAGTGACTAACAGTGTTTGAAGTGTGAAGGTGAGGAAATGATATGACACATTGTGATAAAAAGAAAATACAACCTTTGTGTCTTGGACTATTCATAATTATATAAATAATGAGCTATAGTGTATTTGGCCCTAAAATATGATTTCTTAGAAATGAGTTTTGAAAGTTTCTCATTAGAGTGATTGCAACTTGTATTTTATGGCATATCATTTGTGAATCAAGATATCTATTATATTTTTAAAACACTTTGAAAGAAGACAGTAATAGAATAAACTATTAAAGGTGATAGAACATGATTTTCTTCGAAGTTGCCTACTGAGATAACTTCATATTTGTAGGTGTTTAGGGTTGCCATCAATTTTAAGTTTGATCTTTCTCTTAAAATTTAACTCCAGTATGTGTACCCCTGCATACTTTTGTGAGGTCAGCAGAGATAGTTACTTGGTAAATACTGATATTATTGTTATTACAAAGAGGCATATTAGAGCTGCTATAAGACTATTTAACATAAGGTTCAATACATAGACTGTAAATGGGGGAGACAGAGACCTTCCAGGTAGTACAATATCATGGGAGGTCTTACCATTGAACTAGGTGCTCAGGAGGAAAATTCTTACCAGATGTCACAGAGGAGCTGAAGGCGTCCAAGATGGCAGGGTCAACTTGAAGAAAGATGAGGTAGGGAGACAGTGGACAGAGAGCCCAGAGTGTTTGGGAAGTGGTGGTGAGGGTTTGCTTAGCAGAAGCAAGCTGCAGTGTGGTAACTCTAGCTCTATGTAGGCTAGTAGTGACATGACTAGAAAGTAGGTTGAGGCCAGATTATAAAAAGCTTTGAAAGCTTGGATAGGGAACAAAACACCAGCTAGGCAATGGTAACCCATTTTAAGGTGACAAGGGAGCAATTTTCAGAGTTACATTCTGAAAAAGTTAATCTAGTGACAGTGAGTAACGCGAATCCATTAGCAGAGAGGCGAGGTCAGGGAGACCAGAGTGGATGCAGAAGGAGCAGTTGCCAGCATTTATAAAAATTCAAATTCTGGGCCCCACCACCTGTGATTCCCATTCAGTGAGAGTGAAGTGGCCCAATTGTCTGTAAATTAACAGGAGCCCCCCCGTGATTCTTAGGCTGTGGGCATTCAAGTCCCCTGTTAGAAATAGTGAGGGAAAGTTATGAAGTGTTTGGCCTGAAAGTGGAATGGAAGGGTTTGGAAGGAGGAATGAGAGCAATCAAAGGAGGAGGCTGAGGAGCCGCCCTGGCCCACCGGGCATCCCTCACACCTGTGCCCAGGAAGCACTAGTCTATCCCACCCTTGTATAGCCTCGCCTGCTTCACTGGCCAGCCAGGAATTCCAGGGTGTTCCTAGGGAAGCAGATCTTTGAACACATCAGTGGTTCCTAAGACTTCCTTGGAATTTTTTATTTTATTTTCATTTTGACAAGTTCTACAAAGTAAACTTTAGTAAAGTGTGTCGAGTAGAGAAAGACTAATAAATGGAGACTTCAAAATCCCTCTTACCACATCTGGCAGCTACCTGGTTGTAGCACTTGGCTGACACTTTGGCTGGAACACCTGCATGTGGCTTCTCCCTGTCACCAGGGCACCTTCAGAGCTGGATTCCAAGGGTGAGAGCTGAGACAGAGAGAGAGAGAGAGAGTCACTCAAAAGCCCTTTGCCTAACACCAGTCTCAACATCCAGCATATCCTACTTTCCATGGGAGTCCCAAAGCCCACCCAATTTCAAGGGCAGAGAAAATAATTTCTACTTCCTAATGTGTTAGAAGCAAGGTACCAGAAGAGAACGTAGAAACAGTGTCCTAGAATTTTTTGGAAAATGTACTCTTCCAAGGTTTACAGTCTCTAGTTGGTATTACTTAGAAAATTAAAAATAATATGAGTTTTTAAAAAGGCATATACCCATGTTATTAAATTCAAGCCAATGAGGCACATTTAGTGAGAAGTAATAGATAAGGTAGCATTATAAGGTTGTAACTTTACATTTCATGATTATTGGCATCTGAAGTCAAATCTCTTCTGAAATGAATTTGAATATTAAATTAATAACTATTTCCAGAGATAATAAATTTTAACTGGATAACTTCGAAATAAAATGTGACTCTTACCACTAAAATAATAATGAGACAAAAAGGAAGTTTCAGCCATACAAAATGTTATTAAGATGAATTCATAGATAAGATAAATGAGTAGTACATAGAGACCAATGGGAGGCAGTACTGGAATTTGATCTCAGGGTCTTGCACTTGTTAGGAAGGTGCTTTATCACTTTAGCCATACTGATAGCCCTTTTTGCTTTAGTTATTTTTGATATGTAAGTTCACCAGCCTAGACTGCAATCCTACTATTTATGCTTCCTATGTAGCTGGGATGAGATGTTGTCTCATGAACTTTTTGCCTGGGCTGGCCCAAAATGGCAATCCTCTGGATTTCTGCCTCCCAAGTACCTAGGATTACAGGAGTGAACTGCTGTGCCCAGCCTTAGAGATCAAAATTCTTAATTATAAATGTTAAGAGGAAAAAATGTTAAGAGGAAAACAGGTCTATAGACATCACGGGTTGATACCGCTAAAGTTGGGAAGTATGAAATCAAAGTCAAAATATTGGAATTAAAGAATACAAATTAAAATCTCATAGATTTAACCAAAGGAAACTGGTTTGCTATGGAATCTCTGCCCATTGTAAGAAAGAACTGTTGATGCTATCTACATTTGTATATTTAGGAGACAGAATGACACTTCACCAAAATACAGACATCCTCATCCACACACTGCATCACCTCACAGCAACAAGGGGGAGGAAGAAAAGGTGTGGAGTCTGCTGTGCCAAGAAATATTTGTTTCTGGTGGTTACTTTCTAAGAAGGCCTTATTGGGTAGCATAAGCCTTTGAAAGCAGGCAAGATATGATTTAATAGATAAGTGAATTATTTTATTGGCCTATTGCTTGTAAAGCTAAAAAAGCAAAACAAACAGAAAACTTCAGTTTATAATAATGGAGAGAGCCTATAATAATGTATAGTTTCATTCCAAATGGTGTTGGAAAACCACCATAGTGGTTAGAAACTTTTTCAGTATTAGAAAATGTTCTTATAAGTTAAAACACCTCAACTATGCCATGTTTACACTTGGTTATTTTCATAGATCCTTGTGAATTATCTTTGCTAGCTGCAGGATGCATGCCCTCTTGCAATGTGTATGGTGGTGGAGTTCATTCTTCTATCTGGAAGCATGGGCCCCATCTTAGCTGTGTGACCTCTTCACGACTCTGCATTACTTGTAGCTCCCCCAAAATTTCTGCTTAATGGTAAACTGCTGGTAGCAGGTTTCATTCTTGGTAAGGAACAAAAATACTTTATTAGCATCAGTGATAGTGAATTGCTGTCCTATCCAAAATTTAATTTTAAGAAATTACAAAAAAAGAAATATTTTCTTAATGTATGAACAATTTTGATTTTCTGACAATGTAAACCAATATTTTATATGTTCCTCAATTTATTTGCAAAATGCTTTTTTGTGTAAAAATCATTGTTACAAGTCCTTTTTGATTTAGTTCAACACTGTTTCCCATTTATCTTTTGTTAGTGTTCAATTGTTAAGTCAAATTTTATCTACATTTCCTTTGCTTGCTTTGAGAATTATCTGCCCTTCTGTAATATAATGGGACCAAATAAGATTAGACTCAGGGAAACTTGGAAACCAAGCTGGATTTTAACGTGATTCTGACAGCCAGATTTGAGAGAGTGTGAAATAATCTCTGCATTTCCTCTAGCAGATTTTAATAGGCTGGTCAAGAAACTGGCTGTCCATCCTTGCACCTGCTGTGACAAAAATATGCCAATGTGTGAATAGTGCTTTAGTTTTTGTGTTGTCTCACCTGGAAATCCCTGCATCTTTTGGGGATAAGCCACTCTTTCATAGACTTAGGAAAGTAAGCCAGAGTAGTCAGTTGGATTATACAATAGTTTTGAGAGGTGAACACTCCAAATTGCATGAGTTTCATCACTAAGAACCTTAAATACAATGTACTCTTGGAAACAAAAAATAATACAGTAGCCTCCTGTAATCCCAGCTACTCTGGAAGAGACAGGAGGATGGTAATTTGAGGTCAGTTCAGGCAAAAGTTAGTTAGACCTTATTTCAAAAACAAGCCAGGTTTGGTGGTACATACCTGTGGTCCCATTTATGGAAGGTGGAGACGGGAGAATCATGTTTGGAGCCAGCCTGGGTAAAGTTAATGAGACCCTATCTGAAAAACGAACTAAAAAAACAAGCAGTATAACAGTGTTAGTAAGCACTGTAACATTTTGCCTCCTCTGGACTATTTGAGAACCTGCTCACGCAATGCCATGTTTATTTATTTTGGATATATCTTGATATAGAATGTGACTGCATACCAATAGCTTCAGGAAGAGTAGCTAATGCGGATTAGATTCAACAATAGTACAGAAATATGGGTCGGTACATATTAAAAACCAAAACACCACAGCCAGAACAATTTAACAGCTGACTGAGTGGCCACCAGGAAGACATGCACGGGCATGTTCTTTGATTGCTCAAGGTCAGTTTTGTCCTTAGTTGGCAGATTGTCGTGTAGCTGTTCTCCACAGCATTACCAATTGGGCTGCAAGACTTAAAAGAGAAATTTTTATTTAAACTGAATGTTTTTAACATGATTATAGTCACACCAAGTTGCTAAGATGGAAGGTAGTAATAGTACCTGGTGCTACAGATTGAGTGTTACGGTTCACACTATGCTGTAGCTTTGCATATATAGTGCCAACTCAGGTTCCCAGCAACCCTGGAGGAAGCTGTTATTCGTGATGCTCAGATATCTTCAAGCACTTGCTGAAGGTCATACAGCAAGTAAGTGGTAGTGATCCAAGGTCATCTCTACTCTATTCATCCCCATGACGCCACATTTAGAATATGGAATGACATCTTATTTGATTACTGAACTATAATACCTTCTCAAATGCTACCAATTAGCATAACTCATTACCATCGACATTTTAAGGCTCTAAAGCAGTGGTTTCTGAACTTCAGTTTGGAGAAACATTGCACGAGGAGTGAGTTCCAGTGTAGATGGCTAAGCCTTTCCCCGAGCTTCCCCTTGAGGAGATGTGATGTGGAGCCCAGGCGTCTGCCTCTCTAACAGGCATCACATTCAGAGTTCGTTGGTCCACAAACCACATTTTGACAGCTACAAATGCAGAGAAATGAAATTCAGCCCAGATCACTAACAAAAAAAAACTTTTTAAATTGCTTTGCTTCATGTAGTATTACATTAGGAACAAATTTTGTCAAGTGGGTCTCCTTGACAGTAATGTCTCAGGGCATTTATTACCTGTCCATATTACACACTTACAACACAAGGGCTAGAGAAAATCTTGTCAACTTACCACACCATTGTGTTGTTCAGGGGTACGATATTTATCTCAGATGTAGGAGTTATTACATCTAGTGTAATAACATTTGCTCATATTTCTTTTGTTTAGGAGAGCATGATTCCAAGGGTTATTTGCTCAAAATAAAGTATTTTATGATCATTTAAAGAATTTAAATCCATAGAAATCAAAATAAAAAACAAAAACCCCAAAGAACATGTAAGTATGCGAAGAGCCCTCTTCTTTGAAGACTGAACAGTGGATCTCAGACACTGAATGGTGTCCATTCCTGGGACCTGAAAGCATCCATTAATGTGCTTAATAAAAGGACACGTTGGCATTGGTGTTGGTGTAGACACTGGGGCAAATCACCTTGATTACCTCAAATACTTGCACACAAGTAAAGAATATATTCTTCAGGTAGAATTCTCTAGAATTTCCTTAGTAACGGTTACATTCATCTCCTTTTCTGCCCTCACAGCTTCTTTTACTTCCATCAATGAGATAAGGTTTGGATGCATTACCAACAGTTAGGCTTAATCAACTAACCAAGACTAGAAGACAGAAATGAAAGAAGAGGGGGGAGGGGAACTGTGGGGGCATCCCAGTGCTTGTCCACTTACAGCAATTAGCAGTCTGGTGTGTAGAGAACAGGACTAAAAGTAAAAGCAGTGAAAACTATACAGCATTGACCTTGGGGGGATACTTTGGCATAGGTGTAGACATACTTCTTAGATTTCTCCTCTCTTGTCCCTCTCTTTCTTCCTTTCTTCCTTCTTTCCTCCTTCCCTCTCTCTGTATACATAGATAGATGTGTACCCCAACATGGTAGATTTTTGTCCCCCATTCTTCTGTATTGAAGCTCAATGTGTTTTGAAGAATCTACAACTAATAAATGCCTTAGAGCTTGGATTAACATTTATACCGTTTTTGCTCTTAAGTGTTTTTTTTTTTCCTATAAAGTTAAAATATATTCTAAGGTTCCAAAGGTAAAACAATTTTGGTGTTATTTTGTTATATCTAAAAATGAACCTTTTGTGTTTCTTAGTTATTGAAGTTTGCCTATGTCAAAAACACTATTTTAAGATAGGTAGTTGGTATTATCAGTTTGACCATCTTAATCAGATTTTAAAAAAAGGTTTGACCTGATTATTGCATATGTGGATTGGAAGGCTGGGATAACAGACTTTCATAGGGGAATTCGCTGAAAATGCATGAGAAGTTATAGTTCATGAGAGTCCCAAGGTTATGTTCTCAGTATTTCTAGAAGCTTCTCAAACATTTACTTCTAATTCCAAAAGTAGAGAATGACAAATTGGGGCCACCTGAGGAAAGGAGCATTGTCTCCAAGTGTCTCACTTAGAAAAGATTCCTTTCTCTCTTTCTCTCCACTTTCTATTTTTCAATGCCAGAGGCAATGACAAGGTGTTGTCTAATTAGGGCACCTGGCGGTGAGGTGTGAATGACTAATAGATCTGCCCTTCCTAGTAGGGCATCAGACCAAAGGCAGCATCCTGTTTCAGAATTTGTAGCTGATGTAGTTTTTTATGTACCTTTGCTCTGCTCACCCTATTAAGCCAAATGACAGGAAAACACACCACCCATCATGCTTATAATGCAAAACATCAAAGAACAAGTTAATTCCAGTTTTATTCTGTAGCTTTGGCATTGCAGTAATAAATTGGTGTCTCTTCATTCCCTAGCAGAAAGTGAGTCAGCCTCCAGAAAAGACTGTTTCCATAGTTAATTCTTCCAGCTACAGAGGAGAGAGCTTTTGAATACCCTGCAATGACAAGTATTGTTTCTGAGCTTCTGTGACCAACTGATTTTGTGACACGAAGGGAGTCACAAACTCTACAGTCATTTGCTAATCCACAAAAGAGCCCTAGTTCTAGATTCTGATGACCTTGGAGTCCACTTTACCCTGTTTACATGCTTTGAAGTCCTTCCAGTTGGAACAATTTCTCCTGCAAAGCATAGGAAATGAGAACTTTCCCAAAAAAAAAGTAAGACATGAATGACTGAACAGAATTGTTCAACAGCTCAATAGAGGATTGTGTATTTTGAAGAAGTTTAATTACTGACTCCTCAAACAAGCATAATGAGAAGAAGTGAACACCAACTGAAAAAAATGGGCAGAGATAGAAACCTACTTTAGTTTGTACAAGTTTCAATTTGCATGAAATGTCACCGCTATACCCACTATAGTAAAATGCCTAGTGTTACATAGTGACCAGACACTTCAGAGGTTCCATAAAAGAGATGTAGGAAATACAGAAAAATATACAAATGTCAGAAAGTGAATGGAAAGTTTTGTCACTGTAGCTGTAGATGGGATGATCTCTTGGCAAGGACATTCAGAAAATCTGTGATGGTTCATTCACAAATTAGCATTAAAATTTTTGGGAAACTAATTTAAAAATATCAAATTAGGCCAGGCTTATTGGTTGACACCTTTAATCCAAGCATTTGGGAGGCAAGAGGATAGTGAGTTCCAGGCTAGCCTGGGCAACACAGCAAGGCCCTATCTTAAAACAAGAAAGCAAAAAAAGAAAAAAAAAAAAAAGCCCCTAAGTAATCAGGAAATAATTTAAAACTGAATTTAGTCATGTTATTCATTCCTTTTTAAATTATTTAAGAAAACAAAACTTTAATGTTTTTCCTGCCAGAGAACATGCCACCTCTGTCCTGTGAACTGAACCAATATAATTACTGACATAAGACACTTATTTCTGTGACCTGTTTCCCTTCTGTCTTTGTGGGCAGTGGGCACTTTGACAGTGACAGATTTTGCAAACAAGATAAATTGTCTCACTTTTTATGATGAAAAGGTAATATTCATTCTTCCTTTTTGATGAGTAAAATTTTCTCTCTCTCCTCTTTCTCTCCACCTCTTTTTCTCTCTCCCTCTCTTTCTCCCTGCCCCCAGTACTGAACACCTAGAGGCTAATCTGTATGTGCGAGTCTAAATCAATGGTGTTACAAGAATTCCTATACAGATGAATATTCTCATTCTTTAAGGGATCACTTATTCCTTCTTGGTATCTGCATGGTGTGTTTTTCTTTTTTGCCAGGATTTTGTTTTTATGAAGACCCAGATACAACGTAAGTGCCAATTCTCAGCTAGAGGTCATTGCCAATGCTGCTGTTTAAAAAGCAAGACTAGTAAAGCCACTTTGTTTCCTGGTGTTAAGCAACCTCAGAAAACAAAAAACAGCAGGGAGCATTTCAATTCCATGGGTTTAAAAGGAACCTTAGAACTGAACACAGTGTAAGGTAATGTGCATTGGTTACATTGACAGAAACTAGGTCATGAAGACAGAAAGCTGTCCATTGTACAGCATCTGCATTTCTGTGTGGGTCAAAAGACCACAGTGAAATAATTGATTTCTCAGCTGAGTCCCTTCCCTTCTTCCTTTCTAAGCCAGGACAACCTGCCTTTGTGCATGCCTGTAGAAGACTGGGCAGAGCCATCTTACAGAATCCTCTGCCCCTTGGCCTCCATGGGGAAGAGCAGTCTGGACAGATTCTCACCTCTGTGGCAGTCTCCATGTTGCTCTGGGTGGGAGTGTGATCGTTTTTTTTCCTTTCAGTGATGTAATTGACAACAGAAAGATTTCTTATCATAATGCTTGGGTCTGAACCGTCCTAGAGAGCAGCCATTTTAAATCTGTAGAAGGAAAAGGATCCCCTTGTTTCCATCGTCCCTGATTGTGGGAACAGTTATCAGAGAGGTCCGACTTCCTAGTGTGAGTGGGTGGAACATACCACCTGCCTCAAGCTTGTTTAGGGCAAGGACCAGAATAGCCCAGCACTGCAGGGCTAGAATCAAGATGGCCTCAGGGAGTCTTGGCCCCAGTGATGGAAAGCTGGGACTCACTGAAAGGATCAAGTTGACCACTTTGCTCCTCAACTACCTCTTTGGTTTCTGTGTTCCACAGTGACTTCCCATCTTCCTGACACACACAGCATATAACTCCCTGTTTATCCTGTATATATGAACATTATACCTACAGGTGGAAGAATAATAGTGAAAATGTTTTATAGGTAGAGACTCAAAAGAGTATTTAATCATAACAAAAGATACTTTGATATGTTTTTAGACAAACACCTACATAAAAGAGGGGAAATGTTAATACTTCAACTTATGTTGTTTATTGTTGGGCAGGAGAGAAAGTAGAATGGTGTTTTTCATTTGTTTTGCTGTGACTTCACGATAATTTATTTAGCTATTAGTAACAACTAAGTAATTGAAGAATTCAGTGGAGTTGTCAGACAGGCTCTAGACAGTCCTGAAATAATTGCTTGACTTGTACTTCTTGTTTTAAGCTTGTTTTTGTTTTTTAACTAAATTGTAAATCAAAAGCATGAGTATTAAGTAGACAGAAATCACCAAGAACACATTTTGATAGAGTTGTTTCTCAGCAAAGCTGGTTGGCTTACATTCCCAAATCATTTTTGGCTGAGTACAAAAATTCACAACTCCAAAGTTATCTCCAGGGTGATCTCTGAGTTAGCTCTGTGCATGGCTCTCAATTGCCAGAAAACTGAAGAATATTATGGACTCAGCTTGTGTATATTCTTTTTGCTTCCTTTCTCCTCATTCCAAAATAATAAATTCTCATTATTACCTACTTTTCCATTCCTGCTACACCTATACAAATTTACTCATCATTTTCAATAGGGTCATTGTTCATTGTCTTTATTTTTAAAAAGCTCTAGCCTTATAAATTATGAACTTTAAATATTATTTCTCAATGAGCTAGACTGTACAGCAAGTATTGTTTTGTGCACTCGTCAAATAATAACTCTTGTCACCCTCCCAGCAGCCTTATGAGGCAGATGTCATTGCTATATCCCCACTTCACAGAGGAGGACACTGAACGATGGAGGAGCTGAGTAATTTGCTCAGGGTGGAGGTAGAACTAATCTCAGGCAGTTTGTGTGCATGTTGTTAACCACTGCGCCTCAGAATTTTGTACCAATTATGATCCAAAAACTTCATTCCCCATCCTGATTCTGTGTCAGAATCACTTGAGGGTCTTCTCTAAGCAGTGGGCTGACCCAATGCTGGTCTGGCTTGGGTCTGAGACGTTCTCTCTCTAACGGTTCCCCGGGGGTGCTGATGCAGCTGGACCAGGCACTTTGTGAACCACTGATGTGGGATAATATTGAGGCCATGAGAAATAAATGATGTTAATGCTGCTTAATCTTCATTACAATAATTGAAATTACTAGCTTTCAAAAATAGTAGCTTTTTGCAGCACAAAATCTATTTTTGTTTAAAAGTTACCTTGGATGTTATGTTTATCTCATTGTTCTAATCTCTATTTATAACTTAAATAATTTCAAACTTTATTTCACATATATGTTTACACACATATATTTATATATGTAGTCAGCAGTACTCGGGGGTTTGAACTCAGGGCCTTGTGCTTGCCAGGCAAGTGCTCTGACACTTGAGCTACATCTCCATTCCTTTTTGCTTTTAGGTTTTTTTCTTCTTTTTTGGCTAGGGTCTCCCTTTTTACCCAGGTCAGCCTGGGACCTCAGTCCTACTACTTATGCCTCCCACATGGCTGGAATTACAGGCATATGCTGCCATGTCCTGCTCTTTTTGACAATAGATAAACCCGGAGAACATTATGCTAAGTAAAATAGATATAACTGCTGAAATTTCACTGCATAAATCAGTGAAGTCTAAAAACCAGTGGTAGAAACAGAGTAGAACAGTGGTTACCAGATGCAGGGGAATGGGGTGGGAGAAGGAGGTGCAGGTCACAAAGCTGACGTTATATAGGATGAATTGTGTACAGATCTAAGACCCAATATGATGACTCTGGATAATAATGCTATGTTATAGCCAGGAAATTTGCTAAGAGGGGATTTTAGGTGCTCTTACCATACGCACACAAAAGGTAACTTTGACTGTAGTCATCATTTCTTTTTTTTTTTTCATAAGTCAAATTTTAGATACATTTTTATTAAATTGTATTAACCATTTCTATATATTTCCTCTTCTTTTACATTGAGATGTATATTACTCTTCATTCTATATTTATTTTTTATTATTTCTTTTATTCATATGTGCATACTATGTTTGGATCATACATATCAAAATATTATGTTGTACATCTTAAACTTACATAATAAAAAGCTGATGATTAAAATAATGTGAAGAGAAATAAGAGACACTTTGCAGTGGTAAAAGCCCAAAAAGTTTGTGGTATATTTTCCTACCACTGTGATTTCTTCTGAGCTGCTGAGAGTTACTCCGAGGACCGCCATTGTTGGTGAGGTTAATCTGTGACTCCAGCCAAGCTCTAGGTGGATAACACTCCAAAGATGCCTTACTGAAAGTGCACCTACCTGTGGCTCCCCTTCCAGCCTGATGTCCATTTGGCATCCACACTCCTTATGATATCAGTAAGGCTCATCCTACAGCACGGTGAACCTGAGAGGTAGTGCCAAAAATGCCACTTTAATCAGGCTTTTAGTTTGAAAGGTGGTAAGTTGGACTAAAATTGCCTCTAAATCTATATTTTACTGCTCTTGAATCTTCCTGTGTCCCCTTTGTACCTCCTTCCTGTCGTGATCTTTTGCTGCTGCTATTTTTAAGTGGTTATTTTCTTTCCAAGTTGGTATTGTTTCTTCCTGAAAAGAAACAGCGTTGACATCGGCCTTGATAGCTGCAAACTGAAAGTCAAAGATGGGTCATGCTGCTTGCTTACTCCAGTTGAGAAGAGAGAACATGTTATTCTAACAAGCCAGTCTTCATCACCCTTGTCTCCATGGGCTGAGATGCTAACTTGTGGTTCACACATACACCACAGCTTCAACACTGGGGACAACATACTAATGCAAGGGGGCTACTACATTTGCCAGATCCGTTTCCCCATAAAACTGCACAGGTGTAGCTCTATTGAAGGAAAAAAAAAGCCAGCTTTGGGGGAAGGGATGTAAAGGCATTTACAAGGACATGAGGTTCAGGCATCTCCCTTCCTTGCACCTGTGCTGCTCCCCATCTACCAAGTCCCCAGCACACCTAGTCAGGGCCTTGCACATAATTTGTGTGCAGTGAGTATTTCTCAAGTAATTTTAGAAATCTGTTTCTCCTTCGGGACCTCAAACCCTTCTGAATGTAACTGTTGATCCCTGCAGCTCCTTGCCTTAGCTGTCACTCAGTAGCTGCTTACCAAATGGAGATAAAACTTAGATGGGAATTTTGAAAGAATGTGAAATCCTATTTGTAATGTGACTGAAAATCATCTCCCTGTTATTCCTTCAGTTTCTGAGTAACAGGTCCTTCCTGAGAGTTGCACTTCCTTTCTCCCACCCCTCCTCAGCAGGGGATTTTCTGAATAAGGGGAGGTTTTAAAGTGACATAAGGTTTAGTGGCCTTTGACTTTTTTCTGTCTTTGATGAATACAAGTGAGAATCTCAAGAATAATAAGGGTGGAGATTCAGTGTTAAAAATACTGGTTTTGGGTGGGGGAGAGACGTAGTAATCGTAGAGGATGAAATAACCATGCCATTGAACATGAGAACAAAATCTACCCTTTCGCTCACTTTCAGTTACTACCCAAGCCACACTGGAAGGTGAACTGGCCACCCCTTAGGGGTGAACACTAACTAGGTGCTGTGCCTGGCTCTTAAGATTTCAGGATGTCTTCATTCCCAGTCATCAATTAGTTCTGCTGCTGTTAATATATCAAGATAAATTAAACCTAATGGCTCAGGTTTGCTCAGTAAATATGCTGGAATGACAGAAGTTTACATAAGCCCTGATTCTTATGTCAGGAAAAGGTGGAAACAAAAGACCCAAGTAAACAATCAGTTTCTCCTGCCTTGTAGAAACTTCTTAGGCCTTGCTTTTGTTAAATGCATATCCTACTAAGATAAAAGAAAGCAGTTAACTTTTCTGTTCCCTTAATACAGATTGTTTGCTTGTGGCCTGCATATTTAAATCAGTAAGAGTAAAACCAGCAGGGCACCAGTGGCTCATGCCTATAATCCTAGCTACTCAGGAGGCAGAGAGGAGGAGCCTAGTTCTAAGCCAGCCCCCGGGGAAATAGTTCCTGAGTCCCTATCTGGAAAACCCCCTTCACAAAAAAGGGCTGGTGGAGTGGCTCAAGGTGTAGGCCCTGAGTTCAAACCCCAGTACTGCAAAAAAAGAAAAAAAAAGAGTCAAACCTATAGGAATAATGACTAATATTTATTGATGAAAAAATGCAATGTGATAAATTTTAGACACAGTATTTCTGTAAAATGTCTAATTAAATCTTTCCAGTGATTCTATGAGACTTGTGAGACAATTTGCACCAATAGTTTACAAATGGGCAAACAGACGCATACAGGGCTAACTGATTAAGTCACCTTGCTGAGGCTCACGGGAAACCATGATGCTGGGACCAGACCAGCGCACACCCAGCGCCCCAGATGTACTGCTGAGGAAATCCATTTTTCTCCTTCCGCCTCTACTGCAGGGTAGGGAATTTTTTCCCCTGTGAACCATGAGAATAGTTAACTTTTTTTTCAGTACTGGGGGGTCAGACCCAGGGCCTTATGCTCTACCACTGAGCTATATGGCAGCTTCTCCTTAACATTCCTTACAAAAATATGCTGGGGGGAGGGTGTAACAAATTTTATATCACAATGAACATTCCTTACTCCAACTAGAGTACGAAAATAAATTTAATTCGTATAATTTTGTTCTACTGCCGTGTTAACAGACATTAGCTGATTCATATTTTGCTTGGAATCTTAGGTCAAAGAATGATTTTATTTGAGGCATGAGAAGACCCATAAACCTGTAACCATTTCTTGTTTGGGGATCTAATCGTCATTTACCGTAGGCAGTATGACATGGAACTTTTAAGATATTGTTTGTGGCTGGAGGCGTGGCTCAAGTGTTAGAACAACGCCTGCTGGCAAGCACGAAGCCTTGAGTTCAAATCTCAGAACTGTAAGAAAATAAATAAAAATAAAAAAGACCCCAGATTTAGTGTAGAAAGCTATTAAAAAAATATTATTTGTGCATTTGAATACCAAATATTTGTTTGTCTTTTGTGTGGCCTTTTATTTAACTGATAGTTTATGTGCTTAAATGATATAAAACCTCTCCAATATTGTTTCCATACAAAAAGTGGTGTGGTTCCCTTGCAACTTGCTATAGTGTGTGTATCTAATATAGTAATTATAATTTATAATGGGTGTCCTACTATTAAATATTTGAGGAAAATTCCAGAAACATCAAATAACAAATTAGAAATAAAAAGATATGTCTTATAAATACAAATAATCAAATGTCCTTGAACTATTGTTATATAAAAGATTCGTTCAGTTTCTTCTCCCCTACTCTAAAATTAAAACTTGGCACATAGTTCTAAAGTAACAAAATTCTGAGAATTTTTAGAAGTTGGGTGATTTTTTTCAACCAAAAACTCTTAAATGACAAAAATTATATACATATAAATATTTACATATAAGTGCACATGCACACATATATATGCAAGATAAGCAATGTGATGACCTGACATATGTATGCACTGTGAAATGATTATCAAAATCAAATTAATACTAAGGTACTGTGATAATAACGACTGAATTCCCAAATGTCAGATGAAAAACGACCTCTTTTCCACGGAAAATGCTTGTGAAGCATTTTTAGCAATCGATGTGGACGCCCTTGGTGGAGAAGGGACTGGCACTGGGTGCAATGCATTTGGTCTGCACGCAGGGGGTAATGCTGCAGAAAGCTAGAAGAATAGCATGCTTTCACAGTGTTGCTATAGTGATAATTTAAGGAGACCTGCTGTGAAGGAAGGTACAAGTTCCCTTAGTGAAACCTGTGTTTGGTTTAGCACTGATTGAATTAGGACGACTTCCAAAGTCAGTAAAATAGGTGGGATATGATGAAAACAAACCTCAAGATGCCAGGAGCAATAAAAGGTACTTTTGGTTGTGTTGATGATGATGTGGGTGTGTCTGTGAGTTCTCATTTTCTTCTACTGTAACTCAGAGTTAGAATCCGCTACAAAAAAATAAATAATAATAATGAATGCTTGGAGTAGACTTTAAAATAACTCTGAAAGTTTAAATTTTTTCTTCCTATTATAATTGAGCCTAAATTGAATGGAAGTAAAGTGAATAATATGATTTATATTCATGGTTTTGGAAAACATAAAACCAGTATTTGTAGTGAAAGCCTAAACAGTGAAAACTAAGATAATTCATACATAGGTGTTTAAAAGAAACGACTTCTAAAACTTAAGACATTGTCCATAAATATTAGCCATTTATAATAGACCTGAATATCTTTCTCAAATTAAAGAAACCTGTCTCGCATGTCAAAAAAATCTGACATAGTCGGTTAACAACTTCATTTTCTTTTTATTCCTAGTAATATGGGTTTTGAATTCTAGTTTTAAAATACATTAACATGTTTTCTATCTTTATAAAAGATATGGAATTATTTCATCTTATTCTTAATTTTATTTTTAGATTTATTTTTTCCCCTTGCTTTACTGAGGTACAACTGGCAAATAAAAATTGTATATAAGATATACAACATGATATTTTGATAAGCCTAGACAGTAATTACCAAAACCACTCTAGTTAACATGCTCGTTACTTCACACAGTCACCGTGTGTGTGCGTGTGCGTGTGCATGTGCGTGTGCGTGTGCGTGTGTGTGTGTGTGTGTTAGAAACATTTAAGATCTACTCTCTTCTACAATTTTAAGTGCATAATACATAATTATCCACTCGACTCACCGTGCTGGGCAGTGGGTCTCCAGACCTTGTTCACCCTGCATCATTGAAACTCTGTACCCTTTGACCAACAACTCCTCGCTGCCCTCACCCCCACACCTGGCAACCTATTCTCCATCCTCTATGAGTTCAACTATTTTAGACTACACATGTAAGTGAGATCAAGTTTGTCTTTTTGTGCTTGGTTTATTGTACTGATAGCATTATTCAGTTTCATCTGTATTGTCACAAATAATAGTATTTTTGTCTTTATTAAGTATAAATAATATTGCATCCCATCTGTTTATCTATCAGTCTATTTTATCTAACTATTTTATTTGTCCATTCATCTGTTGATGGACAATTAAATTGATTCCATACTTTAGCTATTGAGAATAGTGCTGCAATGGACTCAGGTATCTCTTTAGCATATTGATTGCATATCCTTTAGATATATATCTGGATGTGAGATTGCTTGACCATAGGGTAGTTCTATTTTTAATATTTTGAGGAACCTCCATGCTGTTTTCCATTAAGGTCATACTAATTTACTTTCCCACCAACAAAGGAGCAGGCGTTTCATGTCTCCACATCTTTCTCAATACTTATCTTTTGTTATTTTGATAATAGCCATCCTAATGTACAAGGTGACCCTCATTGTGGTTTTTACTGTGTCTGGCTGATGCTTTGTGATGTTAAGTATTTCTCATATACCTGTTAGTTATGTGTATATCTTCTTTTAAGAAATCTTTTACAGGTTCTTTGCAGCTTTTAAATCAGGTTATTATGTTCTTGCTTAGGAGTTATTTAAATTTCTTGCACATCTTGGATATTAATCCCTTATCAGTTGCATCATTGCAAATGTTTTCTTCCATTCCATGGGTTTTGTCTTCATTCTGTTGTTATTTACTTTGCTTTATAGAAGCTTTATAGTTTGATGCAATCACATTTATCTATTTTCTGCTTTTGCTGCCATTATTTTTGGGGTCATACTCAGAAAGTCATTCCCCAGACCTATGTCAAGAAGCATTTTCCCTTATGTGTTCTTCCAGGAGTTTTATTGTTTTTAGGACTTAACATTTAATTATTTAAGCCATTTAAGTTGATTTTTGTGTTAATGTAAGTTACAGATCCAAATTCATTTGTTTCTATGTTCATGTTTTCCCAGCACCATTTATTGAAGAGCTGATCTTTACTGTGTATTCTTGGCATCTTTGTCAAAGATTACCTTTCTATACTTAATGAGTTTTTTCTGTGCTTTATACTCTGTCTCTTTGATGTTTGTATCAGTTTTTATTCCACCACCATGTTGTTTTGATTACTGGAGACTTAGAATGCAGTTTGAAATTAGGGAACATGATCCCTCCTGCTTTTTTTTTTTTTTTTTTGCTTAATGTTGTTGGCTATTCATGGTCTTTTTGGGTCCACATGGTTTATAGTGTTGTTCAAATCTGCTACTTCATTTTTGTTTTCTGCCACGATGATATATCCATTATTGAAAGTCAGGTATTGAGGTCTGCTATTATTACTGCATTGTTGTTTACTTCAACCTTCAGTTTTGTTGGTATTTGCTTTATTTATGTAGGTGCTCCAATATTGGGTACATATATATTTACAATGTTAGCTTCTTATGAATTGACCCTTTTGTCATTTTATAATTACTTTCTTAGTCTCATGACCAGCTTTTGCCTTAAAGAATATTTTGTCTGATATAAATATAGAAACCCTTGCTCTTCTTCATTTATTATTTGCATGGAATAGCTTCACTTTCAACCTATGTGTGTCCTTAAGTGGTTATCATGTAGGCAACATATAGGTGGATGTTTTTTTAAAAATGTTTCTAATGCTACCTCTTTTGATTAGAGAATTTAATCCATTTATGTTTAAAGTGATTATTGATAGCTAAGTATTTACTACTGCCATTTTGTTGTTTTTCTGTTTTGCATTTCCTTTATTTCATCCTTTCTCCATCATTGTCCTTATTTATGATTTAATAATTCTTTATGGTGGTTTTTTTACTTTCTGTTTCTCTTTCATGTACAAACTATAGTTCTTTTTCCCTGTAATTACCATAAGATTTAAATGAAGCATGTTATACTTATAATAGTCTATTTTAAGCTGATAATGATTTGACTACATACAAAATTTTCATGCTTCTGAGCCCACATTTTATGTTATTGATATCACAATTTGTATTTTTTATATTGATTATTAGCACATCATTGTAATTATAGTTATATTGATACACAACACTTTTACATTTGAGTTAGCAGTTATTTACATGTCACCATTGTAGCATTACAGGGTTCTGAATATGACTAGATCCTTATCTGTACAGTGAAAGATAAAGTTAACAACACAAAAAAACAACAACATGAAAACATATTTTCTCTTGTTTTCTTGTTCCTATTGGTACCTTTTTGTTTTAATTTGAACAAACCCTTTAGCATTTCTTGTAAGGTAAAGCTAGAGGTAATGAATTCCCTCAGTTTTGTTTAACTAAGAAGGTTTACCTTTCCATTTCTGAAAGATCACTTTGCTGGGTATAGTATTTTCGGTTGGCATTTTTTTTCCTTTCAGCCTTTTCAATATATTCTTCCACTTCCTCCTGACTTATAAGGATTCTGCTGAGAAATCTGTTCATAATCTTATGGAGGTTCCCTTACATGTAACAAGTCACTTTTCTCTTGTTGCATTCATCTCTCTTTCCTTTTAACTCTTGAAAATTTGATTATACTGTGTCTTAGTGAAGAACTCTTTATGTTGTATCTATTTGAGCCTTTTTGGAAACTATGGATCTCAATGTTGCTTTGCTTTTCCAGATCTGGGGAATTTTCATCTTAGCTTGGTGGTGCTCTATTAATCTGCTGGATTTTAGCCAAACCAAACAAGGGAACAAAGTGTCAGAGGGTTTCATTTGACTTTGATGTTTACTTGCTGGGACACTATTTCTGAAACTGGGTTGCCTCATCTGTGAGCTGGGAATGGTGGGTTGTCTATAGCTAGATCAGAAGATACATGTGAAAATATTCTGGAAACCCCATGGGCAAGTTGGACATGTGGATGAAACAGAGCGATTGATTGAAAGCACAGGCTTGGAGGAAGCCAAATATCTATGCTCTGCCACCTGGTGTCTGTACCACCCCCCAGCCCAGTCTCCTAAAGTTGGAAATCAGGGCAGAGTGAGTGGCATATTTCCTCATAGGGTTGTTGGAATGTTTAAATTAGATAACGGAAATAATCTTATATGCACATTAAACCCAGCATATGCATTCTTATTGGTGATAGAATTTTGTTATTTTCAAAAATAAATTTAACAATTCATCATTATACAAACGAGCTTCCACTATACCCAGCTCACCCATCTCTTACACTCACTAGCTGCTGACCCTCATGGAAGCCCCTGTAAGTGGTACATTGGTCACAGTTCTGTGATCCAGTGGATTTTCCCTAATGACAAAGGTTACAATGTCACTTCAGTCCTGAAGCAACCAAAAGCTACAGCACCCCCTGGTGTTCTGTGAGCCTCTGCCCACTGACTACAGGTCTTCCCATGGCTGATGGAGCAGTATGTGCTTGGTGCCTGACCCTATTTGAGGTTGGAATTACCCGTATCTGCCCTTTAAACTGCAATTTATTTAACTCTTTAGTTTTATTCTTTTAAGCTTGCAAGTTGTTTTTTTAAATTTCATCTCCAGTTTATGAATGTTGATCTTAAAATTGCAGCTCTTTTTACATCTTTTTAATGAGAGAAACAGTATAAAATGTAAGTGAAATTGCATCATGTTATTTCACTTGGGTTTGGATAATGACAAGAGTAACATATGGATAGAAAAGAAAATTTAGATCACAAGGTGAAAATAAGAAATAATTTTAACAGTAATGTGAAATACAGAATCCTAAAATGTGAAAAAATATGGGATAATTCTTGAACCTGTTTAAGATAAAGGTAATAATTTAATGAAAGAAGACAATAACCAAACCTAGAAAGTACTACCTGGGGAAAAATTATATTTTCTTTGGAAAGCTTTGTTTTTAATAAGTTTAGGCTGAGTCTTAGTTACCAAGTTCACGAACACTATGATACTTACTCTCTACTTTCTCCCTTCACCCAAAATAAAAACACTGGATTTTGGTCCCCTGAAACTTTATCACTGAAGTACAGTGTAATTCTGAAATAAAGTGTTAGCATGAACGTGGCATTTGAGGGATTTTTCAATACTCCCTTTGATTCTGCTGCACTGCTATTGTTCAGAGCTCATGATGGACAAAGATTTCATAGTTGTGGTGTTTTTCTTAAAAAATCAGAAGCCATCCACTTTTTTACATGTGTCAACTTCTTCCAGCCCCTACTTGAAGCAATTCTGTGGCCTCTGTACTAACTGTAAATAATACCATCGACACTGTTTGTCCTCATTGTCTTTACCCTATGTCTTACATGGAATTTAGTAAGAAGAATCTCAGCTATAGGGGCAGAATTTTCTCCTGAGTATCTATCCTACCAAATGGCAAAGGCTGACTTTTTTATTTCCATATTCACACTGTCTCTTACCTTTAACAGCAGTCTTTTTCACCTGCTAATGTATTTCATGGCAGTGGCTCATTTTTTTTTTTGCATGCACAAAATTCAAGCCATGGTATAATTTCTTTTAATGTCTCTCTCCCTGGCTGGACTTCAAGGAACCAAGTCCATCCTCTGCTCTCAGAGTTGCCAGCATACAGAAGGAGCACAGTACAGTTTGTTAAAAAATTAGTATATGGGTCTGGTTGAAGTTAGATTAGAAATCTGACTAACTCTGGTTATTATGCCCTAACTCCCCAGACACCATTACAATTTCTAAATTCCTGGTATATTTCTCTCATAGTAAAGCTAATTTTATTTTTTGAATGGCACATAATGCTCATGTGTTTATGAGGTGATTTGGTGCATGTATACATTGAGTAATGATTAATTTAGGGTAATTAGCATATCCATCACTCTGAACATTTACCATTTCCTTAGGATGAGTGCATTAAATCCTCTCTTGTAGTTACTTTGAGATATACAATGCATAATTCGTTATGTTCACCCTGCTGTGCCGTAGAACATGAGAACTTATTCCTATTAACTGTAACTTAGTTCCTATTGATCATCCTCTGTTATTTCTCCTCCCCATCTCTGGTAGCCACCATTGTTCTCCCAAGTTCAATGAGATCAACCTTTTTAGATTTCACATATGAATGAGAGCATGTAGCGTTTGTTTTCTTGTGCTTGACTTATTTCACTTAGCACAATGTCCTCCTGGTTTACCTGGCAATTTCTTAACTTCCACTCTCCTTTTTTATCATGGTGAATGATACCTCTGTTCTTATGCTCAGCAGCTTACTTGTAAGGACCAAATGAGCTAGATATGAAAACATAGATTCAAATACAACATAGATAAAAAGTATCTTTATTAATTCACTATGTGATCATTTTCTTTTGTGATATTTATACCAACCAACAGAAGATGAAAAGGTTATCAGAAAAAAAAAACTTTACCTAAACTGTTCAAATTTATGGTTTTTGTTTAGAACTAAAAGGCATTGACAGAAGCCACCAGCAGGAATTGCTACCTAAGCTCTGCTGTTAGCACTCTAGTTATAATTGTTGTCTTTCTCTTTATTATGTTTATTTCTCTTCTGAAGGCACGTCTCTATCACTGTACTTCTATATTCTACACACAACCATTTATCCAGATGGCTAAGGGGCCAGCTTTATTTTCAAATTCAGAATCCTTTGGTGTTCAGAAATATCATATGGTACATATAATATATATTATTTATCACCCTTAATCATGATTTATGGCAGCATCTTGCAATCAAAGACAATCATACTTTAGCAAAGAAAGTATGAATTTTCACATGAAATAGGATAAAAGGAATATCATAAATAGACTCTTCTCAATTCAGGTCATTTTTCCATCAAATGATTCACTAAAAAAAATATGAAATTGTAACCTATCTAAGGATTCAAGGCCATGGTACCTTCTCTCTCTCTAACAGCCCCTACAGATCACAGATCACCCAGGAGATGAAAGCATTCCCCCATCACAGCATCCCTACTGACCAGCTCAAGGCCTGGTACATTGTCTGAAATGTGTCCTTATAGAGCCATCAATGTTTATTCCCACCTCCACAAATACATTATAGTTCTTTAATTTTAAAATACTTTTTTATATTTAGCTGACTGATATGCTAGCTGATTTTCTTTGTCTGAAAATGACAAGTTGAAAATGTTATAATAGATGAATCAGACTATACTTAAAAAAAATTTTTGTGTGGTGCTGATGATCAAACCCAAGACTTTGTGCATCCTAGGAAAGCACTACCACTGACCTATATCCACATCCCTTGTGTTTGAAACAGTGTCTCACTATGTAGCCCAGGCTGGCTTCAAACTCGCATCTGCCTCCCTAGTGCTTGCATTATAAGTATGTACACCATGCCCAGCAGACTATATTTTCAATTAACAGAAAATAACCACCTGAAGTCTGTGAACTATATATTTTATTTATTTTTAAATTTCTGAAAAAAAAAAACTTTTTTAAGATTTAAAATAGTAAAAAAGACCAAATACAATATCAAGATAGCATATACCCCCTTTCCACCCATTTCCTCTCCATCATGTAATACCAGATTTTTGTCCTGGTCTGAAAATAACAAATTGAAAAATACATATATATGTATGTATGTATATATGTGTGTATTTCAGTCATGTAAAAATTGTGTAACTTCTGTGTAATATTTCATCCAGGGCCTTAGACTTGCTAGATTTTGAAACTTCTCACGGTAAAGGATTTCAGCCTAAGTAAGCATATTAACTGTGGGACTCACCCAGTAGGATGATGATTTTTTGTTAGCTGGACAATTATAATTGAACTGAAGTCTTGACCGTAGTTGTAAGCACTCACACTGGTTCAGGTTCATTGCCATATGTAAATGCAAAGGACACTGCTTCAGTAATGGTTGTCAGCAGGGATGATTGTGACTCCCACAGAAATCTGACAATGTCTGGAGACATCTTTGATTATTAGACTGGAGTAGGGTGCTGCTGGTCTCTCATGGATAGAGGACAAGGATGTTGAACGCACAAGACACTTTCTCAAGACAGAGGACTATCTGTCAAAAAGTCAGTAGTGCTGAGGTTAAGAAATTCTGACTTAGAAAGTTGCATTTAACCCTGGTGTCTTACATTTAAAGTCAAATGATAGCATAGTTTGCAAATGTAACTTTAATGAAACTGAACTCTTCTGCACTAGTCACTGGTTTTATATTCGAAAGAAATACAGATACAATTCCAAAAGTCTTGAGAACGATATAAGTCTACTGACATTCACTTGAAAAAAATGAAACAGTGGTTAGACCACTCCACCACTCCACATAGGCAAGACTCCCTAAAACTTTGTGCTGCTCATTAATTCTCTCAAGTCCTTTGTTCCAGACAGTTACTGTTCTCTACCTCTCTCCTTCCCTGTCCTCTCCCATCAAACCATATTGGAGCTTATACAGAGGAACTTGGATGTTCTTGTTCTTTGCTAATTTTTTCTCCAGTATTCATTTGATCAGAACATCAAAAGCCCAGAAAATGAACCTAACCAAGCAAGCCTAGAATCTTTCCATTGCAGATACAGAGTGAAGGAAGAAGAGAAAGACGTTGCACCGCCCCCCCCCCCGCCCCGCCACACACACGTGTGTGTTGTCACATAAGTGTATTCTTTGTTTCAGCTAGCCTTTGTTGTTTAACAAACAATTCCTAAACTTTTTGGCTTAAAGCAATCACAGTTCATCATGTCTCACAATCTGTGGGGCTGTGGGTTGTCTGCTTGGATGGTTTTATTTTATTTTTTAATGAGATTTTATGGTTTTATTTTTATTATAGTCTTTAAGGAAAAGTTTATCTGGGATAGATAATCCAGAGTGCTGCCTGGAGAGTAAAGACAGTATACAAAGAAGAACCAGAAGGATAGAGAGACACAAAGTAGTTGAAGATTCTTTATAAATCATTGCATACTAAAATCGGCAGGGTCTGATGACTTCTACATGCTCAGAGGTTGGTACTTAGTTTTTTTGAAGTACTCTACCATTAATGGCTAGAATTTTAAAACATCATAGGAAGACTCTGAAAGAAAAGGGCATCTGAGGACCCTGCCTTTAAAAAGAGGGCATCTAGAAAAGCAAGCATCTAACTAATTAGAGTTTGGTCAAGATACTAAAATAAATTATTTTTCAAAAATTGCATTGCAATCCCCAAGAAAGGAACAGAGTTCTGAGTAGCAAACAAGGTTTTGTGCAGGGTGAATCCTGCCAGATCAACTTAATTTCCTTCTGTAACAGAGTGGCAGGCTGTGAGATAAAGGAGAGGCCTCAAGCTCACTGGGCTTTCTGATTCTCTCTTGTACAACATTCTCATCAGTAGGTGCGGAAAATATGGATGGTTTTATAAAGGATGGCTCTGTAAGACAATGTGCCCAAGCAATGAGTTAGTCTCCAGGGGCAAAGCTTTCTTCCCATGGGAATTTGTAATCAGGTTTGCATAGGTGTAGGAGAGAGGAAGTATCAGATGCATCAGCCTTGAAATGCTGTACCTCATCTGGCTGAATTTATCTTCAGTGTTGGCTGAGCTACAAGATCCAAGAAGATCTCACTCATTTGGTAGTTGGTTCTGGCCATTGGCTGTGACATCTCAGCTCTTCTCCATATGTATCCTCCTCCAAAACAAACTGATTTCTTGTACTGTAATTTTAACAAAGCTATTTGGGACAATTAAAACAGAACCTTGCAGATCTCTTAGAGCCTAGAATCGGATGACATAAAGTCATTGCTTCTGCATTATTAATCAAAGCAAGCACAATATGAGATCAGATTTAAGGGAAGGGGAAATCAATTCTAAATCTTGATGGAAGGAAGGACAAAGTCACATTGCAAAGGCAGAGTCATCCTGGAACCAGTGCATTTCCTGTCATAATAAAATCTATACTCTGGTTACTATTATTTGTATTCTTCTTATAAGCAGAATACACCCATCTCTTCTCAAGATACCAAAGTCACATCCAGCTCCAAGTTTGCCATCAAGCTCCAAGTCCTGGATTGTATCATCTGCATGTGGGTGAGGTACAGATGAGACTCCAGGTGTAATGCCTCTTAATCTATAGACTTATAAAGTAAAAAAGGAAGGTGTCCATCCCCTGTTTATTCCACATGCAATGATGAGACAGGACGGGGCTATTGCAATAAATATTACTATTCTACAAGGAATAGTGTGGAAAGGAGGTAGAAATTATGGCCCAAAGTCATTCTGAAGTCCAGTGACACATGTGACCTGTCCCTTTAATTTCTTCATGGACTGGCTTGTGATTGCAACTTACAACTTACAGTTTTCTTGACCAATATCATGGTTCCAGAGTGTTCTGTTCTTTTTGAACCATTGACCTTGCCCCTTTAGCACAAACCGGCTTCCTAAAAATCAGTTTGCAGTTTATTCTGTGTTCCCAAAATATGAAGTTTGAAATAAACCGTAGGCATATGTGAGGCCGTTCAAGATGATGTCCTCAAGATGCTTAAAAACTGGTTTTTCTGGACAAGAAGGTCAACAAGGCACCATCTTAAATCTTCCTGAGCTCACTCTGTTTTCCAGTCTTATGGAAGTACACTTGATAGATATAAGTGTGTGTGTTTTAAGGGATGGTTTGATTTATGTGTACATTGTGAAGTGATTTCCACATCAAATAACATACATGAATCGACAAAATGGAAACCTACCAGGTCATATTATTCAGTCTGAAGAAGGAAATCCTGCCTTTGCTCAACATGGATGATCCTGAAGAACGTTATGCTAAATAAGCAAGACACAGGAAAAAGGAAAAACGATGACCGCACTTGTCTGCAATATCTGGAAAAGTCAAACTCTTTCATAGTTTTAACAATGATTTGTTTTACCTTGAAACTGTTTCTTATTATGCAAATCATTTTTCCTGGAAAAATTAGGACTAATAAATCATCTTATTTTCCAGTACACCATAACCTATGCCTTATGTGTTTCTCACTTGTGCTTGCAAACAAGATTTCCTTCTTTGGTTCATCTGTTTCTTTCAAATATGGAGCTAAAAGAAGCCACTTGACACTTTCCACATTCTTCAGGGCACTCTCTAGCCAGCTGCACAGGTTTAGGTTTCTTCAGGTGACAGAATATGTAATATACAAAATACATGTGACTCTTCCTCCAGTCTCCAGTAGCAGTTCCTTTGCTGTCCTCCAGCTCTTTTTCCTGTCTAGTCCCAAAGTCAATGCCACATTTTTTTTGTTATAGTAACACCACACTCTTGGCAGAAATTTCTATTGTGCCATGTGACAAACCACCACTCTTTTTAGTGGCTTAGAGAAGCAATGACTCATGATTCTTCAGGTTTCAGTGAGTGGACTGGGTGAGTCTTCAGCTAGGTGTGCCTGGGCTCTTTCATGTGGGTACATTCAGCTAGAGCAGTTACACTGGTAGGTCCAAGATGGCTTGCTCACAGGTCTCAATTGTTGGCTGTTATCTGCATACCTCAGTTCTCCTTTAAATGACTCCTTATCTGCTGAGATCCTGCACTAACCTCCTTGTGTAGGATCTTCCTTCTTAGGGCAGAGTTCCAAAATAGCCATAAAGAAACCTCAAGGGCTCTTACAGTTCAGCTTCAGCAATCACCTAAAATCACATCAGTCACTTAATTGATCAAAGCAAGTCTCAAGGCCAAACTAGACTCAAGGTGTGGGGGAAATAAGATCACCTCCTGGTAGGAAGAGCAACAAACCACATTGCAAAGGGTATAAGGACCAGCTTGGGAAGAACTTAGGGACATATGTTGCTATCTGACACAGCCTTGTTCTGTAAATGTTTTTTCACCTATATATTAAATTTGGAAATCTTAAAATTGACTAATTAAAGCCACATGTAAATTATTTTATTGTGTTGAAGTATTCACTATACCTGAGCCCCTACCCATATATAAGTTTGTGATGATTTTAGCAATTGTAGCTGTATATATTTCTTAGGTCATCTAATTGTGGCTGTTACTTAATTAATAACTGTTATGTTACCATCTTGTGCTTTTGTTGTTGTTTTTCCCTCTGTGGTCACATTATATGGTTGTGGCAAGAAACTCAATCCGAACATTTCTATCTTTAAATTTCACTCTAACTTTTTTATTGAGCTAAATCCATCTGCATCAAAAAAAAATGATTAAAACATTTTTATTGGGACTAGCCAGGAGCAATGTGACTAAATTAGTAATTTGTTTTAAATCAATATTTACCTTTTGAGATAACTAAAATCCATAAGCCTTATTTAAGTCATCATTGTTACTGGAGATTTTTATAGAATATAATGATAATCTGCAAAAGCCAAAAAAGTTAATTACAATCCAAAGTAAGCAATTATGAATGCACAGCATTTCATACTTTTAATATTTTTTGCTAGAGGTGTCAATTTCAAATTCAGCTATGTCCATTTAAATGTTATTTTTTCTTCTTGATATTTGTATATTAAATATAATATTGAAGATGGATGGATACACCTAGTAATTACTATTTTGCTCTTTATGATTTTTGACAATTTTGTTAGAATTCCCTATACACTATATGTAAACTCATGTATGAAGTGCTCCATGGTCTCAAATAATTCCCATGGAAGAATTTGTTCAAAATGTTGTAATACACTGTTAATATTTTTTAAAAAAGTCATCTGTTAAAAAGGATATTGGCATGTATTTGAATATTTTTTACTTGGTAATGTTATTTAAAAGTTACTGAGCATGGGATTCTGTTTTTTTATACGATAATACATAGTATATTATACTAGGTAAATTCATTATGCAGAGTGAAATCTGGAGATAATTAGCATGTTTCTAGACAGCACATTTTTCTGATCAATGGCCAAGTCTCCACAGTCACTCAGACTACCTTTTTGCATCCAGCTGCATGCCTAAGGCACTTGGCAAACCACAGTGTACAACATTAGCAAGTCACTAATGTGACTCACCAGTAGGAAACCGTTGACTGTGGTCAGGTGTAGTCAATGCAGTCACGTGTACTACCCTGGGCCTCATTTGTGCATTTCTCATTTGACATGATCCTGTCCTGAAATGGTAAAACACTGAGAAAATATCTAAAATGGGCTAAGAAATGCAGAAAGCCAGATCCCTTTATTTTTTACTCATTTCTACAGATGGCTATTGCCATCCCACCGTGTGCTGATGCTGCCTTGGTAGCCTCTAGTTCAGAGGTTTGCAAGACCGACTGCTTTTGAAACACAGCCAGCAGCAGTGGAAGCCTATAGGAGCAGAGAGTTCCTGTAACACGTTTGTTGTTTTTAATTTACACACTCTGCTTTAGAAACAAATCAGTATTGAAGTAGGAGAGAAGGGAAGTGTGCATCTCCTCTACCTGGTGGTGCTCATTCAGACAAAAACTTGGACTTAAATCAGAGCCCATTACAGCCTCATGTCTTAGAGTACCCACTTCTTCATTTGACTTCTCAAGCCAAATTTCTACTCTGCGTGACACTGCCATCTCATCTGGATTCTGAAATCTAAGCATCCTTTGCCCTTACCTCTACTACCTTTCTATTCTACTTCTAATAAGTTCCCATTCAGCCATTTTATGGATTCCCATCATCATTGGCATTTCCATAGAACAGAATTCATCACCCGCAGCATATATTCTACTATTACATCCCAAATCTCCCAGTCCCAGTCTCTTTTCCCTTCAATTAAACCTCTATGCTCTCTAGATCAGTGTCTCAGGTCTGATATGAACACATCCTTGTCTTACCCAAACCCCTGATGGCTTCCTATTTCTTGCCAGATAGAGACCAAGCAACCTGGAATGCTAAACAAAGGCTTTAATAACCAGATTCTGGTCTGTTTCCAGGCTCCCTTTCTGCCCTATCATCTCATGTCTGACCTAACAGCACCTCCTATTTGTAGCCCGTTCTGTTACTCTGTAGAATTACTTGCTCTTGTTTTTGTGCTCTCTTAGCATTTGTATGTTTTGCTGTTATAGTCGTTGATACTTTGCTTTAAGCTATTGTATATATGCCTGTCTCTTTCATTGTACTATCAGTTTGTCCAGGACGGGGCAATATTTTTGTCCTCAGTACTTCCTTAGAAAGTCCATTCATTTCTTTCTTTCTTTTTTATTGAGGATGGAGTAGGATGCTGGAGATTGAGGCCAGGACCTCTCAAATGCTCAGGATGTGCTATGCTAATGAGCTATACCCCCAGTCCATCCATTTATTTCTTAAGTACCTGCGTGGTAGTAATGGGTAAGACCATGAAGGGTGCATATGTCCAAAAGATGCTAGCAACTTGAACCAGATGGATATTCTTACAGATGAGAGAGTCTACAAGTTAAAATTGACAGTTTCCTTGGGGATTCAGTGTGGGGATGAGGAAGAACAAAGAATCAAAGATAATATCCACCTGATTGGGTAATTAGTGGGTGGATCTTATGCTTCATTAAAAGAAATTATGGAATAAAACTGACACAGGATGAAAGTGTTGCTTTTGATGACTTGTAGAATGACAGTACTAAATTTATTTATAGGCTACAGTCAAATTTTACTATTCAGCCAAATGTGTAAGTTAGATTTTTAGTAGAAATACGATTACATGTGTATATATTAGCACTTGATAAGAGTACATCAAATAATTCTAAAATATATTTAAACAGTGTTCCCTCAAATACAATGACATATACATAAAGGAACCATTATAGACCTCTGTTGTATTGTAGGGGTTCGTTCCATTCCTTGTCAACAGCAATAACTTTTTATGTTGCTTGGTGGATATTCACTGCATGTTTTCATTTCTTCTGCAATTCAAACATTTTATGGTATTGGTGTCAGACTTACCAAATCTGAAAGTAAATTATTCAGGTTTGATATAAAAATGAGATTTATTAGCATGATGAAGTTTTAGAATCTTTTCTTTCAGGAAAATTATAAGTAAAATAGAAAATATTGCTCAGAATTCAGCTGACTGTATCAGATAAACATAAAAAGTAGACTTTTGAGATGATGTGTTCTGCAGGTAGCAGGTAGAGAATCTGGCATTCAAATGTATAAAATGCTCAGAAAGATCATTTGGGCTTTCAAAAAGAAGGACATTTAGCTAAAGTCCAACTAGAAACTCAGTGATCTACTAAAGTAAAATGCTTACAATGCAGAGTTACTTCATTAGAGGCGGTAATAAAAATGCAGCAATTTTAAATGGGGAAGTAATATATTATAGGTAGTCTTCAGTTTATGACACCCTACCTTAACCCATTATGCTCGTTTATTTCAGTATTATTCTGAAGTTCATTGAATATAACATAGGAAAAGTTCTGATTATACTAAATTTGGGAGAACTCAAGTCTTTCTTGTTGAAATAATTGATCTGTAAGGAAATTTACATGATTAACAATGAATTTGTTTATTGGAAGATGTTGCTCATATATTATGGTTTTTTTCCCCATTTTCTCCCTTTATCGTTGTGCTGGGTGGGGTACCTTGTGGCATTTACAAAGGTTCTTACAATGTATCAACTATACCATACTTGAACTCACCCCCTCTACCATGCCCCTTTATCCCCACCCCTATTCCTGGAGTAGTTACAAAAGGTACCATTTTCACATTTACATGCATGTGTTCACGTTTTTTGCACCGTATTCACCCTCCTATCCTTTTTCCCTGCCACCTCTCCCTCCCTCCTCCCCTGGGCAGGACCTGTTCCACCATCCAGTTCTCCGATTTTGCAGAAGAGAAAAGAGAAAAAGAAAAACATGACATTTTTGCTTGTTTGAGATAGAGGTAGTTATTCATGGAGTTTCCTTGTGGTGTTTCCATGTACATATGAACCATACTCCCAATTGGTTTATCTCCTCTAATGACAACTTGGTTTATAAAAACGTACATGCTCTCAAAATTAAGTGTAAAAATTTGCACACACTAGATGCATCTGTTTTGGGCTTAGAATTGCCGTTTATGTCTGAAGCTCTGGGTTCCATCACACTTAGTCTGGTTTCTTGAGATCACAGTGACTCTATTTATGGAACGTGAAGACCCCAAGCTTGAACTCAATCTATTTAACAGTGAATTTGTCCTTTTCAGGTGGCTAATATTGAGTAAGACTAACATCTTAATTTTTATGTTATTCTCTTTTTTCTTTTATTCATATGTGCATACAATACTTGGGTCATTTCTCCCCCCTGCCCCCACCCGCTCCCTTAACCCCCCCCCGCCCCCTCCCTCTCCCCCCACCCCCTCCATACCCGGCAGAAACTATTTTGCCCTTATCTCTAATTTTGTTGAAGAGAGAGTATAAGCAATAATAGGAAGGACCAAGGGTTTTTGCTGGTTGAGATAAGGATAGCTATACATGGAGTTGACTCACATTAATTTCCTGTGCGTGTGTGTTACCTTCTAGGTTAATTCTTCTTGATCTAACCTTTTCTCTAGTCCCTGGTCCCCTTCTTCTATTGGCCTCAGTTGCTTTAGTTTCTCTGCGTTGAAGGCAACAAATGCTATCTTGTTTTTTGGGTGTCTTACCTATCCTCATATCGCCCTTGTGTGCTCTCGCTTATCATGAGACTAATATCTTAATTTTTATGTTATTCTTGAGTAGCAGTACAATGTTGTGGGATCATATTTCTTTTCTGGAGTCATAAACATGGCTCTGACATTGGGTGACTTTGGAAAAAATACTTCACTTCCAGATGCCTTGGTTTTCTTATCTATAAAATGGGAATATTAATAGTTCCTGTTTTTATGCTTGTTATAGAATTAAATGAACTAATGTATGTATTATATATTGTACACAATGATAAAACACATAATAATTAGTTACAATATTTAAAATATAGTTATATATTTGTCAGTATCTGTTACATAGGAAATATTGTCTATAGTAATAATGGTTTATTTTTGTTGTGTACTTGAAAGTTAAAACACAAAAAGCATGTTGAAAATACATTAGAAATAATGGTCTTCTGTAAATTTTATGGATATATTCAGTCTCTCCAAATTAAAAGGTTTTGTTATCTCTTTTCCTCATGCATTTATTCATTCACTTGTTCTTGTCTGTCACATTTGATGAGGTCATATTTTGTACAAAGTCAGATGATCTGAGCCAAAGCCCAGGAAAGGTCAGATCTGGAGACATCTTCAAAGGCAGAGGAAGGGATTCTATCTTGTTTACTTGCACTGCCCACAGCGTCAACTCTAGTATTCTATGAACAGTTGGCACCCATTAGATGTTGGCTGTGGTAAATAGGTTTCACACCTCATTTAAGGTATAGAACTGCACCCTCTCTCTGGCATTGATCTTTTTAAACCTCTATTTGAACTCTTCCCAAACCTGTCCTTTCCCTTCCATGTTAGTTTTCTCTCTTTGCATAACAGTTTCCCACAAGTTTGGCAGTTTAAAATAGCATGCATTTATCATCTCTGTGTCTGTGGGTTGGGCATCCAGGCACAGCTTAGCTTAGTGCATCTGCTCAGGGCCTCACAGGCTACATGTGTCAGGATGACATATACATAAGGAGAACCTGAGCCTCACCTGCAGGCCCTTCTCAGGTGAATCCCCTTTTAGCCTTGTTCCCTTGTGGCTATAAGGACAAGGCCAAGACTTCTACTGGCTGCTTGCTCCACTCCTCAGGGGAGCCTGTGTCCCTGCCATTGACTATCTTCTTAGGCTCTTCACAGCATGGCTATTTGGGTCTTGAAGGCGGAAGGTTCTTTGACTCCAGTCAGTTAAACTGCAGTAACTTAAAGTGACAAGATCTTGGGTGTGAAAACCCACCACCTTTCTCCTAGAAACAAGTCACAGGTTCCACACACATTCTGCTTACACAAAAGTGTGAATTTCAAGTGGTGGGCTTGGGAAGGTCATCCTAGGGTGTATTTGCCTCCCCACTCTTCACTTGGGTTAAGTTCCTATAGTATTTCACGTGTGCAGCTCTGTCTTTCTGCATTACGAGCTCACCCTCTGCTATGTCTATGCCCTTGCTTGTCTGTTTCCATGTCACCATCTTTCATGGTGAAGACCTTGTCCTGTTCATCTCTCTGTGCCCTTTTGCATCTAGAATAAATCTTGGTGCTTGTTTCGACAAACTTTTATTTTTAACAGTTTGGTTGAGGGTAATTCATTAGTGAACTTTTAATAAATGATGAAGGTAAACACAGGACTAACATATTGCAAATTTTAAAGTATTTGCTGATAATTTTTAGAAGACTAGGTCAATCATTTATATGTTTGGAGTTGTGTTGAACCTTTCAGACAATAATTAGTAAAATTAATTAGAAGATAAAATAATTTTATGATTACTTGTAGAGTTGTATAAGTATATTTTTATGATAGCATTTCATGCTATTATGTTATCTTAACAAAATATTTTTTTCCTTCTAGATGAGCAAGAGATTGTACAAAAACGTACTTTCACAAAATGGATCAACTCTCATCTGGCCAAGGTAAAGTAAACAACCCAGAATTTCAGATTTCCATAGTTTGAGCCAATAAACTAGCAAGTGCATATAAAGGAAGCCTGCTGTCATTCATTATCACTCCTACTGATCAGTAATGTTGGCAATCCTTCCTCTGGGAAGAAAAGAACTGATGGCTAGTCAAGAGCAGTTGCTTCATGTCAAGTTTATGAATCTCAATGAAATATTCTATCCAATTTTGGCTTTTATACTAATGCCTATGTTGTATCAAAAGGAGAGTTTATGATGGGCTTTTATTGGGTGTGTTTTTTCTTATTTGAAACAGAACAAAGCAATAAATTTGAGGAGATCAGACCAGAGCCCTCAGGTGCTGTGATGAAAAGCAGTCATGGTTGCAGGACACGAGATAGACAAATCACATGAGATTATCTGCATTCAGCTGTGTTAGGTGTTTATGCACATATATTGTAATGCCAATTACAATTAAATTAATCTCTTACGTTGCTGATGGAAAAAACAAACCGCAAGCCAAGACGCATCACTTTTGTAAAACTAGATTCAGGTGATGGGCGATGGTGTGAATTTATCCAGTGCATCCTTTTGTGCTGTTGTTCCTTCCTTTTGGAAGGAACAACACTGTGGTAAGCTTTTGATCAGAGGCTTCCACTGTTGTAGTTTGAATCTGGAATGTTCTCCAAAAGCCTGTGTGTCAAAGGCCCCAGCGTGGTGCTATAGGGAGGTGGTGGAAACTTTAAGAGGTGGAATGTCCTCTGGTCACTCAGGGTGTGCCCCTGGAGGGACCATGGAACCACAGCTCCTTTCTCTTTCTCAGTTCCTCGTCTTGGCCATGAGGTGAGTGGCTTTATTCTACCACACACTCCCCACCATGATTTACTGCCATGCCACAGGCCCAAAAGCAGTGGGCGAACTGATAATGACTTGAAACTTCTAAAACTGTGAACTAAAATGAACCTTTTTTCTTCATAAACTGACTATTGCAGGTATTTGTTACAATAATGGAAAGCTGACTAATAAATCTTTAAACAAAGCATGACAGTTTATATTAATCCCATTCTACAAATTAACTGCTTACTTTGTGTCTATGTTAAGCTTTAGAGAAAGGAAAGAATTAGTAAGACACTTTTCCAGGCCTTGAGAACCTGAGAAGTTCACAATCCACTAATGAAAGAAGACTAGAACAATGCATCTACATACAGGATAAATTGGGGTCATCTTTTCTATAATCTCTTACAAAAGACACCTGATGAGAGGGGGATTCTCCAGGCCAGTGGTTGCACCCAAAATCTGTCCCATAAAAAGGCAGTGAATGGTACAGACTTGAGGACATTGGAGCTTATTTTATCAATCTTTGGTTGGTGCCAGCCAACCATTATCTATACTACAGAATTGTCAAGGATTGAGGAAGATTTCTTTTTCAAAATCAAAATAGAATTATTCCCCAGCACCGGAAAAAAAAAAAAAAAAGTAAAAAAAAAAATAGAATTATTATTATTTCTGTATTTATAAGTGCTATGTGCTAGTTATAAATAATGCCAATAATAAACTTCTTTCAAAGTGTTAAGAAGGTAAGACTTACCTTCAGTTATGCAATCCAGATATACTCAAGGCTCATGCTAGCTATTGGTCATTATTCTAGACAAATGTCTTTATAGGGCACTGTTCTCAAAGCTTCTCTTTCACTCCACACATCTTTCCACACCATTAAATAGAGGTATAGAATCACTTGAATGACTGAGTAAATTTTGTTGTATTTATCTTCCATGAGTGAGCCAGTTGCCCTTCAATGATCATTTAGGTGGTTTTCAGTTGTTTAGCATGATATAAAAAAATATCATGGTGAAAGTTCTTGAGCATACATTTCTTGTACATTTGTGTGATCTTTTTTCCTAAGAGAACTTCCTAGAAATGGTATATAGTCAAGAGGAATGCACAATTATGATTTTAATATATGTCAAGGGTTTATTTTCAAGTTTATTTTTTATCATTGTTTTAAGTTATTTTGTATACTAATGTGACAGATGGTTATTGTGGTTTTTGGAAGTAGACTGTACCTTTTGCAGCCTGGCTTTGTGACCTCACTTCTACTAGTTCCTGTTTAAATATCTAAGCCTTACCTTTGACTCATAGTACAAGGCTCTCTCATTCATAAAAGCTTTTCTTTTTTTTTTATTACATTATTGTTTTACAAAAGTTCTTACAATATATCATAGTTAAATTCACCCCCTCCATCATTCTCCTTTATCCCCCTCCCATTCCTGCAATAGCTTCAGTATGTCTCATTTTTCCATTTTCATACATGAGTACATAATATCTCCACCTCATTCAGCTTCCTTTGCCCTTTCCTTATATCCTTCCCCTTCCCATTGTTACCAACCCCAGGCAGGACCTGTTTTAACCTTCCTGTTCTTCATTTTTGAAAAAAAGCATTTTTGTTTGTTCAAGATCTACATATGAAAAAGAGCCTGTCTCCTAACACATGCTCCAAGAATGTCACCAGTTGCCCTGCACCCCCTTCTCCAAAGCATCTCCCTACTTCCTTGGCCTCCTGCCAAGGAGATTCTGGATTCCCGGCATTTCCTCTGTTTCTTCAGGAGAGTCCAAAATGTTTAGGGTGATGTCTGAATCATTAGCATTGTTTTTTTTTTTTTTTAAGGGAAATGCTGATTCTTGGAATTCCTTTATAAATCCCAAAAACTGTACACAGTGCTGAGTACCATACAGAGGTGCTTAAAAATCAGTAAGACATTTTTATCTTTTCCTATTTGAATAGTAAAGATATCATCTGGTGAAAAATTAAATAACAATTAATTTTAGGTAGTGTGCTAACTGCTAAGCACAGCTTATTTGATAGCATACATCTTCACACATCTGGAAGTGGGTACAACTTAGAATTGAGTCCAGGCAAGAGTCTAAAGTCTACCTGTTTCCCTACATTACATATTTTGGCATTAATAATATTTTGAAAACCCCAGAAAATTAGCATATATCATATCCACAACTTACTCCATTATACCTTTAATGTCAGATTTTTTTCTTTTTCTTTTTCTCCTCTATACTTGTAATTTTTTTTTCTTTCTTGAGTGATTTTGAAAACCGAACCCTAAAGCAGAAGAATAACACCTATCCTTACCTTGAGCTTAATTATGTAGCATTATAGTGTTTCTCTAAACATAGTCCTAAACCACAAATTCATTCTGGGATATTTTCCTTCTCAGTTCAAATTTGGAAAAAATTCTGCCCATGTTCTCTGCCAGGGCAACTGAGAATTTAAGAACAGTTGTAGAATTGATGTTTTCATCTGTGTCTGTCTCAGCAGCTGATCTCTTAATTTTCATCTCTTTGTCTCTTCATCTTTTGTCTAACATCATCTGTATTTAAGTTTCAGTTTCTAGCTCTATCTCTTCCTTTTTCTCCCTTTCATCTCTCTCCCAACCCCTATCATCTCTGTCTCCCCAATAACTTCTTCTCTGCCACTATACCTCCTTTCCAGCTCCTACCTCTTCTTTATATCTACCTCAGTCTCCCCATCCCTGTCTTTATCCCCATTTCTACCCCTATAAAACCACATTCAACCTGCAAATCCTAGACTTCACAGTCCCATTGAGGTAACATTTATGTAAGCTACCAAGGCAAAAATGTAGGCACACACTTCTGTCCGCATAACTATGTGTTTGCTTACTTCTGAGAATTCTGAAAATAATATTTCCCCTGCAGAAGAAGCCAGGTCACTTTCAAATATGATATAGCCTCTGCATCAAGACATTGTGTCACTTTTCCTGCTGCCTTTGTGAGCAGGCATTCTCCCAAAGACATTCAGGGGTGTTAGAGCATGGTTGGCTCCATCACTTTAGCATCCCACGGATATGAACAATCTCAAATGAACACACTTGCACATCTCTGTGCACACATATGCACACACACTCATCCTTAGATAGCTAGTCTCTTCAGAAGCATATGCACAGGTGCTCACTAAACTCATGAATACTGCTTCTTAAATTTTTGGCCCTTGGCGTCTATTTATCAGAATGCTCAGAAATCTCCCCCAGGCGATAGGTTTTCAGTTACAGAGCAAGCCTAAAGTCATACTTTAAATAAAAACATTTCCATTTAGAGAAAATGATCCACAAAGAAGAAACTGAACCAATCTCAAAGTCTTTTTTATCCTTTATACTTCTTAAAGTCAAGTTTCCCACTTTCATTTTGCTTTTTAAATAACTAAGATGGATGGTTTTTTCCTATAACTAACCAATATTCTGCCCCAAAGATGGAGTCCTAACTGCTTTTAGCTTTAGCAGGATCTGGTTTGGGTCAGGTTGTGTCTGGTTTGGACTGTTGTTCATGCTTCCTTGTTCTCCTTTGTCTGGTTATCACTTTGTCAGTGAACTTAGCTCTCTATTAGTCACTTCAGACTGCTATAACATACTACCAGAATCTGGGCAGCAACATTTGTATCTCAGAGTTTTGGGCGATAAGATGCCCATGGTCAAGGTGCCAGCAGATTTGGTTTTGATGAAGGCTTTCTTCCTGGCTTGTAAACTCTTGCCTTCTTTTTCCATGTCCTTACATAGCAGAGGGAGAAAGAGTTCTGGTCTCTCTTCATACAAGAATACTCATCAATCCCATCACAGGTCCCTCATCTTTGTGACTTTGCCTAAACTAATTACCACCTAAAGACCCCAACTGCTAAATACAATCACCTCAGAGTTAAGACTTCAACATATAATGTGGGGGGAGCAAAAACAGTTAGTCCATAACAGGCCGCAAGTTCAGTCTGAAATCTAACTTCAAGCACATGAGAATTTCTGTTACATTTCTAACACAGAGTTGGGAACTCAACTGTGGAATGGTGGTCATGAATGAGCTTGTCTCCCCTTTATAGCTGATGTTTTCTTGGGCAGTCATCCCTATAATACTAGTTTTGTGCTTTCAAATTTTTTTTAAGTAATTCCATGATTTTATTACCTTCTTTCCTTTCCTTCTGTTGACATCTACCAATGAAAGAAAATGACGTGTGTGTGTGTGTGTTTGCTGGTAATGTGTACATTAGTTTTAAATGTTCCATTGTGTGGCAAGTCATTTTATCTCTGAGAAAAAGTGAGAGAAAATGTGCTGAATTACCCAAGAAAATAAAGTTTTAACTTATTTCTGGAGTGTAACTTAAAAATATTTTACAGGACGTTGGTTGTTTGAGAACTTTTGTACAATAGTCATGAACATTTTTGTATATTTAAGCTAGAATGATAAAGCCTAAATTTCATGCGAATATCTGCCTTTTAAATACATTAAGCAATATAAAAATCATTTAAAAACTCATTTTAAAGGATGATTTAAGAGCCTCCATGTCTAGAAAGAAAATGTATTGATCTTAAAATCTTCTTTGTAAATTGACCGTTTCTAAAAGCAGCTTTAATAACAAGTAGTGGCAGGTTTAAGGACCAGGATGTTGAGTCAAGATGCAAAAACATTGGTCTGGTCCCCCTGTCCTGCCTAAGATCCCCCCCAGTCTTGGGTGCACCGGAGATGTTCAGAGAAGAATATAAAGGTGAATCGGGGATATTTTTAATAGGAAAATTTCATTTGGCTGCTTTTCTTAGTTGCAAATTAATAAGTTATTCACTTATAATTCAGTAATCAACTCTTCTCATGATGCCATTCCATTCTGTTGTGACAATTCTTTATAAATATTATGACAGCATTCTGGAGCAACTGGATACAAATAGGAGCACAATATGTTTTTTAAAATGTACTTTTCACAAATCAAATATCTAGTAAGGTCTATTAAGAGAAATCTGAGGACTTCTACATGTATTTTAAAGCCATTTTTAGTACACAGATATAGATTATTCAAATTTGGGGGTATAATTATTCACTTTCTGATGTTTGTTTTATTTTCAAATTTAAGGCTTTATGCTTCTGCAATTATGTAAAGCATTAAAAAGTCACACATTGTCAATATACTATAATTTAACATTAACAAAAATTAGTGGGTGTTTGTTATTACCCAATCATTCCTTGTAGGAATGAGGCTCCATTTTGAGAACTGAATCTTGTAATTTCCTTTTTTTTTAATCAAGAAGAAACCTGTATCACTCTATTCTATGAGCTCTGTTAATGAAAGAAGGGAAAGTGTTCTTTATTAATTAGCCCGATATTGATTTTGCATGGTAGCTTTTCAAACTTAGGTTCCTGATTTGGTTCTTGCCTGTCAGTATTCATTGCTAAAACATGACCGCTTACGACGTGGCAATTACGGTGACTTTCCAACTTTTTCTTCTATTTCATTTAATCCTCAAACAGAAAAATATTATTTCTACTATTTTACAAATTATAAGCCTGAAGTCAACATTAATTAATAAGCACATGGTCATATAACAAGTGACAAAGCCAGATTTCAATCCCATGCTCCCTAAACTTGGGCACTGTCAGTCAACTTGGGCTGCTGTAATGAAATGCCATAGACACTATGGCTTAAACAATGTTAATTTCCCACAGTTCTAAAAGCTGGGGAGTCCAAGATGAGGGTGCTTGAAGATCCAGTTCTTGGTAAGGGCTATCTTCCTAGACTATAAACAACTGCTTTTTTGTCTCTGTGTCTTCACTTGGCAGAGAGAGAAAGAACTCTGGTCTCTTTTCTTCTTCTTAAAAGGACACTAATAAATCCCATCAAGTGGGCATGACCCTCATGACCTCATCTAAACCTTATTATTTCCTGAAGGCCCTACCTCTCAATGTCATCACTGAGTTTGGGAACACAGACATTTAGTCCACAGTGGGCACTAATCCTGTGATGTGCAAGGATGCAGTGGTGAACAATGACAGAAATAGTCCTGCCATCATGGTCCTGACAGTCTCACAGATGAGACTACAGTTACTGTGAGACATGTGCAATGAGCTACCTGAGAGGCAGTGCGCCCAGTGACAAGCAATATGTGCAGGCATGGCCAGCCACACAGACAATCTGAAGGAGGAGGCCACCAGACTTCAGAGGAGGAAACACTTAAGCAGAGGCCTGAGAAATGTCTTAGGGTTGGGTAAGTGAAGGAACCAATGCTTTCAAAAGTGGAGAGGTGAAAAACAGCACGGTACAGTAAACAGAATGGAGGAAGTTAAGAATATCTGAAAATGTGGTCTTTAGCAATGGCTTGCAAAACACAGAAAACAGAACTGGTCAGAGCCCAGTCATTGGAGTTTGGACCTTGTGTTGTAGACAACAAAAGACACAAAATAAAAGCTGTCATGCAGAGGAATGAAACAATCACCCAGCCTGAGCCACCTTCTCTTTTTCACAAATTAGAGCAACAACAAGTACATTGTAGATGGAGTTACCTGCTCTAAGTGAGATGAGGGGTGAGGGCTAATTGGAGTAAGGAGCAGGGGGAGAATGAAGAAAAGTGGATAGATTAAAAAGGTGCTTAGGGGTGGATTTGGCAGAACTGCTAATTAATTGTAATCTTGGAGGAGAAAGAGTCAGGATGAATTCTAGATTTCTGACGAGCAAATGATTAAGATCATTCACGGAGATAGGGCACACAAGAGGTTTCAAAGAAGCCTATGAAGTTCAATTTTTTAAAAACAATTACTTAATTTCTGTAAGAGATGAGCTGATTTGATCTAACAGTGAGGAAATCACTGGCTACCCCAGGAGTGCTAATGTACAATAAAAAGAGACTTTGACAAGCTGAAGAGTCCATGAGGGATGAAGATGCTAGAGTACTCGCTGCATGGGACCTGTTCACAAGATAGAGTGTTAGCTAGTACAGATATCAGGTCTGTAATAGTTGTTTCATAAAGAGCAGGCTTGAGAGCATTTCTGTGTAGAAGAGAATAGTCAACAACGAGTAAAGGCTGGGTATGGACGTGCATGCCTGTAACCCTAGCTACTTGGGAGGTGGAGGTAGTAGGATCGTGGTCCATAGCTCGCTGTAGGCAAAAGCACAAGACTCCATATGAAAAATAATCTGAAGCCAAAAGAGCTGGCGTATGACACAAGTGGTAGAATGCTTGCCTAGCAAGTGCAAGGCACTGAGTTCAAACTCCAGTACTGCCAAAAAAAAAAAAAAAAAACTAATAAAGAGGGAGAAAATGAAGAAGGAAAAGGTTATTTTGAAGATATAAGACTTCTGAGGAAAAAGAAAATAAGGAGCATGGGTGGAGAGTTTATAGGTTTCTAATAAAGGAGAGAAATCTCTCCTTCTTTGAGATCAGAGGAAAGAAGCCTGTACCTTAGTTTGGGGTGGGCAGAAAGAAGACAGATGGAAGGCATCTGAATCCCCACAGAGTGGCCACAGATGTCTTAGACCTAACAGCACAGTGTTATCATATTTGAGTGAATGAATTATATTAAAATAAGTGTATTCACATTTTACAGTCAAAATATGTTGCTTCTTGCACATTTTAAAACTTACTTATCTTAGAAAATTCCTAAATTTTATGCAAGACCCATAGGCTATTGAAATTGTATAGCCCTATATCAGCCACCCATAGGGAATAATTTAAATGCATGTTTTCCAACAAAATTTATAGTAAGTTATATTTTTTAATTAGTGAAGCATACTTTAAGTAATGCTAATACTCATATTGATTATACTCTGTTATTATATGCTTGAACTTCACATTTTTCTCATTTTGTAAAATGGAATAGACCATTACATTTAAATTTTAACCCCCTTGATACAATCTTGATGATATCAAGCTGTGAAATTAATAGATGGCACAAAGTCCTTTGAGGAGAAAATTGGTTTTAAATAGCCATTATTTGGTGTTTCTAGAAATGATGTTTATTTTTAATATGCAGTAAGCAATCCTTATATTTAGGAAAATATCAAGAATAGGCACTGAACATTTCAAATGCTGCTTTGGGGATGACCTTGGGAATGGCAAGAGCCTCATCTCAAAGAACTGAAAAAAATACATCTGAAAGCATTATGGATGGTTTCTAGTAATTGCAAGGGCTACCAGAACAAACCATCCTAAACTGGGTGGTATTATCCCCCTGTTCTGAAGTCAGAGGCCAGGCTCCCTCTCAGATGCTGGGAAGAATCCCGCTATGTGTCTGGTGGTAGCCTGCAGGCCCTTATACTGCTGGGCTTGCCTTACTGCAGGTTCTGCCTCTATACGTGACATTGTCTCTGTATGAATTCCCAGATGGATTAAGAAAATATGGTATTTATACACAGTGGAGTTTTACTCAGCCATGAAGAAGAATGAAATCTTATCATTTGCAAGTAAACGGATGGAACTGGAGAACATCATTCTAAGTGAGGTTAGCCACGCTCAGAAGACCAAACATCATATGTTCTCCCTCATATGCAGACTTTAGATCCAGGGCAAATACAGCAATGTGGTTGGACTTGGGTCATATGCTAAGGGGAGAGCACATATGGGAGGTGTGGGGAAAGGTAGGAAACCCAAAACATGAAAGTGTCTGATGTCCCCACTGCAGAGGAACTACTACAGAAACCTTAAAGCCACAGAGGTCAATATGGGAAGGGGATCAGGAACTAGTGAAAAGGTCAGGTAGAGATGAACCAACTTGGGTTGTAACACACTTGTGCATGGAAGCAATGCTAGGAATCTCTGTACAGCTATCCTTACCTCAACTAGCAAAAACACTTTATTTTATTATTGCTTATGTCTTCTCTTCAACAAAATTAGAGATAAGGGCAGAACAGGTTCTGCCTGGAAGCAGAGGGTGGGGGGATGGAGGGAGAATGAGGGGGCGGGGGCAGGGGAGAGAAATGGACCAAACAATGTATGCACATGTGAATAAATGAATAAAAAATTTTTAAAAACAGGATGCAGTCACAGTAGATTAGGACCCATACTAGTGATCTCATTTTAACATGATTACGTTTTCTGATTATAACTGTTCTATTTTATTATCAGTTATTGTCAAGTTCTTCAGGTCTAACTTACACATTACTCTATCATGATTGTCCATGTACAGGGAAAGACTCAGTATGGTTGGGCCCACGGTTCCAGACATCCATGGGACCTTGGGGTGCAGAGGAAGAGGGGACACTGACATTTTTAATAGGATTGTCAGGGGGCTCCTGTGGGACCTGCAGGGTCTGCATCAGCCTTGCATTCCCTAAGCAAGAACTTTAAAAAATAACTACCAGTCTGATGGAATGGCTCAAGAGGTTGAGCACCTGTCTAGCAAGTGTGAGGCTCTGAGTTCAAACCCCAGTACTGCAAAAAAACAAAACAAAACAAAAAACTACTTATCTGAAGACAGCACAATGAAACCCACCATACACTGTCTGAGAGGGAGAGAAGAGGAAAAATGGGGGATGGGAATATAATGGAGGTGGGTGACCTTGTTCAAGGGGCACTGTATGCATGCAGAGTGATTACCTCTTTACAGACCCTGTTCCCAAGTAAAAGCATATTCTTCAGTCCTGGGGTTAAGATTTCAACATATATTCAATCCAGAAGAGACCCATTAAAAGCACATTTTGTTTTAACACCAAGTTAGATGCATATACACTTTTAAAAGGAACACTCTGGACTTTCCATGTTTTAAAAAAAGCAAGCTGTGGTAATTATGACTGAATGACATTTTCATAGTCATAAAATATCCCTTTAGTGGTTCTTTCATCTCCTCCAGTTATCTTTCCACCAACAGTGCTAAAAGATAATGTGTAAACGCTTCCTTAATTGAATTTTACTCTCATCTGTTTCCTTGCATACACTTTGGTAGGACAATTAGTGAACTAATACAAGATGTAAAGAAGCAGAAAGGCAAAGTTAAATATTAATTCACCCCAGAAATCATTCTTCAGTTGTTTTTATTAAAAGTCCACTGAGTATGCCATGTCACAAATATGTTAATTAGCTAGACTGGATACACTACTTATTGCCATACACTCAACTAAAAACTACAAAGAAAATCACCATTTAAAAATGAATATTGTTCATTAATTTAAGAATATAGTAATGTGTTGATAAGATGGATACAGAATCACAAAGTTTATGCAGATTAATAAACATAATATTTATCCAAGTTCCTGTTTTAGAAATATATTGTATTTCTTCATATTTTATTAATATGATTTTAAATACTGTTCAGTAAGGAAGGCAGTATTCTAGGTACTGAGACTGTAGCAGTGAACAAAAGAGAAAGATATTCTGTGACCTCAGTGAAGGGTGATAAGACATGATTGGATTCTGGGTGAATTTTGAAAATAAAGCTACAGGATTTGTTAATAGATCAGCTACTGGTTTTAAGCAAAAGAGAAGAGTGAAGGATAACCCCAACTCTGTACTGAATGAAACGAATAATGTACGGAATATGCTTCCTTTACATATTAAAAAGTGCTGTATTGCATCTCAAAATTATCAGGAGTGGAGTTTCCCCTGGTGGATTTAAAGCTGAGCTGGAGGGCAGTTACTGCCTTTGGGATATTTATTCAGAATTGAATTAAACAGTAAGGAAGGGGAAATGATGATGTTATCTATCACAGGAAATGAAAAAGGATGGGAACTGTCTTCCCACCTTTGCCAAGTCAGGGTGGAAAATCACCACAATGGTACTTCCATAACGGGACTGAAAAAAAAAATGGATTACTTGTACCATTTTAAAATTGCTTCACTTGTTTTTGGTGGTATCAGGAACATTGAATTTTCTGAATAAAATTACAAAGTCTTTGAGACATTAATTTGATTTCATTTGACTACTATCTATAGTTCTTATTATTTATTGATCTGGTCTACGGTTACTTTGGCATTTTGAAACATTTTAATGTGGTGGGCTCTTTGCCAAAGTTTGGGGAGGGAAACTGCTGTACATCTGCTGGTCAGCCTCTCTTCCCTTCCCACTCCTCTCTCTGTTCCTGTTGTTTTGCTTGTTTCCACTGTGCAGATAACCATCAGAGCATTAAGATGCTCTAGGCTGGTCTCGGGTTGGGAAATTTTCCCTATCTACTTAGTCTCTCTCTCTCTTTCTCTCTCTCTCTCTCCCAATCTGTGCTCCTATCTGAATTTAGATATAAACCAGATGTAGTGGTGTGACTGGTTTCAGGAGTGATGGGCCACTGTGTACACAGTGGGCTCAAGGATGCACAGAATGTGTCTAGACCCAGCCCTTGCCTCTAGACCTCCCCACACCCCAGACAGAGGCAGTTCTGTGAATAACTCAAGCCATGACTATGCATCACGTTCAGCAACTCTGACGGTGCTCAACTGCATGTATCTCATGCTGTTATCTGTGAAAGTGGTTATCTGAGGCATGTGCTTTCCTTAGACATTTTCTAATGCAGTTTTACTGGTATCCCTAGGTATCTAGCAATCATAAATATTAAGCCATAGGATTTGTGTTTAGTATTTTAAAGTAACATGCTATGGTTTACTACATCATCAAATGCTTGGAAAGAGGAGGAAGCCCTTAGTAAGAAACTAAATGTAATGATGGTAAATGACCTGGATGGGTCCTATCAGAAGACATGTGATTTTTATCCTTTTCTTTGCTAAAGACAAAATCCTTAATTCTGAAAATCTACTTTATAACTGCATACTATTGGTCACTAGGGACCATAAGATTCCACGATGTGTACATATTTGCAGAAAATGTTTCAAAGTAGCTTTCTATTCTTTAACATGCAGCCATTATGAAAGCTACGTAGGAATTCTTTAAAAATTGAAAATATAATTCCTACACATTCCAGAAATTTCTCTTCTGCATATGTACCAAAAGAACTGAAAGCAGGGTTTTAAGGAAATATAAATGTGCCCATGTTCATAGCAGAAGACTGAGCAACCTAGGCATAGCAGAAAATGAAAGCAACCTGGGCATCCATTGGCAGAGGAATGGATACACAAAATGTGTATATATACAATGAATATTTAGCTTTAAAAAAGGAAGGAAATTCTACTACCTGCTATACGGTGAATGAAGCTTGAGACATTGTGCTAAGTCAGTTACAAATGAAAAATACTGGGGTGTCTACTTAGGAGGTAGACTTAAAATCATTGAAAAGGAAATAGAATGGTGATTGTGAGGGCCGAGGGAAGGGGAAATGTGGTTGTTTAATGGGTGCAGAGTTTCAGTTTGGCCAAATGACAATAGTCATTTCCAATACTATTGTCACTCTCTGAGTGTACATGCATTATTTAGTCTTTTTAAACTCTACATTTAGAAGTGAACTCTTCTTAACTAAGTTTTTGTTTTTAGTAGAATAGCAGGCACTTAAGCTGATCAGGCAATATTTTTCTTGTTGATAGTAAAGAAGTCACAACTATAGGTTTGAGTATTATTGAGAAAAAATGTTAATATCTGCTACTAAGTTTTCTGTTTAAAAAGGTAGGTCAAATTATAATAAACCAGGGCTCAGTTAATTAGGTGTGTGATCTTTTTATTTTCAGTTTTTATTAGCATATATTAATATACTAATAAAGGGAGTTCATTGTGATATTTCATACATGCGTGTAACTACTTCGATCAAATTTACCCCCTCTATTACTTTCTTATCCTCCCTTCCCCACTTTTTAAAGTATATTAATGGGTTTCAAACAAGCATATAAAGTAAGTTGGTCATATGTACACCTTCTTTCTCCCTACCACTGGCTCCTAACCCCCCCAAAAAAGTCTCCATTTTACACTCTTTTCATTACTTTTTTAGCTCTAGATTCTGAATATGAGAGAAAACATGCAATATTTGTCTTTCTCAGTCTAGCTTATTTCACTTAACATAATGATCTCCAGTTCCATCCATTCTCCTGCAAATGGCATAGTTTCATTTTTCTTTATGACTGAATACTCCATTGTGCATATATACCACATTTTCCTTATCCATTCATTGACTGGTGGGCACCTAGGATGATTCCATAGCTTGGCTATTGTGAATAGGTCTGCTCAAAGGCAGGTGTACAGGTGTCTCTGTTGTTCCTGACTTAAGATTCCTTTGGATATATGCCCAGGAGTGATGCAGCACCATCATTTGGTAGTGTTGTTTGCAGTTTTTTGAGGAACCTCCATAATGATTTTCATAATGGCTTTACTCATTCATATTCTCACCAACATGAAGATTTGATCTTGGCTTAGTATCACTGAGGTTCTGAGATTCGGAGATAATGGTATTCCACCATGTAGAGGTTGTGAATATGAAATGAGATAACATGTAGAGTTCACTCAACACATTTTGATGTTCAGCAATATTTTATTCATTTTTCTGTCTTCTTCCTGGTTTCCATTCTTCCTCCTTTCTTCCTATTAAAAGACCTACTGTATAAATATCTAAGGCATAGAGTCACCTACTAAATATTGGACTTCATATATGTGTCTATATGTCTACGTGATTATCTTGCCATATTTCCTGTATGCACTAACAGTTTTCATTTTATATGTAATTTTTTTTCTTTTCTTTCTTTTATATGTAATTTTTTAAATGTAAGAGTTGCTTAAATTTTCATGTCACGTAAATGGTTATTTTTGATACCTTTCATCATCAACTTATTCTCTTAATCTTTTCTTCCTAAGGAAATAAGTTTTAGGGCACAAAATTGATATATAGTATAGTGAACATGAATAAATTACAAATGCAGATATTGATAAAAGCTAACTATATGCTGGTGCTCACAGTGAGCCCCCCTTTGAACAATGAATATACACTAAAAAAATGGAGGGCAGAAGTGTACAACAGTTCCTGTTTAAGGGTGGGTACTAGTGGGAGGGTGGAGGGTGAATGGAGAGGGTAAAGGAGAGAGAATATGGTGAATGGACTTTATATACTTGTATAAAATATACCAATGAAACCTGTGAAATGTTTTAAGAAGGAGGGAGGGAATGTGGGAAAAAGACAGAGGGGGTGAGCTAACCACCCAGTACAACTTAAAAAATATAAAAACAGGGGCTGACCGCAGGACTTAAGCAGTCAGTGTCCGCCTAGCAAGTGCAAAGCCCTGAGTTCAAACCCCAGTAGCAACCAAAAAAAAAATGCTTACAGACTAGTAAAGAGACGTGAGTACACACACACACACACACACACACACACACACACACACACAAATGGTAGAAAATAGTTTATTTTCCTAAAAGACAATAAATAGTCTTTGAAAATTATGTCAAAGTTACCTGTGCCTCCTCAGATTTCATGAAGTTCGAGGAGTAACATTTGGTTTCACTGAAGTCCTAAGAGAAAGGAAATAACTTGTTACACATTGTCACAGGGGCTGCTGAGGCAAAAGCAAAGGTGGAGGAGATGAAATAAATGAAGCTCTGGGCGGTCTGCTCCCTGGGGCTGAACTGACGGCCCAGGGACCCAACTCCTCAGCAACGGCAGCGGGTGCATGATCTCTGAGTTTTTAGAGACTCTAGAAACAAGCAATCCTCTAGAGTCAGGACATAAGGTGCAGACCTAGTTTAGGGAAGCTTCTAGAAGGGGTAGCACAGAAGGAGGAACTTCTCTCATTGTCTTCCTCCTGCTCTCCCTCAGCCATCAGGAGGTCCATTCTTGGAACCACCTCTGACTCAGCATGAATGTGCTTTGGTTCCACTGTACAAGGTACTAAAAATGGACTGATAAGACCTAGAGAATATAATTTCTTCAAATACTCTACGTAAAGGACAAATTGTCGCAATTTCCATTAATTAAAATGGCAATTATGGTGTTGAAAAGTGCTTGACAGATTTGTATTTAGTGCTTGAAATCAATACTTGCCATCAAGTCAGGTTCTAATAAATTATCCTCATTTCTATCTTCCTTTTGGCTCCTATCCCTGTGACAAAGTCTGAGCAAAGTTGTCATACTGAGGCTGTATTTGTTTATGTGACAAGAGAAATATTTTAGCTAGTAGATTTTCTATTAGAATGTTGTTCCAAAACATAAGTTGATGGAGTCACAGTTGTCAAGGTTGATCATGTGCAATATAAAAAGAGTACCTTATGCAAAATGGGACTGCAAAACTTGTCCAATAATTAAAGAGAGGTTTTTTATTCAGGAGTGAATCTTTATATATGAAGGTGTTCTTATACACTATTTACATTCACTAATTCAATCAGCCAGCAACATATAGAGCACCTGTCATGTGTTTGACAATGTTTCAGAGAGGACGCTTACCTGGAAGGAAGGATTTGATTCATGTGTAGACAGAGAAATTTTGCAAAGAGCAAAGAATTCAGGATTGAGTTTGCTCAAGGATGGGAAGGAGGAGAAGATGGAGGAAGAGGAGGGATGCATGGAGAAGAAAAGGGAAAGAGAGGGAGAGAGAAGACCGTAAATCAGGCAGCCTGGCAATGGAGATTTGGGAAAAACAGATCAGGGAGAAGATGGTATCAGCAATGTCCCTTGTAGAGGTCAGTGGGCTACTGACCAGTCCAGCAGTCAATGCTGATTGATCCATAAGGCCAGTTCCAGGAACACTGCGGAGCAAGTGTTCTTCAAAGAGACGTAGACCTGCTTGTGCTTAGTCACAGAAGGGATGAGATCATACATCTTACCAACTTTTTGGTGCCAAACTTCTTGGAATCTTTTACTGCATGAGAACTTGCTGTTTCCTTTAACTTCTGTAATATACTCAGGTTAATGCAATATGTGAACTCTTCACTTGTTTTTCCTTACTAAATATATCAGAGACTTATGAACTTTTTCCACTGAAATTATTAGGATATTTGTAGGCACTTTGAATGCTAAATAGATTATATTTGTATTGACTATATAAATAATTAAATAATTTTGACTCCAGTCACACCAAACAGTTGTCATTGTAATGGCTCTTTTTATTCTAAATAACTATTTACATGATTAGATTAAAAAGACACACTTTGTATAATTATGAAGCAGTGTGAGTGGTAGGGTTCAAAAGGCAGTGATCAAAAATTAAAACTCATTTTGGAACATGCATTTCACAGCATGAGAACAAAATGTGTTCAGCTGTTCATTTCATATATAGAGAGAAGTATATTTAAAATTAGAATTACACCATTCTGAATTCATAATTCATGCAGTCATGGAGAAATATAAACGCTTCATATCAGTGGGTAGGGAAGAAAGTTAATTTCAACAAAACATTTGGTGTTTAAATATCACTACATAGAACATATTTTTTTTTAAAGAAAGACAGTTTGAAGTCAGGAATCAGCAGTATGCCTTTAACAAGATTCAGTGAGAATCCGAAAACTACTGAGCTTGAATTCAGATGGCAAATGGGAAAAACGGTGCTTCTGTGACAAATTGGAGAGCACCTCCCCTGTATAGACAGATCATCGACAATAACCTCATCACTTCTTTACTTCACGTGGAACCAGGATAGACCCTTAGTTCAAGGTTTGATGAACTCCAGCATACTGAGCATTTTGATAACACTCAAAAAATTAGAAGACCCTCATGAGCTGAACATGGGTTTGGCTTGTTTTTCACCCAGAGTGGTGATAGGCTTGCACTGACCAGCCTGTACTCTTGTACTTTGGCTCTTTTGAGTTCAGCACTACATTGAGGGGAGGTTTGCTGGATGAGCCAAACTGTGCACTCAACAAGGGGGCCAAGCTAACAGTGATCCCACGACAGGTCACTGAGCTAACAAGGTGCCTCTTGATCCTATCAAGCCTGAGTAATGGGACTCACGCTCAGTGAAGTATTTTACCAGTTTACCCCCTGCTGTCCCTTCAGGTCCTGCTTTAATCTCTGTCTTAACATTAGGTTAACGTGCCCTCTTTTCCTTCCCTTATTCCACACCCTTCTCAAGAATATCTTTCTAGAATGGAGCTGGTATACAAGCTAAAGCCTAACCATTAAATCTTATGAGGTTTTTGAGTGTTAAGTTTTATCTCCACTGGATTGTTTTTCTTCTTGAAGTTTCCAAAAGGTAATTGGTGATTATCTAAAATAAAGAATTAAAGGGTGTGGGGGTAGAGCCGAATGGTAGAGTATGTGCCTACCATGTGCAGTGTCAATGCGTGCATGGACGTGCTCACACACACATACACACACAGCATATAGAAATTTGCTCACACACACATACACACACAGCATATAGAAATTTCTCCTACAAACTTCACCACAATGAGTAGCATTTACTTTTGCAGCGGAAGCCCCCCATGGTGGTGGATGATCTTTTTGAAGACATGAAGGATGGTGTCAAGCTCCTTGCTCTTCTGGAGGTCCTGTCTGGGCAAAAACTGGTAAGGATTTTTTTCTAACATACTTGTTAAATAGTTTCCATTTGAAACTTGGGGGTGTGGGGGATGTGAACATGAGGGGTGCTGCCCACATAAGAAAAAGGTCTTCTGTTTTATAGTTGGTAGGACACCAGAAACACTGTTTTGCCTGTCATTTCAGTTTTCATGGAACAAATTTCTTATCTTGTTCCTGCAAACTCTTAGTGGTCTGAAACTGTGTTTATAGTAGCAACCTGAGAAACAAGAACAAAGAATTTCTTTTTTTTTTATCTTTTTTTTTGTACTGGGGCTTGAACTCAGGGTTTCACGCTTGCTAGGTAGGCACTGTACCACCTGAGCCACGCTACCATCATCTTGAACTGGGAGGCACACATCGATATTGGGAGAGAGAAATGTTTAGTTTATATATTTGAATAAGAACAAAGAATTTCATCAGTAACCTGTTGAGGCTAACTATTGCATCTGTATATGGTATCTAGGAAGATTAGCTACAAAATTAATGCATACCTCAATTTAAGTGTTTGCTTCCCATAAAGGATTGTTGGTCCAGATCTGGGTATTTATATAGTTGTTTGTAAGCTTGAAACTAATATGACACTTTTCGTGCTCTTGGTGGTGACATTCTCCATCATCAATCAGTTGTAACCAGAACAGGATGTTCAAAGTGGCGATTTGTTTTTACACGCTGTGAACCCAACAGTGAGCACAATATTGACAGTGAGCTACAAAGTATGTTTATCAGTACATTATCAAATAATAAAACATTTATTTTCTTATTTATGTCTTCTCATTTCAGAGTAGGAAGCAGTAAATAGTTTGTAAACATAAATTATTTATAAGTTAATGTTTTTTTCTGTAATTGGAAAAAAAGAAGTTCTGGGAATAATCTTCACAATGTTATATAACCCACTAGGCACAAAGTCTGGAATTAGCAACACTGTTTTCTTTGTCCCTTACATCTTAGCAGTCATTATTACCTGGATGATTGAGTCTTTAACAGTGTTTTTGCCTGACATTAACTTTCCAGTTAATTTTGTGCAGGGAATCTCAACAACAACTTTTGTAAAGGAGTTTGTTGGGAAAAACAAACTGGTAAGAATATTTTGTGCATCATTTGTCTAATTGGATTCACATTGGAGCAGATGCCCTTGTCACCCTGTGTCCCGTTTCAGTTCACCTTTGACTGCAAATATGTCAGTGGCAGACATTTCCATACATTTTGACAGCAGCTCTCAGGATTGCCACCGCAGGCATTTATCAAAGCTACAAGGTAACATGGCAGCCCTGAACTGTTGGAGAGTTAATGATCTCAAAGGCCCCTTAACCAGTGGAGATGGGAGTCTGTGAATGAATATTTCAGCCTTGAATTTTTAGGAAGGGGGCAGTTCTAAGGCATATTGTACATTAGCCTCATACAAGTCCCCATAGTGTCTCCAGTGAGATTGAGCTCCAGTTGCTCACAGCAGAAACTTCCAGTGGCACATTTTTGTCTTCTTCTCAGTCTCACTCTCCACGCACCCTCACTCATGCTACCTGGGACCACCTCTCCAATTAGCTACATGCGTGAAATCCTTGTCTCAAGCTCTGCTTTGGAGGAACCAAACAGAAAATATATGAACAACCAATTTGGAATGTATGGGCATGTATGTGTGCTAAATAAACTGGCTAAGCATGCAGGGCATGAGAGCACTAGATTGAAACGTATACTCTCTTGATTGCCCGATCTAACTGACCCTTTTCCAAATCCTCCTGAATTAAGCTATTTAGTTAAAGGTTCAAGGAATCTTCCTATGGGTAATAGGGAAGTACATCTGTCAGGCTAAGGGTATAGCTCAGTGGTAGAGTGCTTGTCTAGTATGTATGGAGTCCCGAGTTCAATCCTCAGCACTGCAAAAAAAAAAAAGTATATATATCATTCTAAGCATTAAATATAATCCTTCCATTGTTCTTGGTCAATGGTCTACAGAAATCGTGATGGACATTTAACTGTTGAGCTAAATTATTGTAGAAAAATATACATTTTGGGCAACAATCCCACTTTTGTTTAAGTGCCCTACTTATTTAGGAACAGTGAGAATAATTGGATCTTAAAATCAGGAAGGATTTCAGACAGAATCTCTGCATTCTTATTTAACAGATGGGGAAACTGACACATAGAAGAGAAATTTCCAAATTGACTATCATTGTTTATCTTGAGTCCTCCAAGAATCTGCATTACATAAAATTATTCTGAAAGTAGAAAAATGCTTTGGCAATGGTGACTATGCCTGTAGGCATGGTGGGTCAGGCCCACATGGAGATGAAGAGCATCCTGTGAAAGAACAAGCATCCTAGGCCTTCTTTCAAAGGGAGACCGTGAGCAAAAACATTGCCCTGAGGAGTGCTAGAAAGGCCAGGAATTCTACAACCAGCTGAGGGATCTAACTAAGTACACTGTACTTAACGTCACAGTTCACATAACTCAGGCCTCTGTCTCTGACCATGTTATCCAGGAAATGCGCCCAATAGTCTTAGTATGCTCAGATGCCTCCTTATGGCCAGCAATTCAGAGTGAGGGTGGGATCTCAATATCCCAGCCTGATTCAATGACCTAGTGTGACTCCCCATCCATGATTTTCATTAAGGGCTTAGAGAATCTAAAAATCATTATTCTTGGACTTCTTACATCTATTGAGTATTATGTGTGGAACATTTACTCTTTAAACAGATCAGTGGTTATATGTCTTTAATCACACATATACTTTGGAACTGTAAATTTAATTATGTGCTTAGAATTTTAAAGGATGTGAATATTTGCATTGAAAAAACAGAAACAGTATGGTAGAGATTAGGGACCATAGAGAAACTTCCTTCTTATCTATTTTGCTAACCTCTGCAGTGTGTCTTTAACCCTTTGCCTTTAGAAGAAATCTATTAATCCACTTAGAAGTGACCAGTGGGCACTCTTAGGAAACTTTGAACATGAAAAGTCACTGCATGTTCAGTAAGTGACTCTGTCAGTCGTGGATCACTATTTAGGTCCAATCTTAACTCCACAGTGGAGTACAGCATTGTCTGCTCATCACTCAGCTAACATTCTGGAGTCCCTACCATGGATAAGGCTTTCTAATGAAAACACAGATGAATGAAATTCATCTTGAATTATAGCCTAGAAGTGAGAGTAGTTGTACTAGTTAGGATGAGTTATGTAAAAATAGTTGCAAACATATGATGGGACAATGCAATGCAGTAATACAACAGATATTTATGTCCTCCTCATTTAGCCAGAATACACCAGAAGAAGTAAATCTAAGAAGAGGTACTTGTTCTTCTTAACGGCAGATGTTAGGATGGTGCTATGTCCTTTTAGATGGTGTGGGATTGATACAGGGGTTGTAACATTAATAGTTGTAATAAGGTCTAGAAACAGACCAAGAGCTAGAATGGAACGTCAGTATATGTCAGAGGCAGATGTCAGATGTGGGGGTAAGGAGAGATTGCTCCACAAATAGAGTGAGAAAACAGTTTACTCTAATAGGAAAAAGATGACATTGGATCCTTATACCCTATACAGAAAAACCACATTGATGTGCATTAAAGGACCTAATGGCAAAGACACCTGAGTAGAAAATATAGCTGCACATCTTTCAGACACTGGGATAGGACAAAAATAATTTTAAAAGACAAAAATATTGAATATAAAAATTTCTATATTTAACCATGTTGAACTTAAGAAACCTTGAAATAAAGTAACAAAAGGAGTTGCAAACTTGTCAAGACATTCACAATGCCCACTGTGAAAAGCTCAAGAGAGGATTCTATCCAGAACATATACATCAACAAAGCAGTAGGGGTACAACATCCCACAGGAAAACTTGGGCTCCAGACAGGAAAAGGTGTTTTATAAGAGAATTGCACAGATCGGAGGAAGAGATCGCTGATCAGGGAAATGCAGATGAAAACAGTGCATATATTTTATATACATTCAACTGAGAAAATACTTTTTAAAGTCTGCCAGAATGAACTGTTGGAGAGGAATTACATCAAAATGTCTTTTTTGTTTTGTTTTTTGGTAGTACTAAGGTTCGAACTCAGGGCCTTGTTCCTGCTAGGCAAGCCCTCTACCCCTTGATCCATGCCTTAGTCCTAAAAGATTATTTTTAACACTGACAACCATTTGGAAAAGTGTGGCATTACTTTCTAGGGTAAAGGTTACATTCCTGCTGACTCAACAATTCTCCTCTTTGGTATATCACATCCAAGAGAAACTGTGCTCCCACAAGGGGTGACAAAAATAAGACTCATCAGTCTGCATGGGTCACAAAAGCAATAGACTGGAAATAACCCGTATTGACAACAAAGGGAGAGTATATAAACGTTCCGCTAAATATTTTTAAGAATGCAAGGGAATGAAATGAATGTATGTAAGAAGGAAAGTGTTGGGCTGGATTTGATGTGATGGTTGCATTGGCTTGGGTTGAAATCAAGAACAGGGTGTAGGTATTGGTGAGTGGAGGGACAGGGCTTTCACCTTTATTTGTGAGTCCTGACTTTGTTTCAGTTGGCAGGTTCATGAGTGTGCATAAACCAATAATCAGAGTCTATGATATATAACAGAGTTCCAAGTAAAGAACACATAAACATTTAAAAAGTATATTTTCTATTTAAATACTTATTTAAAATGAAGATATTACTCAACACATTATCAATAAGAAATAAAACAATACTTGGTTTTGAGTTGGGAACACTAGGGTCAGCGCAGAGAAGTAGCACAGCTGTATAACCTGAGAGAAATCACTCACCCTCACCTATGCTGATGGTTTCTGTGAAAATAAAGAATGCCAATACTATTTAATTTACTGAAATTTGAATTTTCATCTAGTGCAGCACAGAGAAAGCACAGGTTAATTTTTGTAAAACACAGATAAGATGGTCTCTCTATGTACCAGAACACACTGCCATGACATCTTTATTCTCACAATTCTGTTTTTTAATCTTGTCTCATAGGCTTCATATATTTTGGGCATTCAAATAAAAAAGTGTTACTAATAATATCAGAAATCCTTGCATGTTCACGTGACTGGAAAATTGCATAGTGACTAAGAGTATTTTTCATATAAAGATTTCCTAACATATAGGAGGGACAGTGTCAATAGAAAACATAGGAGTTCATTGAATTTCTGCTCTTAGACATGCAGAAGCCTACAAGGCAAATGCATTAACAGGTAGGTTGGAGATGAAAGTCTTGTTGAGGTACACGCCTTCAGAACACCATGGAGACAGCACTCCTTTGCATATTTGCTATCCTTCAGACAAATTTGATTATGTTCGTCACTCTTGAGTATTCTTCAAGTATATTTTCAATCCATTTATGGGGATTTTAAACCTATTTTGGTGTGTACATTGCTACTTATTCCTGTTCTCTGTTCTTCCCAGCCTTGTGAACAAGGACGCCGCACAAAACGCATCCACGCTGTGGCTAACATTGGAACTGCGCTCAGATTCCTTGAAGGAAGAAAGGTAAGAAGCAAAGCAATGACTTAAAGAAGAAGGCAGTGGCCATGCCAGTGTTTCTGCTATTAGCTGTGGGGTAAAACCACCACAGACATGCACTATTACCGTTACTATTACAGAGAAGTTGCAAAAAAGAGATTTCCACTTTACGCTCCTTCCTCTAATGCTGAGAACTTATGTAACTGTAGCACTTACTTATTGAAGGAAGAAAATTAAAACTGACATGATTCTGTTCACTGACGCACACACATTGGTCTAATTCCCTCAGTTTTCCCCGTCACAAATCTCTCCCAGGCTCTCTGGGATCTCTCAATCCAACATCACACCATGCATTTATTTGTCTGTCCATTCCTATTGCAAATCTTCATTCTTTCCTGTCTTTCATGACCTTTGACACTTTGAAACTTCCAGTCATTTTTGTAGAATGTCTCTCAATTTGGGCGTTTCTCATGTTTTCTCATGATTAGACTGAAGTTGTATGTTGTTGGCAAGAGTTCCAAGGAAGTGTGACACATTCTTCCCACTTCAAGTCCATATAGGATTCTGATATGTATTGTTGCTGGTGAGTAAGGGGAGCAATGACAGAGGTGACTTCATTTTGGATGACAGAGACACTTTAGAAGCAGACATCTAAAAGGGTGTGGGAAACAATGGGCTTCTCAGAGAAATAACAAGTCCCTTACCAAAATAAGAAGATGCAGCTGCACAATGTAGATCGTGTGCTCCAAGGCCAGGGTGAGTTGAGTGACTTTCAGGGCCAGGATGAGTTGAGCGACTTTCAGGGACAGGATGAGCTGAGCATGTTCTTGGAATGCTCAGTTCTATAAACAGAGGGAGGGACAGGCAGCTGAATTCAGTGAGAAACTGACTCAGTGTAAAACAACCACAGCATAGTTTCAAGATAGAATAGTTGTACCCAAGCCAGGCAGAGTCCTGTATCTCTCCTAGACTTTATCTATACTAAGGTGTTAGCTTTCCTAAGCCCTTCCCAGGGGGAAGCTGTGCTATCCTTTCAATAAACTGTGCTTGCTTTACTTTTAACTCCTGGTCTAGCATCTTCAATCACTGACTTCTCCAGGACATGAACTTGGGATTGAAAATCTAGTATCAATGTTAACCTTGGTCACTTGGTAAGGTGGTGTCTTAGCCTGTGTTCTGTGATTATAACAAAATACTCAAGGCTGGATAATCTATGAAGAAGAAAGTTTGTTGGGCTCGCCATTCTAGAGGTGGGGGAATCCAAGAGCGTGGTATAGGCACCTGCCATTTGCTGTATCACAAGATGGTGGACAGCATTACATGGGGAGACAGAGTAGGCATGGGTCAGCTCAGGTTTCTCTTCCTCTTCTCACAAAGCCCCAGTCCCACCATGGGACTTTAATGATCTTATCTAGACCCTAGTAACCTCCCAGAGGCTGCATCACCAAATACCATGAACAGGAATTTGAGGATCGAATTTCCAATGCATGAAATTCGGGGGATATATTCAAACCATAGCAGAGATGGCTGCCATTTTTGTTCTATGGTAATGTTACTATTTTTCCTCTTCTAGTTGAGAAGTAACCTAGGGGAGATAAAAAGGACTATGTTAATTTTGGTTTCCCCTCAACCTTTTACTCACTGTCTCTCAGACTTACTTCTGTACTATTTGCTTGCTGACAACTTTGTTTCTCTCACTCCCTCTACATTTATTGATATTATTCTATAAGAAAAAGATGTCCTTTCTCCCCTATTTGTTACTTATTCTGTCAACTACTTATTTATTTCTTTATGGATCAGTGTATATTTGTTTTTATTTTATAGTTATGATCAACCGTTATTATTGCTGTTGTTGTTACTCTGTTGCTCAGTCATTCCATCTGTAATGTTATGACCTTCTTTGGTTGGCTTTCTACATGGTCTCCCCCTTTTCAAGCACTTTCTTATTTTCTGCAACCACAGATGTCCCAGGATTATCTTGTTTTCCCTGCCCCGGTGCTGGAAGCAACCACTTCTCTAGGAGGCTTTGCTCTTTTTGTCTTTTTACTGGTGCCTGGTCTTCATCAACCCAGTCCTGGGAGCTGTATCTGCTTGTGGGGTGTCATTGTGCTTAGGCCTCTCAGCAGAGAGATGCAGAAGAAAATATGTATGTTTGCCAACCCATGTGTTTACATACATCCATGCCTCTCTCTCACTCCTTCTCTCTCCCTCCCTCCCTGTATGTATATATGTATATGATTCCAGCCCAACACAACAAGGTTAATTCTGTCCATACCTGATTTTTGTTTCTACTTTCTCTGATGGTGGGAAACCTGGCTGTCATCTACAATATATTCACTTATTTTTTAAGGCCATGAAATAGTTCAGAATACTGACAGGAAACAGATTTACTAACTTGAGAGGGTATCTGTGCCCAGTTCTTTTGGGGGTGAGTGTTAGAGTATCCAGTCAAAAGGCTGTTCTCCAATGCACTTAGCTTGGTTCCATTCTCCCCATTCTCTTTAGGATGTCTGCATTATTCATCTGTAATAAAGTTAATCTGCTGCTGTTTGTATTTCATTGTGTATTCCCTATGCCTGTGCATGTACATGCACATATGTACGCACATTTGCACACACACATATACACACACTTGGATGCATGCGTGTAAAGGATAACATTCTATGGTTGTATTTTGATTTTTATTTAGAAGTGTATCTTGGAAATCACCCCAAATCAGTTCATGTAGACTTCCTTATTCAGTGTTTACAGCAATAATAAAAGTAGAATGCCATTGCTGGGATGTGCTGTTGTTGTTCAAGCACTCCTATGAATGGGAATTTACCTTGTTTCTGATACTTTTCTTTTTCTGTATTGGTTTATATTACATTGTACATCGTAAGGGGTTTCATCATGGCACTTCCGTATGTGCATATGATATGCTCTGACCAGCTTCACCCCCTCCATTAACTCTCTCTTATCCCCCTCCTTCTCCTCCTTTTCCTTCTTCTTCCACTTTCTTCTAATATTTATCAAACACAAACAACGATGCAGTTAATTACTGTGTACATAAGAATTTTCATATTATTGGAGGTGTGTTTTCTAGGTAAATTCCTAAAATGTTATTGCTAGATCAAAAGGTAAGCGTGCATGCCATGTTGTTAGATGCTGAAACACTTTCCTCCAAAAGCGCTGCACCTCTTAAATTTAGGGGTATTTAGGATGTCAGTACTTGGGAACACCAAAGCTAGTTGTATAAATGGATTTCCATACACTTCTGAAAGCTAGAATGATCCTATTATTTCTTTCTTAGTCTACATGCTCTAAATTAATCCCTATACTCTACAAATGTCTAATTGAATATTTTCTATAAGATAGGAACTTGAAGAAACTTAGATTCTGACCCTTAACTCATTTGCATTTTTGGCAGTACTGGGTTTTGAACATAGAACCTAATGCTTGCTTACACCAATCCTCCCGGTCCTTTTTGCTTTTAGTTATTTCTCATGTAGAGTCTTACACTTTTGCCCAGGGCCAGCCTCAGACAGCAATCCTCCTGCTTTTGTCTCCCATGTAGTTGGGATTAAAGGTGTGTACCACTACACCAGGCCCAATAATGTACATTTGATAATGGAATGAATTAATATAAATTTTAGCAAACTATGCAAATTTCATGCTTTAGAATTCTGAACTTTATTATGAATAACACACTTCATGAAATCTTGATTGGGAATTATTGAGCTACAGGGGTAAGGAACAGTGAGCATCTTTTTTCTGACTTCTTTAGAGATTACAAAAGGGTAATGAGTAGTTGTTGATTGCATTCTCAGTCACAGATGAAGAGACTCACCACGCAAGTCCATTGTGCTTGTACTTAGGAAAGGAACCACTTTAGCAGTTGGGAAAATATCAGAATGAACAATTGCACACAATTACACACAGATTGATATCTGTCTGAACATTTTATAGTTCATTGACCCAAAATAGGAGACTCAAGGCTAACAATCTCTTCCTGTCTTACTATTTCTTGTCTTTCCTTTGTTCCTCTTTAAAATCTATTCCCAAAGTAATTCTCTAAATAGTACCTTTTTATTCCCTTTGAAAAAGGAATGCAGATTTCAAAGGTTATGTATATATGCATATTATCTTCTCCCTTTGTTTTCCATGTCAGTCCATGTACAGAGGATCACCGGTTAGTACAAATTTTAGAATTTTTAACTCCTGCTTTTTATAGGTAAAAGACAACCTAAGTTTCATGCTATTTAGTAGCAAAGTTCAAAGTAAGTGCACCTTCTTAAATTACTCATAATGGTTTCCTTTAAGTTCCAGTCAACCTGTAAATGTAAAGAATAATGATATTTGTTGGCATTTTTGTTGTTAATTTCCTGCATGATGTTATATTTTTTTTCAACTTTAAGCGAAAGAAGATTGTGAAATCCATTTTATGGTCATTTGCATTTTGTGCACCTAACAAATACCCCTAAATTTTCACTGAAACCATGTGCTTGTGTGGATTCGTGACTCACTCTACTTACTTGTGTGTATACTACATAAGCATGGCCAATTCTTTTTGATCTCTAATAAAGTCCTAATTATTGAATAATATTCAAGTACATTACTAGTACAGTGTTTCTTTTTAAACAGATTAAATTAGTCAACATTAACTCCACTGACATAGCTGATGGCCGGCCATCAATAGTTCTTGGATTGATGTGGACCATTATTCTGTATTTCCAGGTACCGTGCTACACTTGACTTTTTACTTTATGTTATATCATGAAAGGAGAGAATGGTAGACATTTTATAAATCCCTTCCTTGCCCCACCTTTCAGGGGTAGGGCAACTTAGCAGAAATGTGATCTTCATACATTCACAGATTTTTGGTGGCAGGAGAATTTGCTCTTCTCCCCTGCAAAGGTGGAGCCGTCCACCCCAAAGAACTTCAGCAGAGGCATGACACAAGGGAAATGAGTACCCACATAGAAGGACCTCAGGAAAAAAGTTCTTTCTCTGGCAGGAATTAGTTCTAGGGTCCTCTCAGACATGATGGGGAGAAATTATCTTGCTATTTCTTCGCAGATAATTGTTCTAATCATCAGGTTTTACTTTAATAATAGTTATATTAGTTTATTTTTCAATGCTACAACAAAATTAACTGAGAAAGAAAAGAAGTTATTTAGCTCGCAGCTTTGAACACTGAAAATCCAGATAGAATGCGGCCAGATCAACAAGTGTCCCCCTGACCACACCACACCACGGCAGCTCAGATGCCATCCTGGCAGAAGCACATGCAAGAAGAAGAAGTCAACATGGTGAGACCGGAAGCCAGAGAGAGCAAGGAGGTGCTAGACTTTCCCCTTCAGAACAGCCTTTTCATGAGCTCTAGCCAGGGTCCCATAAGAAATAACCAGTTCCTTCCACGTGCAGCCTCCCCAGTGATCTCCCACTACAGTCCACCTCCCTAAGGTCCATCACCTCTCAGAATCACCACACTGAGGACCAAGCTTCTGACACTTGAGTCCTTGGGAGACAAACTCAAACCATACCCAAACAATTGCATTAACTTATGCATGCAAATAGCTACTATTTGTTACTGTGTGTAAGATACAGTTAGCATAACAGCAAATATAAAAGGGAGTAAGATATGAACTCTTTCCTGTGGGAGGTTACAGTTCTCAAGAGTGTTAAGATAAATGACATTTAGTTGGAAAAGTCAACTCCCTGAGGAAAGAGGAACAACAATAATAGTTTTATTTTTTGTTCATAAACAGATTGAAGAGCTGACTAGCAACCTGCCACAGCTGCAGTCATTGTCCAGCAGTGCATCCTCTGTGGACAGTATCGTCAGCACTGAGACCGCCAGCCCACCAAGCAAACGCAAGGTGGCCACCAAGATCCAGGGTAATGCTAAGAAGACACTGTTGAAATGGGTTCAGTACACAGCAGGAAAGTAAGTACCACCAGCTTGCTTAAATCAGAAACCCTCGAATGATCTGAGTTATCAATTTATTGCTTATACGTCCTGTGATGATTGCAAAATTTGAAGAGATTTATTCTCAATCATTTATTCAGATGACTGCTTTAGCTCTTGTCTCATTCTCTTTGAATTAAAACACAAACATGGAGTCACCACTAACACTCTAGGAAACTGGAGTAATAAAATTAATTCCTTCTTCATTCATGTGATTGGGCCTGAGTAATAAAACTGATCAAACCTTCACTTTTGATTAGTAGCACAAAGGATTATTCCAATCAACCCGTTATTTAAATTAAATAATTTTTGCACAAATAAGTTAGAACTTTACATCTGATTATCTTTTCATAAGGCTATTGAGTTCTATTTAATAACAATAATATGAACTAAGTACCACATTCTAAAACATAGGATTTGTTTTTATCTCCTCAAACTTCCTAGGAATTTTGTTTTTCCCTTTGGATTTATCTTTTATCCGAAATGTAGATTCTATTGTCAACCCTAATTTTATGGGTTGACATCCAAATCTAAATCTATCAAATCTAAATTTCTATTTGTACACATTTTTGTTATAATTATGGGTAAAAGCTACTGTGGTCAAAAGGTACCTTCTCATAGCAATTCCACTGGGTCTTTCAGTTGATCATACCAATATTTTGTGGTGCGATATGATCAGGACAATTTCTGTACTGTACAAAGTTGTGATTTTGTTTGCTCTTCCACAATGACATGTAACATTAACTTGATTTCTCTGTCAGTTTGCACATCTCAGCCTAATCTGAATCCGATTTTCTACTTCTGGAAAATAGTTGTAAATAAGTACTTCTTATAAAATGTGGAGGGGCTAAACATAGGAGCCTCTAAAGTGTTTGAAAAGCAAAACCAATGAACAGAAATGCACCACCATTTCCAACCCAGAAACATTTTTGAATGAGAAAATAAAAGCAAAGGGAAAATATAGGTAAAAAAGTAGGATAAAGAGGTGTTATATGAATGAATAGTTAACAAGGACAAACTGTTCAACCTCTGTGAGTATCAGATACATGCTGAAAAAATTTGTCCATACCACCAGAGACAGAAACACCAAAAGAACAAAAAGAAGATTCAAAATGAATTTATAATTACTGGAGCTGTGTGGAATTGGTTTTAAATATTGATTTATGAAACCCACAATTAGGTCCAATGGTGCTACTTTTAGCACACAATATTTTATGCAAACTGAACCTGAAATTTGCTGAAATAAAATTTAAGGGCACTTATAACTGATTAAGAAGTATATTAGTCAGATCATATTTTTCATGGAAAATTTGAGAATCTAGTAAAAACTAATTAAATGATGTTCCTGCTATATTTAGTAATGCTATAAAGTTAATAGAGCCATTTAAAAAAAAAGAAAGAAACTATCAGATACCTGTATTGAATGTTAATTAAGCGATCCATTTATAGGTTCAACACTTATCATGGGGTGGTACCAATGCTCAGACACATCCTTGTGACTCTTTTTGGGGGGTCAGTCATATTTTTCTTGGCGGTACAGGGCCAGGAGCTCTCCTGCCCAGGCCATGCCTGCACTTTGCAACTCTTTTTGGAACCACTTTATAACTGACAAGTTCCATGTAGAAAAGAATCTTGCTTTCATCCTTTGTATTTTCACTAACAAAATGTTACCAACTTGATCAGCTTTCTTAATTATGATTGTCTTTGAATTAATCAAATGCACCACCAAGGAACAATGATTGCTCTTGAGACAACTCCACAAAGAGAGGATTAAAACAATTTGGGTGCTGGGCAGCTGGAGCTCATGGCGTTGTTGTCTGGACTCAGTGGAATAGACTCCTTTGTGTCCACTTTGCACATGCGACCAGATCCTCAGCCTTTCTACACACTAATGCATTTGACATGATGTAGTCACAGTATGTTCGTCTCTTATAAACCGTGCCTGACACATTGCTTAGAAATGTGTGAGATGTTTCTTCAGCAAATATACTATGGTTAATTATTATCACTTTTGATATTTTTACCATTTTCCCTTTTGCAATTTTGTCACAGGTTTTTCTCTCAATTGTGTGGTGAAGATCTAAAGGCTCTCATATTGAGGCCAGCCCCACCAAAAAATTCTCAACACCCCCTCTTAACCATTGGCTCAGTGTGGTGGGTCATACCTCTCTTCCCAGCTACCAAGGGAAGCACAGATAAGAGAACAGCAGTCCAGGCTGGTCCGGACATAAAACAAGACCCTCTCTCAAAAATAACCAATGCAAAAATGAGTGGTGATGTGGCTTAAGTGGTATAGTGTCTGTGTAGGAAGTGTGAGGCCCTGAGTTCAAACTCCAGTACTGAAAAAAATGGGTTTTCTTTCAACAATAAGTGTAAAAATGTGCTTTAAGTTACTCATCTCAATTACTGAAAAAAATCTCAGATAGAAAACTGTCAAAAAAAAAAAAGAAAGAAAACTGTAGGTATATAACTACATATATAATTATAACATTACCTTATTGCCCTCTAAAAATTAGTTTTGCCTTTTTTTACTCAGCATTGGTGCGAAGCATGGGGTTTTATGAGAGGCTTTGAAGACAGTGCTTGGACACACCTCTTTGGAATGTGACATTATTTTCTGTGTCTGTCACACCAAGGCAGATAGGGATAGAAGTGAAGGACTTCGGGCGGAGTTGGCGAAGTGGGGTTGCCTTCCATTCAGTCATCCATGCGATCCGACCTGAGCTGGTGGACTTAGAGAGGGTGAAGATCAGATCGAACAGAGAGAACCTGGAGGAGGCTTTCATGATTGCTGAAACGCACCTGGGCATCCCAAGACTGCTAGATCCTGAAGGTAGGTCAAGTAATTGTTCACCATTGTACCCTCACAATGGGGTATGTGTTGGTACTGAACCTCAACTTGCACAACATCTAAGACTCCATTTGGGAACAGAAAGCTGAAGGGAAGCGAGAAGAAATGTCCCCCTCCCCCCACTATCTTCTGGGCAAATATTTGCCACCATTTGTTTTAGAACAAAATACCAACCATTATTCCAAACACTTCTTTGGCACTGATATAGCCAATAAAATGTAGTTTATAGGCAGATGAACTGAATTTAAGGTTGGAATGAAAGTTTTAGAAGTGGGAGGGTTGTAACAGGATAAAAGAATTACTATATAACTCCCAAGAATCTGGAAGAAATCGAAGATTGTTAGTACTGTAAGGTCATATTTTTAAAAGATTGGTCATTAGAGCTGAGCATAGTGACTAACACCTGTAATCCTAGCTGCTCAGAAGGCAGTGAGCGGGAGGATCACAATTTGAAGTCAGCCCAGGCATAAAGTTATCAAGATCCCTACTTCAACAAATAAGCCAGATGTGGTACTTCTTGTCTATAGTCCCAGCCAAGTAAGAAGCCTAGATAGGAGAATAATAGTCCAAGGCCAGCCTGGGAAAAAAGCAAGAGACCTATCTGAAAAATAACCTAAAGCAAAAATGGCTGGCAGTGTGCATCAAGCGGCACAGCACTTGTGTATGAAGTCCAAGGCCCTGAGTTCAAACACTAGTACTGCCAAAAATAAATAAGAAAAAGATTAGTCATTAAATAATTGGAAATGTTGGTGATCATCCAGTGTTTTGCTGGTTGAACAAACTACCCAAATGGTTGACTGACATTTTTCATTACAATTGTTTGGCATATTTTTGATAAAGCTATGAATTTATGACTTTCTAGAAATGGAGTGAATTCTTTCAAGTCTTCAAAAGACAATTCTGACACCATCAATAAACTTTTATAAACTAACTAGTAAGGTGTTGATTATATTGAAATAAAAGTATCCAAATAAATTTTCCAAAAATCACAGATAATTTCTTATTTGGGTGGACAGTTATAGAATTTTTTTTAATGAATGCTTGAATGTAACTGTAACAGCGTAAAGCATCTTTTTAAATTAGTATTGGAATTACAAAATGAACTCTCATAACTCTAAAACAAAGAAGATACCCTTATATTTTCAACAGAAAGCTACAGAGTCCTGGGTGGGTTTCCTCTGAGGTGGGAGTTCCCTGCCATGTTAGATTCCTGCTGGGCCCTACGTTCACCTGCATAAGGACTTTCCATCTCATTTCTGCACAAGAAGGGCAAGAAGGAGTCCCCCACATATCCCAGCCATCAACTTCAGAGGCTGTGAGAGAACTGAAGGTTTCCTGTTGTAGACTAGAAGATCTTAATATCTTCTTTCATGATAAGAAACTGAAGTTGCTCAAATACAATAATGTTCCAGACATAAAGTGATTCTTATTTTCCTGATGAAAATCCCCTTTCCAAAGTTACATAGCCACAGGCAAAGTGGCCCAGCCTGAAATCCCAGCTCTTGAAACACTGAGGCGGAGTATCATGAGTTTGAGGTCAAAATGGGCTGCATAGCAAGAACCTGTTTTGAAACAAAAAACCCCAAACAACAAAACCCCATAAAAACAAAGTTACTTAGCAAACTTGAACGTATAAACTCTTAAGAGTATAAATTAAATACACCAGTATGCATTTTAATGATTATTTTATAATTTAGGTACTTGTGAATTACACACCATATACCATGTTAAATCATGTATAAAATGTTGCTTTTTTCCACATTCACATTCCTGAGCCAGTTTTATCCATTCTTCACGTGCATCTTCACTTTCAGAGATCTTGCTATTTCTGAAATCACCTTTAAGTCATCTATGAAATTCCTTTTAAGTCAAGTGGGTCGCAACACCTTTTCAGTCCCACACTGGTATGGCCAGAGTTTTATCTCAAGTCAAAAGTAATCTTTTATATTTTGGTTAATTTGCTTGCTTTTGGCTCACAGTGTAACATGCTGTCACTTTTATTGCCTTTAACATAGACATTTAAAGACTTGTTTACAACATTTGACACTTTATTTTGCCAGATTCATCCCATATATAACTATGAAATCTGTATAAATATTTTTGGCTTATAATGATTTTAGCAGGCAAATACCTGTAGTTTCAACACAATGGTGATTTAGATTTTTTTTCAGGCTGTGTCTCCCTCAAAGTATACTTGATTATGCAAAATACTGCAATTTAAACTGAGTGGCCCCACAGTGAAGAGCTGTCTCAGAAGCTGAATCTAAGCTATCTTCCATTCTTCTAAAGCAAAACTTGTGGGGACAGGGGAGTTACCTGTGTTTGGTCATCTGTGATAGCATACAGCCTATCATTTAGCACCACAACTAGAAGCATTTTCATAGTATCTGCTCACCCCAGTTCTAAACTTGGCAGGCTAAGAAATTTGTCATTTCTTAACTAGACAGAATGTCTGAGTAACCATAGAGCATCTGGGATTTCTGATGAATTCATGTTGAGATTACTTAAATGGAACACACACTACTTTCCTAAAAGCTTTTGGTTAAAATGTGTCACTTTCCTGACTCACAAAATTTCTACCATGTATTGTCCACATGAAAGTAGTTTCTCTTTCCTCTCAAAATCCTAGATCATAATTCTGTTTTCTTTGTGTATTTAGGACAGTGTGCAATAGCTAGATTTCAAAACTTGCGTAACTTAAATCCAGTGGCTGCTAAGCGCTCATTCACCTGTGGGTTTGGCTGTTCCAGATGTGGATGTGGACAAGCCAGATGAGAAGTCCATCATGACCTATGTTGCCCAGTTTCTGAAACGCTATCCTGACGTCCACAGTGCAGGCACCGATGGGCAAGAGAATGATGTAAGTTTGTTTCCTTTCAGTATTGATATCACACTCAGTTGCCTCAGATTTTTATGGATACTATTTTTAAAAATAAACTGGAATGCATTTTACTATGAGAGTAATACCAAAAAGAAATATGATTAGTGAGGAAAGTCTCTGGTTTGGATGTTAGATGTGTCAGAGGGAGTGTTATTAATAAATGAATGCTATGTTCAATGTTGAACAATGAAAACTGAGGAAAGATAGCAGTGTTGAGAATTCCATTTCGCTAATTTGAAGATTGAAGTAACTTTATACTCATCACATCATTGGTACCCATAGATCTTGAGTCTCCTTGCTCTGCCTGATGACATCAAATTTTGACTTTTAGATTTTATTTCAATTTACAGCAAGCATGAAAGTAAGGCATAATTTGTAAAAGTTCAAGTTATTCACCATGGTTAGATTTTTTTCACCTTTCAATAATTTAAATAACATTTACATTTTGTCACAGTCCTCAAATGATATATATTTAGTGTCATGAATTTTAAAATATTGTAAACAAAAAAGGAAAATTATCTATACTTGGTCTTCTAGACAGAAACTATCCCAGGAAAAAATTAATATCGTACTATTAATTCCCAAAATTTTCTATGTATTTGAAGATTCATAGTATTTTAACAAAAATAAAGTAATAGTATATATATAATTTTTATAATACTTTTTTCATTAACATTATAAAGAACTATGCACATTCTTCATACATATGATAATATGTATGTACAATAAATTATTTCCCCAAATTTAATTACTATAAATTTCTAATTTTTGCTGTTACAGATAATACTTTTATAAACAATCTTGTAATAAAGTTTTGTTGTAAGATCCTTTGAAATGGAATTACTAGTTTAAAGTGCATGTAAAATTTTAATGCTTTTAAAATTGTTTTTCAAATTTCCCTGTAGAAAGTTTGCCCCAGAATGCCTGGTTTCCCAGTCTACCAAAACAATAGATAGGACCATTCTCCTGATATTTTGGAAATAGTGTTGTATTTTTTAAATTACAGAGGAGTGGATTTACTGCAAAATTTCAGCTTAATTATAAAGCAAAATGGCTCCATGGAAAATAACAAATGAAACTGCCAAGATGAGCCTCTCTGTCCTCATTGTGGAGAAGATCTAGTTTACAGTGAAGAGTGATTAGGAAAATAAATAATTTTAAATGTGTTTTCTTTTTTGTTGTTGTTGTAAGAGTTTTATTTTTTTAATTATTCATTTATTCACATGTGCATACATTGTTTGGGTCTTCTGAAGACTTGGAGACAAACCAGAAGAAGGAAAGGGCCAAGGAAGCATTTCACTAATAGTTCAAAATCAGTGACTTCATGAAAGAATTAAGCCAAACTAAAGCTAGTGGTGTTTCCTGGGTCTCTTGGCTAAAGTTAATATGACATTTGACAGAGCTATGCTAGTTAGGAAAAGTTTTTTTTTCCAGGATTCAGGCACAAACATTGACCACCAGAATAATTTAGCTAGAGTTAGTAGAACAAATATTTTTAAGAAGCACCACAAAAGTCTAAAGCAAAGAATATGTGCACCTGCTAGCATTGATTGATGCAAGCACTTTGGAGTTATTTGGGAGTTTGTGGGCTTTGACAGTGTAAGTGAACCTGGGATTGCTGTGTGAATAAGAAGCTCTATAAGAAAACATTTTAGATTCACCCCATACAGTGCAGAGAACATCAGATTCCATGTCTAAGATCCTTATATTATCCAGATGAATTTATAACTGGTTTGTTGTAGTTTTTACTGTTTTAACTTATCTGACATGAATCATCTCTCCAGATAAGGAAACTTTGTGGCTGGAAACATGTGAGAAAAAAGGAGATGCTTTCATGAGTACTCATGAGCAAGAGTTTATTGTAAAAATCCTTACAGATATGAAACACACACACACTCACACACACACACACTCCTGGTACTGGAGTTCAAACTTGGAGCTTTGCATTTAGTAGGCAGATGCTCTATCACTGGAGCCATGACTCCATCCTTATTTTGCTCTGTATTTAGTGAGCTTTTAAGAATTTATAAGCATATATATATATATATATATGTATTAGTGTAGTTGATATCATCCCCTCAGGGTACTCGGTATATGTCTACCCAGATCTTAGTAAATCTCCTAAACCATTTAAAAAATCATGCATCAATATATCTACTAGGTTTCCATTTTTCTGTGTGAATTTGATTTTTATAAGTCCACTTAAATTAAATATTTTATGGATACCTTTAAAAATAATTTTCTTACTGGAAATAGACATTGTCATTCATTCTTCAAGAAATTAAACTAATAAAAATATTTTTTTCTCTCAAGATATTTCTTGGGTAATTTGTACTTAGTTGTAAATAAGTAAGATAGGTCTATTGGCTTCTCTCTCTTTCCTAGTAAACTTTTGGGTTTTTTTCCACCCATCCATTCTTCCACTACAACAAATATGACTGACTGCTCTCAGAAACACAGCACATTCTTAATTATGAGAGTCACAAATTCATACATGTTGTTAGTGTATTTATAGGGAAAATTAAGGGTCCATCTAGCTCCTTTTTTTAATGTAGTTCTCCTGAAATGCTTAATTTTATTTCAGAACACACTTACAAACTGTGTATTTCCCCAGATGACCATTTCAAATTAAAATTTAAACATCATTTTGCAGACAGCTACCTTGACATGCTGGAACTTATGAAAACATCTTAAAGTAATCATGCCCTTAAAATTATTGCCTATTTATCTATAGACAGATGCCCCATCCATTGACTTTCTTCTCATTCGCTACATATTTTCTGCCCGATTTATGTTATGTTTCTGTATATTATCTTTTCACATTGTTAGGAAATACTTCCAGTTTTCTTACCTTTTGCAAATTCTATCCAGAACTTGAAGGTAAGCTTTACATGACCTTGAACGAGTGAAGTGCTTCAAATCCCCTACATTCTATAGCTTGTTAGGCATTCCTTTGCATGTACTTGTCTGTATGTACACATTACTTTTCATACCTTCACAATGTTAGCTCCTTTCCTTTCTAACAGAATGAATGACATGCATATTTGTTATTAAATGCTGTGATAGTCTAAGCCACCCCTGTGGGCTTGCCCACTAATCTTTAATTATATGAAAGCATCTCTTTTCCTTTTAACACTTAACAGCACTAACGAAAACTTTACACTAATTATGTTCAGTTTCTTGAAATGTGACATGGAAAATAAAAATAAAGTTAAGAGTTTATTTTTCTATCTTAAAATATTAAGCAGAAAATCACTGAACAAGGTAAGTATTCAGTTAATCAGTATGAGTTTCCTCACATCTGTTTTGCAAGTATTTAGATCAAAAATATTTGTGGAATGAATGCTTTTAAATTCTTGATCATATTCAAGTTTTGAGAGCTAGTCTATACTTTAGCTTTTCCATCCTTCTATACGTCATAGGTAGGCCTGTGGTTAAACATCTATCAGTGCAAAAAATTTTATGCCACCATTAGAACAGAATATCAGAAGTAACTAATTTCATGTCAAATATTAAAGTATTTCATGCTCCATGAAGCTTATGTTTATGTAAACATGACACAAAGATATAAATGTGCCTTTGTGCTTGTGAGAGAGAAAGAGAAGAGGAAGAAAGAAGAAAGTGGAGAGGATGCTGACAGTTAAGCCACTTGGTACTCAGATGGCTTCTGTAGGCAATAGTCCCCCATATCTTTTGAGTGCATGTGAAAATTAGCAAGTGAGACTCCAAATACTGTTTCATACCTCACTTTCCTCCTGGAAAGGAGAATGTTTAATATAAAAGTAGCTACATGTTTTCTCTTGTGCACCTTTCCAACCACCAGAAAAAGTCATTCAGTAAATGGACTTTAAGAAAGTTATTTTAAGAACATAATCCTCAGATGACTTCTCTAAGCAATTTCAATTAGTAACAAACAGCTGCTCCCAGGGGCAGTCCCAAATGTGTCTCTCTTAGAGGCTGCAGTGAAGCACCATGCTTTCTGTGAGGTTACAGTGGTACCTTGGAGATGTTCTTTAAATGTCCGAGGGCATTTTTTTCTCTGACTCATAAGAATGCATTAACAGTGCTTTTCTGGGCAAGAAAATCAACCAATAACAAAGTCTGTGCTTTGATTCTGTGCCCCTGACCCTTTGGAAGAGCATCTTGGGAAGAGCTGAGCCTTGCAGCATCTGGCACCAGTTACACATTGTCTTCATAACCACATTCCCAAGGAACCATTATTCCACACTCATGTTGAGTGATACTGAGTGCCAGGCCTGTGTTAGGCACTGGAGATAAAAACAAACATGAGAGATTTGTGATTTAGGGAAAAACACACAAATAAGGACCAAACACAGTGTGATGCCTTTGGTTGAATATTGGAGTTTAGATTGTTACACAATCATAGAGAAAGGTTCTCAGTCCTGGGTTCATCTGGACACTTGTTAGAGATGCAAATTCTTGGCCCTTGCTCCAGATTTACTAAATTGGAAAGCCTGGATGTATCTCTGTTTTATCACAAGCCCAGGTGTACTCTGAACTTTGAGAATCACTGGTATAGAAGAGAAACTCTGCTCTTAGACTTCTGGGTCACAGAAGTTTTCCAGAAGGTCTGGGGAGAAATGGAAAGACAAGTATTTAGGCATAAATACTTTCTGGTACTATTTGCAAGTACCAGAAAGTCATGTTAAATATATCTATGTTTATTTTGACCTTCTTGCAAGATATGAAGCCTTAATGGAATATTAGAATATTTAATCAGAGCCATTCTATGGCTCTGATTATTAATGGAAAAACTATACAAATGAATATTGGATGCATTCACTCAGTGACTGTCTTGGTAAATCTCTTGCAGGAACTATGTTGCAAAGGATCTAGGAATACTACATTGAGCAAGATAAATGTGTTTTTTCTCTACTTGGAACATATGACATTGAATATCACTTTAAAATAATAATATGGGCAATTTGTCCATTATTGTGACTGCAACTGCTTGAATTTAGTCAAAATTAATTCCATCCAGAACAGTCCCCTGGATTACCAATGACCTTGGGTTGGAAGCAAGCCCCAAGTCTATGTTTCCATTATAGCTCTTGCTCTTTCTAGTTTTCAATGTAGGACTTTCTGTTTGAACACATTTTCCTTATTAAGTTAGTCCTATAACTTAAGGGAACCCTAAGTTCCCTTAGTGTTAAGGGAGGAAGAAATGAGGTAAATAATTTCAGCAGTTAGGTAGATAAGTAAGACATTTTTCTAGAATTAGATTCATTTCTTACATGCCAAAAGGGGTAGGTACAAGGAGAAAGAAAAAATTTCAGACTATTAGTATGCATTAAATATTAAGTATAATCAACAATTAAATAAATTCAGTTACTAATAAATTTTTAATGTTTTCTGGTTTCCAGAGAGAAGACAGACTAATTTTGAAAGAAACAAAAGTTTGGATAGAACAATTTGAAAGAGATTTGACAAGGGCACAGATGACAGAATCAAATTTGCAAGATAAATATCAGGTAACATATAGAAAAAGATTTTGATTTTTCAAAAGTTTTCAGAGGTAAGACATATATGCCATTTAATCTATGATAAATTTTTCAAACTACATTAATAAGGAAAGCTTTTAGAGAAATAATATACATTATTTTGTTTGCATATAATTTGATAATCATATACCTATCTACATAGCTAGCTTTAAATTGCATCGTGTTTACAGTATGGCGCTCCAGGTGTCACTACTTGTACAGAATTCAGCCTTCTAGGTGATCAGAACAAACACATGAAGCCATTGTTTCTGTAGAATTCTTGGTTTCATAGTTGTCATCTGACCTAAAAATCCACTTGAATAGGTGCATAACTGACTTGAGCTAAACAAAAATACCATAAAATCAGCTAAATTCAACAGAGGATGGCACCATGAATACTCTGAGTGGGGCCATTCAGGGAATCAGTTTCTACTGTGACCTTCCCAGTTCAAAACTATTGCCCTCAAGTTGAGGTCACCATTGTTGTTGTCCCCAGGATCATTACACTGTCACTAATTGGTTTTCTGCTTCTAATTTTCACTTCCAAGACACAAAATCTTATAACAAGTTCCTCATTAAAAAATTTTGATTTATTTTACCCAGCATTGGCATTTCCCCCCTATTTAAAATATTAAAAACACTACTAAAATAGTTAGTGACAAAAGCTAAACATAATATATTCTGTGTTGTATTCTATATAAATATAAATTCTGTTATATTTCAGTCATTTGGGGCTACAAAAAATGATATGATGATGTGAGAGATTCAACATGGCAGACATCAGTATGATTTTATATAAACGTGTAAAAATGCCTCAACTCGGAAAAGCAATAAATATGTACTTGTTTTCATGCTTTGGAACACAATATAGTCTTTTCCCCTAAGTAAAATTTTCTTGGATGAGCTCTATTTTAAAATGATTAACCCAGTAAATTGAGAACAGAAATTCAAGAGCAGAGTGAATATACTTATTTAGTCCATTGGCGAGTTTTAGTTTTAGCACAAATCATTAAAGGAAATTGTAAGCTATAAAGTTACCTGTTATACCAGACGTTATTTTACGAAAGGAAAGCAAAGGATTAGACAAATGTAAAATGGAAACACCCTTTTTGGGTGAAAATTGATCATTTGCAGTTTAAGAACATGGCTATAGACTCTCTGAAATCTGCACATAGGGGAAATTTTCTTTGATCCTTGCATGTACTCAGCATTTTCTCCCAATTTAGCCTATTGGTTAACACTGTACTTTACACTTTTTCCAAGCATAGAATTTTGTGGAATAAGACTAAAGTTTGATTTTATTTTTTGGTATCTTTAAGTTCCATTAAGTTAGAGGGAATGGTAAAACTTTTATTCACCATCTCCCCCCAGTGTCCTTCATGTGAATTTGCATGTTTATAATTCTGAAATTCTTTTAGATGTGTTTCTACTGGATTCTGCAGGGCCATTCTGTTCTGTAACATAATTGCACATTTTAATGGTATTTTCAATTGATATTTGGACTTTGAATCACATTTTAGGATGTACTAATTTAATGTAAAATGTAAGGCTTTAAAATAGCTACTTGTTATGTTAGTGTTAAACTTATGATAAAGTCTACTTATTATAAGTTTATTTTAACCATTCAGTGACATATTTAATATTTTAATGTTATAAAATTAAAGGACTGATATGTAATTGAGGTGCCCTTAAAGTAAATATGTTCATCTAGGCCTTCTTGAGCACAAAATTAGGTATCTTTAATTAACATTATTTTGATATATGCAATTTCTTTTTGTAAATAGTTTTGTACTCTGAAGTAAATCAACTATCTTCAGTATTGCCATGGATTTATACATCTTTTTACTATTATTTCCTTACAAACATCAGCTGGTTGGCAAATTACTTAGGTAGAAATGAGAAATCACAGGCTTTAGTCCTGTCTTTTCTACTTGTCTTTGCTAAGTCACTTTGGGCTTCGCAATAGTAATGTATAGCTATGCCTTTGGGTAATAGAGAGAGTCAGAGAGAATAATATGCAGAAGGCACTGCACACAGGGTCAGTTTCAAGACTTGATGGAGGATAGCAGTTGTTAGTATCATATCCGCCATTAGTGTTATTTATTATCAACACATACATTGAGTGCTGGCCAAATGTAAAAGTTGTTATTGAGGAAATGTGATTTCCTTTGCTTTTGCTTTTTGTGATTCATTGTCCAGTCATGGTTGTTTTTCCTCTTTTAGTCATTTAAGCACTTCAGAGTTCAATATGAAATAAAAAGGAAACAGATTGAACAGTTAATACAACCGTTGCATAGAGATGGTAAATTGTCACTTGACCAAGCATTGGTCAAACAATCTTGGGACAGAGTGTCTTCCAGGGTAAGTTCCCCCACAATGAATTTCATTGGATTTTATGTACTTTAGTCAAGAAAATGTTCACCATCTTTTCCTACAGTGTTACTGTCCTGTTGCCATGGTCTGAGGTTAGAAAGTCTTAAATATAGGGGCACCTTTACCCTCCTATCAAGCTATCCTACTTACCAGTGGGAGTGCTTATTTTAACGGCGCTATCTTACCTTGCCATTGAAAGCCTAAACATGCTTCTGGATTACTTCTTGCCTTGCAAAACTTAGTTCTAGGTTGTTTAGAAGAGGGAGGTGACTTGTCATGTAGAAGAGTTCCAGGAATGGAGAGTCAAGCATGTCTTACATTTTGTAGCCATGTTTCATCAAGTTCCTGTGTTGACCTGCAATTGTATATTCAGCAATTAAAGCATCTCTTTTTATATGATCGTTCATGAATGTGAAGGAAAATCGCTCAACATCTTTCATACTAATGTCCTTCATCGAGCTTAAAGGCTATGATTTCAAATCCCTGCACCTCTTCTACCCTTAGTAGGAATGTTTGATTTGAATTTGTCATGTTTACTTTGATAATCTCATTTTTCCATTTACTCCATCAGTGAATCATGAAAGTTCCTAAGAATCTCAACCCATCTCACCTGACATTCCAGTAGGTCAGGAAATGGTGCTTGAGAATTGGGTAAAATGGAGAAATGAGCGGTTAGAAAAACTTACACTTGCAGAAGGTATCTTCAAAATTTATCTTCACCTGGTGCTAGAGCTGTTTAGAAAACCCTACTTTTTCTAGAGTTATTCTAATCATGAGGGAGGTTTTAACAGGATTCACATTTGACCACTAGGATACCCATTTATCTGATGGACTAATCACCACATCCTTTGAGCCTCTCTGCAAACCCAGTCTCTTTCCTTTAAGCAAAAGCCAGACTGAAAATCAGTGGATAATTTATGATATTCCCATAGAAGAAAATTGCTTACACTTCTCAATAATATCCTTCCATGTCTAAGATGTATTTTGTTTCCTCAAAAGTTGTGATATAATTTTCTTCCTCATCCTCAAAGCATCAAATTCAGCATCACAGATATTGGCTTATTGGATATTTATCAAATTTGCTTGCATTTGGTTAGTTTAAACATTATATGGACTTCAAATCACTTAGGGAAATTTTTGGCATTGTCTTCTGTTTTAGAGATATTTTATTTTTCTTCTTCTTTTTAATTTCAGCTCTTTGATTGGCACATAGAGCTTGACAAATCTCTTCCTGCCCCTCTGGGGACTATAGGGGCCTGGCTATACAGGGCAGAGGTGGCCCTGGGAGAGGAGATAACCATTCAGCAGGTCCATGAGGAAACAGCAAATACAATACAACGGAAACTTGAGCAGCATAAGGTAAAAATTCTGGCTGGAAAGCTTTTCACAAAATAGTCCTGTAGTCCTCTGGAGATGTCAGCTGATCAGAACCTCCAAACAACCATGCTATGTGATTCAGGGACTTCTTTCTTAGAAGGTCTCTCATTAGCCTTTTCCTTTCCTATACTACTAGTGACAATTCCAGTAGACTGACTTCCTGATATCTTTTCCAATAGCTCTGGGTTATTTTTTCATCTGTAGCTATCGCTGTTATTTCTGTTGCTATAAGGTATATTTTAAATAAAAAGATAAGTGACAGAGGCAAGGACTTAGGTAATAATGTGATTGGCCCTTGAAGCCACACTTCAATCCTGCCTCCATTCTCAAAGGAAGGCAGGTGAGAGTCTTTATGTCGTGATGCTGCGGGGTGGGGGTGAGGGAGTGGCAACCTTAGAGTGGTGGTATTTGGCTTTGATGACCTCTTAGTCAGTCGTTTGGAAGTTTTTCACCTAATGCATAGTCAGTTGTGTAAGTTCAAAAATACTTCTTTGTATTTTATATCAATGCAGACCTAACTCACTCAAGATGATATTTTTTGTTAATATCAAATTAATATAGTTCTACATTTTGTGCAACTGAATTTTTCTACCTCTTTCTCTGTGTCATGGTGGTTGTGTTGCATTGTATGTGTGGAAAGCAAACTGATCAATAGAAATTTCTACTCCTATAATTTCTGTCAAATTATTGATATATGTTTTTTACTTACCCCAAGTAAATAGATTATAATCTATTCTAGGCGAGATCATAAAGCAAATTCATGATAGATTTTGGTCATGTCTGTCTGGAAACTTATTTTTGGAGCTAGACACAGAAATGTCATGTCTGTTCAGTTCCTGACCCTTTAACTCACTGGGCTACAGCTCAATCAAGATTGACAGCCAGATGGTACAGTCAGCTGCAGACCTCACTCAAGGTCCTGCCTCCATTTATACTCGGTGTTTCCTTAGTCATACTCAGTGCCTTCAGACACTTTTACTTATTTTTATTTTTTAAGTTTTAGTTTATTTTTAATCCACATGTAATTATGTATATTTATAGGGTACAATGTGATACTTTAATACAGGTATCCATTGTGGAATGATCAAATCAGGCTAGTTAGCATATCTGTCCCCTCAAATATTTATTGTTTTTTGTGATGAGATCATTGTAAATCTTTTTTTTTTTCTTTTTTGCTCTAATGGGTATTCAGTACAGGTCCTTACACTTGTAAGCAAGTGCTCTACCACTTGAGACACATCCTATCCTTTTTTGTTTATGTTTTGTTTTTGAGACAGGATCTCCCTAATTTTCCCTGGGCTGACCTGAAACTTGTGATCCTCCTGCTTCCATCCCCTGAGTAGCTTGGATTATAGGCATTACAACCACATCTGGCTTTAAAATCTTCTCTTTTAGCTATTGTAAAATATGCAATATATGATTATTAAGTGTAGTCATCATGCTGCGCTATAGAATACCAGAAATTATTCCTCTTATCCTCATTATCCAATACTTCCCATTCCTTCCCCACCCTCCACCCCACCTCTGCTTACCTCAGGTAATTTCCATGCTCCAACATCTATGAGTTCAGCCTTTTTAGATTCCATTTATCAGTGAGATCAATCATATGCTACTTGTCTGTGAGTGCTTACTTCACTAAAAATAACGTCCTCTAATTTCATCCAAGTTGTCATATGCAACAGCATTTCCTGTTTTTTAATACTGAGTAGTTAGTATTCCATTGTGCATGATCCCACACTGTAAAACATTTTTTCATTTAAAAACACTGAGGTTGTTTCCATATCTTGGTTATTGTGAATAATGCTGGGATGATCATTGAAATGCAGCTCTTTGGTATACTGATTTCAATTTTCGGGGCATATAACTGGTAGTGGGATTACTGGAGTATATCTTAATTCTGTTTTTAGTTTTATGAGGAAGCTCCATACTGTTCTCCAAAATACCTGCTGTAATTTAGACTAGCTTCAACAGTGTATAAGGCTTTCCTTTTTTCTACATCCTCACCCACACTTTTGTTAATAGTCAATCTAACAGGTGTGAAGTGATATCTCATTGTGGGTTTAATTTACATTTCTCTTATGATTAAAGACATTGAACAATTTTATATGTAGATATTGGCTATTTGTTTGTCTTAAGACATACCTATTCTAGTCATTTGCCCATTTTTAATAGAGGTACATGATTTTTTTGTTACTGTAACTTGAGTTCCTTTTATGTTTTAGATACTAGACCCTTATACCATGTATGATTTGCAAATATTTTCTTCCAGTCTCTGGGTTATCCCTTCACTCTGTTGGTTGTTCCCTATGCTTTGCAGAAAATGTTTAGTTTGATACAATCTCCTTTGTCTGTTTTTGCTCTTGTGGATGGGTTTTGGGGTCATAGCCAAGAAATCACTGCTCAGACCAATGTCAGGCCATTTACATAGGGATATTTTCCTCTAATAATTTTATAGTTTTAGATCTTACATTTAAATCTTCAATCCATTTTGAGTTGATTCTTGTAGAAGGGATGAGATAAGGATCCATTTTCACTCTTCTGTATTTGAATATGCAGTTTACCCAATACTAATTATTGAAGGGACTGTCCTTCCAAAATGTAGAGTCTCGGCAGTTTTGTTGAAAATCAGTTGATAACAGGAGCGTGGGTTTATTTCTGAGCTCTCTATCCTATTTAATGGGTCGATCTACTCACTTTTAGTTTTACTAATTATCTCTTCATCCTTCCCTTTTCCCACCACTACCAACACACACAAACAAACAGGCAGAATTCCTTATTATCTGGCTTCTCAGATGTCAACATGACTGAGGGTTCTCTCCGTTTGTGTAGCTACACACATGATACACAAACACGAGCTGGGCGTGCTCTGCTTACCTCAGTTCTCAGGAGGCAGTGGGTAGAACTGTAAGAGAGCCAAATTTCAGGCTTCACATCTGAGGTCAAATTGCAAGAAGTTTTCCTGGGATAGAGCCAGGGTTAGGCTTCTTCACAGCCTAGAAACACCTGGGCCTGATACATCTTGAAACTCTCAGTATATTATAAAGAGAAAAAAAGTGCTAATCAGTGTTACACCAATAATAACACTTTAACAAACTCCCAGTTAAATATGTGTTACATACAATATTTTCTCTTCATGTAATACATGTAACAATTGAAACTACTTTAACTTTTGTGAATACTTTATACAAAAGAAGTCACTTGGAGTTTTAAGTAAAATGTAGAATGTGTATCAGTTGTGAGTTCAGTGTGCTAATTGGGCACAGGGACACAGGTGACAGACAAGTTCCAAGCATTTGAGATGCCTCCAAACTAAAGGCTTGAGAAACAGCTGTGTGTTTCTTGCTTATATAATTAAACTGATTCAAATATTCCACCATAGATAAATGGCCCTACAATGTAACTGTGCCATTTACTAGAAAAGAAAGATATTCTGTAATGGTTTTATTTTTATTATTATTTTTAAAAGTGATGTGTACATCAGAACATATTTTTTTTGCAAAGCAAAGTTTCTTATCTTTTCTATTTTCTGGATATGCAATGCTCAGCTATCTAGAAAAATAACAACAACCATAGCTGACTAGTACAGAGAATTTAACCATGTTTCAGTCCTAAAGACTTAATTTTGCTGAAACTTTACATAAAGGACACAAGATAGGTATTATTAGCCCCTTTAAATGAGTGAACTATAGGAAGAGAGAAGTTAGGTGATTTGCCCGAGGCCATGTGGCTGATAATCCCATTTGTTTTTTTTTTTTTTTCATTTTTCTTTTATTAGTCATATGTGCATACAAGGCTTGGTTCATTTCTCCCCCCTGCCCCCACCCCCTCCCTTACCACCCACTCCACCCCCTCCCGCTCCCCCCCTCAATACCCAGCAGAAACTATTTTGCCCTTATCTCTAATTTTGTTGTAGAGAGAGTATAAGCAATAATAGGAAGGAACAAGGGGTTTTGCTGGTTGAGATAAGGATAGCTATACAGGGCATTGACTCACATTGATTTCCTGTGCGTGGGTGTTACCTTCTAGGTTAATTCTTTTTGATCTAACCTTTTCTCTAGTTCCTGGTCCCCTTTTCCTATTGGCCTCAGTTGCTTTAAGGTACCTGCTTTAGTTTCTCTGCATTAAGGGCAACGAATGCTAGCTAGTTTTTTAGGTGTCTTACCTATCCTCACCCCTCCCTTGTGTGCTCTCGCTTTTATCATGTGCTCAAAGTCCAATCCCCTTGTTGTTTTAAGCCCTAAACTTTAAGGTCTGGACGGAACACGTGGGCAGTGATTACACTAATTAGTTTATTAGGAATAGTATTAGGAATAGTTTTGCTTTGGCAAAGTAAGGTGTTTAAATCTTAAGAGATCATAAGAGTGGCTATCAGACTTCACCCCCTTTAATCCATCCTTGCTGCTGTATCAACCCTACCTAGGTTACCTTCCCTCCTTTCTTGAGGATTTTATTTCCTGGATGACAATGCATGCCATCATGTTTATTGAGTTCTGTAGCCCATCGTGATCCTCTGAGTGTCTTGGCTTCTCAGTGCCTTCATCTCCTCATCCTCGGCAATCCTGTCCTATGCCCTACCCTTGCCATCGCTCCACCGTCCTACCCAACAATCACCAGCAGCGGCAATGTTAACCCTCCACACCACTTTGTCAACTGTGTCACTCTCCAGCCAAACAAGTCTTCATCCTTCTGTGCCCTATAATCATCAGTTTTATTGTCTTTTTTGTTCTGATCTCCATCCAATTCAATTTCATCATTTTCCTTTATACTTTGTTTAAATTCAGTATTTATATAAGTCATCGCTTGTGATTTATTTGCCTTGCCAATTGCCATTGTTTTGTCCCACTATCCTGGTAGAAACACAACACCGGTTAAGGCCCACCCTCTGCCTCATTCCTGTCCACACACAGGCAGCTATGGTGACTGGAGAACCTGCTCTCCCCCCGCAAACACACAATGACTAACCCAAGTAGGCCTGGCGATCACAAAGCTTTTCCTGACTCCACTCCATCTTCATTCCTGGGACAACTATTTTGTACTTCATCTCCGCAAACCTTCCACACCTCCTCCCCATCCTCACTCTTAGCTGATGACATTGCTTCCTATTTCTCTGAGAAAAATAGAAGCAATCAGAAAAGAATTTCCACAAGCTCCCACGATCGCATCAACCCACTTACTTGCATCTGTGCCCAAATACTCAGTCTTCACTTCTGTTACTATGGACGAACCATCTGTGCTCCCAGCTAACCACCTTCTCCTCTCATGTGCAATGGATCCTATCCCCCTCCTTCCTTTGCTTTTTTTTTTTTTTGATCTCTTTCTATTGGACTTTTTCTCTCCAAATATAATATGCTGTTATTTCTTTCATCTTAAAAATTCTCCTTCTTAACCTTACTTAGCTTTCCAGCTACTGTCCAAACATCCCCTTGCTTTAACAGAAAAGCTTTTGAAAGAGTTGTTCATGTCTCATTTGTATTTCAAAACTCTCTTCTCCCCATTCCAACAAAGCTTTTCTTTATGTGTTCACCATGCCAAGGTGACCAGGGTTCACCTTGTTCCTCAACCAACAGCCAGTCCTCTTCATTCACAGATATCAGAAACCTTTTACGTAACCATTCTGCATCCTTGAGACACTCTTCGTTTGGTTTCCTAGTTTTCTTCCTACAACCCCAGCTGTACCTTTCTAGACTTTCTTATTTTTTTCAACAAATTTTTTTGCTAAGTGCAAAGCAGTATTCTAGATGTTTGTACCAAATACCATAAGCAAGTCAGATACAAATCCCTGACCTTATGTGACTTGTCTTCCAGTGGGAGGAGACAGGTAAAAAATAATAAACCTAATAAATGAATAAATTTAGGTTAGAAGACAAATAGTCCAGGGAATATTAGGTGAGGTTGCAATTTTTATAGAGGAGTCAGTGAGGCCTCACTCACTGGAAAGATGACATCAAACAGACAAGCACATTTTACCTCAAGGCTTTTACCCTTGCAATCTCTCTCTGGAATGTTCTCTTCCCACCTGTATTCCAATTTCCTTCTTCCTCATCTTCACTGAAAAGCCCATTCTTAGTCAATCTTTTCCTGGCTGCCTCCTTCCTGTTTGATGTTTCTTTTCAGCATTTATCATTATCTCAACTGTCACCTATCTTTATCTTATTGATAGATTTTCTTCACTGTAATGTCCACTCCATAAGGGAAAGAATTATTGTATTACTGTTTTCTTTTTTACTATATCCCCATATTCGGGCTCTCAAAATTTTAATTGGGTCAGTATTACTAATTCATACTTTCTAGGAATTTGTCCATTTGACAAAGTCTTCAAAATCATTGGCATAAATTGCTCAAAATAGCCCTAAAATTGTTCCTTCTGTGTCTGTGCTCAGTAACCTCATTTTCCCCCAATGCTGTTTGTTCATAACTTCTCATTTTTTTCTCAAACTTCAGTGCTATTTATTTGACCTGTCATGTCCTGATCATCTTTTCCCATCCATTTTCTTCCCAGAAGAATAACTGTGTTTTCCCAGGCTGTTGTGTGGGAATAAAGTATGGAAGGCATAGAGGGAGGAGATAGGATATTGTTTCAATAATCCAGGTTGAGTGGCTTGACCCCAAATGGTAGCTGTAGACATTGTAAGAAGTGGTTAGATTCTGAATATATTAAATATTGACTGTAAAGGAAGAGGTGTCACAAATGACTCTAAGATTTGGGGGCTGAAGGACTGGATAAAGGGAGTTTCCATCAGTTGAAATGGGGAAACAATGAAGCCAGTTTGGGAGGCAAGATCAAGTGTCAGTTTTGAAGCAAGATGAATCTTCTCATCTAAGTTGCTAGGTCATGTAGGCAGTAGATGATAAAAGCTCAGGAAGGAAGCATAGGCTGGAGATAAAAATGCAGAGGTATTGGTATGTGGAAGAATAGTTAAAGCTCTGAGACTGGAGAAATTAAACAAAAAGCATAAACAGCAAAGAGGAAAGGATCGGGGACTGACTCCTGAGGGAATCCAATATTACACAACGTAAAAGTGCAAAATGAACCAGCAAGAATCTGAGAAAGAGCAGCCAGTAAGGCAGAGGGATTCCAGCTATGGTATCTCAGAACCTAAAGGAAGCAAGTGTAGTGTGGACAAGGTGTTTTCAGTATAATAGCAGTGATCCTTTTAAAATGTAACTCAGATCATTTCACAGTTCTGCAAAATTCCCTGTCTCCCATCTACTCAAAATAAATGGCAAAAGTTCTTAGACCTTTCTGCAGTCCTTCCCCTCCCTCCCTTACCTGCAACCTGCCATCCTTCTTGCTGCTTTTACCCCATCTCAGTCATGGAGGGAGGTTGGTAATCCCCAGAGTAAGGTAAATTTCACAGTTTTTCTCTGTAGTTCTATCAGATTTGCGTATGTGTTTTGATGTTCACTAGGTATATTCAAACTCGGAATTAATATATATCTTCTAGTAAGTTGAAAGTTGCATCCTTAAGCAATTAATTACTTTTAATGGTTTCTGTTCTGAAATCTCTTTTGTTTGATATCAATACATGTATACTAGCTTTCTTTCCGTTAACATTTGCCTGACAGGTTGTTTTCCGTTCTATTAATTTCAGCTTAGCCATGTTATTAATGGTTATATGTGTGTCTTGTAAGGAGCAAATGGTTTTATTTTGTTTGTTCCTCTACTCTGACAGTCTCTGTCTTTTAACCAATGATTTTTTAAATAAGAACAACATGGCGTTTTGCTAGTTTGAGATAAAGATAGCTATATAGGGAGATTCCTAGCGTTGCTTCCATGCACTTGTGTATTGCAACCCACGTTTGTTCATCTCTGCCAGACCTCTTCACTACTTCCTAGTCCCCTTCCCATAGTGGCCTCTGTCAGTTTAAGATTACTGTATTTGTTCCTATACAGTGAGCACATCAACCATATTCAAGTTTTTGGTTTCCTTCCTTTGCCTATCCCTCCTGCACGCAGCTTCCTCTTAGTATGACCAGTGTCCAATAATATTACTGCATTTGTTTTAGGTCTATAATCCACATATGAGGGAGAGCATGTGATTTTTGGCCTTCTGAGCCTAACTTAGCTTAAGATGATGTTCTCCATTTACCTGCGAATGACAAAATTTCATTCTTCTTTGTGTCTAAGTAAAATTCCATGGGTATAAATACCACATTTTCTTACTCCATTCGTCAGTAGTGGGGCATCTTGGCTGTTTCCATAACTTGGCTAATATAAATAGTGCTGCAATAAACATGGGTGTGCAGGTGCCTTTGTAGTAACCTGACTCACATTCCTTTGGGTACATCCCCAGGAGTGGGATTGCTGGATCATATGGCAGATCTATGCTTAGTTTTTTAAGAAGCCTCCATATTGTTTTCCAAAGTGGTTGTACTACTTTACATTCCCACCAGCAGTGTATGATGGTTCCTTTTTCCTGCATCCTCTCCAACACTTGTTGGTGGTGGTATTTTGATGATAGCTATTCTAATAGGAGTGAGGTGGAATCTTAGTGTGGTTAATTCCTAATTGTAAAGTATGATTGTCCTTGAAATTTAACCATAGATATTTAACAAAATTAAAAACTAATCAATAGCTTAACTTCCTCTTAAATAATGTAAGAATTAACAATGCATTTGCCTTCTAAGTGAAACACTGTCATTGTCAAGTATTAGATGGCTGACATTTTTCTAATGCCATGAATTTTCTGCTGGTTCTCACTTATGGTGGCTTGTTTCCTGTGGTTTGGGATACTTTCTCCTTCCTATTGTATTTGCTTTCCATTGGGCCATGTTAGCCCTCACTGTGGGTCCTGGATACATGGAGAAAAATCACCTTGTTCATATTCCATGACCCAGTCTCCTGCAGTGTTGAGGCAGATGCTTGCTCAGGCCAATCTGACTTTTTGAATTTGTTTTTGCTCTTTGATCCAATTTGAGTCACATTTTACTAAGAAAAGGAGAACTAAAAGAATTTTATTTCCTATGACCCCAGCAAAATGAATTGAAATCATGTTTTTCTCAGCATGTAGTCATTTCAGCTGTAGAAGTTCCTTTATACATATGTGAAGATGTTTTTGTTTGTTCTGATTTTTTGTAAAGACTTTTTCCAATGTACTAGATATTAACTGTCAGGTGTATAATAAATCAGAGCTAGCATGGTGGTGGCTCCAAGTTTGTCCTGCACTCACTTGGCAGGAGTACCAGACAAGATACTCAGTGTACTGTAAAGGAGGTAAAGGGGCTAAAATGTTCACCATCAATAGCTGCTTTAAGAACAGACCTCTGTCCTCTCATGGTCAGCTCTTGGTTGCTCAGAGTACCCTCCATCTGGTATAAATGACTTGTGAATATGTAGTTACCTATAGACAATGAGTGTAAGCACAATCATAGCAAAATATATCAGGAGAGAAATAGTTTAGGCTTGAGATTTTCAACAATGTCACGATGTCATTTATGTGAATAAAACATATGAGCCTTAAATTTTTAATTTACAACAAAGAGCTTTCATTTATCCCTTCCCTCAAGTGTGTCTTTGGGATTTAAGATATTTTTACTTTTTTCTCCAGTTCATTCACTAAATCCTGGTTTGAGAGAAATTATTACTTTTCATTTGTCATATAGGTGAGCTAACATGTCTTACTTCTCAATGAGTGATACACTATTAAGTGTTTATTGTGCTATTCGGACTAAACTCCAGAAAATATGGCATAAATTTATTTTTACCTCGTTCTTTTCTTGCTTCCTTGTGAGACATGGTGAAAAACATGTTTTTTTTTTTTAATGTATAAATAAGGTTTTGGATGGTGAAAAGTGTAGCAAACAAATCAAGGAAGATTCAAATTAACCTAAAAATGGACAGGAGTTCTGTATAGTTGATAAAGAATCTTTGTAAACATCACATTTGATCTTCCCATGGTGTTTTTTAGGCAACATTCCCTGCACTTGTTGGAATTTTTCTTAAAGATGTTTTCAAAATATATTATAATCAAATCAGCTTCCTTTAGATGGCAAGCAAATATTACTTAAAATAGCCTGCACACAATCAAAATAAAACAGCAGTAGAGATTCTAATATCTTCTACCAATAAGGGGTTAAATTTGCTATGTTTAGTTTTCAGCTTTTAAAAACTAGCATATCTAAAACCAAGGAAGGAGAAAAGTGCTTAAGTCATTGTTTAAAGCAGTCATTACATTTTCCTTTGGATCATGTACCTTTAAAATGTCTGAATGCATTGCTGTGAAGTGTCATGTGTGTTTAAAAGATGCCGTAATTATTAGCACAGCTCCAGCATGGTGTTTTCCATACAGGCACGGACTCCTGCTCAAGGTAAAAGCCAGTGACAGGCACCGGCTGCGTGTGAAGGTGGCTGCAGGAACAAATTTTTGAATACATTGACTCATCGGTGCAGCCTGAAATTATGCTTCCCAACCTCCTGTGAACATGGTTCCTCATTTTTTATTTTTTTTTTAAATTGTGTCTTAGGATCTGCTTCAAAACACAGATGCCCACAAAAGAGCATTCCATGAAATCTACAGGACCAGGTCTGTTAACGGGATCCCAGTGCCACCTGATCAACTAGAGGACATGGCCGAGAGGTAAGAGAATGTCTAGATTTATATAGTGTTTTTGTATGCTAGGTGGATGCTTTTTACATTCTTTTCTTTCTTATGAATTGTTACTGTATTTACAGAGATGCTAACACTTGGTAAATGAAAAGTGGGTGCCCACAACACATGCTAAGAATACCAACATTCTAATATATTGTGAGCTATATAGAGCGATCCTGAATGCTCCCACAGCCTGGAAACCACAGAAATGGTTTCTTCATGGGCTGTATTTTTATTCAGTACTGTAAGGAACATTATGTAATATTGCAAAAACAGCTTATAAAAGAAACAGATGAGAGATGTGTTGGTGGGGAGGAGAACTAAATCAACAACTTCCATCAATCCTCTTTTGCCTTTAAACCCAGAGCTAGCAAAGGAATCAGATCCCCCTGATGGTGACCAGTCAGAGTTTTGAAGACCCCATGGCTGCATGTATTTAAGACTGATATGGAAGGGGTTAAGTAAGCCTTGCTCTGTTACTATTAGTTACATTCTCTTTTATTCTGTTTCATTTCTAGGTTTCATTTCGTTTCCTCTACATCAGAGCTACACCTAATGAAAATGGAATTTCTAGAATTAAAGTACCGTCTGCTCTCACTGCTGGTTCTTGCAGAGTCGAAGCTGAAGTCTTGGATCATCAAGTATGGGAGACGGGAGTCCGTGGAGCTGCTTCTGCAGAACTACATCGTGAGTCCCTGCACTTTTCTTCCCTGCAGAGAAGTTTCATCTTGAATTTAAACACAAAGATACCAAGGTGTAAAATGGGTTAGATCTAAGATTATAGAATTTTCTCAGTCATCTGAAATATAGACCTGTATTCTTTGGAATTTTTTCTTCCAAACTCTGACTTTAGAAAGGTTTTGAGTCCAACTTAATTATACCTTTGAAACTAATTATGGTGCTTAAAGATTGTCTTTATGCCTCCTAAATTCCACTTGTGGATAATTGCCACAATTTTCATTTGTCTCCATGGGGCTGTCTACTTTTTTTAGATTAGGTCGGCGTGTCTTTTCCCTGGTCACCACTGTCCTTCCTTGTTTTATATGCAAATCCAGACAGAGTCTCTCTCATGTGTGTGTTATTAATACAGATAGTCCTGTATCTAGTATATTGACCCTGCATGAAATGGAAGAACTCGGGTTGTTCTATGGCAGCAGTTCCATGTATGTATAGTTAGTGAATTATATTTAGTAAAGACAATTTACCAAACATGCTCCCCTCCAAATTTATCTACAACACAAATTTGCTCATAAAATTAATGTTAATAGGACATGTCAGTCTTGTACTGTTTCATTATGTTTAAACACAAATTCTGAATGATAAATCAATGAACTTTTAAAATATAAGCTCATTATAAGCTGATTAGTCACAGTGGCTCAAGAATAAGTTGAGCCTGAATATGTATTAAAGCCATATCTTTACTGGCGTGCCTTACAACCATAATCTATTTTGCTACATTTTAATTTCATTTTTTAAGTGATGTGTGAACATGTATTTAAAACAAAAAAGAATTTAACTGGTTTACAGTAAAATTTTTGTCTAGATTTACTAAAATTGTCTCAGAAACATTTGTCGAAAACTGTGAAATGTATTATGATTTGTTCCTTTATTCATTTGGGGTTATTTTGGAAAGTAACAAAAGATCCATTTTTAAAAGTTCAAGCAATTACATGAGTCCCTTGAATGTTAAGTACATATATGCTTGTATTTTCAGGTATAGTTATGCAAATGATGTGCTCAGAACCCAGGAGTTAATTATACAGGATCCATTCTTTGCTCTAGCTATTTAAGAACAGCCAATCAGATCAAATTCAAATAAGACTCTTTCACTAGCTCAATGTTCCAATACAGTGATGTTAATAATTCTCTTTGAACTTCTGAGAGGATATATTAATAGAGAATTGGCATTAATTATAAAACCTTACTACTTCCTGCCTTCTGCATAAAGTTAGAGTTCACTAAGCTGCTCATTTCAAACTGCTTTGAAAATTTCACAATTATTTCTAAAATTACTACTTACCCTACATACACAGCATGCTTTAATGAACATCCCTAATATTCTCATAGCCTAGTGAAGAATACCTAGTTAATGCTTGCACTTCTTTTCCACACAAGGTTGTCAGGTCCTTTTTCATTTAACAGTTTTAGTAACTGAGTATTGAGTTTTTCATTTTTCATCCCAGTGAAGACCCCACCATGTGGGCTGTGCTTTTTGAATTGTTTTATGACACTAAGAGGAGGAGCCCTGGAGCTTTGAAAATCCAAGTCATGTGTTCCAGATGTGGAGTTGGGATTTGAATCCAAATCTTTCCAAATTAAAGATCTTTGCACATGGGTACTTACTAAGTAAATGATTAATGGAAAAAATTTCCTTAAAAAAACAAAATATCTCGTATCTTAGTGTACAAAAGAATGTTGTTCACATAAATGTTAGTTCTAATATTGGTCCATGTTTGGTAATATTTTACTCCTACACACTGTAGCAGTTATCACTGTTGCTTTTATGTGGTAGGCAGCTTGGTATGGCATTAGGACAGAAATTTTGAAGCCCAGCCTACCAGTCACAGAATGTGTGTTGGACTCATGGTTCTGTGACTTACTACCCACATGACTTTGTGAATAACTTAATTTTGGAAGACTAAATCTTTCTCAAGTTTTTAATATGATGATGATAATAATTACAGAATGATAGGAACTTTTCTGAGGAACAAAAACTGATAGGCACCACTCTCCTATGTCACATCCCATAGGACTTTTGTCATGATTTTGGAGTTTTAGGGAAAATCATTCTCTATAGAACAGACCATTTGAAAGATCATGAAGACCTTTCAACAAAATTGTAAAGTCAGTTGCTTGAATGTAATCCTTTCCTTGGTTACTTAATAAAATATATTGTAATTAGTTACACGCTGTTATATTATCTAATGGAATGGCCATGAGAGTCCATAATTATTTTGTCCTTAGTCTGAATTTTTTTTAATTTTTTTGTCGCAATTATTAATTCAATCTTAATCAACTGCAAACAAAAAAAGAGGATGCATGCTTTTAAGTGTTAGAGAATTAGAAACTCTGCTTCCCACCAAGCCACCAAGTGTTCAGCAGATGTTGGGAAATACTTGAGAATGCTTGCTATGGATTAAGTTAGGCCGTGTGCTATTGGTAAGTGACTACCTACAGTAATGGGAATCAGAAGGCAATTGATTTGATCCTTGCTGCTGAAATTGTTGAGATCTTGTCAGTTATACATGCTTCTATTTCACTATGGAAAAGATAAGTTAATGTTTCAGCCTTTCATATAAAAGAAAAGAAGAGCTCTTGGAATTGTGGACTATAGTAATGTGACTATGTATTTCACTATTTATAATTATTTTAGCCATAAAAATAGACAATCATCATGAAACTACTCCTTAAACTGATTTAAAAAAATCTTAGCCAGGTGCTGGTGGACACACCTGTGATCCTAGCTTCTTAGGAGGCTGAGATTGGGAATATCATGGTTCTAGGCCAACCCAGGTAAAAAGTTTTCCAGACCTGTCTTAACCAATACCTAAGCATGGCGGTGCACACGTCTCTCTTTCCATTGATAGCGAGAAACTTAAAATAGGACTGAGTTCCAGGTGGTCTGGGCAGGAAGCAAGAACTTTTCTTCAAAATAATGACAACATAAAAGCATGGAGTTGTGGCTCAAGCTATAGAGTGCCTGCCTAGCAAGTGCAAAGCCCTGAGTTCAAATCCAAGCACCACCAAAAGAAAAAGAATCTTATATTACATGGTTTATCTCCTTTTGAATGAAATTAATGAGCTTTTAATTTATTATATCTATACTTATCTTGTGAGAGTAGAAATTTAGTCACTTTTACCAATATTTTTAATTTAGTAGCATAAGAGCTATCTTTTCTTGAAGTACAATCGACTTTAAAATCCAATGACTAATGTAGCTTCTTTGTTGAACTTGATATCCAAGTTTCAGCCTAATTTTTAAAGAGGTAAAGTAACCTAGCATTATTACTTAAAATACACATGACATTTGTTTCATGTTTTTCTGAGAGGTATGTCTCAGAAAATTGAAAAAAGGGGACTTACCAGCTCTCCTTTTAAGGTAGTTCTACTAAAACAATTCATGTGCTAAGTGAATTTACTTCATATTCAGCAAAGAGAGGCCAAGTCACATGTAGTAATAAAAACTAAATTATCAAATGAGACTATCTTCTTCTGAAAATTAATTACCTAGCTTTTTAAATGGGAAAGCTCAAAAACAAAGAATCCCTATAACTTTTATAAAATTCTTAAAACACCCTACCCAACCCTTGGACCAAAAGCAAATCTGGAAATAAGCTTTATTTTCTTAGTCATTTGTAATTACTGTGTCAACCCTCCAGCAAAAGCATGTCAAGTCTTCCTGTCCACCGCACCTGTTTCCATTTCTCTGACACAGCAATTGTTTTCCCATTAGCTTCTTAAAATTTGTACCAAAACTTATCAAGACTATTTTTTAAACTTTGTCATATATAATTATTTCTACAATTTCTTAAACAGTGTCTTGAATTTTCCATTTTTTTTTAACAAACTGTGACTTACTTATTTGGATAAATTATTCATGATTTAAATTCCACTAAATTACTGTTTCCCCAACTGGATAGTAGAAAGAGGACATAGGTGAGATGAGGAATTAGCCAGTCTACTATTGCCTTACTCCAGTCCCCCCAAAAATAGTGAGGCCTGTTAAAAATTACTGACTAAAGTACTATTCATGGAACCTCCCATTCCATGTAATTCACAGCTTTCTCTCTTCACTTTTTTCCTGGAGAATACTTAGTTTATAAGTAAATGCTTCATAAACATCAAATGATTAACAATTATTTTATTTATAATGTTTTACAATTTTATCTTGAAAGCCTATCAAGCAACTATTTTATTTATTTATTTATTTATTATTTTTTAATTACTCATATCTGCATACAAGGCTTAGGTCATTTCTCCCCCCTGCCCCCACCCCTCCTTTACCACCCACTCCGCCCTCTCCCTCTCCCCCCACCCCCTCAATACCAGGCAGAAACTATTTTGCCCTTATCTCTAATTGGGTTGAAGAGAGAGTATAGCAATAATAGGAAGGAACAAGTGTTTTTGTTAGTTGAGATAAGGACAGCTATACAGGGAGTTGACTCACATTGATTTCCTGTGCATGTGTGTTACCTTCTAGGTTAATTCTTCTTGAACTAACCTTTTCTCTAGTTCCTGGTCCCCTTCTCCTATTGGCCTCAGTTGCTTTTAAGGTATCTGTCAAGCAACTATTTTAATGGATTCAAATCATAGGAGCTCATTCTACTACTAAAGAAATGAAAGACGCTTTAGCCATATGTTCTCAATTATAATTACACTGATTTTCAACTTTATAGTAGTAAGAATAAGCATGGGAACAGGAGTTATTTTATTATTTCGGCATTAATAATAATAAAAATTCAGCTCTACACCAGTGGCTCATACCTGTAATCCTAGCTACTTAGGAGGCTGAGATTGGGAGGATTGCAGTTTGAAGCCAGCCTGGACAAGTAGTTTATGAAACCCCATCTCTAAAATAACAAAAGCAAAGTGGGCTAGAGGTGAGTCTCAAGTGGTAGCAGATCTGATTTGCAAGCACAAAGCCCTGAGTTCAAACCCCAGTTCCACCAAAAAGAAAAAAAAAAAGTTTACCTAAGAACTTTCTGTGTTCTCAATTTTACTGTATACATTTGCTGAGACTGGTTTTTTATTGCATATGTAAATTACATACAGATATGGATGTCAGTATATGGTACTTGTGTTTTTATAGAAAGTAATTGGAATATAAGACCATCAATAACATGGATATCATATATAATTATTTTAAATTTTTTTACTTACTTTTTATTTTAAGGGAAGTGTTTGTATACTGTCATTCATTTATAATCTAAAGTCCCTCAAAGCAGTCATTGGGCTACTGTTCAAAGAAGAGACTCCCACAATTTGAACACAGTGGGACTCCACAATGTGTGCTTTCTATGTGTTAGGCACAAATTCTCTGTGGAAACTTCTGTCCTTTCAAAAAAGCAAATCCTTGGGTGGTGAAGAAATATTTTCTCAATCCAGTCTGAGTTAGAATTGGAATGGGATCAGTATTTATGCTCAGAACAACCTGAGGTTATTTGTGGCAGTGGAATTAATTCTGTACTTTGCAGAAGAGTTTGGCTGGCAAATTTGGGTAAAATATCCACATATCTGCATGAAGATAATTGACTTTGACATCTGTACACAGGCCTAATCTCTGCAATCTTCTAACTGACCATTCTTCCTTTTTCTAGTCTTTTATAGAAAACAGTAAGTTTTTTGAACAATATGAAGTGACATACCAGATCTTGAAGCAGACAGCTGAAATGTATGTTAAAGCAGATGGCTCAGGTAAAACATAATACAGAATTCTTTGTGGTGCTGTCAGAGAAGAGAACAGGGACTAGGAAAGGACAAAATAAGCATTTGTTTTTCTATGTTGCATTTTTTTTTTTGGTGGCATTAGGGTTTGAACTCAGGACCTCATACTTGCTAGGCAAGCACTCTACCATTTGAGCCACTCTCCAGGCTCTAAATTGCAATTTTCAACCTAGTTTCAATTCTAAGGATTAATGACAAAAAGAATTGAAATGACTTGAATATCATAGGTAAATGAGAGCTTAGGTTAGTGTTAAGACATAATTTGTGAAATGTGTTTTGTCTTCAGTTTGTCCATATGCCTGTCGTAATTGTTGTAATTGAACTTCAGCATTTGTGATTGATACTAAGGCACACCAATGTATAAGATCATAGGAAAAAAGCATAGAGGATTTTAAATGAAAAGCGAGGATTGGAACTGGTTTTATCTCCTTCAGTGGAAGAAGCTGAGAATGTGATGAAATTCATGAATGAGACCACTGCTCAGTGGAGGAACCTCTCGGTGGAGGTGAGGAGTGTGAGGAGCATGCTGGAGGAGGTGATCTCCAACTGGGATCGCTATGGCAACACCGTGGCTAGTCTTCAAGCCTGGCTGGAGGATGCAGAGAAAATGCTAAACCAATCAGAAAATGCCAAAAAGGTAAGAGAGTTTCATATCAAAGAAAAAAGACAGGATGTGAATTTAGAAAGGAGAGATGTTTTTACAGCATAGTTCTCTCTAGGGGCTGTTATAGATTTGCAAGTATGACTCAGGAGTTCTCACTTTTCCTGAAAAGTTGCATTTCAGGTTATTAAATTATTTTAAGGCAATAAATGCTGGCTAATTAAAGTTCTGTTGAAACAGTTCCCTATCTGATCAGTCCAGCATTCAACTTTCGCATTCAGAAGATAGACAGGCAGCCAAATCCCACAGGCATCAGAGGATACTTTGCTCACTCTGAGGTCTGTACAGGAAGGGCTCCTGGAGGGCCCAGCTATTGTCATTTAAGAGAGAATGAAAACAATTTTGGATAGCATAGTAATAAACCTGTGTGGCAACATGCACGCAGTGTATATTTTTATCTCTTTAAATATGCTTTTTGGGATTTTATCAACTCTCAGTCAAGTGTCTCATTCTGCATAGAAGTGATTTCTTTTTCACAAGTTACAAGTATGTGTGTGTGCGTGGGGGGGTCATTGCATTTCTTTAATACCAATTATACATAAGTATCAAATTAAATGAACGGGGTTACACACACACACACACACACACATCTTAAGGGAAGCCAGATATTTTCACATGGAAAATCAATTTATATGTCAAAGACATTAAAATGGCAAGCTTCCATGAAGAAGTAAAATACAAACACTACAGTGAATTACTCCTAATTGGTTCATCTGTTATTGTTTGTACAAGTAGATACATCATTTTTAAATGTTCTCACTCTTTATCTTATGGGTTAAATGTTCTCATGTAGTTAGAAAAGGCAATAACTTTGTATTCACATAGTCTGTAAGCAGACCAACAGGGCGCTAGCGATATTCTGTATGTTAATTTGATCCAAAGGATGTAACAACCAGAAACAGAAGCGTTCTCATCTATTTAAGTAGGAAATCCTCCCACTCATGGCTTATGAAATGGAGTTTGATTTAATCTTTGGTTTTTACTGTGATGTGTGTGTGTGCATGTGTGAACACATGTATTTAATTTGAAATGAGTTGGAAACTGTTTCATTGATAAGCATTTATCCTTAAGCAAATAAGAAAAGATATTAGTGTATCAAATACTTAAATTAAAAATTGTTTTCCTTTGATGTTTATCTCCACAGTTCTTAATTATTTTAATATGGCATATATTCAGACTTTAAAATAAAAATTGACAGATCAAAAATTTATTTTAAAAAATTTTAAATAAAGTTATATATTACTTTAACATAGCATGCTTCTTACATGACGTCAGCACTGCACAAGTCTCTGACACTTATGGAAATTGATTGCTCTTTCATCTATAAAATGGGGATAAGAAAATGGTCATCAAGTTTTGTTTTATCTTCAGCAAAAGACATGCCCTAGGTGTTTTTATAAAAGGATGCCCAGAGCCAGGCATGGTGCGGGCACCTGTAGTCCATGCATTGGTGAAGTAAGCAGGGGGGTCCCTTGACCCCAGGAATTTGAAGCCAGCTTGGGCAAGTCCCGTTCTTAAAAAGAACAACACTCAGTATTTCTAGTTCACATTTTAAAACTTTATTTAAAGTTTGTGCTTTGAAAGAGGTTTAAGATTTATCTTGAAATGTACACTCATTTTTCCTATCAGTTAGTAATACCTGGTTTCTGGTTTACAAGTGTGTATGTTCTTTCTTTTTTAGGATTTTTTTCGAAATTTGCCTCATTGGATCCAGCAGCATACTGCCATGAATGATGCTGGCAATTTTCTAATTGAAACTTGTGATGAGATGGTTTCCCGTGACCTTAAGCAGCAATTGCTGCTGCTGAATGGGCGATGGAGGGAGTTGTTTATGGAAGTCAACCAAGTATGTCTTGGAAATCTATCTTCACTTCAAATGTGTTTGTGTTAGAACTGTGGGGATAGTATGGTTAGAAGCACTTTTACCTCTGTAGCATGGGCTCACTAAGGTGGAGTACAGACATGTTTACAAAGGGTGTGTTTTACACTTAATTGTTCATTCTTTTCCATTCATAATGGAAAAACATTACAGAAATGCAGCCTTTAACTAAGATTGTGTTGACATTTAAAGCCTGCTTAGAGAAAGGATTCACTCTTCGAATCATAGTTCTTCATTGTTGTGCTGATTCCTTTCTTCCCTTTCAAATTAATTGGACTTGCTTCAAATTTATGTAAAATAAGAATCAGGAATGAGAGTTGTTCTTACCATATAGCAATTGCAGAGCATATGAGAATATGTTGAAATGCATGAGGGGTGGGGGCTTCTGGATGCACAGCTTCATGACTTTCAGATGTCTCCTCTCTCTGTCTTCACAGTACGCTCGAGCTGACGAGATGGACAGAATGAAGAAAGAATACACAGACTGTGTTACCACCCTCTCTGATTTTGCAACAGAAGCCCATAGGAAACTTTCTGAGGCCTTAGAAGTCTCCTTTCTTAATGTCAGGTTATTAATTCAAGACTTGGAGGTAAGAAGTTATTTGTGACAATAAAGACCAACACGGATGCTTGGATCATTGCAGAAGTGTCTGTGCACTGGGGATCATTTTTGACAGGTCCACTGAACGTAATTTGTACCTTTTATTAAAAAATATACTTGAATCTTTTAAAAGATAGGTTTTGATCATATGAAGCAACTTCAAAATAATTTTTCTTTTTTAAATTATTGTACTGAAGGTACATTGTGAAATTCACTGAAGTTCTTACAAAAAATATATCATAGTTGAATTCATCCCCCTCCATCATTATCCTTTGCCCTCCCTCCCCCATTCCTGGAATAGATTCAACAGGTCTCATTTTTCCATTTTCATACATGAGTACAGAATATTTACACCATATTTTCCCTCCTACACCCTTTCTTTATATACTCCCCTGTCACACTGGTACCAACCCCCAGACAGGACCTGTTTTATCTTCCTCTTCTCTGTTTTTGAAAAATGACATTTTGTTTGTGTAAGATAACTATACATGGGATTTCATTGTGACCTTTCCATGTATATACAAATTATAACCCAAATTGGTTCATTCTCTCTATTTTTATCCTTTCTACCTTAATCCCCTTTTTATGGTGATTTCAACGGGTTTAAAAATTCTGTATTCATTCTTGTATAGGAAGTACACCAACCATATTCACCGTCTTAACTTCTTTCTTTTACCCTCCCTCTCCTGTTAGTGAAAATAATTTTTAATTTGCAGTTTTTACAACCAAATTATAAAGCATTAGGAATAGCAGGAGACATTTGTAGATAGTGCCTCCACAAGAATGCCTCCAACAATAAAGAATTACTACACAAATTATTGTGTTTGCATATTTTGAAGAGCCTGATTCTCAAAAATGTAATAATGGAAGAATACTTTACTTGGAAAGATCTTATAATATCACATTAAGCAGGAAAAGTAAACCATGGTATCATCTTTTTGTTTTTTTGTAAAAATAAAAAGGTATAAACACACACAGGAAAAAATAATGATGCAATGAGATGTTGGCTTTGTTTTTCTCCAGGTGAGAAAGCTATAAGTAATTTAATTTCACCATCCTAACACTTCTAATTTATGTTTTCTACAATGACAAAGTATTACTTTTTAAAGAAAAATTTAGGTTAAATTTTAAAGTCAGCATTGTTCCAAACTATAACATGCACGATATAGTACTTCTGTAATGCACTAACATATTTCCGAAAGTGTAAAGAGTACTTCAACTAGTCTTTATGTTAACTTAAGGATAGTTGATCACTTCTAAAGGTAAGTTTTTATTTATTTGTATAATATTGCCCATATTTTAGTAATGAAGGAAAACAATGGCTACAATCTGTAAAACTTTACAGTAAGTCTAGAATTTTGCACAGTGCTTATTGATTTTTGTTCTGCCTTCTATGGAATCCTGAACCTGAAAGGAAACGTGTCATGTGTTAATCAAGTTTTTGCAATGATTCCTGCAGGACATTGAGCAGAAGTTACCTGTTATGGACGCTCAGTACAAGATGATGACAAAGACAGCACATCTTGTTGCCAAAGAAAGCCCTCAAGAGGAAGCTAATGAAATGTTTGCAACCATGTCCCAGCTCAAAGAAAAGCTAAGCAAGGTGTGGAAATACTGCAATATACACCTGCCATGGGCACCAACAGTGCTGTCAGCCCCACACCACCCCTGTCACCCATGGCAAATCCTTTACTTGTCAACAAATCATGCTTTTGTGTCATATTGGTATTCCTGATTTAGTAACTTCATCATTTAGTCACCTTTTCATGAATTTAAAAAATAAATTAATTCACAGATTACCCTCTGCTAATTTTGAGATGATATAGCTATAGCTGTATTTAGAAAGTTATTTTTCAGGGGAGTAGAATTAAATGAGGTAAAATAGAGAGGGGAGAGAGTCAGATGTGGGTAGAAGAGGGGCAGGAGGAAGAGAAAAACATATCTTAGTGAAAATGTCTCAGATTTATTTGCAGTACCCCTGTTCTAAGTTTGTTGTTTTCTGCTAGCATAGCACTGAAACAGTGGGAATTCTGCCCGTGACTTTTCATAAAGCTCATTCTTGTCTTAGGATATCCATTGGTGCCACTTCTGCTGCAGAGTTCTGGATGGCTACTAGCACCACACAAAAGCCTTTTCTGTTTTGTTGCGAGACTTTGCCTTAGCTTTGGAAGTTCCGTTGGGTTCTTTTATCTGAATTCTAGGAAGATGGCACTGTTTTCTTGGATTACTAACTTCTAGCAAAAGGAGCAATTAAATAAATGAGCAAAAATATTTTATAAGACGGAATCTGAAAACAAATAAAAGCAGAGGTATCTACTAAGTAGATAACAGAATTACAGAAAGAATTAAATAATTAAATAGAATAATAGAAAGACTAACTCAAGTGAAAATGAAAAAAGAATAAATGAAAAAAAATAAGGAGAGGAATTATGGTCATGAAAAAGAACTTGGTCAATCTTGTGTATATCAGAAAGTTCATTTCTCAATTGATTTTAATATTCAAGCCTACATTACTTATAGTGTAATGGGAGTGGATAATTATGGTACTACCGACTGCCAGAAAAATTTGCTAAGGAATATGAAGAATTCAAAGTCAGCGTTTTCAATTTTGTAGCAGCTTTCTAGGCCATATCTGCACTTATGCTTCTTAGCCTGAGCCAGATGCAGTGCTTTTAGGGCAATGTTTGGGACAGCAAATTGTGCTATTGTTTTCTTACTGCTGGTAAGGATGCAGCATCTTGACAAGTTTTCTATGGCTCCCAGGAAATAGCAGAAATCACACTGGCTTTATACACCGTAGTGGAGTCTCTTGGTTTTGTTCAAGCTAATTTTAGTAGTCTTGTTGCAGAAGACAGTAGCTTTCAACTGCAGAGTTTATCCTTTAAGCAGTATATCCCAGAACATGAAATAGTACTGCACATACAATTCTGTCACAGCATAACAAAATGTTGCTGCTACACACTTTCTTCCATGATCACTTTTGCATGTTACTGATCTGGGGGAGGAGACATCCCCTACCATGAGAACATTCATTAATACAGTGGTGTGTGACATGTGTGCTTGGGACGAGTAGGATGTTGGTAAGCGGAGAGTAGCGAAGCCTAAAGCTGGTGGTGGGAGGTAGGAAAACACAGAGGTGTCCAGGAAGAAAGAGTCCACAGGTAAGTTTGTTCCAGACAAGAACATCCTGAGTCCTAGAGCTCATGAAAATAAAGCTGGAAAACGTATACATCCAGACAGTGTAATGATGATTCATGACTGTCTTAGGTCAGATTTCAAGACCAAAGTAAAAATGAGTTGCATGGTTTATGAAACAGAGTTTGATGCCATCTGCCTACTAACAGCAGTCATTTAAATGGGAAAGTGTTATCCAGATGGAAAACTTACATGAATTTTTATGAGAAAACTCCATAGGCCTTAATTTGTCTCCGTGGTAAAGTAGGTTTTTTTGGAAAGCAAAGTTGAGCAATACAGAGGAAATGTCAATACAGAAGCATTTTAGAGTTTTGTAAGCCCCAAATGACCAGATCACTAAAGACTGGTTCCTGAGAGCTAGGCATAGTACCTCGAACTCACAATACTTTCTGCCTTTCCATGAGATTTTTGGCTTTGTGTTTTTAAAGGTCAAAGAATGTCATTCCCCACTCCTGTATGAGTCCCAGCAGCTGTCAGTTCCATTGGAGGAGCTGGAAAAGCAGATGACATGCTTCTATGAGTCACTTGGGAAAATCAATGAGATTATAACCGTTCTTGAGCACGAGGCACAATCTAGTGCTCTTTTTAAACAAAAACATCAGGTAAGAAAAATCCCTTTCAGAGATATAATTATTTTAAAGCATATGAAATAAGATCGGAGTGCTGCTTACAGTAATAGAAATTCAGTTAGCACAAAAATATTTTTCCAAATAGTACGGTACAAGTAACTCAAAACAAAAGTGCATGTCTTGCCCACAGATGCAAACCTGTCCCTCGTTGGTGAAGGGTGTTTAGGGGTGGGAGCTGTTCCCAGAGGCCAGGCTGGTGGAAGCTAGGCTCTTCCCTTCTAAATTAAAAAGTTCTTTGAGTTAAGAAAAATTAGGAAGCCTTGTTTATTCTGAGCACTTGCCTCTGCCTTTGATGAACTGGGCACATGAGCTGACCAATTCAGCAAGCACTGATGGATGTGTGCTCAGTGTATGCCAGGCCCAGCATTCTGAACCTCAGTACAGAAGTTCACACTGTGTCTCTGATGTAAGGAGTATGTTTTACAAGTAGGCCAAATCCACTACTCTGTCTTGAAACAAACAGGGTACTCATAGTACCTGCACCTTCCATTAGCCTCTCTGCTTCATACTTATTTACCAGTGAGTCTGGGGATCATATTTCGAGAACAAAGTCTACAAAAAGTTTAGTGTAAATAAATTCTCATTTGTACTTTTTAAAGAATAGTAAATACATGTATTTCAAGTCTTTTATCTTTATACTGATGTTCTGTTTTTATTTATGTTCTCATTTTTCTTTTCTTTTCTTTTTTTTTTTTTGGTGGCACTGTAGTTTGAACTCAGAGCCTCATGCTTGCTAGGCAGGCACTGTTACCACTTGGAACCATTCTGGCAGCTACATTGACTTGCTTTTGAGAAGTAACTTGGTGCTGCTCTGCACGTATCTTTGGGCATCACTTGCTTCCTCATTAACTGAAAAAATGGTTACTTTCATTAAAAAGTGTTTCTTCATCCCTTGATTTTTTGGAGATATATATTATAACTACATGTACTAATATAATATATAATATATAATAATATAATTACATGTAGTAGTTATATATATAATATATATATATATTCTGTGCCTATGAGATCTTCTCTTTGACTATGGGAGTAGAGCTGGTTGAACACACAGAAAGCTATAGAATTGTATGTGGTGTGATAATCAGTGTTTTTCTGCCTCATGTTTAGTGAGATGTATATGCATAGTTGTCTCCTACTGAGTGGTGTAGCTAATTGATTTATTTGGTTGGTTTATTAGAAAAGAACCTTTCTGTCAGACAGGAGTGAAACTAACGTAGGAAAGGTTTGCCACCACATTCATTGAGATAGATTCATGGAAGGAGGCAGTTTCCTTTAGTAGAAAGAGAGAATGTCTGAAATGAGTCACACAGAAACTCAGATCTCAGGTCTGATGTAGCACATGAAAAGCCTTGATGAACTTTAATTTCCTCATCTTCAAATGAAAGTGATTACCCCTAATAATATGTACTCTGTAATTGTAGCATCATTGTTGCTGTTGGTAGTAAAGCCACAGTCGCTGTATCACCAAGCCCTATTCTAATGACTTTGTATCATATTGGATAAAAATCTTTCATTTTGAGTCTTGGTTCCATTTCCTACTTTCCCAAATTGCCATCAAATAATATTTCCATAAGAAAAGTGATATTTATATTATTATGATTGAAAATAAATATTCTTATCTAACCATGTATTTTGTAGACCTCCTGAGTCTACAAAAGAAAAGTTATATCCTTATCCATTTTTCCAAAACAAGTCCTGCTCTTAATATTTGCATTTGGATGACCAAAAAATAGCATCCAAATGATCAGTTTAAAGTATTCTTTTCAAAGCAGTTGTGAAGATGTTGAAATGCAAGTGGCAAAGATTCAACATAAAATGACTCTCCACTTCGAGGGGGTGGATCATTTCTACTCTGTCTTTTGCCAAAGCTGCTATGATGGTCAGAGGGAAAGAGCCTGTCAGTCCCCCCCATGACAGTTGCAAGTCTTCCCTGGGTCTTATTGGTTTGCTGCCTGTTTTTATGGGGATCTGAAGCTCACTATTTCATTAATTATGTTGCTAGCTTAGGAACCATAGGAATTCAACTGCCATAACAAAGGTACATAAGTAATGTATAACCTGATACCTCTGGCTCAAGAAAGTAAATGCACATTGGTGTTAAATTTATTTAGTCTGATTAAAATCTAATATGGGGATTGATTTGTGATTGTTCTTTCAGTAAACCATATGCCTATCAACCAGTTGGAAGAATAGACACTAGACAAATAACAATTTTAAAGATCTGTCATCTTCTTCATGTCAATTAGATGGGCACGAAATAGAAAACTCAAAAAACTCATTGTGACATTGAAATGCCTCGTATAAAAAGTACTGGCTTCCATGCTTGTTTAAAATTGGGCTCTTTTGAAAAGAAATATTTCTCTATACTCTGTTGATTAAAAGATAGAGATACGTAATGTTGTTATTATTTATAATGGCTCCTCCTTCTTTCTTTCTTAGCCTCTCTTTCTCCTTTCCTTCCTTCCTTCTCTCCCCCTCCCTTCTTTCCTTCTTTCTGGTCTCACTGTCATATAAATAGTATTATCTCAAGTTTCCTTTCCTTGTAGGAGCTGGTAGCTTGCCAAGAAAGCTGTAAGAAGACTTTAACACTCATTGACAAGGGCAGTCAAAGTGTTCAAAAGTTTATAAGCATGAGCAATGTCTTAAAGCATTTTGATCAGACAAAGCTACAGAGACAGATTGCAGATGTTCATTTTGCTTTTCAGGTAATTTTCTCTCTGTACTTTAGAGTTCTAAACCCAGAAAAATACAAAAAGGGAAGACAAGTAAACTACACTGGTTGCTAAAATACCCTACCTTCTGGTATTTGGAAACCAATCACTTCACTACTTTTTTTCAAATACTAATATTGAAAACAGTTAATTATTCTCATCCTAATGAAATAGCCTCCTTCCAAGTATTTTTTTAAAGCAAAGAAAGATGCTGTCTCACCAAATGATGCTTTCAGTAATTGGAAAAGAGCATCCTTTTGTGACTACCATCAGGCTTCATGACCCATAGCTTCCCCTCTGTGGATTCTACCGACTACAAGTTGAATATATTAGAGACAGAACTGCATCTCTACTAAGCACGAGCAGCCTTTTTTCTTGTCACAGTTCTTTAAACAATACAACTATTAACAAGCATTTATGTTGTATTAAGTATTTTAAGTAATCTAGAGATGGTTTATAGGATACAGAAGGATGTGCCTAGGTTACGTGCAAATATAAAAATTATGTATAAAAATGTTATATATGAGACTTGAGCATCTGTGAATGTGGGGACTCTTGGGGTCCTGGAACCAACCCTTCACGGATGCCAAGGGATGACTGTATTCTTTACAATAAGAACATGGTAAAGAAAACTGGAGACTGGAAGAAGCACGTGGAAGCCAACAGCCGCTTGATGAAGAAGTTTGAGGAGTCTCGGGCAGAGTTGGAAAAGGTGCTGCGTGTCGCTCAGGAGGGCCTGGAGGAGAAGGGGGACCCTGAAGAACTCCTGCGTAGACACACGGTGAGTCTGCCCTGAATGGTGCATTTGCCCTCAAGTGCATGGAAAGCAGTCTTGGATAAGAAAATAAGAGGTTGTCTGATCTAAAGTGGAGGGTCAGGAAGGTGATGAGTAATGAAAGAAGAAAGTTTGTAGATAGGAAACCCAAGAAACAGAGGACAGAAAGAACTTCAAGAGTAATTGGTTTGCTGACTTATAAGTGCGCATTTTTAAGTCCCTGGAATAGTAGAGTTGGATAATTCAGGATCTCTAAATTACTAACTCATCATTTAGCTCAGAAATTCTTATATAATTAAAGATTCTCTTAAACCAAAGTCGCATGCATGGTGAGGTCCTTTGTGCTCACGGTAAGGCCTGCATGCCATTAGGGTAAATGTCACGTCACTTGGAGCCTAGCAGTCTACACAAGTTCTCCTACTGCTGTGAGGCCATCTTCATGCTTATCCTAATTATTTAAATTACATTAGTGTTGAGGACATTGATGATGCATGAAGTGCTGTGTGGGGCATGGCGAGCATTCTGGGAAAACAGGTTTTGGAGGATTATTTCAGGACGTTTGTGTAAACCACCCCCTCAATAATGATGCCATGTACTGGACATGCTGCTTTCTAGAATTAGGGCCCATGTCTGAGGCCACAAGGCACAAAGCACCTCATTCAGTTTATAACGCCTTTCTGTTTTGAATCACTGTACTTTCAAAATATTTCTGCACACCTATGCCCGAGACTGCGTGAGACTTGAGTGTGTATGTACATGTGTATTGTGTCGCCTGCTCTGTTCAGAATTTCATAACAAAATTCCATAGATTGGTGACTTCAGTGATAGCAATTTATTTTCTCATTGTTCTGTAGGCTGGGAAGTCTGAGATCAGGGTGCCAGAGGATGGGGTTCTGGCAAAGACCTTCTTTCTAGTTTGTAGTTCACCTTCTTTTTCACGTCCTCACATGTCAGGGAGAGTGAGCTAAGCAAGCTCTCTGATGTCTCTTCCTATAAAGCATTAATCCTGTCATGAAGGCCTCATTTAAATCTTATCACCCCAAGAAGCTCCATCTCCAAATACCCTTGCCTTTGGGGATATAGGGCTTCAATGTACAATTTGTGAGGGACACAATTCCATCCACAACACATGTGATCAAGTCGCACTTGGGGAGTGTGATAATGTCTCATAAGAAACACATTGTAGCTGAGAAGTGAGGTGTTGGGAACCTCAGCCCAGGCTTTTATCCTGCTCTTCTGACTTTACCAAAGAAGGAGCAGAACTCTGTCATGATGGAAACAGAGAATTACGATCTTTCTCCAGCCTTTCAGAATAGTCTACCAAATTTGAAAAATGCAGAGATTTTTTCCTAAAATACAAAAGGTACTAGTTGATTGACAGAGGTGTTGACTTCAGACTCATATGACAATAGTTTATTCCCGAATAAAAGAAAGAAGTTGTTGCCTGGAAGTTTGGAAGAAGACAACAGCTGGCTCGGAGGCTTGTTTAGAGGTAGGAGCACGTTTGGTGATGGTGACTTTTATTCCACCCAGCATTGTAACTGCTCTCCCCTCTGTGTAGGAGTTCTTCAGCCAGCTGGATCAGAGGGTGCTTAATGCTTTCCTGAAAGCTTGCGATGAGCTCACAGACATCCTCCCCGAGCAGGAGCAGCAAGAGCTGCAGGAAGCTGTCAGGAAGCTCCATAAGCAGTGGAAGGTGAGCCAGGACACATGGGGCCATGGAGGTCATGTCGTGAATGAAGGGGCAGCACAAGACAGAACTAAGGTCCAGGTATAAGAGAAATTTAGTAATTCATGGAGAGTCACCATAGCTACTGCTCCCATTAAAAAAAAACTGAACTTGAACAAAACATGATATGACATGGTAGAATTTTGTTATTCCTACTTTATAGCTGCATACATATTACTTTTAACAGTCTTTCATGTCCTGATTTTCAGGGCAGTTGTGATGGTGTGTTGCTTTATTTGAGCAACACTTACTGAAATCTTCTTAAATAAAAAAAATCATGTTAGTTTTACTGGTAAAATGACTATATAAATATATATATATATATATGTCTATTCTGTTATCTTCAATGATTTTACCATCTTGTTTAGATAACTATGATCTAAAAATTTAAATAAAAACATTTACTGGGTAAGGGTTTGGTGATGAACAAAGCATAATCCCTTTCCACAAAGAACTGAATTCAATTAGGGAGATAATTAGTTGCAAATAATGTAAGTATAATATATAATACATCAGAAATGTATACATGTTCTACTTATGGAAGCTTTGAGAGAAGATGGCAGACTCACTTGATAGAGAAGAGTGAGTGACATCATTAGCTCTGAACTAGGAATTCAAAGAAAGAGCATGAAGTGGGGAGGAAGGTGACCCCACAGCAATGGGAAGAGAGAAAGCCAGAGGCTGTGCAGGTGAGGAACTCGGGGCTCTGCGTCTGTAGCTGTGGAGGAATTGTGGGAAGCAGTGCTGGGTCCAGCACATGGAGCCAGCTTGATATCAGCATGACAGCTTCCGGAGGTGGTGGCATGTAACTGAGTCTCTCTGGGCTCGAGGCAGGAAGACTCCTCTAACTGCAGGTGAACCAGTGCCGTCAGGAGGTGCTATTTTGTGTGTATCTCATGAGTCTTGGGCCTTAGAAGATTGGCAGTTACTAGTCTTTCCATGGGGTTGTGTTACTTTCTGATTTTTAAAATCTCAGTAACATGAGATAAAACATTGTCTTTGGGCATAAGAAAAGCAAAGTGAAAGAAGTCCATTGTTTTGCATGCTAAATTTTAAATTTTAAGCATCTCATTAAAAAGAAAAAGATTCTTAAAGAAATCCAAGCTTTCAATATGCCTTTGAAACTGAGCATACCATAAATGTATTATAGAGACTACAATAGAAGGTTGTATTTTATTACATCTACACACACATTCAGCTCTCTGGGATATAATCTGTCATAGCCTTACCTTGGTTTTCTCATTAGTTATCTTAATATTCTATTTCAAAAAGAATCTTTGTTTAACACTTACTATGGGCTACAAGTTGGTTAAAATTAATAAATATACAGCAAAAAGTTGCCCAAACTTAGACTATCTCAAAAGAGAAGAACATGAAAAAGTGTTGTATTATTTGAGTACTTGCTCGCTTGTTTCTTAATGCAGAAAGATGACATGGCAGGTGGTCAGGAGCCCTGAACTATTTAGTCCTGGTATTTGAGGACTTAGTATTTGGGGTACTAAGAATGTCTCCTTGACTTGGTGAAGTGGGTAGAACACCTGTCCTTCCCACTCACAAGGTTGTGGATGAATCAGAGGGGACCCCTATTGGGGAAAGGGTATGTAATGTCAGTGCTTGATTTAAATCTAAATTAATGTTCTAATCTATGAAACAGGAACATTAATCCTGGACAAGGCTATTGTGAAAATTAAATAGAATAATCACTGTAAAAATACCTGACCCACAACAGACAAGGATTCACTGTAGTCCCAGTGTTTGAAAGTATAAAAGAGTATTTTAGATTGTTATGTCACTCACACTAGAAACGCACATAGTCAGAAACATGATTTTGTTTTTCTGGATCTTCCTGTGGAATGCAGGATCTTCAAGGAGAAGCCCCTTATCATTTGCTCCATCTGAAAATCGCAGTGGAAAAGAACAGATTCTCTGCCTCTGTAGAAGAATGCAGAGCTGAGCTGGACCGAGAGACCAAGCTGGTGTCCCAGGAAGGCAGCGAAAAGACCATTAAAGAGCATAGGGTGCGTCTCTTACCATACACCAAGTTTGCACATATATGTGCATGGTTATTTAGTGGATGTAACCAACACTTTGGTTTGGGTTTGAACAAAAAAATAAGCTTAATTACTCTGCATGGTAGTTGACAGGAGTCTCCTTTAGTTTTTCTATTAAAATGTGGATTCCCATTGTGTATGGCTTCCCACTGGATTTATAAAAGTATTTATTGCTTATTAGATTTTCTTCAGTGACAAAGGTCCTCATCATCTCTGTGAGAAAAGGCTACAATTCATTGAGGAACTGTGTGAGAAACTCCCAACACGGGACCCAGTAAGGGACACACCTAAAACCTGTCACATGGCTCTCAAAGAACTCAGAGCTGCCATTGACAGCACCTATGTGAAGCTCATGGAAGACCCAGACAAATGGAAGGACTATATTAGCAGGTAGGCTTGGGTTGTTGCCAGGGAAGAATCTAGTCTCTCTTCAGAATCTCTGTTAGCGCAGAGATCAGTCTAAAAAAGAGGTGACAGATATTTCATTATACACGATAAAAAAATCAGTTTGTGTATCTTGCCCAGCTCTTGTCCAAAATGCTTCATTTGTTCAAACAGATGGGTTTCGGTGAGAGATGGGTGAGGCTTTTTATTCTAAATGACCAAATGTTCTCTCTTTGAGGCAGAATTGGTAATTCCTTTTCTCTGCTTTTGTTGTAACCCCTTAAAAAAGAGAGACATCTGCCTCTTTGGGTTAGTGTCTCACCCTGGTGGCGACTTATGAGGCCAGACCTCAGGTGGTCCCTTCTTCCAGGTGCTCAGGCCCCAGGACATCTTTGTCCTCAACTTGAGCTCCTCCAAGTTTTGAACCCAGAGGCAGCTACCCCTGTGAGCTTCACAGTAGTTTCCAGAAAATCTGTTAACCAGTTTAGCAAAAACTTGATTAGTACATTTCCATGACTCAATTCAAAATAGAAAATGTGTCTATTTTTATACCATTCTGATATTCCCTCCCTTTAATAAGAAAATGCTTGTGTTATTTCAGATTTTCTGAGTTCTCATCTTGGATGTCTGCCAAGGAGAAACAGTTGAAGAGAATCAAGGATGAAGCTATTGATACTGCCAACCACGAAGAGGTTAAGCGTGCTGTCGATGTAAGTTCTGGCCAATGCTTGCTAGAGAAATTTTCCAATGATAAAAACAGTGTTGGCTTTTATTTTTCTATTGCAAAAAAGCCTTATGTTTCTGAACATTTTCTTAAATGTTCTCCTTAAACAAGATGTAAGTTTTCTGTTGTGTGGAGACCAGTGGAGTCGTTTTCTACTGACTCACTGATAGTTTGGGGACGGGGTCACTCATGTCAGTGGTACCTGTCATGCACCTTTAGCTAATGGGGAATGATGAGTGAAAAATTTTGTGCATGGGTGTGTAACACAGATTTAAAAACTCACAGAAAACAAGAACTCGTGTGCTTCTGTACAATACATTTTTAGTGACATGAAAGCCAGGTCACAGAAAAATTAGGGAGTGGCAAGGTCTCTGAGCATCCCTTTTCTGTCATATTTAGGGTAGACTGGTTCCTTTCAGACTCTGTGAGCAAGGGCACAGCCTAATAAACCCAGCCAAGGTGACAGAGCCTCAGGTCTGAACATAGTTTGCGTTCTGTGAGTGGGACCCAGCCCTCTTAATGTGGCCTTCATTTTATAGATACAGGCAATTCTGAAAATTCTTCCTGCATTCCTCCCTCCCTCCCTCCCTCCTTCCTTCCTTCCTTCTTTCTTCCTTTTTTTTTTTTTTTTAAAACTCAGGGCTTTGCACTTACTAGGCAGGTTCTCTACCACTTGAACCACACCTTTGGCCCTGAAAATTCTTTCAGCATTTTTAACCATTGCAAGTCATATAGCTACTGCTAAGAAGAAGACAATTCCTTTCTGTTCCTTTCCTTCTAATTCCATTTTTTTAAATTCAAGTATGTAATCACCTCAAATGCTAGAGGTGCTCATTAATGTCACAGTGCACATACAGAAGGATATTTTACCTGCTGGTTGCTATTGTAGTACAAAAAAAAATTTACATCTTACATCTCAGTGATCCCCTGCTTCTGGAACCAACCAGCAACCTTTCTTGCTGGTATGAATTTATCCTTGGAAAACTGTGGGGCAGTGCTCTGGGGTTGGAGTCATCTTCACTTGAGATACTGGAGGCAATGGCTGGTCCAGGAGGGTCCAGCTTCCCCAGTCACCAAACTTTCAGTCACTGGCCCTGCCAACCTGGAGCTCTGGAGTCTTTGCTTGTAAACCATCCCTGCCTGGACTAGAGCTATAATCCTATTTATGCATCTTAATATTTGGGTTATTGACTTCTGAAAGCTAACAAAAATGAGGCATAAAATGTAAGTTAAGTTAAAATAAACCTTTAGAGCATCCACAGCAATTTTCAACAAATAGATTATTCAATAAAAGAAAAAATAGCTAACTGAAAAAAAACTCATTCTTTTTCCCAAAAATATCATGTTTTTTCCAGTTCATAGAAAATGAGATATCAAAGTGTATGTGTGTGTTTTATTTATTAATTTGGAATCTCATTCTTCTATAGTACTGTTAGAAGCATCCTATCTGTGATAAAGGAAATATCTGTAAAAATCTAAGCAATCTAATTATGAAGGTGATTTTGTCTTTCAGTATAAACAGTATCAATTGTTCTTATCAGGTATTGAAATTAGGACATTTCTTTTGGGACTTGTAGACTTTTGCTAAGGACTGAGTGCAAAAAGCAAAACAAGCAGACACTCTACTGGTATGAAGTCATGGCTCTTGTGTCCCCTTCACAAACCTTCTTGCATTGAGTTCTTTCCTGCTGGAAAGTTATCATTCACAATTGCATTGTGTTAACCAAAAATGTTCTCTCATTCCAGGAGATTAGAAATGATGTTACCAAAAAAGGCGAGACTCTTAGCTGGCTGAAATCCAGGCTTAAAATTTTGATTGAAGTTTCTTCTGAGAGTGAAGCCCAAAAGCAAGGAGATGAGCTAGCAGACTTATCCAGCTGTTTCAAGGCAGTGGTGACTCTGCTGTCAGAGGTATTCATTCACTCGCACTCTCAAAAGACAGTTCTGGCATGGGAGTCTGGGGGACTCTCTTTTGGCTGTAGTTTAGCAAGTCATCTTATGAAGAAACTGAAGTTGAAACAGAATAGTTACCATACTTATTTAGATGAAGGTTGTTAGGAAAGATAAGAAGAACACTTGAATTGCACTCAGTGCTATAGGTTAGTGGTCTGTATCTAAAGTCTAAAGCTGATCAGTCTATATATTTTTTTCTTTTGCTATTACTAAAACATTGCTATATAAATCATGGTCACTTTAAGATATATAAGGGTTAAAAATAAAGCTGAAGAGTCAGGGCCAGAGCTTAAACCTGATACCCAATTTCCTATTCAACCTTGAGTTTGATATTTAATGTCCCCAGGCCCTGACTTCCTTACTGGTAAAATGGGATTGAAGTGTCTACCTTAAAAGGAAGTTACACAGGTTAAATGCAGTAATGTGTGCAAAGCACAGTGTCAGGACAGTGCTTGATTAATCAGGACAGTGGATGATTAATACCTGGTAACCAGTAACAACAAAATACTCCAGGTTAGTCAGCAGGCCAGAAAAATTCTCTTTTAGCCAAGGTCTATTTGTTTTAAACTTTTTAATATGCATATTGATGGCTGCCTATATTCCTATATAAATTAAGATATACAAACCTTCTTCATTTCTAGCATGGTCTCGTCCACCCTCAATTGTTGCTTAACGTGAGAAGGTGAAGAAGAATAGATATTTATCAATATTTCTTGGCATGGTTGAAATATAAGCTGTAAGGAAAATGACCTGATGGATGACTACAAGATGTCGACAAAGCTGTTGAATTCTAGAGATCTTGAATTCTCTAGAGATGTCCCTAATCTCATAGCCTGTCTGTTAAACTTTTATAATTTTAATCCATATAAATAGATCTGTTTGAGTTTATGGTGGTGAATTTACATGAGCTAAAAATGTTCTGAACTGCTTGTGATTTTTGTTAGATGTGAGAATTTTGATATGCAAATTACAGTTTTCTTAAGCATTTTGGACAAATTGAAAATGGCGATACGATTAATCAAACAATGGAGCACAGGTGATTTCAACCTTCGCTGTATTCCGTAGCAAAGGTCAAGTTTAATTAGTTGCCACCACCAGACTTTAGATAAAAATCTGACATTCATCCTTCTACTTTTTTCTTACCAAAGATGGTAGAAGTAAGTAAACATCTTAAAAGTTAGGTGATGTTTGAGCCAAGGTCTAACTCTCAGGATCAATCACACAGGAGACATTTGTAGTATGTTCTGACATCCTGCCTCCATGAAGAACACATTTGCCAATCTCTAAAATTGTTAGTTTTTAGTCTGAATGTTTTACCAAGTGTTCTGACACTGTCGTGGGATCTGCAGCAACAATCTACCCCTAAAACATGATTATGCAGGCGTTAGTTCTTCACACACTCATCCATCTGAAACTTCTGCATAATCTGAATTAGTGCCCGTTTTGCTACTTAATCACTTAGTGGAATCAAAAAGAGAAAGTGGATAAAAACACTCATTCTGATTACATGTAAATTTATGTAGCATAGACTCAGCATAATCAATTCCTTCCTTTGATAATAATCCATTTGATATTTAAATCAGGGCTGAACATGAAGCATTTGCAGTTGTCCAGTAGAACAACAACACAAAAGGCTGTAGATAGGTCCACAGTCTGCAGGGAAGAGTCACTTCTTTCAAGAAAACTGGTGATATATACTGAGATCTGAAGTTTGTGGTTCTCACTGCTGCTGCTTTGGAGAACAGCATACTCCAAGTTACTTTGGACAAGTTGGAATGGGTCAAAGGAAAAAAACAGGTTAAAAAGCAGGCTTCTGTGGTAAACAAATGATGATAAAATGTAAAAATGATCCTCATAGTGAAGATGGAGAAAATGGAAGTTATTTTTGAAACTAAAACAGAGAAAGCAGAAACTAAACAGAAGAAAAAGCTCAAAATTCAGAAAAATGACAAGGAAGAGAAGCCACTAAAGAACTAAAGAACTAAAGAACTAGGGTACAAACTTTAAATTCTAAGATGAGTAAGTCCTAGAGATCTTAGGCACAGCATGGTAACTCCAGTTGCTAATACTGTTTTGTGTGCTTGAAATTAGCTTTTTTAAAAAGTAGATTTACATATTCTCACAAACACACAAAATGTGTGAGGGGATGGACAGGCTAATGTCCTTGAATGGAGAAGCCATTTCATAACGTATATGTATATCAAAGCATCGCATTGTCCACCCTAAATATATACAATGTTAATTTGTCAATTATACCTCAACTGAAAAAGATTGTCTGGATGTAACACAGAGTTCTCATTTTTCATGGAAATCCAGGTGGAGAACATGGTCAGCAACTTTGGGGACTGCATTCAGTACAAAGAAATAGTGCAAAGTTCCATGGAGGAGTTAATTTCTGGCTCTCAGGAGGTCCAGGAAGAGGCAAAAAAGATCCTGGACTCTGAAAATCTGCTCGAAGCACAGCAGTTCCTTCTTCATCACCAGGTAGAGCCACTGTCTGCTGGCTTCCCTGTGGAACTGGTTAGCTACCCACAGACTCTGAGAGACACAGTCCTCCCTGAGGGAGGGGAGGGGGTAAGGGGAAGGAACCTGGTGAGTGGCTAAAAGAACCTGGTGCTGTTTTCTGCTCTGTGAAATGTTGCATATTTCAGAACATCCTTCAAGACAAATTTCTAGACGGTGATTTGATGACAAAAAGTTCAAGGAATAGTGTGAAGAGAAAATTAATTTAGCTGTGAAGAAACTCCACAAAATTGGTTTAAACTGTGCTTTTCAAAGCATGGAAATCATAGACAAGTTGTTTCATATTTGAGATCACTATTGTCTTGTCACTGTGTTAAAAATCTTTCTTCAGTTTACAAGTTTGAACACATTTAAGTTTGAAAAGTTATAACTTGCCAGGCATTGGTGGCTCACACCTGTAATCCTAGCTACTCGGAGATAAAGATCAGGAAGGATCACTGTTCAAAGCTATCCTAGGAGAAAAGTTCATGAGATCCTGTCTGGAAAAAAAAAATCACAAAAAGGGCTGGTGGAGTGGTTCAAGGTGTAGGTTCTGAGTTCAAATCCCAGTACCGCAAAAAAAAAAAAAAAAGAGAGAGAAAAGTTATAACTTACTTGAAGTTTCAGACTTCGGGCAAATATATGTTTACGAAGGATTAGAACTAGAAGTAAAGGAATTTTAGTATATATGGATCATTGCTTTATTTGGTGCTGAAATTGAACCCAGGGCCTTAGCATGCTAAGTATGCACTGAGTTGTATGCACAATCCTTAATAATAAGTAATATCAATCAATTTACCTCGATAGTCTGGTAGTGTACATTAAAATGTATGCATACATGGAATATGTTGCTTGTCAATAGATTTGGCTCAAATAAAATATTTAATGACAAAATTCCAGATAATTTGATGTACAGTAAAATGCTAACTAGCTAAATATCAAATGCAACAATTAAGTTGCTTTAAAAGTTATGTATGAAATATTAACCTTTAGGTTTTATAGATTTAATTAATAATTTTGAAAAGTCTGTGAGCTCAGGAAATTAGTGTTTGGTATTGTATTGTTCTCATGCTTATTCTATGGGCGGGTATACTTCGTGATGAATAGTAAGTTTACACTTGAGATTTGTACACTACTCTGTTAAAAGATCATACTTCCATAAATCACAGATTTCCCACATGTACCTCTGCATATTAACTATTCCTAATATACTCAGGAAGCAAATTTCTTAATACTTACATTTTTGCACTGTAGATGATAAAACTTGGGCCTTAGGGTTTTTTAAGACAGAAAGTGATTATTAAGATGTGTTGTGTCAAATAGGTTGTTTTGCCAAATTCTTTCTGAAGAATTAAATGCTCTCCAAATCTGCACATAATCTAAACTGAAGTCAAATAATTGACATTGTTTAGTCATTAAAACATAAAGCATTTTGAAACAATGTCCACCTTTGACCAATTCAGATTCCACAATATTCCTGGCTGGACTGTCAGCCTCAGCTTTAACACAGTCCGGCCAGGGCTGCAGGAGAGGGTCCCCTTTGCACCTCTTAGCGTGGGGGCCGCGGCCTGCCTAGCTGATAGAGTCAAGTTCACATCCATCTGTTGGACTTCTGCCTCCAGCAAAAGACCAAGCTGATCTCGGCCAAGCGGAGGGACCTGCAGCAGCAGATGCAGCGTGCGCAGCAGGGGCCGGGCGGGCCAGCAGGGCCGGGCCACAAGGAGCTGCAGGAGCTGGACAGCACCCTGGCCGGCCTGGAGCAGAGCCGGGAGAGGCAGGAGCGCCGCATCCAGGTATGTCACACTGTGGTGATCGTGATCATAATCATGACGACGCCAGGAGTTAATCCACACATTGTCTGAACCCAGAAATTTGATCACATTTCACTTTTGGAAGAAGTCCAGTTCTGTCTACCCCTCTCCCCCTCTCTCCCTTCCTCCTCCTTTTTCCCTCCCCCTCCCCCACCCCCCTCTCCTCCTCCTCCTCCTCCTCCTCCTTCTTCTCTTTCTCTCTCTCTCTCTGTCCTCTCTCTCTCCTCTCATCTCTCTCTCCTCTCTCATCTCTCTCTCTCCTCTCTCATCTCTCTCTCTCCCCCTCTCTGTCCTTCTCTCTCTCTCTTTCTTCTCCCTCTCTGTCCTTCTCTCTCTCACTCTCTCTCTCACCTCTTTTCTTTTTTCCCTCTGTCACTTATCTATATTTTAGGCAACATCTTAGATGCATAGGTAGGGGAGAACTCAGAAACCACCTGTGTGTCCTCTCTGCATAGATGAAGACACTGAGAAAAGAAACTCCTAATGGAATTCCTTGTACAAGACACCAGCATCATTTTATTCAGATTGGGAAATTTGAGCTCAGGTTTTGCTAGACAGGGACAATTTAGGAAAGGAATGAAGCCGAAGCAATATTTCATGATACACATTGGTAATCTGTAACATGATGTGTTGGTTATTTTTTTCAATTAGGTCACCTTAAGGAAATGGGAACGATTTGAGACAAGCAAGGAGACAGTGGTCAGATACCTTTTTCAAACAGGTTCCAGCCATGAGCGCTTCCTGAGTTTCAGCAGTTTGGAAAGCTTATCTTCAGAATTGGAGCAGACAAAGGTATATTAACAAGACCACACAGTTCCTTAGTGCTCATTATTGAGGGAAAGAAAGCTATTGCTCCTCCGTTATTAATATTAATTGCTGTTACTCATTTAATCATTTCTTAATATTTATCGATAACCCACTCTTTTCATTTCACTGGGAGATAAGCACATAGGAACTAAGACAAAGTTTTTCACAGGAGTAGGAAATGGTTGGTTCCCTACCAGAGGCATAGATGTTTAAGAACCTGGAGGACAGGTAAAAGCACACTGAGAAGCAAAGACAGACAGACATCCCTGGAAAGGTGAACAGCATGAAGTATAAAAGTGATAGGAGTGTTCCATCTTGTGAAACAGAATATAGGGACTTGAATTTTCCAGGGAAAGTTGGACAACTTGGTAATGTCGCTGAAGACCTCAAATGTTAGTCTCTAGGGAACATGGAGCTGGAGCCATTGAAGAGTTTTAAGAAAGGGAGTCATACAGCCAGGGCTGGGCTTTAGGGAAGTGAATGTCTAAGCGGATGGAGGAGATTGGCAGAGTGAAAGGCTAGGATCATGGGATTCAATCAGAAAGTTCTTACATATGGGCATAAATAAGGGTGGCAGGGGTCAAAGTCAGTGCATAGGGAGAGGTGAAAAAGGTGAGGTGCATTTGATACTGGAATAGGGCACTCACTGAAAAGAAAGAGAATAGGAACCCAAGGTTTGGAGCCTTGGTGTAATGAGACTGTGATGGGAAACTTGGGGTGGCAGTTAGTGGGGGAGGATGACATAGTGAGTTTGAGGCTCTTGTTGGGCACTAGAGAGCTAGTGGGTGGTCATGTGCTTGGGGTACTCAACCCTGGGAGCTCACACACCTTGGGCACTCAGAGCTGGCTATAAATGTGTGGGAGCATTTGTTCAGGCCTTTTGGTTGCCATTGTACCTGCTTGGGGTTCATGGAAAGACTGAATTAGTATAGAATTGGGTATGCCAATGTATAAGAAAGAACAGCCTTGTGTCCACATTTTTCCAGCTTTTGACAAGAAAGCCCCTGTGTTTCTTACCATTACAAAGTATCTCTGTCTCTTGTACTACTTATTTTTTATTTCTTCTGTTATTAGTTTACTGAGGAGTTTGATGTTCTATAAAGCCACAGACTCTTTCAGTTCTGTACATTTTTATCAGCCGTTTAAAGAGAGCTTTGCTGAATTTTTTATTTTAATTTTAATTGCTTTTCAAACTAAAATATAGCAGATTTCTTTTATTAATGCAGACATTATTTGGTTAATTTTCATGTGCTTCCATCCAGGGTTTCTGACACCCTGTGACTCCAATCTGTACCAATCCCTTGGATTAGTTTAACTGCCAGTAGATGAAATAGGTGTAATGTCTTTAGTCTTCACATAGTTATTACAGCCTTCATTCCAGTTGACAGTCCTTAAAGTGGCTGGGATAAAGGACTCGAGCGTCCCGGTCAGTTTGCAGTAGGGTGCACGTGGCAAGGTTGTGTTTGATCTTCACAACTAGGCAAGGCTTTACTGGTGAGGAAGTAAAGGTTCAGAGTGACAGGACTCGGGTCATTCAGACAATGAAGGTCAGAATCCAGGTTCAACTTTAGATCTACCTGATGCATTCTTCCACCACTCATAAGTTTCTTCCACCACTCATAAGTTTCTTCCTTATGATTTAGTGATTGAGCAATAAAGCTTTGTGTTGTTATTCTATTTTGGCTTAATTTTATTTTAACACCATTTTGCTCTTTGGGTTTTGCTCACACAAAACACTGTATAAGCAGTTTGAAACATTGCTATTTCATGAGCGATTCCAGGGTGTGGGGAAACATTTTATACTTCTGATTATATTCTTGGGATTGTGCGAGATTGTGGTATGATTCACTGTCTACAAAATTAAATCTACAATGACTAAGTTTACAGATTGTAATAGTGAGTGCTTTTAAGTACAGAACTAATGTTCTAACACTAGCAACTCTCTTATTTCAGGATGCTGTATAAGTCTCTGCACCATAAGGAATATATACTTAATTTTTGGCTATTTCTTTCAAATTACTTCTCTGAAGCAAATTGCTTCATCTATGATAACATTTTGAAGTGACATTGATATACCTGTGATGACATTAGGTCTTTCAAACAGGAAGTTTATGTCATTACTTTATCTTGTATGGTGTTATATAATAATCCTGGGAAGTGAACTAAGTGAAAAGCTGGCTTTTTACAAATATTTATATTGGTGTTCTACATTACCTATTTAGGAGAAGGGAAGTTGAAATTTAAACCTCCTGTGAGTAGAGACACTAATTTTCTTCATTCAAGATTATCACTGGGCTTATCTTTTCTAATTTAGTAATCAATATTATTTACCTGACAAAACTCAAATAACATCTAAAATATACCAGTGCCTCATATAAATTAAGTTAACTTTTGAATTAAAATAGTTCAGCATTGTTGAAAATCAGTGACTAGAATTAGTAAGCCATTTCCTTCAATTTTATATAAAGGACATAAAAATGATAATTGGTGCCTGACAGAATGTGAGGCACTTTAAAGTGAATTTACTAATGGAATGCTAAGAGAACCCTTCCAAGAAAAGAATTACCATCTGAATTTTGCAAGAAAGAGCCCAAAAAGTAATTCATCAAAGTGGAACAACTAGTGACTAGCAGGTCCAGGATTCTAGCCCGGGTTTGACTGGTTCAAAACCTTCCTTCCTTCCATCACACTGTGCATGCATATGAAAATAAGATTTAACAGCATTAAGAACAGACTTTACATCTTTCCAGAGAACTAGTAAGCAAAGTCTTTCTGTATAGTAAAGATCGCTGAAACATCACTGTTTATTGGCTAAGATCTTCCTGGATTGACTAAACAAATATTTCTATTCATTGGTCTAGAAATCTGTTATCTTTATGGCTGAAGAATCAATCAGTATTGATCAAGGTATGAATTGACCTGTAATAAATTAACACACTGTAAATAAGTTAATTATTATAAGATGGCTCAGAATCCTAACCAATAAGGCAAAACCAGGAAATCAGTAGAGAAAACCTTTCAGTCAGAATTGCTGAGTAACTAGCAATAGTGATAGAGGACCAGTTCTGTGTCTAAAACAAAAACACCTCAGCAAAGCACCAAGATCAGCCATTTGACAGTGAGTCAGTTTTACCGTTGAGAACAGAACAAGTCTGTCTTTCTATCCATCTCTCTGCAAACTGTGCAGTATGCGCAGTTTACCTGAGGCCAGAGTTAAGGAGCATAAAGTGCCTGCCTAACAGTTGTGATATCTTTTTTTCTAGGACTTTTCTAAGAGGACAGAAAGTATTTCAGTCCAGGCTGAGAACCTTGTAAAGGAAGCTTCTGAGATACCGCTTGGGCCCAGGAATAAGCAGCTGCTTCAGCAGCAGGCCAAGTCAATCAAAGAGCAAGTCAAAAAGCTAGAAGACACACTTGAAGAAGAGTATGTGCTACACACGTCCTAAACTTTCCTCTCTAACATGAAATTCAATACATTCTTTCCTGTGTCTTGTATTCAAAATAGTCTTAAAATCTCAAAGTGTCTGCATATTCCAACATGTCTTGAGGAAGCAACTCACAATTCCAAAGAAACTATCCTCAACTGAGGAATCAGTTTCCACAACAGAGCAAAAGTATATAAGGGATGGGGCATTTGCATCTTTAACTGACTATGTTCATGGGAAAGCCATATCTATTCAATTCTGTGGCCTTTGTAGAAGGAATTTCAAAAAAATAACCAATGTTTAGTTTTTTATTCTATTATTTTGCTGTCACCAGTTGGAAGGAAAGAGAGCTATTTTGATAGTATAGATTCTAAGCACATACCACATCAATCGTCTCCAACCCAAAGCTCCCAAGCTTGTCCACAGTGCCTCAATATTCAAATTGTCACCGATTGATATTCTGTTTCAGAGATTAACTTCAAAAATCTATTTTTAAAAACATTTAATGTTTGTTTACCTGAAAAGAAGAAATAACCTTTTGGCCTATTTTGTACATGCAGTTTGGAGATCAACCTACAAGGTCATGGCCAATATTCTTCAAAACAATGTGGCTAAACATTTCTATTTAGTGATAAACCAAAAACACAATCTACTGGATTTTAGAATGTAAAATCTCTTTTTAATCCTATTATCACCTTGAACTTAACATTTTACATTTGCCTAAACTTTAAAATTTGATAAATACGTTATTTAAAACAAATTGTGACCTGAAATTTTAAGGACTTTGTGTTAAATATTCTCCATCAAGTTATGGGAATAGTGAAACTTGGAGTTTATTAGAAAGGAAGCAACTTCTATTTAGAATATCCACTGGAATCTTTATTCTATTTAAAACTTTGCAATACAGCATTGCTTGCATTTCCTGTGCTGTTAAGAGCAATAGGCACCCAGGGTATAAATTGGAGACTTGCAATACTATTCAACTTGACAATCAAATGATGCCATTATGTTTTCTTGATGTTTTCAAGTGCCTTTTGGTAAACAGAAACATTCTTCCACTTTTTTTAACCCAAGGACTTATCAGTTCAATGATACACTGTTAGTTTCTTAGTCTTTTTCTCAACTGAAAGCCATATTCACCTGCTTACACATGCATAGCTAATACAAACTGAGAATCCATAGCTAAAATTTTGCTCACTAGATTTGTTACACATAAAGCCTAAGCTGTCTAAACACAGGGTGCTCGGGAACAAGTGTTTAAAAAGGTCTTTTTGGAATTAGGAATCTAGGGCATCTATGAATAGGTGAAACCAATATATATTATAAATCAAGAGTGCTGTAATGATGGGAGCATTTCCTACCCAGCAGCATGGGACTCAGACCACAGGCTCTCTCCTCATTCATAAAGATGCACTTGATCAAAAGCTTTCAGATCTTTTCAAAATGCATTACAATCTCTCTCTCCTTCACCAGCAAGAGAGGAACGTGTGTAAGGAAACAGGAAACAGGAAAAAACAAACAAACAAACAGGAATCTATCAGGCATTGTTTATTAAAATAAGTCTTGGAAACTATGGATGAGATGAGAGTTTGATTAGATTATATCTGATTTAAACCCCTTTGGACCAAGCATTATTTTGTTTGAAATGTAGTTCTGTTCAGAAGGTAGCACCACTGCTTCCTCATAGGATGCACATGCTCAGAAAAGCTAGGAAGACTTGAGCCTGACGAGCTCCTGAGATCAAGTGTGCTTGTTTCCTGTCCAGTAGTTCCAACTTTGAAATGACCATAAATGTCCTCACTACCTTTCACCTGTGAGTTAAGGAAAAATGTGCTGCTGTTCTCTATTAAAATACTGCATTTTTAACCTAATTTGGTTAATTTTAGTATTAAAACGATGGAAATGGTGAAAACCAAGTGGGATCATTTTGGCAGTAATTTTGAGACCCTGTCCATCTGGATAACTGAGAAAGAAAATGAACTCAATGCCTTGGAAACTTCGCCATCTGCCATGGACATGCAAATCAGCCAAATTAAGGTGACCTGCTCACACGTTACCTTTATGATCTGTGTCTAGCTTTTAAGAACTCCTTTCTTACATTTATATCATCAAAAGATATTTGGTCCTGGAAAAGATATTTTATTGCTATGTGACCCTATTAAAATTAAATTCACACAAAATACCAATCTAAAAGGTCTTGATTGATACTGGGTAACACTCTATAGATGGAATTGTGTATTAATATTGTCTTATTTATGCATTCAAAGTCAATATTGTGTGCAATATCATTAAAATATTTTATGGTTGCATCATTCTTTTCCTTGATTTTGAATTAACCCCTATGGAGTGCTCTCTTGATTCATTTATACAACATGATATGTTTTCATCATCTACGACTGTCCTGTATAAGAACCATGACAAATACCTACAAGTATTAGTGGTGTTTACCCTCACCAACCACAAGATGGAGCTCGAAAAGTTGCTTTCCATAGGTGAAGCCAGGAGAATTGATTGGTCTATAGTTTTGGTTTATGACCTTGGGGCATGTAAAAGGATGTTCTGATGGGTTAGCTCTCCAGCCTCCAAAATAACCATGTGGATAGATTCATTCATAGATTCCATTGTCTGTTTCACTCACATAGTTTAAGAATTGAGCTCACAGTGTTCATCTATCTCTTTTATACAATTTCACACTACACATTTTCAAACTTCAGCCACTTCTTTTCCTAGCTCTGTTCATTTTTTTTTTTTTGGAATGGGAAAACCCTTTGCCATTTCATTCTATTAAATATAGTAAAATAAACACCAAGGTGAGGAAACATTTCCCAGTATGACTCAGAACCAGTTATGACCATGTGCAGAGTGGGAGGGTGCAGTGTTGCACAGCTAAAATTCCATGCTGTGCTGAGCCTTGTTGCTCATCACACATCTTTTGTGATCAGGGACACATGGAGTGGGGTGTGCACTGTCTGCTCTGGCCTCTGTGGAGTACAAGGGAAAATAGATGCTAAGTCCTTAAAGAATAGTTGTGAAATATTTTAATCTTTAAAACTCTTTTAAATATCATTTAATCATTTTCACTAAGTTCTACGAAAAAGAGAATAGCATCTATAGATAGTTTTGTCTCAAAAATATCTTCCAAGAATTAATATTCACCTTTTAACTTATCTCATCCACTCACTAGTTCATTTACTACTATTTTAAGATTTATTCCAGAGCTTCTGGAATATAACAATCATCAAATGTCATCTCATTGTTATTCTTCAGGAAAACTATGATTGCATATTTTATTGTTAAATATATAAATATTTACTATGAGTTTCTTTACTATCAGACTAGAACAGCATTTTGAAAAATGATCTAAAACATATTAAATAAATATGAATGCCAAGAAAAAGATACTTGTTGGAAATAAGCAATGATAATGTAGAATTCAGCGGAATTTGTTCTAATAGGTCATGTTCTATTTGTAAACAGAATACTCATTACAGGAAATATATGGTAACATTTATAAGAATTTTCTTACCTTAAATCAATTTTAGGATTAGAATTAATGAATTATTTGCATTCTTATAAAGATAGATACTCTAAGCCCATCTTTGCTTGTCATTGCATGTATTCCAAATTGACATGGATAACTGAGAAGAACATATGCTGGATTCCTCTTCAAGCATCTTTTTCTCTTGGATGGGATTCATTTTTACCACAATCCAATAGTTTGATTGTGTGGCTCGTATTTAAGAATTTGTTGATGACACTTATTAGCCTAAGAACTAAGAGCTTTGTTTTTAATTATGATTGTTTAACTGATGTGCACAAACACCTACAATAATTAATAATATAATCAATACAAAAGGAAGCAAGACTGTATTCATACCCAAACAACAAATATCTATCAGACACACCACTGTAGTCATGCACATGAAAAATAAAAATCAGTAAGAGATACAGACCTCAAACTTAATCTGATGTAAGTTATTTCTGATTCTCTCAACTAGACAAAAGTAACAAATTTGGTTTCTCCAGGGTAATAGTATTTTTTATCTAAATTATTTGAAACTGAAACTTGAATGAATTTTTGGCATTATTTTGATTGAATGATTTGGCCCTTTTTTAGGGAAATAATTTTCATTTTCTTATACATAAATAATCCTCTGTGTTTTTGAGACACACACATATACACACACATCCTCAGTAGCTATCAGTGATTTTCATGCATTGCCAAATATATAAAATATCCTTTCTGCTCCAAATTAAATTGAAAGTATGTGGATTGTTTTTTCCTGTAAAGTCCGTAGCTAATGAAGAAAGCACTGGAGATCACCAGCACCAGCACCCCATGGAAAATTGTTAGAAATTAAAAGTCTTGGGCCTCACCTTAGAAAGAGTGGGTCTGACCCCCAGGAATGGGGTACAAGTGTTCCAATACGTTCTGTATTTGGAAATGACTGGCATAAAAAATAAATGTCAAATCAGAAACACTTTGTGTAATCAGAAACACTTTGAGCTTGGTAAAATATGACTCAATTACATTTTAGAAACATCAGTATTTGTATTCTTGTGTGTTCCTGAGAAAACATGGCTTCCCCAGATCAACTGGTTAAAATGCTTGATTGGTAAGGAAAGTAGACAAGTTTCTGTATCTTTGAGATATAAGAGATATAGGGACATCTTTTTGCTTCTTTTGTTACAAAAAGGAGTAGCTATTTCTCTTTATTTTCCATCCAGTGAGCACAACCTCCATTGTTTGCATTTTATAGATGTTGTCTGTGTGTCTGTTCTTCCCCAGTAAGGCCAGAAAACAACATGGTGTTTGTTTATAGCTGCTTTCCAACCATTCAAGTATGTTTAGATGTCAGTTAAGGAAATTCTCCTCATTTTCTCTCTGCAGATAATTACATCATTTCAGGAAGGCGAGATTACTCAGTCCACATTGTCATTTTTCTTGTTTTAAATATTAGGTCACAATTCGGGAAATAGAAAGTAAGATCAGCAGCATTACAGGATTAGAAGATGAGGCTCAGTCTTTTGCTCAATTTATTACCACTGGAGAAGCTGCTCGAATCAAAGCCAAGTTGACACAAGTAAGAAGATACTGGGAAGAACTCCGAGAGCATGCACAATGCCTGGAAGGAACAATCTTGGGGCATTTATCTCAGCAGCAAATGTTTGAAGAGAATCTTAGAAAGGTAAGAATTGGTCTGTGCATGCCCAAGTTATAAATTTCACATGTGTTTACAGAGAAATGTAATAAATTGCCCACAAATAGTGGTATAAGGAAAAGAAACATTGCCAACCATCTACCAAATTGTCAGTGATAACTAACTTCATAATTATTTATATGGTATTTTTTTGAGGGGGGATATAAGAATGCCATTATATATTGTGATAATTCTTAATAATTTTTCTTTCAAACAATGGGACACACTCGCTTTAGATTTTTTTAAAAAAATCATTGAAAGCTATCCAATAAAAGGTAGGGATGCTACTTTGTCAGAAGCTTTTCTGCCTTGATGTGTATTTTTCCCATCATTATTTTTATGTCACTATTTTAGATTCAACAGTCTCTGTCTGAATTTAAAGACAGACTTGATTCTCCAATTAAAATATGTTCTTCAGCTACAGAAACATACAAAGTTCTCCAAGAACAGATGGTAAGAATGTGCTTCCATATTTCTGCTTATACATCCACTCAAAAAATTGGTAACTCCTATTTGAAAAGAAAACAGAGTAAATGTTTTTATGAAAGTGAAAATTGGAAATATTTTGATGCTAATTAAGAAACTACATAGATCAAATATACTCCACATAACACAGGACATGTAAATATGCAAATAAGTTTTCACTATCACTATATTTTAAAGGAGCATTCATTTAAATATGTATTTCTCTCTTTTCATTAGAACATGTGATGTGTTCTAATTGCAGGTGTTATAGATCCTTTTATCTCTTGCCAGCATTATAAAAATTAAATGTCCAAGAAAAAATACATACATAGCAGACTTCACATTTTAAACCATTGCATTCAGATGTGCAGACTTTCTCTTCTCTGACCTGTTTCAAGGACTGGCTTTTTAATTTGGTCCCTGAATCATTACCAGTCTTTGGCAAGACAACAACCAGATGGCTCTGGCAGAATTTATAGAGAGGAACAAGAAGGGTCATACACAAAGAAATACTAAGAAACATGTTAACTAATAAACAAAACCAGAGATATTGTCCCTATTTCATGTGCCTGTGTACATATATGTCCCTTAATATGGGGGAGAGGGCTGCAATGACAGAAAGCCAAGAAGACACATTGATGAAGGCACACTTAGAAAGAATAGTAAAATTTATATCTTTTAAATATTTACAGTGAGAATGCATTTTTATCATTTATGTAATTTTTTACAACACAAAAAATGAGGAAAAGTAGGAAAATCCAATATGATAAAATTATTTTAATATTCAACTAATTTTGTAGTAGAGTGGCAAAGAAGATAACATTCTATTTTTTTCTAATATTTAGATTCCAGAAGAAAATACTTAAAAGCAAGTTGCTTTTTCTCTGTCTTGATTCTCTAATCTACAAAATGGGAGATAATGAAAAAAATACCTCCTAGTGCCCGTATGAAGAGTAAACAAATTAACACTCGTAATGTGCATAGCATAATACTTGCCATCTTCTGGGGGTCATCATCATTATTGTATTATCATCATTGTTGTCGTTGTCATCGTCTTTGTCATCTTTGACTCCTAACAACAGCTACTTTGGTCACAAATCTTTCTAGATATTTGTTCTGGATACGATAGTACATGACATGTGATGTTTGTAAGTTGAGAATCAGATTTTTAATCCTCATATATTTAGCATAAAATGAACAATAATTTTCACAGTTGTCTGAATTTATTGAGAGAAATTTGAAGGTATTCAGATGTACATCAGTACATTCTCAACTGGGGACAGTCTCTGTCTCATTTTTGATTTCTGCATCCATGGAGTAAGTTTCTCCTCGTTCTCACTGTGTCCTGCTGCAAATCATGGCAGAAACACCTTTTAGTACCATCACTGTGTATTATGGCTGAAGGGAAGATATTTCATGATGATGGGTCTTTAAGAAAAACATAGGTCTCATTGTTTATCCATGCTTTGGTCGTATACCAGTCTTCCCTCATCCAGTTTTGCTTCCTTAAATTTCAATTACCTGTGGTCAATCCCAGATTAAAAACACCAAATGAAAAAATCCAGAAATAAGTAATTCAGACAGTTTAGATAACTTTTATTATAGTGTATTGTTAATTGTTCTATTTTGTTATTAGTTGTTGTCTTTTACTGTGCCTAGTTATAAATTCAACTTTGCATAGGTACACAGGGACTGATACAGTCTGTGGCTTCAGGCATCCACAAATCCTCTTGGAACCTAACTCCCCCTGTAACCAAGAGGCCCTTCAGTATTGCCTTTGCACTCTCCTTAGGACCTGTGTCAGGCGCTGGAGTCTCTGAGCAGCACGATCGGCACCTTCTCAGCCAGTGCCCGGAAGGTGGTGAGCAGAGACTCCTGCATCCAGGAGGCTGCAGCCATACAGCAGCAGTATGAGGGCACACTAAGGAGGGCCAAAGAGAGACAGACTGTGCTGGAGGACCTGCTGGCCCACTGGCAGAGGTGAGCAGTGTTCTCTCTTAAATTACTGCCTCTATTAAATGGGAAACTCTGGACTATTCCTGTAATCATCGCAGTTGTAAACTACACGACCTGCGAATCTGTTATGGGGAGATCGTGATCTGCTTGGTAAGATGAAGAAAGTGGAGAGCATGTATGTGAATCTGTACACATTGATGTAATCACATGTACAGGTACACACATAAAAATGAATGGAGTGTTGCACCTTCACATCTAGAACGACACGATGAACACTCTTATCATGTATAATGGTTCACACTAGACCCTCTACCCTGAGAAAGGTTATGTTCTCACATGATCATTTTGGATGAATTTGTTTCTTTTCTCTGCTTTCTTCAGGCTACAAAAAGAACTGTCATCCTTTTTGACCTGGTTAGAACGGTGTGAGGCCATAGCCAGTTCCCCAGAAATGGACATTTCTGCAGACAGAGTCAAAGTGGAAGGCGAACTTCAGTTGATACAGGCAAGTTCAAGGAAGTGTGAGAAAGGAAAATGGAATGCTTTTGCTATGGTTGCATTGTTTTGTAAAAATTAATTAAATAATTAATCCTCTGACCCACTTAACTCTTTGCTTTGGTTTTGTGATTCCTGAAACCATCCTTTGATATCAAGGTGTCCTAGAAAGAGAACAAGCCTGATCTGAGAGATAAAGGAATGAAGAAGAAGAACTTTGTGATAACTTATGTCTATGGCGTGTTAGAAAGTCCTGAAGCAACCAGCCAAGTGTTGTAGCACAGGCCTGTAATCTCAGTCCTCAGGAGGTAGAGGCAAGAGGATCCAAAACTTGAGGCCACCATGGCCTCAAGCTAGACTGGGCTATGAGACTGTCTCAAAAACAACAACAACAAAAACCCAAACAATTCCTGTGACATGATGTTGGCATTTGAATAAAACTGATCTGGCAGGGGAGTTGAGAGGAAAGGCAGAAATAAAGATGAAACAAGGTTGGCCATCATTTTGTCCCTGAACTGGCAGTAGGTATAATCGCTCCACTTTTGTAATAATATGAATTTTTGGTTATAAAGTACTTTTTAAGAAAGAAGTAATATAACATAGAAAGAAATCAATAGTGATTATTATTTTCAAGCAAGATAGAAAAAATGAATGAGCACAAATACAGGTTACAGAAAGACAAGAAGATTAAAACAAAAACCTTTTAATCTAAAAGAAAACTTTAAGTATTATTGTAGCCATAGACAATATTATTGATCAATGACTTGCTTGAAGTGATGTTATTTGTGCTATAAAATTCAATAGGCAAATTGCTTCCGAAAAGAGATTTATTGTATTACAGGTTTATACCTCAGCTGTCTAGAATAGGTGTAAGAGTTTTCATTTCATAATTGCTTCTCTTAATCTCCACCAGAGGTCGCTTAGCATCTAAACTACTGCCCATTTCAGATTTTCTTCCTCCTTGACAAGGGGCTCCATTCCCCTGCTTCTCCAGCCTTGCCACTTTGCCAGACCCATGAATCTTCCACGAAGTCCCTTTCCAGAAATCTACAGTGACTATCCTGAGGACAAACAGCACCATCTGCTTCCTGTCCTCTTAGAAACACATGTGAGGTGGGCCAGTAGGGGAAGACACACCTCCTTTCCATAAAAACAACAAATAGGCACTGACTCCTGTGTGCCTCTATGTGGAAGCTAACTGCCATATGAGTGAGAGGACTGGAGGGGCTGCAGGCTTCTGTCACTCCCGTGTCCACACAGTGTGTCCTTCCCTGAGCTGTGCCTCCACTGTGGGGTTACTGCAATGTGCACATTCCTGCCTCCTGGTCTAACGTCCTGTGCTGCTTCTTCTCTGTGTCCTCCTCAGCATAAGTCCCAGTTCTGCTTCAGAGTCTTTCTTGTCATCCATAGGCTGGGAACCCCTTCCTCTGATGTGTCAGCAATTTTGCCAGTATCCCAGATAGGTGCTCATTAGAAAAGGAAAGAATACATTTTGATAAGCATTTACACATTTTGATGCTTCTCCTAGCATCTCACTTAGCACCTATCTCTTACTAGATAAGAACCAAAACGTTTAGGCACAGTCACAGCGCCTAAGAGATTCATTGCTTGATACAGTTAAAAAGAAAAAGTAGTTCTGTTGCATGCAAGTAAAATGAAGCACCCTTAAATCCCCCCTGCCCCCTCCCCCAGTTTGGCATAATATAATCTCTAAACAGAGACTGAGGGAAAGAGAGAGAAAGAGAGAGAGAGAGAGAGAGAGAGAGAGAGAGAGAGAGAGAGAATGACCGTATTTCCAGTACCTAGAATTGTGCCTCTGCTATTGTTAGACCACATTAATTATTTTCTACAATAGTCTGTCTTTGAGTCTCTTCACCTACTCAGTTTCTGCATCTTAAAGAAATTCATAGCTTCCAAATTTGCCTAATTTATAGCCGAGATTCCAATAAAGTCATCCAGGTTTCAGGAGCATTGAAATTTTCATTAAAGGTAAGCTAGATCCATTGCTAAATCAAGTAACAAAAACTCTTCTGCCCAATGGCCTTCATTGTGCAGGAATGCAAAGCCTTCGGACACAGCTACTTGCCCTGCATGGCCCTTCCACTGGGTGAGGTCTGTTATGTGTTCTGCTTTCCTCAGGCACTGCAAACTGAAGTTGTGTCACAGGCATCCATCTACAGCAACCTTCTGCAGTTGAAGGAATCCCTGTTCTCAGTAGCCTCCAAGGAGGATGTGAAAATGGTGAAGCTACATTTGGAGCAGTTGGACGAGAGGTGGAGAGACTTACCACAGATGGTTAGCAAAAGGTTGGTTCTAGAAAGCCTTCTGAGGTTGGTGATTTATTTGTAAAGGGTGAGCTGTGTTTTTAAAGGTAAACTGATTTCAGGAAGCATAGTTTTGTTTACTTTTATTTAACTCAGCTGTTCAGGGAATAATTATGAAGAGGAAAAAGTGGTCATTTTTTTTAAATCAAGGTCTTCAAAAATGAGCATCGCTGCAGAACCTTAACTCAAAACTTCAGTATTACAATCAGAGCAAATGATTAAACCAGGTGAAATTTGTTGAAGAGAGTAGGGTTGCTAATGTTTGTATTGTTTATTGTGTGCAGGAGAAAAGCGGTCACTAAAACTCTGCCTTACATGGTATTTCTCAACCAGAGGCATTATAGATCTGCTGCCCTACTTCACTCCAACAGAGATCTTTGGAAAGAGCAAGGGAAATTTTTAATATATTAAATGGAGGCAAACATAGATTCAATAATAATTAGCTTTATAATTGGCATGTTTATCTTTCTAATTAAAAAGAGATCTTTTCCCTTTAAAGTGATATTGATTACCAATATAGTGCTGGATGAGCCTTTAACCTCTCTGATCATTTTAAAGTTCATTCATTCAGTAAATATTTATTGGGCTTCTGAAATGAGTAGAGCACTCTTCTGTGTGCTGGGGATCACTCCCCACTTTCCTGGAGCTGGATGATTATTCCATTGTTTGTTATTTCAGTTATTCAATCAATCAATGATTGTGTTTTGCTGAGTGTCAAGCACCACATCAATACCAGAGCCATAAAAATACCAAAAACCTGACTTCAGGAATTTTACAGATCAGTGTGGGAATAACACAGAAAGCAATGAGTGTAGGAACAAAAACAAAAGGGCACAGGGAATTGTAGGAACAAAAGCAAAATAAAGAGGGTATTTGAATGAGTTCAAGAAGAGCCAACAGAAAGATTTGATGCCAACTCTTGAAAGATGAACAATTTTCCTTAAAACAGCAGGATCCGCCTTCTGCCTAGCTCTCAAAGGAAAAGTGAAGGACTTTTAAAGTGACACAAAGCATTCAAAAGACAACTTATGCTTGTGAGAATAATGCGTGGGTGATTTTACAAGGATTAAAATGTGAAAGTCAATTTAAACAGTTTAACTCTAGTACAAATCATTATAATGAATATTAGTATTTGACCAAGGTTATTACTTTAATATCAGTTGTGGATGCTGATCTCCAATCCCCATTATTAATCATCTAATTTCTTTACTGCACAAGCATCAATTGATTCCTTGTTATATTCTGGCCCCTTTCCAAGTGCTTGGGTTACAGTAGTTAGCAAGACAAATAAAATCTTTGATTATGGGGAGTAGGGCAAGAAGGGGCTAGAGAGGTAAATACATAATTTAAAAATTAATGACTGTTTCAAGTGGTATTAAGTATTATAAAGATAACAAAATAAGGTAGGGACCAAAGAAAGGGTAGGGCATCTTTACACTGGATGGTCACGTGAGGTTTCTCTGGGGAGTAGGACCTGATTAAGATTAGAGTGCTGTGACAGAATTAGGACCAGGCTGCTCTGGGGACAGGACACACAGGCAGAGCAAGCAAAACAGGCAAGGGCTGTAAGACAGAAGTGGGAGTGTGGGGCAGAGCTGTATCAGATGAGGCCAGAGAAGTAGATCATGCAGGGGTTTGCCTTCCTCAGTGCAGCAGGAAACTGCACAGTGTTGAAGCATGACAGGGGCTGCCCTGATCCCATGAAATCATGCCTGGCTGTAATCTAAGAGGGATGGTAGGGAGGCAGAGGTAGCAGGAAGGAGGCCAGGCAAGAGATGAAGAGATTTGGACTGTGGTGTGGGGGCAGGGAGAATTGAGGAGAAGAGCACAGGATGGTGCATATGGTGGAAGGGCTGCTCACAGGATGGGCGTAGATCAGATAGGGTGAGGTAGTGGAGAAGAGATGGACAGAGGAAGAGGCGTTCCTAGGACCGTAGGGGTGGATGATGGTGATGTTAACTGAGATGGGAAATTGTGAGAAAACAGGGATTAGGGGTTTGGAAATATCTGCTGTCATATGGACAGCTGGGGTAAGCTCCACTCTCAAGGTGCATCATTGACCCTTTCTGTTCACCAGTGGGACGTGTTCACTGTAACACCATCTCCCCTCCCTGCAGGATGAGTTTTCTTCAGTCTGTGGTGGCTGAGCACCAGCGATTTGATGAGCTGCTGCTTTCTTTTTCTGTCTGGATTAAGCTGTTTCTCAGTGAGTTACAAACTACCTCTGAGATAAGCTTAATGGATCACCAAGTGGCCCTTACCCGGCACAAGGTAAAGTGGGTTCTTTTAAGATGGAAGAAAGACTTATTTGGAAAAGAGAGTTCTTGAATTACAGAGGGATGCAATATTTTAAAATACACTTGATGGCAATTTAACTTTTAGTCACATGAAAATGGTTTAATCATTGAACATATGGGTCCAGCCAATGTGTTACACAGATAAATTAAGCAGATAAAACCACTTTGGAGAGTCAGGTGCACGCCTGTAATCCCAGAACTCAGGAGGCTAAGGCAGGAGGAATGAGTATTGGAGGCCACCCTGGGCTATAAGGAAAGCCCTGTCTCAAAACAAAAAAGCAAACAAGCCAACAAAAAACTTCAGATAAAATAGGTAAGCACAATAAGAAACTCTTTCCTCACAGTGGAGCAAATGAGTTCAAGCATAAAGTAAAGAATGGAAATTTTTAAGCTTTCTAGTTTTTCTGTTCCAATTCTGAAAACTAATGTGAATTCCAGTGCTTTAGCAATACAGTTTTTATGAGTTACTATCTGGCTTGAAAGTGAGTGAAAACTTATGACTTACTTCCCTTATTTGTAAATTATGCATATTATATATCCTGGCACCAAAAACATTTAAAAATCAGATATTGGTCCTCAAGCATCAAGATGGTGGAGAAAAGGTATCTAATAAGACTATAAAAATATTTATATTTATAGCCAGTGTTCATTCTCTGTTGGATTTGCTAGCTGGCTTTACAAAAGGAGAAGCAAGCTGTCCTTTCTTCAGGACAGAAGGCAGTTTTGCATTTTGGAGAAAGACACTACCAAAGTTGTCTCCTACCCATCCCCCCAAACCCCCCACCCAAAAGAGCCTTGAGAGACAGGTGCTGTCTTTAGCATGACTGTGTTTCAAAGTGATGACTCCCAGGTCCTAGAGAAAGACAATCCTGAGTTGTACAATTGTCCAGCGACTTTAAAAATTGACATCTTAAAGAGGCAGGGCCAAGTTATTTAAAGTAAATGTTCTAAAAAATAGGAAGAAGCTGTATAAAGTTGAGAAGCTGAGCTCAGGGCATCTCTCAGGCTATTTTTGGTCAAGATTAAAATAGGTGATAATTTCTGTTTCATAGGAGCCATGCTGAGATTTTTGTGCTGGATCTTAAACATGGTTTATTGTGAGCTGGTCAAATTTCTTATACAGTAATTCAGATAAAATGCAACTTCTGGTTTGAAACTAATTAAATCAGTGTGTATTATATGACATATACAGATGAGCAAAATGAGACATTGTATAAATGTTTCTGGAAGAGTCACTGCAGATGAGTTTTAAATCCTAAGCTATCTGTGCACTTAAAATGTATCTCGCCATCACAAACCCTGCTGTCTATCAGCGTCCTTGACTGTAGTAAACCTGAGGAATCAAAAACTCTCTTCTCTCTAGGACCATGTGGCACAAATAGAGAACAAAAAAGAAGAATTGCAGAGTCTGCAGGCCCACTTAGCAAAGCTGGGTTCTCTGGGCCGAGCTGAGCACCTCTACCTCCTCCAGGGCAAGGCAGAGGACTGCTTCCAGCTCTTTCAGGAGGCCCACCAGGTGGTGGAGAGGCGGCAGCTCGCCCTATCCCAGTTGGCACAGTTCCTCCAGAGCCACGCCTCACTGTCTGGGGTTCTCCATCAGCTGAGGCAAACGGTAGAATCAACCAGCAGCATGAATAAGAAGCAGTCAGACTTGCTAGAAAAGGACCTCAGTGACACCATGCAAGATGTGAAGACACTAGAATCTACTGCCATCAGTCTCGATGGCATCCTTACCAAAGCCCAGTACCATCTGAAAGATGGGAGCACAGAGCAGAGGACTTCCTGCAGAGCTGCGGCTGATCAGCTCTGTTCAGAAGTAGAGCGGATCCAGAACCTTTTGGGAACCAAGCAGAGTGAGGCAGATGCTCTGGCAGTATTGAAAAAAGCATTCCAAGACCAGAAAGAGGAGTTGCTGAAAAGCATCGAGGACATTGAAGAAAGGACGGACAGAGAGAGACTGAAAGAACCCACCCGCCAAGCACTACAGCAGAGGTACAGGAAACAGGGAACGGGGAAGCCCAGCCGTCTCTTCTATTTATTCCTTTTGGAATCAACCTTTGTGGAAAGCTTTAATAGCACCATATGTAACAACCTCTTTCGTTCTTCTTTCTTTCTTTCTTTCTTTTTTTACCATTTTGAAAATAGAATAAATGACTAATTTAACACTTGAGAAGTATGAAAATTCCTTTGACTTCCTTAGAATTATTGTTCTTAGAAAGGATAATGTATGAACCCCTCTGACATCTTCCCTCTGTGCTAATGGATCACATCACATATTTGTAAACTATTTCTTACCGATGGGGAAAGGGGATACATCTTGTGTCACAAGAGTGCAGGCAGAGATCCAAGTAGATGTGTGGTTCTGGTGGTAAAAGTATTAGAGAATTCCTCCCTCGAGGGAAGCAAGGTTGTTGTCAGGGAGTAGACAACAGATGTCAGACAAGGGAAAATGGGGTGAAATCGTTTTCTCTTGTAGAGAGATGCTTAGCAAGGTGACAAGTGGCCATCTGAAAGCTAGGTTCACTTATTTAAACCAAAACCAGTCAGTTTGGCAGAATGGCTCTCCACACTTACTTTTAACTGTTGTCTAGATGTGTGCAGAAGGCAGAGAAGAGGGTTTAAATGGAGTTGGGATTTTTATCTGATGAGTTCAACAGAGCAGCAGAGGGGTCAAGTTCCCTTAATAAATTTGATAACTGATTTTCCCCAATACTGTAGCCTTAATTTCAATCTGCTTTTTCCTGCTTCTTTTTCTTTTTTCTTTTGTGGGGGTGGGGGTGGGGCTGGGGTTTGAACTCAGAGCTTCGTGCTTGCAAAGCAGGCTCTCTACCATTTGAGCCACACCTTCAGTCCATTTTGCTCTGGTTATTTTGAAGATGGGCTCTTGCAAACTGTTTGTTTGGGTTGGCATCAAACTGCGATCCTCCTGATCTCAGCCTCCCTAGTAACTAGGATTACAGGCATGAGCCCCTGTGCCCAGCTTCTTTTACCTTCTTAACTGAACGTTGTCCTCATTCATGTCCTCAGGCCCACTTTTGGGCTTTAGGGTCAGAGAAACAGTTGACATGCATTCATACCAAAGTGTCCATACTTGATAAGGATTGTGTTGTCCCTGCCAGCATGGTTGTCATCTGTCCCCTTTTAATCAGAATCAGACATGAAGTCATTTGGTGACAATGAAGTTTATATTGGAGTGACAGACTGGGCTGCTGAGGTCACACTCCTCATGCCCTCATGGACAATAAGCCACTGAACTAGTCTAGCAAATTTACAAAAGGGAATGAAATATGGAAGTAAAAATAATGCCTGATGTGGCTTACCCAGGAAGTCAGCAGCAGCCCTGGTGCCACAGGGCTATGTGGCCCCTCTGGCCAGCTAGGGGAGAGCAGATAGAACATCTTGAAACTGCTGGAGAAGGCCCAGGCTGGGACCAGAGGCCCGCTCAGTACTGCAAACACTGAGCTCATGAAAAGCATAGAAATATAGGCTGAGAAAATGTTGCAATGACCAATGGGTTTATTAAATCCCAGCCATACTGGAATTCCCTGTGCTGCCATGGGCAAATCCTCTATTCTTTAGGGCAAGAATAATGATGACACTTGACTGTGGCCACTTCGTTTAGGAATAAAATGGGGTAGTGTATGTGCACTTACTTTACACACTACAGCACAGAACCAAAATGCAAGGATGAGTCAGTGCTTGCATGTGTGGCCATTTTTTAGAGATGCTCAAATATTTATATATGAGACAAAAGTAGATGTTTTCCACAGAGCTTAGTAAAGCTATTTTCATTTTGAATGAAACATATAATTATTTATATTTCATAAAAATACTGGACTTCATAGTTCAGAAGGATTTCTTATAAATGACCAAGCCATAAGAATTTACCTCCTTGAATTACCACAGTTCTCATGCCTGGAATCCCAACTACTTGTGAGGCAGAGATCAGGAGGATCATTGTTCAAGCCCAACCTGGGCAAAAAAATTGGTGAGGCCCCATTTAACCAATAAGCTGGGAGTGTTGACATGGGCCTGCCGTCCCAGCTACATAAGAGATCACAGGTAGTAGGATTGCAATCTTAGGTCAGCATTCTGAGGCTGTCTTAGGGCAAAAACATGAGTCCGTACTTGAAAATTAAAGCAAAGAGGGCTGGCGGTGTAGCTTGAGTGGTAAAGTGCTTGCCTAACAAACATGAGGTTCTTAGTTCAAATCCCAGTGCTAACAACAAAAAAAAGTCACCTACTTGGCCTATAAAGTTTATCTTTGTCTTAAAAGTCTTCATACCATCAAAGCAAAGGAGAAAGAGAATACATGCTTAATAGAAGGTTGAGACTGAACAAGTGAGTAGAAGAAATGACTTTCAACATATTAGAGGTACAGTTTGAGTCATTCTACAAAATTAATTTGACAACTATCTTCATCCATTGATATACATTAATTTAATTGCTGTGTTAAACATTTTCCTAGCTATCTTGATGTGTCTTCTGGACTCACATGCATATGAGGAAATATAGTAAATTTCTCCTACCACAACATTTTAATTCACAGGCTGAGAGTGTTCAATCAGCTAGAAGATGAGTTGAATTCTCACGAGCATGAACTATGTTGGTTGAAAGACAAAGCCAAACAAATTGCCCAGAAAGATGTGGCTTTTGCACCAGAAGTGGACAGGGAGATCAATCGCTTAGAAGTCACCTGGGATGACACCAAGAAACTAATTCATGAAAAGTAAGTCAGAAACATCCTGTCTTGTTTTTAAGACTTCCTGCTAATTTTGTGGCATTTTTATTAAGCATTCTCCTAGATTGTGATGTCTTGAGATTGCACAGTATTTAGTTATAAGAATGTGTCAGAATTTACTCCATTATTGATTTTTAACATTTGGATTACCTCTTTCTTTTGCTTGTAAATAATAGGATGAATAGTATCATTTTACTAATCCTAGTGTACACACAACTGTTCCTATGGGAAAGCTCCTAGATATGAAAAGTTGTTACATTGACTAGTAAGAGAAGAAGCTCATGTGCATTTTAATTACTGAGCTGAGTTTCTGCTTGCTTTGTTTTGTGGTTGCTTTTTCTTGCCCCCAACATATACAATTATGAAGTAATTAAAAAACAGCATAAAAAAGATATTTTAAAAAGCAAAATATTTGGGTGACTCATCTATGTAGGCTTGATGTGGAGAACATTTTTAACATTAGAATTAAGCAGAATTATTTTGACTTCAGCAGGGAAAAGTATGATTTTCTCTGGGTTCCAACATCCATCTGTGACCACATTCATGACGTGATTCAGCAGGTCCAATGACAGGGAAGTCGTCCCTTTCCTAACACGTGACACTAAATTATATGTTTCCTTTAATCATTGCAGCCAGGGGCAGTGCTGTGGACTTATTGACTTAATGAGGGAATATCAGAACTTGAAGTCAGTGGTGTCTAAAGTCCTAGAAGATGCCAGAAGTGTCATTGGAACTAGAACTACTATAAAAGATCAGGAAGACCTTAAATGGGCTTTTTCCAAGGTAAAGTTCAAAATGCACTTATTTTAAAAGACTAGCATATTTGTTTTTGTTCCCTTGCACAATTCTTCCTGCCAGTACATTTAGATGTGGGTGATACCTGCTAACAACTCAATTTATTTTCTATACTGATTTCCTAGAATTTCACACACAGCTAATTAGCATCATTAATTTTTGCATAAGGTCAACCGTAATATAAATTTCTCAGAGGCAAATGACTTTAAACTCTTAGCACTGATTATTTTTCTAATTAAGAAAACATTTATGTCTGCAGCATGACACTGTCAAGAACGAAATGGATTGTAAACAGAAGGAGCTGGACAGTTTTACCAGCAAAGGCAAGCACCTGTTATCTGAGCTGAAAAAACTCCACAGTGGTGACTTCAAGTTGGTGAAAACAGACATGGAAAGTACCGTGGACAAGTGGCTAGATGTAAGCCCACCTTAAATGGCGACATTTCTCCGTCAAACGATTATTGAGGGATGTGAATTCCACTTTGAACTGTCAATGCTGAGTGCAAAATGATATTCTGAAGAAAAATAGTGTTCATATAAGTTTAAAAATAGTAAAAGAATTATTTTCATTCTGCTGAAGCTTATTGGCACATTTTTGGAATGTCACTTGACAGCTTCAATTACAAATTGAACTATAAATGCAAATTACAACTATAAATGTTTTTCTTTGCAAAGCTCTGGAATTATGGATAAAAATTGGATAATTTATAAACATTCTACAGACTATTGAACCATAAACTCTAACAATAAAAGTAATAAGGCTACAGTTTTCCATTGAAAAGCATTGGACTTGTAGCTTACATCCTTGGGTTCTAGTTCTTGGAGTTTATATCCTTGTGTTTTAGTTCTTGCTTTTTCATTTACCTGCTCTGTGGCCACAGAACAAGTCCCTTCCTCTTCTTGAACCTCAATCCATAACTGGTTTATCTATCTAGCCATTCAAAAATCCAGAGATTCTATTTCCCCTCATTATCAATGCCTAGGTTCAGGTTTAACCTCCAGTGGATTCCCTTACTTAGTAAGCTAAAGTTAGGCTTTAATTCTTATATAATATAATCATATAATTTGAGGACTTCAGAAATCCCTGCATGTTTCCTCTTTTTAAAGACCATTACTATAGGAAGAGTGTTAAGTAATGACTTTAGGTATACAAAGTTGGTTGCTGTCTTATGTGTTTTCTTATATTATAAATATACTCAGATGTAATTAATGCTCATCCTTATGCCTGAGCATTACAAATACAAGTGCTCACTGTGCTACTTTGAAAAATAAGTATGGGATTGCCCTGCATGGACCTCAGTCCTGTAGAATTCAACTTGATTGTGAGTGATTATTGGTATAGGCTCCAGTAGACTTCTTGTCTTTAGTATCGCAATTTACAAATGAAAATCTAATATATCAGAAAAGCAAATGACTCTCCCGATGACAGAAACAGTTCCTGTGTTGGTTAATATTTACACAAATCAGGTGTGCTAATTAGCTTACAATAATTTTTGTGAAAACTTTTCAGTCAGAGTATAATTTTCTAAATAAGAAAGGTTTGGTAGTGGAATAAGGATTTAAAAACCTAATGACATGACTTTTATTTTCTATCCTAGGTCTCAGAGAAGATTGAAGAAAATATGGACAGGCTGAGAGTAAGCCTGTCCATTTGGGATGACATCCTTTCAAGTAAAGATGAAATTGACGGATGGTCAAACAACTCTCTTCCACAGCTGACTGAAAACATCAGCAACCTGGACAACAGCCTCAAAGTTGAAGAATTCCTTAAAGAATTTGAGGTAATGGAATTATATTCATCCATAGAGAAGAATGAAACACTGGGTGAAGTGGCTCATGCCTTTAATCCCAGCTATTCAGGAGGAGGAGGTAGGAGAATATAGTCCAACTCTTGCCCAAATATAAGCTCGAGACCCTATCTGAAAAACAAACTGTAGCAAAAAGGTCTAGGAGCATGGCACAAGGGGTAGAGGGCTTTCCTAGCAAAACAAAAAAAAAAAAGGAGGAAGAGGAGGGAAATCATGTCATTTCAGGACAATGGATAGAACCAGAGATCAACATGTTGAGTGAAATAAATCAGATTCAGAAAGGCAAATATCTCATGTTCTCTCTCATGTGGAATCTAGGAAAACAAGTAGAAGTAGGACTTATTTGGGAAAAGGAAAGGATTCAGGGTTGGGAGGATAAGTGAGGGAAATAAGAAAAACCTGAGCGCTGAACTTGAAACAAAAAGAATTTGAGGCAAACCGACTCTGCCTAAGTATGGAGCTGGGAGTATGTCATCTAGAACATGAATAAATGTGAAATTGTGTCATTTCTGTGTTCATCCTGCTTTTCAAAGATACATAGGAGTATTACGAAACTCTTAATTTCCTCTGCTATTTAAAATTTACATAGACCCTAGTTAAGAAGTTTATAGATTTTTAACATTTCCTTGTTGGGGTTCTTCACTGGAAATATTAGGAGAAAAATAAAAGTCCACAAAATGTAGAATTTTCCCCATTCTTAGAATATGGCTCTTCCCACTGAATTGGAAGTATTTGCACTGAGCAATATTTATGGTGCGTTTTCTTCATTCCAAAAGCCCTGCCTATGAGACTTGCAGTGTGCTATGTAATGTTGGATCTGGGTTCTTCCGCTTTCCTTTTGGAAATGGAGAAAAATTGGAGATTGGAGTGCCAAAGGCTTCACACAGAAATTCTCTCATCCTTTAAAGTTTTAGGAATCAATTTATTTTAAACTTTTTGATCCTATTTATTGCATTCATTGAATTCATTGATCAAATTCTTCTCTCTCTCTCTCTTTCATAGTGCTGGGGTTTAAACTGAAGGGTTGGGATTTGAACCCAGGGTTTTGTGTCTGCAAGGCATGTGCTTACCACTTGAGCCACTGCACGGACCTTTTTGCTCTTCTTCTTTTGGAGATAGGGTCCCACTCTGTCCAGGCCAGCCTGGACTGTGATGCTCTATTTTATGCTTCTTGCTATAGCTAGATTGACAGGTCCTTCAATAAATTCTTAATGAATGCCTACAATGTCAGCACTGTTTTAGACACTGAAAATATAATGGTAAAACTAAGTCCCTTCCCTATGGAATGTACATTATTTACACTACGATGTATATCACATGTAAAATGTCAGGTAGTAATTGGACTCTGATGAAAAACTAAGTAGGGGGAGGGGAAAGAGTGAGAGAAGTACCTGTTTCACAAAGCGTATGATTGGTTGCACTCTTGGGCAGGGCAGAGAGACTGTTGACACTGGCGCCAGCACTGGGCTGACATACATACACACACACAGATCTTGACAGACAAGTAAATGATTGGTTGTGATGTGAAAAACTACAGGTGAATGAGCTGTTTTACTTAAATTATCCAGCAGTTTTTGACTTAAGTAACATTTTAGATATTTTATAATGGAATTCCAATTTCTCTCTCTCTCTTTTTTTTTTTTTTGTGGTGGTGGTACTGGAGTTTGAACTCAGGACCTCACACTTGAGCCACTCCACCAGCCTTAATATTCTAATTTCTAAGAGCAACAATAGGAATGGAATGAAGGATACTGATGTCTTTTTCTTTTTTTCATGGTACTGGAGTTCAGGGTCTCATTCTTGCTAGGCAGAAGCTCTACCACTTGAGCTACACCCCCATCACTTTTTTGCCTTAGTTATTTTTCATATAGGTTCCCATGTTTTTGCCCAGGGATGGCTTCAGACCTCTGTCCTCCTACTTCTGCCTCTCCGTAGCTAAGAGCACAGGAATGAACCAAACATGGTCATCTTATTTGTTGAAATGAGGTCTCTCTACTGCTTTGCCCAGGCTGACCCCAAACCACAATCCTCCTGATAGATCTCTCCTTCCCAAGTAACTGGGATTACCAACATGAGCCACTGTGCCCAGCCTTAGTTTTTTAAAAATTATTATTCCTAATACTAAATTAACATTATAGCTCATATAGTGGTCTGTGCTGGGTCTGGTTTAAGCTCACAAATGTTGTAAAACTGTGTTAGACACAGTCATTATAAAAAAATTAATTGTAGCTGGTGATGGGGCTACATACCTGTATTCAGCTACTCAGGAGACTGCTAGAAGGATCACGGTCCAAGGCTGGCCCAGGCCAAAACTTCAGACCCTACCTGAAAACATGCTCAAGTAGTAAACCAGCTGGGGGTATGACTCAAGTGGTGTGTGCCTGCCTGGCAAGTGTGAGGCCTTGATTTAAGTCCCCAGTACTGCCAAAAATACCCTTAAATGATAAATAAATACACAATTAAATAAGTTCTATTAAAAACAAAGTTAATGAACACTCAAAATTTATCACTTCTTAGTTATGATTCTATATATTACTATAATTCTAGGCCCCTGTTATCGACACCTGTTGCTATTATATCTGTATCATGGACAATGGAGACACCACAGAGTGGCGTGCTACTGTGTGTCTTCTATCTCCCTGTGCAGTGGCACCATGTTGGAGCTTGAAGTGGTGTCAAATGCCACAGCACGTTTTTTAGTTAGGAGAAGCAGTTGTCACACCTACCTTTTACTGCTGACCTCAGAAACCCAGGCAGCCTGTGAGCCTCAGACCACATTCAATGCAACCAGGTCAGTCCTGCAGAGAGGCCTTTTTTGTTACGACTGTGGAATGTGCCAGCTGCTAGCTAATCACATCGGTACACTGGAATGGTGATGCAGTGCAGGCAGTGAGTGCAGGTCACTGTCACTATGTGTCATTCCCTTACTGCTAGTGGCCTGGCAGACATTTCCACATCTTACCGCATAAGTGAGTTGCTTTCCAAATTCAGGACATCCGGAAGCTCATTAGTGTCTCCAAAGTTGAGAGGAACCACATATTAAATCTTTCTTTGTGGCTCCAAACGAGCAATGAAGTTTAATTTAATGGTTCTTTGGTTGCTCTTTCTTCTTTTGTGTGTTACTGTTCACACACACACACACACACACACACACAAGGTAAAATCTCAGAGTTCAGTGTTCCAGTTAATTTTAATCCAACTTCAATATCCTGTAAATTTGTATTTGAAGTTTCTTATGTTTTTACACATCATCCACAGTCACGAGGCACTGCCCATCTGTATTTGCTTTCAACTGCCTCTGCAGGAGTTTATGCTGCCATGGTAACTGGCACCATGCAGCTAATGAATAAATGACAGCCTATTGGAAGTACCCATGGGCTCAAGAGTTTGGTCAGTGTTTAACTTTTTCCAGATTTTTCCTAATAAAAGAGTGGAAAGAAAGTTCCACACACTCCCTCATAATCCAAGTGACCTTCCTTGTAACATCTTCCACACTCGTGAATAATAAGAGCCGGCAGAAAGTAAAACGGATTTATTTTACACTGGCTTAAAGTTTGTATTTTGACAGTTACCTCTCAAAACTATGATATGCCAGATATAGGTTGTCAATGTTTCTAATTAGTTATGCTTTGCCCCTTTCTCTTTTAATTTCTGATAGTCTGAAGTTAAAAATAAAGCCTTGAAATTAGAAGAAGTACATTCCAAAGTTAATGGTCTCAAAGAATTAACTAAAAATCCAGAAACGCCACCAGAACTTCAGGTAAGCACTCAATCAGTTTTATAATAACCACCACTTCCTAGGCTGTCACTTACACTCTCTCTCACTCAAAAAGAAAATATATATATATATACATCTGTCTGTCTCCGTTGTTATCATCATAACTGCAGGAAAATGAGTGGGGCTTGACATACATGGGTCTAAATATTAATATCTATAGGATTCTTTGTGCCAGTATTCACAGCATATTCCCAATTCAAATATTATAATGAGAGTAGTTCTTTTTCTTACTTAATTTTGGGAGCATTATCAACCAATTTGTCTTGTGGGTCATGTTATGGCTGGACAGGAACAAAAACCCCCTTTTATGAATATTGATGTTCTTACTGATATTTTCTTAATTCATTTATGCAATGGTTGGGTTTAGAGGAATCATCACAGCAGGTCTCCCTTCATGCCCTTCAGATGGTACAGATTCCCAGGAACCCTGAACAGGACAGGGTGGAGCAGGGCCTGCTAGAAAACCTGGGCAATGTCAATACCCAAGCCCCAGAAGCATCCAGTGTAGCTCTGTTTTGGCTGCCAGCCCCGCCGGCTCCTGGCGAAGGGCTCTGCTGCACCCCTTGACCTCAGTATTTTTTGCTGTGGTCGTGAATTTTCTCTACACTGTCTCTTCTTGTGCCTTTGTCCTTGATTTTCTGCTTCAAACTAACCAAACTGACTAATCAACTGTGCCTCTGCTCCCAGAGGTGTGCAGGAATGTTAGCAATTTCACCCGAGGCAAGAGGCAAACGAGACACGCTCATGCTTGTCGCCTGTATTGGGGATATCTATGGACAACGGTATTGCAGAGTGAAGGCTGAGCCAGAATTTGGCAAACAAGATACTGTGTTTTCTCTCTCTCTCTCTCTCTCTCCCTCTCTCTCTCTCTCACACACACACACACATATTAGAGAAGAGGTAGAGCAGGCCTTAATTTACCCCAAGTGCAGGCAGAAGATTATTTTTCCCCTGCAGTTGGCTGATACCTGGAGTCTAGTTTTTCACCACCTGACAGACAGACTGACTGACTTTGGATGTATTTGCCAAAGGGAAATTGATTGTTTGAGGTGGCCTGCATCTCACAGTTAGTTAGGGGTGATTGAGACCACCATGTGAGGATGCCTTGGTGTCTACAGAGGCTGTCTGGAGGATGAGGGGTCCTCGGCATGGAGAAATCAGAGGTGCCTACAGGCTGGGGGACAAGAAGGTAAAGGGGCAGGAAAGGGCACCAGCACATCTGGGAACTTCAGTGAAAGTCTCAGCCAAGAGAGAAGGAGAAAATGTGAGATAGTGGCGCCAGCTCACACCAGCTATGCCACGTTCAGAGCTCTGCACCCACCTCCTGCCACTTGAAGCCTGCAGGAGTCAGAAGCTGTACAGGTAGGGATAGGAATAAAGTGAAGAAAGTAAGGAAGAAGCACTTGATCCCTTCTCTACTGACTGACCCAATAGCCCTGGGTCTTCTGGTTCTAAATTGAGACTGCTTTGGCGTTTACAGTGACTGGAAGATCCTTTTTCTTAACTAAGGAACTGAAGATGTCAACTCTGTTAAAACACATCATCCCAAGAGGGGAAGACAATGTCCCAGTGGAAGTTTCAAAGGCAGGGTTAGAATTTCTTTATCCTGAAATCCTTTCATGGTGTCCATCCCAAACGGAGGTTACCTGGTAGAGGATGGCTGGGTGCTTCTCAGGTCCTCAAATGCCCCCTCAGTAGCTCTGTGTCTTCAGAGCATGATCTTGGGTGTTCCCTGCAAGCTCGGCGGAAACGGTCCCTTTAACATCCAGGCCTAGCAGCCGTCTGTCCCTCCCCTCTGTGTCCCATCACTTCATATGCTTGGCAATTTGCACTCCCTGATTTTCCCCGGGAAAAGGCGTGTTAGCATCGGAGCGGCAGCCACGGTGAGGCTATGTGTTCTTGATAAAGCTGCCCAGAAACAGAATTCCTGCTGAATGAGTGTGTGCTCCATCTTCCCAGACTTTCACGAAATCTTGCTTTCTACTTAGTTTATAGAAGCAGACTTACGGCAGAAACTGGAGCATGCCAAAGAAATAACTGAAGAAGCAAAAGGCACCTTGAAGGATTTCACCACTCAGCGCACACAAGTGGAGAAGTTTATTAGAGATGTAACACCATGGCTGGCCGAGGAGAAAGAATCGTTGCTGAACTGTGCCCAAACCGAGACTTGTGAAGGAGTGAGAAAAGTCAAGGTAGGTAATGAACTAGCATGAAGCGCTTCCATGAGAGCCGTGCTCTGAGTTCACCTGCGTTGGGGTGACAATAATAAAAGTATTAGCTCTGTTTTCAGTTACCCTTATTGGAAGTGTTAACGCCCAGACAACTAACTTGTAATATTGGACCCAGCGAAGTAAGCAGCATGTGGGAAAAGTGAGCCCAGGTGATAAGAAGTGAAAGGGGAATAATCTAAAACCAGGAAGCCTGACCTGCTGTAGGGCCTGCTTGTAGGCTAGCTTGTTTGTATACATGCGTGTAGTTACCTGCATGCGTGTATATATTTTTTCTTTTGGTAAAAGGATGAAGCCTGTGGAAAGAAAAGTATCTGACTTTATAACAATTTTCAAGCTCGAATGCCAGATAGATTTTTCTGGTTTGGGTTTTTGGGATGTTTTTGGTTGTTCATTTGTTTTGGTTTTGATTTGAGACAGTGTCTCACTATATAGTTCATAGTTCAGGCTGGCCTCGGGCTTACTATGCCTCCCAGGGACTGGGATTACAAGCGTGTACCACCACACCCAGCTCCAGATAGTTTTTCGTCACTTCGTTATTTTTTTATGCTCAGTATGACTGCTTTCATTTAGAGAATGTTATAATGTTTTTAAGCTGATAAACATTCCACTTCCATGTGAACTGTTGTGAACTTCCATGTGAAGTGGTGAACTGTTTATGAAGAATATGTGTGGAGTTGACTTTTCAACATTGGAAGTATGTTCTCTTTTAGCACATTTTCTCGAGACTAAGGGCGTATATATTTAATTAACTACTAGTGCTTTTGGGGTGGCCTGTTGCCCTAAAACGAAACCTGAGTGGAGAATGTGGACAGTGATTGTTTCTAATCAGGTGACTAAACCCAAAATCATGGGCTGAAATAAACAAGAACCTATTCAATCTCTTGAAACCCTACAAACAACCCAAATTCTAGCCACTTCCCAACAGCTATTTGTCACCAAAGAGGACAGTGAAAATTTATTAAAGAATCAATATAGATCCATCACAAATATTCAAAAAGAATTCCACCAACATACATACATACATCTATATACACATATACCCACATATATACGTATATGTATATGTACATATATTTATATGTATATATAGATATATATATACTACTAAATGGATTTTAGTAGCATCAAATTCAGATATTTTAAAAGAGCCTGGTAAAATAAATAGGAGTATTTCTCTTGAATGTGATGAATATCCTTTGCAGAATGCTTTTATTTTGTAGGAAATACTAAAAGAACTTCAGAGTCAGCAAAACAACATCAGCTCCACCCAAGAAAATCTCAATAGCTTGTGTCGCAAGTACCACTCGGTGGCACTGGAGAGCCTGGGCCAGGCCATGACGGGGCTGATAAAGAAGCACGAAGCCGTGAGCCAGCTATGCTCTAAGATGCAGGCCAGTCTGCAGGATTCTCTGGAAAGACACTTCAATGGTGAGCTCGGACAAGCCTTAGTCTGAATAGTTGTTTATGAGAGAATCCAAACTGAATGCTGCTTAAAAAGTACAAGCAAAAGTTTGAGGGAAAGTCTCAGAATGATATTAAATTTGCTTGTGCTTTGAGATTTGAGCACTAAAAATGCTGGCTGGGGGTACTTGTCCTATGCAGAATTCTTCCTCTTGCTCATGAAAAAGAAGGAGTCTGTCATTTTAATGTCTCTAAATTACATCTGGATTTTTTGCATGCAGCTTATGTATGAGGAAAACTATTTCTGCTGTTCCAAGTGGCCAGCAGCCACTCCCCGGATCACCGTGGAGTGTTTTTTTATGCTAAGATGAAGTGTCAGAATAAAATTGGATATTAGACAAGGTGGTAAAGAATAGTCCAGGAACTCATTGATTCCGTACAATGCGCCTCTGATCTGCCATGGATGCATGGCAGCTCTCAGGGTCAGCATGGTAGAAATAGGAACTGGTTCTCCCCCAGACATAAAAATGGCTTCAGTGTTCGGGAGCCTTTCCTCCTCTTGCACTCTCGTGTATTCTTTACCAAGAAAAAGAAACATGAAGGGAAGCCAGGCATTCCAGGAGTACAAATTCTTCTCAGTCTCCTCTCTGAGAGAGAATTTCTCCATTATACCACAAGCTTTCTACCATGAGTTGTAGGTCATGCTGTCTTTTTTTCTTCATCACCATTTTCTGTCTCAGTATTTCCCAAGGCAAGATGTGATGGGCTCAAGGCCAGAAGTAAATCATTACTGTAATCCTGAGAGCTCATTTCATGTTTTGGATTAATTCCTGATTTTTGTTGCTTTCAAAAGAGTCTATGCAGGAATTCCAAGAATGGTTTATGGGAGCAAAAGCAGCAGCCAAAGAATCTTCTGACAGAACTGGGGACAGCAAAGCTCTCGAGGCGAAACTCCAGGATCTGCAGGTACTGAACTGGAACCAGAGTCCTCCTTCCCTCCGGCTGCACTCAAGTGACTTCTGATCAGGCCCGAGCCATCCCTTTCCCTACCTTCTTATTTCAGTCCATCTTTTCTTCTCCCCTAGCAAAGTTGGACAAAGTGGCAGACAGAGGCAGACAATAAAAAAGTCACTGAGAAATCAAGTCAGAGCTGGAGAAGGTCTAGCTTCCTTCACTTTATTAGTCTGTTGACCATTCCTTGGACTCATTAAAAAATAAAACTTGATTTTAATTTGTATGACAGTAAACAACACATAATTGCATCCATTTTCTATCATTAATGTGAAAAAGTTGTGGGTTTTTTTCCTTTTTTAAAGGAGAAGGCATGGCTTATATCTATTTTTTTCATAACATAGGCTCTAAGGCTGGAAATAAAGATGTATCCAAATTAAAGCAATGGATATTATAGGTTATCTGGATTTTATGAACTTTGAAAACATATGGAGTCAGGAAGGAGAGGCCATCATGAAGCAGAGTTAAAAAATGACTTGCAGAAGAATAGGCTCGAAAGGTTTGGCCATGTTTTTCGTGCAGCTGACCTAAGCAAAGCACTGTGCTGTGTATTGTTAGAAAATCATTTAAAAAATTAATGTGGACTTTGTGACCAAATGGGTGACCAAAAAGTGTTGTCAATGACTGTATGTTAGAAGTTGGGGTGAGAAGATTGTTGTTGTTGTTTTCTATATATTGATTGCACATGTACATAATGTACTTTGATCAGGTTCACCCCCTCTTATTACTCTTTCTTTTTCTTTTTTTTTGGTGGTGGTACTGGGGCTTGAACTTGGGGCCTACACCTTGAGCCACTCCACCAGCCCTTTTTGTGATGGTTTTTTCAAGATAGGGTCTTGCAAACTATTTGTAGAGTCTGGCTTTGAACCATGATTCTCCTGATCTCTGCCTTCTGAGTAGCTAGGATTACAGGTGTGAGTCAACGGTGCCTCCTCACCTTGGGAAGATTGTTACAGTAAAGGAAGCTGGTTTATAAGAAGCATAGTGGGTTCAGATGTGGAGATGTCTCCTTTAACACTTGAGACACAGTGAACTTTCACAAAGAAATGTCTGAGTGACAACTGAAATGCCACTCTGGAGCTCAGGGGAAAGGCATAGCCAGCACTAAATTCAGGATTATTTTCTTTGTTGAAGCCATGCCCATGCACAGCTATTCCATGGAAGAAGCACAGAGAAAGGAAGGTCCCATTTCTGGGGCTCTCTGTGTGCAGGATGGATTTGAGGAGGAGGAGGAAGGGCCGGGGATGGCCCTCCAGTTGCAAGAATGTCACACTACCCTGGGATTGGATTGGGACTTTTGAGAATGGAAAGACTGAGAAGACCTTCATGGGAACATCATCTTTTCCTGCTGGATGTTGTTGTCAGTCTCTCCTCCAGTCTCTCCTCAGTGGGTCCAGTGGCTAGCCTCAATTAAGAGCCTGGATTTTATCCAGTTGTGTGCTTCTTTCTCACTCCAGCCTTTCTAGACCTCTTTCCTCTGGCTCTGCTTTTCTACTCTTACCCTATCTCAACTCAGTGTTGTCATGACCAATCCCTTAACACCAGGGTCTGAATAATAACAATATTCTGTATTACTTTTTCTTCCTGAAACAGAATGTCTTGGACTCCATCAGTGATGGGCAAAACAAGCTTGATACGGTGACTCAAGAAGGACAAACTCTATACACAATTTTGTCTAAACAAATGGTCAGCAGTATCCAGGAACAGATCACAAAGGCAAATGAAGAGTTTCAAGCATTTCTGAAACAATGTCTTAAAGACAAGCAGGCTCTCCAAGACGCTGCTTCAGAGCTGGGGAGGTATGTTGTTCTGATCAATGTAGATTTCATCACATACAGAATGTGTTTTCAAAGACCTAGAGAAAAGAGCCTTGTGAAGAAACAAATAGTACTCAACATGGTGAGTTTAAATCATAATGAGCTTTTGATGTACCTTAAGTACAGGCTCATTCTCTGAAGCCATTATTTGGCTTTATTTTCTATATAGAAAAATTGTAAACAACATAAGTGCATATCATTTTTGTCAATTGCCTAGCTCAAGTCATTAGAGTTTTCATATACCTGCTTTTAGATTATCCAACTTTTTTCCTGTGTCCACTTCTGGGATAAACTCTTGGCAGAGAATAACTCTTAAATTCTGTGGATCAATATTACCATCACTTGAAGGAGCAGGAATAAAGGAGAATGATGGAGGGGGTGGATTCAACTATGATATATTGTAAGCACATTGGTAAATGTCACAATGTACCCCCAGTACAATGAAAAAAAAAGATTACCATCAGTCATATATGTCAGTGCAGGGGGGTGAACATAAACTAGAAGGAAAATAATCTCCATCCCTATAAGGAGGAAAGATGTCAGTATGATCAAACTCTTTCTAGGGGCTGAGTGAATGTGCCTGACTCTTGTCCAGGTTTGTCTGAGAGCTTACATTGCTATCAAAACTTAGGTATTTTTGTGTCAAATTCAAATTCCCTTAAGACACTAAGACATTCTGGGCACTGGTGACTCATGCCTGTAATCCTAGCTACTTGGGAGGCAGAGATCAGGAGTATCATGGTTCAACGCCAGCTGGGGCAAATAGTCTGTGAGACCCTATATTAGATATACCCAACACAAAAAAAGGGATGGCAGAGTGGTGGCTCAAGTAGTAGAGCATCTTCCTAGCAAATGTGAGGCTCTGAGTTCAAACCCCAGTATCACAAAAAAGAAAAGAAAGATACTAAGATACATTGGGCTGAAGTGGTAGAGTTACGTTCTAGCAAGCCTGAAGTCCTGAGTTCAAACCCTAGTATCATCCAAAAATTAATAATAATAACCTACAGGGATTTGAGCCTGTAATCCCAGCACTCAGGAGGCCAAGGCACAAGGATTGTGAGTTTGAGGCTAGCCTGACCTCCATACTGAGACTCTCTTGATAAATGAATAAATAAACAAACACAAAGGTCATTTCCTTCTATCCCCAGAGGTTCCACTGCCGCACTTTATGCACTGTGCAACTCAGGGTCTTTATAGCAAACCACGAAGGTAAGTCCATGTTGACCTAGGAATGGAATCTCCCTGTCCATTATCAGCTGTGAAATCAATTCAACTAGGTGAGGTAACTCTTTTTTCTGCTTGTATCTCAAACAAACAAACAAACAAAAAACTAGCATGATTTGTTAATTTGTTACTGAACTAAGTGATAATCTGGACAAGTTTATTGTTAGTTTTCTTTATAACATAAAAAATTTCTGTGATCTTAATTGGCTTAAAAAAGACATTGTGATCTCAGCTATTAGAACTCCTAACGAGAACATCAGAATCTCTCTAATGAGTTTTTTTCTTTAGCTTTGAGGATCAGCACAGAAAACTGACATTATGGATCCATGAGATGGAAGAAAGGTTAAAGACAGAAAACTTGGGAGAGAGTAAACAGCACCTTCCTGAGAAGAAGAACGAAGTTCATAAAGTTGAAATGTTTCTGGGAGAACTGCTGACCGCAAGGTGTGGTACAGAAATGGGATAATTATTTACTTGATAACATGCCTTAGGCTGGCTGGTTGGTGATTGGCTTGGCTGTTGGTTGATTGGTTGGTTGGTTTCTTCCGCCCCTGGATGTCTAAGAGATAAATGATTGTGCTGCATTCCTTACAGCAGTGTGGTATTCTCAAGACACTGGAGGAATAAAACAAGAAGCTCCTTACCTCCCAGTTCCATCTTTCTCTGCTCAAGAAATTGGGCAGATCCTATAACTCTTGATTTTAGTCTTTAAAGATTGTGTTGAGAGTGCTATGCCTTCTTCTCTGGGGTTATTTTGAGGATTGATTAACACAATGTGGAGCTAATGTGAAGAAAGGAAAATCACAAATACCCAGTTTCTGTAAAGATACAAAAATAATGTGGGGAACCCCAGTTGCCACATGTTCATAATGTATTGCAACTTCCAAATCCATTTCCCAGCCAGCCAGCTCCTCCATATTAATGAGGCAAAGGTGTAATGGTTAAGTCTGACTCCTTGTGGTTCCTCTTCCCCACTGCATTTTTCCAGGCATTGTCCCCTGATCTGTGCTTTTGACCCTCCCACCTTCAGTGCTTTGTTCCTTAAGTTCATGCTTCCACCCCTGCCATTTTCCGTTTCTTCCTCTCCAGTGAAGGATGGAAGCCTCCCCATCAGGGAAGTGCAGCTTGACCCAAAATGTGGGCTCCTTAATCATCCTCTTAAAGAGCAGACACACTTGTGTGTGAAGCAGAAAAGATGGAGGCATGCTCCTCAATCAGATAAATCAGGGACAATCATGAATTGAATAAAATTCACCTAATTCAGATCATAGTCATTCTCCATTTCCACCAAGTCCACTTTTTGGTCAAATAGGTCTAGTATTCCTAATCTTGAAAAACAAGCATGTCAACAAATGAACACCAGAACCTGTACTAATGACTAAAATTATCCCTGAGTAGTGCAGCGGATCCATTCCAGGACCCATGAATACCAAAATCCATGGATGCTCATATCCCTTGTATGAAATGGTGAATTCTTCACACATCACCTATTCACATCCTCCTGGATGTTTCAAATCATCTCCAGATTACATATAATACCTACTACAAGATAAATGCTATGAAAATCATTACTATTCTGTGTTGTTTAGGGAATAATAACAAGGAGAAAAGTCTGTACGTATTTGGTACAGACACAGTTTTTTTAAATATAAACTCAGTCCGTTTTGGGCAAATCTACAGATGTGACCCTCGAGGGTAAGGAAGTCCGACCATCATTGTTGGTGTGCTGGTGCAGTACCTGTTGTAAAGCTTCTCCGGAAGCCTTCAGTTCTATCTCCCAGTGCCCTTCAGGGATTTCAGGTCTTCATTATTTATATTGCCATTGTCTAGTATAGTGCCAAAAAAAAGCTAGTGTCCACAGAATTAACCAAATAATAACATCCTTCTACCTACGTAACTTTCTGAAAATCACAATGTGCTTTATTTTGCTTTTTAAATCTTGACTTTTACATAGATGCAGTTCAACCAAACCCAATCAACATCTTTCTTCCTTCCAGATTTTCTAAATGACTTTACCTGTTCTTGCCTTTCATTCCTTTACAAGTTGCTCATTACCTTCCTTTGTATTTACTTCTCATCAGACTAATACTGCACTGGAGAAAGTGATCCAAACCCCCTTCATCACCCAAGTCAAGGTCTTTCTTTACTCCTCATTTTTTCTAATAAGTACAGCTTTCCTACATTGAACAACGTGTAGTCCTTCTTGATATTTTGCTCTCTGGTATTATAGGATTAGATGCTAAGTGGCCTGGGATGTGCTTGCTCTTGGGTTCTTTCTGTCCAAACTGGCCACTCCTCCAGACCACCCTAAAGAACCAGGCTGGACATTCCTATGAGGCTGTCACACTGGGTCTCACTCATATGCTGTTTGTTCCTCCCAGTCTTTGGATTTTTTTTCACCATTATATTTCCAAAACTTCATATATTTTTGTATAAAATGACAGACCTGAGACTCATTAAATGTTGATCATCTTTTATGCAATTCATCTTGTTGCATCAAATAAGATCTCTTGTCTTGAATTATTTATCTCAGATTATTGCTGAAAGCTCCTTCTTAGCTCACCAAACAGGTCACAAGAATTACAAATACTTATTGGAGGAAGCAGAGTGTTGTCAGAGTGGCTCACAGAATTCTGCTTACCTAGTAGTCACTCCAAAAAACCCAGAAACATTGTAGACCACAGACTTTGTGTTCTTTTCCTAGGAATCACATCAGTTTGTTAGATATCTCCACACTCCAGGCTGGTACACAGGTTTTTTCTGAGTGATGTGCTGATAAGAATTTTGAATTTTCTACTGGTGGTTACAGAGAGCTTGGGGTAGATGACTGGTGAGGAGACAATGGTCAAAAGGACAGAATCTCAGCTGGGAGGAATAAAAGGGGCTATTTTGTCTTGTTTTGGAATTAGTGCTATGGAAAAACATGGTGAATGTAGTTAAAATAGAATATTATATATTTCACAGTTGCTAAGAAAATAAATTTCAAATATTCTTGCCTGAAAAATGTTAAGTGTTTGAGGTGATGGATATAGGTGACAGCTTGACTTAATTATTCCACATAGTATTCACAAATTATAGCATCATTTTGTGCTCCTTAAAATTACATAAACTGTCCATTTATAATAAAAGCAAATGAAATAAATCATTGACCAAATTACACTTTAAAAAACCCCTCAACTCAGAGTTCTGTAAGATAAGGTGAAAAGCCACATAGTGATGATGACTTTCCCTTGAACTAATCACCATGGTTCCAAGGAGAGATGAACATAATGAATAGTTAAGACACAAGGAAACCCATAAGCCCTCCTATGATCACCTTTAAAAGAAACTTTTCCCCCTGTTTTGTATCTGCCCAACATTGTGGTGGGTCCTGGGTTAGAAGATGAATGTGGAAACCCAGATTTCTAGAGGGTGACAGTCTTGTGGATAGAGACAGGTATATTAGGTGACAGGGTAAGACAAAGAACAGAGAGCACACAAGAGGAGTCCTACATTCTCCCTGCTCTCCTGTGTTGTAGTGGATGCTGTCTGGGGTCTGAGGCCTGCAGAGTTTTGAAGGGGCAGCTCAGGAAGAAACAGGTGAGCATAGAGTGGCTACAAAAGACCAATCTCCAGGTACAGATAGAACAGCAGTGTTTGGGGTACTTCGGAGAGTGTTTCCTGGTTGGAGACCTAAATAGGAATGGACAGATGCTAGGTGAGCATGAGAGGAAGCCAGAGCCAAGGTTCTGGTGTAAACTCCTAGTAAGATAGTAGGCTCCATCGCTGTAATGTGGATGTGAACACAGCAGATATTGAACCATATCCCTGACAGGCACTGACTCTACTGGCCATACAAGAAGGCAAGAGCCAGCCCAGTTCTCAGCAGCTTAATTTTAAAGGCAAGTCAGCTGTGAGCTCTTGTCTGGGTTCTGCTCCAATACCAACAACCAGTTGTCACTCTCCTGTACTCCAGCATGTTGGAATTTTAAAAAGAAAATTTGCTTTGTATTTTTAGAGAGTCTCTGGACAAGCTTTCCCAGAGAGGGCAGCTGCTTGGTGAAGAAGGCCATGGTGCAGGGCAAGGAGGCCGTCTGTGCTCCCAGCTCCTCACCAGTTACCAGAACTTACTCAGGGCGACCAAGGAGAAACTGCGGGGCTGCCAGCTGGCCCTCCAGGAGCACGAAGCCCTGGAAGAAGCACTGCAGAGCGTGTGGTCCCGGGTGAAAGACATTCAGGACAGACTGGCTCATGCAGAGAGCACTGTAGGGTGCAAGGAGACCTTGAAGAAACGGCTGTCACAGATACAGGTGTGTGGGGACCTGACAGACAACTGAGACTACTGGTAACTGATTGGGTCAGCTGCACAAGGGTTTGAATTTGTCCTAATTGTTCTGGAAGCATCAAAAGAGGATTGTGTGGGGAAAATGGACAGATTGGGCAAAAAAGCATAGAGAGGATGAACGTTTTTGAAGCTGTGTATGAAGGTACATGGCTATGATCCCAGCACTCAGGAGGTGGAGGCAGGAAGATCTATCAGTTCATGGCCAGCCTGGGATACATAGTGAGACCTTTTGAAGGAAGGAAGGAAGGAAGGAAGGGAGGGAGGGAGGGAGGGAGGAAGGAGAAGAAAGAAAGATAGAGAGAGGGGGAGGGAAAGAAGGAGAGAGAGAAAGAAAGGAAATATTTTTGTTTTGATATCTTTCAAAGTGTTTTTAAGTTAATTAGGTATTCAGGCAATACTGAATACTTACTCTGCTCCAAGCACTATACAAGTTGCTTAGATTATAGAAGTAAAAGTTAGTATTTATTTTTTAGGAGTTCATGGTGCAGCTAGAGAAACATGTTCTGTTCCTTGCAATGCAGTGTGTAGGGAGGGTCCTGATGGAAGCAAATGTTAGGTTCTTGACAGGTATGTCTTCATTTTCAACATAATTTATTTTCACTTTTTGAAACCAATCAACAAAATTATAATTTCTGGGCTCCGGGCCCAGTTTTCTAAGAATTTCAGTTGACCTTACTCTTTGGCTCCCTGATTTCTGATACCTAACATTCAAATATTATATTGCAATAGAAGTTATGGTTTTCTCTTTAAGGTGGGCTATTCCTTACAGTAATTCTCATGGGAAGCAACCATTTTTTTTTTTTTTTACAACAGCAGGTTTCCATATTCCTACTAACTTATTCCTTCTTCCCTCCTAGGATATTCTCCTGATGAGAGGTGAAGGAGAAGTGAAGTTGAACATGGCCATTGGTAAAGGAGAACAGGCTGTGAGAAGCAGCAACAGAGAAGGCCAGAAGGCAATTCAGGCTCAGCTAGAGACCCTTAAGACCATGTGGGCGAACATCATGAGTTCCTGTGTCCAGGCTCAGAGGTACACCATCTATTTCTAGTGTTTATTTGCCCAGCTAGATCCCAGTGGCTTGGTAAAATGCTGGAGCAGGGCTGAAGGTGCCTGTGGTAGAGTTACCAAGCACGTTATTTAGCTGGTTGCATGCCTATCTTTGCCTACATTATGTGCCCATGGAGCAAAGACTGGCTTTCATTTGTCAGCTTGCTTTGCTTCTGTGTTTTTGTTTTATTTTTAAAATATTTCTATCTCCCATGGTATCTCTCTTGGAATCTTGCACATAACATGGGCTGAGGAAAATACCTCCTTTAACATCATCATTGCAGGGTTATGTATTTTGTTTTGTTTTGTTTTTGATAACTTTGAGCTTTTTAAGAATACATGAAAAATTACATTGTTGGCAATTGCTAAGCTTCAGTATAAAACTATTCTTCAACCAGAAGTAATTCCACCCACATTGGTCTTGTAGGAAATGTGTGGGGTGTTTCTGATTGTCACAGTGATGGAGATATCCTAGGTAAATACTAGTGACTAAGGTTCAGAGAGTTACCATCCTGCAAAGTGTGGGACAATCACACTTTGCTTCTGCAGGAGCACACGAGCTTGCTCAGATGTGTAATCTACAAAAGGTGATCTCAGAGATGTACAGAGTAGAACAGATGAGCAGAAGCTGCCAAGAGTAGGAGGAAGAGAGGAAGGAAGAGAGGAAGGGAAGATTGGTCTCTGTGTACAAGGTACAGTTAAATAGGTTCAAGAAGTTCTGGAGAGCTACTGCACAGTGGGGTAACTATAGATAACATTTTGTTCTGTACATTTCAAAAAGCTAAAAGAGAGAAAAAAGCTAAAGGAAAATATATTGAAAGTTTTTACCATAAAGAAATGATCAGTAGTTGAACAGATGGATAGGTTTAACCTATTTAAACATTATACCATATATGCATGTATCAAAACATATCATTCCCATGAATACATACAATTTTTATGTATCCATTAAAATTAATTTAAAATAGAAAGGAGGGAAGGGAGAGAGAGAGACAAAAACAGAAAGAGAGAGAAGGAAGGAAGGGCCCTCTACTAATTGTAGTATTTGTGAGTGGAAGATTTTTTACCTTCTCTCTTCTCAGATTATCTACAAATAACTTGTCTGGTTTGTTGAACAAATAACTATCAGTCATAATTACACTAAAATACATCCCAGGACCCATATCCTAAAGGTTGTATATACTGTCCATCCATGAGTGCCCAAGATGACCAAGACAAAGAGGTGACTGGAAGTCCATCCCCACACAAAGCAGAGGCCACAGCAGCTCTGCACTACAACATAAATAATAAGCAAGAGTGGTCACACTGAAATTTGAGTGGCTCTGTTTAGTTTTATTTCTTGGTTTTTCTGTATTATAAGCCACAGATAGTGACTCAAAGAAAGCAGGAGTTTGCATCTTAGGAATAACTCCTAGTGCTCAGCAAAGAGAACAGTCAGGTCCCATGGGGCTCTCCTACCTGTTAGTGGATTGCTGTGCGTGATCCAAATGGCCTGACACTTGGCCATAGGCCAGTTTGTAAAATTTCATGGGAATATGTGTGACTATTTTTCAGATGTCAGAATAAAATGTTAAATACAAGATGCAGATTCAGATCTCTCCCATTTCATCCAGAAATTAAATTTGACAGTTACCTATTGGACAATCATAATGTTCAAATTATTATGTTAAAATAATTGAATTAACAGTTTTTCCCTCTGAGAGCTCAGAGGCTAGAATAGGAGGATACATACAGAAAACTCTCACTCAGAACACGGTACTAAGAGTTTTCAACAGATACTTTGTAATACAGGTCTAGTGGTTTCCAAAGAAGTGACATTGATTGGGAGGTTTTTAGAAAGTTCTTCAAGGGAGGGCTAACACTCTAAGATGTGTATGATAGGTTCCTAGTGATGCAAAAGCAACAGTTTGAATAAATGTTGGAATTCATTTACTGTGTGATGCTAACTCCAGGATAGCAGGCTTTGTGTGAGGGAGGCTGGGAGCTGTCACTGAAGGTGAGCTTGTAGGAGTTTATAGGGCTGGGGTTAGCTCAGTGGTAGAGCTCTTGCCTAGCATGTGAGAGGCCCTAGGTTCAATCCTAGGTACTACCTACTACCAAAAAAAAAAAAAAATGATGGGGGACTAGCTTGTACAGCTCAATAATGAGAGCCTTTTCTAAATGCCTGCCTGGGTAGAGAACATTTTATTTGACTATTTGGAAACCTGATCACTTAAACTATTATATATGTAACTATATTTCTCATATTGCCATTTTTTTGTCTGTACTGGGGTTTGAACACAGAGTCTGTCCCTTGCTGGACAAGAAGAGCTCTACACTTGAGCCATGCCCCAGCCCTTTTTTGTTTTAGTTATTTTTCAGACAGAGTCTTGAGCTTTGTTTTTGGTCTGGGGTTGGCCTTGGATCACCATCCTCCTACCTATGCCTCCGGCATAGCTGGAATTACAGGCTTGTGCCACCACCATGCTGGCTTATTGTTGAGATGGGGGGTCTCACTAACTTTTTGCCTGGGCTAGCCTCAGCCATGATTCTCCAGATCTCTGCTTCCCAAGTAACTGGGATTACAGGTATGAACCACGATGACTGGTGTTATATTTCTTATAAATACATGGAAGACTGGGGGCATTTGTTAAGAGATAGAGTACCTACCTAGCAATTGTGAGGCTCTGAATTTAAACCCCAGTACTGTTCAAAAATACATCGAGACTTCATTCATTCACACATTTGACACAGAAGCACTGGCTAGTGTGTGTGTGTGTGTGTGTGTGTGTGTGTGTGTGTGTATGTGTGTATCCCTAAATTAAAATCAATATAATGATTTTATTTTCCAGGGAACAGGAAGAATACCTTGAATTGTGAAATCTAGTCAATTACATCTGATTTTAGTAAGATAAACTAAGCCCAAGGAAATGAAGCATTTATATGTACTAAAGAGAATTTACTTCATGCTCTAGTGCAGAGGTTTCATAACATAATCTATAAATTTACCGCCACATTTAGTTCAATTTAGCATTTGGAAAACAGACCTCCATGTATAGTACACATGACTGTGCACGTTTTTCAAATTTTAGCATTAATTTACTTCATTTGAAGGAACTGGGCTCTGTGTTCAATGGATCAAAAAATTTTGTTTCTCCCTAGGCTCAAAAGCAGCATTTTCATCCCTTACAATAGCTTTCATTAAGACAAGTTACATGGGTGTAGAGACCTTATGATTGGGTCTTGGTAGAAATGCCAAGGTCAACTCGTCCTTGTAACATGTGGCATTAATCCTAGCACTCTAGAGGCTGTGATCCGCCAGTGGGACGACTATCTAGAGAGGAAAAACCAGTTGGAACAGTGGATGGAATCGGTGGATCAAAAAGTCGAGCATCCCTTGCACCTGCAACCAGGCCTAAAAGAGAAGTTCTCCCTGCTGGACCACTTTCAGTCTGTCATCACTGAGGCGGAGGAGCACACTGGGGCTCTGCACAGCCTCACGGCCAAGTCCAGGGAGCTCTACGAGAGGACTCGGGATGAATCTTTCCAGGAAAGTGCTCAGGAGGAACTGAGGACACAGCTTCATGATATAACCACTGTGGCCAAGGTTAGTGCTTTAAATCCAAGGAAACGCTTTAAGGCTCAGGTGGATTAAATTATTGGGGAATTGGCTACCCTAAAACTATTTGCATGCTTGGTGACTAAATACTGCATGAAGAATGTTTTTCACATATACCTAAGAATAACCATGCACTGTTCTCTTTCTGCATTCATAGAATCCTATGAATGCAGAAAGAGAATTATTCTTTATTCTTTATTTTTTTTTAACCTTATTCAACTTTCTTTGTAAGATTGAGCATCAAATGGCAGTGTTTAAAGTTGTCTTTCTTTTGCTGGGCTTGTGTCTTTGTATTAGATGCAAGTTTACTTACTGATGAAATTTCAATCATGTATAAAGTATTGTGTGCTGGTCACACCTATAATCCCAGCACTCGAGGCTGAAGCAGGAGATCATGAGTTTGAGGCCAGGCTGGGCTACATTATAAGACCTGTCTTGGGAAAGCAAAACACAATGAAAACCCTTTGTACAATTAATATATGCTAATAAATATTGAAAAAAAAAAGGAAAACAAAACAAATATGTAAACATGCTACTTCATGTAACACCAAGATTTTTTTCAGCTCTTATATGAACCTTGATTTCCCTCCATGATTTTTCTTTTGTATATTTGTGAATGTTACAGAAATTAAGGGAGGATTTTGTTTATTTTTGTTTGTTTGTTTTTCCTAACTGGTTTGCTTTTTGGGAATTCTGACTTATTGAAACTACAATTATTAACATATATTTGTTTATCTTCATTTGTATCTTGCTAATGACTGAAAGCTGCGACTTGGTGACCTTTCCTGTAAAATGGTGATTGTGACCATATCCACACAACAGGGCTGTTATGAGTGTTAAATGAGCAAATGTGTTTAAGTGTTGAGCAGAATGCTTTATACCAAGCCAATACATACAAGTATTGGCTTGAGATTAGTTATTGTGGTAACTTGATTAAGTGGGTTGATAGAGATATTAGTCAATATTTGTTAATCGTGAATTTTTATGCTAACTTACAGGGAAAATGGTTGATGTCTCAAAGTCTTTCAGTTTAAGATTTGATGGTTTCTTTTTTAAGATATTAAACTTAGAGAAAGTTCAAGAATAAGGATGAAGTCTTCTGGGAGTCATGGAAAGGCTTCCCTCAGGCCTATCATCTTTGCTGACTTCATGTTAGCAGTAACAGCTGCTGCTGATGTAGTCTTTTCTTTGTTTACTAGGAGAAAATGAGAAAAGTGGAAGAGATTGTGAAAGACCACCTCATGTACTTAGATGCAGTCCAGGAATTCACCGACTGGCTCCATTCAGCCAAGGAAGAACTTCACCGATGGTCAGACATGTCTGAGGATTCATCAGCCGCCCAGAAAAAGTTGTCCAAAATTAAGGTCAGAAAATGGACCAGTGTTATAGTACATTGTTTCATGAGACAACAGACAGAATATGATAAGAATTTAGTGGATAAGTTTCTGTTATTTGTAACATTTCCTTCTTGATTTGGGTTGGTCTTTATTGATTCACCCCTCGGTAATTATAAACATAAACAAGATTTAAGAAAATAACTCAATAGGATTTGTTTATATTTGTGAGAAAAATTGGGAGATGGTCCATGTATGTTTCTGCATGCAAATGTGCTTCTGTAGAGTGAGAGACTAAAACATCCACCAGCCTGCTGGGCTGATCACAGCAAGCAACTTACTGCAGAACAGCTCTCTATTCTGGCTAGAGTTCAGGCTCTGGAACCAGTGAGATCCTGGGCTGCATCCTGTCTCTTCTGATTTTTCTAGCTGTCTCTTTGGGCAAGTCATTTTGGGCAGAGGCTCAAGTCTCCATCTCGTAATTGGTTAACAACAACAACAACAAAAAAACCAGAAACCAGAACCCACCCCATAGAATTTCTTTGAGGACTAAATTAGGTCATTCATAGAAGATATTTAACATCAGATATGGAACATAGAGATCACTCAATAAGGAAACCCATAGGATTTGGTAAATGAGTGATTAACTGGCTATGGGTGACAAGGTGGGAAGAGTCAAGGATGAAAGTCAAGTCTTGAAATCAACAGAGTGATCACCACCTGAGGAAAATAGGCTTGAGCAGAGGAACCTGGTTGCAGAGGGGAGGCATCAAGATGGAAGTTGAACCACCAGGTGGGAATAATGTCCAGGCAGCACTTGAATAATGACATCATTATTTCAGTTTAGGAAGCTGAATTGAAGACACAGCTTTGGAAATTATTCGCTTATAGTTAGCAGTTGAAGCTCCCAAAGTGATGAAACCAAGACCAGTGTGCATAAAAAACAGAACAGTGGGCACAGAACCACAACCTGGGCATTTCCAAGACTTAAGGGGCCACAGAAGAAGATGAGGCAAAGAGAGAAAGAAAAAGGAGAGAGGTAACAAGAGGAAGACTAGGAGGGCATGGTGTCTCCAAGGCTCAGGTAGGGAAGGGTCGCCATCACAGATGCAGGAAGACTGAAGAGTGCCCACTGGATCTGACAGTGAGGCTCTTTGTAATCACCCCAAGAGCCATTTCCACAGTATGGTGAGGTGAGAAATCAGATCACGGGACTTAGGAGGGAATGGCAGTGGGGAAAAGTAGATCGAAAAGACAGATCAGTGCTTTGAAAGTTAATTTGACAAAGGAAGACAATTCATTCACAAAGCGTACTTTTGGGGTTGTCAGATGCTCTTTCTTTCTCTCCTCTCTCTTTCTCTCTCTCAAAGCCTTTATGAAATGCTTCCTGAACAATAGGAATTACAGGAGAAGGAATTAACAATTTGGGAAGGAGAAAATGAAGGCTGTCACAGGTACCCCTCAGGATTTCAGGTCCAGCCTGAATGTAGGCTGGAGTGTGGGTGAATAGAAACCTTGGAGGTGATAAAGAAAGCCCCCACTTGTCCTTCAACACCAAGGCCCTTCCATCCTCCAGGAGTAACCGGGGATGAGGATGAGGGTGTAAATGCATGTGAAGATGATAGTTTCAAAAAGTTCAAGTACAAGACAAGAAAATATATGCAACAGCTATTTTAGAACACTATAATCATGACGTCCTTATTCAAAATCTGGATAAGTAGAATTAGTGATTGCAAATATCGACCCGTATTCATGCCAAAGAAAACGGGAACACTGATGTTTTGACATGATAATTCTGTGAACTCCAAATTTGAAATTGCTCCTAAGGTCAAATCATTGTAAGTTTTAAAATCTGTTTGTTAGACTTAATGCTTTAGAAAAAGTTATAAGTATTCTTTTCTTGCTTTATTTTGGCAGTAGTGGGGTTTGAACTCAGTATTGGGGTTTAGGCTTGTTAGACAAATGCTCTACCACTAGAGCCATGCCCCAGCCTAATTTTCTTTTTCAAATCACACTACATGCACTCATAAACACAGCTTTTAGAATCCTGATGCCAAGAAGGCTGACTGGGTATATTAAATGCTACATGTGTATTAGGACACATTTATACCTGGGTGAAATCACAGTTCTCGTGATTGTTCTTTGGACCACTGCATAATTACTTTCAAGTGGTCTTCATTAAAATGTGTCTCTATTGTACAGAATTATGAGAAAATAGATTTGTTACAGGCCAATTAAGTGAAATGCAAACTGTTAGATAGGCTAAGATACACTTTATACATAACATAATTTATAAAGTATGCATCATATCTCAATTTTTTCTTGTTAATTTGTAATTGATTTCCTTCTTGTAGTTTTTTGTTCCAAATAATCACCTTTTTTCTCCTATTTAATCCAGGGCTGAAGTCATAATTTTGTATTGATGCTAAAAAAAAAATCCTGGCTTTAACAATAGATACATAAATATATAAACCCCAGGTGACTATTTCAGGAAGAAAAATTTCACTAGAAGAATCTATTCTCAGGAGGCCAGCATAACAGCACACACCTGTGAGCCCTTCACTCCTGAAGCGGAGGCAGGAATCTCTGGAGTGCAAGGCCATCCTGTCTCAAGAACAAAAACAACAAAGAAAGGAATATATTTTCAGAAAGAAATTCCACTACTTACCTATTTAGCAATGCATTTTATCTTGTTATTCTTTACCGATGTGTGTCTCAAGACTAAAAATGTCATATTTCTAATGAGTTTTTTAAAAGTAAAAATAATAGCAGCATATAAACAAAGTCTAGAGGCTACTTTAAACTTTTAATTAAGCCAGTCCATGAATGATCCACTTTAGTAGCTGTGAAAGTGTTTACTGAAGGTGCTGAAGTATTTGAAATTGGTAGGGTGCGTTCTTTTGCTGTGCTGTGTCAGTGGGATTCCCGGCAGAAGGGAAGTAGGATTTAAGCCACCGTCTTGTGGAAGAAGATGAGAATGGGACAGAGACCATGACATCCTTGTTTACTAATCCATCCATTGAGGGGAAATGTGGGTTCACTTATTGACAGGCCCAAGACACCAGAGGCAAAGATCCAAGTCACCAACAAAACGTTTTCACAAACTCAAACAATGTCTGGGTTCAGTGTCCTTTGAGTCTGTTTCAGCATCCTGGGTTGTTTTGCCCCAGCCTGGGTTCTCACAGTACTAATTCCCTGCTATTATAACGAGAGTGGGTGGATGCATGGACTCTGGTGCCTTCTGCACACTTGCTCAAACTTCCTAGCAGGACAGTCCCTCTCTACATGCATTTGAAAACTTGCAGCCCAAGTGACTCACAACCTCCTTGGTTTCCATGGCAATATTCCATTACAGGAGCTGATAGATTCCAGAGAGATCGGTGCTGGCCGCCTGAGCCGAGTGGAGTGGCTGGCCCCTGCAGTGAGACAGAACACAGCTGCCAGTGGGTATGAGCTCATGCTCACAGAGATGCAGGCCCTGCGAGCCGACTGGAAGCAGTGGGAAGACAGCGTGTTCCAGACGCAGAGCAACCTGGAGAACCTGGTCAGTGAAATGGCCCTCTCAGAGCAGGAGTTCTCAAGCCAGGTGGCCCAACTTGAGCAGGCCCTGAAAGAGTTCAGTGCCCTTCTGAAAACCTGGGCCCAGCAGCTAACCTTCCTGGAAGGCAAGAACACAGATAAGGAGGTAGTGGAAGGCTGGCACAAAGCACAAGTAAGTTGGCTTTCTGTTTTCTATCAGTGATCATGCTAAAAAATTTTTGACTGTCATGGTTACTTAAAAAATAAAAGTCCTTGCTAACTAAAAACATGCAGCATTCAGAGTTGGAAGAAGTATTTATCTAATTGAATTAGCAAAGTCTGATCTTTTTCCTTTTCTCATAAATCAAGCTTTGGCTAAAGATTAACATTTGTAGAAGGGCAGGAACTATTATTTCCTGTAGGAAGCTTTATTCCTAGTGGAGACATTTTGCTCTCTCTCTGATGGTGTAAGAGTTAGCAATACTGTATTCAGCCATTCAGCCTGCAAATGGCCTGTGGACAGAGACATAAATAGACAGCGAGTCATAGCTGAGTTCTTGCCAGTTAACTATTTCCAACAATTAAACGATTGAATTTATAGCTTTGAAAGACACACATTAGGTAATACATAACTAACAGTTTCACCCTGAATAGCATTTCTATATGTGGTTTTGACAGCTGAACTGGAATTAGCCCGTTAACATGCGGTAACACAAGTCCTCCATCATACTCACTGGTTGCCTTCCTGGCTTTTTTTTTAACTAATGGCAAGCTCTTTCAGAATTCAGGAAAGGGAAGCAGAAAAGGGCTCATGAAAAATAGGCAGAGTCCTCATCCTTTCTTTTACTGTCAATAGGAGGTTTGAAAGGCTCGTCAATATTTGCAGTTTTTTGATGCTCTGAATCACAGCTGTCCTTAAAAGGAAGTTCAGTGAAGTAAACTTCTCTGCTTCTATTTATGTTACAATCATTTCAAAATAGCTCCAGCCACTGAGGAAGTCATGTATTATTTCCAGCATTGTCTTGCTTTAAAATATTTTCAAATATTTGTAGCAGCTATAGCAGATCCTAAAAGAAATCGTTATAGTCATTTCTATATGCTGTTTCGTTTGTAATGTTTCGAGGGGGTTTTGGTTTTGGTTTTGATGTTTTCTGTACCCTTAAGCTTATATATCAGAATCCAATGTAGCAATTAGTTCTTGAGAACAGTGACAAAGAAGTTAGAAATTGTTCCATGTGATCTGGTTATGAAAAAAAGTGTTTTGGTTCCCTTTTCTTTCCCTTTCATTCCATTAATGTGAGTGGAATTTCTTTTTAAAGGAAGATTTGGTTGTACCTCGATTATATTACTGTTCTCAGTTACTGTTATTTCTTACATTGGTACTATGACTAGAAAACAGGCGTGAAGGCTGTAGAAATAGTGCAATAGTAAATGTGGGTTTTCAGTTGTAGTAATTCAGCTCTCTGCTTAGGTTCACATTGACATTTGGCTCTTCAGCTAATGTTTTTGTGGACAGTAGTACATTTCCTCTAATATTCATATTTTACTTCTAATGATATTGTATCTAAAAAGTAAGCTAATACTTCAGTTACAATGAATATCTAGCAACACGTTTATAAAACAGTACATTTTCTTGGGTTCTGGTGGCATCATTTGACTATTAAGGAGGCCTTGTCATTGCTGTTAATAATAAGGACCACAACCCTCCACAGGTGTTTATTTTATATTATTGAGTGGTCGTGCTCAAGAAATCCTCTAAACCATAAAAATGAATGATCTATAAACTGTATAATATGATATGGTAAAAGATCCTCTCCGCTGTGTTTGCAAAATGTACTTTAAAATCTGTTGGGTTCTTAGTGTTGAAAAGATAGCAATTTTCTTTAGCTGTATAAAGCAAAAAAAATGCCCATATTCCAGGACTTGTGTGAATCAAAAGCATATAACCCAATGCAGAATTTGCATGAGGAAGGGTTCTACCCAAATGTCTTAATCTAGGGTTAAGTCATTAATATTTTTTAAATGTCAAGTTTTGGTCAAAAGCATTTCACTTTTAATGTCATTGAACTCATAAGTGACCTACTTGAACCTCACTGTTCTTACTTTTCGTTAGGTATTACATTGTTCCCTGCTTAGACAAAAGGATCAATATTGTGTAAAATAGTTGTTCTTGGCTAACATTTGGAGTTTTAGAAAGAAACTGTCTAGTTATTCTATGAATTTTGTAAATAAAAATGTTTTAGACCCTCTGCCCCAGGCAGAGTTTAGTGTGGATATCCCTGCTCTAATGATCATAGTCTTAGTGGAAAGACAAGTGTGCAATTAGTGAGGAACCTCATTGTGACAAATATCCATCTCGTGACAAGAGGCCCTAGGAGGAAGGAAGAAGGACAGACGATCCCCAGAGGAGACTGTACTTGAGCTGAATCCTGAGGCGTCATTACAACTTGACCAGAGAGCTACAGTAGAGAATATCACCAAGATGCAAACTTACTAAGGAAGGAGAAAATGTAGGAGAGGAAACTAGAGAACAGGAGTCACATCGGGGAGACTTTTGTGCCATTCCAGGGAGAAATGATGAAGGGATAAGCAGATGTGGTGACAGTCAACATGCAAAGACAAAGAGCTGAATGGTCAAAGGAGCTGAAGCATAGGCTAACCCTGGGCGTCCCTGCCGTGATATGGAAGGGGAAGCAGAAGGTCAGGCAGGGTGATGCTGACATCGGCAGAGGACAGTGGTGCCATAGACAGGATGAGGACACAGCATGGACCTGGTTTGTTGATAAGGGATGCAGTTTTGTTGTAGTGACTGGTAAACAGAAATTCCTGTTACATCTTACATGGATGCATCCAGGCAGGATGTGTAGACTTTGTGAGGGCGATAATAAAAGTTTATTAAAGGTCAGAGAATGGAGTTACAATAGGTCATGGTGGATCAGGTGGATACAGAGAACATTCTCTCTGTTGCAAGGTGTTTTTAAAAGATCGTGCTAACCTGTGTGGGGAAAAACCTGAGCAGTTTTTTGACCACCAATAATTGGTGAGTGGGGAGAGGTTTAGGTGGTCCCAGGCAAGGGTGGTGGCTCAGACCAGGGTGTGTATCATTATTCATGCTTCTATCTGAGGGGTAATGGAGGCTGAAATCAACCCAAGGCTTTGTCTTACAATTTACAACAGCAAAGGACAGCACTGGGCCAAGATGAGTTTAGCATGAAAGGTGCTGAGGATAAGTTGCACGAGGTCTGAGGAGTTCCAGGCATCTTTTCTATGCCCTGACCTGCATCAGTTTCTCTACAGACTGGAACTTCTCTCAAAAAATATCACTGAGAATAGTAATAGTAACAGCAACAGCCATTTGAGTACCTTCTCACCTACTTGCCCCTTCTTAGTTTTTGTTTCTTTTTTCCTTTGCTGATACCACTATCTACATAGTCTCACTTAAATTTTTGGACTTGTGCCTACTAATTAGGCATTTATCAGTGTTTTAGGAATGGTGCTAAGTATTTAACACCCTGACCTCGTTTGCTCCTTGTGACCACCCTATAAGAGAAATGCTCTAATTACAAAGCATTTGTGTAACCCAGTTGATCACAGCTGGGATTTCAAAGGTTACTTGTCAAGCCCAAGACTTTACTTTGGATTAAGTATACACAGTACTGTGATTATTAAGGTGTCTCAACAATTAAGTCATAATCTCTTCAAGGAGAATGATACCTTTAGCAGAGGGATGGAGAGGGAGGAGTGCAGAATCCAGCAAAATGTTTGACACACAGAAATTTAGCAAATACTTGTTGGCTGTGTGAATGAAACTATGAGATGAATGAATTGCTAAGCAAATCACAGCTGTCAACAATAAGAAATTCTTAATGTGAGAGTTAACTGTATCCACTACTAAAATCAATTGCTATATATAAATTTAATCCAAAAGAAGTGTTGCTTTCTTTGAAATGATCTTTTTCACCTTTGAACAGTATACACATCTCCCAGTGGTCTAGTCAGGTTTTCCTAAAAAAAAAAAAAAAGTCATCTATTTTCTTTTCTTCCCACTTTAAGTCATTGGACCACTTAGTCATTTAGCTACTTTCCATGTAATACTAGAGTGTAGGGAATTCCTGAAAATGGACTTCATTTCTTCTCTGAGTGTGCTGTGCTGGTCTAGCCCTCACTAATCATCTATATATGATTATATAATTTATATGTCATTTGTGTGTGTCTAGTAGGAGGACATTGAAATTGCTGAGTTTAAATGCTTTCTCAGCTGTCTCATTATTTTCTATCAGGAGATCCTGGATGCCTTACAAAAAGCAGAGCCCACGACAGAGTTGCTCAAGTCTCAACTGAATGAGCTCTGTCGATTTTCAAGGGACCTGAGTCCATACAGTGGGGAAGTTTCTGACTTGATTAAAGAATATAATTGGTAAGCATGAACCTTTGTGATGTTCTAAATATTTTATTTTTACTTATTAATTTTGAGACAGAGTCTTACTGTGTTGCCCAAGCAACTCTTAGGATCAAGTGGTCCCCTTACCTCAACCTCAGGAGTAGCTTGGACTACTGATGTGCCCATTGCACCTGGCTTCAAAACATTTTTTATACAAAGTAGAAGCTGAACCAAGAGTGGTGGCATAGGCCTGTAATCCCAGCTACTCAGGAGGCTGGCATAGAGTTTGGAACCGGCCTGGGCAACATAACAAGACCTATTTCAAAAATGAAAAAGAAAAAAAGAAAGGTAGATGAAGAAGCTAGGAGGTTTATATTTTAGGGTTTGATTGCAATAATAATATTAACTAAGAATTAAATAATTACTAAATAAGATAAATGCAGTTCTAAGAACTGCTGATGCTATCAAAATTAATCAACTTTATCAGTTTTGCCTTTCATTAAATTTTCGAATCACTTTTTCAGTCTTTGTTTGCAAGCATCCAAGGGCTGCCAGAATAAAGAGCAGATTTTACAGCAAAGATTTCAAAAAGCCTTCAGGGAGTTCCAGCAGTGGTTGATGAACGCAAAAATCACAACTGCTAAATGTTTTGATGTTCCTCAGAACATGAATGAAGTTTCAGCAAGTCTTCAGAAAATACAGGTAAGACTTTTGTCAATTCATTCTGATACCAGTGCTCAAATGGCTTACTCCATGCCTCTAGATCTTTTCATAAGTGTATTGTGTATTAAAATTTTACCTAACAAATTTAAATTTCAGATAAATACCCCTTGAAAAAATTAAAGAAAAACTAGTATTTATATGCACAAATGCCTGCTATTTTTACGGATTATGAGGGCTGAGGAAATAATAAAAGCCTTTTTTTATGTAATAATCACAGTGCCTGAGCACTGTAAGTGGGTTTTCATTTTATTTTCACTCTAACCATACCAGATAATTAAGGTTATTATTCCCCATGTATGGATAGAATCTCAGTGAGATCAGTGTGAAATACCCCAAGTTGCAGCCCGATTTCATGTTTGTTTCTCTAGTCTTGTCTGCACCTAGCTGGTGTCTCATCTACCCACTTTCAACCCCAGCATGTTTTAGACACACCAGTGGCATTGCCTGCATACTTGGATGCATCTGAGTGTTTTGTGCACTGGCAGTCTTGAGTGGGTGCTTATGAAATTTGAATTTTTTCCAGAGGTCATATGCATATAGCTACATAGAAGTGCTCACGCATGAAGATCCTCTACCAGAACAGGCTCTGAAAGAGTATTGTCCGTATCTATTTCGCTTTTTTGAATTCTTGGTTTATAATGTAATGGGATAACTCTTGTTTTGAAAATTTGCTCTTTTTAAAATTCTTCCATGCTAGGCACCAATGGCTCATGCCTGTAATCCTAGCTACTTGGGAGGCTGAGATTGGGGGAGAATCATGGTTTGAGGCCAGCCTAGGGAAATAGTGAGATTATATCTCCAAAATAAACTGAGTAAAATGGATTAGAGGTGTGGCTCAAGTGGTAGAGCACCTGCCTTGCAAGCACAAGAACTGAGTTTGAACCTCAATCCCACCAAAAAATAAAAATATTTTGTTCTGGGCTAGGATGTAAAATTTTGGAACTTCAGCCACCAATGTGCTTGTGCTGGAGAAAACCAGTACTGAATTTTTTTTGTTTTTCTTTTATTCATATGTGCATACAATGTTTGGGTCATTTCTCCCCCCTTCCCCCCACCCCCTCCCTTCCAGTATTGTTTTTGAGGACAGCCTTTCCTCTGACCCTCAGCCCATTTCCATGTATGAGGTGAGCATCCATTAAAACAGATGTTCTGGTGAGGGACTACCATTTTTTATGACTAGAATAAAATACCCAAGGTAGGTTTCTTTAAAAAGAAAGTAGGTTGGAGCTCCAATTGCATATCAATAGCACATAGTGCTTATATAAAGAAAATAGGTTTATTTAGCTCACAGTTCTGAAGGGTCAAGGCACTGCTCTGGAATCAGCTCAGTTCTAATGATAGCCTCATGGATGATGGCACCACAATGGAGATAGCAAGAGAACACATCATCAGACAGGAAGCCAAAGAGGCTAGGCCTGTTCCCCTAGAAGAACCCTCTCATGAAAACAGGTAGTTCCCTCAAGGTTCTGTCCCCAGTGACCTAAGGACCTCCCATTAGTCCCCATCTTTTAACATCACGACAGTAAGGACCAAGCCTCCAGCACATGGATGGTTGGAGGACAAGGCACATCCAAACCATAGCAGGTTGTGGACACTGACTGTAGCATACAATCTACTTATGTAGCTAGCGGGGGGACTATATCCGTGGATCTAGCCAAATGGGAAAAATACGTAATGTGGCCTTACTTTACTGAATTACACTTTGGCATTAGCCATTGACTTGTCTCTCATAAGGACAGCCCTATAAAATACTATGTTGCTAGTTTTCATTATACTTTATGAATAATACCATGTATTCCATGTAATAGCATTGACTTTAAAACTCCCCAGGGAAGATCATCTGTTGTTGCTTTTTAGGAAAGTTGTGCTTCTGCTGAGCAGATGGCTTGATTTTATTGTACGGGTCCTGTGAGTTGGATACCTGGTTGTGTTTACTCTTGCTTTGTCAGCCAGGATGCTCAGAGCACAAGTAATAATCCAGCTCCACTAATTATACAGAACCATATGGCATATATCTTGCAAACTAAACTTAGCCAAGGATTATTTTACAACTCTTATTTTCTTTTGGCCCTCATTTCCTCTCCTGTTAATTTAATTAAATTGTTAATAGTTCATAAGATAGCTCACACCCTTTTGGGGACAAGCCATAATTTAGATTAGTAAATAAAATACTTTACAATTTGATTATCAAAGGAAGACCTGATCATTTAATATGTACAAGAAAAAGTTTATTTATTTTCTTTGATTCTACTTAGAAATGCATAGAAAAATCAAAGGACTTTAGATCATAGAGGATTTTATTGTGCCTAATTTCATGTTTTTTCCTTCCAGGAGTTTTTGTCTGAGAGTGACAATGGGCAGCATAAGCTAAACACAATGCTGGCAAAAGGAGAGCTTCTGAGTTCTGTGCTGACCAAAGAAAAGGCGAAAGGTGTCCAGGCCAAAGTTGCAACTGCAAAAGAAGATTGGAAAACTTTTCATTCAAATCTGCACCAGAAGGAATCTGCCCTAGAGGTACAATATGGTCAACCAACTACATGGTCGCATTCTGTGTTGTGTTGTGGTGGTCCTGGTTAAACCATGGTATCAGCATATCAGCGATTTGGTCATCTCTGCTTGCATGTGAATGGGAAATTGGATTACTGCAAAATGTTGCTCAGTGCTAGAAGTGAGAGCTGCCATAAGGCTGTAGATGGCTTCCCACATGCTAGGGAGTCTCAGGGTGTCATCACAGACTTACCCATGCTCTCTCCCAGCAGGAAGAGCTAGCTTCACATTTAAGCATGGCACTTAATCTTTCATTTGAAGTGCATTAGGTTCTAAGAGAATCAATAAAAATATCCCTGGAAAGCTATGAAATGCTACCTTTTTATAAGGACATATTATAAGTTATGCAAACATTAGGTAGTAGGTTTTTAGGAGGTAAGTATGCAAAGAGGCAATGTTTATGTAATTTGATTTTCTCCAGAGACAGTTTATTATAACCATAGCTACAATGCAATTATTATTTTCTTCTGAGCTCATTGATTTTGTGTATTAGCTCTCTCAGAGGTAAACATAGAAGCATGAAAGTATCTTTTCCTTTTAAAATGACACTTACTGGCAAAATAGATGGTGAATTTGATTATGATCATAATTAATGCAGGATATAAAAGAGATGATGATAATTAGTATTCAAAAAGAAAAGAAACATGTACTTCCTCAATTCTTTCCTAGCCCAAGACCATACAGTTCGCTTTTGTAACAAATGTTTTTCATGACAGCTGTTACAAAATCCTTTATGTAATAGAGTGATAGCCATTGTGCAGTGCCTGGAAATGTCCCCCCAACCCTCTAAGAACCGTTAGTGCAAGGTAGCCTGAGCTCCCAAGCATAAACTGTGTAGTTTATCTAGCATAAGATTATCTTGTTCAAGAGATGCCCAAAGGTAGGGAAGTAGGTCAGTAATTGCCCATTTTTTGAATATGCCTTGTCCATATTGCAGGTATAACTCTTATTTGATTTACTTCCTCCTTCCTCCTTTCCTTCCTTCCCACTAGGAATAGGAATAGTATGAGAACTCACTCACAGAGTTCATATTGTAGAGACTGTAACATAATACAGGTGTGTTCTTGGGGAAGAGGGGTCATCACTCATGGAAGGATGCCACTGACTCTGTTTGAAGTTCAGAAATGTGTCCACAGAAGTGACATGTAAACTAAATCTTGAACGTCAAGTGTTCTTTGAATTGCCACTGCTGACATGCATTTCATACAGAAGGATAAGTGACACCTATGGATGGGGAATCTTGAGAAGTTTGATATCAACATGAAGTTTTTAAAGAGCAACAGGTAAACTGGAGGCAAAGACTAGGAACAAATAGTGAGATGTCTGTGTGCCATGTAATTTGACCTTGACCTCAGCTCTCAACCAGGGTCCTCCTATGAACTCCAGGCACATTTTTCCCAAGGATGGGACCTAACACATGCTATAATAGATGAAATGGAGTGAAGTACCTCATTATGTATTCATTTTGAATACTTAGGGCACTAGGACAGAATTCTCTTCCGGAACCTGGTTGAGAAAGACTGAATGAGGAATGTGCAGGTCTTTAACTCAGAGATGAGCATGTTAACCCTCTGACCACAGAGTAAACCGGATGGGGAATAGAAAGCAGCTAGAAAAGGAGAGAAAGCTTTGACAGTGGTGCAGATGAGGTTACAGAGATGACAATAGGATGGAAATTCATCTCTAAAATGCAGCAGGGTGGAGCAATTAATTAGGTGAGGGGTAGAGGAGAGAAAGAAAGTTAAGCTTGAGTGCACAGTCTCTAGCTTGGAAGATGTCATGAATGGTGGTATCATTAACTGAAACACAAATACAGTAGGAAAGGTAGTTCTGAAGGGATAGAAATAACCCATTCCATTCAATTCACATTGAAGTTGGTGTGCCTGCAAGACATTCAGTGGCAGACAACCAGGAAGGCAATAGTTAGCATAAGTGTAAGGGTCAGGACAGAGGGTAGAGCTGCAAAACAGTGACAGCATATACTAGTCAGTTCTGGGCATTTAACATATGTCAGTGCAATCTTCAACCATTTCCGAATAGTATAAACTCTTATCTCCATTTCGTGGATGAAGAAATTAAGGAGGTAGGTTTGGTAGTTCATACCTGTAATCCCAGCACTCAAGAGGCTGATTGTGAGTTTGAGACCAGCTGGGGCTTCATAGAAATTGCTAGGTTAACCTGGGATGTATAGGTTAAAAATGAAAGAATGTGAGAGAGAGACAGGAGGGAAGGAAGGAAGGAAGGAAATTAAGGCACAAGGTGGCCTTAAAACCTTTAATGTCTCAGCTAATCAGTGAGGAGCACAAATTCAAACACAGGCACTATCCCAGGATTGTATAAATACACTTATATAAATTTCAAGTTTATAAGTGGTCATTGAAGGTACTCAGAAAAATAATTGGACAAACATGCAGAACGAGCATTTTATAGGAGGCTTGTCAAGGACCATGAGCGGTTTAGAAGGAACTTTAGAACTTAATACAAAGCTCTGTCCTTATCCTTATTACCCAGGCCCCTTGGCAGATCACGAACCCAACTTACTTTCATATTGGACCTCTGGCTGGGCCCCCAATGCTTTGTTCCTTGGTATCTTTTCTTTATAGAACAATCCCCCAGTTTGTGTAAAAGGAAGGTGGAAACACCTTGAATGTGTCAGTGTATTTAATTATTCAACTCGTACTTATTGAGCAGCTTCCTTTTGTTGAGGACATTCTAGGTTCTGGGAATATAGCAGAAAATGAAACAGAGCAAAAGTCCTGCCCTCATGAAGCTTAGGTTTTAGTAAGCGTTATCTCGGTATCTTATGCTTCCAAGACTCTTTTAACTCTTCAGAGTGTCCCCATAGCTAACCCATGTCCCTCAGAGGTGAGGATGGACAATGTGTTCAAGTGTCCCCACTCTGCAGATTCTCTGGGTCAGATGGAAATTGAACTTTGAGTCTTCATTCCAAAGGTTCTACGGTCCTTAGACTTCATTTCTCAGCTAACTTTTATGGATGGACTTGTGCTTTGACAAAACTAACTAAATTGCTGATGAACTTAAAGTCCTTCACTGGTTCACATAGCAATTATAAACAACAAATTCACATCAGTATAGTATTTTATAAGGAATAGACCCTGAATGTAGAGACCTTGGCTAACAAGAAATGGTCCCATATGACACGTAATTAGCACACTCTTCTTTCTTTTTTTTTTTTTATTATTCATATGTGCATACAAGGCTTGGTTCATTTCTCCCCCCTGCCCCCACCCCCTCCCTTACCACCCACTCCGCCCCCTCCCTCTCCCCCCCCAATACCCAGCAGAAACTATTTTGCCCTTATTTCTAATTTTGTTGTAGAGAGAGTATAAGCAATAATAGGAAGGAACAAGGGGTTTTGCTGGTTGAGATAAGGATAGCTATACAGGGCATTGACTCACATTGATTTCCTGTGCGTGGGTGTTACCTTCTAGGTTAATTCTTCTTGATCTAACCTTTTCTCTAGTACCTGTTCCCCTTTTCCTATTGGCCTCAGTTGCTTTAAGGTATCTGCTTTAGTTTCTCTGCATTAAGGGCAACAAATGCTAGCTAATTTTTTAGGTGTCTTACCTATCCTCACCCCTCCCTTGTGTGCTCTCGCTTTTATCATGTGCTCAAAGTCCAATCCCCTTGTTGTGTTTGCCCTTGATCTAATGTCCACATATGAGGGAGAACATATGATTTTTGGTTTTTTGAGCCAGGCTAACCTCACTCAGAATGATGTTCTCCAATTCCATCCATTTACCAGCGAATGATAACATTTCGTTCTTCTTCATGGCTGCATAAAATTCCATTGTGTATAGATACCACATTTTCTTAATCCATTCGTCAGTGGTGGGGCATCTTGGCTGTTTCCATAACTTGGCTATTGTGAATAGTGCTGCAATAAACATGGATGTGCAGGTGCCTCTGGAGTAACAGTCTTTTGGGTATATCCCCAAGAGTGTTATTGCTGGATCAAATGGTAGATCGATGTCCAGCTTTTTAAGTAGCCTCCAAATTTTTTTCCAGAGTGGTTGTACTAGTCTACATTCCCACCAACAGTGTAAGAGGGTTCCTTTTTCCCCGCATCCTCGCCAACACCTGTTGTTGGTGGTGTTGCTGATGATGGCTATTCTAACAGGGGTGAGGTGGAATCTTAGCGTGGTTTTAATTTGCATTTCCTTTATTGCTAGAGATGGTGAGCATTTTTTCATGTGTTTTCTGGCCATTTGAATTTCTTCTTTTGAGAAAGTTCTGTTTAGTTCACTTGCCCATTTCTTTATTGGTTCATTAGTTTTGGGAGAATTTAGTTTTTTAAGTTCCCTATATATTCTGGTTATCAGTCCTTTGTCTGATGTATAGTTGGCAAATATTTTCTCCCACTCCGTGGGTGTTCTCTTCAGTTTAGAGACCATTTCTTTTGATGAACAGAAGCTTTTTAGTTTTATGAGGTCCCATTTATCTATGCTATCTCTTAGTTGCTGGGCTGCTGGGGTTTCATTGAGAAAGTTCTTACCTATACCTACTAACTCCAGAGTATTTCCTACTCTTTCTTGTATCAACTTAAGAGTTTGGGGTCTGATATTAAGATCCTTGATCCATTTTGAGTTAATATTGGTATAGGGTGATATACATGGATCTAGTTTCAGTGTTTTGCAGACTGCTAACCAATTTTCCCAGCAGTTTTTGTTGAAGAGGCTGCTATTTCTCCATCGTATATTTTAAGCTCCTTTGTCAAAGACAAGTTGGTTATAGTTGTGTGGCTTCATATCTGGGTCCTCTATTCTGTTCCACTGGTCTTCATGTCTGTTTTTGTGCCAGTACCATGCTGTTTTTATTGTTACTGCTTTGTAATATAGTTTGAAGTCAGGTATTGTGATACCTCCTGCATTGTTCTTTTGACTGAGTATTGCCTTGGCTATTCGTGGCCTCTTGTGTTTCCATATAAATTTCACAGTAGATTTTTCAATCTCTTTGATGAATGTCATTGGAATTTTGATGGGAATTGCATTAAACATGTAGATTACTTTTGGGAGTATCGACATTTTTACTATGTTGATTCTACCAATCCATGAGCATGGGAGATCTCTCCACTTTCTATAGTCTTCCTCAATCTCTTTCTTCAGAAGTGTATAGTTTTCCTTGTAGAGGTCGTTCACATCTTTTGTTAGGTTTATACCTAGGTATTTGATTTTTTTTTGAGGCTATTGTAAATGGAATTGTTTTCATACATTCTTTTTCAGTTTGCTCATTGTTAGTGTATAGAAATGCTAATGATTTTTCTATGTTGATTTTCTATCCTGCAACCTTGCTGTAGCTATTGATGATGTCTAGAAGCTTCTGAGTAGAGTTTTTTGGGTCTTTAAGATATAGGATCATGTCATCTGCAAATAGGGATATTTTGACAGTTTCTTTACCTATTTGTATTCCTTTTATTCCTTCTTCTTGCCTAATTGCTCTGGCTAGGAATTCCAGTACTATGTTGAATAGGAGTGGAGATAGTGGGCATCCTTGTCTGGTTCCTGATTTTAGAGGGAATGGTTTTAGTTTTTCTCCATTAAGTATAATGCTGGCTGTAGGTTTGTCATATATAGCTTTTATAATGTTGAGGAACTTTCCTTCTATTCCTAGCTTTCTTAGAGCTTTTATCATGAAATGATGTTGGATCTTATCAAAGGCTTTTTCTGCATCTATTGAGATGATCAAGTGGTTTTTGTCTTTGCTTCTGTTAATGTGGTTTATTACGTTTATTGATTTTCGTATGTTGAACCACCCCTGCATCCCTGGGATGAAGCCTACTTGGTCGTGGTGAATAATCTTTTTGATGTGTTGCTGAATTCGGTTTTTAGCACACTCTTGAGCTAGAAGTACCTGTGTAAATATTCACACTGTCCTGTCCTCATGTAATAAGCATATAGCATTGTTTTGTATTTATCTCTTTAAAACTCACAATAAAATTCTTAAGAAATATAATAAGCTTGTATATTATATACATGTATATATAAATGTATATGTATATTATATACATGTATATATAAATGTATTATATATATGTGCATATATATGGTACTTCTTACACAATCATTAATTAAAATCAACAAAATATTTCCCAATAAAAATGTACATTCCGCCAGGCACCAGTGGCTCATGCCTGTAATCCTAACTACTCAGGAGGTAGAGATCAGGAGGAGCGCAGTTCAAAGCCAGCTAGGCAAATGATTCATGAGACCCTATCTTGAAAAAAGGAATCACAAAAAAGGGCTGGTGGAGTGGCTCAAGGTGTAGGCCCTGAGTTCAAGCCCCAGTACCGAAAAAAAAATTACATTCCTACAAGGAACCATGTCTTGTCTCAGGTCCAGGCCTGGCTGCATCAGATAAAAATGCACAGTCCAGCCCACTCTGTGATGAAGTCTGTGGCCGCTGGTGTGAACAGCAGATGCGTAGAACTTGAAAAGTGGTGTGGTCCTCAGATGGTCTGGAGAGTTGGAGGGGAAAAAAGTTATATTTTGAAAAGTGGAGCTTTTGAATGCCAAATGAAGGACTGTGGATTTGTGTTTGGGTTTGCTGTTGTGCTTGGTTTGTCCTGATATTATCTCCAACCATACAGAGTCTAAAGATCCAAATGAAGGACTTCGAAGTGAGTACTGAACCTGTACAGAACTGGCTGAGTAAAACCGAGAAACTGGTCCAGGAAAGCAGCAACCGCCTTTATGATCTGCCAGCGAAGAGGAGAGAGCAACAGAAACTCCAGGTGATAAGGCCAGGCCATCTAACCACATCTTCATCCCTTCCTCCAACACATGCATGCCGGGTACCCTGGACTTAGACTATATCGTCTTGAGATGTAGTGTCTCCTTCCCCCACTTCCTGACAGATTTTGTGTTTTCTGACTTTCCTTTAGGTATGATTGGTTTTCTTCCTCTAGTGCTCCACTGTGTGCAGCTTGGAAGTAAAAAGCCGTCAGGGCGCCAGGAGACGCCGATTGCTTGCCAGTGTTTATTTCCATGTTCTCTGGGCCAGAGCTTCGTGTGCACTGTGCTTCCCCAGCCCCTGAATGTAACTCGCTTGTGCTTTTCAGTCTGTCCTTGAGGAAATCCACTGCTATGAGCCTCAGCTCAACAGGCTGAAGGAGAAAGCTGTGCAGCTGTGGGAAGGACAAGCTGCTAGCAAGAGCTTTGTGCACAGAGTGTCTCAACTGTCTTCTCAGTATCTAGTGCTAAGCAATTTAACCAAGGTAATGCCTGCATGTATGTGCTTTGTGTGAGTGTGACACTGATGTCCCAAAATAAGTTGTGATGGGTTTTGCAGGGTGTCCATCCTCACCCGCCCACAGAGTGGTGTCTCTAAGTCAGCAATAAGACATGTAGGTGCCGTTTCCCCAGCCTCAAAATTCAAGGTCATCACTTGTGTCATACCTCTTACTGTGGCTCTCCAGAGCTAGCAAGGGAGGTTTCAAAGGTGAAAAGATTTTTGATCTCTACTGATTGCTCAAATATTCTTTTCAGTACTAAAATGATGAGTTCCCTGTGGCTTTGATTTTGAAGACTCAATGCATAATTATAAGTCAAAATTCAGAGTTTTTGCTGCAAAGAATCTCAGAGTAAATTACAAAAACATGAACTAAAAGCAGTTTAAATTTTATTGGACTGAATATAAGGAATTTAGAGTAATGTTTTCAATTTGTCTAAATTCCATATATTCATGACATACAGTCAAGAATGAGTTGATTGAGTTTCAGCTCAGATGCTAAAGCAAAGCTCACATTGGCAATGATTCATATAACTAATTAAATCTCTCCAAATAGCTTAGAATAAAGTAGGTGGGCTCTATTAGGAGCTCATTGAGAGCACTTAGCTAGAGCGATGCAGGTGGGGTGCAGACTTTTTCATGTATCATTGATTTCCTGTAGGTTTTTAAAGTTTAGATGTTAGCATGTAGGAAATCTATTGTAATTCAGTCCTTTCCTTAATTTGGCCTCACCAATTTTACTGAGAAGTAACTTCTACTCTGTTAATTTGGATCTTCAACAAAGCATTATTGAAATAATCACACTAGCATAGGTCTTGGGAAAGTCTAACTTTGCACCCATGTTTACCTGATGAATAAGTAAGTGACTTTCTTTGTTCTTTAAAGAATCTGCTCATATCTAAAATTAGAATAAATAAGGAACAACTTTCTCTTCCTTTGTACTTTCTTAGATATTTAAAAAGTAATAGATATTTGGATGCTTTTTGAGCTATAGAGTATTCTTATAAAGCCTTCACTATGGTGTATATGACCTGTAATTAATAAGTAAAACCACATGAATGGTCTCATCTTTTAAAATTTAGGGGTACTCATTACACCTTGTGTACATGTATTAAAATATCACACTATACCCCATAAATACATATAATTACTATGAATCAATTAAAATACAATGTATTGCCTTGTATAATTTAGGGATTTGCAAATATCAGGTTATGATTATTTAAAAGTCTGATGACAGTGTAGGTCATTAGTGATGTGTGTTATCAACTTGAGCCAAACGTGATGTGTAAAGCTAAAAACTACTGTGATTAGGATCCCAGACATGACATCAGGGAGAAATTTTACTGGCTTAAAAAAACTTATGATTCTCCTAAAGAATCATGGTGACATGATTGGGTGACAGTGACTTGCAGTCATTCTGCCTTTTAAGCCCGCTAGCCTAGTGTTTTAACTTCTTTGGAAAATGCCTCACCTATCTCCTAGAATGAACCCAGACTTACATCTTACCTTGCTGTGAGTGAAGCCGTGACTGGTGGCAATAGTTTCAAACACACCATTAGCTTGACAATCTGAGTAGCTTTAGGCTATAAAGTCTCTGTGAAGTGGACAGCTAGAAAACCGTTTCTGTCATTTCCAGGAGAAAGTGTCGAGACTGGACAGAATCGTCGCCGAGCACAATCAGTTCTCCCTTGGAATGAAAGAACTGCAGGACTGGATGACAGACACAGTTCACATGCTGGACTCCTACTGCCACCCAACATCTGACAAGAGTGTGCTGGACAGCAGGATGCTCAAACTTGAGGTGAGCATTTCTAGAGATCGCTAACGTAACCACAGGTCTTGTTTTCCTCATAGTTAGTTTCTCAAGTCTCCATCTACCTGGCATGATTGTGTCTCTCTCCATCTACAAGAAATTTCCGAACGCTTCATGGCTATGATACTGTGTGCAACAGGATGGTTGTTCCTGATCATTCCTGGGTTATTTGACCACACACAAATGCTTTACAGAAAATAAGCTAAAATAAAATCCAAGTGTATTTACTTGCTTGGTCACTGTTTAGTTTTTAAATTACATCACAGTCACATTTATTTTGAGAAAATATTTTGATGAAACATTTTATAGGGAAAACATTGCCCATCTTACTCAACTTGTTTGCCCACCTGTATTAGTCAACTCTGCTCCCATCCGAAGATGTCAGTTCTGTTTTGCATTTGTGGTAAAAATAATCAATCTTCGTTCATTCATTTCTCCTTCATCTCCTGAGTGCCTTCCAGGAGACTGTCACTGTCTTGACACAAGGAATCAAAGGTGAATAAAATGTCACCTCTGTCCTCCAGGATTTCATTGTCTGTGGCTGAGGCTGAAATGCAGGAGACAATGAAAACAGGTGGGGATGTGCTTGTGGGTGTTAATAGCGCATACTGAATGGAACTGTGGTGGACAGTTTCTTAGGAAGTCGATACTTAGCCAAAGTTTTTAGGAATGACAGAGAGAAGTACACTGGCAGACGTTTGAGGATGGTGCCAAGGAGGTGAAGTGAGAGCAAAAGCCAAAGGAAAAAGAGCAGAGGCTGAGAGATGTTGTCCCCAGCTCCTTTTTGGCATTGTGGACATGAGGCCTTGAGGGGCTGAACTGAAGCTGGACAGGACACCAAGATCCAGATTAGGTGGTCTTCTTTTTTGGTGGTGGTACTTAGGTTTGAACTCAGGGCCTTACACTTACTAGGCAGGCACTCTACTACTTGAGTCACTCCACCAGCCCTAGGAACAGTAATGAAGCTTTGCTTTTTAGGGGAATACTACCCGTTTTATAACTTTGAATTGAAACTTCGCTCCCATACAAAAAAGAGTGTTTATGAAGAACTCGAAATATACAATCTCTTTCCATAGAAGTGCTGTGAGCTTTGAGAAATCAAGAATTCAACTATAAATGTGCTTTATCCTTATTGAAACCAGAAAAATAATATGTTCGTGGGAGAAGAGGATTTTTCAGAGAAGACTCAGGCCTGCAATGCTAAGGCTACATAGAGACCAGCAAGTGACTGGGGACTGGCTGCTCACAATCAACAGCAAGACACTTCTAATTCTAATATCTTCAGATTTCTGAGATGTTTGAAGCCAGAAATAGTAAACATGCAAATACAAAGTTTTCTCGATTTGTTTTTTCAGGCTCTGTTATCGGTGAAACAGGAAAAAGAGATCCAGATGAAAATGATTGTGACCAGGGGGGAGTATGTCCTGCAGAATACCTCTCCAGAAGGCATTCCTGCTATTCAGCAGCAACTACAGTCTGTGAAGGATATGTGGGCATCCCTCCTGTCTGCAGCGATTCGCTGTAAAAGGTGAGTGAAACTTTACTAAATGCTGGCCAACCTTTACTGAAAGAGCACTGTGATATTCAGTAACAGACTTCCTGCCTTCCTCCCTATTTCCCTCCTCCCTTCCTTCCTTCAGCTGCTCTTGCTTCTCTCTCTCTCTCTCTCTCTCTCTCTCTCTCTTTTCCTGTCTCTCCCTCTCTTTTTCTTATTAGAGGAAAAGAAACTTGCAGGTATACCCTTCCATTTAGGTTGACCTGCACTACTGTGCCTGTGTTTTAATATGACTAACTAAAAATGAACGTTTCTTTTGCTGTTATTATTCTCTGTTTAAAAGTCAAAAGATAAATAAATGTTCCATAATATAAAGATCTTTTCATTAAAACCACATAGTTTATTTGGGAGGTAACCCCAGGAGATGCCAGTCAGAGAGTGGGAAAGAGTGTTACGAAACAGGTCATCACAATGGGCCACTGGAACTTGCCTGGCTGGGCAACCTGGGATCTGTGATTCAGCAAGTATCTCTGAGTTACCCCACTCAAGGGCAGGAGAGTGGGCGGGAGAGTGGGGGCAGGAGGGCAGTTGAGGGCTACACCCAGGGAGTGACAATCTTCTGGCACTCCTAGTCCACATTGCTTTCATACTGAGGGTGAGACAGGAACCAGAATGTCCTTGGACTAAGAGAGGTGGGGTTCAACAACTGGAAGCCCAGTTGGCAGGAAGCTGCAGTGGTAGATGTAGGAGTGGGGAAGGCCATTGACAGTGTCTGCGGTAAAAGGACCCAAATCATGACATTAAAATTAGGTTCCGTGATTCATGGGATTAAGTATATAATGAGTATTGAAACAGGGAATTGCTTCTCTGTAAGGGAAATAATTAATACTTCTACCAATTCAGGAAATGCGCCTCTATTTTTCCACTGTGGTTTTCTGTTCTTCACATCTCATGCAAGGTGGTGACCATACTTATTCTTCCTAAATTCATGCTTCCTTCTTTTAGTAACTTCTTTCTTCTTCTTCTGAACATCTTCTACCAACTAGATTAAGTACCAGTTCTCTCCCTGCCCTGAGTTTTGGCTGCAGCAAAGGCCCACTCCGGGGATCTCTCTAGGTTCACCGTCAGCTCCCTCCCAGTGCCTGCTGTGCCTGAGTCACTGCCTCTTGGGTTTGTGTCCATTCCCACTTTTCTGCCTTTCCACTTAGGCTGCCTGAGCCTCTTGCTTACTGAGGCTATTTTCACCACACACCTAGACCTGGATTTGATAAACTCTGGCCAGCTGCTCATCCTAGGTTTGCCTCTTTCCCAACATGTAAAGGCTCTATTGGCTGGGGTGGAAGAGCAGACCCAATGACAGGCACCAGACTCAAAAGGGTTATCACTATAGACAATTGTCCTTTCAAATCTCTTCTAGTCAACTCGAAGGAGCTCTTTCTAAGTGGACGAGTTATCAGGATGACATTCGACAGTTTTCCAGTTGGATGGATGGTGTGGAAGGCAGCCTAAACGAAACAGAGAGGCAGAATGCAGAGCTGCGGGAGAAAGTAACTGCTCTTGGAAAAGCCAAGGTCTGAGATGGGTGTCAGAGTCCACTTATTTTCTTATGGGCTTGCTTGAATACCAGTCAGACAGAATGTGATTGCCTGTGTTCTAGGGCTGTACACACAGAGAAATTATATTTGCAGCTTGTAGTACAATTTCTAATGCCTTTTAAAACCAGATTTTGTCATTTAATTGATGAGTGAATATTTTCTCTTCCAAGACCATCATGTTTTAACATCTTTTAATGTTTTTGAACTGCTTAATATTCATAAGTAGGGTTGCTTTCTTTTTTGTCACATTCTTTTGTATTACTACTTTTTTCCTTTCCTTTCCATTCTTTTCCTTTTTTTTTTTTTTTGTAGTGGTAGGGATTAAACCCAGTGCCTTGTGCACATCAGGCAAGCACTCTATTAGCCTTGTATTATTACTTTAGTGCACATTTCATTATACTTATATTAGTGCTACTGCATGTAAAGACTTTTAAAATAAAGAAATGGTAATATGTATTTCTAAAACCCTTTTATTGATAGTAATATTCGACCATAAAGCATTCAAGGCCTTTTATTTAGAGCTGTACCTCACTCTAGAGCACATTTGTGGAATATCACATGTAAGCCATCGGCATAGAAATCCTTCCAGCCCTTCAATTCTGTTTCTGTTTATTTGGATCATCCCAGGGAACATTCTAAATTGGAAACCTCCCTATCCCAGGCTTCTTTTCCTCATCCTGCCTCACATCACCATCTGCCTATTGTCCACTTCATAAAATTATAAGACTCCTAATTTCTGGCCTTGTTTCTCATTTACACCGACCGCTATCTTCACATAAAGAAGATTCCCTCACTGCCTGGTTAGAGCCCCTGCTGGCGTCCCTTTGGCGGCCATGTGACATCAGTCTCCCTCAGGTGGTTTTTAAGAATTCTCACACTCTCTTCTGCCATCCTCACCTCCTCCCTCTCTCATCCTCTGCCCACTAACTCCACAATCTGACACTACTTCTTCTTAAACACACTACAATCTTACAAAATTCCATGTCTTTGCAGAGTCTCCTCCCTTTGCAAAGGGTCCTCACGCCTCCTCTGCACCTGGCAGTGCCCCACTCACCTCTCTGGATTAGTTCAGAAGTCACTGTGCTGTGATACTCCCCCAATCCCAGCCCAGGATTAATTAGTTGTTCGGGATTAATTAGTTCTCTCAGTGGACAGTGATGCTTAATTTTCCTTATGCTCTATGCATTTGGCTCTGTGTCTGATGCTAAACAAATGCAGAGTAAGGTATTTGGATGACTAATGGTTTTATGTGACCTGTGCCAAGTTACTTTCTAATTTCGTATTTTTGGGTCTCATTTATGCATTTTAAAATTGATATAATCACAATGGCCTGCTTCATAATTTTTCTAAATTTATTACCTGTTATAGAAATTAGTTGCATAATTAACTAAATTATTTATTTACCCAATATTTACTGAGAAGTTGCTACATGCAGGCATTGTGCCCCATTCTTACTAAATAAAACAGGCAAAGATATGTTTTATTGGGGCACATAAACTCAGCAATAAATATTTGTGTAAATAAATAGTTATCAATGGTAAGTGCTGTGAGGAAATGGCAGGTGTGACAGAATCATTTGGGAGTGGCTAACAGACCACTGAGGATCAGGACAGAAGGAAGGGAAAGGCCTCTCTGAAACAGGAACTGTGTAGACTGTACCCTACAGGATTTGGCACAGAGAAGTTAGTCTGGAAGGAGTTGGCGAATGTTTATTCTATATAGAATAAGCAGCATGTTCATAGGCCCTCAGGAGTGAAAGGTCCAGGGGCAATAGAGAACGGGGAAAGGAGAGAACTGCTGGGACAGAAGGAGAGGGGCCATGTGGTGAGTTGGAAGTGGTAGCAGGGACCTCTTCCTGCCCTGTCCTCATGCCTCCTGTGCACTCCCTCACTTAGGCTGCACTCACCTTTCACTTAGTCTCTGCCTAGGAGACTGCTGTAAAAAGTCCAAGTGAAAGACAGGGCAGCCTAGCCTGGGGAGTTCATAGGAGACATGAGGACAGTGTCATGACATCATGGGAAGTAGAATTAACAGGATTTCACTATAGATGGAGTGACAGAATGGTGAGAGCGCAGTGCACCACCCCAGTGTTCTGGATTGGCCATCTGAGGTCTGGGAGGGAGGTGGTGATATTAACTGTTTGGAAAAAGACAGGGAGAGAAGGAAGTATGGGGTTAAAACCAGGAACCCATTTCTGGATATATGAAGTTTGAGATATTCAAGTAGAAATATAAAGCAGTTAATTAGGAATTAGAGAAAGTTTTGGACCAGATATGAACTACATACACACAAATGTGCATTTGTGCATTCACACATGTGTCTGTATCATTCAGATGAATGGATGGATGGATGGTTGGATGGATGGATAGATGGATGGTTGGATGGTTGGATGGATGGATGGATGGATGGATGTATGGTTGGATGGATGGATGGTTGGATGGCTGGATGGATGGCTGGATGGCTGGATGGATGGTTGGATGGATGGTTGGATGGTTGGATGGTTGGATGGATGGTTAGACGGATGGTTGGACGGATGGTTAGATGGATGGTTAGATGGATGGTTGGATGGATGGTTGGATGGTTGGATGGTTGGATGGATGGTTAGACAGATGGTTGGACGGATGGTTGGACGGATGGTTAGATGGATGGTTGGACGGATGGTTGAATGGATGGATGGATGGTTGGATGGATGGTTGGATGGATGGATGATTGGATGGATGGATGGTTGGATGGATAATCTGAGTTCACTTGCCAACTGTCCAGTTAAAATCTCTTAGCTTTAGCAGGATCATTAATATGTCTGTGCATGGGTAACTCTTTTATTTTTTAAAATGCTCTCTAGTTATTAAATGAAGAAGTGCTGAGTCATAGCAGCATGCTGGAGACCATTGAAGTCAAAGGAGCAGGCATGACAAAGCATTATGTCACCCAGTTAGAGCTCCAGGACCTGCAGGAACGATACCTAGCAATCAAAGAGCGGGCCAAGGTATGGCTGAGCCGGGTCCTGTGGACTCACCCCTGTCCAAGTGTTTAGAGCTGTGCTTTTTTAAAGACTCACTGATTTTTAAAGATGACAGCCTCATGAAAACAGGTAGAACAAGAAATGCTAAACATTTTTAATGTTTTAAAGGTATCACTAGCAAAACCAAACAAAAACCTTCAAATATTGTTAGTTAATGAAGTAAAATAACTCTCAACTGAAAATATCATAAAAAATTTGGACTTCATAATGAAGACTCATAAATGCTTTACTATGTCTGCTGATAAGAGTTTTATCAAGTAGGAATGTAACCATAATATTTATAATTCTCCATCTAAGCTTCACAAAGAAATAAAAATACTTTTTAATAGCACATCCTAATTTATTAGGCACAGTTCAGAAAATTAAAGCCTTGATGATTCCAAACTGTGGTGCAAGGATAGAACCCAGGGCCTTGTGGATGCTAGACAAACACTCTACCACTGAGCTACATGTATCCCCAATTTTTTTTGGTGGTGCTTGGGCTTGAACTTAGGACCTCACACTTGCTAGGCAAACAGTCTACCACTTGAGCCACACCTCCAACACTGGTCTAAATTCTTATTTAAGATACAACATAAGAATTTCAATTTTGACCATTCACAAAATGAATTTTTATAAAAAGTTAATTCATTTTTGGCATGTGTTTAACATTTCATCAAAAATTCAGAGATCATATAGTTAATTAAACAAAATGCTCTTTAATATCCCTTTTAGTCCTGAAATATTTGTTTCTGTATCCTGTACCTATACCTTAAAAGTCCATTCTTCTAGGAAATCACTCATATTCCAGTGATTTGATAATTTTGCTTTTCTAAAATTCCCAAAGTGCATTTTTATAGTACATTAATACTTCACATAGTAATGTATTCCTATCTTAATCATCTTAAATGCTAATTACAGGAAACAGTAACCAAGTATGAAAAACTTGTCCGGCTGCACCAAGAGTATCAGAGAGACCTGAAGGCATTTGAAGTTTGGCTGGGGCAGGAACAAGAAAAGCTCAACCGATACTCAGTTCTTGAAGGTGATGCCCACAGTCACGAGACAACCTTGCGAGATCTTCAGGTAAAGTATACTTTATCCAAAAACAAAGGATTCTTCATTGTGAGCATGGACTTGTTATTTTAACCAACAGGAGTTGATGACCTTGAACCCTATGTATACCTAACTGATACATATTAATGTAACCCTACTAAGACTTGATCCAGCATATTTTGTGACCTTGGCAGTGTATGACAGTTGAGATGGTTTTTTATAACGGTAGGACCAGATGTTGGGATATTCACTCAGCAACTAGGCTGAATGGCAGGAGTGGCTATTGATCTAACTTGTAGGGTTGGCTGAAACACCTGCTTGTGTTCACTGAAGAATAGACACAACAGTAGATGTTGACAGAATGTGGTAAGATTAAGTCAAACTGATGACAGTAATTGGGCCATCTGTTTTCAACCAGAACCTCCCACACTGCTGAGAATACAAGTCCAGGGTCAGAGTTCTAGAAGAATTAGAGGAGTTAAAGAAAGTGTTGCCAAACTGGGTGCAGGTGGCTCACACCTGTAACCCTAGCTACTTGAGAGTCTGAGATGGGGGCGGTGATTATGGTTTGAGGCCAGCCTGGGCAAATGCTTAACGAGATGCCATCTCCAAAATAACCAGACTAAAGCGGACTGGAGGTGTGTCTCAAGTGATAGAGCACCTACTTTGCATGCACAAAGAGCCCTAAATTCAAGCCAGTCCCACCAAAAAGAAAAATGGAAAGAGTCAATGCTCAAGCCAGCAGCCTGGAGTTCACGGGGAAGAGAGAGGAATGTGGTCATAACTCATTTCCTTATTCACTCATTCAGCATTTCCTGGCTACCTGGCACAGTGCAGATACTCAGCTAGCTACTGCAGGTAAAGACAATTGAGATAGGATTTCTGTCTTTTGGAATTTACAATCTAGGGAGGAACAGATTGGGAGGGAGAGTGTTATAAACAACGTGAAGAAGTAATAGGCTAATGCAGGAATCTAATGGTGACACAAAGCCCTCAATCCCACCTTAAGAATTAGGTAGGGATCTGAGAGGCTTCCGAGTAGGAGCTAACAGGTACACGGGGGGTTGGGGGGGGGGAGAACTGGAAAAGGTCCATGTCAAGCAGTGATTTTATGGCACTTCATAAAATGCTGTCTGCCCAATTAGAACTTTATAATGGGGTCTTTCCACAAAACACAGAATAGAAGTTAGAAGGGTCCCAATTTCCTTACCTTACATTTTTGTATATGGCAGTTCTAGGGTTTGAACTCAGGATCTTACACCTGCTAGGCAAGTTTCTGCCATTTAAACTATACCAGACTTTTGTTTGTTTAGTTTATTTTTTCTGATAGGATTACACGTTTTGCCTGAGGCTGGTCTCAGACCATGATCTCTTACCTCCACCTCCCAACTGGCTGACATTGAGACTCGTGCCACCACATCCAGTCTGTTGTAGGGTTTTGTTTTGTTTTGTTGTTGTTTTTGTTTTTTTGAGATGGTGTCTCACTATGGACCTTAAGCTGGCCTTGAACTCATGATCCTCCTGCCTCCAGCCTCCCAAGTGCTGGAATTACAAGTATGAACCATCTTGCCCATCAACTGTTGTGACTGATTTGAGAACAGTTGACTGTGTTTCTCTTCATAACCCTTCTAAACACTTCAATCCAGACAGCCTGGTAAGCAAATGCTAAACTCGCTAGCCTGCTGTGTCGATAAGCTGCTGGGCCATAAGTTACTCACCACCTATCTGTTCTCATCAGAATATATTTCACTTAAGTCCAACTAATGTGACCCAAACCTAACTCCAACTGCCAGCCTCCCCACACCTTAATTCCTGCATTGTCTCACCCGAGTCACCACAAGTGCTGAAGAGGAGGAAGGCGTGGGTGTCTAGAAACGGTGGTAAAGCATCGTGGTGCTCCACCTTCCTGGCAAAACGTCTTCAGGATCCTGACATCCTCTGCTCACTGCTGTGAACATGGTCACTAAGTACTCTGTGTGAGCTGAAGGCTAATTTGGGTCACACAACACAGCTACATTTCATTTTCTCTTTGTTACTGGCATTTATTAATAGTACAAAAGGGTTTCATGTGATATTTCCAAAGATGCTTACAGTGTACTTTGAAAAAGTTCACCCCATCTTTTATGTTTCAAGAGCCGTCCCCCCCTCCCCCCCCTTTTCAAGCAGTATTTGGTGGGTGTCATTATGATTTATATATGTATGCATATATTTATATATGTATCTATGTGTACGTGTGTATATATACATATGCATATATATATGTAATGCCTCCCCAGTACTCCCTCCTTTCCTCCTTCCTCCTCCTGCCCCTTCCCCGCTCCAGACAGTATCCTTTTTATACTTCTGTCCTATCATTATTATTATCATTGTCAGTGTCATCATTATTTTAGGTCTGGATTCCACATCTTTATTGAAATATTTTTTTCAAGGAAAACAAGTAACAATAGATTTGCTGTATTTTTATTTTTATTAGCATATGCTAACTGTACAAAGGGTTTCATTGTGCTATTTCCATGTATGCATATAATGTACTCTCATCAATTCACCCCCTCTATCACTGTCTTATCCCCTCCCTATATGTAAATATTACACTGTTTTCTCTTCAACATAAATAATTGAAATATATTTGAACATTTATCTGATAGAATGATGATCTGTATAATAGATAAATTTTTTTATAAAACATGGAAAGGGTGACTAATTGGGAGGATTAAAAATTAAGCTAGGAATTTGTTAAGCACAGCCTGTGGCCACAATGCCTGTGTTTTAAGTAAAGTTTTATTGGCACACAGGCACTCATTCATTCACATACAGACTGTGGTTGCATTAGTATTGCACTGGCAGAATTATGTAATTGTAGTGCAGACCAAAAAATTCACAAAGCCTAAAATATTATAGGCAACCTTAAATTGGGGAAATTTTACACAAAAATAACTTGAAGAAAATATAAGAACTATGGAATAAAGTTTCTGTGTTTGTGGCCATTTTTATCAGTTTTACCACATATGTTCTGTTTTCATTCACATACATGTTCACCTTTTACCATTCTTAGAGTGATATTGCTTTTGAGCAAAAATGCTCTATTAGTTTGGAGCATGTGAAATTGCTATTTTTTCTATAGAAAAGGTCAGAGTACCAGTAATTTGAAATGGTTGTATATATGGTAGTGAGGACTTTCTTCTTTTTTGAAGGTTTTGTTTGTTTGTTTTTGCAGTACTGGGGTTTGAACTCGGGGCCTACACTTTGAGCCATTCCAACAACTCTTATTTGTGATGTTTTTTTTTTTTTGAGATAGGTCTTGCAAACCATTTGCCCACTATGAACTGTGATCCTCCTCTGCCTCCTGAGTAGCTGGGACTACAGGCATGAGCCACTGGCGCCTAGCTCTTTTGAGGGTCTTGATACATAACCCAGTCTGGTCTCCAACTCTCAGTCCTTTTTCTTGTCTCTGACTCTTGCATGTTGGATTACAGGTGTGCATCACCATACCTAGCTTTTTTTTTTTTATTTCTGTGCAGGGCCTTGCCCACGCTAGGAAAGCACTATACCATTGCGCTACATCTCCAGCCACTTTTTCTTAACCCTACATTTTAACTTAATATGTTGGTACCTTTAACATACTGGGTGAAATTTGACTTGATTCCCTAGATGACATCAAGTGACATCATGGATCGATTTTTGATATTTTTAAATTAGAAACAAAATAAAGATGTTTAAAGATGTTTTGCCAACATCTTTAAAGATACAATTTTTTTTTTCTTTAAAAGATAGCTTATGTCTGTAAGACGTGGTTCATGCTGAATTTTGTAGGGTAAATTTTTGGGACTTTGCTTTGGCTTATTTTTGTACCTGGGGAAAGGGAGCAAGTGTGATGATCCAGCCTCCCAGGCTTATAGCCCTGTTCCCTCCACATCCAACTTGCCTTGGCCATGACACCCCCTTGAGCACAGCTCCAGCAAAGGACCCCTCCATAGCCAAAGGAGGCTCCACTCAGACTTTCTCAGCAGCACTGTGGCCCTGAATCTGTCCCATGTCAGAGTCATAAGCCTTGGGTGCGTTCAGCAGATTTTAAGCCATAATAAGCCTATGTTAATTTTTAAACAATGGCCCTTTAATCATGAGTGGTTTCGCCTATAAGCTCAAATGTCAAATTTCAGAACTGTTCATTGAGAAAAACATGGAAGGGCACTGTGTACGTTGATTATTTTAATTGGAAAATTAGCCTCTCTCTGCAGTGTTGGAAAGCAACTGTGGAGGGAACAGTGTCAGGTAGAATAATAGAAAGTGTTTGCTGCCCCAGTTGGCTTGGCTGAGACACACTGACCATGCCAGTGTGAGATGTGACTGAGGACTGACTGCCATGTCCCTTCTCTCAGGAGCTGCAAGTGCACTGTGCAGAGGGCCAGGCGCTGCTGAATTCAGTGTTGCACAGCAGAGAGGACGTGATCGCATCGGGTGTCCCGCAGGCTGAGGACAGGGTGCTGGAGTCACTACGGCAGGACTGGCAGGCTTACCAACACAGGCTGGCCGAGACCCGGGCACAGGTCAACACCATGGTGAACAAGTTGAGGCTGATGGAGCAGATGCTTCAGCAGGTGGATGACTGGCTCAGAAAAATGGAGGAGAAAGTTAGTCTCAGGACCGAGCGCCAATCTAACCGTGCCACCAAGGAGATGCTCTTACACCAGATGAAGGTAAGACCCTGGAAAGCCCTGACTTCCCCTCCACGCTTCGTTTGTTTCATGAAAATATTTAGCAACTGTTTGTCCAAGGCTAAGCGCTTTCAGCTTGACTGGCAATTTAAAAGAAATGAAATGGACAACTCTTCCTATAATTATTTCGTAGATTAGCCTTTGATAGAATATAGCTCAGTGGAAGTATTTTGTGTTTTCTTCCCATCTCCTATTATCTATGGTTTTGTAAAATGCATACATGATAGCATTGTAGCTGTTGAAGTTTTGGTTCTAGTATTAAATGGTTAATTATATGGTATATTAAAATATTTCAGAATTAGCTTCATTTCTGATTTTTATAAATTTCTACACAAATATCCAAAATAATGCATAGGCACTAATAATTTTTTTCATTTTTCACCTACTTAAAAATTAAAGTGCAATAAAAGATGCAAAATGTATATACCACTTTGGATTTTTTTTTTTTTGAACCAAGTATACAGAAAAGTTCCCAGACTCATAAGCATGCTGGTTCGTTGCTGTTTTCTTGGTGGCACTGAGGTTTGCACTCAGGACCTGGTGCTTGCTAGCCAAGTACTCTTCCACTTGAGCCATGTCCCCAGCCCTTTTTGCCCCAGACAGGCTTCAAACCTCAATCCTCCTTTCTGTGCCTTGACATAGTTAGGACTGCAGGCATGTACCACCATAGCCAGCTTGTTTGTTGAGATGGGTCTCACTAACTGTCTGCACTGGCCTCAAACAGTGGTCCTCCTTATCGCTGCCTCCCAAGTAGCTGGGATTATAGACATGAGCCACTGTGTCCAGTCTAAGCATGCAATTTTAGCACATTGTTGTAAGACAACTTTTTGTAAAGGTAATATATAACACATTTTCAAAGTTGTAGCTCAAAATAAAGATATTGTAGACACACACTGAAATCCTTTCTATTAAGAAAATACAGACAGTATTTGCCTTATCCAAGGATGGCTGGTATTGAGTCTTTCCCTCCACTGCTTATGTCATTCCAGAAGAGGCATGAAGAGGTGTCAGCACACAGAGATGAGGTTGAGGAGGTGGGAGCCAGAGCACAGGAGATCCTGGACGAGACCCACGTGAGCAGCAGAATGGGTTGCCAGGCCACCCAGCTCACCTCCAGATACCAGGCCCTGCTTCTCCAAGTGCTGGTGAGAGGAGGTCCCGCTGCTCATGGGAGGCCCACCCACCTCGTGAGGCCAGTGGTCTTCCTTCATTGACCTCCAGTGAAGATGCCCAGGGGCCAACAAAGGCCTTGGTTCAGAGCCTGCATTCATGGTTCTATTGTCTGTTTTCTTTCACAGGAACAAATCAAATTCCTGGAGGAAGAGATCCAGAGTTTGGAGGAGTCAGAATTATCCCTGAATTCCTATTCTGATTGGTATTGCTCCACTCATAAGAACTTCAAGAACGTGGCTACCGAAATCGATAAAGTAGACAAAGCAATCATGGGGAAAAAATTGAAGGCACTGGAGGTAGGAATGCACTCTTTGGCTTTTCTCAACTCTCCTCCTTCTCTGACTGTCGCATTCGCCTGTATAGACACTGGAAACTTGAGAGTCCCTATGAACAATGTGATCATGACCCTTGCCTCATCATTTCACTCCAAATACTGTCATAAGCTCTTGAAAGCCAAGGCTGGCTTCCACTTGTCTGTGGTGTGTGGTCATCTAAATGACCTACACACAGCAGTCCACAACATCCTAACTAAAGAAAGTTTGACACTTAAATATTAAGAGAAAAAAAAACTCCATCCCACATCCATGGCCTGGTGCCTCCACAAAGAGTTGTAACTCATTAAGTGAGTATGGTGGTGCATGCCTATAAGCCCAGTTACTTGGGTGGCAAATGTAGGAGGCCCATAGTCTGAGGCCAGCTCAGGCAAAAGCATGAGACTCTATCTGAAAAAGAAACTAAAAGCAAAAGGACTGGAGGCATGGCTTATATGTAGAGCACTGGCCTAGCAGGTTCAAGGCCCTGAGTTCAAACCCCAATACTGCAATAAATAAATAAATAAATAAAGTGGTAGCTCTCATCTGTAAGGCAACTGCAAAACTGCTCCAAATGAGAGAAACATTAGGTTCATTTTTAAGTCTCCGATTTGGAAATGATATATTGCTCATGGCTTAACACCTCTATTGAAGTAAAGAAAAAAGAAAAGGGTTTCTGAGTCCTGGCAGGTAAGACCTGGAAATAAACTTCAGAAACTTGTTTTAAGGAGATACAGGTAAACTCAAGAACGGGACCTTAAAAGCCTTTGTTTATGAGGAATAACATTGTCTGTATTGGCTTCTTACTCGCTCTCTTTCTCAGGTTTTGTTAAAAGACATGGAGAAAGGCCACAGCTTGCTGAAATCAGCCCGGGAGAAAGGAGAGAGGGCTATGAAGTTCTTGGAGGAAGGCGAGGCAGAGATGCTAAGGAAAGACATCCAGGATCGTGTGGAGCAGCTGAAGGACCTGACCAGCACTGTCAGGAAGGAGCACATGACCCTGGAGAAAGGTCTTCATTTAGCAAAGGAATTTTCAGATAAATGCAAAGCCCTGGCTCGGTGGATAGCAGAGTACCAGGAACTCCTACACAGCCCTGAAGAGCCCAAAATGGAATTATATGAGAAAAAAGCCCAGTTATCTAAATACAAGGTAGGGAGTGCCTTGCTATTCATTGACTGATGGGTGTCACTATCACTTGGGGCTAGATGGGAGGGAGGCAACTCCTGGAGTGTCATCCATTCTGGTGATGATCTGTGTGATCTGTAATCTGTGTAGATTGATTTAGTTAAACATGCTGTTATGGTGTTAGTTTTTCACTCAGGAAGCTGATATTCAAAAATAGTATCAATAAATTTGTTGATTGCATTGATCAATAAATGGAGACCTTTTCTGACAGTGTGATCTAGACCTTCTAGATCCTCATGGAGGGGGTTCCGTTCATCTTTTGGTACCCAAGGCCTAGAATCTGGCCTAGGGTGAATTGAAAATGAGATATAATAGCTGAAAGGTAATAAGTTCTCATTGACCAACTATAGCTAAACACATTAGAAATTAGTTTTTAAAAGAATAAATAGTGATGGAGATAATAGCTACCAATGATACAGCTACAGATACTTCACTTGTTCAGATTTGCAAAGCAATCACAAAAGCTTATATAGAGATATTCTGAGTTTGAAATGATTCAACCCAATGATTGAATGATAGCTGTTAAGAATGACAATTTGCTGGCTCACCCCAACACTCTTCCTTCCAGAAGCTTGTCCAAACATCTCCAACCAATATGTCTATGTTTACACTCGGCCTCCCTGCCCAGCCTGGCAGCTTGTCTCTGTAGATGCCACATAAGAATCACAACCTCTCCTCCCCCACCCCACCCCAGATTCCTGAGATATTTAAATAGCGCTTGTAGCCTTTCTCAGCAAGTTTGCAACTGGAATTTGTCTCCCTAAGGCCATGACTAGTTCAAGTTGGAACAGACTCCATGACCTCAAAATCAAAAATAGTGGCCTCCCTCTGTTTATGGTGAGATTTATTTTTCTCTGCTGAAAGGAATGAAGTAGAAGCCAGAAATATGAACTGGGTTATATTTAGCCAAATGCAATTCTTTTCCAGATTTTCTTTTCCACATACTAAGGGTTATATGATATTCCACTGTCCTCTGTACCAGATTTCAAAGCTATATTAGCCACAATAAATCATTCTCCTTTGAATGCCTTGTAGTTTTTGGTTGAAGAAATCTGCACCAGATCTTTCTCCAAGGTAGTCATGGCATGCCTTCCACAGACATCTGTGTCTGTTGATCTTGTTCACATGGATGAGTGGACTCTGATATTTTTTTTTCCTTTGTAATTCAAGTCACTACAACAAATGGTGCTGTCCTATGAACCTTCAGTAAACTCCGTGCGAGAGAAGGGTGAAGCTCTTCTGGAACTCGTGCATGATGTTACTTTAAAGGAAAAAGTAGATCAACTTCAAAGTGACTATCAGGACCTCTGCAGCATAGGGAAGGTAAGGAAGGGTCAGAGATGAATAAAAGTGTTGATTTGCCAAGGTGTGTGTGAGCCCCGACTCCTTTCTCTGTCACATAGTTTTTAGGACGATAGGGGTCAGTATGATTCCTGTTAGCAGATGGACATTTAAGTGACATGGTGACTGCTTATTATTTATATGGTGCTGGGATCGAACCCATGGCCTTATGCATGCTAAACATGCACTCTACCACTGACCACAACCACAGTCCCATTCCCAATAGTTTTCTGATATAAGTAATCCTACTTACCTTACAAGTTGCCCTGAGTTCTTTACAAAACAGCTTTGAGTAGGTTTTCATGATTGAAAATCACCTGTAATGGGCACCTGATCTCATAGGATCGCGTGTTCAGTCTGGAGGCAAAAGTCAAAGACCATGAAGACTATAACAGTGAGCTTCAAGAGGTGGAAAAGTGGCTCCTGCAGATGTCCGGCCGGCTGGTGGCACCTGACCTGCTGGAGACAAGCAGCCTAGAGACAATCACCCAACAACTGGCCCACCACAAGGTACACCAATCTCCAAGGAGCTGACCACAGGACAGCTCTGACCGCCCTGCCTGTGTGGGTGCACTCACACAATTGTGCGCAAGTGCAGCTCTGGGTTACTCTGTTCTTACCCAAAGAATCAGGTCTGAGTCTCAGGCAGTCTGACGGTTGTGGTTTGCCATTGAACTTGGTACTGGAGTGAATTGAAAGCAGTTTGAACCCTAGCATTCAGCTTCTGAACACATGGGTTGCACGTTTGCATTGTTCTTTGCCAATGGCTTTCTGTCTCAGAATTTAGTCTTCATGGAGTCATTTTTCAAAGGGAGAGATTACTTCTGTTTTAGAAAAGTGTAGCCAAACACAGTACCCAGAGCTAAGAATCAGAAAGTCTGGGTTCCAGGCCAGACTTGTCCCTCCTAGCTGAGGGACCTTTGCCTCACTGCACCTTCTTGTTCGTGTTCTGTGTTACGTGGTAACACCAGCAGCCCGCCAGGTAACTCTTCTGGTGATCACAAGGGGAGAAGTTCGTAAAAGCATTTTGTAAACCACAAAGAGCAACTCTGATATGACATATTCTTATCTTATTAACATAAGGTGACAGATAACAGATGGCATCTGGTCACAGTTTTTTGTTTTTTTTCTAAGATGGAACTGGGGTTTGAACTCAGGGCTTCACACTTGCAAAGCAGGCACTCTACTGCTTGAGCCACAACTGCAATCCATTTTGCTTTGGTTATTTTGGAGATGGAGTCTCAAGCACTATTTTCCTGAGCTGGCCTTGTACCTTGATCCTCCCAATCTCAACCTCCCAAGTAGCTGGGATTATAGGCGTGAGGCCACTGACACCCAACTTTCTGGTCACAATTTTATGGAGCAAAGTTTTGGTGATCTTAATGGGTAATATTTTTAGCCATGGCATGTTAATACGTGGTAGTATGCCTTAGGAAAGCCACTAAACCTCTCTGGGCTTCAGCATTCTTGGCAGAGGAATGATTTTATTTAACAACTATGAATAGAAAAGCACCTACTGCACTGACACATTCTGTTAGGCACTGAGAAGACACCAGGCCAGGTGTCATGTCACCCACCTCATGATGTGGGGTCTCTCCTCCGACTTGAAGACAAAATGCTTATTTTCAGTTGATTATATGTAAAGTCTATGAAACTACCACCTTTGGAAAAGTCGGTTCCTCCTCCAGAGTAATCCATCAGAGTGCTCATTGGAGGATTTATGTGGTGCTCTGAGCTGAAAATCTGAGCTGCTCTGTTACCTTGAGTGAGTTATATGACCTCTCTGTGCCACAGTCTCCTCATCTGTATACCAATGTCACTGTACAGTTACTAGCATTTATATTTAATTCCTGGACTGTAGCAGGTGCTAAGTAAATGGCAAGTGTATACATTATTTTTATTAATATAAGTACTAATAGCTATAAGATGTTATCTAAATTGAATAATAACATATTAGATTGTCACAGAAAATGAATATTAGGGCATGTATTAGTTAATTGAGAGTAAGTAGCAATTAGATTATTTTAGATAAAAATTATGCCAGAATTATAAAGATCTGACAAATATATAAATATCTTTTTCTCTTTTTCTCTAGACACGATGCATGGAACAGCCATTAACATACACTTGTTCTTTTTTTTTTTTTTTTTTCTAGATTTTTTGAGCTAGGATCTCATTATGTAGCCCAGGCTGACTTCCAACTCACAGTCCTCCTGCCTCAGCTCCTGAGTGTTGGGATTTTAGGCAGGAACAATCACAGCCAGCCCCATGCTTTAAAGTTATTCCCCATTACTGGTGTGACTAATACCTTAAGCTCATTAGCTATTTACGTGGTAGTATCCCTGAAAATGTTTACATGCTTTTTTTTTGTTAATACATAACTAAAATAAATTACAAAACTCTTTTCAAAAACTTTATTAGACAATAAAATTATTGCTCTAATTGAGCTCAATATTTGTTTTATTTTGACAGGCAATGATGGAAGAAATTGCTGGTTTTGAAGACCGTTTGAACAACCTTAAAATTAAAGGTGACACTTTGATCAGCCGATGTGCAGACCACCTGCAATCGAAGCTGAAACAGAGCGTGCAGTCTCATCTGCAGGGCACAGGGGACAGTTACTCGGCCATCTGCAGCACAGCCCAGAGGGTGAGCACTCCGGACTGTTCTCTGACTATGATGAGTTATGGAGAAAAGTCTTGTGGTCAAGATGGTTTCACAGATAAGACTGATGCCTGAGTCCTTGGGATGGCTTTGATGTGTTGCCAGGAAAGAAGTAAGAGGACAGATTTCCCAGTCTCTGTGAACATGAACCATGTGTCATGTATTTGATTAATGTGGCTGAGTGGTAAATTTTAGCTACTCAGTTTTATCCAGTCCCTTATTCAATGAACTGATTATGAAAAACTGTTGTTTTGCTTATTTTTATTCGTACACCATCAAAACTTCTTTCTAATTTGCCATTTATTCTAAAACAATGAAATAAATGTATTTTGTAACTTTTATAATCATTTTAACTCTATGCAGCCTAATTTTATGCTGATTCAATATTTTATACATTCACATAGAAAATGAAAAAAGAAATAAGTACCAGTTTTGCATTATATTTTAATGGGAATATTTTCTTTTAAGTGGAGTATTTGATGTTACAGAAATGAATCTAAGATAGGTGAAAAAAGTGTCGCTTTTTAACAAAAACTTAGTATCATAAAATGAATTGCCTTCTATCATTTGAGAATTTTTAAAAGATGCTGTAAAAAGTTTTGTGGTTTTTTTTTACAGCAAAACTTTGCTTAAAAAGTTTTTTTAAGTTTAAATGTATTTTCATTATTGGGCTGGACAGTAAGAAATGATAAGATAGTGACTTTTGGTAAATGATCTGTTTATTAAGAAAAAGTCCTTGGAAATGTTAACTGACTCCCTAGACTTGAAAAAGTCGCTTTCAAAACTTATGATAGGAACCAGGCACCAGTGGCTCACTCCTGTAATCCTAGCTAATCAGGAGGCACAGATCGGGAGGATCGTGGTTTGAAGCCAGCCCAGGGAAATAATTTCATGAGGCCCTATCTCGAAAAACCCTTTCCAAAAAAGGGCTGGTGGAGTGACTCAAGGTGTAGGCCCTGAGTACCGCAAAAACAATAAAAAAAAACCCTTGTGATGGGGGCTGGAGGCACGACTCAAATGGTAAAAAGCCTGCCTCACATGTGTGAGTTCAAACTACAGTACAGCACACACACACACACACACACACACACACACACACAGAGAGAGAGAGAGAGAGAGAGAGAGAGAGAGAGAGAGAGAGAGAGAGAGAGAGAGAGAGGAAAGCCTTATGAAAAATGAGGGAAAATTGCAAGTCATAGCAAAGGAGAACAAGAAGAGAGAAAACAAAAAACAACATGACAGTGCTTTGAGCTTTCTGGTGAGCTCACTCATTCACTCATTCCACGTGGATTTATTGCTCAATGACTTCTTCATCACAGGTTTTTTCTTGGCATTTAAGGTACAACTACACCTTCAAGGTTTATTTTTTTAGTGTAAGTGTTGGAAAGACCATAATTTTTTAAAAGCAGAATAAACTCTTACACACAGGGTCAGAAACAAATGAAGTTTGCAAACATGATAGAGAACAAAACCCTTTGTTTTTTAAATTTCTGCTTAGAAAAAATAGGGACAGGCTCAATGTCAGATGAAAATGATGGATTGAACAGATGTTAAAGAAAAGCATCGTTCAATTGGTTCTGTTGTCTCAACAATGACAGAATTCCCAGACTAAACTCATTTCTATGGGTCTTTTTTTCTTTCTTATTTTAGTGGGAGACAATTATTTCTCAACATGTGTTTAAGAATGAAGTGAAAATTGGTTGGATGGTTGAGGACTGACTGAATAGGAATATCAGAAAATGTATGAATTATTCTGGAACATAACTTCTAAGAGGAAAGGAAGGCATCAAACTCCCCCCTGCTCTGTTGTAACTTAGCTCCAGTTTGACTCTACTCAGGAGAATTACAGTTAGACAAATATTGGTTATCTTTTTTGTTTTTTATTTTTATTTTGTGGCACTGAGTTTGAATTCAGAACCTCATGATTGCTAGGCAGGAACTCTTATCTCTTGACCCACTCTACCAGTCCTTTTCTTTTTGTGTGTGGGATTTTTTTTTTTCAAGGTAGGGTCACAAACTGTTTACCCAAGGCTGGCTTTGAACAGCAAACCTCCTGATCTCTGCCTCCTGAGTAGCTAGGATTATAGGCGTGAACCACGGGCGCCTGGGTGGTTATCTTTTTTAAGATGCCGTTTTCTCTTTACTTTGAGTTTTCTAGCTTAAAGAAGTATTTATACCATAGGGAGAAAAGCTACAGAAACTTCTGACTTATGTCTATGACAACTTCTTTCACTGATTTCATGCACTCTAATGCATTTTGACACTTATATAAACATCGCTCGTGTTCTCTTTCCCCTAGTCAATTGTATAATGTGATGCGTGGATGGATTGAGAAATTATAAACTGGGCTTTGCCATTGCATTTGGCAACAGTTTGGAACATAGGCAACTACCTTAGCTACGTGTATGGTTGCAAGTCCTGAGGGGAAAATCCATTTAAGTGTACTCGAGGATAAGCTTCCTTTAATTCCAGTGCTTCCAGAGAGAGGGAGAGATGGCAATTCTCACAACCTCGGTGTGACCTTTCTGCTCCAGGTGTACCGGAGTTTGGAACATGAACTTCAGAAGCATGTCAGCCGACAAGACACCCTGCAACAGTGCCAAGCCTGGCTTTCCGCAGTCCAGCCAGACTTAAGACCAAGCCCGCAGCCACCTCTGAGTAGGACAGAAGCTGTTAAGCAGGTAGTAAACTCCTGAAAGTTTGTTATTCTGAGTCATTCGTTCAGTCCAGACATATCAAGTGTTTCTGATTTGCCAAACTTCTGGCTCCTAGGGACATAAAGCTATAAATAAGGTCTGAGCTTGGCTCTAGTCTACTTTATGTTCCAACCAGGGCAATGGACATAATACTGACATGTGCACCTGAGCTCTAAAACCAAAGATCAACTCTGAGACCTAATCAGTGGGGTAACCATTGACTACGTCACTTAATTTCTCTGACTTCTGTTTCTTACTATGTCAAGTGATGGTTATAAGTACAGTAACACTTTTAGGATCCCTATGGACACCAAAATCTGAAGATGCCCAAGTCCCTGCATGTAAGTGGTGGATACAAGTGGTCACTTTGTATAAATGGCATGTGCAGCATGTGCATAAAACTACTCATACACTCCCACATACGTTGTGTCATACAGTACCTAAAGCAGTATAAATGCTATACAAATCCTTGCTATATGGTGGTGTTTAGGGAATAATGACAAGGCAAAAAGTCTGTACATGTTCAATACAGACACAATTCTACTTTTTTCTGGTATTTTCCATCTGAAGTTGGTTGAATCTGTTGATGTGGAATCCACAAATATAGAGGACCAACTGTGTACAGACTTTTGAAAGTTATGCTGACACTCAAATGTCACACCAAAAAGTGAACATGATTTGTAAATAGAAAAGCAATACTAGCTTCTCCCACAGGGTTTTTTTTTTTTTTTTTTTTTTTTTGCACAAGCAAAGTGCTTAATAAATGAATGATAAATGGAATGGTAATTGTTGCATGAAAGGAACTTTCTGCATGTCAATATGACATCCATCCAGAAGCTTTAAATTGTGCTGTGCAATCCTTGGAATATGGGGAAAGATTTTTAAAAGTTTTGAACTGAGCAGATTTTCTCTGCAGTGCTAACCTTGTGGGGAAATATTTTAGAGGAATTTAGTTGTGAAGGTTAGTTTTGCCAGATATGAATTAATGTGTCACAAAATAAGTCCATTTTCTTACCATTAATTGAGATTAATACAAGGCAGTTGCTCATTTAATCCCCATAGAGAATGTGTCATGTCATCCCTAATGTACACTTTCTGGCTTGAACAATTTACATTATTTAAGGTGTGAAAAGGCTCACATAAGTGACATAGCATAGCATCAGGACAAATTAAATATTCAAAACTATACATGTCCTGCTTTTTCTAATTTTACATTTTTTGGCAATATTAATTATGCAATGTAATCAGCTTCATCATGACATTTTCATACATGCATGTAAATAGCACTTTGACCATATTTACCCTCCATTACCCTCTCGTGCTCCCTCCTCCCCTTCCTCCTTCTATATCCCTAACAAAACCCCTTTTACTTTCATGTAAATTTTTCTTTAAATTCCATATGAGAGAAAACATTTGATACCTTTTTCTGCATCTGGCATATTTGGTTTAGCACAATAATCTCCAATACCATCCATTTTCCTGTAAATGACACAGTTTCACTCTTCTTTATGGGCACATTTTATATACATATCATGTTTTCTTTAGACCGAGAGTGCTCATGAGTTACTCCTTGTCTTGCAGCTTTTTGGTACCACTGTATTTTATTCAGAAAATCCCTTCCCCAAAAAAACCTTAATTTTTCTCCTTTGTTGATAAAAAAAAAAAAAAGAACAAAAGGAGGAGGGAAAAAAAGTATTAATCCCATTGGCCTTTCTCTAGAACAGGACAAGATTTACTAAACTAACCACAGGTGGATACTGATCCTGCTGGGATAGCAGATTAGGTGGCCTTGTGGCTCACTGTTCTGCCTTTCCACAGCCTCTCACAGTGGTCTGTCACCCCACTTGAAAGTAGCCACAGAATAGAATAGGAGATGAAGGGGACATCTGGATCTCAGATGCTAAGGGGAAGGGACTGTTTGTTTTGTCTCTGCTGTTCTTTCTTTGCTTTGTTCTAATTAGTATTCCCCTTGACAACTTCTGTGTTCACATGAACTGAGCAGGCCTTTAGTGGTTGGCTAGAAAATGACGGAAGAATTCCACTATTGATGACTTCAAAGCAAAACAGAGTCAGGATCAGATTTGACTGGCATCTTGTTTGTGACCTGGAGATAACATTTTGTCTCCCCCCACCATCCCCTGTGTTCAACACTCCATAAATATATGAGGATGATATATTCCCTGTGACCACAGGAAACTGATGCAACAATTTAATTAGAGTGGCATATGTTTTTATAAAGTATAAAATGTGAATTTGAGGGGGATGGGAAAAAGTACTGTCAAATTTGCCTTAAAAAAAAAATCTGTTGCAACTATTTCTTCACTGATGGTCTCCAGGCTGCTTCCATTACTTTTGGAATTAGCCCAGCTACATAAATCTCGAAATAAATCACTTCTATTATAAATTAAATATATTTACAAAATTAAAATTCTGACATCTTGTTTGCATCTCATTTCTGAAAGTTGTGTGGGACAGATAGCCTTCTCTGCTTTTGCACACTGGTTAGTTAGTGGTTGATGATCCTAACTAAAAGTAAAGTAAAATCTAGGCAGGTGGTAACTGAACAAAAAAGGTGCTGTTCTGACTTAATGGGAAACTCGTCTGTACTGATCACAGCTCGCTCACTGGTCGCATTGCTGTGTGCACCTCCTATAGACATTCTCCCTACCTTGTGACCTGAGGCCTGGGGCAGGTCATGATTCTCTCAGTGTCTTCTCAGCACACTGAGAGTACATTCCTCTTTTCATTCCATAGCCTGCGAATAGTCTGGTTATGCAGTTTGTTGTCCACAAAAGGAATCTTTTTGATAACAGAATCCACTCCTCTTAATCCAATGGGATTACAGAAGTGGCTCTTGAGTGGGCAACCATAGTGAGTCCCCTCACCCAGGGCACAGTTAGCAATGAGTGGGTGCATTTTTGGTGCCACCATTGAGAGTGATAGGGATGTTGCTGCCATTTAGCAAATAAAACCTAGAATTTTGCTGATCCCCCTAGACAAGGAACAGGAGAAGTCCCACCACAAAGACGTATTTGGCCTCAACTGTCACTAGTTTGAGGTTGAGAACTCTAGGCCAGGGGCATAAACCCTGTGAACTGGGATATACGGTTAGCTCCCCTTTAACGGTCCCTGCCTACCTCCTTTACCTCTGTTCCTACCTGCTCACCTGCTGCAGCCTCAGGGCTTTGCAATGGAATGGAATGTTCTTACCCCATGCCATGACTTGTTCCCTTGCTGCATTTAGGTCTATGCCTAGAGTTCTAGGGATACCCTCCTAGAGTGGCAGCAACACTTCTTCCTTCCATTCTGTTCCCTGACCACCTTTCCTTTTCCACCTGGTATTCAGCCCACCAAACACTGCAGTGCGTATTTGTTTATATATTACCTGTCACTCTCGTAAGAATGTAGGTTCCATGAAAGCAAGGGTTGTGGCATGTGGACTGCTTTATTCCTGGTGTCAAAACCACTGCTTCCCTAGACTCTAAACATTGCAAAGAAATGCATTCCTCTGTGTTTCTGTGAAGAAGCCTGCTTGCTTCTTGGGCTTGTGGAAAGGGAAGAACAGACATTGAACTTCCCACATAGAAAGGAAGCCCGTGAGCCACTAGCATCCATCATAACAGTGGCAAGAACACTGAACATAGCAAGATCATTTTTGAAATGTCAACAAAATATTACCAATGGCACCCATGTTTCCCACCTAAACAGTAAATTCATCTGTTTCACTCTGACAATTGCCTTTTCTCAGGTCAAACACTTCAGAGCTTTGCAAGAGCAGGCAAGAACCTACTTGGATCTCCTGTGTTCCATGTGTGACTTGTCAAACTCTTCAGTGAAAAACACAGCAAAAGACATTCAGCAAACAGAGCAAATGGTAAAGTAATAATAACAATAAAATCACATCAAATTGTCTAATATGTTCTCTTCCTCAAATGATACAAGTGAGGTTTAAAGAAAGTATCTCTTGGGTCATTCTTGCTATAACATTCCTATTGGTACACAATCAATGTATATTTAATTTCATCCAAGTCATAGAAATGTAAGTATGCTGTTACTGATGACAGCGACTTGCAACTGAATCCCATTCCACCTCTACTTATTAGCACCTTCATCTTCTTCACTTCTTAATTGCCATTCTCTCTCTCTTCCTGTTTTCCCATGCCTTTTTTCTTTTCTTCTATTTAATTTTTTAAAGTAATAATTAATATGATGGACTTTTGACCTTGCCCTTTTACACCTGGGATGTCAGAGAGCCTGCCATCTGTCACAGTCCTTCTCCTTTGTTGATAATAGCTGTCAAGCACTGAGTTGAGAAGGATTCTGAAGCTGGGAAGTATTGATAAGTTATCAGAACCTGACTTCAAGCCTGGCAGTGGCATACACCTGAAATCCCAGCACTTGGGAGATTGAGGAAGAAAGGGCACAAGTTCAAGACTAGCCTGGGCAACATAGTGAGATCCTGTCTCAAAAACAGAAGAAGAAAGAAAGAAAAAAAACTGACCACAGCAGACAGAAGGCAGCACAGGACCCTGTGCTCACAGCTACTGCTACCACAGCCTTCACCACTTTAATATAACTCACTCAGGTTTAGAAGAAAAATCAGACTTGGTTTCTATATTTAATTAATTGAATATTCACAAAATAGTAAAATGACCCAAAGAAAATAGTATTAAAATAAGAAATGTTTCCTCTTTTATTTATTAAAATTAATTTGTTTTTAAATCCTTATGAAAGATAATTTAACCCAAATAGTTTATAGGAATGGTTTATTAAAATGTTATAGTTTCAGAAATAAGGAGATCTAAAGTTATATACAAAATATTAATAACTCAGCATTTTATAAGATGGAAAGACAGACTTGCCATAGATAATAAATAACTCTTCTTTAATAACTTCAACACCAAACCCATGAGTCAAACAAATGTGCTGCTGAAAGAAAAGGCTCTGTCTGAAACACTATTAGATCAGCCTGTAATCTAATAAATTGCTAAAATTTCTTGGAGCTTCACAACACTAATTAAAATCATATGGCATAACTCTTAGACACTTAAATTCTTTGGAAATTCTAAATCTAAAGGAAGACCTGGTTTTCCTGAAGCAATAAAGAAGTGCTGTTTTGGACTTATCTACGTGTGTGTGTGTGTGTGTGTGTGTGTGTGTGTGTGTGTCTGTCTGTCTGTCTGTCTGTCTGTGCCCATGGACCTGTTGAAGAGTCACATCTCTGCCTATGGCTACTAACATCTACCACTGTGTTTTCTCGAGATTGAGCAAAGGCTGGCCCACGCTCAGAATTTAACTCAGGGCTGGGAGGAGATCAAGCAACTGAAGGCTGAGTTGTGGATTTATCTCCAGGATGCTGATGAGCAGTTACAGAACATGAAGAGGAGGCACTCGGAACTGGACTTAAATATTGCCCAGACCATGGTTTCCCAAGTAAAGGTGGGAATTGCTTTGTCTTCAGGGTGGTCAAAGAGACCAGGACAGGAGAAAAGATGAAGTGTGTTCACTTTGATACACCTGATCCTGGCAATCCTTAGGCATCAGTACAGGTATTTAAGGGATAGATAAGAGAAAACCTGAAAAGCCCACCTTTGGTGTCAGGGAAAGGCAGATCTGGTAGTAAACCTTCATAAGCTGGGCACCATAGTGTGCACATGTGGTCACTCAGGAGGCTGAGGTGGGAGGATCTCTTGAGTCCAAGAGTTCCAGCCTGGACGTACTGAGACCCTGTCACAAGAGAAAAAAGGAAAGAAAGAAGTGAAGGGAGGGAGGGGGAAAAAAAGAGAGAAGGAAGGAGAAAGGGTAGGGAGGAAGGGAGAGAGGAAAAAAGAAAGAAAGAGAGAAATAGGGAGGGATGCAAGGAGGGAGGGAGGGAGAAAGAATAAAATCAACAGCCACATGTGTGCTTGGAGAGGCACATGGCCTTTTTTTTTTATCAGAGAACATTCACTCTGTACTGCTAAGCAAACATCATTCATTCATGTTCATATTTTCCTTACCATACCACTAAAGTTATAGAAATAGAAGCCTATCAGTTACATATTAAATTAGTTAATACAGAATTAAAGACTATAATAGAAATGTGATTTATATTATATATAATTTAAAGTATGCCAGAGGTAGGGCTGGAAGTCAGTGGTAAAGTGTCTGCCTAGTGTGCACAAGGCCCCAGGTTCAATCTCCAGTACCACACACACAAAGGAAAGCCATTTAAAGTATGGTCAAAACTTATCATAAGTATATTCACTTAATTAGAAGAGTTGAGATTCATTTTTCTTCTCTTACAATGAGCCATATTCTACTAGAATACTGTTTGCAGGTACAGAATAAAGAATAAGGGACAATATAAATTAGATTTCTTCTTTTCACAAAAATATGAACTCTAAATACTTTTAAAGACTAAGGGCCCTCAATTCAATGAAAGATACTTTTAGTTTTTTCTTTGTAATTCTCAAGCTAACAAAATGAAAGAAAACTAGAATTAGTCTGAGTGTTAAACACTTGGAAATTTATGTTCATAGAGAGGTATGGCAACTTTTAGATTTTCTCTTTCATTTTTTCATATTAAGGAACTTCCAGCTATAAGAGGTACTGTATCTTGTGTTTTGCTCTGTTTATTTGGGAGTGCTCATCACACATTACCTATTTTTTGTGGCTGTCCTTAGGATTTTGTGAAGCAACTGAAGTGCAAGCAGTCATCAGTGAGCAGCATCGTAGAAAAGGTGAATAAGTTAACGAGAAGGCAGGAGTCACCTGAGCACAAGGAAATCAGCCACCTCAATGAGCAGTGGCTGGACCTGTGCCTTCAGTCAGACAAGCTGTGCCTGCAAAGAGAAGAGGGTCTTCAGAGAACAAGCGACTACCATCACCGGATGAATGTCGTCGAGGCCTTCTTAGACACCTTTACTACAGAATGGGATAGCTTGGCCAGGTAGCAGAAATTCTTCAGTGAATCACTGTCAGGCTAATCCACAAATTTCTTAATTTCTATAAAAATTTAAAAATCTCTTCATATTTTTAACATCACTGTCTACCATTACCAACATTGGCAAAACATTATTAAGAACCAAATATTGTCAGATATGGGCCCATGGGCTTCCTAGATTGATATTAATTTCCAGTGGGCAAAAGAGAAATGTTTGAAGACAGCTGTTTTGCTCTGTGATCTTAAGGGATATTCCAAGAGTATTTCTAGCTTTGTTTAATTACCAATTAGGGGCTACCATCCATGAATTTGTGGAGTAGATCTTCGTGAACCTATGTGCTCCAGGGGTTTCTTATCAAGTCTGTAAAGTGAGACATTCTCTGTAATCCAATCAACTTTGATCATATCCTAAGAATCAGTGAAAAATTCAGATTCTAATATTTGTGCCCTTTGAGACTTTGCAGTGAACGAACCCCTTTTAACTACTTTTCTTTGAAAAATAAGCATCCTCCCACATATCCATCCACACTGAATCATCATAGGAAAAATCCTTCCATGCATTTAAAACTATAATTATTAAATCTTCCTTGTGCTGTATGTGTTAACTAGCTGCAATTAAACCCGCCGACACTGTTTTAAATGTACTTAAATCACAGTGTGGCTTTTGAGTCTGTTTTTATTACAATCTTCTGATTTGTTTACTTTCCTGAGATGTTAAGCACTTTGCTAGTTTTGTATTAAATCCAGTTGATATTAGAAAAAAAATCATATTTCTGGCTTAGAGCAGGCCAATAGGCACCTCAAATCTAATGTGTCACAGACAGAACTCATCAAATTGCCTTCCAATTCTGCTTCTCACACTCCAGAACTGATCATTTATATATGAAAGACAGACTGTAGAATTCTACTTTCTCTCGTGTGTGTGTTCTAGTCGAAAGAGTGGAAATTCTTTGCATCACACACTTATTTTTCAAAGATTTTTAATACCCAAGTATACAATTGTGCACAATAACCAAATACACCCTGAGTAGTTCTTCAAGCCATCAGTTATCCCTTGCAGGTTGTTGCTGCATTTTGGGATCTGTTAATTTTGTTCAGGGCTATTTCAGTAATGCAGTACATCAGCACTTCTCAGTGTTTAAGATTACACAGATTATCTAGGGACCCTGTTACCATGCAGATTCTACAGGTTGATAGAGGACGATAGGAGCAGGTCAGGTGTGACTGAAGGGCAGCGTTAGGCACAGAAGTCCTGAGGCAACATGCTTTGATGTAACTTCTGATATAGAAATAGATGAGGCTCGTCTTCCTTTCTAATTACCGCACCTCTATCAGTAAGTCATGAATTGACCTAGTCACGATGATATAGCAAACAGCATCCACTGAAGGAAAATGGTGAGATGTAATTTATCATGATAGGTGCTCATTTGTTCCTATGTCTTTCAATATATCTACAGATCCGATGCAGAGAGTACAGCTGTCCACTTGGAAGCTCTGAAAAAGTTGGCGCTGGCATTGCAGGAGAGAAAGTATGCCATCGAGGATCTGAAAGATCAAAAGCAGAAAATGATAGAACATCTGAGTTTAGATGACAAAGAATTAGTCAAAGAACAGACCAGTCATTTTGAGCAACGCTGGTTCCAGCTTGAAGACCTTGTTAAAAGGAAAATCCAAGTGTCAATCACCAACTTGGAGGAGTTAAATGTGGTGCAGTCCAGATTTCAGGAGCTGATGGAGTGGGCAGAAGAGCGACAACCCAACATTGCAGAGGCACTTAAGCAGAGCCCCCCTCCTGACATGGCTCAGAACCTGCTCATGGATCACCTGGCCATCTGCAGTGAGCTAGAGGCTAAACAGATGCTCCTGAAATCCCTCATAAAGGACGCCGACAGGGTGATGACTGATCTCGGCCTCAACGAGCGGAAGTTGGTCCAGAAGGCACTCTCGGATGCACAGAGGCATGTGAATTGTCTCAGTGACTTAGTGGGCCAGAGAAGAAAGTACTTTAACAAGGCCCTATCCGAGAAAACCCAGTTTCTCATGGCAGTGTTCCAGGCGACCAGCCAAATCCAGCAACATGAGCGGAAGATCACGTTCCGTGAGCACATCTGTCTGCTTCCAGACGATGTGAGCAAGCAAGTGAAAACGTGCAGGAGTGCCCAAGCCAGCCTCAAGACGTACCAGAGTGAAATCACTGGACTTTGGGTGCAGGGTCGCGAGTTAATGAAGGGAGTCACAGAGCAGGAAAAGGGTGAGGTGCTGGGGAGACTTCAGGAGTTGCAGACCATCTATGACTCTGTTTTGCAAAAGTGTAGTCATCGGTTACAAGAGCTAGAGAAGAATTTGGTGTCTAGAAGGCATTTTACAGAAGATTTTGATAAAGCTTGTCATTGGCTCAAACAAGCAGATATTGTGACATTTCCTGAAATCACCCTCATGAACGACAGTACCGAGCTTCACACCCAACTGGAGAAATACCAGCTCATCCTCGAGCAATCTCCCGAGTATGAAAACCTTCTACTCACCCTGCAGAGAACTGGGCAGGCCATGCTACCATCACTGAACGAGGTCGATCATTCCTACCTCAGTGAAAAGCTAAATGCACTGCCCCAACAATTCAATGTCATTGTTGCCTTGGCTAAAGACAAGTTCTATAAAGTCCAAGAAGCAATTCTTGCTCGGAAAGAATATGCTTCTTTGATCGAATTGACAACACAATCTCTGAATGACCTCGAAGATCAGTTTTTGAAGATGAGGACAGTGCCTAGCGACCTGGTCATTGAAGAGAGCCTGTCTCTTCAAGAGAGCTGCAGAGCCCTTCTGGGGGAGGTGGTGGGCCTCGGGGAAGCAGTGGATGAGCTGAACCAGAAGAAAGAAAGTTTCCGCAGCACTGGTCAGCCTTGGCAACCAGACAGGATGCTGCACCTAGTCACCTCGTATCACAGGTTGAAGCGACAAGCAGAACAGAGGGCAAACTCCTTAGAAGATGTCACAAGTGGGTACCAAGAGCATGCAAAGATGTGCCAGCAGCTAGAGAGACAGCTGGAGGCCGTGAAAACAGAGCAGACCAAAGTGAACGAGCAAACATTACCTGCAGAGGACAAGCTCAAAATCTATCACTCCCTGGCAGGAAGTCTGCAGGACTCAGGGATTTTGCTTAAAAGAGTGGCCGTGCACCTGGAGGATCTCTCCCCACACCTTGATCCCATGGCTTATGAGAAAGCCCGGTGTCAGGTCCAGGCCTGGCAGGAAGAGCTAAAGCAGTTGACCTCTGGCATTGGCGAGACCGTGGCAGAGTGTGAGAGTCGAATGGTGCAGAGCATAGACTTCCAGACAGAAATGAGCCGCTCCCTGGACTGGCTGCGGAGGGTGAAGGCTGAGCTCAGTGGCCCGGTGTGCCTGGACCTCAGCCTTCAGGACATCCAAGAGGAGATCAGGAAGATCCAGATGCACCAGGAGGAGGTGCAGTCCAGCCTGAGAATCATGAGCGCCCTGAGTCACAGGGAGAAGGAGAAGTTCACGAGAGCCAAGGAGCTGATCTCCGCTGACTTGGAACACACGCTGGCGGAGCTCTCGGAGCTGGACGGGGATGTCCAGGAAGCCTTACGCAGCCGGCAGGTGGGTGCGAGGACTCAGCTTACCCACACACTGAGAAGTCTGCCTTTGGTTGGTTGGCTGGTTAGAGTTGCTTACTTAAGTATTTCTTTTTCCTGATTTCTTTTCTGATAGCACTGGGTTTTGAATTCAGGGCTTTGCACTTGCCAGGCAGCCAAGATATCAAGGCATTTCTTGTTTGAAACGACCTACAATCATTTTCCACAGTACTTCAGAGGACATTTTTATTCATTTCATGTGGTTTCCATGTTGCCTACACTTTGCTGATGTCAGTGTAAAACCTCAGTTATCTCTTTTTTTTTCTTTTATTATTCATATGTGCATACAAGGCTTGGGTCATTTCTCCCCCCGCCCCCACCCCCTCCCTTACCACCCACTCCACCCCCTCCCTCTCCCCCCCACCCCCTCAATACCCAGCAGGAACTATTTTGCCCTTATTTCTAATTTTGTTGTAGAGAGAGGCCTTTCGGAGAAATAATAAATAATGTTAATAGTACAACTCATAATACATTCAACCAATTTCAGAAAATGCTTTTTAAAATTCTGAATGTGTATAGGCTTTTTTCTTTATCATTTTTTCACTGAACAGTACAATATAATAATAACTGCTTATGTACCAGGTGTATAATCGTACATACTATAAGAGATCTAGAAATGATTTGGTGTATGGGAGAAGCCAGTGACACAGTGGCTCATATCTATAATTCTAGCTATTTGGGAAGCTGAGATGGGGAGGATCACAGCTCCAGGCCAGCCCAGGTTAAAAAGCTCACAGTACCCCCATCTCAACCCATAGCTTGGCATGATGGTGCATGACTGTCATCCGGGCTACAGAGGGAAGCATAAATAAAGGATCATGGTCAAGGCTGGCTTGGGCAAAAAGCAAGACCCATCTCCAAAAGAACCAGAGCAAAAGAAGACTGGAGGTGTGCTCAAGTGGTAGAGCACCTACCTGCCTGGCAAGTGCAAAAGCCCCGAGTTCAAACCACCAGTAGTGCCAAAAATAAACAAAGTCTATGGGAGAATGTGCAGAGGTTGCATGCAAATACCACACCATTTTATAGAAGGGACTGAGCATCTTTTTAAAGGAATTTTGGGTCCTAGAACTAATCTCATGCAGAGACTGAGAAATGACTCCATTAGTATATTGATAAAATAATTAATGAAATAGTATATTGATGATAATTATGATGCCTCAATTATGACACCGTTTTTAAAGAGTATCAAACCTGGCATTTTTAAGATCACACTTGAGGGAGAGTCTGTACACAGAGGAAGGCAGATGAATATCGTAACCCCAACCCCAATGCCAAGGCTGTTCTTTTGTGGGGTTTCCCCTTCTTCAGGAAGGAGTTACTTGCCTCTCTTCCCTGGCTTTCCCGCAGCGCAGCAGAAGCAAGACTAGAATATTCATTGATGACTGCACTTGCGGACAACAAACAGAAGCGGGAGCATGTGTAGGACTTCCCAGATCGCCCTCCACCTGTGGCTTTCCCTGGGCCTTGCACTTGCATTCAAAATAAGAAGAGTGTAATAGCACCCAGAGGATCCCTTCCTTTACTCCCTGGGCCCACATTTCTCCCGCCCGTGATTCTTCGTCCCTGTGATGCTAGATTTCTACCAGTCATTTAGGTAAAGCTGACTTTCCCCAGGAAAGACTGGGAAAAAGCTGCAGGCTTGGAGCAACATCTGGATTTTGGTCACAGCTACCTTGATCTTTGGCAAAGAACTGGCATCCTTTAAGTGTCGGGTTTCTCTCTGTGGGGGAGGAATACTGACACCACTCTCAAAGGCTGTCTTCTCAGCACAGGGTTGATGGGAGACAGCCCTTCATAAATCTCAGTCCTCATTCCCTTTATTTTCCACATATGGCAAGACAAATACTTTAAATCGTAAAGCCTGCACTTATTATTCAAATGAAATCTTAATAAACATCATGTGGAAAATTATGACTTCTTAAATTCAAGTTTATTTAGTATGTTTTTGCCTTTTCATGTTAATTCAAAACCACTGTTAATATTTTTAACTGTTTTCATGGTTACAGAAGTAAATAGTGACAGGCCCAGGGGGGAAGGGAAAAATGACATTTCTGTTCTTGAAAAGCATCAGTCATGTGAGATTTCTTCTTTTGACTTGGTGATTTTTTTTTTAACTTTTTTTTCAATACTGGGGTTAAACTCAAGGCCTCATACTTGCTAGGCAGGTGCTCTACCACTTTGGCCAAGCCCCTAACCCTTTTGGCCTTGGTTATTTTTGAGATAGAGTCTTACTTTATGCCTGGGCCACTTGGACCCTTGCTTTTCCTATTTGTACTTCCTTGTGTAGCTGGGATTACAGAAGTGCCACTGTGTCCAACCACTGGTTGAGATGGGGTTTCATGAACTTTTATGCCTAGGCTGTCCTAGATCTTAATCTCTCTGATAGCTAAGATTACAGACTGGACCCAAATCCTAAATCTATTTAGATGTCTCTACTCTGTCACCTTGTCTTACTGGGTTTTTTTTTTTTTTTTGGCTCACATGACTGCAGGTCATGTCCCAGGATATTTTAAACTCCAACACAATTCTTTGCTCTGCCATCCTAGCCTGTCTTTATTCAGTGACTCCTCCTGGCACCTTCACTACCACTCCTCTGAATCTGTGCTGATGCAGTATGGCTCATGTTGTCCGTTGACTGATGTCTAGTCACAGTGTTTTCTTTCCTTCTCTATTTGAAGGGCACAGCAGTCAGGTTTATGCTTTTCTATTTTAATCTCTACTTAAGACTCACAGGCAACCCTTTCATTTCCAGAAACTGCTATTTGGTCTGATGAATGCTAATTTGGAACTTGGGTGCTGTTTTACTTTTAACCAACTGAGGTCTCACTGTACCTTCCTAAATATTTAGCCACTATATTCTCCTAGCCATTGTATTTTTTCCTATAGAAAGAGAGTTATAAAACTAGTCAAGATGGCAACATAGATTTCTAGTCTGTTTCTGTCCTTATATATCATTTATTTTAACTCTAATGAAATAACAAGACGAGCAGAACAAAAATGTTTCACCAATTTATCAATTCACTTGTATATCTATGCCCATGGGACCAAGGACTAGAAAACAACTAGAAAGATAAAACTATTTCCTGTGAGCATATGGTGCTTGGGAATTGGTTATATTTGCAATCTCTGTCTTTCAGGCTACCTTGACAGAAATATATGGTCAGTGTCAACGGTATTATCAAGTATACCAGGCAGCTAATGACTGGCTTGAGGATGCCCAAGAAATGTTACAGCTGGCAGGCAATGGGCTGGATGTGGAGAGCGCAGAGGAAAATCTCAAAAGTCACATGGAGTTTTTCAGTACAGAGTGTCAACTCCACAGTAAACTGGAGGAGCTCCAAGGCCTGGTGGCCAAACTGGACCCACTCATCAAGTCAACTGGGAAAGAAGAGCTTGCACAGAAAATGGCCTCACTGGAGGAGAGGGGCCAGAGGATCATTCAGGACTCCCATGCCCAGTCAGACCTCCTGCAGAGGTATTTAGAGGAGTTTTATGCTTTATATTTCAGCAAAATGAATTTCACACAGAAAATAGTAACACACAGAGGGAATATATTAGCGTGTAAATTCACTCTTCTCTCTTAAGTATTGTTAGAGATATTTACAGTGGAATGCCTGACCTAGTGTTGCTTACTGATTTCTGTTGGAATCTTTCAAGGTGCACTATTCAATGGCAAGATTATCAAAAGGCAAGAGAAGAGGTTATTGAATTGATGAATGAGGCAGAAAAGAAATTGTCTGAGTTTTCTTTGTTGAAGACTTCTTCTAGTCACGAAGCAGAAGAAAAACTGTCAGAGCACAAGGTCAGTTTGATTGGTGTTTGTTTTTTCCAAATAGCCTTTGATTATTGCTATAATGGGTCTTTGTGACATGGTGGCTCTGGAAACAGATCATTAAATCTTCATTTGCAATTTCATTTCCACCTGGGCTCCTCAAATATGACAGATATAACCAGCCACATTTTGGAGAAGCTTAAAATTAATTAGATGCTGCCACCTTTTTAGATTCTCATGGGAAATGCGTAGCTATGGCTAAAAACAAACAACAAAAAAAAGACTTTCCAAACACAGGGGTGATGGTGAAGTTCTGTAATCCCAGCCACTTAGGAGGCAAGCACAGGAGAATTTCAGACCCAGTTCACAATGGGCAAAAACATGAGACCCTAAAAGCAAAAGGAGTGGTGTATGGCTCATGTGGTATAGTGAAGCCCTTGAGTTCAAACCCTAGTACTGCAAAGACAGAGAGAAAGAGAAAGGGAGGGAGAGAGGAGGAGAGGGAGGGGGAGAGAGAGAGAGAGAGAGAGAGATTCCAAAGAATTTGCTTTTGATAAGTGTCAGTAAATACTTTTCAGTTGATAACTTAGATTCATTCAAATAAAATTCAAAAATTAATAGTTTGAGTCTCTGATCTCACATGGCAACAAAAGCAAGACTGTGACATTTGAAATATCAAATTCAATTTGCTTTTATATTTGCCACTTTTTAAAAATAGAAAAAATGTCATCTCTAGTAGCAAATAAGCATTTGTTTCTACTCAATTAATTCACCTTACTATAAAAAAAATCCAGCCCAAAATTCAGCTAAAAAATAAGTGAAAAGTAACAAGAGGGAAAGAAGTTTATCTATAAACATTTACATTTGCAGGTCATTTGGGGCAAAACCCAAACCCATAAGAATTTTTAAAAATAAATCTCCCCCCCAATCACCTCTCTTCTCCCTCCAACCCAGGCTTTAGTGTCAGTAGTTGACTCTTCCCATGAGAAAATTGTGGCTCTAGAGGAAAAGGCTTCACAACTGGACAAAACTGGAAACGACGCAAGCAAAGCGACCCTCAGCAGGTCCATGACCACTGTCTGGCAGCGCTGGACATGTCTCCGTGCTGTGGCCCAGGACCAGGAGAAGATACTGGAAGATGCAGTGGATGAGTGGAAAGGCTTGAACAATAAGGTAATGTCTACAACAGATGGGCGCAAGTTACTGTTTTTCTCACTGATTGCAATATATTTTGTAAAACTATTTTGCTCCTTTTGGAAATTGGCCTTACGGAAACCTTTTCATCTCTTTCAGTGTTATGAAAACTAAATTATGAAACAACATACAAAGTTCAATGTGTGATTTAGTATCAAGTCAGGGTCAAATTATTTCAACTGGAAAACCCAGCAACCAAATTTTGAAAGACAGACAAGCCAGTTTAGACCCCCTTTGCTTTCTTATCTAGTCTTGAAAAAATACAAAATTATTTTTCTCTGTCAAGTTAACTCATTTCCCAGATCCTGTAGTCTCTACCATCTTTTAAGTAGTGGCCAATGTTTTAACTACATCTTCTTTATGACTAAAAGGTACACATTCATATTAACTTAAACATTGAAAAGAATAGTTTGTTTAACTTAAAAAAAACTTTTCTATGTTATACATAGTGTCTAATTGTCCTGATAAGATTTTGAGAGTAAAACTTTAAACCCAGAATGAAGCCAGTCATGGTGGCACATGCCTGTAATCCCAATGCGTGGGAAATAGAGGCAGGATGATTGTGAGGTCAAGATCAGACTGGACTATATAGTCTCAAAAATCAAATAAAGGAAAGGAGGGAGGGAGGGAAAGAAGGAAAGAAAGAAACCCAGGGCTAGAGGGTAGACTTTCATTTCATGTCATGGAGAATTCTCCAGTTTTAGTTTTTTTGGATATTAAACACATTTCTTGCACTGTAAATTATATGGAAACAGCAGCTATATTAGTTATGGTGTCTTACATCTAATCACTGGAAGCTAAGACTGGTTTGTCAAAAGCCAGGATTCTGACACTGCTGACATGTGGAGCAGAATATTTCTGGGTAATAGGGGCTGTCCTGCATGTGTTAGTAGATGTTTTCGAGCACCCTTGGCCAATAATCACAGATGCTACAGTTGTAAAAAACAAAATGTCTCCAAATACTGCAGGTGTACTCTGAGGCAACAGGACTCCCGTGAGGAGCCACTGCCCAGGATGACGATGACATGTCACTTCTCCTTTCGTGGTGCAATGTTTGTATTTAATCAGCAGTTTTCGTGTCTTGAAGTTTAGAATTTACACCATCTTTAATGGGGTGCACTGGTATCAAATGTGGCATTTGTCAGAATGGCCTTATTTTTTTTCTCAGTTTGTTCTCAAGCTTTATAACATATACATTTGTCATTAGGTCAAAAAAGCCACTGAAATGATGGATGAGTTGCAAGCTAAATTACCCGAGAGCTTCGTGGAGAAAGCCTCAAAGGCAGAGCTCTTGGCCCTTCTGGAACGCCACGAGGTGTGCGTGCTGGAGCTGGAGCAGCAGCAGCTGGCCTTGGGCACACTACAGCAGCAAGTACGAGGGATACTGCAGGACAGAGCTAGCCCAGGACCTGGGGAAGAGCCACCCATCCTGCAGGAAATCTCTGCAGTGCAGGACCGCTGCCTCAGGTAAGCATAGCTGCTGTCATTTTCTGCTACCAAACTTGGCCTTGACCCAGAGACAACTGGGTGCTTGGGAATGGGGGAGCTCCACTGGGCTACCTTCAAAATGTAGAGCTTTGTTCCCATCTGTTTCTCGGTTTTTCTTAACTCTTCCGGCATGAGTCTGACAAATATTACCAGGTAGCTCTTAGACATGCACAGGGAACTGACCACAGGCCATATCTACCTGCATGTAGTCTCACAGCGGAGGGAGATGATGCAGGAGCCATTTGAGGACTGCAGGCTTTGGACACGTGTGCTCAGAAAGCACAAAGCAGCGGCCATTAATGTAGGAGAGTGGGCAAAGCACGCATTTCCTCTGAGACTGAGGCTCAATGGGCTTGAGCTGGGCGCTGAGGTGGGAACGACATGTAAGAAAGCTTAGAAGGACATGTGTCACCTTCGGGGAATTCACCTTCGGGAAACTCTTTGGGCAATCAGAGAGAAATGAATCTTGAAAGGTAAACAATTGAGCGCTATTTAGAACTTAATGTTTGAGAAAGTGCTATAACTCATTGGCTGTGTATTGTGACATGGAGATAGGAACTGAAAGCCATCTATTGGTAGTGAATGTAGGAGAACGTTAGTCTTGATTCACTTCTTTGCCAGAGAAATGTCATTAGGCAATTTGATTCTTATATTAACTAATATTAACCTAAATAAATTCTACATTCACCTTATTGATGTGTCTGGTTAATCTGATACCACTTATTGAAAACTTTTCTTTTTATCAGATTTGCATTAATTCAAATAGAGAATTGAAATTTGGATATTTTCAACATTAATAGTGGTAAAATGCTCAAAGCTTGTTTTTTTTTTTTTCTTTAAAGGTTGGTTTACTTTTTTTTTTTGGCAGTTCTGGGGTTTGAATTCAGGGCCTCATGCTTGCTAGGCAGGCACCCTACCACTTGAGCCACTCCACCAGCTCTTTTTTGTGTTGGCTATTTTCAAGATAGGGCCTCAGAACTATTTGCCTGGGCTGGCCTTGAACCACAATCCTCCTGATCTCTGCCTCCAGAGTAACTAGGATTACAGGTGTGAACCACTGCTGCCTGACTACATAGAACTTTTAAATACTGTTTTTTGTACATCTGAGCAGATGTCCAAAGAAGAAGTAAAGAATCCAACAATTTTTGTGTGCTTTAGATAAGAAAATTAATGCCATTTATTTGAAATTTAGTGACTTAGAAGAAAATCAACTCCATTTTCCAGGGATAGGTTGTGCACTCGAAATCACGAGTATTCTTCTGTTGTACTTGAACCTCGCCTTAGTGTTACTAAACATCTGACAGTTTGGGAGAAGCGTCTTTACTGTTTTACATGTGTGGCGGACAGGGTTCCTCTTACTCCAAATCCACTTCTGCTTTCTCCCTATAATGTCTTGAAGCATGCAGGAGAAAGTGAAGAACTATGGAAAGGCAATAAAGCAAGAGCTGCAGGAGCGGGAAGTGGTAGAGTCTCAGATCAACTCTGTGAAAGCCTGGCTGCAAGAGACGAAGGAGTATTTAGGGAACCCAACAATGGAAGTAGACGCTCAGCTGGAAGAGCTACAGGTACAAAAGTCTCTTTGTTCTTTACCCCTCTCATGTAAAAAATAATTGCCTTTATTTTAATTATGCATGCTTACTCGTGTTTAAAGAAACAGTAAATTAAAAACTGGGGGCGTGTATTATGTAAAAGACATTGCGTATTAATTTGTGGGGTCTTTTGTTTGTCTTGTAAATGATAACATGCTTCACATTGCTTTGTTTTTATGGTGTTCTCCAGTCCCACGTGTAAGTCATATACTGATGAACCGTAGGTGGCCTGTGTCCCTATACTCTTAAAAATCATGTGCCTTAGCAGGCTCACAGAAAGTTTTAATTTTGATCTTTTCTTCAGATCCTCCTAACAGAAGCCACAAATCACCGGCAGAACATTGAAAAGATGGCTGAAGATCAGAAGAATAAGTACTTGGGTCTTTACACTATATTACCTTCTGAGATCTCCCTTCAGTTAGCTGAAGTGGCACTGGACCTAAGAATTCATGATCGGGTAAACTTACAATCAAGAAAGAGTGGCTCTCTATTTTCTCCTGGGCCAGTCCTCTTCTGTGGGAGCTCTGGATTTTCACAGTCAGATCTTTTTGGAAGCAGAGTTAAAATAATGGATCATTATAAAACAATTAATATTAAATTACAACTTATTCATAGACAAGAAACACATCAGATAGTCATAGATACAAGCAATAATGTCATAGAAGTGAGCATAATTTCTCTGCTTCCTCTCATATTTATAATAATGAATTGAACAAAAATAAGCTATATTTTCATGTGTTCAGATATTTATTGAGTACTCGAATGTGCCAGGTACTCTTCTAGCTGTTATTTTAGTTCAACAGTTCAGTAAGATATAAGGTAAGTAGGTTAAGTAGGTGATGAAGTTGTTACCAAGATGCATGATGTGGGTTGAGATTGTGAGAAGATGGGCTTCAGTTTGACCCTGGTTCCAACCAGGGTAGAAAGAGAGTGCAGAAAACCTTGTGGATCCATGAATAAAAATTTTTTAATGATTTTTATAGAAGAAATACATTGCCCTTTCCATTGATGAGATCAGAGAGAGATTTCTGTCTTAGGTCTCACAAACAGGACACACTTTCATGTAGGGAAAATGGCTTCACACCACATCTATATGGACATATAATGAATTTTTTAGGACTGTCATAGTAGCTGTATGCTAAAGCTATTCAAGTTTTGTTAAAACCATTCAAAGTGACACAAGAAAAAGACATACATTGATCATAAAGTGTGCATGGGATAGAAAATACAAGCATATAATTCACACATATGCTACACCTTTTGTAATCTCCAATGTAAAAGGCATTGAGTGTTATAAAAATCTCATCAAAATCCGATTTGACCGATTTGACTGCATCAGGGTTTTGAGCTAACCTACTGTGTGCTGTGTTATATTCTGAATGCTTAACTGACCCATTTGACTTCTCAGCATTGGAAAGTCAATTGCCAGAGACAACTTGATTAGTTCAGACTTTTAAAAAAAAGTCAATTTTAAGTTTTATTTTTCCTCAACTATTATTGAGTTGTTCATATGAATTCCTGTCACTTTGGCACTCACTCAAGATAACATAGGCCAAAAAAGAGCTCTTGTAATGGTGAGTTTCTTCTCTAAAAAGAAGTTTTTTTAAAGCATTTCATGTATGTAGAAAAAATATTTGTCCTCTTTACAATCTTCTTTCCAGCATTTTATTCTGGCAAATATATAAATGCTTGCTATCAAATCACCTCAAATCCATTAAAAATGTGCAAATGTTAACTCTTTTATTTATTTATTTTGGTGGTGCTGGGAAACCCAAAGCCCTACACATGCTAGGCAAGTGCTCTAGCACTCGACTATGCCCTCAGCCCAAACTCATTCCTTCCTTTGCATACTATAGCGTGGTATTTGGAAAGTTAAGAAAAAGCATTAACAGATCACTGACAGATAACTATAAAATTTTTTGTTTGGTGTAGAAAAGGGAGCGTGTGTTCAAGGTCACAGGTTGGTAAGTGGAGAAGCCAGGATTCAGCTATGCGTAGCCATCTGTAATGAGTCTGCTGTAAATATTTAATAAATGAATCACAGGACATGTGTTGATTGTTTTCTTGCTAGACAACAGCAGTAGTGTAGTATCAAGGCAATGGGCAGAAGGCAGCCTGGAAGCCAAGGAGCTCGTAACTAGCTATATCGATAGTGTCAGTGCTATGTCATGCACATGAAGTATCTTTAAGTCAACGTCATTTGAGGTTCTTATTATCCAAATTTTAATCATGGTTTGTTTTGCTGTTCTCATCAATTATTTAGATCCAAGATAAAGTAAAAGAAATTGAACAGAGCAAAACCATGAGTCAGGAATTCAGCCGGCAGATTCAGAAGGTAGCCAAAGATCTCACAACTATCCTAACGAAGCTGAAAGCCAAAACTGATAATTTGGTTCAAGCTAAAACTGATCAAAAGGTAAGGAGGAAGTGGACATACAAGGGGTCTACTGAATGAATTCCCTGTTTCTCTGGAGTCAGTTTTACTTGGGGATAGAATAGGGAAAACCAAAACCAAACAAAAACCACTTTCTTAGCAGACTTCACTGAACCCGACAGTAATGGCAGGCATGTTGTCAGTGTAATAGCACAAATCCTCTTTCTTAGTTTATCATTGTAACCAAACTGCATTTGTAAATATACACACCCATGAGTGTCTAACAGAGAAGACTATTAAGAGACCAAGTGATGTAGAAATATAAGTTTGTAAATTCCAACATGTTTTTGGCAGTTAATTCTGTGTTTATGGGCTGTTGATGAGTTAAGTGACTCTAATCCATTTGGGTAGAGCAGAAGGAAAATGTGAGCCAGGACATCCTGCCCTGCCCCCTAACCCAAGAAACACAATGTATTATTCACAATACTTGACTTTTACAAAAGTTATTTCAACATAATCCTTCTGATCTTAGAAAACCTGGAGAAATTTATTTTTTATAGTCTAATGCTCTTTCATTTTGATGACCGTGTAGGTTCTGGGAGAGGAGTTAGATGGCTGTAATTCAAAGTTAATGGAATTAGATGTAGCCGTACAAAACTTCTCGGAACAGAATGGCCAACTGGCCAAGCCGTTGGCCAAGAAGATAGGAAAACTGGCTGAATTTCACCAGCAGGCTGTTAGGCAGGCTGAGAACCGGCTCTCCAAGCTCAATCAGGTACGTTTTCCAGGCCAGAAAGCAAAGTGCTCTAAGGCAGAAACTTTAACCAGCTGCTTTTCTCTTTAGAAAACAAATAAAAAGATGATATTGACAGTGAAGCAGGGAGCTTAGATGCAGTTTATTTCATACCATGCTGTGCTCCTGAGACTTACATGTAAACCTATGCTTACTTCATATCATCTGAATTTTATTGACTTTTTCAGGCAGCATCACACTTAGAAGAATACAATGAAATGCTTGAATTAATTTTGAAGTGGATTGAGAAAGCTAAAGTCTTGGTACATGGAAATATTGTATGGAATTCTGCAAGTCAACTTCGGGAACAATACATTTTGCATCAGGTAACTTTAGGAAAGATAGTTTTCAAAGAGTAATGAAAAGCTATTTGATTTGACTGTCTAAATGGACACAGAATTTAGAGGACCATGATGTAAAATTATGGTAGGGAGCAGATTTTTTTTTAAATGCTAAGTGCTCTGCTTTCACAGAAAGTAGCTACCCATGAGGTTTCATGAGACTGTGGATAAGTAAGCATCCTCTATTTTTCCTAGACTCTCTTTTCCCAGAGCTTAAAACAATCGGCTTTACAGGACCTTTTTAGCAGCTTCTTGAGAGTTAGGGGCAAGAGAAACTCTTCCCCATGTAGGGGTGTAGAGAAGTAGGTAAAGATGATGGCTGCACTCTGCTAAGAGGAAAATCAAGCTTTTCCTTTTGAGACTGTGATTTGGAGCAAAATATTTTGCCTCTCTTAATTCTCTGTCTTTTCATCTACAAGCTAGGGAGATAGAAAATATTCATATGTCATGTCTACGAGGATCACATAGTTCATGTATGTGCAAACAGCTGGCACCTACCCGGCACATGCATCCTCTCAGCCTTCCTGCCAGGCTGTCATGTGGCCTTCCTCAGGAGGTGGGGGCAGCTGGGAGCAGACCATGGCCCACATCAGATGATGGATACATTACTTCATTTCCTCTAAAGTTATGCGACAAAAATGTTCCTTTTCTTTTGGTCATGTTATTCAGGAAATTATATCATCCTTTTGTAATTTGCACTTGAATTAGGTGTAGATGTCTAGTAGACTTGGTTATTTTGAATGAAACAGACCAACCTTTATTTAGACTACATGGATATCCTTAAGTATTCTAGACATTCTCTTTATATTTGAATCTTTTAAGTTAATCCCCTTTTCCGTTTCAGGCAATTGGGTTCTCCATCAAACACTCACTTTTCCTTTCCTGGAATGTTCAACAGTTCCTAATTATTCTACTCTATCCTTCTCTAATCAGATTTTCACACTCCTCCCAACATGTCTTTCTTAAATAAAGCTAATCATTTGCAGTAAAATATACTCAGATATTAACATATAAAACTTGGGTTACAATTGACTTGTGAACAGTGGAAATACATTCAACCTCACTAGAAATTGAGAAATGCAAACTTATGTAAAAAGGGAGAGAGAATTTTAATTGTCAAGTTAACGCTATTTCTTAATAGCTGATACTTAAGGAAGTAAGAGCTTCCAAACAACTCTGGTCATCTGGTAAAATCTTTTGAGAGACAGTTATCAAAAATATATGATGATCATTTAAGCTGTCACTACTCTGACCTATCAATTATACTTCTTGGATTCATAACTTAGGCTATAATTCAAATTGCAGAAAATATTTCTAGTGCTATTAATGGCTATAGTGAAATTTTAAAAAAAAACTTAGATGTCAAATAACATTTCTGGGTAAATAGTTATTTATCATATCATATCATGCAGTCTTTGAATAGATCATGAAGGTTTTTACTATCTCCTGCACTCATTCATTCCTCTACTTAGTCAACAAACAATGAGAGTACTTTCCCAATGCAGGAATTTTGGTGAGTATTTGGAATACAGAGAATATTCCCTGACCCTTACACTGATGAGTTGATCAGTCAAAGGAAGGGACAGATAGAAAAGAAACAATTACAATATGGAGTAACAAGTGCAAGGAGAAAGAGCTCAAGGTGCTGAAAGAGGGGCTCCTTCCTGATAGGAAAAGGTGACACTGGGCTGAGTCCCAAGGGACACTGAACTCTACTTGTGGAGTGTATTTTAGACAAAAACACATTGTCTTGTCGAAATCCTAGCAGTAAGGGTGAAAGGTGCTCTGCTTGTTGCCCTGAAAGACTAGAAAGAAAGATAAGAGATAAGAACTGAGAGATAAGAGAAGGCTTGTGATGAGGAGCTTGGGCGTTATCCTAAAGTCACTCTGAAGCCTTTGACAGTTTTTCTGCTTTCAAATGACAAGTTCAAGCTTGTGTTTTAAGAAAGCTCATGTGGCCACCTATGGAAATCAGATTGCTGAGATAAGATAATGGAAGAGGTGGTTTCACCTCTTCCATTCTCTTCATTTGTGCAGAAAATGACAAGAACTCTTTTTGGAGACTGAGATGAGAAGACAAACTCCAGAGCTACTGATGAGCTAGAACTCCCCATCTTGTAGACTGTTGGATATGGTGAAAGAGGGAGGAGCAAAGGACAATTCCCAGTTTTATGACTTGGGCAGTTGGGTGAGTCCACTGCATTATAGGGCACAGGAAAAGAGGCAGGTATTAGGATTGTCTGCTCAGAAGCATGGGAGAGAACTCAGCTTGTAGATGTTATTTCAGGGAGTCATCTTGTCTCTGCATAAGGAATTAAAGCTGTCTGTGTTTATACAAAAAAAAGAATGCACAGCAAGAAAACCCATGTGTTCTTATCTCAGTGGCAAAGAAAATGGGAAACTATAGGTGTGTATGTATGATCTCAATTGCCTCAAAATATGTCCAAATGTATCAACAGTTGCCTCTTCCAGTCATCTCTGAGCTATGATATGTTTTCTTCCTTATTTTCAGTATTTTCCAGCTCTACGTTTTATAATTTAGATATATTACATTCATTGTGAGAAGGAAGACTAGTTCACGTTTAAAAATAGTGTCTTACCTAAGAATATCTCGTCAGTTTCTTCCTTTTCCTCTTCACGTACCTCCCCAACTGCACATTCTGTGCTCACCCACCTCAGTGCCTATGGAATTTTTTTCTCTTCCTCCCCATCTGTCAAGATGCTAACATCCTTCTTCCTAAGCTCAGGTGTCACTCTTCCATGGGGCCTTCTCCCAACCTTCCCATGAGCTGTGGTACATCTCCTCTGAGCCCAGCCTTTAGCAGTCAGCTTCTCAATCACTCTCCTCTCTGTACAGTGCATACTTGGATGAATGCGTTTATATACACGTGATATCCACTGTATCACAAGGGACAATCCCATCCTGCATGATGAGGCTGTTTTTCTTCTCTTGACATTGCAAGTGGCTTCCTCCTCTTTGTCTCAAAGGTTTTTGTTTGTTTGTAATGCTCTCAGTTTTGTTTCTTAGGGTGATGTGCACTTAGACTATGATTGCCAAGAGATTCTTTAGTTTAAATATGGGAAGGGCAGGCCCAGTGACTCAGTCAAGACGTGCAGTGTACCAGGGCATCACCACTCCAGGAATCCTCGTGTCCTGACTCACATGAGGACCCAGACTAGGGTTGGCAGAGCATGAGCCTTTCAGTACCACACTTACTGTAGCCTTGGCAAGCTGTCAGTGTCCCCAAACTTAATTTTTCTAATGCAAAGGTTTTTTTGTTTTGGTTTGGTTTTTTGATGGTATAGGAGCTTGAACTCATGGCCTCATGCTTGCTAGGCAGGCACTCTACCATTTGAGGCACTCCACCAGCCCTAAATGAACAATATCTTGTGTGTGTGTGTGTGTGTGTGTGTGTGTGTGTGTGTGTGTGTGTGTTTCTAGGGTCTCATGCTTGCTAGGCAGATGCTCTACCACTTGAGCCACCCTATCAGCCCCTTTAATTTTTCTATGAAATAGGGGTAATAATAGGTAGCTACCAAGCAGGAAGCAGAGACAGGGTGTGAAGGTCAAGTACAATACCATGCTCACAAGAACCTGTGTAGTACATGCAGGAAGCACAATGACAACCTAGTTGTCCTTGCTCCCTTCCTAGTTGACTGGTCCTCACAAAACACTGTATTTGCGACCTGTACTTCTCTGCCTACCTGCCCACTTCATGAATATTCACAATTTACTCTAGACCCTGCTAGAAGAAGCTGAAGAAATTGACAGCGATCTGGAAGCAATGGCTGAGAAATTACAGCATCTCGCTAGCGTGTATTGTACAGAAAAGATGTCTCAGCAAGTGACAGAACTGGGCCGGGAGACTGAGGAGTTACGGCAGATGATCAAAATTCGTTTGCAGAATCTCCAAGATGCAGCCAAGGTAAAAACAAAAAAATGGTGACGTTATTCTGGAGAACTAGTGCTCACTATGATTGATGTGGTTTCTTGACTACTATGCTATTCTTCACCTACAACTTTGAACTTCAAGTGCAATACATTGATCTTCATAGGGTTTTTATTCTGCAGGACATGAAAAAATTTGAAGCTGAGCTGAGAAACTTGCAAGCTGCTTTGGAACAAGCCCAGACAACTCTGACTTCTCCAGAGGTTGGGCGCCTTAGTCTCAAGGAACAACTGTCTCATCGTCAGGTAAGCAAAAATAATTTAAGGTGAATGGGTGGGGTCCTATATTTAAAAAATAGCATAGAGAGGAACTATGCTTTCTAAGTTTATAGTCTTAGTACTAGATGTATTATTTAAAATATATATTCCTTGGAAATGTAAATTAGTGCAACCTTTGTGGAAATCAGTATGGAGGTTCACCAAAAAGCTAAAAATAGACCTACTTTATGAGTCTTCTATACTACTCCTGGGCATATAGATGAAGGTGCATTCATTAATCAACCTACAAGACAGACACCTACACACCCATGTTTACAGCAACACTGTTTACAATAGCCAAACTGTGGAATCAGCCTAGATGCCCAACAACAGATGAATGGATTAAGAAAATGTGATGTATACATACACAATGGAGTATTATTTCACCATAAAGAAGAATGAAAATATGTGATTTGAAGGAAAAAGGATGGAATTGGAGATCATTGTGTTGAGCTAGATAAACCAAGCTCAGAAGCCAAATATCACATATTTTTGCTCATATGTGGAATTGAGACCTGAAATGAGGAAGAAGAAGGAGGAGGACGAGGTGATGGCAGAGGAGGAAGAATGGGATACATTTAGGAGTGAAACCAGTTGAAGGGGTGGAGAAAGAAAAGGTTAATTGGGGTGAACAGAATCAATATATGTTATAACAAAGTAAAACCCTCTAAATACTGTTTGGACAAGCTTGTGAGGAGGGAGAGAGGCTAAGGGAATATAATAGAGGGAAAACTGTCCAAAGTGCATTTCTATGGAAACCTCAACCACTGTCCAATTAATGAACACTAATGTGTATACATATGTGTAAGTGTGTAAGCGTATGTCTATGTCTATACATTCCTTGCAACGTGTTTATAACTTGCAGCTATAGTTCGGTAAATGTCCCTTGCTTATACTAAACGACGACTGTGTTGAATTTGCACCATGTCACTGCACTTTCAGCACCTGCTGTCTGAGATGGAGTCCTTGAAGCCGAAGGTGCACGCCGTGCAGCAGTGCCAGAGCACGCTCCGGATCCCCGCGGAGGTGGTAGCCAGCCTGCCACTGTGCCACGCTGCTCTGCGGCTGCAAGAGGAGGCCAGCCAGCTGCAGCACACAGCCATCCAGCAGTGCAACGTCCTGCAGGCAGGTGCAGCTGCGCTTGGCGCCAGCAGAGCGGGCGGATGAGTCATGGCTGCTTTTCTGAGCCTTGTGTGGGCTCAGCCATCAAAACACATCCAGAGCACTAAATCTGACAGACTGTTGTGGTTACATAAAATAAGGAGATTAAAATGCTATAATTTGGATCACCCACGAAAGCCTGGGGAAAATTCTATAAAAATTATCCTTTAGTGAAGACTATCTTTTGGTGGGTTTCTTTTTTTTTTTTTTTTTTGTAGAGGATGACTTGGATGGTTGATTTTGTATGCAATCATTACTTTGTGATCTTTGATTCATCTGAAAATCATCTAGAACCTGGAAATAGAGGCTAGCATTTATCACATGTTGAAGAATTCTTCTCCTATTTCAGCTTATTGATTCATTACATACATTTTCTGGCCTAAGAAGTTTGCCCAAGCATAGCTCAGTCTCTTCACCTAATAATAGAAAAACATTTGCCAAGATGTAACACAATTTATTTTCCCTCTCCTTTCTACTAATACTTACCTGCTTTATTAATTTGCTGTTCATTAAAATCAGTCCTGGTTCTTTTTTTTTTTTTTATGTGTGTGATAGTCTCACCATGTAGAAGAGACTGGCCTTGAACTCACTGTTTAGCCCAGTCAGTACTCAAACTCAACAGTCCTCCTGCCTCAGCCTCCTGAGTGCTAGGAATACAGGTGTGCACACCACGCCTGGCACTACAGTTCATTTGCTCAACTGTCCTTGCTCCTTACACTATCTTAGAACTTGTCAGATGTTAAATTCCAGAGATGAAGCATCATACATAGTTCCTATTTCTACCCTCTACTGCAGCTTTTGGCCGAAGGTCTTACTTGTTATTCAGTACTTCTTGGAGAAAAAAAGCAAGCCTATTTGTCATACTGCTTCTGCCTTCTCACCATCACATTGCATCTCCAGGCAGCATAAGTAGGGAGAAGAGACAGTCCTAATCACTCACCTATTTTGATTCTATCAATAATTTTATTATTAAGCATTTTTATAAGTATTTGATAGTTATACAGGGGGTGTTGTGACATTTCCATATTTACACATACTATATCCCAGTTTGGTTACCTCCTCCATTAATCTCCCTCTTCTCCCACTCCCTTCCTGAAACGACTTCCACAGGTTTCAATGTTCCATATTCATAGATGTGTACTTTACTAACTTCTTCATTTACCCTCCCCTCCTGCTGTTGCCCTCCCCTTAACACAACCTGCTTTCTATTCCTGGCCTTCGTTGTTTTAGTGTCTTGTTCAGTGGAAGCTGTAAAGAGAAAGCTTTGATGTTTCTAAGTAGAAGTGGAGAATTAGAACCATCTAGGGATTTTACTTATCACTTCTTGACACACAAGGAGTTAGGAATAATACAATAGGTTCAGTAACCCAGTTATCCGTACAGAAAGGAAATCATGAGCCTTTTTTTCTTTCCAAAGGAGGCTGTGGTGCAGTATGAACAATATGAACAGGAGATGAAGCACCTGCAGCAGCTGATAGAAGGAGCTCACAGGGAGATTGAGGACAAACCTGTGGCCACCAGTAACATCCAGGAGCTACAAGCCCAGATTTCTCGGCACGAGGTGAGACAGGAGGACAGGTGAGCCCCAGGAGCAGGGCACAGGCTTAGTGAGTGGCTGTCAGAGAGATTTTCCCTGACCTGCATATAATGTGCTCAACCCCTGGGCAGCATTTGGCTGTCTTTGCATTTTAAGGGTGATTTTTGCTGATGAAATAACACAAGCCTCCCTGCATTCCACAACCTCTTTGAGTGCTGTTCAGGACATAGCTCCACCAGGGTGTACCAACTGTCTTCTGTGCCCAGTTAATGCCCTGAATGGTTAGTATATAGAAACTTAGTCCACACTTCCTGTTTTAAAGCCTACAAGAAACAACAACGCATAAAGTTTGGCTGCATTGCTTGCCTTCTTATTTATTTATTTATTTATTGACACTGTGAGGTTTAAACTCAGGGCTTTGCACGGCTAGTTAAGTGCTCTACCACTTGAGCCATACCTCCATCTCTTTTTGCTTTAGTTATTTTTTGAGGGTAGGGTCTTGCACTTCTGTCCAGGCTGGCAGTGGATCGAGATCCTCCTACCTAGCATCTTGCATAGCTAGAACTATAGGTATTTATCACCAAACCCAGCTTATTTATTGAGATGGTGTCTCACTAACTTTTTGCCCAGGCTGATCTCAAACCATGATCCTCCTGATCTCTCTGCCTCCAGAATAGCTGGGATTACAGGTGTGAGGCACTGGCATCCAGACCTTGTTTTCCCCCTTTAAAAAAATAAAGGAAGGGGGGGGAGATGGCAGATTCACGCGAGCAGTAAGAGCACCTGCCTAGCAAGGGTGAGGCTCTGAGTTCAGACTCCAGTGCTGCCAAAAAGCTGGGGTGGGGGGTGGCGCATTTTATAGTAAAAAGGAAATAAGGAGCCTATAATCCCAACACTCGGGAGGCTAAGGCAGAGGATCAAGAGTTCAAGGTGAGCCTCGGCAGTACTACATAGCAAGTTCAAGGTCAGCCTGGGCAATGTAGCAAGATCCTTGTTTTGTTTTGTTTTTTAAGAAAAAAAGAAAAAGAAGAAAATCATTTGTCTTTTAATAGCTCAGCTATTTCTGTTCTGTTCATTGAAATCAGAGAGTGGTCCACCTTATTTATTTGCTAATTTTTAGGTTGGGGCTGTAAGTACCTCCCCCTCCATGCTACCCCATTTTCAAATGGCCACCTTCTCCTTCCTTTGGCATCACAATGACCTTGGACCTTATTGACTCCTTGTGCACACCTGGACTCAGATGATAGCCCCAAGTGAGGGAACCCACTGGCACTCAGCAGTGAATTTCCTTCTTGACCCATCGATTCCTATAGAAGCCAAGTTCATTCTTTTCCTTAGGGCTACTGCTTAGCACCATGAGTTTTGGTGCCAACTTGGAGGGAGGGGTCTTATTTCCCTGTGCCAAGAAGGAGGCACTTAGTGTATCCTTCCAGCTACTCTATTTTAACCTGGTGGGGAGAACAATTTTTCCATCAGGCTCACAGAAGATTCTTAGAAAAATCTCATTGCCCGCTTTCTAAATGCAAATCTTTAATTTCTTGACACAATACATCAATCACATACATTTATGTATGATTTACAAAATAATTTAAATGAATATCCCACCTACACTTGCTTCTGTAACCATAGACATCTTCTAGGAAAGCTACTTCTTTTATGCATTGGGAGTGTGTTGTGCCAGTTTTTGAAACCACAGACTAGATAATGTATACATTGGACTACTTACTACATATTTATCTTCAAACTGTTTTCATTCTTGTTTCATGTGATTCAAAATTTTCTTCCAGCAGCTCTTCCATTGTAATCCAGAAAATATTTCTATATCTTATCTACAATAACAATAACAATAACAATTACTGAAGTTTTTGTTATATGCTTTTAAAAACTTACAAATCTTTACATCTTTCTGAGTGCCCAAATCTAGTAATTGGTTAAAAGCAGACTCTATTCCAGTATCTTTGGCTTCAAATGACATGACTTTTCCACTCTAGTAGTAACTGTTTGGGTTAAATCATTGCACAAAGAACAAGGGGGTCCAGGAAAACAAATGACTTGTCCAAGAGCAAGCCCTCTGCAGAGTCAACAGCACATTGTCTTCCGGACTACCAGCTGAGGGATCTGTTCATCTTATCATATCTTCTTGCTCCCCTAACCATCCATGTCCACACTTGTTCATTTCATCATGTGACTTAGAACACATTTTTGTGTAAATAATGACATCATTCTGTGAGAGGGTCATTGTGAGAGTGCTAGGCAGAAGAAGCCTGATTGACAATAACATAAAAAATTGGGACAAGGGCATTTTTCCTTGTATTTTCTGCTGCTTTTAACTGAATTTCAATCTTAAGGTAAGTCTCATTTGGGCCTGGACAACTTCAACTCATAGAAAGAACAGAATTGATTCAGTTCTGAGGAATTCACCCTTTATTTTCTGTAATTTTTTGGAAAGTTGAGTTTAATTTGAAAAATTATCTTGCTACTTTTAAGTCATGAGAGAGAATATTCAAACCTCTTTGCTTTCTCCCTGGCAGAGAGGATGTGTGTGAGTCCATGAGGCTACCACCGAGGCCTTCCTTCAAACAGTCTCTGTGCTGCATCCCCACCTTCAGAATCAGTTTCAGAGATACTTACCATGAATTTAAAGATATATGTACACACACACATTTTTTTCTGAGAATAGGTAACCCACCAGGGCTCCATTTTATTTTAGTGGATGAATAATCCCCCACAAAAGTCATGAGGTACAAACAGGTTTATATTTTCATGGAACAGAGTTTTGGAGTGACATAGATTGACTGTGAAAAATACAGATTTTCACAAACCCAAGTGTGTACATGGATGGTTAGCAGAGAGAGAAGATATGATAAGATGAACAGATCCCTGAACTGGTAGCCTGGAAGGCAATGTGCTGGTAACTCTACAGAGGTCTCGCTGTGTGATCTTGGACAAGTCATTTGTTTTCTTGGACCCACTTGTCGCTGGGAGCAGTGGGCCTGGTGACGAAAAGGTAGCAGTTCTGATTCCAGATCAGAAGGTTGCGTGGTCAAGGTAAGGATCTGCATTTTTAACAAATGACCCAGCTGGATTCTACATGTAGTGACGTTTTTAAGCTTAGGAAAGGACACTCACTCTTCATGTACATACCTCTACAAGGTGCTGCAGTAGGGGGCAGGGACCAGTCATCTGAGCACAAAGTAGGGAAGGGTTCAGTCTAACTGTCTGCTTCACAAACTTTGCTCACATTTACTTTTGTGGGCAAGGTACCAACCAGGCCATTGTAAGAAAGTGCAATCTCCTTGGGCTCAAGATATCCAGTAAGCTGGCAGATAGGTTCTATCTTGCATGTTAAGTATTTATGACAAATATCATTTATTGAGTACCTATGTGCTAGCCTACAGTCTCCAAGTAGTACACAGATATTTAAAAAGTATTGACAATTAAAAAAAAATCCTGATAGGTAATTATCTGTAGCCTCAGAGGTAAAGAGGTGAGAATGCCTTTTGGAAGCTGGGTTTAAAAATTCTTGTTCTGTACTGGAATCAGGAAAAGAAGTTGAGCCATGCTGGACCAATTCCCCTCCACTCAGTTTTGGCTGGGAGGAGAGAAAGGAAACACTAACAAAATGGTGCATGTGCATGATATATATTTGTGAGTGAATGTGTGTGGATATACTGTAATTGTAAAGACAGGGATGTTTAATGTCTTTATTACAAAATGTGTTCTGTGCAGAGCACTACATGACAGTTTCTCAGGCAAAGGAGTCAACTAAAAGGAATAGAAAAATAATACTTTTGTATTTTTATGGTTAATATTTTGGAGTATACATTTTCATTTTCTAAGAATGAAAGAAAATATTTTAATATTTATATTTCATATCCAAGCAAGAAAGTATAACTGTAATATTTAGAATTACCCATATTTCTAAAACAGATCTGTAGTGACCTTTTTAAAAGCTATGTACAAACCACTCTGGAAAAAAATTTGGAGGCTACTTAAAAAGCTAGGCATCGATCTACCATTTGATCCAGCAATACCACTCTTGGGGATATACCCAAAAGACTGTGACACAGGTTACTCCAGAGGCACTTGCACACCCATGTTTATTGCGGCACTATTCACAATAGCCAAGTTATGGAAACAGCCAAAATGCCCCAGCACTGACGAATGGATTAAGAAAATATGGTATCTATACACAATGGAATTTTATGCAGCCATGAGGAAGAACAAAATGTTATCAATCGCTGGTAAATGGATGGAATTGGAGAACATCATTCTGAGTGAGGTTGGCCTGGCCCAAAAGACCAAAAATCGTATGTTCTCCCTCATATGTGGACATTAGATCAAGGGCAAACACAACAAGGGGACTGGACTCTGAGCACATGATAAAAGCGAGAGCACACAAGGGAGGGGTGAGGATAGGTAAGACACCTAAAAAACTAGTTAGCATTTGTTGCCCTTAACGCAGAGAAACTAAAGCAGATACCTTAAAAGCAACTGAGGCCAATAGGAAAAGGGGACCAGGAACTAGAGAAAAGGTTAGATCAAAAAGAATTAACCTAGAAGGTAACACCCACGCACAGGAAATCAATGTGAGTCAACTCCCTGTATAGCTATCCTTATCTCAACTAGCAAAAACCCTTGTTCCTTCCTATTATTGCTTATACTCTCTGTTCAACAAAATTAGAAATAAGGGCAAAATAGTTTCTGCTGGGTATTGAGGGGGTGGAGGGGAGAGGGAGGGGGGAGAGTGGGGAGTAAGGGAGGGTGTGGGGGCAGGGGGGAGAAATGACCCAAGCCTTGTATGCACATATGAATAATAAAACAACAATAAAAAATATATGTAAAAAAAAAAATAAAAAAATAAAAGCTATGTACAGTCCAGCATATACTTCCAATAAGCTCTTAGTGAGAGTTTTAAAACCTCTATCTTACAATGTTTTTCAAGAACAAAGGAAACTATGGTTCTGTCAAACTCTAGTCTGGAGGGTCAGAGACATTTGACGTGTGAAGCTGCATAAAAATTAAGATTTCATAATATCTAGCTTATCTAGAGAAAACACAACTGCCAGGTGGCCACAGGAACAGGCAGTACCAAATGACTGCCACCTCTTGGTTGTACTCAGTCTATGATAAGAGCCGAGCTCTACATTTTTTTTTTTTTTTGGGTAGTTTTAGTCGTCACATGACCTAATTTCCGTGGCGTGAACCATCTGGTAAATTTTGAATGCACTAGGCACTTGCCAAAATCTCCAGTCCTGTGTGCTGGAAGTTCCTGGCTCCATAGGGGGCCTCCTGGGTGCTCCTAGGGTCGCAGGCGGGGCTCCCGCACCTTTGCACCCGGCGGGCTGTGGCTGTCACCAAGGCATGGTGGCTCCGCTGTGAGATGTAGGCTGGCGGCCCGGCCACATCCTGCCCTCGCCCCGCGGCTCTGACACCTCATTGGCCAGCGCTGCAGGAAGATGGGCGCCACGACTCATGTCTTCTGATGCTGCTCTGACACCCGGGAAATGTTTCCGCAGGAGCTGGCGCAGAAAATCAAGGGCTACCAGGAGCAGATCGCCTCGCTGAACTCCAAGTGCAAGATGCTGACGATGAAAGCCAAGCATGCCACCATGCTGCTGACGGTGACCGAGGTGGAGGGGCTGGCGGAGGGGACCGAGGACCTGGATGGGGAGCTCCTCCCTGCGCCCTCAGCACACCCCTCTGTGGTCATGGTAAGGGTCAAGTGCATCCCTCCCTCCCCCGTCTGCAGGCTTCAGCCTGGATGGAGCCAGACCTGGGCTGCTTTTAGTTTTAGACCTTACAGATTCGATTTAAGGAGCTGTTTCCTTAACACTCTGACTACGTTTGGGCCGGAGCCAGTCTTTTACACTGTAAACAGTAACAGCTGAAATGAAACTATGCTAGAGACGCTGAATTTCCCTGTCCAAGACCTACCCTTCACTCATTTATTATTCAGCAAGAATGCTGAGAGGCTCTGAGCTTTTAGTTTTTTAAGTTCCTTTGCACAGTGGTCTCATTTTTGGGGGGATTCAGTTATGTTTTCCAAGCAAACTAGCTGACTAGGTATGTTGCATGTACACTCTGTTGCATAAATGTTTAGCAAAATTTAGGAGAAAAACTACTATGAAAAAAATAAGAAAATAGCAAATTCTAAGTATAGGTTTGGGTTAAAAGAAATTCCATCAGTCTCTGTTCTTCGCCATTGTTTCCCCCAAACACTTTGCATGGAAAATGCATTGAGTTGCTTGGTAACTACAATGCTTTCCAGTCCTGTATATTTTCCCTCATATGTGCTGTGTCTTGGATAATGTGCAAGGGTATAGGCCCATGTAGCAGTATATATGTTACTTTATTTATCTTTGTTGTTGTTGTACTGGGGTTTGAACTCAGGGCATGTGCTCTACTATTTGAGCCACACCCTCCTACCCCTAGTTCAACATGTTACTTTAGATGCATTTATCCCTCGGACATTTGAAACTTGAGATGGCACACAAAAGACCAAGCTCCATTTCACAAACCCTTTCCTCGTTTGTATAATTCATAATTTTTTGGTTACTTATAAAGACACAAACACTCAAAAAGTAATGAAGTTTTTAATCATCAGCAAACCCATGGAATGTGTTCCCTTCATCTCTGTTCTGCATGGTCTTTACTTGAAGATAAAACTCTTACATACTAACCCAGGATTAATATATAAATTAGAGTCTCAGTCTACCCTTTGTTATATAATTGTCTGGTTGACCTGTGTCTGGCCAGGTCTTTTGCTAACATAGCTAACTGATTTTCATGTCCTTGGGCTGCATTTTACGTGGCAGATGACTGCAGGTCGCTGTCACACTTTGCTGTCACCTGTCACTGAAGAGTCTGGGGAGGAAGGAACCAACAGTGAGATTTCCTCTCCACCTGCCTGTCGCTCCCCTTCACCTGTGGCTAATACAGAGGCTTCTGTTAACCAGGTACCTCATACTGTCTGTCCCTCTCACTGTGACTCTGGGAAGATGCAGTACTCCATTCTTCGTGTTCCTTAGTTGTGGGTACAAATCTTAGACTTCATCGCATTTGCTTCCAGGGCCACACCTTTAGGTATTACCGTTGCACAACTGTGATTGCCCTGCAAGACCACTGCCCCTTATGTCATCTGTCCACATGGGCTACCAACAATTGGATGAGCAAAAATTAGGTCATGGAAATTGTCACCCGAGGAATTCTCTTTTACTGCTTCTGGGTTTAGTTTCGAACAGTCATGTATAATGGGTTTCTGCATCCTAACAGAAAATGAAAGGCTCTGACACTGTTGTAAAATAACAACTCTATGAGTATTTTCATATTCATTGAACATAGTGTTGATGTTTATCTGCTCAGATTTTGAATATGGAAAGTTTGCGTTCATTATATTACGCTTTTATTTTCCAAAGAATGAAGATAGTACCTTGTCATGGGATGTGTTTTAGCATGCATTACATCAAATGTAGATTTTTCTAAATTACATGTCGAAACATTTTCTGAGAAGTATTGGATAGAAATCAAAAAGACGCTTTTATGATAACCCTTTGATGCATGTTAAATGACAGTGTATTTTTAAGCCAAAACAGCTAAAAATGTTTTTATTGCATTACTATGAAATTATGTAAGCGTTCAAAAGAGTTGAGATGTATTATCCAGGAAGAGGCAGTAAACAGAGCAAGTGTTTTATAAGTTATGCTATAAATCAGTCATATCACTTATTTTAAAGACAAAGCATTCAGAATAGGACTTCTATGATAAAGAGAACATTCCTCCCAATAAAAAGGGATGATGTTTTTCAGGTAGTAAAATTCTCTTGGTAAAAATCAATACAGTTCTAGGGAAATTAGCAACTCTTCCATTCATCAAATGCATTCTGAGCACTTACATGCCACAAAACTTTGTGCTGGATCCAGGGGACAAACCTAGTCAGAGTGACAATAGCCCCACCCACAAGGAACTTACACTCCAGGTAGAAAAGCTAACATGGGATAAATGATAACAAAGAGATCAGGTGAAATTAAAAAACAGAGGTTCAGGGAACCCTGGTAGTTTCTGGCCACTTGTTCTCTAAATTCTGATTTTAAAATATTTATTACTCATCTTTCGATGACACATTTTTCACTATAGTGACAGATGTTATTAGAATCAGGAAATTGGACTATAGTCAGCTGAATATTGAATTGAAAAAAAAATTATATGGTATACTTAATGTTCTTAAAATTCTCAGATTGCATAATAAATACTTAGTCTCAAGATACTAACATTGTGGAAAGAATACACCCTTTCTCAAATTATAAACCTCCACTGGACACATGAGGTGTGTAGTGAATTACAAAGCATGCAAAGATTTTTATTATTACTTGTCATTAGCCATAAAGCTTAATCTGTGCATGGGTCCCTTTGTGACAACTCTCCCCTGGTCACAGGCAAACATAATTAAACCACATCCTTGGGATGATATACTGCTATGTGGTACTGCAAGTTACGGGGCAATGTCCTCACTGCACCTAGGTCAGGCAACTTTATTGGGAGGACGCTTTTAAAAGCCAATGGCATGCTTGCTGTTGCTCAAACAAAGGACTCCCATATCATAGTCTTATTTTCCTTGCATAGCAATATAAATCAGAAAGCAATGAAAACTATGACAATGTGGCCAGTGGGACCGTGGATTACAAAAATTGTCTCTTCAAACTTAAGAGAACATTTAGAATCCCCTAAAGTTCCAGTTTTCAGAGTCCAAGCCCTGTGCACAGCGGGTTTCAAGGAACAGCCAAATATAACTGCTTTACAAAGTCGCAGCTGGGAAGGGCTGGCTTGCTGGTTCTGAAAGTACATCTCCATTACACAAGGAGCTGATCCCACTCGAAAGCAGCATGTAGCTACCAGGGATAGAAACAATGAGATGTCCCCAGAATTTGCTGCAGTTGCTTGCTCCCCTGGGATGCAAGTCAGGACATGGACTCCATGGAAGAGTTGAGAGACGCATCGAATTGAAGGAGCTATAGCACAAGGGTAAAACTGCTGGTCTCCAGGTCAGAAGCTCCACAGAGCCACAGTCCTTCCTCCTCTAAACTGTGTGCCTGGGAAGTCCCTTGATGCCCTCCTTCTACATGGGAAGCAATGTTACTTAATTCACAAAAGAGTGAAAATGAGATGTGATTGTTAGTCAGGAAAGTACTTGTTAAACTGGAAAATGCAGATCAAATAGCAGCTACGGTTATCCTTAGGAATCTATTAATATCACTCCTATCTCAGACGCATAGGCAACTAGAGACAGGTTTCCAAGAGTGACTCCTCACGACACCATGTGCTGACTATGGTGGTTATTTATAGCACTATGGATCTATGCTATTGAATTTATGAAGCCTTCCAACAGAAGCAAGTTATTTATTCACAAAAGGTAAGAGATTTTCAAATCCTTTCAAGAAAGAAAGTGCCATTCCAGTGTGTAGCCATCAGACACCTATGCAACAGAGAGCCAGAAAAAAGTTTTTCTGGCAAAAAAAAATTATTATAGTTCTTTTGGGGGTCTTTATTTATAGTGGCACATTCATTTAAAAAGATTAACAACATTTATTATTTTTTTTTTGTGGTGCTGGGGTTTGAACTCAGGCCCTCATGCTTGTTAGACAGGCACTTTACCACTGGAGCCATGCCCCCAGCCCGATTAACAACATTTAAAAGGCATTTTTTGCTTTTCCTTGTGGACAATAATAATCCAATAGTCCACCATTATCCAATCCATGAAGGATACATTCCAACGCCAGGGGAAGCCAACAACCACAGCTAGTACCAAACTGTACATAGTTCCTCCTGCACATAAAAACCTATGATAAAGTCATTTTACAAGTTAAGCACAGTAAGAGATTAACGACAGCAACAACAATATAATAAACTAATAAAAGTTAGTTAAACCCTATAAATTGTTTATTTCTGGAATTTTCCATTTAAAATTTTCATACTGTGGTTGATTGAGATAAATGAAATGGCAAAGAGTAAAACCGTGGCTAAGGGAGACTACTATATTACCTTCTATGTATAGAAAATGCTAAAGTTTACAGAGTGATTTTTACACACATGATCTGTTACACACAAACATACCTGGTTGTTATTTGTCAAACACTAGTGTGTGCTTAGGATGCAAGATTGTAGGCACTGCCACATCTTTAAGAAGCTCACAGTCTGTAAACACAGGACAGAAGATGAGACTGGAGTGTGACAAGTGGCCTGATGGCTGAAAAGCACAGGGAGTGTTGAGAGGACACAGGAAGCCAAGTAGACTTCAGGTGTGGGCAACCATGTCCCTTTAGCTTTAAGGGAAGTGTGAGGTTCAGCGCTTGGAAGGCGTTAGGGTGGTGCCAGGTGAAGTTTCAGGTAGAAAGGAAACCATGTGGGAAGCAGTGGAGGCAGGAGAAAAAATGGCCCACCCAGGCAACTGCAAATAGTTTCAGTCTAAGTATAGGTTAGGGGAATGTGGACATGGGACCTGGGGAGAGCGGTGGCAGATGCAGAAAGTGCACCATGAAGGACCTGGAATGCCACACCGTGGAAGGAGTTTAGCTAGCAGCCCTGCACAGAACTGAGTGTTACAGAGATCATTCTGAATTAATAGATACAGTAGGATGGAGGTGGGCAAATTCAGAGCCAGGAAGATAGAGACAGAAGTGGCACACTCTCACCCCTGGCTTATCCATGTGATATAAATGAGAGAACAGCCCAGGAGGAACTGCAGGGACCTGGATAGCACCTGCCCTACGTAAATGAGGTGACCTCTGTTAAAGTAACTATATCCACATAAACACAGGGCGCAGTGACACTGATCCTTCTGGTTTGCAAGAGAAGTCACGAATCTGAATTTTTTTACAAAATCTCTCTATCTTAATGAAGGTAAATTTTAAAAAATGTAAGACACTATATAAGGCAAACTAAAGTGTGCAGGCCTGAGGAAGCCTGCAAGCTGCTAGTCTGCAATCTTTGGATTAGATGATGTCGCGGGAGTGAGAGCTTCCACCCAGGATATGGGAAGAGTGTGTGTGCCAGTGGAATGTCATCCTTACATAAGCAGTGAGGACAGAAGGAATCCAGAATAAATCCCAAATGTATAGCTTAGACGGGTAGACAGTCCATTTAATGAGAGACGAATGAGACTTTATCATTTTTTCCTGAATCCATTTGTTATCCTATGTTTTTTTTTTAATACTGAGTTTGATGAACTTGTAGAGCTTATAAACCCACCAATATTGAAGAGTTAGCAGAAAAGCGAACTCCAAGCCAGGAGTGTTAGTGTATACTTATAATTCCAGCACTCAGGAAACTGAGGCATAAGGATTGTGAGTTTGAGGCCAGCCTGAGCTACATGGCAAATTCAGGGCCAGCCAGAACTAAATAGTCAGACCTTGTCTCAAACCCTAAAACAAAACAAAACACAGTGCAACAATAACAACAAAACTGCAAAAGAGAAAGATCGAATGACTAGAAAGTCAGAGAAAGAACAGAGAGATTAAAAGAGAAGTGTCCCCAAAGGGGATGGCCATGCTACTGAACACCAGGGAGAGGCCAAGCAAGGCGAGGGATGAAAAGTAACCATTTTCTCTCATAGAAAAGAAGCCACTGGCCAGACATGGTAACACATGTCCCAGCTACTTGGGAATGGTGGCTGGAAGGTACTGAGTTTGAGGCCAACCCCAAGGAAAGTTATAAGATCCTCTTATGAACAAAAGAGCTTGGAGAATGGCTCAGGTACAAGGCCCTGGGTTCAAATCCTCATATGGGGATGAGAACCCACTAATGACTGTGGATTGAGATTGGGTATTTAGAGGTACTGAGGGTACATAAGTGAGCATGCACATAAAACTGCCATTCTCAGAGGCTGGGTTATGAAGTGAGAGGGAGAAAAGAAAGAAATAAGGGTTAAACTTGTGTGAGCACGTGTGTTTACAAGTGACAATTGAACATGCTGCGATTTGGGACTTTTCTAAACTGTGCTATCAACAGAAATAAAAAGTGTGTCTAGGTGTTTTCAGATGGGAAACTGCTGACTGTTTATATGCTGAGGAGAAAGGACAGAGGAGAGGATAGCATGGACCAAGGGCCTTGGAGAGCACTGGGGGATAGACAGGAGGGTCATCCTTAACCAATGAAACTGGAAAGCCTGAGGTAAGAGTGAGTCTGAACACAGATACACTTGTGAACATTTGAGATGCTGCAAGGATGGCTCCTGATGGCTTCCTGTGTGTGTGTGCGTGTGCGTGTGTGTGTGTGTGTGTGTGTGTGGTGTCACACACACATGCACTCTGGAAAATAAATTTGCATTGATCAAGATGGTGACCAGGTAAGGAAATAAGAGGAACCAGTTTCCATGTTAACATGTCATCAATAAATGTTATGGACTTGTCTGGAAGCTTCAGCAAGAACAGTAAGGTGTCACAGTCACCCAAGCATGATTTCACTTTGTCTTCAGAAGCACCCAGTATTGAACCTGTGCACAGGACAGTGGTTACCTGCTGCAATTCTATAGCTTCTTAGGAAAATTTCAGCTAGAACCTGCAGGGTCCTCACTCCCAGGCTGACCTCATTCTGTCACCCACCTCTCTTTTGCCTTCTTATAGACTAGAACCCCCTCACCACCACCAAAAAAAAAAAAAAAAAAACTCACTTTCTGCTATTTTTTTGGTGATTTTCCATATGGCTAAAACCTTCTTCAATATTTTTTGCCAATATATGTGTATCAGAAAGACTCAGGTCTTTTATTTTTCATTTCTGTTCTTTTTTTTTTTTTTTGGGCAATAGTGAGGTTTGAACTCAGGGCCTCATGCTTGCTAGGCAGGCAGGCACTCTACCACTTGAGCCACTCTGCTCAAGTTGACCTACTTATCCTCAACTGCAAAAGCAATGAAATTTAAAAATAGCAACTCACGGACTAAATACTGCTTTCCCAATTCAGCTTCTGTTGAGATACAGATAGATACACTAAAAGACTACTAAAACACATCAATTATATGTCTGGGTATGGAAAATTTCATTAAAATAGTAATAAAATATGTAATGTTACTTATAACTTGAGAGATTAAAAAACTTCAAAAGCCTGAAATGAATAAAAGGAAAACTTTTCATTATTTGTTTGAGTATTTTGAATTTCCTCATTACATTTTACCTTATTTAATATTAAAGTATTTTAATTAATCTATGTAAATAATGAATTTAGAAACAGTGACGATCTGGCTACTCTACACAGTTGGTGTCTGTAGATTTAGTTTTTTTAATCAAATACTTAGAAAATGTTTTAGAACGTCAGTCAGGATATTGTACATTTTAGGAACTGGATCATTTACTTCTCTTATTTTGCTGTATTAGTTACTCAGTTTTTAAATACCACTTACAATCTTTGTATTTCCATTTATCGAATACAAAATAAGAATGAATTTTTTGGTGACACTGGGTGTTGAACTCAGGACCTCACTCTCACTCTGCAGGTGCTCTACTGCTTGGGCCATTTTTGCTTTTGTTCCTTCGAGGGATAGGGTCTCACATTTATGCCAACCCGGGCTACAATCCTCCTATTTACACCTCCTACATAGCTGGGACGACAGGTGCACTCCTCCACCCCCACCTATTGGTTGAGAGGAGTCTTGCTGACTTTTTGTCCGGGGCTGGCCTTGAACCCTGATCCTCCTGATCACAGACATGAGCTACCATGCCCAAGAATGAGTTTTGGCCACTTGAAATATTGGCAAACTTAATGTATTAACTATAAACCAAAATTTTAAAAATTATTGTAACATGCTTTGGTATTTTTCAATTCTTCTTGTCTCAAGAATGTCACTGATGTCTCTGGTTTGTAGACCTGACCTTTGGTCCACACCACACATAGTTCCTGGAATATGTTGATCTGGACTCTTGTCTTCATTTTTACTCCAATCCTGTGCTTTCTTCTCCCAGGACATCGCTTACTACCAGTCCCTGTCTGCTGAGAGACTACAGTTGGATGCTGCAAGGATTCACCCTAGCACAACAGCCTCCCAGGAGTTCTATGAACCAGGGTTAGAGCCATCTGCCACCGCCAAACTGGGTGATTTGCAGCGCTCTTGGGAAACCTTAAAAAATGTGGTAAGCCTTTAAAGCCAGGGATTGGTTAGGCTCCCCATACTCCCATCACCTGAGGTATTATCTTTCAAAACACACACGGAGTTACACATCCAGCACTAAACCCTTTTGTGAAGCAATGAGGAAAGAAGTGTTGCAATCTGGAAGATAAGAGGTAACAGACTGTTGGTAAGATCTCTTTTCTTGTTCAGATCAGTGAAAAGCAGCGCACCCTCTATGAAGCTTTGGAACGCCAACAGAAGTACCAGGACTCCCTCCAGTCCATCTCCACAAAAATGGAGGCCTTGGAGATGAAGCTGAGTGAGAGTCTGCAGCCTGGCAGGAGCCCGGAAAGCCAGATGGCTGAACATCAGGTAAAAATATCTGTGAATTCAGCTCCCTGCATGGTGGAATAGGTGTGCTCTTAGGTTGGCCTGTCAAGCCTGTGTTCTCCAGAGCTGCCAGTTGGCAGTTCTTGTGGAACAAGCAAGATTCCATTGTGGGGGAGTGGGATCACTTCCACCTTTGCTACAAAGGGGAATCAAAGAAGGAGAAAATGAAAACTGGACCTCGACTCTAATTTTTAAAAGCTATCTGCATGGGTATATGTTTAGGACTTTTCTTACACAAAGTGCATTTTCTTACAGCTGCAAAATTGTTTTGATTTTGTTGTGAGCCATCATTGTAAGAGTAAAATATACCCCAGATCTTCCTTATGTGGGAATTAGCCATGTGTGTTCTCCCCATTATCCATTCAGAATAAGTCTTAGCTTTCTAAATTCTATATTTGTTTGTTTGTTTTGGCAACCCTGGGGTTTGAACTCAGGGCCTTGAGTTTGCTAGGTGCTCTGCCACTTGAGCCAAGCCCCCAGCCCTCTAAATTCTATGTGGTAATTGTGATTGTTTTGACTTCAATCATTTTTTAAAGGTATGTAAGCTAGAAAAAGCTTTAGTTTTATGAGGAACAGAGCTGATTTCATTAACGTAATTCAGAAAGAGGTTAAAAGTGCTTAACTTTAAAATGCATGCCAAGAAATGTTCTGATGTTCAAATGTGCTTAGCACCTTAGCCATGCTGTCAAGCATGCCATTAGCACAATCATATTTTTGTGGTTTGATTGCAGCCTAAGGAGGCATGTGACAACCCAACAAAAGGCAGAGGAAAAGAAAAATATCTTTAAATATTAATTAAGAGCTGTTTATAAAAAACAAAAGCCAGGTGTGGCGGTGCAGGCCTATAATCCCAGCATTAAGGAGTTTGAGGCAAGTGGATCACAAGTTCCAGCCTGGATCATATAGATAGACCCTGTCTTACCAAAAAAGCAAAAAACAAAACAAAAAAAAGGCAGGTGTGGTGGTGCATGATTGTAATCTCAGTTACCCAGGAGGCAGAGACAAGAGGATCAAGAGTTCCAGGCCAATGCCGGCAAAGTTAGGAGATTCTATCTCAAAAACAAAATGCAAACAAAAGGGCTACAGGTGTGGGTCAAGTGGCAAGGTGCTTGCCTAGCGTGTGGGTTCAGTCGCCAGTACGGTGTGCGCGCGTGTGTGTGTGTGTGTGTGTGTGTATGCAGTGAAACTCTGTACTTGTGTTCTTCGCTCTACATCTTTCTGGTTTTGGAAGCCAGGACGACCTTGAACTACCTTGCTTGTTCATATGGGGAGCTGGATACGATTGAATTCTTTTGCAATCTAGGCCCTTTTGTATAACACAAAAATGAGGACGTTTCACCTAAAGATAGCATGTTGAGAGATAGTGGTTTCAGGTTTGGGGCACCCTTGTATCTCCTTCAGATAAACATCAACAGGACATGCATTGAATCCATTTTTTAGAACTTACTTTCATCATCCACCTTCCGAAAGACTTTCTGCCATCCAAAGTTACCCACAATCCATGAGGTTTGGGAACAGTATGGCAGAAGTATGAAATTTAAACTGACCTTTGTCTTCCTACACCAGGCCAATCACGATGACACTCAGGGACTTAGGTGACTATTGCAGTGCTCTTTCCCTCTGAGCTCCACTTGTTTCCTGACTAGACTGCTACCCTTCCAAATGCCCCTCTCCCTTCAGGAAAGTCCTCAGCATCACCCTGTTCTCTTTAACTGCAGCTTCGGTGTTCTCATTGTGGACAGTCACTCCATTCTCACCTGGCCTTGTTGTGCCAGCATGCTCCCTGTCACTCCTTGCTTTTCTGGGTTGCACAGTTGTATCTGCTCTGTTGTCCCCTGAACCTTGGCTTCATGGTACCTGGAAGAGGGGAGAACATTGCCACTGTTTGATTATAGCTCTGCAGACCAACTTTGATGGGCAGTCTGTTCAGTGGTCACTTCCTTCAAACATGCAAAAAGCAAGGCAGCATAAACCCTCCAATGGCTGCATCACAGTGAATGTGAGGGTCAGTCACTCCAAAGAGCATCAGCCAATGCCAAGGGGGAGGTTGAAATTGTTTTTCTCTCTGCCTTCAGGTCATCTCTACTTTTGTTCAGGGTCCATCCATCATCCTGGTGGCCCAGGTGACTGACCACAGCTGCTAAAGCCCCTTCACTGGCTCCCTCATGAGTTAGAAACTGCAGGCAAGCAGGGAAAGTCCTGTTGACTCAGGCTCCAGAGCTCCTAATTGAATATGCAAATTAGCTCCCAGTCATTAGTATGAAAGTACACATGAGCAGGATAGAGAGCAAAATTATTGTTTTGTTTAGAAGATTTAATGGAGAAAACTGAAATTGCACATGATTGCTAAGTGGTGTAAATTGGTAGGGCATCTGTGACTTTTCTTGTAATGAGGGCAAGCCACATGACTCTGTCCTTCTAAATAAGGACGGCGATGAGAAGATGCAGCCAGTTCAATGATGACCATCACACAGCGGGCTTAACAATGATATTAATGATTTAATGGGAAGGAGAAATATATAAAGAGTGTTTAATTCGGTATGATTCTGCATATTCGTCACATTTTCCATCTGAGCTATTTTTGCTAACTTTTGCTGTCTGTGCCTAAGTTCCACAAATTCTGGGACAGAGCTGCCCACATGAAAAGCAACTGTATCACAATATCTAAATTTGTTCTTGTCTTCTAAAATGGTACTTTAAAAATTCTGAGTACTATTATAGAATTGCTGCTTCTAAATTTCAACTGCATGGGGGTAAGAAAGTCCAGTATGCTTTTTATATTTGAAAAATTAATAGAGACACTTCAATTGTTACTTCTTTCCTGACATGCTGTTTTGAAAGTATTGCTTCTTATAAAGAGTTAACTGAATTCCTAGTTTTCCTCCAAGCACTGGTCTAGATGCACTAAATTTAAAAGGAGGACTAGGCATTTTTGACCTTTATTATCTCTTCCTTGTGTGATGGGTTTAATTTTAAGACTTGAGTGCATCAGAAGCTGACGATGGCTGTTGTTCTGGGTGGATGTGGAGCTCTGGGAGCTGGTTGGCCATTCCACACTCAGCTTAGTGATAGATAGTAGGCAGAGCACTGAGCTTATTTTGTTTTTGGCTTTGTTTTTAATATATGTAGCAACTCAAATAGGCCGTGAAGAGAACTGTGTTTGGTGTAGATAGTTCTGAGAGTCCACATGAGATTACTGTTTGCATGTGATGTTGAACTGAGAGTGAGCTCCATGTGTTGCCTGTAATATTAAAGAGTTGTGTGTTTTTGAAAAGCTCAAAGTACTCCTCTTTAAGTAAAAAAAAAATGATTAGCATGCACTCATTGTGTACTAATTGCACACAGGAATGAGATTCAGTGTGATTTCTATAGCGTGCAGATAACCCACACTGATCAAATCCAGCCTCCCTTTTCCCATCCCACCCCCAGCACTTCCTCACCCCCTTCTAATCCCATGTCATCGCTAGACACTACTCTAAACCACATGCTGTCAGGCCCAGACCTTCCTGGTTATCACCAGTCAGAAATCCAGAGACACGCATTTCATCTCCTTTGCTTATTTTGGAATCTTCTACTCAGAATCACGGAAATGAAGGCATATTTTGACTGTGAAATCTTATTTTTAATTAAAATGAAATCTACATAACATAAAAATTAATTATTTTAAAGTGTACCATTCAGTGGCAATTAAAACATTCATTTCATACAGCCTCTACTCTATCTTGTTCCAAAATGCTTGAATCACTCCAAATAAAACCCCAGGCCCATTGAGCTTGGCCTGTGAGCTTAAAGCAGAAACAGAGACAACTCCTCGTACACACACACACACACACACACACACACACACACACACACACACATACACATACACACTTGCACACACACACTCACACACATACACTCTTGCACACATACACATAGGAAGAAAACTAGTGGTTCTAGAGTGCTGAGTCCCTCATTCCTCATTAAAGAACACTCAGAAAGTAAAAGTTCTCATGGGACAGTGTGAATTAGAAGTGGATGTAATTACTTCACCACACACCTGGATGACCAAGTCACTGAGACTAAAGAAAGTATGCTTTTTTCTGGTGGATTCATGTGTGATTCAGATATCATTTTATCTCTCGTGAATTAGAATTAATTAAATTCAATTAGATGTGTTGAATGTCTACAACGTGCACAGCAAAAAGACAAGGTTTTCATTAATGTACAATTTAAAAGCCTGCAGATGTAGGTGACAAACACACTAAATAAAGAAAACAGAATGTGACTGTGGGCTACTGTGGAGGGAGAGGATAAATGAAATAAGATCTGGCCAGGATCTGGAAAGACAGTGACTTTGAAAATTTTGAGTGGCAGCAGGAGTAGGTAGGAGGCACTATAAATGTAAGCATGTGTGGAAAGGCACTGGGAGAGAATGAGACAGAGCGTGGTGTGAAATCACAACACAAGGAGGCTTTTCTTGTTTATATGGAAGGATCCATGCAGAGAGAGAAAGAGAGAGAGAAAGAGGTGAGTATTATTACAGAGGAGGCTTTAAATTCAGACCAAATAATATAGATTTTATATTTTTGTCAATCAGGTACCAAATAAATGATTAAAAATAATCTAAAATAAGTTACTAGGCAAAAAGTACCTTAAATGAATTATAAGGGCAGCCAGTCTGTAAATTTAATGGAATCTGATTTTAAAATCCCAGCAAGACGTGGTACAGACCTGTGATCTCAGCACTTGGGAGGTAGAGGCAGGAGGTTGCAAGTTCAAGGCCAACCTAGCTACACAGGGAGACAGTCTCAAAAAAACAAAAAAAAAAACCAAACAACAAAAATATATCCCAGCAAGCTTTTTTTGGTAGAAATTAATAAGTGAACTATAAGATATATTGCAAACATATGAAAAATATGTATTGAAAATGGAAAGAGGAAAGAATGCTGAAGATGACCTTGAAGAAAATGAGTAAAGTTGAGAAATGACGTATCCTAGCAGGTAGCAAGAATAATAAAACTCTAAGAATTGAGGTAGTGTGTTCTTTACACAGAAGGCCAAATGGGTCAATGGGACAGAAGTAGAGGGCAGAAATAGAGTCACCCTGTGCAGAGTCACCCTGTGCAGACCCTTTGCGTAGAGAAATGATGATACAGTAAAATAATAGGTGAAAGAAAAAAGTGGGCTACTGGAGTGGCTCAAATGGTAGCGTACCTGCCTAGCAAGTGTGAGTCCCTCAATTCAAGCTGCAGTCCTGCAAAAAAAAAAGACAATGGACAAAAAAGTTTTAGCAGGCAGCCACAAAGATGGCCAAAAGCATATTGAAAAATTTCAATAGTCATCAGAAAATGCAAATTAAGTACAATGAGATTACACTCAGGATTACCCACTAGAAAGTTCTAAATTGCAGATCCACAGGGCAGTCGACGGTGGAATATAATACAACCGCCAACATGTGTAGCCCTGTCTACTGCACAGGATGAACAGCTCTCACAGTTGTGGTAGGAGGTGAAGAAGCCAGACATAAAACAGTGCGTCCTGTGTAGTTTCCTCCACTTAATGCTGAAGCATAACCCAGGGCCATCGATGGCGTTTACTCTCTTCAACAGAATAATTCGAAAGGAGGGGAATCACCTCGGGGAGGAGGTCCCGGGGGGCGTAGAGTCCTGAAGGCTCTATTTCTTGATGTGGGTGATGGCAGCACAGAGATGTACATCCTCACTTTGTGTACTTTTCTGGATGTGTGTGATAATGCCAGTGTAACTGTCTATTCAAATGACTTGGACAGGACAGGGTATTGGGAGATAGAAGGTTTTTTGTGGTTCTTTTGGATTTTAACAGTCATCGAGCACTGTGAGGAGGCACAGTGTTTTCTGTGCAGCCTGCAGTACGAGGAGGAGGACTTTGACTTTGGGTGGGGATGCAGACATACAAGGTGTATTCTGGTGGGGTAGGATTTGGATGGAGGAGAGGACAGTGGGAGGAAGGACTTCTGGCTCTCTATCTTGAGCAGTAAGGAAGGAATGGTCGAAGACAGGGAGGAAGCAGGCTTGAGGCTGTCAAAGGACAAAATCACAACTGAGTTTAATGATAATAATTGGCTTTAATTTTGATTCTAGAGTTGGGAAATGGTTCAGGCCATAAAATACAATCAGTGCTCCAATGAGTTGAGCAGAAGTTGGTTTTGTAGACCAGGAAGGGCTGATAGATAAAAAGCAGAAATAAGAAGCAAATACCAGATCAGTTATTTCAAAGTTACTGTCCTTGTAAGCCAAGGGCACGGAGTCAGAACAGAAAAACACTTGGCTGATATAAAATTCCTTTAGGTCACTTCTTGTGTGTAAGTATTAAAGCACAGAGAATATCATTGCCATGCTGGTTGAAACTGGGGACCAGAGAGCAGGAGCCTCGTCCACAATGATGACCTCCTATAAATTCTTCTCGCCTTTGTCCCCAGCAGTATGGGGTTTGAACTCAGGACCTCCCACTAACTAGGCAAGCATTCTACCACTTGAACCACACTCCCATCCCTTTTTACATTTCTCAAGTTTGCTTTTCAGATAGGGTCTTGTGCTTTTACCCAGGCCAGACTCAGACTACAGTTCTTCTACCTACACCTCTCAAGTAACAGGAAAGTAGTTACCTTCACATCCAGCTTGATAAAAGGTCTTGAGAGCATTTTTTTGGGGGTGGGGGCATGGGCTGGCCTCAAATTGTGATACTTCTATCTCTGCCTCCCAAATAGCTTGTACCCAGCCCCAACCTCTTGTACTTTTTATTTACCAATATAACACGATAGAAATACCCATAAGCTATATAAGTTGAATGCAGAATCCTAAGATTTTGGACAGCCTTCGGAAGCTGTCCAAAGCTTTCTAGTGACAGCCCAGCACTAGAAAGCACGTGAAACCTGGGGAACAGACTGTGGAGAGAGTTAAGAGGGTCTGGAAATCACATTTTAGAGTTGGATCAAAAAGGAGAAGAATGAGGACAGTGTCACAACACAGAAGAAAGCTACAGATTTCTCCAGCTTATATAACATGGGAGTGACAAACTTGATTTTCGGCATGGGATCAAAGACTTTGATGTAATTCAACATACCCCTCTCGTGAGCCTTTTGGAAACCAGAAAGATCTACTGACTTGTTCTAAGTCACTTAAGATAGTGGCATACTCAGTCTATCATTTGACACTTCAGTGGGTAGCCCCCAGGTGCCAGTTAAGCGATGTCCAAATGAAGGCCTGCACTAGTCTCAGCGGATGTGGGATGCAGGTGGGCCAAGACTCCTTGGTTTAGGAGCACATCCTCGAGTGACCCTTGGCCCTCTCCTCCCTGCAGGCGCTGATGGATGAGATCCTCCTGCTGCAGGATGAGATCAACGGGCTCCAGTCGTCTCTTGCAGAGGAGCTGGTGGCCGCATCTCGGGAGTCCGACCCCGCCGAGCAGCTGGCCCTGCAGTCCACACTCACTGTCCTGGCCGAGCGGATGTCCACCATCAGGATGAAAGCGTCAGGGAAGAGGCAGCTGTTGGAGGTAGCCAGGAATTTAGGTTGACCTTGCTTCTGAAGTAATTCTTAAAGTCCTGCTTCAGCTGGTATTGTGTTTCCAGCAGGGTCTGGAGAACAGAGTGAGGTCAGTGTGTGACTATGAATCTGTCCTTGTTCCCTCGCTGACTCACTCCAAGTGGGACCGGCTAAGAAAGCTGTGAAAAGCAAGTAATTGGTAGGCGGAGCCTTGCGAGAAGTAATTGCAGATTTGCATAATGGTTTGCTGTGTTTAAATAAGAGCCTTCAATCAACGACAGTGCTAATACTATCAAGAATAAATCCCAAAAAACACTGTGAGCCAGTCCAAACATAGACATTCATGAACACAGTCTTGCCACTCTGGTTCTCATAACCCTTCATTTGAATACTATTTGATAGACAAAATTTTGACTACGATAATGTCTGTGTTAAAAAACTCAGCTATTTTTTTATTCTCATAACTGTTGGCTCTAAACATACCGATGTTCCCATCATCACTCCTATAACTTGGTTAGGCTGCAGGCCTCAGGAGACCTCAGTAGGGTCTGGTTCCTTCTGTCTCAGGGCCTTGCAGCTGATACTGAGCTCAGGTCTATTGCCATCCACCAGTGCCTTTTGTCATTGGTTCTAATCCTTGACTTCCTAATCTTCTGGGAGATTCTTTGAGGGTGTCACATTGACCTCTAAGGCACCTGAGAATTACTGGGGAATCCTTTCAAAATTTCCAATGTTGATACACAGCCCCAAGAAATTCTGAGTTTGTGTCCTGAGATGTTGCCTAAGTACAGGTTTGTTTTTAAAAGTTTCCCAGTAATTCTGACATGCAAGGAAGGCTTGAGACGACTGCTCTATTGTGTTGACTCTTAAGCTGTCACCTCCCAGTGACCTGTGTCACATTCAACTCAATTCCTTAGGAGAAGCTAAATGATCAGCTGGAGGAGCAGAGACAGGAGCAAGCCTTGCAGAGGTATCGCTGTGAGGCTGACGAGCTGGACCACTGGCTCTTGAGCACCAAAGCCACTCTGGACGTAGCGCTTGGCACACCCCAGGAGCCCATGGACATGGAGGCCCAGCTGGTGGATTGCCAGGTACAGAAATGGTCCCCCAGGAAGGTGTCAGCCTCACAGAGTATATTTTGTCTAGAAGATGTACTGGTAAAAAATCTTTGTATAATATATGATTTTTCACAACCCACAGATTTGTACATTTAGAGAATAGAAAAGCTGTACACTATAAAAGCTAAAGTTTGGGTTTCCAAACTTGGACTTGGTTTTTTTTCTTTTTTTAAAAACATAGTATCTGCTCTTTCAAAAATGTTCAGTTTCTAACAGTGTTAGACCATAGGCACCAAAATACTTATGGTGTGTATATTTAGTAGTTAAAAAGAAACACAAAGCCAACAAGTAGGACTACTGACAGTGAGTCAAGCTGTGAATAAGCCCAGCAGGAAGCACCCCTCCAGGCTGTTTTCTTATTTTGGTTCTAGTCCTGATACATTAGTTGTAAAACTTTTCCAACCATCAGTTTTTAGGAAGACAGAGAGACTGATGGTGTGATGCTGTGAGACTCACAGCCCAAGCCAGCCTGGAATTTTAGATCCTCCTGCCTCTGCCTCCTGAGTGCCAGGATTACAAGTATGCCCCACCTTGCCTGGCTAACCACAGGTGTCTTTGAAGCAAAGAGTTTACTTCCTTCCCATGCTAGGTCTCTAGGAATTAATGTGAGAGGTAGTTGTATAAGGTTTTTATTCTAATATTTTCTTCTTACCTTTTATCATGGAAATTTCTAAATACATATAGTAAGAATACATGTGTTAGCTTTCTGCTGCTGTGACAAAATACCAAAAAAGAGGAAAGGTTTATCCTGGCACAGTTTGAGAGATTTCATCCCATACCACAGACCCCATTGCTTTGGACCTGTGGCAGCACAGTACATCATGGCAGGAACACATGGAAAAGGAAGCTTGTTTGCCTCATGACTGAGTGTAGAAGAGAGAGACAAAGATACCAGTGTGCACAATTCACTTAGTGAGCACACCTCCAATAACCTGAAACCGTCTGCTAAATCTACCCTCTTAATGGTTCCTCCACTTTCCAGTAGCAAACTGAGGACCAGGCCTTTGACATGTGATCCTCCAGGGAACGTTGCAGGTCCAAACTATAGCAGTTGGCAATAAACTGTGTGTCTGCCATTGAGCTCCAAGTGTACTTTACAAGCTCTTTCATTAAATAACTAGGAAATGCCTAGAACACCCAGCCCAATCTATAGGGTTCAATTTCAGTGCACACAATTTCATATTTCACCCATCTGGAATGAAATAAAATATGCAAATATCATTAATTAGTGAACTCTGCCTTTCTTCTTCACACACTCACACAATGGTCTTTCTTCTTAATACACCATATTGGTCTTTCCTGCTTATAATTTGAAATTCATAATATTGCTTATTATCGTTTGTGTTTTTAAAAGCATTAAGAAATTTAACTCTGTGTGTTCAAAGCATTTTTATTCCTTGCCATATGTGAGGTTTCTGTTCCTTTAATTTTCTTTTCTGCTGTTTCATGCCTGAGAAGAAAAATCTATTTTTAACACTTAAGGCTTGAAATGAGCACCTGAACTAGCATTTTTAACTTTTGTCACTATTGCTGCACCACCACACCCAGCTTTGAGTGTATCTATTTTTATACCAATGCATAATTCTGACAATATATTTCAGGACTTTTGCAAACTATTAGTATTGTGACCATATTACAAGAAACCAGAAGCATATGAAATTGAAACTAAGCAACATACAATCCTTCTAATATTCAAAATCAAATAAAATCTATAAATGAGGCCAGTTAAAGCTTAGTCCATTAAAAACCTAATATTAAGCCAGTTAAAAATCTAGCCAATGAAAATCTAGAAAAAAGCCCATTGTGTGATAATTATAGCTGTAGCTGTTACAGAGTCAGTCACATGATGGCTTTTGGGAGTCCCTTTCTCCTTAAAAGAAAAAAAAATCCCACAAAGACTAGTGTGATCTGGAGTGAATTCCTCACTATATTCATTTTTTCTTCATATTTGAAAAGAAATTAAATTTAAAAGTCTTCTTGTGTCTCAGAAAGTCTTACGAGCTCTCAGTCCATTGCCTGCTGTACTCACTGAAAAATCCTGCACAGAAGTTCATTAACTTCCTAAATCTTCTCAAGGACATTAGCCCTAGATCTTCAGTTCAGTACAATTTTGCTCTTCCACTTGGCTCCGGTTCTTCGAAGTCATGTTCTTAAAAGTGGTGGGACAGTAATAATTCTTATTTTGTACAGGAAAATAAAATATCTTTGCCACTAATAAATCACTTGATTGAGTAATAATTAGAAAGTACACTCCAAATAGTTTAGAGTTAAGGAGTAGGAACAATAATTTCTGTAGAATATAAAGCTATTTCTTGTTTATTTGGTTTTTTGGGGTTTTTTTTAGTCTTTTATGTTTTTTATAAGGTCTTGCCTCGAGAGGAGATTATTTAGCATGCTCTCTGGACTGATCTCCACAATAAAGGAAAACCCTATAACACCCCAGCATAGAAATAAGATAAAAATTGGAAATGTAAGGTTAAAAATATACCAGAGAACTGAGCATAATGGTGCACACCTATAATCCCAGTACCCAGGAGACAGAGGCGGGAGGATCATAAGTTCAAGCCCAGCCTGAGCCCAATAATGACACCCTGTCCCAAAAAAACAAAGCTAAAACCAAAACAAAACAAAACAAAATTCAAAAAAGAAAGAGGAGCAACTACCTGAAAAATAATCAACCCAGAGAAGCAAAGTTTTGAAAGAGGATCCTTTTAAAGGATCAACAAGGAAAAGGTTGATTCTGTGATATTTTTTACTCTTAGTCACAACTAAGAGTATAATATAACACTGTAACAATAAAATAACAGTAAGAATGAAATAACACTCTCCTTATCTGTTGACTGTATCAAATGTGCTTCCATGCTTCTTTCCCAATGTGTTTTTAATTATAAAATATCTAATCTTGGAAAAGAGAAAAATTACCAGGCATTGTGGTATACGTCTAAAATCAGAGCTACTCAGGAGGCAGAGATGGGAAGATCACTGTTTGAAATCAGTGGGGCAGATGAGATGCTATCAAAAATAAATTAAAAGCCACGTGCTGATGGCTCACACCTGTAATCCTAGCTACTTGGGAGGCTGAGATCAAGAGGATCAAAGTATAAGGCCAGCCTGGGCAAATAGTTCACAGGACTCCATCTCTAAAAATTAACCAGCAAAAATGAACTAGAAGTGTGGTTCAAGCTGTGGAGCCCCTGATTTGTAAGGGCAAAACCCTGAGTTCAACCCCAGTCCCCTCAAAACTGAAGGAGCAAAGGATTGGGGTGCAGCCTAGCAAACCTGAGGCTCTAAATTCAATCCCCAATATCTCCAAAGAAATAAAAAGAAAAAGAAAAATTAAGAAGCTCAACCAATTAAAGAAAAAAAAATGTCCTTACAACTACTCTTCAAAGCTCCAAAAAATCCCAGCGGCCTGCTGGTTGGGTGAAAGCCCATGAAGGTCGCACAGTGCCTTGGGGACCAGTCCCCGCAGAGGCTGTAGGAGCCTCCCTCCTGTTCTTGCAGAAAATGCTGGCGGAGATAGAGCAGAAGGTGGTGGCTCTCTCTCAGCTGTCCGTCCACAATGAAAACCTGCTACTGGAAGGCAAGGCACACACAAAGGATGAGGCTGAGCAACTGGCCGCGAAGCTGAGGATGCTCAAAGAGAGCCTCCTGGACTTGCAGAGGGCCCTGCACGACAAGCAGCTCAACATCCAGGTAAGGCTGGGGATGGAGACCCCACGGGCTGTCCTGTGCATCCCGGTGTGTGGCGGGAGGAGGGCAGGCACGGGTGAAGCGCACACATGTGCGCACCTGCTGTGCACTGACATTGCAGCATGATTTACACTCTGACTTTGGCATGGGGTTTCAACTGAAATTCATAGATATGAGGACTGCAGTGTAGGGAAAGACAAGAAAGGAAAAATAATGACACCCCCAAACCTTAAGCATAGTCCTGAATGATCTGTTCTGACACGCCCACTTTTCTACTACATTGTACCCTTTTGTACTGTGTGCTTTATGCAGTGCTCACAACTTTGGGACTGTCAAATATTCCAGGAGAATTGAACCTTTTACTCTGCTGCAGTGGTCTTCATGTTTCATTTTATATTGCTAGAGGTTTTAGAGTAATACTTGCCTGCCATATCTTTTAACTTCCTATTTTTTCAACATTTCTGTGTCCTTACATTTTAGATTTGTTTCTTATAAAGAATATTTCATTATAGTTTATTGGTTATACATTTATCTGATCAAAAACATGCCTCACTTTTATAGGAGATGCTTAATCCATTTCAATTTATTGTGATTACTGAAATGTTTAGATTTTATTATTTTACTTTTTATTTTCTATATTTGTCCTATTCTTTCTATAGTTCCTCCTTCTTTTTGACCTTCATTTTTTTTAAGTGGCTAAGTAGTTTTGTTTTTCTCCCCTTTACTTTTTACCATGCAGACCTATAAATTCAAAGTTAATATAAGTAATCTCCCTCCATTATGTCAATATATTTTATATATTATCATTATATCTTAGAATGCTTTCACTCAGCATCTCCCATGTACCTTGCATGTTTGTGGCATACTATCCAGCATTTTCTTACATTTTATTAATAACTATAAATTCCTATTATCAGCCTGTGCAAAAATTAAGCAACTATTTATTGAGAAGCTACTATGTGCCAGCTGCTATTCTGTGTGACAGAGTGAAGGACGTGGGAAACAACTGTCTGTCTACAACTTTGTATCTATATATTCCTGTCTTCCAGGAATCATGATTGTTAGAGACAGGTAATAAGGAAAGTTAGAATGTATCATCACACACCAAAATAATAACAACTACAGATGACATGACATAAGGCAGGTAAACAGGGGAGAGGATTTTTAACAGGGACGTCAAGAAATCCTTGCGTGATTTACACTGAAGGAGTGAACCATGTGGATGTGAGCAGAGAAGAGTGGAAAGCCCCAGGTGAGATTACACCTGGTCTGTCCAAAGCCAGTGAAGCTTGAGTGAACTAAACAAGAGGAGGGTAGTGACAAGTGCGGTCAACCACATCTTTGTCTGTTTTGGATGTTATAACAAAAGTGCCAAAATCTGAGTCACTTATAAACCATAGAAATTTATTGCTCCCAGTTCTAGAAGCTGGGAAGTCTAAGATCAAGATGCTATAGATTCAGCATCTGATGAGGGGTCTCTCTCATTACAGGTGGCATCTTTTTACTGTGTCCTGACAGGGTGGAAGGTGCTAGCGAGCTTTCTGGGGTCTTTTTTCAAGAAAGCTAATTCCATTAGCCACATCCCAAAGGTCCCTAGGTAGCGTTTTAAGGCATGCAGTTTGAGGAACTCACCAAGGAAGCCAGGGTAGGAAAAGAAGACCACCTTCCTAGAGTCAACCCTTGGGTCAGTCCTAAATTAAGAGGTTGGGAGGGCTAGAGAGTTGGGTGGAGAAGTCAGTGAGGCTGGAGGAAGACTGAGAGTTTGGTCCCTTGAAGACCTTCAGATTCTGCTGCTAAGTGGGTAAGACAAGGACTGAGAACTGCCCACAGGACCTAGCAATATGCAGATGGTTGGTGACCTCAGCACCAGCTGTGTTGGAGGTGGTAGAGGCAGCAGTACTCTGAAACGAAAGCAAGAATGGAGATGAGGAACTGAAAAGGGAGAAGACAGGTAACAGCAGAAGTCTTGCAATAAAGGGGAACAGAGAAATGGGAGAACCTTGGAGAGAAGTGTCAAGAAAAATGTAGTTTTGACATCAGAAAAACAACAGTGCGTTTAGTGGTAGGTAGAAAAACTCAGCAGGGAAAAAGCTGATCTAAGAGGCATGATATTGTAAAAGCAATCTTCTTGTGTAGGAGGAATAAACTGGAATGGGAAGTGGAGGGTTGGAGGATTAAGTCTCTCTTTCTTTCCCGGTAGGCCAGGGGCTGAGTGGTCTACAAGTCCAATGACTCCCCACTGCACAGGCTTCTGATGGTGTCATCTGCCCCCTAGCCTGTCCTAATGCAAACTTTGCCCTCCGACTTTCCCCGTCATGGGTCATGGTTGAGATCAAGTCAATCCCTTTTTCACTTACTATTTTTTAAAAAATCAGGAGTAAGGGAAAATCTGCCATTCAAGTACAAATGCTGGTATTGTAGAGAGAGCCTTCTGGAAGTTCACTGAAACCTTGCTTCTGTTTTCTCAGTGTGATAGTGGTACTGATTAACCCAGCCATTTTTCAGGGTTTCGCTAATTGTATGATTGTCTGATCTGGGAAATCAAACTTAATCAGCTTAAAAATATTAGAAGCAATGAAGGAATTTAGTAGAACTTGGCTTATTAAAAAAATTCTCAGCACTGCTAGATAAATAAATAAGTAAATAAAGCCATCTGTAATCTTCATATATTCAGCCAAAACCAAGTTAGAGTAATACATCATTTTCCATCAGTAATATCAATAAAACATGAAATATCATAATGAATGGTACTTAAAACTGACGAATAAAAGAATATGTAAAAATAGATCTAGCTTATTTTTGGATAGGCCTATAATATTTTTGAGCTGTCAGTTCTTCATTTCTTAACATATCAGTTTAAATTATTCTCAACTAAAATAATAACTGAAGAGATTCCAAGATGGCAGCTAGAGGGAGGAAGCAGAAAGCATGCCTCCTAAAGTAAAATCTTGGAGAGATACTGGAGATACACCTTACAGGTAAAATAACAACTGAATATTTTTGGAAAAGGGACAAAAAATTTTAGGCTTACCTGGAGAAAAAAAAACATAGAAATTTTGAAAGTTAGAGAGTTATGGGGGTTATTAGTCTTATATACTAAAATACAGTATTATAAAATTAAAATATTTTGTTATTGGCATATGAACCAAAAAAATTAAACAAAACTAATGTTCCAAGAAGAGATTCATATATATGAAAGAATTTAATAAATGGTTAAGGTGGTATTATAAATCAGTGAACAAAATATGACCTAACCTGTAAATAATAATAAGTAGGTGAATTGCTTGAAATAATAAATGGATTTCTTGCCCCCTTTTTTAATAGAAAAGATTCATCACAATTGGGTCAAAGATTTAAATATAAGAAATTAAACCTGAAAAGTACTCACTGTATGAGTAGATTTTTAAAAAGGTCTTTGGAGAGAAGAACCTGTGCCACTGAGCTCCAAAGCCAGCAATTGGTTTCTTTAAAGTAACTTCATAAAAGTCAAACAGTTCTGTATGATCAAAAAAAATATTAAGTTGATAGACATAAGCAGTAAAGAAGCTGTGAGTTTATGAGTCTTTTGTAAATCCAAAAGAAAGGATTACCTAAAGAAATGTGGGTAAAAGATGTAAGAAACACAAATGGCCAATGACATGCAGAAACTCCCTATTGGATAAACAAATGCCAGTATATCAAACCAAACACAGCTTTTCGCTTTAAATTTCCCTACCTTAAAATGCGCATGTGAAAGAAACTAGTGAGGATTTCTGGGACTTGAAAGCAGATAGGTGGGAGGCAAGAACTTTCCATATCATGAAGAGTTTGTTCTGAGGGCAGTGGGAAACCCTAAATAGTTTTGTACAAAGAAGCTATACATTATTCCATTGTTTAGCATATTAAGATATTGAATAAATTAACATTTATGGCATGTCTAATTTAGAATATTTTCAAACTTTTTACATGTGTGAATATATGTATATGAACATCTCTAGGATTATTCTTATTTTAGAGTTGATGTAAAGGAAATGATGCTTCTAGTCTCCTCCCCCCCCTCTTCTGATGCTACTTAAAAAAAAAGAACAGATTTTCAAGGTTTATGATAATCAGGTCTAATTAAAATACAGGCATAATTTTATGAACGATAAAAAAAATGCACATGTGATCTGACATCATAATGAAGACAAAAATGAAAATGTTAAAGATACTCAAAGCAGACAAGACTGATTGTCTAACTGATTTTCTCTAATTTTATTGTGTATAAAAGTACACAACAGCTTGGTTTTAGAAAAGGTATTATCAGTCTAATATGTACTGGGTTTTGTTTTCCAGTGATTGTGTGTGAATGAACTTAATCTCCAAAGACTCTAAAACACAGTAGACATCTTCACAGTAGAATCAGGCTAAGCTTCCTTTCCTTTCCTAGACAGCAGGAAACCTCTCACATGTACACCTGAGATTAAGGCAGCGCTGCAAATCCCAAGGCCTCAGAGCCCAGAGAGGGCCAACCCTAGCCAGGTGATCTCCTACCTAAGAAGCAGCTCCAGTTACTGTCACACAAGAGTTCATAGTTTTTCATGAGTTAGGAAATTTGGATTTGTTTCTACAAGTCTCCCGATTTTTAAACATCTACATTTAGTCCCAAAACTTTGGGCTAGCAGCATGGCTCAAGTAAGTGGTAAAATTCCCAGCAAGTGCAAGTCCCTGAGTTCAAACCTCAGGAACAACAAATAATTCTAGACTTTTAAAATAACTTTTGTTATTCAGCACATCCACAAGCTGGAATTGGCTTTTGGGCCATAATTTTGCAACTGCCTCCTGGTCCCATCAGTTCTTGATTTGGTGACCTGAGGCAAAGTCCTTCAACTGCTTGTATCAGTTTCTTCACCTGACAATAATGTACAGTAATCCCCTCTCACCCATAGGGACCTCCAAGACCCCCCAGTGGAGGCCTGAAATCAGACCCTATATGTTTTGTTCTGTATAACATACCCATGAGAAAGTTTTAGTTTAATAAGATATTAACAGCAAAAACTAATAAGAAAGAGCAATTATAATAATAAACCTCAATGAAAACTATGTGGATAAACTTTCTCCCTCTTGAAAAAGTCAAGACAGTATTTTTGGGCCATGGTTGACGGTGGGTAAATGAGGCAGGATGGATAGATGAGGCAGAGAAGTTATCTTATCTCGACCAATATTTAAAGAGCTAGACTCTGGCACTGGAAAAAGGAAGTAAAGGCTGGAGATCCAGAGCAGCTAGCCCCTCCTATCTCCTTTTACAGGAACAGAGAAACCTGGAGGAGCTTCCTGCTTCTGCTTTCCTTCTCAAGATCTCAATAGGTGTCAAGGATTCTTGGATGGGTAGAGAGTAATGAAAGGGAAATTCGAAAGTACACCTATTGCCTCTGTGTTTTGGGGTGGACCAGGATGACCCCTCCCAGCCATCTCAGCCACCTCGATCTGTTATCTTTGACCTTTGGTATCCCCCAGCTCTCCAGTGTAAGACTAAGAGATGGGGACCGCCATTTTAAGTCTTTGCTCCCATTTCCTGTGTGGGGAACAGGAAATGCTTCTCTCTCTCTCTCTACACCCCTGTACCTTATCTACATTTTATACTATTATACTAAAATAAATCCTTGCTAAAACTTCCACCCTGTGAAACTCCTTGTTGTGAGACCCCTTGTTTTTCATGTTTGTGGATTTCAAGGACCTGTGATTTTTCTAAATTGTGATTTTGGGTAGAAACTGGGAAGCTGTGGGAGTTCCCTCAATAATCTTCTGGTGACAAAACCGTAGAACGTGAAACTGTGGATAAGGGGAGACTACTATATTTAAGGTTAAAAAAAAAAGTATCCTGGGGATTTTAATGTAATGCTTCCACTGAAATCACAGCCATTGTAACAGGACTAACCAACTGCTCCCAATGGCATTCTTGGAGGGGAGGAAACCCTGACGTGCTGAACGGATAGGTTGGGCTGAGCCCACTAACAGTGCAGGGGGCACACACCCAGCAGTCCTGCACTGCCTCAGGAATTACTTAAATTGAGTAAATTTCTGACTCTGCCACAAGTACAGCTTTCCTGGGGATGCTGCTGGTAACCGGTAAATACAGACAAATACAGGTGCTGCATTGCACCTGGTCATTGGGTGTTTTTCAACCATCTCCTAGATATCTGTCACCTTTGACCTTTGCAATTTTAACATAGACAATACTGATGGGATTTTAAAAAATAATTAGACCCTTTAAAAGAGATTGTTTTTCCATCCACAGAGATAAAAGTGGCCCTGCTCACATAATTACTGTCATGAAAAGGATTGTTTCCCCTACATAGAAAAGTAAAAACAATCCAGAGTTGGTCTGAGGCTAAAATTAATTGGATAAAAGTTCTTTCATCAAATGTAGAAATTAGTAAAGCACTAAATCTACCACTGAGCTGTACCTCCAGCCCTAACTCAGTTTCGTAGTACTGCCACATCTGTAGAGTGGAATACCCTATTAACCCATATTTTTATAAGACTAATTGGGCTGGCATGGATGTCGCTGAATCTCTTTTCCCCCCATTAGACTGTTTCTCTTCATGAAGAGATACAGACCTTAAGGGTGTGTAAACCTACGTCTTCAATTACGAGGTATCTTTCTGCATAAGAAGTTTAGGTTATTTTCACACATTATCACCCATCAAAAGGAGCACAGAGTTTTCCCATATAAATAGGAAATTACATTATGAAGAACTGTTTCATTTAATCTTTAGCATTTCCCGATCTTTACTGATTTTTCAGGGATGTTTCTGGAAAAGTGGTTACCATTCTAGTACTTTCAAAATAAGCAGCTCAGGTAGCCCCACCTAGTGGAACTCTAGTGGCAGAAATCACCTTATTTCCTGTACCCTAGACTGAGAGAATGCTGTAATCACCATGCTGTGTTCCTACTGCCAGAGCCTTCTCATCCCAAGGGAAAGGAACTGAAACTTTAACTGGATTCACCATCGTTTTGCTTCCTGTGGTCCCAAGTCTTAGGTTTCAAAATGACTAAGTGAGAGAAAAAGTCACTAACTGAAAATCTAAGCAAAACTGCATGGAAAACTCATACTAAGTGTCTGCATATTTTTTTCTCTGAATATGTGGACTTGATTAGTCAGATCAGATTTTTAGAATCTGCATGTCTGTCCATGCAAATCATTCTGAGGGTAGACATTTCAACTGTAGTTTTTTTTGTTTTGTTTTGTTTTGTTTTGTTTTACAAGCACAAATTTGGTGTGAGGAATTTGAAAGAATCCAAGGCTGGTAACCTGAGTGCAAGGGTGAATGGGTTCTGAGGGCGGTGAGAAGTTTCCAAGGGAATCTTCTGGCTAGATTCTCAAAAACAAACCTTTGCTGAGGAAAACAGCCCAGAGGAAGTGACTTGGATCCCACAAGAGAAAGGCACCAGGTCATGGCCAAGGCCATGGTGTGGTCAGCTGGAGCGGCTCTGGCTAGAGACAACTTGAATCTGGAGCTCTGACTCCTGGAGGTTCCATTCGGTCACCCTGTTGGGTCCCATTTGACCTGCAGTTTCCTCCTCGCCTGGAAGAGCAGGGTGTCCCAGAACTTATTCTTGGAAGAAGGCGTGCTCTCAGCAGCATCAGTTACGTGCAGAAAATCACAGGCTCCTGTGCTGGAAGGATTCCAACCCACCCAGTGCCACCCTCAGCAGAATCCCTGATTATCTTTGAGACATGTTCTGGGAAGGAGGGGATTTTAGTGAACCGGGTGTGACTAGTTACCCATTCTGAACATGTTACAAAATGCAAATGGCACATTTTAGACTAAGGGCACACCCATGCTTCTACCTGAGCCACAGTCTCTTGCTGGGAAACTGGCTCAACTTAAGGAAAGGAAAGCTAGTGAGCTGAGGTGGGCCCAGCTTGGAACAGAGCCCATGTGCCTCATAATGGTCCCTCTTGTTTGTTTTTGTTTTTGTTTTTAATTTTGTTTTGTTTGTGGTACTGGGGTTTGAACTCAGAGCCTTACACTTTCTAGGTAGGTGCTCTACCTCTTGAGCCATCCCACCATCCTTTTATTGTGTTAGGTATTTTTGAGATAGGGTCTCTCAAACTATTTGCCTGGACCTCAAACTGCGATCCTCCTGATCTCTGCCTCCTGAGTAGCTAGGATTACAGGCGTGAACCACGGGTGCCTAGCCAGTCCCTCTAGGTTTGACAGATTATTTCAGCTCATTTAGCTTCAGGGACTACACTGATACCAAGGGTGCAGAGATGAAAGTATTGTCTGTCATCTCAATCATTGTACAGCTTCATTGTGAGACATCAGTGAGGAAAACAGGAGACCAGACAAAACCCAGGTGTTTCTGTAGAGTGATAAGTGTGAAATTCTGAAAATGAGACAGGAGTCAGGCCAGATGAGTTGGAATGGCAAATCCCATACATGGTCAAATGTGATGAGGAACCAAGGGCTGGGGCAGTGGCAGCCCCAGCATGGATGGTGGGATGACTCCTCTTGCAGGCACACCTCTGTGATGTGTCCCTGTCTCTGCCTTCTGCATTCCAGCCACACTGGCCAAGTTCCTCTCCCCTCAGGGCCTCTGTACCAGCCACTCCAAGGAGGCTCGGGACACCCTCCCCTAGATTTCTCCTTATTCAAAGCTCGCTGTGGTTGTCACCTCTTTCCGTGTTCCCAGACCAGCCCGCACAGACCCTCCCCTTCACTTTCTGTCCCATCACCCCCTTTTCCTTTGTTCTAGCTCTTATGCCCAGCTAGCTCAGCTTTCTTGTTTCTTTATTGTCTAGACCACACCTGGGCTCTTGTCTGACTGCTTCTTTGCAAACTACTCAAAGCTTCGACAACACTATCTGATGCTTAGTCCACATCTAGTGAGTGAATTGTTTTAAAATCATGTGATTTATCCTTTGACAGTTAGTACAGGTGAGAAAAGACTCTCATTCTGAACTAATCCTATTTGCTATGAAGCACTTTAGAGCCTTTCAAATTCCATTAGAATAATCAGACAAGAAGGTTAAACTCTTGCTTAGGTGGATAAGTAACTGTTTTTGTGTCTTTCTGCTTACCTAAACTGCATCAAAGCCAGCAGAAGCAACAAAGCAGTGGACCTGGCCGGCGGTGGTAAAGTAGAGGGAGAGAGAGCATTTTTTAGGCATCTGGCTTTTAATTACCACACCATGTCATTCTAAACACTCAGTTCACCTGTTGAATTTGTAAGATGGTAACCCAATGTGCCCACAGTTAATTGATTCCTTATTGTGCTAATTTATTCATAGTTTTGAAAGAATCTCCTATTTGAATAGAATCCAATTCTTATACAGAGCAGTCTGCAAACACAACTATAGAAGCAGCACACACTGAAAAAAATCAAGAATTCTAAAACTAAGTCAAATTTAGGGACCTAACAGGATGGACCGAGAAGGTTTATGGTGTCCAGTGTCAGGACCACAGCTTCCTGTCCCTTCAAGTGCTTTGGGAATTCTTCCCAGTGTTTGACCACATCCTGCAGCCCTGGCAACAGAGCTGAGCCAGGACTGTGGAAGGCAGGACAGAGGATGCTGAGATGCCTTTCGAGGGCCCCTTATGTGTTAGTCAGTTTTCCATTGTTGTGACAAAATACCTGAAACAACAAGGGTTTATTTGGGCTCATGGTTTTAGTCCACGGTCAGCTGGCTCCATTGCTTTAAGGCCTGTGGCAAGGAGAAAGATCATGGTAGAAGGGCATGGCAAAACAAAACCCCTCTCTTCCTGGCAAGCAGAAAAGGGATGGAATAACCTGGAGATGCGTGTGGAGGGAGGCAGAATATATCCTTCAGAGACATGTCTCTAGAGAGTCTCCACCTCACACACCTCCACCATATCCTAAAAGCCTATTCAGATTTTGAGTCCATGAATGGGTTAAACCATTGATTAGTCAGAGCCCTCATGATCTAATTGTCTCTGGAAACGCCTTCACAAACATAGCAAGAGGTGTGTGTTACTAATCTCCTAGGTATCTCTCAATCCAGTTAAGTTGACGGTCAAGATTAACCATCACACCTGGCCTCTGTGCAACAGTCAGTTCTCTCCCATAAGAATAGAAAGGCAGGTTTAAGATGTCCCTCAATTCTAGAATGTGAACCAAACTGTGGACTTAGTGCTTTGCAAGGACATTGAGATCTCACTGATTAGTAACCTTCTAGAAAAATCTTGGCATATGCATGCATTGTACATACGTATGACCCAGACAGAGAAGGCAGCAGGGCAATACTTTCACAAGAGAGACAGCAATGGTGGCGTATAATGATCACTTGACTAACAGTTTGCCTTTGTGTGACAAAAAAAAAAAAAAACTCATAAAAATATCTAGTGTTACATTTTTGTGGAAAAAATACTGGAATGATATCTGTTGACCACATCAGAAATAGATCTTTCATCCCCCAGTTTTTCTTATTAATCATCTCGTTATTGTTTTGCTCAGGAAATGTAACTTAGATGGGTTTTGTGTTACCACCTTTGTTAAAATGCTGCATCCAAATGGAACTACTTTAGTTCCATTATACAGACCACACTGAAGAATCTGCTATTTGGGGTAAGGCTTTCCTCTGAGTAGTATGACCCTGGATTTCTGCCTTGTTCAAAACAGGGAGCCACAAAAGAAAAGGAGGAGAGTGATGTTGACCCCACAGCCACTCAGAGCCCCGGCATGCAGGAATGGCTGGCTCAAGCCCGCACCACGAGGACCATCCAGCGTCAGAGCAGTCTCCAGCAACAAAAAGTAAAGCACTTGCTACTTCCTTTTGTCCCACAATCTGCCAAGGAAAGAAATTGAGGGAAATATTTCAAAAGGACAAGTTGTTTCTTGTCCCTTTACCTTCTCTCTTTGAGTAAAGCAAGACGTAACTGGCCTTTTCAATCTGTTCACGCACAACCCCCGGAATAAATGGTCCTTTTGAAGGCATTCATAAAGGAAGGGTTGTTTGCCTTTATAAAAGTGTAACTCAGCTCTGATCCACCTGAGCACGGGTACTCTACTTTCAGATCTACCCCAATTTGAGTCTGTTTTATTATAATAAAAATCTCAGGATGGCTGCTGAGAATTGGTGGAAGTCTGGATTCCATTTTTTTTCAAAGAAATGCAATTTCGTTTTCACTTTCAAGTAGACATCATCACAAAACAGGATTGTAAATTATTGCCTAGTAAAACAAATGCGTATTGATGAATAATTTCTCTCTGATACATTTACTTTGTGTAAAAGGCATATTAAAATATCTTATCGTGTCAAAGAGCAAAATCATTTACTAGAGTTAATGAAAAAGTAAAACCAAAACTGTGGATAATTCAGTTTATAAGGAAGGAGCAGGGTTACAGAGAGCTGCTGCGTTAAAGAGTCTGTCCTAGTTAACCCAATAATGGCTTCAAAAAAGTGAAAGTGCATTTCAAACCACATGAGGGCGCCATTGCCTAGCAAAATTTTCTTTTCCCTTTGGTTTTTTTTTTTTTTTTTTCCCCCATTTTTTTTTTTAGATATTCTTTATCAAAGCAAAAGAAAGGCCTGAGTGGCTTTTGAGACACATTTGAGAAGTTGCTTAAACCATACCTCTTATGCACTACCAATGTTCCCTGAGAATTTTCTGGACCTAGAGCTGTGATTGGAGACAGTTACCCTGAAGTGACAAGCATGTTTGCATTTGTCCTTTCTCTGGAGCAGGAGCTGGAACAAGAACTGGCAGAACAGAAGAGTCTCCTCCGCTCCCTGGCCAGTCGTGGTGAGGAGATTCTGAGCCAGCACCTGGCTGCAGAGACTTCAGGTGGCCGCGGGTATGTGCTCAGGTTTCCCCGCTTTCTCCTCTCCGTTGTGTTTCCCTGACATTTGAACAATGAACAGCTCACCCCAAATCTGCAAAATGTACTCATTTGCTTTCATTTTAGGATTTCAAAGATAGCTGCATGTCAAACCTGGAGGGTTTTCCCCCCATGGGATGGGCCTCACTAGTAATTAAATGACTACTTGTTTGCTTTCCTTTATGTTTATTCACATTTCCAGAGAAATGTTCATTTTCTAAATCAAATAGGAAATGCATTCACGATGTTTCTAACAGTGATTATATCTAACGAGAACATTTTTCCCTTCAAGAGTTTATCTTCTCTAACATTCTAAAAAATAAATGTATGTGTCTGCTAAAATGCTTGACAATTTTTTCCCCTGAGGCTCTGGGAATTAAATCCAGAGTTTCATACTTTACCAAGTGTTTGACAAGTTGAACTGCACACCCCCAGCCCTTTAGTTTTCATTTTCTCTCTCTCTTTTTTTTTTTTTTTTTTTTTTTTTTTGGTATTGAGGCTTGAACTCAGGGCCTTAACCTTGAGCCACTCTACCAGCCCTATTTTTGTGAAAGGTTTTTTGAGTTAGGGTCTTGCAAACTTATTTGCACAGGCTGGCTTTGAACTGTGATCCTCCTGATCTCTGCTTCCCAAGTAGCTAGAATTACAGGTGTGAGCTACTGCACCCAGCTTCATTTTCTTTTTGAGATAGGATCTCGCTAACTTTATTGTCCAGGTTGGCCTCAAACTCGACATCCTTCTGCCTCCACTTCCCAAGTAGCTGGGATTACAGCTGTGTATCACCACAGCTGGCTTGACTTTTCTCGATGTGTCTATTTGTGTCATTTCTACATGGAAAGTAGAAAGCCTGAATTCCTGATCTGGAGTAGAGACTTTGAAGGTCTTGCACGCAGAAAAATAAACTGATAAAGGAAAAATACAAAAGTTGGAGAATTTTCAAGTTGAGGATTTTAATGTGAGAGGTAGTTAGGTAAAGGACATAATAGCAGTTGGTGTATCCCTGTAGTGTGAGTCAGGTCTGGATTTTATTCCAGTTCCACAGCTGAATTAGAGTAATAAGCGATGACAGTCATTACAAAAGTATTATAAACATTGTGACTGTCAACTAAGAGGATATATAGATACATGAAAACATTTCCTTGGAAATCTAACACATTTTTTATTTAAGTTTTAATGAGCTTCTGTTTTCATATGTTGCCCAGAGTAGAGATTTGGAAAATAGCTTTGACTTCCTTTCCCTTTACTGAACTCTGCCCCTCTCCAGAGAAATAATGTAAAGGAGGAAATAAGTCAGGAAGATGATTTTTTTCTCTTTGGGTAAAGGAAGATGATTTTTTAAAATATCATGTGTAATGCCAAATAATTGAAAAGGTAGAAATGCTCACTAGTATAAAAAAAAGCTAAAGAAAAAATATATAGTTTTAAAATTATATGATAGTCATAAAGTGTATACATGGTAACTAGTAAAAATGTGAATCAAAGTGAAAGTATAGTGTGTGTGTGTGGAGAAAGACAAAATAATGATGTACAGAATCACACTAACTTCAGAGAAGGAAGATACAGGGATTTAAGATTTTTTTAGAGTTGGGAACAGTGGCTCCTTCCTATAATCCTAGCTACTCAAGGAAATTAGGAGATTAGGAGGATCTCAGTTCAAGGCCAGCAGCCTCGGCAAAAAAAGTGAATGAGATGCCATTTCAACCAGTAGCTGGGTGTTGGTGACACCTGTCACCCCAAGCTATGTAGGAGGCATAGACAGGAAGATCAAGGTCCAGGCCAGCCAGCCAGAAACACGAGACCCTGTCCCAAAAATAAAGCAAAAGGGTGGGGGGGGTGCAGCTCAAGCAATAGAGCACCTACCTGGTAAGAGGAACACCTTGAGTTTAAATCCTATTACTGCCAAAAAAATTTGCAGCTTAGTCAATGCTGACATTGCTGCTGACTTATGACATCACTGCTGATCTCATTTATATATATACATTCATGTCCACGTATATTAAATATTACCCTGCTTTTGTGTTTAAGCCTAAAACTATAAAAATTATGTTAAAACATGAAGGATTTGTAAAAAAAAAAAAAAATCTCTGTTGTCCATCATGCTTTAAAAATACTGATAAGGGATCGTTGCATGTTTATAGTCAGTCAAAGATGAGACTCTCTAGTCTTCCATGTTGATTCAGCTGAGATTCGTCTTTACCCTGGGTTTTCTACCGGTTTCCAGTTCCCCCTAGCTGTCTGTATCTTTCTGTGTATGTATAAATCCTGAACAAGTATATTCACAGTCTTTTGCAGTTTTCTTGCCATAATTTTTCCTTCTCTTGGCCTTCAGTATTGGAAAGAACCTATATGACAGATAAACAACTACAAGTTGCTCTTTCAAATATGAAGACAATTTGGAAAGAAACTTGCAGTGCAGTACTGGCATTCTGTACAAGATTCACTTTAAAGCCTACTTATAAATTCTTTAGTGTTTATACAAAATCCTTAGGAAAAATCATCTTTTAAAGTAGTTGGTTCCAGTTCAACCACTCTTCAAGCCTCTGGGTATGAAGAAAACAACCATGAAAAAAGTTGATAGCTGGAAGACAAAAGAAAAAGTATATTTTTAAAAGAACAAAATAACACTGATAGGGAATTAAAAGCCCTTGTATCCAGCCTTTTATTTAGTAACTGATTTTCCGAGACTATCAAATGTGAATTCGTTTGTGTGTGAAAACCTGCCTGGGAAAGGCATGGCCTGCTTTATATATTCATAAATACCCTGAAAGGGGGATATTACAGCAGACACCAATGAAATTCAGAAGATCATATGGGAATATTATGAATATCTATACTCTAGCAAACTGGAAAATCAAGAAGAAACAGATAAATTTCTTGACACATATGACCCACCAAAATTGAGCCAAGAGGACATAAACAACTTAAATGACCTATAACAAGTAATGAGATTGAGACAGTTATAAAGAACTCCCCCAGCCCCAACAAAAAAAGCTTAGGTCCTGATGGATTTGCTGCTGAATTTTATCAGGCCTTTTAAGAACTACTACCAATGCTCCTCCAACTATCCCATAAAATACATAAGGAAAGAATACTGCCAAACTCATTCTACAAAGTCAGTATTACCCTAATACCAAAGCCAGGTAAAGATGCATCCAAAAAAAAAAAGAAAGTTATAGGTCGATATCCCTGATAAACATAGATGAAAAAATGAAAAAACTTCAATAAAATACTTGCTAAAAGAATAAAACAGCACATTAAAAAGGTCATACACCATAACCAGGGGTGCAGGAATAGTACAACATATTCAAATCAATAAACATAATAGAAAGCTGGGCAACAGTGGCACACACCTGTAATCCTAGCTACTCAGGAGGCAGAGATCAGGAGGATCAAAGTTCAAAGCCAGCCAGAGGAAATAGTTTGCAAGACCTATCTCAAAAAAACCCATCGCAAAAAAAGGGCTAGTGGAGTGGCTCACGGTGCAGGCCCTGAGTTCAAACCCAAGTATTGCAAAAAAAAAAGAAATTAAAGAAACAGTAATACAACACATAAAAAGAGTTAAGTACAAAAGCCACATCATCATCTCAATAGATGCAGAAAGAGCCTTCAAAAAATTCAATATACTTTCATGATAAAATCTCTGAAGAAACTAGGAATAGAAGAAATGTTCCTCAAAATTATAAAGGCTATATATGGCAAACCTCCACCAACATCTTACTAAATGGTGGAAAACTGAATGCATTTCCTCTAAAATCAGGAATGAGACAAAAGTGTCCACTCTTAATCAAAAGCTACTGGAATTCCTACCCAGAAAAACAAGTTGGAAGAAAGAGATAAAAGGAATTCAAGTGGGGAAAGGAAGAAGCCAAATTATCCCTATTTGCAGAAGCTATGAACTTATAAATGAAACACTCTTAAAAACTCCATCAAAAAACTTAGATCTCATAAATGCTCAGCAAAGCAGCAGGATACAAAATGTCAGTACACAAAAATCAGCAACAGCATCAAAAAATTTAAGTGCTTGGGAATAAGTTTAGTGAAAGGAGTGAAAGACCTATGAAATGAAAACCATAGATCACTGAAGAAAGAAATCAAAGAAGATTTTAGAAAATGGAAGGACAGCCTATGCTCGTGGATTGGCAGAATCAATATATGTAAATGGCTATACCACCAAAAGCAATCTATATGTTCAACGCAATCCCCATCAAAATTCCAATGACCTTCTTCCCAGAGATAGAAAAATCAACCCTAAAGTTCATATGAATAGCCAAAGCAATCCTGAGCAAACAACAATGCTATAGGTATCACAATGCCTGAATTTAAACTATACTACAGAGCCATAGCAATAAAAACAGCATGGTACTGGCACAAAAACTGACATGAAGACCAATGGAACAGAATAGAAGACCCAGACACTAACCTGCACAGCTATAGCCATTTGATTTTCAACAAAGGAGCTTTGAAGAAAAGACGGCCTCTTCAACAAACAATGCTGGGAAAACTGTATATCCACCTATAGAAGAGAGAAACTAGATCCCAGTCTCCAACCTTGTAGCAGTATTAGTTCAAAGTGAATCAGGATCTTAATGTAATATCTGAAACTGTGAAACTACTCCAGGAAAGAATAGGGACACACTGGGATATACAGGCATACATAAAAACTTTCTAAATGTAACTCCAGTAGCTCCACAATTAAAAGAAAGGATTGACAAATGGGACTGCATCAAACTAATAAAGATTCTACACAGAAAAGGAATAATCAGTATGAAGAGACAGCCTACAGAATGGGAGAAAAATCTTTGCCAGTGATACATCTAACAAGGAATTAATAATCAGAATATACAGGGAGCTCAAAAAACTAATCCCACAAAGAATCAATGACTGAATAAATGAGCAAATGAATGAACAGACGATTCTCAAAAAAAGCACAAATGGCCAAAAATACATGAAGAGATGCTCAGTGTCCTTGGCCATAAAGGAAATGCAAATCAAAGTGACACTGAGATTTCACCTCACTCCAGTCAGAATGACTGTCACCAATAACACAAACGACAAATGCATGTGAGGATGCAGGGGAAAAGTAACCTTTATACACTGTTGGTGGGAATGTAAATTAGTACAACCATTATGGGTTCCTCAAAAATCTAAAAATAGACCTACCGTAAGCTCCAGTGATACCACTTCTGGGCATGCACCTGAAGGAATTTAAGCCAGGATATAATAGAGCCACTTACACACCATATTTATTGCAGCACTGTTCACAAGGACCAATGCCCTACAAGTGATGGATTAAGAAAATGTGCTGTATACACACAATGGAGTATTATTCCATCATAAAGAATAAAATTATGTCGTTTGCAGGTAAATGGATGGAACTGGAGCTCTTCATGTTAAATGAAGTAAGCCAGGCTCAGGACAAGCTCATATGTTTTCACTCATATGTGGAAGCTAGTGCTATAACACATGATAACATGTATAATTACATGTATGTAATATCTGCAGAGAGAAAGAGAGAGAGAGGGAGGGAGAGCATGACTGTGTTAATGGGTCTGTAGGGAGAATATTGACACATTGCATCTCTGTATGAAGACAGTACACTGTAAGCTATTAAACAATGGGGAGTTACAATAGAGAAATTGTAACTATCAGGTTGTTACTTTGATTAAAGCAGGATATATATGTGTCTGATATACCAAGGCCAAACCCTCTTGAACAGTCAAAATACATTTAAAAAAAAGAAGGCTAGAAAGGTCAAATAGTTCCTGTCCAGGGGTAGGTACCAGCCCAGGGGGGAGAGGAGGGTCAACAGAGGGTGAAGGAGGGAATATGGTGGGTAAATTTCATATTCATGTATGAAAATAGAGCAGTGAAACCTGCTGAAGTTGTGGTAAGAAGGGGGTGGGGGAGTAAGGGAGAATGATGGGGGTGTGAATCTAATTAAGATGTATTGTAAGTGCATATATAAATGTCATGTTGTATCACTCTGTACCTGAGAATTAAAAAATGAAGAAGCACCTATGTGAGGTACAGGAGGCTGATGGAGGGCTCCTTCTGAGACTACCAGGGAAAATCAGTTGGAAATTCATTGCTACAAATATGAAAGGAAGCATAATATTTTTCCATGAGGAATGAAGGGCTGTTTTCTAATTTAAAATTAATTTGCTGCTGTTTGTTTATATATGTTTGTCAATGACTAAAGATAAGAATATAAATATTAAAAATTTCCCTGATTTTGTAATAAAATTTTATGCAAACATAAATGAGTTAAAAGGGATACACTACAGTCCACCACCAGAAAGTTAAGTACATCAAAGAAATTTAACTTCAAAGGAACTCTTTTCTTTTTAATTTAAAAATGTTTAACAAAACAAACAAAAAATCCAGAGACTATCATTTTAAAAAATGAAAAAAGACACTCAATGATAGGTATCAGTTCTGCTTTGGCTTTTTTTTTTAATTCAGTATTATCTTTTTGATCAATCCCTGTCAGTACATACAGATAAAGTTCTTCCTTTTAACTGCTTAATAGTATTTTCTCTTGTGAACATGATCCTTTATTACCCTCTTTCTTGAAAGACATTTTACTGTTTCCTCTCTCTCTTCCTTGCTTCCATCTTTCCTTTTTTTGCTGTTCCTAACAGTGTTGAAAGTAACTTGCCTGTAACAGATGGAGAGATATCTTTGAGTTATGTCCTAGAAGTAGAATCCTTGCCTCATAGGCTTATAGAATTTTCTAGGCTTCCTTCAAGAGGCTTTACTTAAAGACACTATTATATTTGTGTCTTCTGAGAAGAATTGCCTTTGGGATAGATGGTGTTATCCTGAAATGAACTTGTTTTTATCTACATGAGCAAAAGGCCTAGTGTCAAACTGTTAATTAGAATCTAATTCGTTTTTCAGATGACATGGTTCTAGTTAGCACCTCAAAACTCTGGACATATTCACAGCTACTGGAACTTAGGCTGCCAAGGTCATTACTGTTACCTGTTACCATTATCATTATTCTTGGCCCCATTTATTCAGTGCCTGTTATTGGCCAGATAGTTGTAGGCCTTAATTTAATTTCCATGCTTCTGTAGAATAAATACTATCTTCATTGATCAGGTTAGAAATCTGAAGCTCGCAGAAGTGAAACAAATTGCTCAATGTCACTTACCTGGAGTGCTAGTGCAGGGATTTTGTTTTTTTCTTTTCTGTTCCTGTGTTGGGGCTCCAACCCAGAACCTTGAATGCTAGGCCAGTGCTCTCCTACAGAGCCACCACTGAGCCACACTTAGAGTAGGGGTTCTGATTCCAGTCCGTCCTATCCGGAAGCCACACTGTCCCTCGGGCATGGCACTGTGACTTCCTCTCATGCCCAACATGCTATTCCATGTCCTGAACACTCTTTGGTCTCATAGTTAAAAAAAAAAAAAAAAAAAAAACTCTCAATAAGTAACATTTTCTGGGGTTTGAACTACTTTTTAGGCTGTTTATCAAAGGATTAACTAGTCTGTAATCATAAAATGTATACTTTCTGATTCTAAATGTTACAATTTTTATTTAATGTTTAGCTGTTATCATTTTATTTTACACTACTCTTTATGCTCAGATTTAACTATAATGGGAGGAAGATCTATTTGTTTTACAATCTCAAATTTTCTATTTTAATTTATACTTTTAAGGTATAAACTAATAACTAAAAAAGTCTTCTCATTTCTGAGACCAGGTTTAGCCTCATCACCTTTTTGTACACATTGTAAACTTAGACTATTTATTCTCCTAATAGTGAAAAACCTGCTGTGCTATCCCAGAAGTTGGGGATGGAAGGGGAGACATCATCTGCAGAAGACCAGATGAGAATGAAATGGGAAAGTCTCCATCAAGAATTCAGTACCAAGCAGAAACTGCTACAGAATGTTCTGGAACAGGAACAAGAACAAGTGGTATCAAACGTTTTTTGTTTCTGTATTAACTCATAGAAGAGATTTACAGCTGTTCCTCAGGGAATGTAACTCCAGTAATCTATATTTTCATTGTCAATTCGAAACTGACATGGAACCAGTTATTCATCCTATCATTTTCTTTTGCTTTTATTATTTTTTTGAGACAGGGTCTCAGTCTGACCTTGAATTTATAATCCTTTATCCTTAGTCTCCCCAGTGCTGGGATTATAGACTACAGATGTGCACCAGGCTCTACATTTTTTTGAACAAGCCTATTTCACATTTTCCTACATAATTATATACTTACATGTGAACATTTATTTGATATACAGACATTTTTTCCTCAAAGTTGATCAATCTCTGACTCCTCATTAGCATAAACCATTAAATTTTAATTTATTTTCAACATTTAAAATTATGGACAAAAGGAATTCCACAAATCTGGAACTACATCACCATCTCATCTTACTTTCCATTGCTCCTTCCAGTATTTAAAATTTTCAGAAGATCGTAATGAGAAACACATTGGGACCTCAGAGGAACTAAAAGGAAAGAAAGCCAGTGGTCAGTGAGGGAGGCCACTGACCCATCTGTCAGGCTGGGTCCTGGGACAAATACCATGTGAGGTCGGGCTTGACATCACACACGCCAAATCCAGGGGAGCTGAATGGGCAACAGAAGTTTCCTGGGAAGTGATCACTGTTAATTCACTCTATGCAGAAGTCAGAGAACAACAGGAAGTCAGAGGATTTTGAGAGTTTAGAGGGATGAGTGAGCCAGGAACCCAAACACACCTGGAATGCTATGGCTCAGAGGGATTCTGACATCCAAGCCTAGGCCTGTGTCCTGGTCAGCAGTGTCCATCTGGGCTCATTCCAGGGCAGTGTCTTTTCCATCAGAGTAAATACTAGGATCTTTACTGTTGGTCTGAAGAACCTGCTGTTCTCACTGTTAAGGCCAAGGTTGTCTTAAGAGGGTAAAAGAGGCTGAACAGGAAGTGAAGGAAAACATTTGAGCAGGAAGGGGCTGGAGGAGCTGTCAAAACAGGCACTATACATCACAGAACTGAAAGGAGCAGGACTAACTGAAAGGAGACAGCTAAAGGCCCTAATATGTCCCCTCATTCCAGAGCCAGACAGTTTGATCCTGTTTCACAAAACTACATGGCATACCACACCTTCTGCCCTCTTTCTCTCCTCCTCTGGCACTGGGAAGTTTAGAGCACTCCATTCTTGGAGGCAGTTGTCCAGGAGTCTACCTGACAGTGAGGCCCTCTATCTTGTGCACAGACATCCTGCCTGTGTCTGATTTCACCCTTGCTTAATCTCTGATCAGACGTTTCTCACATGCATAGCTACAGTTCTTGACTTCTGATGTAGATCTCCTGAACGTGACTGTGGCCACCCTTCATGTTATAGTATTTATTTCCCCATTCCTTTTGAATGTAAGCAGTAGATGTAGCTCTGAAACAGAGACTGCATGCTTTCTCACTGTCCAAGTCAGATAAACACAGGACATTTCTGGATTTCATCCTTACTTATTTCATGCCTACTTAGTCTCAACCCAGGATGTCACCATGGTTCACTCAACTCTTAGTACCTGCATGACTTGTCCAGCTCTGCAGACCTGGGCATCTCGTTGCCTGTTCTTAGCTCTTGAGGCTACTTTTCCCTGTCAGCATGCTCCATGCTGGGCTCACTGGCCTCCTGCTGCTGCAGACATTCTCGAGGACACCTGCACTGTTCAAGTCCATGTTCATGTCTATGTCTGTGACTCACGTGCCTTTGAGATAAGAAATGGAAACTCCAAGTGCCCTTTTTATGATATGTTTTGCCTTTGAACACTTCCAAGAATCACAGTCATTTGCGCAAAGTGCCAAGTAGGTGTTTTCCCTCTGTTGGTGTGAAAAAGGGAAAGGAAGGTAAAGAGACGCTTCTTACAAGTCACCATTTCCAAGAGAAAATGGGGAGCTCATCTAATGCACGTTGTCAGTCTGGGCATCACTCTACCTACAGTGCTCAGGTGAGGTTGACTTTCTCCCCACTCTGCAGGCCTATAAACTGAGATTAGGAGAAGTTGAGAAATTTCCCAGGGTCTCGTGATTAAGATAAGGCAGAGCTGGAATTAAGGTGCAGATTTGTCTGATTTCAAAATTCCTCTTTTTTCATACTTGCTAAATGGCAATCTTGTACACTGCATATACTTATTGCTCTCAAGTGTAAAACAGACACAATTTGGGGAACCTAAAGTTAACTAGGTCAAAAGATCAAGGAGCCTCAATCTCTCAGCAATTTTTCTTTCAGTTAGCTAGTGCCTCTAAGCAGAATTCCTTTCACGGCTTCAGAATGTGACATGGCTCCAGCTTCTGGAAACTTCTAACCCAAGGCAGGAAATATTTCATACCTTTCTGAACAAGTAAGCTACCAGAGCAGGCTCTATAAGCAGAAACCCAAAAGAAAAAGGTCAAAAAGCAAAAATATTGCTGAGCTGGGTATAGTGGAACATACCTACAATCCCAGCACATAGGGGACTGAGGCAGAAGAATCATGAGTTCGAGGTTAGCCTACACTACATAGTAAGTTCTAGGCCAGCCTGAGGTACATAGTAAGACCATGTTTCAAAAAAAAATAGTAGAAAGCCACTGTAATAGGTGTGGAATTAAAGGTATCAGTGTTTAAACAGACAGTGAACAGTGGATAGTCCAGTGCAGGAGAGAATGGACCTGACATGACTTGAGACATAAGGTTGAGGTGTCTTGAAAAATCAGAAGATATTGAGTTTGATTGGAGACACCACCAAAGAGTTTGAATGCTAGACAATACCATGTTCCTTAATGGGCAGGCATTCTGTGTGCCTAAAAGAAGTTTGGGAGAAGTGACTAATGAAGGAAAGACATGAGTGTATGTCCAGTATTTAGGATGGAGTATTTCCCTAGAGGTAGAACTAAAGCTGGGAAGACAAGTAGAGTAAAGCTGTGATAAGATTTCCATCAGTGGAAATACCACCATTGGTGACTTTGGTCAGTGGTTCGATGACATGGTCATATTTCTTTATAAGAGGTTTCATAAGAAAAATTTTTCCAGTATCTACTTTGTGTGCACTTCCAAATAAGAAACCTGAGTATGGTACAGATGCTCTTAATTAAGCTACTCCTGTTTGTCTGCAGCTCTACAGCAGACCGAACCGACTGCTGTCTGGTGTACCACTGTATAGAGGGGAAGGACAAACACAAGATAAATCCGCAGTGACGTCATTGCTGGATGGGCTGAACCAGGCCTTCGAGGAAGTTTCAACTCAGGTATGGGTGTCGGTGCTTGTCTTGGTCTTGTCTTGCTGTGGTGGTCCACCTGGTCTCTGTGGAGTTTGTCCACTTCTGCATATGAACACTGAAGCCCAACACTAGTGATGGAGCCCTGAAACAAAAAGCCATTGGCCCCTGGGATCTCTTCCTGGTATTTCTCTTTGATTCCTCAAAACACTCTGATTGATTCTTTATCACTCTTTCTGTGTGTGCTTCTTTTCCAGGGTGGAGGGGTGAAAAGGCAGAATATCCACTTGGAACAGAAGTTATATGATGGGGTGTCAGCCACCTCGACTTGGTTGGATGATGTTGAAGAGCGGTTGTTTGTTGCCACAGCGCTTTTACCAGAAGAAACTGAAACTTGTATCTTCAACCAAGAGGTAGGTCTGGCAATCTCTGTCTGTATGTGAAATATGATAGCACTTGGAATGTTGATATTGGTTAATTAAATTTATATATAAAGAAGGTCAAGAATAAAACACTGGTACTAAAGTACAAGGGTGTCTTTCCAAGTACTGTGGTATAGAACAGAATTGCTTAAATATAAAAAGTTCACAAAGATATTTGTGTTTTTACGCTTTATCTGTGTATATAAGGAGAAAATGGAGAATTTTTGTAGAAGACCCTTGTGTATCACAAATCCTCGTTGTATGAAACACAGGCTTTAAAGAAAAGTAGCGAGCTTCTAAGTAGCACTTTACAAAACTTATTTTTGTCAAGGCGTATGATTACTAGCTGATGATATAAAGTCCTTGAGGAAAATTTCTTCAAGTAAAACTTCCCTAAGATGTATAGAAATATGTGACAAAGGTTCAACTTGCCTTGGTGTCATCAATCCCAAGCAGTGAGATTTTATGAACTTTCTATGAGGAAAGGACTTGATTTGCATATTGGTTCATGGATCTAAACATGGAAGTGAGATTCTTCTTCTGTCAACTCTAGGCTCTTGCCAAAGACATTAAGGAAATGTCTGAAGAAATGGATAAGAACAAGAACTTATTTTCCCGAACTTTCCCTGAGAACGGTGACAATCGGGATGTCATTGAAGATACTCTTGTCTGTCTTCTGGGCAGATTATCCTTGCTAGACTCAGTAGTGAACCAACGATGCCATCAGATGAAGGAAAGACTTCAGCAAATACTAAATTTCCAGGTAAATAAGTGAGGGTCATGGGATTTTTGAATACTCTCAAGGGACAGTCAATAGTAGTCAACAGTAGATCTTAAAAACTTTTTAAAAATGCAAAGGAGGAGTAATTGCATTATAGAAAATCCAGTGGCTTAAACAGAAGATCTAGAAAGCTACAAGTATCATGCTTCTAGAAATGGAAGGCTAAGTTAAAGTAAGGGTGGAATCAAACTTTAAATTCAACCAACAGAAATCAAATTTGTGGGTCATTACGGTTACCAGTTGGTAATAGTGGAGTTTAATGCGTACAGGAAGTACTGGGGTATAAAAAGGAGCCTAGCCTTCAGTGTCCAAGGGTCTCTGCAGCGATAGTAGTCTACTTACATCTACCTTTGTTGAAGCGGGCTGCACTACTTTTCATTCCTGACCCTTCAGATTTATTACCTCTAACTGCCATGTTAGAATTCTGTTGCCAACTAGTGAAATTTTCCTATGACTGTTCACTGAGAAAAATACAAAAGCTCCTGATAAACTTAACATTCAGTTTGCACTCCTAATCAAAAGCACTTTCTGAGAACACTTACATTTTAATTGAATGTTATTTTCAACAAACATGGGAAATTTATTAAATGCATACATATAATTAGTGCCGCAGCTTAATTTAAATTTTTCATATGTGAGAAAAGAAATATATGAAGTGTCAAGTTTCATTGACTGAAAAGCAGGGAATTTTTCTAGTTATACATCTAGAGACTACCACTGCCTTCCAGGGGTCCATAGCCTTAAAACTATATAGTACAATTTTTACATTCATTGGTGTTCCATTTTTTTTATTCACAAAAATTTCATATGAATCATTGTCTTTAATCTTTATGATATCCCTACTAGATAAGAATTGTTCGAATATTAATTTTGCAAAGTTAGAAGAGTGAAAATTAAACATATGGCTTTTGAAATCAACATTCTTATGTCTAAATTCTGAAGGTTTTTTGTTGTTGTTTTGTTTTGAGAAAGGCCTCACTATGTAGCCCAGGCTGGTCTCCAGCTCACAAGAACTGGGATTGCAGGTGTGAACCACCACTCCCAGACTCAAATTACTGCTGTATAATCTATAATCGTAGCAGCTAAATTTCTCTGAGCTGTAGTATTCTCAACTATTAAACCACCTCTATAGTAATTTCCTTATAGTGTGCTAAAAGGATGAAATAAGTTAACATGTGAAACACTCTCAACAGTGTCTGACACGTAGTAAACACCCAGCAAGTTTTGGTATGGTCATTGTTGCTATGAAGTGCAGCATTGTAACAGTTACAGAGGATCCAAAGCCATCAGGTTAAGTTATTTTCCTAGATTATTTAACTACCCACAACCTAGCACGTGATTTGACTCAAAGAGCACTTTTGCATTTTATAGTATTAGAGGGAGGGCAAAGGAGATGAAGACTACCGGACCTACTGAGGGTACTTTCTGAACGCAGAGTCAATAGGAGAGTGTTGATGGTTTGGATGTGGGGAATGAGAGAAAGAGCGACTGCTGAGGAACCCCAGGGACTCTGTCTTGCTTATCAGGAGGGCCGTGACCAGCAGAGAAGGCTTAGGAATAACAATGCCTTTGATCACCTGGCTTGCTCGTGGTACCATTGATTGAGATGTGGGTAGAATTAAGATACACACATGAACTGTCACAGTAGACGCTTGAGGATACAGGTCTGTGGTGTAGGGGAATAGCCTAGACGGGATATTCCTATCTGCCAGTTAGGAAAAAAGGAAAGAGAATTTCCCATGGAGTCAGAAAAGTAGGAATGGATTATCTGGATCTTAAGTTTTGGGTGCAAGATTTGTTTACACGCATGTACGCTCGGCATGTGTAAAATCAGAAAGGCCACTTTAACATATGAACATTGACAGTATACTGAGGTATAACAGAATTTTATATATCAGGCAATCGTGAAGTGGGTTAGCAGTCCAAATGTGGGTATCCCTCAAAGGTGAATTTCCCTTTTTCAAATTGCCTTTACTGTGCTAGTGTCTTTGGTACTTTTAAATTTTTCTAGTAATTATAACCAGTGCCAGTAAAACATAAACTAAACATGAATTCTTTGGAAATTACTTTGTTGAAGCGGACTGTGAGAAAACACATAATCATGAATTCTGTTTAAATCATGCTCTCTGTTTTTCTTCTGCCAACAAGTTTCTGTTTGTTGGTGGCCAGCTCACGAACAAACACTGACAAGTCAAATGTTCGTGTTCCAAGTTAGCTGGAAGAAAGAGCTCCAGTGGAGGGATGGGGGGCATGGATTAAGTTGGTAGAACACTTGCTCACAAGGCCCTAAGTTCATACCTCAGTACCGCCCAAAACAAATAAGGCAAACAAACCAGAGTTCCAATGGTAATGCAATGCAAGATCAAGTCATAAATCATTTTATTTTATACTAAGAATCTGGTATGCTGTTAGTGCTCAATAGTTACTGGAATGGTATGCCTTCATTTTCCATGTAATCTTTGAGTTTTAACTTTTGCCAGAGTGTTACCCAGAAAACTTGTATGGAAGAATTCATAGATGTTATGTATATTATGTTTATTTTATATGTGGATTCACAAGCCAATTGTCAACTATTCTCTATTTTTAATTTTTTACCCATAGACTTAACACCAAATAAATTTCCTAGATATGGAATTGCATATTTTGTTATCTTTTAAAATGGAAAATGAAGGAAAGAATTCTTTAATGAGAGTGAGGCATCTGGGCATGGTGGTGCATACCTTTAATTGCAGCCACTCAGGAAGTAGAGATTAGGAGACAATTGGGTAGGGGGTCAGAAAAAGCTGGCCATGGTTCTACACACTTGTTATCCTAGCTACATGGAAACATGACTAGGAGGATGGTGGTTCAGGCAAAAATGTGAGACCCTTTCTGAAAAATAACTAAAGCAAAAAAGGGCTGGTTATGGCTCAAGTGGTAGAGCACCTGCCTTGCAAGCATGGGTCCCTGAGTTAAAACCCCAGTACCACCACCACTAAAAAAAACCCAAAAAACAAAAGGAATGAGGCAACATAGCTGATTTTAAATCTTGAAACTCTCTACAGATCTGTTCATCAAATGTCTAGAATTCTCCTGCCCCTTTTTACTCTACTAGGAACTCCACTGACTATCAGAAGAAAAAACTGAGGCATTTATTATACCCCTGATATATATAGGTACCTTAATTATCCTGCTGTATCCCAAGTGTAGTGATAATAATTTGTTAAATCCTTTGGATTTTTATTCTTAAAAAAAGTCAGTACTCCTAAGATTATTAGCATCTCTCTCTGTCTTATTTAGTAACTTTTTTTTTAATGATATTTGGGCTTGAACACGGGGCCTTCACTTTAAGCTACTCCACCAACCCTTATTTTTGTGAAGGGTTTTTTGAGATAGGGTCTCTTGGGTCTTTTTGCCCAGGCTGGCTTTGAACCGCGATCCTCCTAATCTCTGCCTCCTGAGTAGCCAGGATGACAGGTGTGAGCCACCAGCATCTGGCTTATTTAATAACTTTTAAATCGTTATCTTCTGGAAAGCCTTTCCCGATAATTAGTATGGCTTCCAGAAACATGAGCTACTTTCAATTATCTTGAGTAGAATATCGCTAGAAGAAAATATATTACTAAAAAGATAAAGATGATGTTTCATCTTTCAAAGTCGCTTTGTTTCTAACCTGTGTTAGGTTATTTATGCTTATCTATTCTTCAGATGAATTGAGCAAGTGTTATAAGTATATGCAGATAACTGTGGACTCCCAGCAGGAGTAGGATCAGAATTTATTGCTTTTGACTATATTCATATGAATTAGAAGCATCTTTCATTTGCTCACGAGTAGATAAATGCATGATAATTCTAAAAGCCACACGACCTCACCTTGAACACCATTGAGTAATACAATCGTTATCAAGACTCATGCAAACCCTGCATTTTTTCAGTGCTGTTATGGTAATTTCCATTTATTGGCTACTGAGCTAGCAGATTGGCTTAGATTTTGGTTAGTAACTATGGCTTTTAGATCTCACATTCAGACTGCATTTTCCTTCCTTCTCTCCCCTCCCCTCTCATTCCATTCCTTCCTTTTCTCTCCCCTTCCCTTCTCTTCTTTTTCCTTATCTTTCTAACTCAGGGCCTTGTGCTAGGTAAGCACTCTACCACTGAGCGTCACCCCCCAGCCTTCAACTTTTTAACTGCACAATTTACCTATTGATTTGCTTTTTAGTTTTGCATTTGCATTACAACACCTCCATATATCCTTAACAATGTTTTCTCTTCCTCGGCGTGATAATCCTGTCTTCCAAGCACAGTCACAATTTTGCATCTTGGAGATGTGCCTGCCATACAGACCAGCCTCCGATTAAGAGGATTATATGGGTTAAGCTGCAGCTACTGATGAACACCCAGACCCTCATATGTGTTTGCTGAGTAGTAGGAAATAGAGACAGGTGTGGTGGTGCATGCCTGTAATCCCAGTGACTTGGGAGACTGGGAGGTAGAAGGATTGCAAGTTCAAGGCCAGTTGGAGCAACTTAGTGAGACCCTGTCTCAAATAGAAATAATAATTCTAATAATAAGAGGATTGCGGATCTGGTTCAGTGGGAGAGCACTTTCCTAGCATGTGAGAGACCCTGGGTTCAATCCCCAGCACCACAAAAAAGCCACAAACAACAATAAAAAGAGTGCTTACTGAATGATATTTATGGGAAATTTTCAAAGTTTTTATAAGTTAAATGTTGTTCCAGTTCATTGTTCCCTTTGAAATTGAGTGCCAAAACTCTGACAGCAATCTCCTTTCTGTAGCACTCTAACTCAATAGAAGTATTTTGGACATTTAAACAAATGATACTTTATGAACAAAATTCCTAGCTAATGTCTTTTTGTGCTGTCTCTTCATATGTCTTTAGTACCTGTGGATGATATTTATTTTCTAAACTTCTAGGTGGCTTTTAATAAGCATTTGCAAATTCTTTGAAAAAAAGAATAAGTGAGGGGAGGAGGCAGGGAAGGGAAAGAGAAAAAACAGGAATCATGTTATCTTAACAATCACATTTTTCTCAAATAGGCTGTATTCTTAGATAAAAGTTATTGATAGGTTTCTGCTGTGACATTTAAATATATTTATTTCAGATACAACAAGAAGATTAGGGTGAGCAGTATTGCTTACTACTTGTGTGTTTCTACTCCATTATATATGTGGAAAAAGCTTTGTGTGATAAATTCTTCAAAAGTCTATTTTTGGCACCTAGGTAAATTGTCAGTAGTTCCTTTTATCTTCTGCTATGGCAGTATTGTTTCTTCTGGAAATTAGATTGCTACAGCAGTACATTTGAACCCCCATATCTATGGGCTCCACAGCCACATTCAACCAACCACGAACTGAAAATATGTGGGAAAATCAATTGTGTCTACACTCATCATGTATACTTTTTTTTTTGTCATTCCCCAAACAATCCAGTATGACAACTGTTTACGGCATTTCTGTTGCTTGGGGTGTATAAGGAATGTAGACATGACCCATAGTATCTGGAGGATGTGTAGGTGACATGCAAACACTGTGCCATTTTCTCTAAGGGGTTTGGGCACCCATGTTTTATTATTTACAGGGAGTACTAGATCCAATTCCCACAGACACCAAGATTTGACTGTCTACCACTACTAAGAATCTGTGTTACATTTACGACTCTTTTGAATTCCCTGTTGAATGCTTCCTACTCTTGTTAAGTCCTCCTGTGGCTTTCCTCCTTAGAATGACCTGAAGGTGCTGTTCACATCACTGGCTGACAACAAGTACATCGTTCTGCAGAAGCTGGCAAATGTGTTTGAACAGCCTGTGGCAGACCAAATAGAGGTATTGGTAGCTGCCTTTCCTAGAAGAGTAAATGCATAGATAATGGCTTTACTGTGGAATTTCAAATAGTCTATGAAAAATTAATGGCTTGTTATAGCATTTTTTATCATACCTTTAAAAAAATTTTTTTTGAATACTGGGTTGAATAACATGCTGGTGACCTTGACTCTTATCACGTACTTCTGCACAGGACTAGGAAATGTAAGATAAGGTGTCAGTGACAGATGCTGACCTGAAAGAGTTTGTACCCAACAATGAGATTAAACAAAGACCTCAATGACATATGATGAAAGTCAAACTGTCCTCAGGAAGGTGCAAAGCACCGTGAACACTCAGAAGGGGGTAGATTACCTCTGTGAGGGTAGGATCAAGAAAAGCTTTGTAGAGAACAGTTGGGCACATCAGAATTTTGGGCAGATAGTGACTTAAAGAAAGGCCTAAAAGTAGAGAAGAGCAAGAACAAAGCAATCATTTAGAAAGCTGAGCACTCATGGAGAAACACGGGTAATCCTAGTTAGCTGAATTTAGCATGCATTAAAGTATTGAGGGAGTAAGATTGGAGGAGTAAGTTGGAAGTAGCTCATAGAGCCCGTGGAATGACATAGTATGAACTCTGTAACCTGGGGTCTCTACATTTTATTGATTATATACCCCATAAGTTGAGAGTAAGTGGATTAATAAGCACACACCATAAGTAATATGTGTATTTACTTATTTATACATTGTATGCAGGTACTATGTTATCTCATAAAACATGTCTGCAGTCGAAAATTAAAGATGAATGCAGTGGAATATAAATGAAATGTGTGGTGTTTTGTCTACACCATATATCTTGCACACTCTGTGCTCGTACTCACCTTGGAGACTCCTGGCAAAGGAAAATCACTTGGGGTGTTTGAGAGTGAAAGTGAGGGTCAGTTTCAGATCCTGCTTGTGGGTGATTGACAGAAGGGCGCCAGGCTCAGGAAGCATAGGATCTGTCATGAGGCTTCAGTAGCCACTGGGGTGAGAAAGAAAGAGAACTTGAACTAGTGTAATGGTAGAGAACACAGGGAGCAGAGAAAAAAATTGGAAGGGTACTGCACAGAATATCAGCTAAGTAATCATGAAAAGTGTGTGTTTTCATAGAACTTCTTTACCTGATTTCAGTGGATCTTTGTGTAAACCATCTGAAATAGAGATCTGTTGAAATAAAATATATAAGAGACAGAGAGTCACCCAAAATAGTTTGCAAAGTTACATGTGAATGTGTATTTTGCAAAGTTACATGTGAATGTGTATTTTTCTTGTCCATAATTTCATGTGCTTTTTAAAGAGATTTCTCATTTCCCCCAATTAAAAATTCTTCTTTTATGTTATATCTTCCAAATGAAAAGTATTTGGGGGCTTGTAACAGGTAATTCTAAAAGACATTAAAGCAGCTATAGTGGTACCTCAAATTTCTAATTGTGACATATAGGATATATGTGATCACAAGTAACATTTTTTATTGTTGTTGACCAATGTAACTAAATTAATGCCATTGATAAAGAAATACTCATTTCAATAATTCAGGAAATAAGTATTCTTTGAAAAAATGGAAAATAACTAATTCAATCCATGCCCTCCTTGGATTAAGAAGGTAGTAACGGAAGATGGAGAAGGGTGCTACTCGCTGTTCCTCTCGTGACTCATGCTGTTCCTGTCCACAACAACCCTGTTGTTTATGAACCTGGTATACACTTACCTTCCTGTCACCACCATCTTGGAGTTCCCTTCACTTCTCCCTCTGTCGAATCTACTCTTTTCTGCGACTCAACTCTTTCTCTTCTTCGGATTGTTTCCTTGTTTTGTTAGTGTTGTTATCCTTCCTAAGAAAGGGTGCACGACAGCTGTGTTTTCAAGATCTTGCATGTCTGAAAGTGTTCTTGTCCAATCTCACTTTTATTAATTGTTTGGCTCTTTGTAGAACTCTGATTCCAGAAGTCAATTTCTTTCAGAGTTTGTAGACTTTTGCTCCCAATCTTGGCTTGAGAAATCTAAAAAATCATTTTATTTCCCAAAGGTCCTCAGTGTTCTGAAATGTTAAAATTACATTCCTCAAAGAGGGTCTATTTTTATGCACCGGGTGAGAACTCAGTGGGCTCTTTAGATTTGGTCTATCCTGGACATTTTCCTAACAATTTATTTAATATTTTTCATTTCTCTGTTTTGTCTGTCTGCCTTTATGAAACTCCTTTCAATCAGATGTTAGATTTTTTTTTCCCCAATCCTCTTAACTTTTTTCTTAAATCAAAAGATCTTTCTTTCTGTCTTCTTTGCTCTACTTTGTGGGAGACTTTCTCAGTTTCTCCTCCAAACTCTTCACCCGAGCTTCCCGTTTCTGCTCTCAGATGGCGAGCTTTCCCAAGCTTGTCTTATTCTCTGAAAAATCCTTTTTTTATGGCATCCTGTTCTTGTTTTTAATAGACACATTATCTTTTGTAATATCTGTGGGTGCATTAATGACATAGCTATTGAAGTTTAATTTTTACTGGGTAATGTTTCCTTCCAAGCTCGTTTTATTTGTTTGCTTATGTTGGTCTCTGCCTTTTATGCCAGAGGCTTTTCTTGGGCATATGGACATTTCTTGCTATCTATTTGCATTTAAGTTAGGGAACTAAAGAGCTGAATGGGAACTTTATATAAGAATAGTGCTTGACAATTTTGAAATACTAAAGGGTGGTATGTGAGGGTCATTTGTTGGAAAGTCTCTGCGTCCAATGTGTAGGCATTCTCTATTGGCCTCATGAGATTTTTTTTCCCCTCTTCTGTGTGGGCAGTAGAGGCCTGGTGATAATTCCAGAAACAGAGGAGGCTCAGGAGCCAGACAGCACTCTGACGTTTCATTCCCCTGTTTTCAGTCTGGCACTTAAGACCACCACTGGGTCCTTTATCCCTCAGCGTAGGGACTGTTTCACCTTCTCCAGAAAATACACTTTCAGTCTTTCTCCAGGGAAGGAAAGGGACAGTGGAATGAAGGTGACCTGAGTTCTTAATTCTTCTCTGAGCAGCTTTTTACCTGTCCTCCTCCTTCAGCTCTCCGTCCCATTCCGGTGGAATTCCTGAGATTCCTGTGGCTTTAAATTTGGTGGAATGAATCCTTTCCTGGGTTAAGATTCAACTTTTTCAGGTTTACGAAGCCAGTTTTCATGTCTTCTTCTGAATTCTAGCTTCCAAAATTTTGTTGGTATTATGTTCTTCCCTGTTTCCTTGTCCTTGTAGATTTATGGAGCAAAACACTCCAAAAAAATGAGCAAACAAAGTATTTGCTGTGGTTGCAGAGGTTTCAGGAAAGGAAACATTGGACACATGTGTTTCATCTGCCATCTGGAGTCCAGGATCTGTTCATTGTCAAGGGCAGCTGAGATCACATGTCTTCCAAAAGCCCACTCAGACCAGGGTTTGATGATCTGTTCCTCTCTTCTCCATTCCTCTAACAGAGATGAGTTGACCATGAAGTTTAGCACTTCTCTGTATTCAGGCATGTTTTCCTTCTCTCTGGCTTCCTGACCAGACTGTCAACTCCTTGAGGTCCCAATGTCTATAAGACCTCACACTGGGAAGACAAGGCTTAGCAATGGCAGTTGTTAAATACTCGCTGATTGATGGATTTTCCATTCCCCAGCAAAAGCAAGTCTTCCTCGCTCATGTTGCTCACTGAATCGCTCTCCAACAGTGTTCCCAATTGCATTTCAAGAAAGGAGACATGGTTCACTAGCAAGTCTCTAATTGTGTCCCATATCCAGCTTCTTGTTTAGGTGTGGCCATTCACACATTCCCTTCTTTGCCTAAGGAAGCCATCTTCACCTAGGTCTTCCCTACCTCCTTACCTACAAGAAGGTTGATCTATATAGTCAAGAGCCTTCCTCTTTTCCCTATTTCCATGGTTCTTATGTTTTGCCAAAGTGACTTCTTTTGTATGTATTTACTATATTTAGGTAGAATGAGGAAAAACAAGTAAAGAGATATAACAGTAACATCTTGGTGGAGGGGACTGTTCCTAGTGGTTTTAATGAAATGTCATCAATTTTACCTAGGCAATACAGCAGGCTGAAGAGGGACTAAAGGAACTGGATGCTGGGATCAATGAATTGAAAAGGCGTGGTGACAAATTGCAGATGGAGCAGCCAGCCCTGCAAGAACTCTCCAAGCTCCAGGTACTCAGCACTATTCAGCTTCTGTGGTACAGCCCAACTTCAAGTCAAGAAAACAGTATTTCCTTGATTTTCTTTGTCTATTTTATGAAAGTTGTGTCTTTAGGTTTTCACTTTTCTTCCAAATAATGCTTAGAAAGATTTCTAAAGATTTTTACCATGTTAAGTCAAGGAAAATAAATCATATTCTCGTGCTTCTCACAATCATAGTTTTTCTTTCATTGATCATTCTGATTGCAAATAATTTAGAAGTAGCATATTGTTTTCTACTCTTAAAAATATAACCATTGTCACTCCTACACAAAAATGTCACAAAGGAACTATCTATCCTGTGTTAGATTATCTCTCAGAAACTATTTAAAAGAATAAATATTCAAGATGAAACTTTTTAAAGAGTGGCTTTTTAAAAAGATTTTCTAAAACTATAGTTTTTCTTTCCCATGTTTCAACATAACAGAAACATTGTTTCAATTCTAGAACAGTAACCAAAATATTAAACTAAAAAGTGATTGATTGGACAGATTTCCTTGCTTCCTTCAAGAATAGAGAATACTGCTGTGGGTTAATTTGCTCCCTGGATCTGACACCTGTGTAAGAATCTGATATGGGGTAGGAAGACAGTACTGAGAAGCCAGTAAAATTTAGAATTCTGTAGACAACAGCCTTATGCTATAATAAGTAAAAAAATGTGTATAGTTGTGGATAGTCACACACATACAGAAATTGGATTTTCTCTGAAGGACTATTAAGGATTAGTAGTATGAGTCAAATACAAGGTCACAAGCTATTTTGCAATAATACAATAGCTCTTACAAACAAAGAATTATTTTCTTTTTAACTGTCTCATTGACATTTCACAATGTAATCACCCACCAGCCCCTGCTGCTGTGCACTTCCTTATACACTTTTCCCACAGCACTGCAACTCAGGTGTAAGAGTCAGACATCATAGCTGTAAATAGCCATTAAAGTTGAACTTGTCCAGATTGAACCATGTGGGCCTGCTCAACCTTAGTATGGTACATTAATTAGGTCCATATGCCTCCAATAAATTTCTGTTTGCTGTATCATCATCTCCTAAAATGTCTCCAGATTAAACAACTGTTTACTCTGCAACAATTGGCAAAAACATTGCCTTTTTAAGTCTTAAAGTCTTAATGCTCACGTTAACCTCCTCTGTTTCTTTAGCTCTTTATTTAAGGAATAGTTCAAAATCCAATATCATTTATCAAACAAAATCATTAAGGAGACTCTATTCAGTTACTCTAAAATCATATAAATACTGAGAAGATTATAAAAATTAAAATTAAATTTTTTCTGACATCTCCCTTAGCCACATGGACATTTGATCTCCATCTTAACCCCAAGCCCATCAAAGACTACTGGCATCCTGAGAAAGTGTCAACTGTACCTCATATGCAAGTTCTAGGAAATATATATATATATCGTTTGGAATCTTAAAATCTTAAGCTTTGGGGAGCTTGCTAGACAAGTGCTCTACCACTTGAGCCACATCTCCAGCTCCTTTTTCTCTGGTTATTTTTGAAATAGGGTCTTGCTTTTTGCCCATACTGGCCTGAACCATGATTCACCTATTTAAGGCTTCCCGTCGTAACTGGGATGACAGGCACACACCACCACCGAGCTCTTATTCTGTTGAGATGGGGTCCTGTGAAGGTTTTTCCTCTGCTGATCTGGAAGTATGAGCTCTTGTTTCAGCCTCTCAAGTAGTTTGGATGACCGTGCATGCAACCATGCCCAACTATTTTTTTGAGATGGGGTCCTGAAAACTTTTTTGCCTGGTTGACCTCAAACCACCATCTTCCCAATCTCAGCTTCTCTTCAGTTTATATTTTATAGATGCTTTTTTCTCTTTGATTTTTAACTTTTCTTTACCTACATTTTTTTACTTTATTACTTATACATTTTTATTTTGTGGTGCTGGGGATCAAACTCAGGACCTCACACATGCTAGGCAAACCCCCTACTACTGAGCACATTCCCAGCCATACGTTTTTATTGTTTAATAGTCTAAGTAGCATTTTGATGAATGGTATGAGATAAGACTGTAATTTTTACTTTTACCCAAATAATCATTTCCATAGTTCATTATTTATTGAATATTTCATTCTCTGCCTCAGTGACTCCATCATTCTATCATTATGAATATAGTTCTTTTTCTTAAATTTGTCTTCTGTGATTCATTATTTATTAATTAAAAACAAAATAAAATTTTAAACCAAAAGGAATAGGCAAAAATACTGAACAAAATAAATGGAAGAACCAGAACTATCAGGTATCAAACCATTGCAAAACCACCGTCCTATAAAATATGCAGACGTGGGACTAGAGGGCCAGTGCTGCTCTTTTTTGAAATACGTTTTCAGAGTAAGGGTCATAAGAAAGACAGACAGATGGACTCTGCGCAGGGAATCCTGAGACTCACTGAAGGGAGCTTCCTTGTTGGGTGGTAGACCTGGCAGGTAGAATGCCCTTGGAAACATGCCACCCTGGGAGTTGAGTGAGCATGACTGTCTTGTTCCTTAGGACATGTATGATGAGCTCATGATGACCATCAGCTCCCGCAGGAGTGGTCTCAACCAAAATCTTGCTCTCAAGAGTCAGTACGAAAGGGCCTTGCAAGACTTGGCCGACTTGCTAGAAACTGGACAAGAAAAGGTGGCCGGAGACCAGAAAATCAGCGTGTCTTCCAAAGAGGAAATCCAACAACTACTCGACAAGCATAAGGTAAAAAAAAAAGAAAGAGAAAAAGAAAATGTAGTTTTGAAAGCATATTCTCAAACCATGGAATGAATGTATTTAGTAAAACCAAATATTCTCAGTTCTTTATGAGCTCCTATTTATATAATTTCTTCTCTGAAATGGTCAGTAAGTATGTACTCAAATTCACTGCCACTCAACAGCATGGAGAAATTATAGGAGATATGTTTCTATATTTTATAAATTATAAAAGAAAGCTAACTTTAACTAACTTTACCAGTAATCTTAATTATCAGCTCTTCAGTAGAATTAAGCAGACTTTCTCTCTACATGAACTATCACCAAGGAAAAAACTCAAGGACTTTGCAGAGGATCTTAACTCTACTTTTTCTTATGTGTCCTTTATGGTCACTTGTCCATCTAGCCATGGGTGCTCTCTCTGCCCTCTCTTGTCCTGGCAAGGACTCCTTGCTCCGCTCCGGGAATACCGAGCAGCCCACTCAGCTCTGGGATTGAGGATATGTCTGCTACATGCGTCATTCAGTTCTTCTGGCCTGTGAACACATTCTCCTCTACTTGCTGTAGGCCTCAGAGATTTTCCTGGGGACACCAAGTCCTTTTACTACGTAATCAAACTTGGGATCCCAGAGATTGCCATCAGTGTGTGTGCCAAAAACAAGCCTGGGTGACACTACCCCTTAGTAAAGAAGTACCTGTTACACACACACACACACACACACACACACACACACACACACACACACACACACACACACACACACACACACACACACACACACACACACACACACACACACACACACCCAGCACTATGGAAAGTTTGCCAGTCCAGAAACCCATTATCTCAGGCCATGGGAATTCCCTGAAGGGAAACAAAATATTCCCGTGAGTGACAGATGAATAACATTTTCTGCCACTGTGTTGCTCTCTGGTGGCTTATAATGGTGGATTTTGGAGGAGGGGAATTATACTTCTTGCCATTTTTTTCCCAGAGATTTTTGTCCAAATTTTTATGATTTATTAAGACCTTATCATTTGGCTTTGAAAACATTACTTTAAAGTTCACAGCTGTTTTTTCTCAAATCTGACCATAGCAATAAAAGATCTTTCTGAGTTATCCCAGAAGGGAGACTAGGACTGATGAGGAAAAACATAACAGGGAAATAAAGCTGAGCAGAGGAAGAGCTGTAAGAGGAGCGGGACACCCTTCTGGCCAGGAGAAGTCTAGCCAAGGCTGTCAGGAAGATTGGCCTGTGAAAGGAAGCTCAGATCTTACTACATGTTGGACTAGGTGACCTCCAAGAGCTCTTCCAACATTAGCATTCTTTGAACAAATAATTGGCAGTTAAAAATAATGATTCTAACTTCAGCTGCCTAGCCCACGTTCTGAGGAAGAGTTCTGCAGTGTTGCGGGGGAACACAGAGACAGCCCCGCCATCACTGACTGTGTGACCCTGGGCAAGCTACACAGACTGGGTGGTTCTGTCTTCTCAATGTAAAATGGGAAGTAAAACCACTTGTTTCAGTTGGGCATGGTAGCACATGTCTATCCAGGTACTTAGGAGGCAATGATCTTGAGTTTAAGACCAGCCCAGGAAAAATTTTAGCCCAAGACCCTGTCTCAGAAAGGAAATGAAAACAAAAGGGCTAGGGGAATATCTCAAGTAGTAGAGCACTTGCTAGGCAAGTGCAAGGCCCCATGACAGCAATAAATAAATAAAGAGTAAAGCTACTTACTTTATAGAGCTCTAGAATAAGAGTGACATGAGTAAGATGAAAGATTTATGGGGCTCCCAGCAGGCGGTAAGTACTCAGTTAGCATTAATTGTTATCAATCTCCAGTCCTTCAGTTGCATCCATGATGCTGGGCACAGGAAATGGAATAGGGCCCATCTCCTTTTTCTAGGGTCTACAACACATACATGGTAACATTTCAGAAAACATCTCTATGGTCATGCAAGGCCTACAGTTCTTTTGTGTGGAGGTAAAATACAAGGAAAAAATTTTAAATATTTGCTACCAAATTACTGTATGTCAGACATTCAACCATTGAATGTGTCAGGTGAGAGCATCTTGAGAACAGTGAAAGTAGAAGCTAAAGATGGAGGTGTGATAGTTAATGTATCCAAGGGACATGGGAGCCAGTGGTGTGGTGGGGTTAGTGAAAGACTGTGTCAGGGAAGTCAGGAAGGTCAGAGTGTAAGGGACAAGGTATTGGAGGGCAAAGGAAGTTTTTAACAACCAGTCACATATGGAGAACATTATTTTGGGGACATTGTGTCTATAGCACAATGTGTAGAATGCACTTGAATGGAGTCAAGAGAAGAGGCTACTTAGGAGCCTAGAGCCTCATCTCTGCAGGAAGTGTAAGTGCCCGGGTTAAGGAAGGAGCCAGAGGAGTAGAATGGTACTCCCTTACTCCCTGTGGATTAGCTGAGTTCCCTCCGCTTCGCTGATTGGTGCAGTTTTTATCTTGAGGTAGTGTAGGAATGAGCTGTTGACCTCTTTCTACCTGCAAAATTGTAGGAATACTTTCAGGGCCTGGAGTCTCATATGATTTTGACTGAAACGCTCTTCAGGAAAATCATCGGCTTTGCTGTTGTAAAGGAAACCCAGTTCCACACAGACCTGATGGCTCAGGCATCCACAGTGCTGAAACGGGCTCACAAGAGGGGTGTAGAACTGGAGTACATTCTAGAGGTGAGACTGCCCATGGGTACCTTCCTGACTGCAAAATGTAACTTCTGGGCAAGATGTACTTAATCTCCCGGTCTGCCTCTTATAACCTGGGAGCCAGCTCTTCTCTGCCTCAGGAATGTGCTTTTCTGGTGGGTGTAGGCTGCCATGTTCCCCTTGCAGTTCCTGCTTACATTTGGGTATGTGCTTTGCCACGCCGTGAGTCAGCTGGATGAATACTGACGTCAAACTGTGCATGAAGAAATGTGGTGAGTTGGTGTTCAAGATGAAAGCCTAATTAAGAACATGAAAAAATATAAAAATATATCCCTGGCTCTGTACCTTGTACAGTTACTTTTGTGATAAGACCTGTCACTAGGTCCAGAAGCCAGAGGACAGCAACTAGGTCTAAGTCCTACACTCTGGAAGCAAAGACAAAATTTCCATTTGTATAAGACAAACAGTGAATTGAAATCAGAAAATCAGATCATAAAAGCCATTTGCAGTTTTCACCTTGGTTACAGGGCTTCCTTCCCTCATTCACTTAGTTATTCTTTGCTCATTCATCATAAATAAAGAATCAAGTATTTATTTATTCAACAGTTTCAAGTTGCCACCAGATTCCCAGGCAAGGGAACACAAAAATGTTCCCAGGCTCTGCCCTCACTGATCTCATGTTCTAGTGAGCCAACAAGCAATCAGAATATAGTATAAGTCTTTACAGGGAAGGAAGCACCACTTTATGCATTAGATCTTGTAGATAATAATAATTTTTTTAAAAGGCGATGCCATTTGTACACTGGATCCATACTCTAGAACTGAAGTTGGCCCAGAGGTCAAATGTAACCCATTTAAATGTAACCCATTAAAATGTAACCCATGTAAATTTTTGTGACATTTATTCATCACTTCATGTAATCTATTGGCTGCCTTTGCCTGACAAGAGTGATTACAATAGATAGTGTATGATCCACAAAGCTGACAGCTAACAGCTGTACAGTCAGAGATACTTAAACTTGAGTTTTAGCTTCCTGTCGAGAATACAACCTTGAACACTAATAGGTGCTCAGTAAAGGCTAACCCAGCAGCCATAGAACTTTGTGAAAACATAAGACTTCATTAATATAAAGGTCCCCTCTCTTTTTTTAGTAACTGTTCCAGCTCTCTTGTTCTTCCTCTTTCCCACAAAAGTGTTAGGGACCATCACCTCTCTCTCCCCATTCTGCTCTTCCCCACCCACTCCCCCAACATTGCCAAGTCTTACCTCAATTACCCACAGCTCCTGTTTACACTTTCTGCATCTTGTCTTCTTTCTAGGAGCCAACATTATTGTAGTAGCTTATTCCAAAACTTCCAGACATGGCATTCCCTCAGTGTACCATATTCTGGAGAGAACTGTGCCTGACATTTGAAATCCTTGTAATAACACAACTGTTCAGTGATGTGTCAGTTTCCCAACTAGGGTTCCCACATTTGTATGCACCCATCTAGTTTGGACCATACCTCTCTAAGGTATGTTGTGAATCCTGTTTTAGGAACGAGTCTGGAAGCGATGTCTTGCAGGGCACGTGACTAATTAGCAGCAGAGTGTGATTTTTTGGTTTGTTTTGTTTTTGTGCCCATTTTTAAAAATTTTTTTATTATTCATATGTGCATACAATGCTTGGGTCATTTCTCCCCCCTGCCCTCACCCCCTCCCTTAACACCCACCCCACCCCTTCCCTCTCCCCACCACCTCCTCAATACCCGGCAGAAACTATTTTGCCCTTATCTCTAATTTTGTTGTAGAGAGAGTATAAGCAATAATAGGAAGGAACAAGGGTTTTTGCTGGTTGAGATAAGGATAGCTATACAGGGAGTTGACTCACATTAATTTCCTGTGCGTGTGTGTTACCTTCTAGGTTAATTCTTTTTGATCTCACCTTTTCTTTAGTTCCTGGTCCCCTTCTCCTATTGGCTGCAGTTGCTTTTAAGGTATCTGCTTTAGTTTCTCCAGCAGAGTGTGATTAGCAGCAATCACGCCGTGTCTGTCTGGCTTCATTGCCTGGAACGTGCATTTCTCAGTGAGCTCTACCTGACCATGCCATCTAAATTCTAGCCCCACCATGCACACATCTGAGCACTCCTCTGCCCCTGCTCAGCTCCATTCTAACCCCAACAGCACAAGAATTCTTTATATACCATGAAGTGTATACCTAGTTTTCTCTTTTTTAATTTATTGTGGATTGCCTATCTTCCCTGATTAGAGTATGAACTCCATGAAGACAGAGTTTCTGTATGCTTTATTCCCTGTTTTAAACCCCAAATTGTGCCTGGCAATGGGTAAGTATTGGAAAAAGCACAAGCACTTACAATAGTGCCCTTATGCCATCCCAACTGCCCATAAAAGTGAACACACAGTTGGAAATCTGTTCACCCTTGCTATAAATTATTAGAAAAGACCCTGATTAAGAAACAGTCTTTTGCAGTTTTAAATAAAATTCTGAATTTAGGAATAAGTTATTTGATATTTTTCTTTAACAGAATATCCATAGTAGATATTCATATTTTTTTAAATGACTATACTTTAAGTTTTATTTGCAAATGCAACATATTTCATTCACAGGCAATGAAAAAGGCAGCCATACCCATCTCTTTTATTTACATCCTTACTCTACTTACCAGACACTAGGTCTATTCATACCTTACTCCATTTAATAATCATGGTGGAGAAAATAGTTATTATTGTCATCATTTTAATATGTGGAAAATAGTTCAGAGAAGTCTAGTAACTTACCCATGCGTATTCATTGCAGATACCAGTTTCCATTCCTGATGTTCTTAAGGGTCAACATCTGATTGCTTGTTTTAGAACCGTCCCCTCCTTATGACCACCATATCTTGAAAGAGCACATATTTTGTGCACAAAGATGTTGTTTCCTAAGGAGGGCTTTTTAGCTCATTGACTAATGTTTGTTTCTAGACATGGTCCCATCTGGACGAGGATCTCCAGGAGCTTGGCAGACAGCTAGAGGCGGTGGAAAGCAGCATTCCAAGCGTGGGCCTGGTGGAGGAGAGTGAGGACAGGCTCATGGAACGGACAAGCCTCTACCAGGTCAGGGTCCTCCAAGAGTCACAGTGTTGCAAGTGGCCTTATTTCCTTTAGAAATTTACCAGTAATTTTTAACAAAATCTAATCAAATTTGTGATAAAATTTGATTTTACTTTTCTTTCAATTATTTTACTTTTCTTTCGAGTTATTGACATTGTTGAAAGCAGATAAATTGTATTTGTGTTATTCATAGTGAATTTTTTACACAGTCTTTCTTGGGCTGAGTCTGTAACTTAGTATTAGAGCACTCGTCTAACATGCACGAAGCCCTGAGTTCAATTCCCAGCCCTACCAAAAACTTTTCTTCTCTCTCCCTCCCTCCCTCCCTGCCTTCCTTCCTTCCTAAGTGAGAGAGCTCTTCTTGAAAACTTTCAAAGCATTTTCACCAAACTTTCTCTGTAGTATATATGCTGGTGTCATGCTATTCTTGAAAAAATTAGGTTGGGCAGTTTTAAATATACCTAAAGTTAATACTCCCAAAAGGAAAATCTCTATACTTTGATAGAGCTGAAACGTGCTCAAGTTTTCAGTGTTGTTTGGGTGCAAATAGTTTACATTTAGATAATTGGTAATGGGAACATTGTAAGCTCCCAAAAAATTATAATTCTCAAAGATAAGAATGCAGTATCCAAATTTATAACCCAATATTGTTAATAATTTCAGCATTTAAAATCCAACCTTAATGAATATCAGCCCAAATTATATCAAGTATTAGATGATGGAAAACGACTCCTAATGACTGTCAGCTGCTCAGATCTAGAAAGCCAGCTAAATCAACTTGGAGAGGGCTGGCTGAACAATACCAACAAAGTGTCTAAGGAACTTCACAGATTGGAAACAATATTGAAACACTGGACCAGGTAATAAAATGACTCTTTTGCTTATTTTGAGATAAGTACCCTGGTGTATTGACAAGTACTTTAGTGAGTGGACTTAGGAAAGATATACAAGTGTGGAAAATTGCATAATTTGTAAAATAAAGACAAACAGAAAGCCCCAATCAGATTCTTTATAAATCATGTAATCATATAATTAAATGCTGGCAGGGAGGCAAGTGCACAATGCAGCTTACCTTCAGGCTGAACTTCCTCGAGCTGCCTAACAACTGATCCTGGATGGTCACAGTAAGGCCTTGGAGAAAAAGAAGGGAAAATACTGACCAAGGGGATCTTCTCAAGGGCAATGGGAAGTGTGCTATGTAGATTTTTGTCCCTGTGATTAGGGAGCTGAGAGAAACAATTTAAAAGAAGGAAAGATCTATTTTAGCTTGGTTTCAATCCAAGGTTGACTGGATCCTTTGTTTGTTTGGAGCCTGAAGGAAGGCAAAATATCATGGTGGCAGGAGCAGGTGACAGAAGAGGCTATTTGCCTTATAGTGGCCCAGAAGCAGAGAGACAGAAAAGAGATGGGAACAAGATACTCCTCCTCAGCAGCCCCCAATGACCTACTTCCTTCACTTAACTGCCACTTCCTACAGTTCCACCAGCTTCCCAAAATAGTATCATCAGCTGGGGTCCAAGCTTTTAAGACATGAACCTATGGGAAGCGTTTCATATTCAAACCATAACAGGAAATCAAGAGAGGTGGGTGTTTGATTTTTATGTAATGAAACACTGTTTCTATGCCACCTTTGTTTCAAAGAGCTTGTATACCCATCCTCTAAAATATTTCTCAGTAGTATCAATGTGAAGAAAGAGAAAGATATTCCTTACAACTTAGAATGGGAAGACTGAAACCCAGATAGTCAAACTTGATGGGAATAAAATAGTAAGAGAAAAGAATTTCAGAGTATCAACCTTGTATACTTCTAAATCTATTAGATCTTGTTTTAACTGTCAGCATTGGTGAGTATCTTGAGTATGCAGAAGGAAGTGCTTGGATGTTTACATAACAGACTCATTAATATACTTACAGGTATCAAAGTGAATCTGCAGATCTAATTCACTGGTTACAATCTGCAAAAGACAGGCTGGCATTTTGGACTCAGCAATCCGTGACAGTCCCACAAGAACTAGAAATGGTCCGTGATCATCTCAATGCATTCCTGGTAAGTCTGAGAACCAAAGGCATTTTTCTCACTTTTGTTTTTTCATCCTATAGGTAAGGCCTGACCCATACAACAATAAAAAGGGAGTCAACTGTCTGTGGATATACTGAACAGGCTCAGCTATAGAGAGTCCATCTGTGTTAACTGTGTGTGCTCTGTACTTAAGCCAGCTAACGGGGTTCAACTGTGTGTCTACTCAACACTGCCTCTTTCAGATAGTTTTCAAGTCACAGTTGGCTTTCATTTGGGGGCAAAGGTGTTCTTTTGCCTTCTCTAAAGAACTCCTGTAGCCTGCCCCAAAGATGTGGAGGAAATTGTTTCATGTGCTAAATTGGTCTCTATTCTAAAATGAAAAGTCCAGCTATTTAATCCTAATTTGGATATTGCCACTCTTTTAGGGGTTTTCTAAAGAAGTGGATGCGAAATCTTCCTTGAAATCATCTGTTCTGAGCACTGGAAATCAGCTTCTCCGATTAAAGAAAGTGGACACGGCTGCCCTGCGTTCCGAGCTGTCCCACTTTGACAGCCAGTGGACTGACCTTCTGACCAGCATCCCAGCTGTACAGGAGAAGCTCCACCAGGTGCAGAGAAAGTGATTAGCTCATTTGGTACTAATTGATTGAAGCATAATAAATGCCAGACTACTTTGCTCACACACTTAAATCAGCTTTAGCCCAGAAACTGGCCTATTCTCTCTCCCATTGTATTACGTATGAAAAACCAGTCATGTAGAGAGCATTTCTTCCAAAAGCATAGTGTGTATGTGTGTGTGTTTTAGAATCTCTGTCTGGTCTTCTTTAGACTCCATTTTACATATGGTTACATAGCATGTAATGTTATAATGACTCATAACATGTAAAAGATCTTCCTTCTTAAGTTCAGGAGAGCCACAGGCATTCAGAAGTGCAAGTTCCATCATGCACCAGTTAATGATGAGGATAAAATTTGCAAAATGTGTTATTGGTCCATTTTTGTCATTGTACAAACATCATAGATTATAGTAACACACACTGAGATGGCTGTAACGACACTAAGGGATGTAATCTTAGGGAACCACCCTTGTATATGGGATCCATCATTGAACTGTTGTTTCCAGCACACGACTGTGTTTCTCTGTTTTAGAAATAGTGCCCAATTCTCCTAAAGTCTTAGAACATTTGATTTTTTTTCTCCCTTTCACATCCGGCACTGTGTGTCAGGTATGGTGACTGTGCTTAAAGACATACCTATCTCCCCCAACTAGTGGCTGTGTGTTCCTAGAAGGCATGAACAATCCCATGCTCGTCCCACCTTTCAGCACCACTCAGAAGTTGATTTACAAATATTTTAAATGATTATCTTTGTTCCTCCAAATCACTGTAATAAGTAAATGCATAAAATGTGTGACATATGAACTAAAATTCAGAATTCTCATCCTAGCTAAAGATTCAGGAAATTGGCTGTGCTCTTTGAAATAAATATTAGAGTGCCAAAAAAAATCTAGAAAATGAGGGCTGTAGTTTGGTGTTTTTCTTCATTCTTCTAACATTCTTGAGTCATAAGACACTGAGATTTTTACAAGATAATTAATAAAATACATCTGTTGAATGTTTTGTAGTTAAAATTTTTAACTCATAAAACTATAAAATAATATTGTCTTCTTGCTAGTTTTTTGATTAATGAGTTAATATTTATGCAGTGTTTATGGTATGAGATGTCAACTGAACATAAAATGACCAGTATTATTCAATGATTGATGTTTCAAGCTTGTAAGAGCTAAAAACTGCCTTAGTGATATGTTGCTCGGTATCTTAATAAGAACTAGTGTAGGTCTCTTACATTAGCAGAAACTGGGCTTGAACTTTAATACTTGGGACTTATTCTGTCTCTGTCATGGACAGCTCCAAATGGACAAGCTGCCTTCCCGCCATGCTATTTCTGAGGTCATGAGTTGGATTGCTCTGATGGAAAGTGTTATCCAAAAGGATGAAGAGGAGATAAAAAATGCCATAGGTTACAAGGCAATTCATGAATACCTTCAGAAATATAAGGTAAATAACATTTTTGCTTTTAAATTTTCACATATTTAGGCAGTTTTATTTGAAAATACTTGAAATCAGAGATGAGGGTGGGGGTGTGGCTGAAATGGTAGAGTTCCTACCTAGAAAGCACACGACCCTGAGTTCAAAATAACCCAGTGCCACCAAAAAAAAAAAAAGAAGAAGAAGAAAAAGAAAACAAAAGACAAAACTCAAAAATCAGGTCTTGGAATGTATATATTCTATACATGGTGACCAGACAGCATTCAGAAGCAAAAACACTGCATCACTGGTTGTAGGCATAGAACAGTTGTCTGGTATTAGGAATAATTTCAAATAATTTTGTTATTTGAAGACATGACAATCATAAAAATGCACATTATAATTGATAAATATTTTGTAGTAAAGTTATATGATTTACCGTATTCTGCATTGTCCACATTTTATGGATGTGTATACATACCCATGTCTATGTTTGTATAACGTAAATATATAAGCTCAATTTCAAAAATAATGGGGCATGTGAATAGACAAGGTGTGCCATTTGGATGAAGTCTTGGAGGTGACGCTATTCCTATTAAGGTTTTCCAAGACTTTCCAGCTCCTGGTAAAATAATAAGACATTTCTACATGCCTCTTTTTATGCAGGGCTTTAAGATAGACATCAGCTGCAAGCAGTTGACCGTGGACTTTGTGAACCAGTCCGTGCTGCAGATCAGCAGTCAGGACGTGGAAAGCAAGCGAAGTGACAAGACTGATTTTGCTGAGCGACTGGGGACGATGAATAAGAGTTGGCAACTCTTGCAAGGTGTGGTGGCTGAGAAGGTAAGCAGGTGACCTGCCGCTGCCCCAGTCACCTGAGATCCTGAGCACAGGCACATGGGAGAAACCCGCTTCCCGTGGAGTGTGGCTCTCTGGGCTCAAGAAGGCTTCTGGTGATGTCACTGAAGGGTCCAGGACCCATTATTCTCTCTGTACCCCTCTTCTGAACATTTCATGTTGCCTCTGTCTTTTTACAGAATTTCTCTTGCCTTTGTTTCACATTGGCTTTAGTCCTTTCTGGGTTCCCCATGACAGCCATAATCAATTCACACTTGATAAAACTCTTTTTTTAATTATATATACAATGAGCTATATCTTACAAATTCTTAATTTGGAGGATATAGTGTCTGAAGTAAATAGTCCACCAATGACTTGATTTTAAATCAAGATTGTATATTCATGTCCTTACATTTGTTTAGATCCAGCTGTTGGAAGGCTTACTGGAGTCTTGGTCAGAATATGAAAATAATGTGCAGTGTCTGAAAACCTGGTTTGAAACTCAGGAAAGGCGATTGAAACAGCAGCATCGCATCGGAGACCAGGCCTCCGTTCAGAACATGCTGAAAGACTGCCAGGTAACCTGTGCAGAGGGCTCTCCTGCATCTGTCACAGCTTTCTGCCATATGCTGAGTGTGGGCACATGCCTGAGAGCTGTTAAAGTGTTAATTTCCCTGTTGTTTGTTTGTTTGCTTGTTTTTGAGACCAGGTCTCACCATTCAGCCCAGGCTGGCCTCAGATTTGCAATCTTCCTGCCTCAGCCTCTGATTGCTGGGATTACAGGTATGAATGCTTTCTTTTTTGTTTTGTTTTGTTTTTTTCTTTTTTTTTTTTTTTTGTTGTTGTTGTGGTACTGGGATTAAACTCAGGGCTTTTGAGCCACTCCACCAGCCCTTTTTTGTGATGGGCTTTCAAGGTAGGGTCTCTTGAACGATTTTTCTGGGCTGGCTTCAAACCTCAATCCTCCTGATCTCTGCCTTCTGAGTAGCTAGGATTACAGACATGAGCCACTGGCTCCTGCTTCCTTTTTTTCTTAAAGATGTCACTGTACATCCCAATAACATGTCAGTTTATTCCTACATACTGTAACACACATCTCTGAAAAATGGATATTTTTTATGCAACCATGTTACCACAAAAAATTTAGTAATAATTCCTTAATATTATTTCCCCAAGAAGCCATAATCAAAGCTCCTCAATTGTCTTTACAATGACTTTTGTTATTCAAAAAAGAACACAAACAGTGTGTGCCTGCTACATTTGCTTGTTAGTACTCTTAAGTCTCTTAAATTCTTATCCTTTAAGTTTTTGTTTTGGTTTGGTTTTTGAGACCAGGTCTCACTATGTACCTCACGTTCAAAGTCTTAAGCTCCAGAAAAGGAAGACTGCATGCTCTAAGTTCTGGGCTCCTTACGTGAAGGGTAACAATTTTGAAAATACATAAAAATGACAGTGAAAAACCTCAAATAGAGAAGTATTTTAAATTATCATTTTTTTAAAATGCCTCACATCAGAAGATAGTACACACCTTATGAAAAATGGTGTGTACTAACTCGTCTCACTACAGTTCCAGTTTTCTAGGGGCCAATAGTATTTCTAATTTAGGCCATAAATTAGAAATCTACAAATAAGCCAGAATTTCCTTACTTGTAAGGGTGAAAAGTCATACCTTTGGTTGAGTTCCTAAGTCAAAATATTTCCATCAGTTTTAAAAGTCACTTGTAAGCATTAGCATCAGTAAATTTAGTGCTCCCTTGTTGGGATAACCTTACTATCAAAGACTGAAATACTGCATGAAGATAACTTTCCTCTTTTTCTCACATACTTTTTCTTAATGGACTTTTCCCTGCCATTTTCCATTTTGTTTCTTTTCTCATGCATGACTTCTACTTAAGAGAAACACATTCTATCTGGAAAATACTGCAGAAGTTTGGCCAAGTTTTACTTCTTATAGGATCTAAATTTGAGACTCCCAGAGGGTCAGTTCAGGCTGTGTCAAGAGAGAAAGCTTATTACAGTGTGGTTTAAATAACTCTATACCGGTGCCAATTTGTGATTTCAAATGAAAAGTTATTTATTTGAAACAAAAAACACAATGAAAGTAGGCCGCACAGTTATTTTGGGACATAACATACAAATCACAATTGCCTAGCTGCCAGATTCCATTTGGCGATGCTACAAAACTTTGATAAAATTTATTGTCATATTTGAGAAATTGTTCCTTTGGACCAAAGTGTGAAATTCAAGCCAGTGTACTTAAATCAGTGACTGGACTCAATCTTTATTTTGTTTTAAAAATCTGGAATAATTTTCCAGTCTTTTGGAGGTGATTTATTCATTTAAAGAAACATAAAAACTGGTATTTATGAGTTAATCCAAATGGAGAATGATTTATTATTACAAAAATGTTAAGTTTGGCCTTTCCCTTTATTGATCGGAAACAGAATCATCTTTTAATTATTATTAATGGAAAGGAAAACATACCTTTATTTTGCACAAAAAATACCTTTTAATTTTCTTTCCTCCTGAGTTTTGCTCTTATGCCAACATCCGTGTGCAGGGCATTTTTGAGCTATATTTCCAGTCAATGGATCATCCACTTAATATTCTTCACTGAAAAAATTAGCACCTATGAATAAATGAGGATAAGCTTAATTTCTAATAGTTGAATTTTAGAATTATATTAGAAACATGGGAAGGATTATTGATGGCTAATATATATTAAAATATAAATAAATACATAATTATATATTATGTATTATCATATATTACATAATATATAATATGTATTGCATTGTGTAATTATATATTATGTATATTAATTGGTATTAAATATAAATTAAGGTTATGACATATGTGTATTTCTTAGAGAATTAAAGTTTTGCAAACTGAATAAAGGACTTGTAACCCAGTAATTATGAGATTCACTCTCTGGTAATTATCAAAACTATCATAATATTGGCAAAATTATAAAGTAGGCAGGAAACAATATAAACAAACAGTTATAAACAATATAAAATAAAAATCATCTCTTTAAGCTATCAAATGCATGAATTTCTAATTAATGCACCAAGACAAAAATGGCATCATGATAATTCAGCAGAGAAAAATAAATAAATTTGCCCAAAAGCATAGCAGATTATAATAATGTCTTACATTTGAGTAGTTTTTGACAGCTTAAAAGATATTTATTGAGCTGGCAGAGTGGCTCAAGTGGTAGAGCACCTGCCTAGCAAATGTGAAGCCCTGGTTCAAACCCCAGTACCAACAACAACAAAAAGATATTTATTTAAAAGATATACATTTGTCTAATTTTATCTCTTTGAAGTAAACAGAAGATATATTATTACGCCCATTTGATGAATGAAGTAGAGAAAGATGAAAAAGTTGAACCACAGCAGAAAAAAAAATCAGAGACAAAACTAGTCATAAACAATGAGACACAAAATTTGTTTAATTTGGTGAAGACTAGACTCCTCATAAACACCTTATCAACAGCTTCCGAGTCCCAGTATTAGTACCCACACATGGGCCTTGAGAAGGGGTAAAAATCTCTTTTTCATAATCAAGATATTATCCAAACTTAATTTCAAATTTTCTTCCTTCTAACGCCAAAGGCGGTTCAATCTTTTTTCACTTCTGGAGGTGTACTTGTGAATAAGAGAGTGTAACCTTGTCTCAACACACACCTGGATTGGTGTATTACCCTGACCTGGGATTTACACCTCTGCACAGTTTCAGGTTCAGCCAACTTTCCTCCAGCATTGGGCTGGGGTCAGGAGGCTGAAAGCCTTGGCTTCCATGCCCGCCAGCCATCACCAGCTCCAGATTCCAGACAGGTTGCTTGACTGGGCTTTCCACTTGGTTATCTGTACCACGTGGACAGCAGTCTCAGCCTGCTTCACTGAACTGCAGACTTTACAGTGGCGTTACACCGTAAGTCAGGATTACAATGCGTGGTTAAAGACGCGCTCCAGACCCTTTTCTCATTTGATTTTTCTTTCTTGAGCATTTTATTCTGACAGTTATAAGTGCACATTCCAAAGAAAATGAGGATTTGAGTTATGAAAAAAAGCCTGTAACCTTCCTGTATCCCAAGAATAAGAGCATTTTACAGAGAAAGAAATTCTTCCCCAATCTTCTGATTATACAACTGAGCAAACTGAGACCCACTGGACATTTCTGATTTATCTCCAGTAACATGACTTAAGAGCAGCAGAAATGTGTCTGAGTCTCAGTTATAATTCTGTCACATTGGCTAGACCATGTAGCATTTTGAACACCAACATATATGAATTTAAAATATAAATCATATTACCATTTCTGACATGTATTTCTTTGCTTGCAACTTTTTGAGAAAAAAATCCCATGATGGGATTTCTTTATCCAGTAGATAATCAGATTTTATATTTTTTATGTTATTCTAATTTCCCATGGATAAAAAAGACTATTTTTTACACTTAAGTGTAGGAAGAAGTATTGCTGTGGAGACCCTCTTTTGAGAATGATAATCTTTTTGGATTAGTGGCAGGTTTTTAGTACATGAAACTGTCATGGTTCAATTTCAGTGCCCCCTATAGTTCCATAATAGACCAATTTAAAATGACTATTTTTTAAAATCTTTCAGGACCTGGAAGATTTGATTAAAGCAAAAGAAAAAGAAGTGGAGAAAATTGAGCAGAATGGACTTGCTTTGATTCAGAACAAGAAAGAAGAAGTCTCTGCCATTGTCATGGGCACGCTGCAGGAGCTCAGCCAAGCCTGGGCAAATTTGGACCACATGGTAATGCTGCCCTGGGGACCCAGACTACTTGCCAACCCTTGTCAAAACTCTGGGTTTCAGTTTTCTTAAAGTAACGGAGTAGACATCTGTCAAATCTCTATAATATCTCTTTGTATTATTAAAGCCTTTTCATTAACTTCATTTTTTAAAAAAGTCTTAGCTTCTGATGTTTCCTACAATAAACAGTATTATAATTATTACTCTTTTAATAATTTCATCTATTCCCATAGCTACAGATACCATCTTGGTACAGATAATTCTCCAGATGTCTGTCCTCAGCCATGATTTTTCTCTCAAGCTCTAGATAGAGACAGAAAAACCCAACTGGTAGACCAGTTGGTCCAAGTATGACCAATAAACATCTTAAATTTCTGTGACCATTCTAATCCTGAATATCCCCTGACAAATCTACTCTTTCTGTCACCTCAGTAATGACAACTTTACCCTGCCAATTGCTTAGGCAGGAAACCTTGGTGTGACTCTTCACTCCTGCCGTTCCCTCATGGACTTCTGATGGTTGAAAGTCTTGACAGCTATGCTCTCAGAACAGACCAGCATCCAGCCCCCATCCCACCTCTGCAGCTGGAACCCATGTCTAAGTTACTATCATCTTATGTGTTGAACATTTCAATGATGTTCTAGACAGTCTACATCCCCAGAGGGGCCATTGAAATGCAGATAAGATCATAACATTCCTCTACTGAACTCTCCCAATAACTTCTGGTCTTGTTCAGAATGAGACCAAAGCCTGTGATGATCCAGCCTCCCAACTCTCTGTCTGACCTCATCTCCTCTACTATCCTGTGGGTCCTTTTGCTTCTGCCACACTGGTCCGCCACTACTCTCCCTCCTTCCTTCTAACACACCACGTCATTCCCTTGTGTTGATAAAGGTGAGGAATAAAGGGTTGACTCCTCTGACAAGAAGAATATACACAGCAACAAACACTACTCCTCGCAGTACAAAATCACTCTGATTCTCAGCAAGTACCTGCCCAAGTCGCTATCATCCACACCTTAGAGTTGGGAGCTGAGGCACAAAGAGGTGAAGTGGTGTGGACCAATGGCACCCGCAAACCACTCCTACTGTCCATGCTCTCTCCTCCAGGCCTGACCTCATCTTTAAACTGACTTTAAATCTTACCTTATTTTATGTGTTTTTATAAATCACCATAAAGGTTTGGAAACAATTTACCATGTAGATATAAAGTCATAGTTCTTTCATAGAAATATGGCCTCATGAGAAGCAAAAGTAATACAAAGAAGAAATAGGGTATTTAACAATTCCCACTGACCTCCTTTTCTGATCATCATGACTATTTCATGACTTCTCTAGGACTGGCCCCACACCTGTCTGCACCTGTGGGCCCTGCCTCACATCTGACACAGCACCTTCTTTGTCCTTTGTCCTGTCAGAGAGCATCACATTTGGCTTCGACATTTTTCCTTTACACTAAGAAGAAAATCTGAGAATGTAGATGAAATGAATTTATATGACCTCTTTTCTTAATCATGGCCATACTCACTCCAAATTCAAAAGATTACATTTAGGAGTGTGACACAGAAATCCTAAGTAGGTACTTCTTAAGTGATATAGAGCAATTATTTTGATTATTTCTGATACAGATAAATATAAAGAAAGAATGCTCTTGAATGTTTTGTCTTAAAATAATCATCTTGAATATATGTGTGTATGCACACATGTGTGAGCTATAGATATGGATATATTTCATTTCCTGATCCAGACTACTTGGTTTCCAACTTAGATCTTACACATTCTAGCAGTCTGACTTAGGTAATTTTCATTATCTCTTAGTGCCTCAATTTCCTCATAGTAAGATGGGAGTAAGAATTATACCTACCTCTTGAGGTTGTTATGTTAAGACATTTAAAAGTTCATTGATTATACTTCTTCAGTTGTTTCATTCAATATATTGACTTCCTCTCACTTAAATATATATTTACATATATATGTATATGTATATGTATGTATGCTTATCAGTCATCTTTTATCATTTCTGGTTTAGTCAGTGTTCAAAAATTTGAAAGGCAGAAATTTCAAAGTTGCTACACTTTATCTTTCAAATCTTTTTTTGTTTGTTTGTCTTTTGCAGTAGTGGGGTTTGAACTCAGGGCCTTCACCTTAAGCCATTCCTTTTTTGTGATGGGTGTTTTTGAGATAGGGTCTCATGAACTATTTGCCCGGGCTGCCTTTGAACTGTGATCCTCCTGATCTCTGCCTCCTGAGTAGCTGGGATGACAGGTGTGAGGCACTGGCGCACGTCTTCTTTCACATCTTTTGAGTATTTTAATTTTACTTTGTGATAATACCTGACATCCTGATGAAGTTTTACAGGTGATTGTTTTTCTGCCATCTGAAAATGTATTCCCTTATTTTAAACTTATGTAATTATAACAAACATTCATGTTTTTGAAAAGGTGGGACAGTTGAAGGCACTGCTGAAGTCAGTGCTTGACCAATGGAGCAGTCACAAGGTGGCCTCTGATGAGATAAACAGCTACCTGATGGAGGCCAGGTATTCTCTGTCCCGATTCCGTCTGCTCACTGGGTCCTCAGAAGCTGTACAAGTTCAGGTAGACAACCTTCAGGTAAGAAATGGATTTAATGCATCCTTCATTCTTTTAAATTGGAGAATATGGAAAAATTAGCAAGGAAACCCCTCATCCTGAAATAGTGCCATCTACTGTTTACATTGAATTCTTTTTCAAATCCTTAATTTTACTTGCTTTATTGTAACCGAATCAAATACTGGTGGCTACCAAATTCGGGATTATCTGGTCCATAAGTAAAAGATTTTTAACAGCCTCTTATGTAATTATCCACATAAGTGCAGTTTGTGAAATGATTTTTTTCCCTAAATCAACTGCCTTGACCCATTATCACTGCCTTTTCTGTCTTCCCTTCTCTCTTTATCTTGCTTCTCCAAACATACTTAAGAGATTAAAAAGAAAAGAGAGAAAAATAGCAAAAGGGGTGGGTAAACATCTAAACCATCACACTCTCTTTTCCTTCTACATGACCCCAGAGGCCCATCTAATATGCCCATGTGGTCCTCTTCTCCAGCACTTTCTATCTGGTTTCCTGTGTCTCCATCATCACTGTGTTCATTTAGAATGCAATCACTGCTCTTGGTCTTCAACATAGCACTCTTTACCTTCAATCATGGCTGTCCTCACTCCCCTGTGCACCTGGACCCTGGGCCAGCAACTTACCTGTTGCTGCTGTTCTTAGCTAAATAACAAAGACCCTGGTTGGGCAGGGCAGGCCCTTGTGGCCTGGGATGCCAACAGGAGCCCAACATGTCTTTTTACATCTGGTCCCCTTCCCTGGCATGCCATTACAGTTGATAGGTTGCTAACCTCACATGCAAATGTTTCTAAGGGAATGTCTTTTTTTGGATGGGATGGGGAGGAGGAAGATGAAATGTGTAAATCTAATTTCTTTAAACCTGCAATAATTGTTGCAGGCATATGAATCATTGAGACTCATTTTGAGCATAGTAAATTTAAAAGTGCATTTTATAACTCTGATGAAGTTAGAAATGCTTTCAGTTAACATATTCTGGGTTTACTACCTGCAAGTTGTCTCAAGAGATGAGTGTATCAGAAGACATTAGCCTGAATATTTTTACTAAAGGGTAATCAGATATTGGTGTTAAGTGGTGATGGGTTTTGGCAGCCCTTCACCTGTGGAATTTTGCTAAGAACTGAATCTATCACATCAGTGACATTTCCAGGGAAACATCTATCTTCCAGTTACCTCAGGAGTCCTCTCTATAAGACTGCACCAAGCCTGTGTAGTAAAAGTTCTTTGCATTAAGAAGTTTTGGAATACACCATGCGTCATATTTAATTATAGTTACTACTCTGTGCAGTCAGGCACTAATGCTTATTCCTCCTGTGCAGCTGAAACCATTTACCCTTTTATCAACTGCTCCCACTTCCCCATCCACCTCTCTCCCTTGCTGTTAGAAATGACCATTCCACTCTACTTCTATGAGTTTGACTTTTTTAGACAAAAATTGATGAGTATTTAAAGTGATATGTTAAATTAGCTTAATCATCCCACAATATAAACATATATCAAAATATTACATTGTATCTCATACATATATGTAATTATTTCATATTGACAAAAAATAAACTTAAAAAATTTTTGCACAGAAATAGAATGTAGGGATGATACTCAGCAAAGCTATGACCTAGAGTTGTAATTATCAAGAGTTAGTGAGAGGACCACTCTAAGTGCATAATAAAATAGAGACCTGGGTTTTGATGCTTTGAGCATCAAAGAGAATCACAATGTGATAGACAGCATATATGCCAGCACCGTAGAAGTATATGTGCGCACTTCTCCAGAAGAATCCCTGGAATTACTGTAAGAAATTTCAATTGCTAAGAATCTCTTCTCACAGAATCTTTAGAACAGAATCATAAAAAATGGTTATCTTTAAAAAGGCACAAAGCAATGGAGCAAACCCATGCATGTAAATAACTGTAAATTATTTTAGCTTACTCATTAGATCCTGTTTTGTCACTTGTGGGCCTTTTTCTTTGGGCAGACTCTTCATGATGATCTAGAAAGACAGGAAATGAGCTTACAGAAATTTGACTCCATCACCAACCAACTATTAAAAGAATGTCACCCACCTGTGACAGAAACTCTCACCAATACACTGAAAGAAGTCAATATAAGGTATGAAGTAGACTGGCTTTGACATTATTTATATACCAGTCTTATTATAAGTACAGTATAACTAAAACTTTCTGACATTCTGAATTTGAGCTTAAGGACTCTTATTGTTTTGAATTTCACAAAATGATTTTTTAAATCATTCTGAAGACATTTAGAAAATTGTTCTCATTCCCCTTACCTACCCTTGAAATATGACTGTGATGTGCTACTTTTTATTATGTCAAACAGAAATGAGTCATCCCTATATTATTTCCATATTCACATGAACTAGGATCATGAAAAATAAAGTAGTAAATAACAGCATTTGGTGAGACAGGATAGACTACTGTAAGTGTTGGCTATGACTTCCAGATGGAATAACTTGCTGGAAGAGATCGCTGAGCAGCTGCATTCCAGCAAGGCCCTCCTTCAGCTCTGGCAGAGATACAAGGACTACTCCAAGCAGTGTGTGTCTGCAGTCCAACAGCAGGAGGACCGCACCAATGCACTGCTCAAGGCTGCCACTAACAAGGACATTGCTGATGACGAAGTTGCTACATGGATTCAGGATTGCAGTGTATGTTCGATATGTGCAACTTATGTTCAATAACGTATGTTCAACTGTTGGGTTTCCCCAACATGCTTTTCTTCAATTTCACAAATTTAGCAGGGCTAATGCTAGTATGTATAAACTTTGGATATGTCTCAATATATGAGTGAATTATCCAAAAATTATTGTCCTATGTATTACAGGGCCTTCTAGATTTGAAGAATGCAGTTGTCTTTTGAAAGATGAATTGTATTCCTCCCCCTTTTTTCCTAATAGAATATAATCCATATGAAAAATTTAGGTTATCTGTTTTTACTAAGATGGTCATTATAAAAATTGAACACATGGGAATAATGTTTTGTCTTTTAAAAAAATCTAATGTTTAAAGATGTCATCCACTTATGTTTGTTATCCACTGTGTAAGCAGCTATATAATCATTTCATTTCAGAATTTAATGGTAGGAAGAAATCTTTCTCAATTCACTAGTTTGCTTCTTTTTAATAGCTTTTAAATAATTCTGTTTTCCACTGTAGCTGCCAATAACCTACTTAAGGTTTTCAAGAAAGATTCTTTTCTTATTTCATTCATTTTATTTGTCTTTAGTTTGATGAACCTGGTTCAAAGATCCTATAAATCTCCTCAAATCAGTTCATTAGAATTAGGCAAGTCACTGGATGGATGTGTAGCTCAAGCAGTAGAGTACCTGCCTTTCAAGTGTGAAGGCCTGAGTTCAAAACCCCAGTACCACCAAAAAAAAAAAAAAGTAAAATTAGGCAAGTCATACAAACTGCAGAATAAAAGTTTAGATCTTCAACCTGAATAATCACTTTAAAGCTGAAGAATTATATTTATAATAAAGATAATCATTTCTTTCTGTACACACACTTTATCTTTACAAGCTGTTCCATTATCAGCACTTCTGAATTGAGATATACCAAAACTGTTGTCAGTGTCAAGGCACAAGGGGCCCTTTGTCTTTTTCTCACAGCGATTCTATGCAGACATAGCAGGCCCTGTAGCCCTCATCCTGTCCAGGTAGGATAAGGCACCAGGCAGAGGTAGCAGTCCCTACTTGTACTGGATAGAAACCAGAAACAGGGTATTTCCATTAGCTTATAATATTGGGAGAATTCCATAAAACTCTGAGGTGCTATGGAATAGAGTGGAGGTCCAGATGACTGTTCCTCCTGTTCACCTGAGCCATCCCTGGGTTCTACACCTCACTGATACAGGAGGGTGTTGTAACTAGTACAACAATGTGACTACACATATAGAAGACGTATGCACAAACTAATCTCTGATGCATATAGCAAAAATAAGTAGAAAAATGTAAAATATAGCACTGTATTTTCAATTTAATGTCAGTTTCATAAACAGGAAAAAACTGCCAAAATATTTCCAGTTTCTGACTCCACTTGTGGCTCATGGTATTTTTTTTCTTATTTATATATGATTTGCTGCATATCCCCAGTGTCCTATAATGAACCTATATGGCTTTTATTATCAGAAGTGTGTGTATATGTGTCTATATGTATACATATATATAGATATAGATATAGATGCATACACATACATGTATACATAGTATGTACACACATGTACATGTAGTTTATAATATATAAATTTAAAATAATAAATACAGTTCATATTTTTAAAACTTGGATTCAATTCGTGATCATTTTTCTGCAGATGACAGTCACTTAGTGTAACAACTTGACAACTAAGAACTGCCTCTATCTAGCCAGGTGCAATTATGGTGTACACCTGTAATCCCAGCATTGGGAGGCAGAGGCAGGAGGACTGTGAGTTCCATGCCAACCCATGCTTCACAGTGAGATCTTTTCTCCAAACAACAACAATAATGAATTGCCTGTAACTAGATTGTGGCCCTTTTCCAATAGCTAAAGACACTGGGCATCACACTTACCATGCTGTTTCATGATGGGTACATTTTCATCTCCTACAGGACCTTCTCAAAGGACTGGGGACAGCTAAGGACTCCCTCTTTGTTCTGCATGAGCTAGGAGAGCAACTCAAGCAACAAGTGGACCCTTCTGCAGCCGCAGCCATTCAGTCGGATCAGCTGTGCTTGAGTCAACACTTGTGCACCCTCGAGCAGGCGCTCTGCAAGCAGCAGGCATTGCTACAGGTGCAGAGCTCGTGTATAGGGCATGGTATAAACTGGCTGTTTTATGATGCCATGGTATAAACTCAGAAAACAGTTTTCATCATTGAGACAATGCCTCCAATAAGACCAAAGCATTAAAAAATAAGCAAATTTAATAAGCAAAATCTTATTAAAAAATAAGCAAAAACATAATTTAAAAAAGTTTTATTACCATATAATAGTTGTATATTGTGATACACATATGTGCTTACAATATATTTTAATTAGATTCACCCACTCCATCATTCTCCCTCACTCCCCTTCTTAGAACAATTTCAATAGGTTTCATTATTCTATTTTCATACCTGAATATAAAATACATCCACCACATACAACATAATTTTAAAATCAGTTAGGAGGAAAGTCCCAAGCCCATGCCTCCCTCCATGGTATGTCTAATTAATAAATACTGACTGACTTTAATATTAATATTCATATTTGACATCTTTTTATAAGAATAATTTTTTTCATGCATGATGTATTTAAAGGGTAATGTTAATTGGTTGTTGATTAATGGCACAAGGAAATAATTCTAATTTTTAGACAAACTACATAAACGAAAAGAAAATGTATAGCATTCTATCTTGTTATTTTAGGAACAGTGTCTTACAAGTGGCACTTTGATATAAGAATATGAAAAACAATTTTAATTTCCCGTTTACTAGATTTCATTAAAATCAATTTATTTCACTAAAGTACCTATTTCTTTTGTGGAAAAAAAGGCTGGAGTTGTTGACTATGAAACCTTTGCCAAGAGTTTAGAGGCTCTGGAGGCCTGGATCATAGAAGCGGAGGACATCCTTCAAGAACAGGACCCATCCCACTCTTCTGACTTCTCCACCATCCAGGAGAGGATGGAAGAACTTAAGGTAAGGGTGTTTGAATCTTCATCCCGACCTCTATCTTCTGTCCTCAGACTCATAAGGAAAACTCACAACTGACACAGACTTCCTTTCCTCAGCAGTTCTGTCTTCCTGAGAGAAGAGAACTGTGTGTTGCCAATTGCCCAGCCCTGAGCAGAGCCCCACCAGGACCAGTCCTAGAAATCACCTCATCCCTCCTTTCCACCTCCAGACCAGCCCCATCCCCAACCCATCACCTCCTTCATAGCTTCTGAGCTTCCCACCTCTATCTCTAACATCATCTGCTCCGAGGTCAAAACAGCCCACCTCTCTAACCACACAGCCTCCTGCATCTCACACCCATCAGTCCCCACTGCCTCTCCCTCTGATTGCCAGAATGACCTTTGTCTTTTAAAAGTTTTACCTAATTATCTTGATCCAATCATCCCATCACATCCATGTCCTAAAACATCATTTCCACATACCAAAAATCACATTGAACCCCACGACTGTATACAATCATGATTTGTCAATATCAATACCTTTTTAGAAAGAAAAAAGTAAATAAAATACTAAATTGTGAACCATTTTAAATATTTACCAAAGTAGATAAAATAATACTCCTATTATTTTACGCATTAGATGGTAGAAACTTGATCTTACATGCAAATTTTATCTCCTCAGTGGGTTCCTATTGTTCTTAGGATAAAGACCAATGTGGCCAATTAGGTCCAGCTTTCCCAAGGGGCTCCTCTTACATGCTGCTTATCTTCCCCTCTAAGTCTCCAGCCACACTGCTTCCCAGTGGCTGTGTGCATGTGGCTTTTCCTTTCTGAATTCTTTTCTTGTCCTCTTCCCTCCCCTCCCAAGGGAATAAACTAATGGCCGTGTTGGGCAGTGTCACTCTCTTAGGAAAGACTTCACTGTCTCCAGTGACACAATTTCATAAAAGTGACATGCTATTCCCTTTTCCCCCATGCTTTGTCATGCATTCAGCTCTGGCCATAGGAGTAGGTGGTCCCTGCTGCACTTTCTACTATGGAAATAGCTTCTCACTCCCCATGAGTGCACAAGGAGAAGGACCAGGTCACGTCAGTTTTCTTCAGCGCTGGTTTCTACTCATGGAAATTCTGCTATCTGATATTTAGGCTTGGGCTTCAGTAATTGAGATTTATCCTTCCTTCAGGGGTCATGAGCCGTTGCAGAGCATGCAAAGAGAAAACACACAGAGAGCCTAAGGTGTCCTGACAGTTTCTTCTTCCTGTAGCCAGTGCCCATTAGAAAAAAAGGACCCAGGTAGCTTTCCCCCATTTTCAGGGAGAAAAGAGCTCTGAAAGCAAACTGCTCTTTTGGTTGAAACTCACCAAGTTTGGTGTTGGCATCAAAGACCTAAAACTGAAGCTCTCGAAGCAACACGTAGTCTTTTCAAAGCTCAGGTGAAATTGTGTTGTAGCTAGCAAAAGCTCAACAACTGTTGCTTACTTAACTGTACCACTCACTAAATGTGTGACCTAGAGCAATTTGCTTAATTTCCTTGGTATTACTTTGAGGGTAAAATGAGCAAACCCATTATAATCGTGTTTGTTCATGGTAAGAGCTATACTATTGCAACTATTATTATTATTATTATTATCATCATTAAAGAATAAAGGAGCGGATAAGCATAAATAGATTAAGAGTGTGACATAAGCCTCTTCGGTCATCAGCAGAATTGTCATCCTGTATCAGTTCTATGGAGAATTGCATCGGAGTAAATTAATTATGTAAATGAGATAACGCGTAACCTGCTGACACCTGACAGGATAATGAGTAGCTGAGGGGCAGTAGCAGTGGCAATACAAGCTTCAGAGGACACACAGCTTTTCTATATTCCTCCTCTGGAGATTGCATGTGGCCAGAAAGTGCACAGCAGACCAAAGACCAGCTTCTTCCTGAAATCAGAAAGTCACGTGCATGTTAAAAAGCTCTGCCATCTCTGACAATGGTGCTAAACTTGCTTCTCTTAATCTTGCTCTGCTATTCTTGCTTGCAGGGGCAGATGTTAAAATTCAGCAGCATGGCTCCAGATTTAGACCGTCTAAATGAGCTGGGATATAGGCTACCCCTGAATGATAAGGAAATCAAAAGGATGCAGAATTTGAACCGTCACTGGTCTCTGATCTCCTCTCAGACTACAGAAAGATTCAGGTAAGTAGGATGTTTTGGTCATTCCAATTATTTTATTTTTGTGCTGCTATAACAAAATATTATAGACTGGATGATTTATAAAGGAAAGAAATGTATTTTCTCATAGCTCTAGAGTCTGGAAAGTCCAAGGTTAAAGGTGGCAGCAGGTTTAGTTGTATAGTGAAGGCTGCTTTCTGAGTCCAAGATGGTGTCCCCTTGTTCCATCCTCAGAGTGTGTGTACTCTGTCCCCTCACATGGAAAAAAGCTGACAGGCAAGAGAGCCAGTGGTTTAATCCTAGTCATGAAGGGGGGAGCCTTCAGAGCCTAATCAACTCTTGAAGCCCCACCTCATAATTTTGAAAGGGACTCATCCAAATCATAGCACCCATAGAACAGTAGTATATAAATTCATGATTTGTGTATATCTGTAAAATTTTGGGTTTTTCCAATAGAATTGACAGAATTTGAACTGGAAGTGGGAAACTCAGATGATAAAATAGTTTATCATCGTTTAATGTGCTAAATAGTACTTTGCTTGTTTTGCAGCACTGGGGATTGAACCCAGGTCTTGACTTGGTTTTTTTTTTTTTTTTTCTTGTTTTATTTCATTTTGTTTTGGTGGGACTGGGGTTTGGACTCAGGGCTTCATGCTTGTAAAGCAGGCACTTAACCACTTAGGCCACACCTCCAGCACGTTTTACTATGGTTATTTTGGAGATGGGATCTCATGAATGAGATCTCATGAACCATTTTCCAGTGCTGGATTCAAACCTTGAGCCTCCAGATCTCAGCCTCACGAGTTAACTAGGATTACAGGCATAAGCTACCAGTACCTGGCTCCTACATGGTGTTTTAATAATAAAAATTCTTTTAAGTAAGATTATACTCAAAGGACTACATAATTTTAACATTTAAAAGTGTAACATTTTAAATTTTTACTTTTAAAAATTTTTTTTAAGTTCTTTCACTTAGTATGAATGCTTTTTTGTGGTCCAGTTAGAACTGGAAACAGAAAATATTTAATGACGTGTAACTCAGGACTGACTGGTTACCCTGGTGCTTTTTGAATTCTCTCTCTTAACCAACCTCTTTGACTTTATTAAAAGACATACCTGTAAAAAAAAAAAAAAAAGAAAAAGAAAATATTTAGTCTAGTATCATATGCTAGAGGTAAGAGAATATGCAAAATAACCATGATTCCTTTTCCTTCATCCTGTCAGCAAGTTGCAGTCATTTTTGCTGCAACATCAGACTTTCCTGGAAAAATGTGAAACTTGGATGGAATTCCTGGTTCAAACAGAACAAAAGTTAGCAGTGGAGATTTCAGGCAATTATCAACATCTTTTGGAACAGCAGAGAGCACATGAGGTAAGTTGTGACAGTAGCCTTTGGAATAACAAAAGAAAAAGTAGACCTTTGCAAGACACTGTGGAATGCCATGTGGGAAAAGCAAAATGTGCTTTGCCTGCCCGAATGCAGTATCATTTTCACTTGCTTTCTTGAGTTTGAGATTTTGACACCTTAATTACAAAATTTGGTCCAGTTCTTTACTCTGTTAGATGTTTACAGAATATGTCAGCCATCCATAACCTGCAGTGTAAGTGCCAGAATGATGGTTAAAAGCTACTTACTGGGGCTTAAGGGTTGGACTAGAGAGTAGAAGGAGTGCAGAACATTATACAGTTTTCAAATTATGTTGTAGACTACATTAATATTGCCAAGGTTAATTGCTTAAGAGACTATACTTTGATCAAAGTCTTTGGAAGAGGAGAGTTCTTTGCTTTTTAAAAAGCATATATAAATTTGATATCAGGAAATCAAACTCCTGATATCTCTAAGGGCACTCTCTAAGTGTACCTCTTGATCAAATTGCATAACTGTTTCTCCAGAAACATAGAGAGAGAACTATATACAAACTGTAAAGCAAAAGTTCATTCATCAATTCTTTGTTCCTGTTTTAATGGTGTAATTCATTGACTCCATGTGTTTATGAAATATGTACACGTGAAGAAATGAGATTTTCCTAAAAGCAGAGGAAAAAGTAAGTCAGACATTAAAAAACTAATTTTAAAGCATTTTTCTGAAATTTTTTAAAGGTAGAGAATTTAAAGATTATAAGGCATTCTTAAATCCAGTTTTTCTGAGTTGATAGACAATGAAATTAAGTTGATTGACATGAGTTAAAACCACAACTAGGTACCATTTCACACAGACTAGGATGGCTGCAATGAAAAAGATAACAGGTATTGGTGAAGTGATAGAAGTACTGGAGCTCACATACATTGCTGGTGGAAATTGCAAATGGTGAAGCAACATTGGAAAACAGTTTGACAGTTCCTCAAATTGTTGAAACACAAAGTTACCAAACAACCCAGCAATTCCACTCTCAGGTATATACCCAAGATAAATGAAAATGAGTCCACACACAACTTGTGCAAGTGTTTTGTTCATAGTAGCATTAGTCATAGTAGGTAAATTGAAAACAACCAAATACCCATAAGCTGATGGATGGATAAAATGTGCCATATCCAACAACCAGTTGTGGTGGTACATGCCTGTAATCCTGCTCTCTGAAGGAGGAGGCATGAGGATCACAAGTTTGAGATCAGCCTGGCCTGCATTGTGAGACCCTGTCCCAAAACAAAACAAAGCAAACAAGCAAAAGTATAATATCCATGTAACAGAATCAAATTCGGCAATATAAAGGAGCAAGGTACTGATATAGATTGCATCAAGGATGAATCTTGAAAACATTATACCTAATGAAGGAAACAAGTCACAAAAGACTACATCCTATGTGATTCCATTGATGCAAAATGTCCAGACTAGGCATTGCTTGGGGATGGGAGTTTGGAGGAAACAAGGAATGCTTACTGATGAGCACAGAATTTCTTTTTTGGGGTGATGTAAATGTTCTATAATTCAATGTAATGATGGTTGCACAAATATGAAATATAATAAAATAATTAAATTTGACAATTTAAATGTGCACATTTCAAGTTATGTAAATTATCATTACTAAGCTATCCCAGTAAAGCTGTTAGAAAAACATGGGAAGCGAGGCATGGTGGTATGTGAACCTGTGGTCCCAGCTTCTCAGAAGTTTGAGGTAAGAGGATCACTTGAGCCCACCAGTTCAATGTCAGCCTAGGCAACATGGTGAGATCCTGTCCATTTCAAAAAAAAAAAAAATCAGAAATAATTTGAAAAGACCTTACTATTGAGAACTTTTTTAACCTAAAATTTTTAACGGAGGTAAGGATTAAACTCAGGCATACCAAGCATGTGCCCCAATACTGAGCCATTATTATTTCAATAGTGAAGTAATTTTATTAACCTAGTTAAATTGAAAAATACTGTGTTCAAAAAAGGACCAGAACACAAATTGTGCATTAATTTACCTTATTAGGTGCTTTTGAAAGAAAGGATGGAGAGGGAAATATAAGTCAAACTTTTTGTCACTGAATTTTAGCAAACCCTAAACTAAACCTTATCTTGGAGCCTATCTTAATGGATGATTTTTTAAAAATTATGTCTGCACTCCTGGATTTAATGCATATTCTGATTCAGCTAAAGATACTTTTCATAGCCTTGCTAAAACCATAATGTTTGGAAAGTATCAGGAAATTAGGAACTCTGAAGTATGTTCCTCATTTTTTTTTAATTATAGTTGTTTCAAGCTGAGATGTTCAGTCGTCAGCAGATTCTGCACTCGATCATTATTGATGGGCAGCGTCTTCTAGAACAAGGTCAAGTTGATGACAGGTAAGATCTTTGATAAATTATTATGAGGAAAGGTTTCAGTAAATTAGTCATTTTCTTTTTAATAAGAAGATTAGAGGGCATGTATCCAATCTTCCTGAGGCAATTGTGTTATCGTGGAACCCAGTAATTGGAGGAAAGCCTTGTCTGAATCTCTGAAATGAGTGAGTATTGAATCTTTGTAGAGAACGGCTATTATATGATATGAAGGACGTAGAGTAATTGGAAATCACCTAGCCAACCTTTGCTAGTCCTCAGTAAGAACTGGAATTAATGAATAGATCTGAAAGAATGGTATCAGTGGTTTGTAAACAGATACTTCTAATATTCTCATGCAATTACAGAAATTTTATTCCTAAAAGGAGCATAGATATCATTGGTCTATCTCCCTGACTTAGAGATGAAAAACCTGAGGCCCACATATGTGAACTGATTTGTCCAAGGTCAGCTAATATGTAGCAGCAGAATCAGACTGTGTGCTCCTCTGTCTGGTTCAGGGTCAGTTCTGGTTTTATAGTAGCCAGCTTCCTCAGGCTGTGCTACTTCTTCCTCCATGTTTGAAAATTGTCATCTAAAATCAATCAATCTGCTTTCAACCCAAAATTCTTCTTCTTGTCCATTGACATAGCAAATTAACTCTTCATTAAAAATGCAGGGGTGCAAATTTGGCTTCTCTTTAGATTTATGCATGTGGAATGGAAATCCCATTTCCTAGAGAGAATATTCACTTTATGTCATTTCCGTGGTTTGTTTTATTACATATGCCCCACCTTCCCATATTCAGAACCAGTAGTTGTGATTATAATTAACTTAGTGCATTTTCAAAATACTAGAAAATCATTTTTATTGAGAGTTTTGTTTTTAATGTTTTGGAAGCAATTTTGGTTTTAAGTGGATGCTTCTTTGGAAGTACATGAAAGATTTTCAAGGGTAAGGCTGGACCAACAAAATGTGATATCATATTTATTCTCTTCTAAGCAAGCCAAACTAATGTGAACGCTACTAAGAATTTAAGACCTTCAAAATAAAACAAATTCAAATGCAATTAACTTTTATCTTTTGCTTTATCGTCTGTTAGCCAACTCTGTAACAATATTATAAACATTCAAGTCATTAAGTAAAATAAAATTTGAAATTCTCATGCAAGCCAATATCTATGAAATCTTAAATGCTAACATTTAGGGAAAAACACCAAAAAGATAAAAATGGGAAAGTTGGACCTAAGGATAAAGAATTTCAAAAGCAGCTATGAGAAAAGAAAAATCAGATTACAGCCCATTGACCATGGGAAGGTTCCAGATGACAAATGTGTTCTGAAGGCTAATTCATGAGGTTCATGTTTTAGAGTTTCACCTTCAAGGGAAATACTGTTGGTTAAGTAGTTCATAGTGCTGGCAGGTAGCTCAGAACAGCTTGGTTGTACCACAGCGAGGACAAGGGTTCCAAAGACAGGCAAGGTAGTTACTTGGTGTGGGAAACAACACACATGGACCTTTTCATGTTCTGGTATATTCTCAAATATTGGAGTTAAACATTTTCTGAGTTTATGATGCTTATGACTTTTAATGAAGTATCATAAAGCTATCTCTCCACATTTGGATTTTACTATGATTGCTTTTAGATATAGTTAGATAGATAGATAGATAGAAAGATAGATGATAGATTGATAATAGGTAGGTGATAGATAGATTGATGATTGATGATAGGTAGGTAAGTAGGTAGATAGATACATAGATAGGTAGGTAGGTAGATATCAGAATTTCTTTTCAAAGATAGAAGTGACTAGCAAAATCTAAAGTTATCCTAGGGATCTGTTTTTAAAGTGAGAGAACATAAGAAATGTTTGCTGGGCTTTCATTCAGTACTTTTCTTTTAATACTATCTTAACTTTCACTATGCGTTAATCATTTGTTCAAATTGAACCATTAAATACTAATGGCACATTTGGTTATGAGAGCAGTGTTTACAGCAGACCTACATAGTAGGAAGTGTCAATAATATAGAATTCTAAAATAGTAAGTCCAGTTCCATCTGATACCACCCTCAAGAAGAAAGAGAATGTATCTGAGTACAAGAAGCAAAAGCAATGCCATAGAGAAAGCACACGCAGTGTTAAACTATAATTCTCAAACTTGAATCCCTCAAGAATCTGTCATGACATTCATCCTGTTTGATTTTAGATGAACTCTTATGAGCCAGTCCTAAGCCACAACTAGAGTTAATTAAAACTTAATAAAGTATTACTAATATTTCTTAAGTTAGAAAACACAGCGATAGAATACCTTTTTAAAAATCTAGACTCTTTGGCCCGAAATTGAGAAAGCTCAAGTAAAGTTTGCTATCTCTAAATATATGAATAACCTTTATACAAATGGCAATGCCTAAATAGTCAGATAGTGCTTATTTCTCTAAGAACAAAGTAAAATTGGCCTAAAATGCACATTAATATGTAGAATAATTTGCTAAACATTAGAGCTACCAATTATGATAGAATACTGAGAGAATTTGTGGAATATAAAAATTTTTTAATGTAATGTAATTTGATTTCAGTGGCTTGGGATTCTAACTAAAATAACAGTGATTTACGGTTCCAGCTGAAGACAGAGTTTGTAACTAAGCCACATGTTTTCCTGGTGTAGATTTGCTATCACCCTATGCTGATGAATGAAGACACTCTCCATTTGCAGACACCATGTAGTCTAATTTTAAAAATTATTTGCAGTGAACCCAGTAGCAGAGCGTGACATAGAATTTGAAATCTCTGCCTTGGATACACTTGTGGTCATATACAGTGGCTGATTATGCCACTAGGACCAAGATAACAGGTTTTCACTGTGTAATTATTTCATCACCAGGGATGAATTCAACCTGAAGTTGACACTTCTCAGTAACCAATGGCAAGGAGTGATTCGCAGGGCCCAGCAGAGGCGAGGGATCATTGACAGCCAGACCCGCCAGTGGCAGCGCTACAGAGAGATGGCAGAAAAGCTCCGTAAATGGTTGGTTGAAGTGTCCTATCTTCCCATGAGTGGTCTTGGAAGCATCCCTGTAGCAATGCAGCAAGTGAGGACCCTCTTTGATGAAGTGCAGGTAAGATGCAAACACACTGCTCTCAAACTCTTTTGCGTTTCCACTGCGTGCTTGATCTTGGCCTCAGCTTTTCAGAACTCTGGAGCAATGCTAGAATTAGGACAAACATTGTTCTCCAATGTCCACAGAAATATTTGAGGTAATTGCATCGCAAAGACCGTATGGAGTGATGGGATTAGTTAAATCTGAGCCTCTCCGAAGACTCCTCCACTTCACACCATAAGGCCACAGCAGCTTCCTGTAGCCCAGAAGGGAGGGAAAGGCAATGGCAAGGAATGGAGATTTTGTGTTGAGTGAATACATCACTCATGAGCAAGTCAAGTGAACATTGTCACATAGGCACTCAAGAGTAGGTAAAAAGCTCAGTCCTGTTTGAACACATTGTCTCTTCCAAGACAGTCCCTTATTTTCACCAACCTGGGACTTTGGGGCTCCAGCATGTGAGATACGCCAGCACCTCCCACTGTGCTCATGGGCTCCTCTTCCTTTAAAGCTGACCGCTTCTGGTTCCTTCCTCTTTCAGATTTTCTCCAAGAGAACTAACTCATCCACAGATATGGCTTCAACTGTCCACTACTGTCAGGAAGAGGGCAAATTGGTATCTTCTGGTCCCAGTCACCTACTGTGGTCCCAACTCGTGGATCCAACTACCTTTTAGATTTGTATCTGCGTGCATCACAGCTGTAACGAACCCTATGGGTTTCAACAGAGCCTGTGATATCTGGGCCAAACATTCTCTGTTTCTCATGTCCCCAGTCTGAGGAAATGTTGTCACTCTCCGATCTGTCAGTCCAAGAATTTTGGCGTCATTGTAGAGTTATGCTCTCAGTACTAATATTTAATCGCCCACAAGTCTCCATCCCTGTAGCCACTGGCTTTCGCGAGACCCTCATCACTTCTCACTCAGGAAGACAGGAGCCTACTTACTTGTCATAGTGTGTTCGATGCATGTCCTTCCTCCATTCTGCTTCCTACCCTATTGCTAAATGCCTCATTACAACTTTAATCCAAATGTATCACTTCCCTGCTTAATGTTCCTTGGTGAGTCTGTCATTTTTACTGTAAAAGTGAAATTCCTAGCCAGGAATGGCACTTCACACCTGTAATCCCAGCACTTGGCAAACTGAGGCAGGAGAATCATGAGTTTGAGCCCAGCCTACAGTATAGAGTTAGATCCTGTCTCAAAACAACACAAAACAAAAACAAACCAAAAAAAAAAAACCAAACCAGAAAACTTTGTTGTCTATCACTCTATAACATGCATCACTCACTACAGTCACTGAAGACTGTATCCCATTTCCTGTACTCATCATATATCTTTTATATAGTGACTGTCCCATTGTCTTCTCCCTGTCTTCTATCCCCCAGCCTTGGTCACACTCATCCCTTGTCTCCCCATGTCTTTCAACACTCACTCAGCCTTTACAACTTTGAGGAAGCCTCTCTGTGCTCTCCACGTTGGGTCAGCTGTCCCTCTGTATTCTGTGAGCATCAGTCTTATGGGACAAATTTCACATTGTATGGTGAATGTATTTAACTTGCATGGTTCATTCCTACACAATGTACATTCAGTAAATGCTTGCTGGATGCAAAAGTACATGCTATGTATGCTAATATGTAGGGTTATTTAAAAATAATAGGGAAATGATGAAGAAAAGGTGAAAAAGTAATAAGCTGTGTTTCCTTTCAGTTCAAAGAGAAGGTGTTCCTGAGACAACAAGGTAGCTACATCCTGACTGTGGAAGCAGGCAAGCAACTGCTGCTCTCTGCTGACAGTGCAGCTGAGGCTGCCTTGCAGGCTGAACTCACCGAAATCCAAGAGAAATGGAAGTCAGCTAGCATGTGTCTGGAGGAGCAGAAGAAAAAATTGGCCTTCTTGTTGAAAGTAAGTTCAGTTAAAACAGACCTTTAATATTTGTGCCATTTCCTCCCATTGTTTTCCTGCACAGCAACTCATACACAATCACTGAGTAATGCTCTGAAGTATTTTCATTCTCTGTATTTTATTTAAGACTTTGCCCTATCTTGCACAAATTGGAAAAGTTTCCCAATTTTCAGCACTTCATCTTTTAGGAAAACCCCCCAGCAAAGTAATTTAAACTCTAATAAGACTGTCCAAGCTATGAATTCTGATTGATGACAGTGCTAAGCCTTGAACCATGTGATGACTTTATAAAGCCAGACAGAAATTCAAAGAGTAGGTTCCACTCCCTAACCTGACTCTAAAATGGTTTTTGAGATTGCTATCTTGTATTTTATAGCAGGGAAAAAACCAACCCAAAAAAGATAGTCTCAATTTGTCTTGGCTTATCCAGCAAGTGTCTGGGCAATATGATCTCCAGGAGGTGTGTGAAGCCCTCAGTTGGAAATAAGTTACATACTGAGCACTCAGTAAGTTTAAGGAAGTCTAGATTTATTCATACCTGGAGATGTAGCCCAGTGGTAGAGTGGTGGCCTGCATTTAGTCTCACCTCCCACAACGAGCTTCTCTGTCTCACTCTCCATTCCACCAGTACTACATCATTAAATCATTGGCTCTAAATTCAGGTAAACCCAAGTTAGAACCATAGTAAACCAAATAACCTGATTAACTGAACCAATTTTCCCATCTAAGCCTCAGCTTTCTCATCTGTAGAGTGGTTCTAATTCTACCTCCTCCATTCATATAACTACCATTAGGATTTAATGAAATAATGACAGTAAATTACATGGTAACCTTCTTGGCACACATTGAACACTCAATAAATAAATGATAGTAATTACCGTTGTTAATGTTATCATTTTCAAAAAGTGAATACAATAGGTGCTAAGGTTTTATATATGTTGATAATTACCAGTACTTTGAGATTATTTATTAAATGTGCTTTGTCACTTGTTCGGATAAAAGATAATAATAAGGGTAATGAAGATTTTGAATTTTTGATTGCTTAAAGTATACACACCCATTGGGTTCATTCTATGAATTGTATTTTATAATGTATTACCTTCCAGGTAGAAAGCAACCAATCAAAATACCACTGAACATCTGTCTAGAAAGCTCTATTGTTTGCACACAGCACATTCATCAGTAATATAATATATCTGGTGCTTTTTTCTTCTTGCTGTCAGGAAGGATTTAAGACATTGCAAATCACTCTGTAGAGAACATGTTACTCATATATTTTACTTTATTTGTGATGTGATTTTTGGAGGTATTCCCAAGACGTCATCAGACATTGAGTTTGAGTCATTGCATTTGCTTGTCTCATCAGTCTGTCAGTTCATGTATAAAAAAATCCACTTTGGTAGATGTTTGCAGACCATGATATTAAGTTATTTCCTTATAATTAATGCAGCAAAAGACTTGGTTATAAAATCACAACCCAAGTCATCCTTAGAAAGGGGAATCCCTGTTCTCTCTTGTTAGAGTTTGTATCCTTGCCCTGAGGAAGTATTTATGAATCCAAACTTTAATGTTTGTGAAACCTCGTCTTGGTGTATCTTCTCACCACTGCTATCCTACATCTCCATTTTTAGCTCTTACCAACACTCTGATATATATGGCAAAAATCATCATTATAATTCCATATCTTACGTTTTTGCTTGTTTCACTAACATCTCTTAATTTTATCATAAAAAAACAGCTGACCTTATCTGTGTTAGATCAATGCACAGCTATTGACGTATTGATGGCTTTCAAGGTGTGTTCTGATTAATTGAGAATGTTATTAAATTTAAACAGTAAGAGGGTCTTTTGTCTATAAAAATACCAACATTAATGCTGAGCAATGATGAACCAGGTGTAGTTAGAACATGGAGAAATTATAAAAGGGGGGACTGGGACAAATTTGTTTTTTATAGACAAAGGTTTTTGTCCTTCAGTTTTGGGGACTTTTGTTAGTTTTTGGTGATTAGGAAGAGGAGATAGGATGGTGCTCTCTAGGAAGCTCCGTGAAGAAAATTTAAAGAGAAATAAGAATCTTGAAAACAAAAGACACTTCCAGTCAACACTTCTTACAGAAGATAGTTGTGGCAATAGTGCCTGTGGGTTGCTATATTAAAAATAATGTGTTGGGAGAAAAGATGGGAAGAATCCAGACAAGAAAAGCCTGATGGTGATGAGACAAACAGTGTAAAGGAAACCACTTGCATGTTAGCTACCCAGCAATTGTAGCTGTTATACCCATTGTCTTTCTTTGGAGATCAGTAGTTTATCATGTGGGGGGTGGCCACTGGGGAGAATGATTGGGGATTTGGAGGCCAAGAATGGACAGTGTGACAAAATAGTTAGTATTGGATAGAACAGAGGGAACTTGTTTACTTGAAGTTAATTTCTGACAGTACTAGACACCAGATATGGGTTAATTTCCTTTTACTTGTTAATTACAAAAGAAATGCACATGTCATAAAAATTCAAGTAACAATTAAGGTATAGAGAGTAAAAACTGAAATTTCCCTCATAGCACCACCCAAATTTTTCTGTCTTTCCCAGAAGGAGCTATCGTTACCAGTTTGCCGTGTGACCTTTGGCAGAACCACACAGTGCATGTTTTCTCCCATCAGAATGTGGTGACCCACCATCTTCTGTCCACCATCTTCTGTCCCCATCGGGGACCCTGCTATCTCTCCCAGAGCACTTGCCACCACTTGACACTGGATATGCATTTCTTGTGCATTAACTTTCTCCTCCCTCTTCTTTGGGGATGGGTTTTTCTGTGTTGCACTGGACCGCTACATGTTCCAGAACTAACAAGATGGACACCCATAGCAGTTGTGTGTTTCCATGTCTGCAATGACTCAAACCTGCATGGTTCTTACTGTTTATATGTTGAGTCGAGTCAGAGTCAGGGTAATATTATTTTTATATTCTGTCTTTCCTCTCTTCCTCATATTTATTTTCATCCAGAAGAGACTTTTTTTTTTTATCCCTTATGGTGCATTTGCAAGATTAGAGACATTGGGTACAGTTACGGGTGAGGTTAGGAAAGAAGCAAAGACCTGAGATTGAACTGCTGCATTTGACTTGGCTTCAGCCAGCATGTTTGCATATCCATGGTTCTCTGGGCATTGCACTTAGTGCCTTAATACTCATTGCTTACTGTAATCCTCCAACATTTGAGAGAGTTTGTATTATTTCCATTTTCATAGGGAAAACTGAGACCTAGAGCATTATCTGCTTATTGAAGCCAAACGATTGAATTTGAACTCAGCTCTTGTGATGACTGTGGTATTGCTACACACCATAGTAATGGGTGTGGATATAGCCTCTTACTGTTTATCAGTGCAAATTTGTTTCTCTCACAGTTAAAAAAAATGGGGTTTTTCCAATTTCTTGCCCCCAAAAAATTGCAATTTCTTCCTCCCCCACACAGGACTGGGAAAAATGTGAGAAAGGAATAGCCGATTCTCTGGAGAAACTTCGAACTTTCAAAAAGAAGCTCTCCCAGCCTCTCCCAGATCACCACGATGAGCTCCATGCAGAGCAAATGCGGTGCAAGGTAACTGTCAGGATGGAGATTGTCCCTGCCCCTTACCTGTGCTGGCAAAGTGTATGTGAACACAGAATGCAGTCAGACTCTGACGGCTGTCTACATAGGGATGCAAGACCCTGGGGACTCCATTAGGACAGACAGCATTCTGCTGAAACTCACTTTGCTGTTTTAGTGTAGTTGATGAAATTATAGACCAGTTTATGGATTACCTCAAGGAAATAAATGGAATTTTAAAGAACAACATAAAGGATATTTAAAAGCTGAGTCAAAAGCAATAAAAGCACTTTCAAAGTATCCACATGGGGACTGTCATCCCAGCAGGAGAATATAGTTTACAGAAAGAAGAACAAGAACTGGCAGTTTGGCAAATCTGTAGACAGTGGCTTTGGACCATGCCCTGCCCTCCAGATCCTTTTGCAAAGAAAGCAGGAAGAAGAGCTGACCTCAGTTCGTGAAGGAGTCACCCAATCCTTCCATTACTCAGCTCTAAGTACTTAAAGATTAGGATCACTGCCTCAAATCACGGTTGGAAGCAAATCAGTGGCTAACACAGACCACTCCCTGCATTATGAGGTCATGAGGACCCACATGATTTAGTGGCTGTAGGATTTATTCCATGAACACCTGTGTGGCCAGGTGGCACGCCCAGTCAGCAGTTCTCTGCTAAGCAATATGCCAGTCAAGTCAAAAGTTCCTTTATAAATGCTTTTCTTTCAAATTATACATTTCCCTGTATTCCCCAGTCATTTGTGCACTACTGCTCTAGGGTAATTCTGATTAAAATACTCTTTGACACTTAGAAAAGGCGGTTTGGAAAGATAAAAAGTGGTATATTTTATATCACAGACAGAAAGCGAAGGAATTATTATCTTGAGGTAATATTAAGAAGCATGTGTAGATAACATGGTATGGTGTGCCTACCTGTGGTCTGGCATGTGGGAGGCTGAGGCAGGAGGATCACAAGTTTGAGGACAGCCTGGGCTACACAATAAGACACATCTCAAAAAGAAAAAAAGAATGTGAAGGTTATGAACATTAAAGAGATTTATTTTAAGCCCGAGATCACAAATTTATAAGAAGGATATTAAAGAAAGCTTCTGATAAGGAAGAATGGGCATTTTAGGCTCTTCCTATGTGCCAGTGACTATGCCAGGGCTATTTCAGTTGTCATGAGCACAAGCTCAGGAGGTCGCTCTGTTACTTCCCTTTTACAGATGACAAAACTGAGGCTTCTGCAGCTTAGAAACCTTAAATGTTAGTAAATGTCAGGGTAGTTTGAATTTGGAGGCTATATTTTTACCACATTAACTCATCTAATGGACAGAACCTGAAGTAGTTGGTTTCTGACAGTAGTATTATTGTTTGTTTTTTCCTTGTTTTAATTTTTATGAGACAGGTCGCACTACATAGCCTAGGCTGGCCTCAAACTCACAATTGTCCAGCCTGAGTCTCCAATTGCTGGATACAATTTTCTTGGCAGTACTGGGATTTGAACCTAGGGCCACATGCTTGCTAGTCAGGCACTCTATCACTTGGGACACTCTACCAGCTCAGAAATATTTTCATATACATGATGTTCTCTGTGTGGTTTGAGATTTGGGGGCTGTAAGCTAGAGAAAGACTCTCTGTGTTTTGTTTTGTCTTGGGTGCACTGGAGTTTAAACTCAGGGTCTCATGCTTGCTAAGCAGGTGCTCTAGCACAGGGCTTCTCAACCAGCCCCCAAGTGCTGGGATCACAGGTGTGAACCACCACGCCATCACTGTTGCTTCCTTGTTAATCCAGAAACCAAATTCGATATTTGAGTTAGGGCCAGAAATTGGAATGCAAAGAGCAAACTCTTTACATTGGTATAGCGATTTAATATATGTATAAATGTAAACAGGAACTTTGCATATTTAATTTACCTGCGTAGTTTGATCTTTCAGGCAGCTACTGTTACCATGGACCTCATCTTCATCTCCCAAAATACTTGAAAAATATCCTGCTTTTTGAGTTTGTAGATTGAAAGGTTGTATTTTGGTTTAACTATCTGCTACTCTTCCCTAAGCTACCCTTAGCAGCAAAACAAAGCAGTTACCTCAAAAATTCAGGCTAAAACCCTGTTTGCCTAAATTGCCTGCAAAGTTAGCCACAGACAGTACCATTAATTACTTTTCCCTTTGGAAACTTGTCTCTTGTGTGTGAAGAGACAAAAAGAGAGGAAACAACCATATGAAATTCTCTATTCATACACTAAATTAGCTGGCAGGGAACAAGAGTTACGCAAATTGCAAAACTGGCCATCCATCAAAGCATTGCAAAAACTAATGTCAACTTATTCAAATATTGTTGCAAGGTTTATTACCATAAATCATTCTGCATCCGCACAGGTACATAACCAGCAATTGAAATCACTCTCTGATCCTACAGAATACATACTCAGTGAATTATTTTAAATTTAGTAGCATCAATAGCAAAACTTTGCTACTACTTTAGAAGTATATATCACAGAACTTGGCAACTCATGGTGATTGAAAAGGAATGTTGCATTTGGGAGATTGTTTAAACTATTTCATTAATATGACAGGACACTCAGGACAAAAGGAAAGGATGAGTTAGGGGTTTCTGAAATCACTGGAAAGAAGATCAACGCATGATGAAAATTCAATTTAGGAAAAGCCATCCAAAAAGATCAGTGAGATGGTAAATACATGGTAGGAAAACCCTGCAAGCCACTCTGGTATTGGATCAGATGAACTTGGTAATTTATTAAATTATGTAGGATGTAAATAAAGCAGATCCCCAGTTACATGTTCAGGTGGAGCAGGATGGGAGGACCTGAATCAATGGGGGCAGAGCCTGTAGCTACTCAAGGTTTTGTTTTAATCCAGGAATTAGAAAATGCAGTGGGGAGCTGGACGGATGACCTGACCGAGCTGACGCTGCTGAGGGATACTCTTGCTGCCTTTATCGGTGTCGAGGACGTCTCCATCCTTAACGAACGCATCGAGCTTCTGCAGAGGCAGTGGGAGGAATTGTGCCACCAGGTAAAACGAGCCCAAGTGTGGGAGCAGCTCACCGCAATGGAAAACCGGGAGGTGATCCGCCACGTTAATGGCTCGATGCCTGCTGAGCCCTCCCTGTCACTCATAATGTGGACAGAGGAAGAGCCCTGTGCTTACTGCTGTAATATTTTAGCTAAACACAACTATATGCCAACAATTTTTTATGCATCTGTGCTAGATTCTCTTCCTTCCTCTCTCACTGGCTGGCATAATTTATTTTAGGAGGAAGCACCATGTCAAGGCTTCCTGATGTGATTTTTAGCTGGGTAGTGTTGGTGATATCTTCTATCCTTTCAGCATGGTGGGGGAATCGCCTGATGTGGTTCTTACCTACAATTCCAGCTACTCAGGAAGTGGAGAGTGGGAGGACTGCAGTTTGAGACCAACCAAGCAAAAAGTTAACAAGATCCCATCTCAGCAACAAGCCAAGCATGGTGATGAATGCCTATAACCCAGATATCTGGGAGGCAGAGGTAGGGGGATCACAGTCCAGGCTGGCCATGAGACCCTATCCAAAAAATAACTAAAGCTGAAAAGAGCTGAGGACATGGCTAAAGTGGAAAAGTGTCTACCTAGTAAGCACAAGGCTCTGGATACAAACCCCAGTACTAAAGTATTGCTACAAAAAAAATGGGGGAAAATACATTGTTTTATTTGCAGTTTCACCTAATACTCTGGAGCTGCACATTTCTTGTCATTTGTGATTTACCTTAGTTGTTTCTTAGTAATTCATGGGTATACAGAATTGTTGGTCACACCTTATTCATTTATTAAGTACCTTTCTGTGTGCACAGTACTTAAAGAGATTCCAAGTTGGGCTCTGGGCTGGATATGAATGGGAACAATGAGTTGGATGGCAGTGAGAAGACATGCTAGGCAAAAAGAGATTCCCAGATAAAGGCTCCCAAGCAAAGAACTGCTGACTGCCTAAGGACCTTGTAGGCTTTCTCCCTGGGAGGCAGGGCCATGTCTGTCTTGTCACCTCTGCATCCTAAGTACCAGTCTGGAACATTATAGGCTATGATACACTTTGGCTTGGTAAATAGGTCATTTCATTTACCATTCAGCTGTAAGGGATGTTCCTACCATCAAGATGACTTTTGAGCTGAGACTAGAATCAGTCTAGAAGGACCCATCTAATCAGGAAGCGCATATATCATAGGTAAGAGCAACACATAAGAATATATAAAGAGGCCAGAGAGCTAAGGCAGTGAGGACTGGAGAGAATAAAGGACCGGCTTCTTGCCATTGGTAAATCTTGAGCTGAGCTCTGAGATGGGGTGGAGGACCTCAATTGGGGTACAGGGAACAAGTGAATATACTGATAAAGTTGCAGCTTGAGTAATGGACAGGGAGCAGAGGGTCTGGCTAGGAGATGTGGATGTTGGGAGGAAGAGCAGGAAGGGGCTGAAAAGGGATCTCCTAGGGCCCAGGCAGCCTCATGCCTCTTTGTGCTTGTGTCCACTGCACTGCACTGCACTGGTGTTATTTTCTCTCCCACACTCCCCACTTTCTCTGACTTTAAGGGATGCTTAGCCTTATGCTGCTGGAACCACTGAGGAGAGTTTAAGAGGCTCAGTTTTATGTTTTATTTGATATCAATAAGAAATGTGTTCCTAGGAATACTTCTCTCCAATATTCCAAAGAAAACCCAGACTTTTGTCACAGACCAATGGGAGACTCTATGGCCTCCTGGGTAGATGTTTGAACAGTTTCCTACGAATATATACTTCCAAAAGAGGGACACAGAAGCTGGACCTGGTGGTTCATGCCTGTAATTCTGACCGCTCAGGAGATGGAGATTAGGAGGATTGTGGTATGAGGCCAGCCAAGCAAAGTTAGTGAGACCCTATCTTAGCCAACATCAGGCATGGAAGTACACGCTTTTCATTCCTGCTATGTGGAAAGCTGTAGGTAGGAGGATGGCAATCTAAGGCTGGCCCCAAGCAAAAAAAGGAGACCTTATCTGAAAAAATAAAGCAAAAAGGACTGGAGGTGTGGGTCAAGTGGTAGAGTGTCTGCATAAAGTGCAGGGCTCTGAGTTCAAACCCTAACAGCATAGAAGAAAAGGGAGGAGGACACAGAAGAGATGACTTGCATGAGCCTGTGGATCATGTAAGTTCAACATAAATGGAGCTGCTTCCCACAGAGCTCCATGTTCTTAGTGAATAAATGAGAAGCCTGCAGGGAGGTGTTCATGTTAGTCTCTTCTGAATTCTTCAGCCTGAAAGAAATACGTTATCATACAGTCAATTGCCAATCATTTTATAACATTGAGACCTTGTCATGATATATCAGAAAAAGGGAAGTATTTAGGGTGCAAAGAATGGGAAATTATCACAGTGTCATTCACTCACCTTTGGGAGCCTACTTATCTAGTTCTTTTATTTTTGAGACAAGTCTAGCACTACTTTCTGTCTTAATATTTTTAGCATATTAGATGAAATAAATTAGACCTGGCCATATTTCTATAGCTAATTGATGCCTGCAAAGGCTACAGAGAAATAACACTTCAGAGTTAGAACTTGGCTTCAGGGAAAACCTGAAGCAAATCCAACTCAAGACCTCTCTTGTGTACTCCTGGGGACTAGGCTGACTGTGTCTTCCAGTCTGATTTTCTAACCTGTTTTCTTTCACATCCCACAACCCCTGTGACATTCTTTGCTTTTGAAATGCTCCACCCTCAGAATTTTCTTTGTTCTATGAACTGCCACTTATCTTCTGGTCTATGCTGTCATGTGGTATATTCTTTTGGGTTTTTTTTAATGTTCATGATCTTTTTAAAAAAATGTTTATTAGGATATATTCATTGTACAGGGGAGATTCATTGTGACAATTCCAAATAGGCTTATATTGTGCACTGGTTAGAATCACCCCCACCATCTCTGCCGGTCAACCCCCTCCCTGTCCCACTTAAAGCATTGCAAGAGGTTTCCTAGTTCTGTTTCATATAAGTATATGAAGTCCATCAACCATATACCCTCACCTTAATCTCCTCCAATCACCCTTTCCCTTCCACAAGAACCTTCCCTCACACACTCTACCAATTTTAACAAATGTTCACAGCCTTATTCCAAAAGCATGAGCCTCTCAGATGCAAAGAGCATTTCTTTGTGTCCCCAGTGCCCAGAAAAGCTAAGTGTTCCTTATGCCCTGCTAATAATGAAAGCAAGGCAGTGGTTTTATGTCTTCATACTTATGTTCCTCTGGGGATAAAATAGTGGCAAGATTTTTAATATCTTGTAGGTTAAGAGGATCGTGGCTATGCAGTACTTTCTGATTCAGGAAAAGTTGTGTAACAATTCCACAGAAAGTAGTATTATTACTCATTTTAAGTTGAACATCCATATGTTATAAAATGCCCACTAAGATATATCTCGGTACCAGTCTGTTTGAAAATGCATTTCAGAAGTTGCTGCTGATCGCATAGTAAGCCGTGAAGAGATTAATACTTTGCACCTGGAAGGAGACGCAGCTGTGAAGAGAAGGCACAGCAATAGACAGTATTTCTTGAAACTTCTCTATCAGTGTCTTAAAGTGTGAAGCTAATGCAACTTACCCCATATTACTTCATTCTACATTAAATTATTTGAACACGTGAGTTTAGCTCCAGGTTCAGTCATAATGCTCAAGAAGGAACATAGATAAGTTACTAGTTCTCTAGTTAGTCGTTTCCGGTGAGCTTCTGTCAAGTATGAAAACCACAGCAGGAAATGAGCCTGTGCCTGTGTCTCATCATAAAAGTCAAAAACTTCAGTCGAACATGGCGTTATCACTGCTAAGCAGCAAATAGCTTATTCTGTTCCTTCCGAAGCAGTTGGTGAGAAGTCAGAAGTGAGCTGGGACTGCAGACAAGAGTGGGGAAGATGGGCTGTAAGTAAACGTGGCAGAGCAGAATAAATCCATGAAAGAATCCTGCTTTCAAAAAGCCTTCCTAAGGTCTGTTATGCCTAGGTCCAACCATGGGTTGTACTTGATCTGACTATTGTTTTTGGTTTGTAGAACTGTTTGCAATTCCAGGTGAAGTATAAATATATAACATGGCTGAATGCTTGTTGTTTTGTTTTGTTTCAAAATGTCATGGTAAAAATATTTGCAGTGGTAAAGGATGTACTTCCTGTTCAGCTGTCTAACTCTGGAGGCAATGCAGCATGATTGTTCTGTTAGAAAATGTAAATATGTATTGAGCTGATAAATTAAGGATTTCCACTGAACCCAAAGAAAAGGATGGTAATGTTCACTGATATACATCAGAAGTATTAGATATATAAATTTTAAAAAACCATCTATCCTTATGAATTTCCATCTTTTGAAAAGCTTTGGTTCTGATTTCTACCCAGTGCTTGTAGCCTGTCTGTTTCTTCAAGCCAGTTATGGTTCCACAGCAAGCAAATGATAGCAGCACTTTCGTGGTGTGATAAACACTAAGGATACATATTCAGGGTGTTTCCTGGAGATTTTGAATACTTGAGAGCCAAGGAGAAAAAAAGCAATTAAAAACTCAGGTGATGCCCTGGGCGTCATGTATAAAGTATTAGCCATGAATAGTAGCAGCATAGTGACAGTCAGCTATGCCACCCTTCTGTCCCTCTCTTAGCTTATTTTTTAGTTTGTGTCATACATCTGCCTACTGTATTCTGGTGTGTGTGTGTGTGTGTGTGTGTGTGTGTGTGCTTGGCACACAGAAGATACTTATTTCTATACACAGTAAACACTTGAGTGAAGAGTTTGGGGGAAATTTAAGATTAATTTGCAACTTAAGAGAGTAAGGCTTGGTAAAAATGACTCACCTTGTCCTGGTCCTATCGCTGAGCAATAGAAACTGGTTTTTGAACATCAGTTGCCTCTGGACATGGAGTCACAATGCTGCAACCTGTATCAAAGGCTCCAGCTTTGTTGGCCTTGTCTCATACTGACCATAAGCAGATACCTCAAGTTTGGTCAGTTGTCGCTCTCCTTGTCTCTGGAATGGAGATAATAGTACCTATCTCTCCAAGTAATAGTGTATTTCCATTGTGCAGTAACCCTCCCTGCAGATGTTGGTAAGGACCATGAGATTCATTCTTGGAGCATGGCCAGCATTTGGAGGAAGTTACTAAGAGCAAGACAAATCCATCCTAAGTCTAAGGCAGGGGCTTCAAACCTTTTCTTGCACCTACCAATTATGAAAGTACAGTTTCAGCTCACAACATCAATTCAACCAGAATTTTAACTACAGCCAGTCCCCTGTCTCCAAAGCTGTGTGAATGAAAGGAAAAACATCCACCAAGAATTCACACTATTAGCATTTCTGCAGCTAAGAGTCGCTCTGCTCTCAGAGTTGGGAAAGAAAGGGTACTAAACAATTACACCTCAGCACCATCCTGAGTAGAGCTTAGAGAAGGGGAAATTTGTCTACAAAACTTTCTCTTCATTTTTGGTGGGACTGGGGTTTGAATTCGGGACTTGCAAAGCAATTGCTCTACTGCTTGAGCCACGCCTCCAGTCTGTTTTGCTACGGTTATTTTGGAGATGAGGTCTCTCCAACTATTTGCCAAGCTGGCCTCGAACTACGACCCTCCTGATCTCAGCCCCTCAAGTAGCTAGGATTACGAGTGTGAGACACCAGTATCCAGCTTCTAGAAAACTTTTTGAGGCTATATTTTCTTAGCTTTTTCTATTCCTATCAGACTTCACCCCAAGTGAGTCTACTGTTCTTTGTCTATTCTGCATTATTATACCTCAAAACTAAATGATAAGATGGATTTATTAATGGTAAAAACAAAAAAACTTAATGGATTTATCAGTGACACACAATCCAGAGAAATATTTATTTTAAAAGATCAAAATTAACTCAAAAAAGTGAATGTCTAATGGCAAAATTTTAAAAACTATGGTAGGTTATGGGGTTCGCTATCTGGGTAGCTCACATGCCCTGGGGAAGGTATCCTGGGCTCATGGCCTAATTCCCAACTCTTCTCAGATGTAGAATCACAGACATTTGGGGTTGTGTGGGATCTTAAATATTATCTGCCTAATAATTAGCAGAGCCAGTCCTAGGCAGAACTGGTAACCAGGAAGCATATGGAAATTTGGAAATATTTTCATTTTCATCTTAAAAATGAGATCCATTTAAATTGCACAAAAAGTGAATGTATTCTTGATAAAGGAATATACATACTAAAGTAAAATGTGGCAGAGTTTTAACAATTATAGGCATAAGACATATATTGTGCTTGCCTAGCACATAGTTCTTCCAACTTTTATTTGAAATTTTTTATGATAAAATGTTGGGAGGAAAAAAGACATTTGATTCCAGTGGATCACTAATAGAATGACCAGCACTGTCAACATGTCTGTGTGGAAGACCCTCTCTGAGCCTTCCTCTCACCACTCAGATCTTACTCTGTTTTCCTAATGTGTACTTCAGCTCAACTAGAAACAGTACTTAGTAACATAACCAATCCTGCAAAAAATAAGAGAATTATAAAGTCATAGAATTTTAGAATTCTAGAAAGCATCTTTCCAGAAATAAGAAAATAAGCCCACAGTATCTATGGTGTTTAAGAAACTCTTCAAACTCCACAATAAAGAAACATCTCAATTAGAAATGGGCAAATGAATTTCCCATTCCAAGGAAGATGTACAAATGGCCGAGAAATAAGTGAGAGATTGTCGACATCCTTAGCTGTTAGGCAAGTGCAACTCAAAATCACAGCGAGGAGGCACATTGCACCTACTAACATGACTATAATCAGACTCATCAACATTGATGAGTTGATGAGACTGTAGAAAAATTGAGCCCATGCTGTCGGTGGGAACATAAAATGTGCACCCACTTCAGAAAAATATCTGTGGTGCTTCTATATGACCCAGAAATTATGCTCTTAAGCATATGCTGAAAAGAAATGAAAACATGTCTACATGAACACTTGTGCATGACTGTGCATAACAGTAGATAAAAAGTGGAATCACCTGGAATGTTCATGAACAGATAAATAGCTGAGTAAAATTTATAATATCCATATAGTGGAATATATTTAGCAATTAAAAGGAACTGAAATCACCATAAGAAGAAGACCAAGGTAGAAAGAAGATAAATAGAGGAGATGAATCAATTTGGGTTATAATACATATATACATGGATATATCACAAGGAAAAACACCATATAACTATCTTAAACAAACAAAAATGTCATTTGACTTTCCTTTACAAAATCAGAGATCAGGAGGGCAGAACAGGTCCTGACTGGGGGTTAGTACCAGTGAGAAGGGGAGGATGTGGAGTAAGAATGAAGGAGGGTGAATATAGTACAAATACTGTGTACACATGTATGTAAATGGAAAAATCATATCTATTGAAACTACTCCAGGAATGGGCAGTAAAGGAATATAGGAGAATAATGGAGGGGGAGAATTCAAATATGATATATTGTAAGAACTTTGTAAATGCCACAATGTACCCCCACCCAACACAACAATAAAAAAGGGGGGAAAGGAATGAACTATTGGTACATGACACGAGATGGGCCTTAAAATATGCTAAGTGAAGGAAAATATTCACAACTGCTGGATGAGTCCACATAATTTATATGGAACATGAAGAAAGACAAATCCATAAAGAGGCAAAGTAGGGTAGAGCTGGGAGGGGTGTGGGAGGAAAAGGAGAGTAACTGCTGATAGCTACAGAGTGAAAATGTTATAAAATTGATTGTGGTGACATTTTCACAACTGTAGATATATTTAAAAAACACTAAATTGTATACTTTAAGATGATTTATATGTTGTGTGACTTATAGCTCACTAAAGATGTTATGCTAAAAGAAGAAAAAGAAGTACACATAAATAAAAAATGATAAGAGTATAGAAATAAAGGATCTTGCCCAAAGTGAAATTATCAGGCTAGAGCTTGACCACAGGAATCATGTCTTCACTTAAAGTTACTTCCACATTCCCCTTGGCTCCATTCTCTAAGGCATCTGAGGCTCAGTTGATCCTTCCTTTCCTCCTTATTTTTTCTTCTTTTCTTTTCCTTCCTTTCTTCCCTATTCTTTTTAATTTCTTCTGTTTTAGTATTAGTATATTGCCTGGTCATGTATCTGATCTAAGCTGACCGATTATTTTATGGAGTTGGATTAATTGGAATTTTTAATAAGCTGATGTACATGTGAGTCTTCAGAAAAAAAAAGTCACAGGGTTCATTGTCTCCCACTTGTGAGGACAAATCCTGTATTTCAGGAAACAGTGGCCTAAAGGGACACACAGCTGTTGCCCACATTGGTGCACTCAACGTTGTTTATTGTGAGGTTCTCTCTCATTATCCTTTTGTGTATTCTCCCTTTTTAAACTTCCCAGGTCTCCTTAAGACAGCAGCAAGTAAGTGAGCGACTGAACGAATGGGCGGTGTTCAGTGAGAAGAACAAGGAGCTGTGCGAGTGGCTGACTCAAATGGAAAGCAAAGTTTCTCAGAATGGAGATATTCTCATTGAGGACATGATAGAGAAGCTGAAGAAGGTAGAGGTCACACTGCCGCCATGCTTCCTTCCATTCTTCCCCATGCCCAGGCTTACCTTAGACCAGTGCAGAAGGTGGCCTAACTCACAATGCCTTTTCTTCTCAGGAGCACTATATTTAAAAATTTTTAACTTTCCAATGCAAAATAGACTTGCATGGAAAGGCCTACTTTACACGCAAAATATAGAGATGTTCAGTTTGTGGGGAAATAGATTTTATGCTACCTGATTTTATGCTAGGAGTCATTTATGGGCATCATTTTTCTCTAGTTTTGTTTATTTTTAAGAGCTAGAAATCACTAGACAGGAACTAAAAGGAAAAAAATCTTAGGGTAAATGAAACTGAAAATTTCCCTATAAAACATGATCTATGGACCACCAATAGGAATGAAGAACTCTTCATTCTTGGGAAGTTGGGCTCCCTGGTATTTTCAAATTAGATATATATTATTAAATCATTTGTGTATTCATTTGGCTCCAGGACATTTTTCATGTTTCTATAGGGTTGATCACATTGACTAGCACTTTCAAATGTTTTTGATGATTTCCATATTATTTCCACATTGTTTTAGAACAAATAATCACTTCAGAGTTTGTTTCTCATTATCACACATCACCCACCATTTGATATCTAATGTGTTTATCATATTTTCTTGCTCTTTGTCTTCTGGAATGAAAGCCCCACTGAGCTATAAGGCTCACTGGAAGTGGACCTTGTCTGTCTTGTTCGTTGTTGGTTCCCTGTACCCAGAGCACTGCCTGACTTTTCACAATCCCTCAGTGTAAATTCACTGAATGGAGAACTATGGTTTCATTCATTCTGAAAAGAAATATGAATGGTTATCAGGAAAACTTATCCTTATCCATGCACACACAGAAAGAAAAGAAAAACTCCAAGAATGTAACACTGGTTACTTTATAGGTTTCTTTTCTCTGAGTAAGCATTTGATTATTTGATATCAAAACATTCTAATGTCTGGGCTGAGATGATACACAGGAATTTCATATTAGCATCTGCTGACAGTGGCACTTTGCTAGTTTCTAGATATCAAAGAATGCTGTCCTAGACATGAGTTATGCCCTGGGTGTTGTTGTAATAGAATTTTCTAAAGAGGAAGTCGTGCTTAAATATGTCTATATCATTATTGTTGTTTCATTATGAAATTCAGAATGCATATTATGGAGCACAGAAATAAAACTGTTAAACAAAATATAACCCAGAACTCAGAAGAACTTTAGCTGTACACAGAGATAATTATTTGGTACAATGTTAGAAATCCTCATTGAAATACTAACTGTCCTAGTTTGTATATAAAGTAAGTCATAAGGCCCAGCTTAGTGGCTCAAGCCTGTAATCCTAGCTACTTGGGAAGTAGAGATCAGGGGAATTGTGGTTCAAGGCTAGCCCAGCAAAAACTTTGCAAGACCCCATCTCAACCATAATTGGACTGGGTGGCATGAGCCTGCTATCCCAGCTGTGAGAATCACAGTCTAGGCTGGCCCATGCATAAAGCAAGACCCTATCTCAAAAATAACCCGGGAAAAGAGGACTGGCAGTGGAGTGCCTATCTAGCAAGTGCAAGGCTATTAGTTCAGCTCCCAAAACTGCCAAAAACAACAACAACAAAAATCATGAGACTAACGAAAGGCCTTATGAGCTTGCCTCTTTATGATGTCCCTTTTGTAAAGGGAAAAAATTGCTAAGAAAGAGCTCAGTAATTTTGACAACATAGCAAAAAATAAATGGAAGCCAATAATATCTGTGTTTCTTGGCATGGACGCAAATGGTTAATCCAAGAGGATTGGTTTACTATAAGTGCTTTTTGAGGCTTGGAATAATTCCTGTGAAATAAACATTCCTCATAAAATAGCCTCAAATTTGTGATGAAATATTAAGAAACTATTAATAAATACGCCTGATGTTTTGGTCTTTGACTCCCATTCTGTTAAAATAACACAAAAAGGCGGGAAGACAGCAGTATTGGGCAGATGGCCAGCGCCCAGCACTGGGATGGAATGAAGTTTCATTCATCTCCCATTCCTTTGAGGCCCTTTTTACCTAGGCAAATGACTTGGAGTCTAACCAGGTTATGACACTACCACAAGGAGGTTAAAAATACCCATGCTTGTATAAAGCCCATCTCACTTGATTTTTGTGCTGAGGTGGTATTTGTTGCATAACAAGACTTTCAACCAGAAAAGGAAAGGCTGACACTAAAGATGTATGCTGCCACTTATTCTGGCCTAAGAGTAAGAGAGTCTGGGGATGGAGGTAGTGGTGAGGAAGCTGGTCCTTTTATTTAGCACCTGTCTCTCTTCTGTTCTCTTTCACCAAAACAGTCTCAAGTGAGGTAGCATAGAAGCTGGGTAAATCATGAAGGCTGGAATCCAACTGACGTGCTAAAATTATATTCTTAAGAGTTAATTTGATACTGACTTACATGTTGCAGCTATTGGTGTTGCATAGAGTTCTCTCTTTAAAATAAAGGAACTCAAATTATTCTGCACAGATAACACGATTGACATGTACATACATCCACACATTTGCATATATAAATACATATTTTAATTACATAGACGTGTGTGTGCACGTGTTTTACAAGGTAACATCAGGTTAGTGATTAGAGCAATAAGGTATAATTGCCCAGTGTTAAATCCTTCGAATTTGTCTATTCTATCTATGTAAATACTTGTATTGTTTTGCTTTTGTCGTTCTGGGGATCAAACTCAGATCCTGAAAAATGCTAGTCAAACACTGTAGCGCTGAGCCACAAGTTTTGTTGTTTTTTTAATGCCCATTTTAAGTCAATACAAAGCTCAATTCCTTTAAGAACACCTGTCTAAAAACTTAATTAGACTCTGCATACATACTGAAAATAGGTACTACTAATTCTTGTGCACATGGACTGATGGTCACACAGCATTCCTCCCACCTAAACTATTTCCAAGCAGTAGAGAACGGTAATCATCATGTTTCTGGAGGAACCAGGTGAATGCATTAAGAATATGATTTCTGACCTCTGTGATTGCTATTTATTATGCAGGATTATCAAGAGGAAATTGCTGTTGCCCAAGAGAACAAAATACAGCTCCAGCAAATGGGAGAACGACTTGCTAAAGCCAGCCATGAAAGCAAAGCATCTGAGATTGAGTACAAGCTTGGAAAGGTCAATGACCGGTGGCAGCATCTCCTGGACCTCATTGCAGCCAGGTAAAAGGACCAATTCAGTAGAACACATGCACGCAGAATGTTAAAACCTTTTTAGTCCCTTTCCCGAGCAGCCAATGGCAACCCAATAAAATGCTCGCTCTCTTCCTGTATTACCCCTCCATTTGGCAAAATGTTCATGCTGTTCTCATAAACGGCACTTTCATTAACTGGACGATTCTTCTTCCTATTTCATAAATCTAGTGTTGTTTGCATGTAGCTGAGAGGGAGAGTCATATCCTAGCAACATCTGTTCCCAAGAGAAAATTCTTTACTTAGAGCTTTGTGGGTGTTTAACCACCTATGAGAAGGAAGAGAAACTACTGACCAGTGTTGTGGAGGGAGTTTTTGTCTGTAGTAGCAAAAAAGAAAAAGAAAAGTTATCACATTCTTACATTTTTAGTTATCAGGGTATAAGAATAAATCTGATTATTGCCACCCTGCTTAGCTGGAAAAATAAGCTGCTTCATTATTGTAATTTTGTACTTGTTTTTAATGTTAACTACAAGCACGTGCCTCCTACCAGAGAGGATTCCATTCGGTTTCTGTTGTAGTAGGGTAGTGTGATTAAAAGGTAAAGAAGTCAAAGAGAAAAGCTTATGAGGACCTTTACCAGTGATATAAATTTTGATATGATTGAATAATACACTAAGTTATTTGATATGAAAAAAGGAATGGACTAATTAGATGTTTTACTTTAGGTGCATTTTTCTTCATGCTGGAAAGGTTCCATGAGGTCAGGTACCTTTCTCCATTTTACACACTGTATATCACAAGCACCAAGAACAGTGCCTAGGGCTGAGACTGGGGCTACTCTGTGTGCTGGTATTTGAAAGCATTCAGTATTGTACTCTTTATATAAGGAAGTCATCAAATTCAAGAAGTTAAGATTATAGTTTATTTTAGTGATACAGAACGAGATTGGAATCCATGTTTATAATTTTTGAAATGTCTGGCAATTGCACTGTACTATCTAACATTTATTGACCACTGTGGCAATGACCACATGGGAGGCTTCATGTGCGTTTTCTTAAATGATAGTGGGGACACTTAATGATAGTGGCAACACTACATTATACCCATTTTATAGATGTGTGGGCTGAGGCTTAGCTTTGCCCATGACCACACACTTGTTGAGTGGCAGCACCTGTGCTGTCTAACTCTAAAGCCCATTCTGTAGAGTAAAACCATCTCCTGCCTAGCAAGTTTGTGACTTCCTCTTCCGGGTTAGAAAGAGTGTAGTGGAACAGAAGTTAGGTTCTTGAATGACTATGACATCTAATTTGCCAGTTCTTTCTTTGTAAAGTCCTTACAACATGACAGTGACTTTTAGCCTCTGGGGATGTAATGACAGAAGGCCTTTCCTCGAGTTCATGGTGGGAATGCACTCATGCAAAGAAACCCAGTAGAAGAGCGGGCTCTGCGCTGACACACAGAGGTAGAAACATCGTGGCAGGAATTCAACCATTTAGACATATGACGTCTTAATCCCAAGGCTATGATTTTGTCACTAAATTGTAACAAAATCTTATTTCAAAAGCAGAAATCAAAGTCTTTTGTGCGGTAAATTCCCTTCTCAGAGAGACCTCCCACTTGGTAAACACCCCAGGGATTTTTGTTTTAATTTTTATTTTATTCATATGTGCATACAATGTTTGGGCCATTTCTCCCCCCTTCCCCCACCCCCTCCCTTACCACCCACCCCACCCCCCTCCCTCTGCCCCCCACCCCCTCGCTACCGGGCAGAAACTATTTTGCCCTTACCTCTAATTTTGTTGTAGAGAGAGTATAAGCAATAATAGGAAGGAACAAGGGTTTTTGCTAGTTGAGATAAGGATAGCTATACAGGGCATTGACTCACATTGATTTCCTGTGCGTGGGTGTTACCTTCTAGGTTAATTCTTTTTAATCTAACCTTTTCTCTAGTTCCTGTTCCCCTTCTCCTATTAGCCTCAGTTGCTTTAAAATATCTGCTTTAGTTTCTCTGCGTTGAGAGCAACAAATGCTATCTAGTTTTTTAGGTGTCTTATCTATTCTCACCCCTCCCTTGTGTGCTCTCGCTTTATCATGTGATCAAAGTCCAATCCCCAGGGATTTTTTTTTTGTCAAATTCTGACATATGAGTTGACTTGCAAGTCCATGTAATTCAGCTGAACTAGTTAGGTTTTCTTTCGAGGTTTCATTGTCTCAGTGGTACAGAGATGTTACAGCTGTCACAGGTGATGTTTAATATAATTTAGTTTTAAACAGCTGGCTTAGAGTCTATAAGCTGACATTACCCAGGAGGGTGAGGCTTTTTTCTCAGAGTCAGGTTCATTTATAACATTGTGGTGTGTGGCTTGTCAGGTGAGCATTTTCTAGATGTTATTTAGTTTACTTTCCTAAAAGACACATTAATAAGCGTGAATCAAATATATATAAAAGGTATGTGTGCTTCTCAGTATAGTCACTAATATGCTCATGTTTCCAGTTGTATAGTCTAGTCATCCACAGATACAATCCTGTAGGAGATTTTTGTACACACACACACACACAGTACCATTTCTAATACCTCCTTTAAAATTAGACCAAATGCCATGTTGGTCACTAATTTGCCTTGGAGTTTAATGCCACATTGGATTCACTGGCTCCTGTTCAGCTTCTCACCAGACCCTTGGCCATAGCATTTGCTGTTTCCTTGTTGACTAGTCAACAGACTGAATGACCATCTCCCACACCTGTCTTCAACTCTGAGTCGTCAGCTGCAAAGCTCAGTTCTATGATCCAGTTCCATTCAGGACAGAACTTCCTCCTCTTCCAACTTTTTCCATGCTGATTCATTAAACAGAATATAATGTGGTCTGTAGCTTTGGATATTGTTGATATTCTTAAATGCTTCATGCAGAAAGTGTGCAAGCATTTGAAATTCACAAAAGAAAAACATTATCTGAAATCCCACCCACCAAATCAATAGATTTTAGAAATTATCTTAAAATAGCACAGTATATTTCTTGCCTTTTGTCATTATTTTTAAACAGGGAAGGGCTTCAGGTATGTCAAAGGAAGACTAATACTTCTTCATTCTTTTTCGCTCTCAAATAGGCTATTGGAAATTGAAGGTCAAGTACTTTCACACAGCGTATCTCTTCCCTCCTACCTTCTCAAAGAGTCCCCCAAACCCTTACTTACCCGCTGAAAAAGAGAAGTTGCTCCAGTTTCCTTAGATTGTCTGCACTTGTGGAGGTTTTGTTTGTGGGCTTGCATGTGAGTTTTTTTTTTTTTTCTTTTTCAAATAGCCTTCCCATCTTAACAAATCTCCCTAAGGAAAAGTTGACTGTCCTAACAGAACAGCATAGTGTCTGTAGCAGGCATTATTTTTGATATCCTTTCTTTAGACCTGTAGCCTCCTCCTCCTGGCAGATTACACTGAGCTTTTTCCCCTTCTTACCCTTGTGGCCTACATTCCGGAGATCAAGCCTGGCACATGTTAATGAATGTAGGTTTTATTTAGAAACATGACCACTTGTCACTGCTCAGTGTCATGTTATCAGGCAGAGACCATTTGTCTAGAGTGAACATTTTCAAACTTCTATACACAGACAAGGGGACACTTTCATCCCCACGCAAGATTTAGCCTTTTGCTCTGCAGAGCCTAACTTTTGCAAGTGGAAGCTTCATGGTGGTGGTGGAGGACGTGTGTGCCCGGAGGATGGCAGAGGACGGCTGTGTGGATGCAGATCTCCCAGACTGTGACTGCGATGTCACCAGGCAGGCATCTCCTTGAGTTTCTTCCATTGTGCATAGTTTTCATGTTACGTGGGGTTTGTAAGATAGATGCTGGAAGCTTCGGTCTGGAATTGCTTTTGCCAACATTAAGTGAAAGTGATTGGTGTGTGGAGATTGCAGGCCATGGTCTCCAAAGTTGATTTGTTTTCTTGTTCCTCTACTGGACATGTGCAGTTGGATGAAAAGGTTAATGGACTTTGTTATGACTTGGAATTCCAGTTGTCACTGGACTGTGTGTATCATGCAAGGAGTATGGCTTCATAGGAAAGAGATTCAGAAAAAGACCCAATTAGACCTTCATCTACCATTTAAAAGATGGACTCCTGATGAAAGTGAAACTCAGCCTTAGCCAGTTCACAGCTTTGTAGCTAAAAGCTTTCCCTTTAATAAATAAAAATCATATTTAAGAGGCTAGAGGATTTTTTATGTGAGAGAAAGTAGCTTTTGTTATTTGTCAGTTTTGGCCTTTCACTAATATAAATCTTGTATAATATATGGCTAAAAAGCATAAATTTATGTTTAAGTTAATAATTATTTCATTATGCATATATTTAGTTCATGATATTTTTGTTTAGAATATCAATGCCTATTTTAATAGGCATGTTTAATTTAATTTTTAAAATGTTTTTCTTTTACCATATCCTTCTCCAAATAAATTCCTATAGATTGATAGGATTTAGTAATGGTGCTGTAGGTTTTATTACAATTTGGATTTTGTTTTGTTTTATTTTGAGTTACTAGGTTATTTAAAGGAAAGTGGCAATATATATGGTATATAAGTATATATGTATAAATACATGTATGCATGTGTATGTATATTCATTTGACAGTGTTAATATGCTGGACAATTGGATTTAATAGTACAATTCCACTCAAGCAAGGTCAAGTGCTAAAGTACATATTGATCTGTGAAAGGAGAACCATAAGCTGGGGACTTAACAGATTTATCAGACTTGCTAAACTCACCCACACATATGTCATGTGCAAGTATCTATTTTAAATTATAATCCAAATGCCACCAAAAGGAATGTTGATCAGACTCTTGACAATGATAAATAAATAAAAATATTGTGACAGCTTAGCCAAGAATGTCATTTAAAGAAATAGTGGAAAAAGTATGAGGCATCTCTTCTGTAAAAGAATGACCCCGGCCCTGCAAATACCAAATGCAGTAAGTTGTGACAGATATGTGGGGGCTTTACCACCCATTTTTCCTCCACTCACATCTGCTTCCCCCAACACACACACATAATACATTTGGCTATTGGTAGTTAAATGTACTATTTTTAAAATGATAAAGAAGAACCACTTAAACATTCACCCCCATTGACTTTACTAAGTTTACACCTTAGTTTGAAAGAGGAACTTGTCCCTAATGGACTATATGAACAAGCATTTCCATGTCACGATGCCCTTGGCTTATGGCACACTAACCACAATGACTTGGAACTCATTCAACATTATATAAGATTATGAATCCTATCATTTATTTCACTAGTATAGACAGTCTAATGGAATAGTGCTTACTCACATGCCTTTGTGCTGTGGATATTTGATCATATTTGTGATTTAAATATGAAGGTCATTACTTGACAAATAGACCATTCAAAAACGTTGGATCTGGAAGGAAGGAGAATATATTTAATATCAAATATGTTTTAAAACTAAAATGTTAACTAAGTAAAAACTTTTACTTCGAATACTAATTATTAATGGGTAGTGGTATTCAAATAATGTCCAACTTTGTGCAAAACACTGAGCTTAGTATGGCAAGGAAAATCCAAATGTGAAAATTTGGAGGTCCAGCTTTCCAAACAGATTACTGTGGAGAAGACCAACTTATGCATAGATCCAGGGAGTAAAAATAAAGGTAAGGAGGACATAAGCACTCCAGTCTCTAGTGAACCCTAATGATATATGAGGTTGCAAAGAAACCCCATTCCAAACCATAATCAGCACTCAGTCAGGAAGCTGGTCAAGTGAGAAAGGTTGCTGGGAGGACATTCCTACAGGGTAAAGTTAGTACAGACATCTTGGTATGTGCGCCATTCTTCAGTCCTGTTCCAGTATAACCATTGATGGTTGGGGCACTCTGGCTAGCAGTCATGTTAAATTCCATGTCCATGCCATGTCGTTTGCAGAATGTGCTACCTGAGGTTTTCACTCAGCATCCCTTCTAAAACTGTCATTCACTGACTGCTACCCAAGTAAATTTTGTGAATTTTATGGATGAGAGAAATATGAGTGGATTATATATAAAAGCTCTTGGAAATATTGTTCAAAGTCTCACCATGAAGTGCCTAAGAGGACCAGGTGCAATTTGTGCTTATAAAGCTAATTAGGGAATTCTTATCTTAAGTGAAATTGTGAGTCATGATAAACATGGTGACACATTTTCTTCTTCTGTCAATACAGTGTATTGTGTAAAAGAACATAATTTTAAGTACACATTTTTCCAAAACAATTTTGAGATAATGCACCTGAGAATACTTTTACAAACTATCAATGTTATTAATATGTAGGTGTTACTATCAATTATAATTAATCAAATGCAAATATAATGGTTATCACTAACCATAGTGAAAATCCCTTTTAAAACCTTCTGTGACAGTGCTGTAAGGAAAATCAAAAGGAGGAAAAGTGATTGTTTCATCACGCGATTGCATTTTCATTTGAGAGGAAACATTAATTTGTTGAAATTACAAAAGAAGTACTCATATCAATTTTAAGGAACTAAAAATAAATCAAAATGTTCAAAATACTTCGATTGTGAGACATTTTCTTCAGAGTAGTGGCTTTCAGTCTAAGAAGCTATCAGAATCATCAAGGCGGGAAGAGAGAGAGAGAGCTGGGAGCTGGCACGTGGGTTGAAAGTATCCTCAAGTGATTGTGCCCTAGCTTCAGAGTGACTTACTTAGCATCTCGATGAGTCGAGACAGGAAATATCTGATGGTTCTAAGGGTAAGTTGTCCATCTCTGAGAATATCCTATCGTAGATTCCTGTCTTAAAATATATCACATCCCCACAGTCTTAAAAATCATGTTGCTCTTGACATTTTTTTTCAAGAAGATACCTCTTCAATTGGGCCAAACTGACATCAAAATATCTTGCTTATCTGCTATTTACCTACCTATATTAAGAGCAGTGCAAATAAGGTGACCTATTTTCTGAACCAAAAGTTGGATTCATGGTCTAAAGGTAGAACTGAATTTTAAGTAAAGTCTGTACCAGTAGTCATTGGTCATATTCTTATAATCACTGTGACCCTTGTGTTTAGAGCAATCTTTGTACACTCAGTCACAGCAGGCCTTTAACATGGGTTTATAATCAATATTTGCTATTACTTGATAATAATAGAGTTGAGAAATACTGCTGGTATCCCTCCCAAAGCCCTTCTCACACCCTGCCCTATTGGGAAAACTGTTTTCAGGACTGGTTTATCCATCCTGCTCTTGTGCCATCGACTCCTGCCTGTGTATCCTGGCTTCATCCTCTATGTTCATCTATAATTTTCTCCACATTTTTTTCTTCTGTGTTTGTCTTCTTCCTCTCTGCCTAAAAATACTGTAAGGCTATTACAAATAATAAACTTCATTAAACTAAGCAAACAAAAGCTAAGTTTTTCCTTGAAAATAGATCGTTCTAGAAGTTCAGACAGTATGGACTCACTTTCACTGTCTGCTTTCTTAAAATAAAAAATATTTTCTTACCACAGCACCTTGTATACCTAAATGCCTTCTGTTCTCTGTCTCCACAGCCCTTAAGAATAACTTGCATAAGATCCCCAGAGCCCTTCTAATTGCCAGGTGCCAAGTCCTGTCTTTAGTTTTCCTCATAGGTAGCGTAGTATAGCGTGTGTAAGGATTACTTGGAGGGTTTGTCGAAATGCAGATTCCCTGGCCACATGCCTGGAGGTTCAGACTCAGTAGGAAAGGAGTAGAATGTAGGAATCTACATTGATTTGAAGCCAACCAGCAAGTCTGGTACAGGTGGCCTTCAGATCATACTGACCAGCTTTCCTTCTTCAACTACCTGCCCCCAGTCTGTCCTATACTTCCTGGTCTTCCTATTCTTTTCTTAGTCTGTGATTCCTCCTTTAATGAGCCTTCAAAAATTCATTCTTCTTAGTTCATGCCCTCTCATGGCTTTGATTTTATGCAGACCAGCCTAGACTGATGGTGTAAGCTCCTTCCTCTCTTCTGACTTTACAACTGCATTTCTGTATGTTTCTAACAGGTCCCTGAGGCACATCAAATCCAAAAGTTGATGCAGTTTGACCAAAAACTTGCTCATCCTCCTGCATACTCAGAGTGTAGCATCCAGTAAGCTGCTGAAATGGAAAACACATTCTGTTTAACTCCTTCTGCCTCATATCCTGCAATTCACCTCTCTTCCCACTCTTCCTCAAATGTAATCTTTTGATGCAAGGTGTTTGGATAATTCTTTTTGCCTCCTCGAATTGGTTTCACACAATATCCTCATTTCAAACATACTCAAAACTGGAACTACTTTTATCATTTCTCTGCCAATAAATCTTGGCAAAATTTCTACTATCTTTCAAACAACATACAAACCCATCACCACATCCTTAGAGTATCTTTATAATCTTACTCCAGCCTACGCAGCCCTCTTTTACCCCTCCATTTCTTCATCTCTCTTTCTTGGGCTATTCCTCACTTCATGTACCCAGCCTCTCCAGTAGTACTATACTTTTTGTCTTCAACATCTCTGTTTTTTTCTTCTATCTGTTTCCTAGGCCAGAGCTGTTCTGCCTAACTCGCATCTATCTCTTGAGATGTAACTCAAATGTTCTTCATTTCCCTTTCTTCAAAATCTAAGTTCCCCAAGGGCAAGTGTGAAGTTTAGTCATTGTATTCCATCACCTAGCACTTAGTCTACCTAGCACTGTAAGTGTTCATAGAAGATGTACAGAAAGCTGTGGTGAATGAAGTGCTACTGGATCATGTGGGACTGAATTGATGAGCTCTTTTTTATTAACTAGAGACTTCGTTACTTTCTTTCATTGAGTTCTTACCACATTGTGTCATGTTTCCTTGTTTACATGTCCAGATTGTACATTTAAGAAGAAAAAAATCAAGCCTTATTTACCTTTATCTTCTTAGCATCTCGCACATAAAACATCCACACATGATGGTTAGATAAATGACATCATAAAGAAAGCACTTTTTCTGCTTTTTGGAAAAAACCTTTCTTAAAGATCTATGTAGTACACTAAGCTATGTATTGAAAGCAGAAGAAAGGGTAGTTACAGATCTTGTATCTGTCCTCTGTCACTTACAATTCAACAGGACCTCAGTTACTTTCAGTGTGATCTGTCATTGGTAATGCTAACTTCTCTTCATTGTGTCCTTTAACCAAGTTTCTGTGCAAAATGTGCTGAAATACAATCCATTGGGACTGAAATTATGTTTGGTTAATATCAGAACTGTAGCTGTGTAATCTGTTGGGTGCCAGTCTGTTGGAAGTGTTTTAAAAGGAAATGTGTCTCCCACGTATGCCTCAGAGAAGTATAAAGTATGTTTTTGTGGAAATGATTTCTGTGACAACCATGGGGTGTCTGTCACGTTTCCATTATTACAGTTATAGTGAGTGTAACAGTTGTTCCTGTCTATTGAGTGTTTCCCATACATTGGACAGCCCACATTTCCCGCGTATTCAAATCCCTCGAGCGCTCATATCGTCTCTAAAATCCCCGTTTAACAGATGAGGAAAAGAGGCGTAGGAAGGTCCTATACCTGCATAAAATCACACAGCCACTTAGTATCTAAGCCAGGGCGGACCCGGACAGTTTGGCTTCAGACCTAGCATTCGTTTCTGCCTGGGGCAGCATGAGTGGTGCCTCTCACTCATCTCACCAATGCTGAATGCTTTGCCTTCTCTGCCCACAGGGTGAAGAAGCTGAAGGAGACTCTGGTGGCCGTCCAGCAGCTTGATAAGAACATGAGCAGCCTGAGGGCTTGGCTTGCTCACATTGAGTCAGAGCTGGCCAAGCCCATAGTTTATGATTCCTGTAACTCAGAAGAAATACAGAGGAAGCTTAATGAGCAGCAGGTAAAACTGAAAACTACTTATGAATCTACTCATGAAAGTAGATTCATAAACCATAGAATGCCTGTTTTCCTGGCCAGGATAATGGGTGGGCATGGGACAGTGACTTGGGATGGAAGGTTAGGAAGAAGCAAGTCAGGACTGGAGAGGAAGGGTTAGATTTGTGGAGGGAAGTGTATGAGGCACATAGGTTCCATGTCACTGCAGAGTTGACTCTTTAAAACAAATGCTTGTATTACAGTGTTGGTGCTATTGTTCCTCCAAGAAGCATTCTAAGATGGAAGGTGAGGTTGAGTATCAGTGATATCTCCCAAGCATCATAAGATTAGTATTTGTTTGTGGGTCACTAACCCACTACCAAAGACTTACAAAGGAGTCCCTTATTCCTGCACATAATGTTTGCAGAAAGGTTACAATTAATTCTCAGAAATTTTAGAGTTTTATTCTACCAGGAGGATCACATGGCATTCAGACCACACACTTCAATTTCACCTTCATGTACACAGAAAACACAACACATCTCACTGGCATAAAATGTACAGCCCAATGAAGCAAAAGAGGATGACCCTAAAAATGCACTCAGAAGAAATTTTAATCTCCTACTCCCCTTGTTTATCTTTACTAGGAGTATCATACTCTAGTTACTAGTAGTGAGCATATAAATTCCTCAGAAGTCTTGTAACTCCATGTCTTCAGATTGCATTTGAAAATTCTATCCAGACTCTTGTTTCTTCCATTGTAGTTAGACCACTGTAGAAAGTTGCTTAACTTAAAAACACTACAAAATGGAAACATCACCTGCTTTTTTAAATCCTTCAAAAATAATTAATGCATTTGCTTTATTTTTTACAGAAGATTTAAGCCAATGGGAATAGGTATTAAGGTGCATTGCTTTTAAAACATTTGTGTTAACAGGGCATTTTAAAATTTTTATACGGTTAAAATTCTCTGAAAAATGCTGATGATTGCCTTGTGAGGGTCATGGTTGGCTTTCAGTTCCCCAAACTCTTCAGGAAAACATGGTAATGATGTGTATCAGTGAAAGAGTTGAAGTGCTAATGGCTAGTGTTGTGATTTGGCAAATGTACAAAAAAATCTAAACATCATCTATTTAAATAGGGCAAATTGTTCATATGATCTGTATCTCAATCTACTACTAAGTCCCCAGTAAAATGATAGTAAAGGAGAAAGAAAATTCAAAACCTACAGTGGCAAAATGAATAAGAAATAAAATGATAGAGATGACAGGCATCTTGTAGAATTTTGGAAGACAGAAAGTGAACAGATGAACATTGGCAGCATTAGCAGAGTGGGGGTAGAGAAAGTTGACTCATGCCACAAAGCTCCAAAGATGGCTCAGAAAATGGAGAACACATACAGCTGAATTGGGTTGTTTGTAGAGCTGTAAAGTAGAATACTGTAAGTTTGAATGAGGAGTGGCTAGACTGGCAGATCCTCTCCAAGCCCAGGTAGCCAGGGCACTCTGCTTTCTTACCCAGAGGATTATCTAGAGAAGGAAAACCAGAGGGACTCTGCGCTTGGAGATGAGGACACCATCAGTATATTAAAAGTTGGAAGGTGGAGTAAATGTCTTGGTGCCAAATGGTCTAAGTACCAGCTCATTTCCACAGCATGGCTGCCATACAAATAGCCAAGCTCATACCCCAGCTAGGAGGTTAGAGCAGTCTCTAGGGAAACTGACCAGACAAAGGTAGTGATACTGAAGGGAACCCAGCCAGGCCAGATGCCCCCTACAGCGAGGCCTCCTGGTTGGCATGCCATAGAATGCAAACAGTATCCAGTGACTGGCTTATTCTTAGCTGTGTGTGGGTAGGCAAGAGGCCTACCACTGAAGAAGGCTTCTCCCATGAAAGAAAACACCAAAAGAAATAGAAAAAAAATAGTAAGAGGAAAAAAAATAAAGGAAAAATCAAAGGAAACACATTATAGAGAAAGGAAAGTTTAAAAAACAAAAACTCAGAAATGAGAGATTTTGCAAAGCAGGAAAGGATGCTATTTTTAAGGAACTTTCAAAATTGATAATATCTCCCACAGAGTATAAAATATGAAGATAAATATGTAAACAATAAGATAGGCGATAAGTATATAAAAAATTAAAAGACTAATGCAGAGTTCTAAAATCCAATTCATTTTTTAATAAAAGTTCCCCCAAAGAATTTTTAATGGAGAGGAAGAAATTATTAAAGTTGTACTATAAAATAAAATCTCAAATGAAAAGCACATATTTTCAGATCAGAAGGTCTTTGTAAGTGCCCAGGAAATTTTAAAACAAAGTAAAACCATTCCAGGAAACCACACTATAAAACTGCAAACACAAGGGATAAAGAGAAAATCTTTAAGATTTCCAGGGGGAAAAAAAAATCTGACTTCTCCCCAACAATTCTGGAAGCTGGGAGACAATGACATACTGCCTTCAAAAGGCTGAGAAAATTTTTTATAATTTATGTATATTCTCCTTTTTAAAATATAAATTTTTTTACCTACTACGCATCCATTTTCAGGAAGCTAACGGTATGCTGCATACACTAACAGCTAAAGTGATAGGAAGAGTAATATCCAACTTAGGAGAAAGAAAATTGGAATCGTATTCAGCTATTAAAAAACAATGAAATCCTATCATTTGCAGGAAAATGAGTGAGCCTGGAGGACATTATGTTAAGTGAAATAATCCAGAAACAGAAAAACAAAAATTGGGGAAGTAGGGGACAGGGGAGGCTAGATAAAAGGGGCATGGGATTTGATCAAAGCAAACAGTGGGCATGTATTGAAATATCACACCAAACCCATTAATCTGTATAAATAATATGAGTTAATCAAAAATAAAAATTTTTAAAAGCTGAATTCTCATGATTAAGGTGAAGAGACATCTCTAATGACAGGTGACCTTCAGCCAAATGAGCACTGTCCAGATTAGACTAGGAGCTCAAGAAAGGAGGTCTCCAAGAGTGAAAACAGTGGAAGTAGATCACCTGATGGGCTTAACCAGACTGAAAGGAAAGTTGTTAGTTCCATAAGAGAGAGACTAGAGACAAACAGTATAAATTGCTTAGATTAAAAAAAAAGTTATGTAAGAAAAGAAATAAAACCATAGCATGTTTTGTTACTCAGATATGAAAAACATCAAATAACTATAATCATGCAATTATTGCTCAAGCTATAAATTATATAACAATTGGAGCTCAGTGAGCCATGTGGAAGCTTATTCTTCTGTACTATAGAAGAGTCAATAATGTTTACAATTGAAAACTCAGGGGCCAGGCATGGTGATACATCCCAGCTATGCAGGAGGAGGAGGTAGGAAGATTGTGTTCTGAGGCAGGTCTGGCAAAAGCAAGACCCTATCTGATACATAACGAATGCAAAAAACGGCTAGAGACATGGCTCAAGTTGTACAGCACTTCCCTAGCAAGTGTGAGGCCCTGAGTTCCAACCCCAGTACAGCCAACAGATAAATAAAAAAAACAAAATTGAAAAATCAGGAAATAGCTGTATGAACATGCTACTTAGAAATGTTGAAGTAAATACCAGAGGAAAACTACAAGGCATAGAGAAGGTTGCTTCTGGTAAAGAAAAGTGAGAATAGGAAGGGTGCTGCTTCATTAGAAGCCTTCTAGTAGTTTCTTTTTCATGTTTATATATAAATATATTTATATTTATATATATATTTATATTTATATATCCAAATATATGTATATATATGCGTATAGCTTTTTACTTGTTTTAAGTTATAGTTTAAAAGTTGTATAGCAAGGGTTAAAAGACTTTCTAGGCTCAAATCCTAGTTTCACCTTTTCTGGGTTACTTGGGGCAAAGTAACCAAGCATTTTAACCCTCAGATTTCTTATTTATGGAATGCTTATTAACAAAACACATTCCACAGGTGTGATTGTAAATGAGGAAATGTTAATGAGAAAAGCACAGTGCCTAGCACAAAGTGAGTGTTCACTACCTTTTATTTTAATCACGTCTCCGTTGTGGACAGTGTTTGAAAATGATTCTGCAAAAACTGTACCACTTAGGATCCATATTGTAAAAGATAGATAAAAAGTTATCTGTCTCTAAAAGGTAAATATTCTGATGAATATTTCAATGGACAGACTGAATTGATATGTGATGCATTTTCTCCTATTTCCCTATGTAGAGTTTTTGTGTTTCTCTTGTCAGCGTTCTTCATTCTTACAGACTTAATGTGGCAAAATGATGGTTTATATAGACTTAACATGACTTTGAGAAACATTTTGCCAAATTTCTCTGTGTTATGGATGAAGAAAAGTAAGCTCAAGGATATTATGTGATGATTAGAGACCATATTGTATCAATTGAGATTAAAACTGAAACTGAAATTTTTGTCTTAGGGTGTTTAGATTATAAATACAAAACCATTCAAACTTTAGAGTTGCTATTTTATATGCTGATTTTAACAAAACTTTTTGAGTACTTCGGGAAAATCACAATAAAAGATCATGCCCAAATGTGTGGGTTATGTCCAGGCACCTGACACCTTTTCCAAATGGACATCTCATACCAAGATTTTGAATTTACTCACTGATCTCATCCGTACAAGTCTCTCTCTTTAAGCAAATATTCAGTTAAATTTTTATTATATTTTTATGTTAGCAATCTCTTAACATACTTTTCCATATAAGTGAAGAGGTCATGTTAGAGATTTGAAAAGACTACTTACTAAAATAGAAATATTTTAATATGGTTTGTCTTCTAATGTCTAATTTATAAAAACTTCAAAAATTGATCAAAGGTATTATTATATTATTATATTCAACAATAGGTGAGTCTTTTCATGGACAGTGGAAAATGGTGCTAAGGAGATAAATAAGAGAAAGAATATCACAAGAATAAATTTTAGGTATCTGAGTAAACTGAGCAGTTATTAAAACAAAATAAAAGCTAGGCAAATTCAAGAACTGCACAGGTGAGAAAGGAAAGCATGTTAAGGACATTGATGAATAGGACAGGTAAAAAAAATGGCACCCATAGAGCTCACTTTCAGTATTAGAATACTTCATTTGGGTAAACTGCATTAAAAATTTGTGTTAATCAGCTTTTCAAAATACCTTAGGTAATCAACTAATAATGAGGCAAGGTTTATTCTGGCTTATGGTTTCAGTGCATGGTTGCTGAGCCCCATTCCCCTGGACCTGTAGTGGCACTGCATATCACAGTATTCACCCCATGGTGGCCAGGGTGCAAGAGAGAGGAAGGGGCTGAGGTACCAACACCCCCTCAAGGGATTCTCCCAATGACCTAACTTCCTTACACTATGCTCCACCTGCTAACAGTCCCACCATCTCCCAGTAGCACCTCAGGCTGGCGACCAAGGCTTTAACACATAGACTTTTTGGGAACACTTCAGATCCAAACTGCAGAAAAACTTTATGGAGAAAATAATGAACATTGCATATTTACATTCTTTGTAGCATAATGAAGATTTCACATGCAGAGGTTGGGGAAAATTCAATTTCTTATTTTTCATCATAAACTCTATTTCTGCCATATATTCTATGTCATATCCTGAGGAAGCTGCTGACATCCCTTATCCCATGATAATGTTTAATGATGGTGGAATTAACTATTAATGGTTTGCAGATCTTTGAAGCTGAAATTCCAGTCCTAGAGCACCAGCAATTAGCAGGTGCTGATTGATTGAGCAGTTGCTGGTTAGAATGGAAGTCATGTGTCTGTAGCGTCTAGGGCAAGATTCATTTCTCAGTAAAGCTGATTTTTCTCTTAGTTCAGTCTGTTTCATTTGTTCAGTGTCTATTGAGGCATTGCTAACATGGCCAAAATATTTCCTGATCCATTTTCTCAGTACCCTTGAGCTTGCCAGATTTCATAAGCAAGATGCAAGAAACTTCATGCATTCAAGGAACTGAAATCCTTGTCAAGGCTCAGCCTCACCATTCGTCGGTCAGTGAGTGCTGCTGGGATGTCTCTGTCTGTAGAGAGGGAATGCTTAAATAAAGCATGCTGCTTTCCCCTGCAGGAGCTTCAGAGAGACATAGAGAAGCACAGCACAGGGGTCGCCTCTGTCCTCAACCTGTGCGAAGTCCTGCTGCATGACTGTGACGCTTGTGCCACCGATGCTGAGTGTGACTCCATCCAGCAAGCTACACGAAACCTGGACCGGCGGTGGAGAAATATCTGTGCCATGTCCATGGAAAGGAGGCTCAAGTGAGCGGGGATGCTCAGTTAGGGAGAGGACAGTCCAGAAAGGAAAACAAAATCACCTGGTTCACTCTTTCCCCTTGGTTACAAAGTCTGAAAATAACCTTGGCTTCCCAATACATCTAGTTGGGAAAATAAGTAGATACCCAGGAATTATATAACTCTAATAAGCCAAGTTCCCTCTGATCTGACAGTTTCAATATATATACAGAAAAATAAAAATATGCCTTGCCAGATGAGTAGAACTTTATAGAATTCATTGTTGTGAAAAAATAATATATTTCATTAAAAATCAAATGCATATGTTATTTATGTTTAAGCACCTTGAAATTTAAGGTAGCAAAAAAATCGTGACGTGTCATTACAAAACCATCATACGGCTTGAAACAAAACCACTGTGCTCTCTGGCCACTCTCGAAAGCTCGCTATGGGGCTCCCTGTCACTGGTTGGCATTTGTTAGGGTGAGTGTGGTGTTGGAATTAAAGGAATTGTCCAACCTCAGTTTTCTTTCCGTAGAACATTGGCCTGAGTGCACACTGCAAACACATCGCATTTCTTTGCTTCTTTGCAAGCACCCAGGGCAGCTCACGGTGTGCACGTACTTCCAATACTCAATTTGACTAATTCCAAAGCCAAAGATGCAGGACATGTCCTTAAAAAACAAACAGCTGTTTTATTTTAGCTCAAACAGTTGTCTCTCTTTCTTTCTGCTCAAGGCACAGTTATTGTTTGGCACGGCAGCTGCTTATTTGGGCACTCTTAATCCTGTTGCAGCCATCGACAGGGTGCTAGAGCATGACCAGTCTTGAATAACAGCAGTCTGTGCTTTCATTTTCTGTCTCAGAATCGAAGAGACATGGAGACTGTGGCAGAAGTTTCTGGATGACTATTCTCGTTTTGAAGATTGGCTAAAGATTTCAGAAAAGACAGCTGCTTTCCCCAGCTCTTCTGGGGTGCTCTACACAGTTGCCAAGGAAGAACTAAAGAAATTTGAGGTGGTTTATAATTCCAAATATTTAATATTTGTTTTGCTTTTAACGTAGCCAGTTGGTAGTTGGTGTTCCAAGAAATAAACTGACTCTCCACCTACACATTCTTTGTTCAAATAGCTGACTGACTGGTGCATTGTCTCTTTAGTAGGCAAAGAAGGGCATGAAGGAAGTCTCAATTTTAATAAGATTATCAAGAATTACAGATGAAGTAGTAGTAAAGAGAAATTCTAGCCAGGCATGGTGGCAGACACTTGTAATCACAACATGCAGAAGGCAGAAGAGGAGGACTGTGGTTTCTAGGCCAGCCTGAGCTACATAGCAAAACCATGTCTCAGAAAAAAGATATATATGTATGTGTTTTTGTATATATATGTATATAAAAGATATATCTTTTTTGAGATATATATGATATATATGTATATATACATAAGAAATATATAAGGTATATGTAAGATATATATGTAAATATATATATATATATACACACACACACACATACACACACATATGGAAAGAGAGAGAGAGAAATTAATTTCTTCTATTAGAAAACAACATTCATGATTACCCAAAAGAATGTCCTGGCATTTTTCTTATTTCAGAATTTTTTACAATCAACCATCTTTTCTAAAACTAAGATATGATCATTTTTCCAAACTATAAAAATCTACTTTTAAGTATATTTTCTTGATTTTTTTTACCACACTGTAGAGTGTGTATATATAATTTTAATCATTAATAAAATAATGTTGGATAAAACATTTTCAATATAGTCCTTTTCTCATTGCACAACAAAAAGCAGTGCTGTTCTTGAGTCACCAAGGCTTTTGAATTTCACAAAGATAAAAATAGCAGTACCATAATTACATTCATGAAGAAAAAGAATCGTTCAATAATTGATTCCAGTTCCTTGCCTTTTGCACAATCTTCAGTCCACTCTATCCCTGTGATACCGTGAATCCCAAACTTCTCAGCTGCCTCTGATTTCAAATAGACCATTTTTAAATTTGAAGTCTCTCTTCCCTTCAGTTCCCATGACTCACTACATGTGAACTCATATATACTGCTATCAAATGGTTCTGATCCATTATGACCATTCCCTAATTCTGCTCTATTGCTAGCTTGATGACTAGAATTAAGACTAAAAGTCTGGATTCAGGTTTTACCTTGTGATGTCAGGTCACCCAGCATTTTCTGAGGCCTTTTGTGGGAAATACACAATTTGGTTTTTGTTTGGGAGATTTAAAATCTAGTAGTCACGGATGCACAGCTATATGAATCTATAAAGATGTTCAAATACTGTGTAAAATAAATAAGAGTTATTCTGAATAGATTGTTATAAAACTATAACAATTTTAGTGGATTTCCACTAAAATCCAGAGGAAACTTCTATATGAAAAGTTCTATATGAAAACTTGTAGGAAAAAACACAGTAAACAGCAGTAGATTTCAGGTCAACTCAGGTCAACTCAGCACAGACTAATGCTAACGGAAGTGACACTGTTCTGTGTCTTAGTACACTCAGCTTCTTAAAGGTCAAACCTTTTGTAATTGGCTTATCCTCCAAAGTAGATTATACAAAATCCTTCTTGATGCTATTTTGGACTCAAATTTTATAGCAAAAGTTACCCATATAGTCAGCTTCTGTAATGATTGATTTTATCATTTATCATAATTATAATTTTTTTAGAGACAGAAACAAGTTACAGAAACAAAATTTTGCTTAAGGACAATCCTTAGCCTGCTCCATTGCTCAAATGTTTGGGAGGGCCCTAGATGTGCTGGGGTGTCTGACCTGCTGCTATACCATCACCCCTGTGGGCAAACACATTCTAACTTACAGCAACACCAAAGGCTGTCACATCACTTCCTTTGCTGGGGAAATAATGTAAAGTTTTATAGAACTAAAGATTGAATTTACTAGGATTGAGCATCTTAAAGCAATTCTCAGGAGGAAACCATTTATGAGACAGAAATGTGATAGCATGTTAAGAGTGTGATGAGGCCAAGGACAACAAGATTTGGGATTGAGATGAGTACAGGCCAGTTAATTAATTATAAAATTTTTGGTCTAGTGACAGAATAAAAATCAGTCATAAATCATACAAACGAGTTCAGTAGGAGAAAAACTATTTTGTTTTGGTGGAATGATTCTTATGCTAGGGCTATTCTGTACTATAGAGACAAAGCAGGAAGAATCTCTAAACTGTGTACTGTGTCCTCAAAAGTAAACAGCCACCATTATACTGTACCTGTAACAGCCCTAACACATTTTATAAAAACTGCATAATTCATGGGAAAACAGAAAAGAAATAGGGCATATTCTAAACTTTTTTAAAATGGAAAATTAGTTGTCTTTTACTCAACTGCTTCTCTTCAAAGTTAATAACTGCCTTTTGCAAAGTACGGTTTAAATTTTATTCCTAATGGATACCAGAATAGAGGTGTTTAGGAAATTATATATTTTACAAATAAACAGTTCTATTGTAGATAACTTTTCTCAGTTTTGACACCAGAAATATCAAACTCTTCAAATTCACATTTCAACACACATGTATATTTTTCTAATGGCTTTTTTTGGTGTGAAAAATTTATTTCCAAACCATTTTTAAAAGTTCTGTTTATTTTATGTGTATGCATATACATATACATCTGAATATATATGTACATTTATATTTGTGCGTTTATTTGTGGATATATGGATTAATTACTATTCCCCATTTTCTTTCATGTTCTTGATTCACCCACTCTGAGTAAATGACTTTGCTTTCACAAGGGAAGAGAGCTTTTATTAGTAGCTGCCCTTTCTTTCTGTCTGATAGTATCATTTCTATCCTTGACACTACACTATGAAAACCAAGCCATAACCAAGGTCCTTCCCTGATCACCCACACTGATGCACATTCTTTGTGACCCTAGGCCTTCCAGCGACAGGTCCATGAAAGCCTGACCCAGCTGGAACTGATCAACAAGCAGTACCGCCGCCTGGCCAGAGAGAACCGCACAGACTCTGCGAGCAGCCTCAAACAGATGGTTCACGAAGGCAACCAGAGATGGGACAACCTGCAGAAGCGCGTCACCTCCATCTTGCGCAGACTCAAGGTTTGAATTATGACTCATCTGTAATTTAGAGATCCAGAGGGCAGAACCAGGCCATTTGAATATAATCTGAGATATAATTGCAGTGAATGTGAAGTTGGGTTAGCAGGAGGGGCTGGAGGGGGCAGTGATAGGTGAAGGGTGCAGGGTACTCGTTACTTGTTGAGAAAATGATGTCTAAGAAGAATGTGGAAATTGTCTGTGCCAACTGACTGTGCTGATGTGTACTGTTCAATTTTTATTTTCTTCCTCTCATACCAGCATTTTATTAGCCAACGTGAGGAGTTTGAGACTGCACGGGACAGCATCCTAGTGTGGCTAACAGAGATGGACCTGCAGCTCACTAACATTGAGCACTTCTCTGAGTGTGATGTTCAAGCGAAAATAAAGCAGCTCAAGGTAATGGGTCAGTTATTTTCCAAATTATCAAGGTGAGTCCCCTCACATCTGAAAACGAGATGATATGTAGATCCTTTGGGGAATAGAATTGTAACGAACTCTTAAAAATTAGTTCTTCATGATTGCAAGACGAGTCAGCAAACATTAAAGATATTAAAATTTTTTAAAGCGCACAACCCAGTGGTTGCACTATTAACACAAATGCTTTTAAATATTGACTTGATTGCTAAGGCATTGGGGACCTTCTTTTGTTGTTTTGCCTCTGGTTTGTTTTGCAACCTCCATGTTCCAGAATGATACAACTTTCTTATGTTGGGATTTCACTGTCCATATCTACATTCTTAATGCCTTTAATCTTAAATATATTTTATGTCTTTCACAACATAATCCAAACACAATGGCTAGCTAGAATTTGAACAGGAGGGAACTATCTAAATAAAAAGATTTGAGTTAAATAATTTGCAAGGCAGTTTATGAAATTTTTTCCCAATATAGATATATGGATTTGTGTGTGTGTGCATTTGTGTATTGGAGATTGAATCCAGGACATTGGGCCATGGTATACCATAAGCTTTTGGTTTTTATATTAAAATGAGGAAGTTACCCTTAATCGTAGATTATTAAGATGGGCAATTCTGTCACACCTCTCCTGTTTTCCCTCCCCACCACCATTCTCCCAAGTCATCTCACGAGCAAATCAATATTTAGCTCCTTCAACAGCACATTTCTACCACGTGATAGTTGAATTTTTTCTTTTTTGGACTCTGGCGGGATCTTGGAACTTGTTACTCTACTCTCCTTTCTCTCTTGGAAGTCTTTTTCCTTATTGGACAATTTCAACTGTTCCAGACTTTAATTTTCTTCTTATTATTATTCCAGAGCTTATTGTATTATTTAATTAAAATTGATCACCTGAAATCTATACCTAGGAACTTAACTCTTTCAAACCATACAGAATGATTACACATACTCTTCCCAGAATTCCTTGCTTTTCAAATCATTGTGACTTTGTGCTTTAATGCTTGTGTCCTGAACCAACAAAAGAATCATCTGAGAAGGATTTGTGACATTTGTCTTTTGGATGGCTTCCCTTTGTTGTGCTTGACATAGGATTTACATTGTGTGATACAAATCAAAATGTTTAGATCATGACATCATTTTGACATGGAATCACAACTTGATGCTGGGTTTGAATATTTTTTTCCTGTTATTCTCTATCCATATGGTCTATGGCAGTAAATCTTACTAGCAACAGTTATTTTCTGACTCTTATTCCAATTTAAAATTTTGTTCTTCATTAATAGCCTCTCAGCTGTCATTGCATATGGCAAATCAAATATCCCTACATGGTTTTTCCAATGTCATGAGAAATATGTGTCGTATAATTCTCGGATATCATTGGGAGCAGTGAAAAGTTCACAAGGCATTTGTGCTCCCCAGGCCTTCCAGCAGGAAATTTCACTGAACCACAATAAGATTGAGCAGATAATTGCGCAAGGGGAGCAGCTGATAGAGAAGAGTGAGCCCCTGGATGCAGCCGTCATCGAGGAGGAATTGGATGAGCTCCAACGCTACTGCCAGGAGGTCTTTGGGCGTGTGGAGAGATACCACAAGAAACTGATCCGCCTGCCGGTATGGAGCATTCGGTCTTTTCATTGTTAGAAATCTAGAAAGAATTAATTATATGGAATTAGGTAGAATAACAACGTGAGCAAGAGCCCAGGCTCTGGAGCCAGAATGCATGGGTTCAGTTGTCACTTTGACACTGTTGTCTATGAAGCATTGAGCACACTACTGCACGTTTCTTGCCTCGGTTTCCCAACTGTAAAACAGGTTTAATCACAGCAACTACCTTGTAGAAAGGACTGGTTTTGATCATTAGCTCATATATATAAACTTGAAAAGAACACTTGGCATATATCTTGTATGGAAGATAAAGAAACTTCTAGACGAAATAAGGAAATTGAGAAGTATAAACAGTTGCTCAGCTCCCAAGGTTATTTCTTTGTGAATTTTTTTCTTCTGTTTTTTCTAATTTCCACCATAATCACATCTCATCTATAGGAATGTCATTGGAATCTCATATGATAAAATATATTTTATCTCTGGGATATGAAGAAAAAAAGACATGCTAAGGTTTTGTTCCTGATATGTGGCATTGTGTACGTGCTGTGTTACAGGCATGATTCCAGGTTGCCTTTATTTATATTATCATACTTAATCTTCTATTATGGTTATTCAAAGTAAGTTGTGATGTTATTCCCATCTTAACAGTAATAAAACTGAGGCTCATATAGATTAACTTATTAGACACTTTGAAGTGATTGAGTGGTTTTTATGTATTTCTTCATAGAAAGTTTAAAGTTATCACCACGTGGTAGGCAGGTGGTGCAGATCAGCTTGAGCACTGACATTTGCACCAGGTAGAGCCTGAGGGGTCAGGGGACAGGCAAGCCCCGCAGTAACAGAGTTGGCATGACTTCCCTTCTAGCTTCCAGATGATGATCATGACCTCTCTGATCGGGAGCTGGAGCTTGATGACTCTACGGCTCTCTCGGACTTGCACTGGCAGGACCCCTCTGCAGATGGTGCATCCTCCCCCCAGCCTTCCTCCAACCCCTCCCTCTCGCTCCCCCAGCCCCTCCGGAGTGAGCGGTCAGGACGGGACACCCCAGCCAGTGTGGACTCCATCCCTCTGGAGTGGGATCATGACTATGACCTCAGTCGTGACCTGGAATCTGCAGTGTCCAGAACTCTGCCCTCTGAGGATGAAGAGGGTCGGGAAGACAAGGATTTCTACCTCAGGGGAGCCGTTGGCTTATCAGGTAGGAAAGAGTCCATACGAGAAAGAATGAATACTGTTTTGGAAAGACATCAGCTAGCCAGGCTCATCTACGAAATGGTGGGTGTTAGAATAACCAGGTGTACATGGTGGCACAGAAGCAGAATCATGGACACCTGGCCTGGAGCTGGGAGGAGAAGCTTCACTGAAGAAAGTTGTGAGCTGACACGGGGGAGGATTAGCACTCATTCAGGGACATGGCAGTGTTCAGAGGAAGAAAGAGGAGCCCAGCCCAGCTTTGGCGATTAGCCGTGGTGCTTTTGGTCATCTGAAGTTTGTCCACAGTGGCGAGTCTGTGGGTTGGTGTCATACAGTGGATACAGTGGTGACCATGGAGGTTGGAAAAACAAGCAAGGGCCTGATGATGCAGTGGCCTGGACACCACGGGAAGGTGTTTGGCTGTTATCCTGAAGGCAATAGGGAGCCACGCTAGGGTCTGAAGAGTGAAGCGCTGTGGTCAGATGCATCTAGAGAGAATGGAAGAGGTGAGAAATCCAGAGAAGATGCCGCCACAAGGCCCATTAGTTAGACGTATGGCATGAGGAGCAGTACTGCCTAACTTGGATCGAGTTGATTTTCTGGCTTGGGCATCTTAATAAAACATACAGGTGGAAGGAAGGCCGTGAAGACCACAAGAGGGAGAGAATATCATAGCATGGCTGAACAAGGGAGGCAGGGCAAAGAGACAGGGGAGCTCTGAGTTTGATTATGTAATCCTGCTTTTGAGATATTTGTAGAAGTTTAGATCTAGCAATCCAAGAGTAGAAGTATGAATTTCCAGGACCTGGAAATACAGATTAGGCTGTTTTCCACATGTAAATAGTCATTGTCCTGAGTGGGTGGAAGGAATCACAAAGGAAGAGCATCTAGAAGGAAGCAAAAAGGACAAAGCATCCAGCAATACACGCAGTGAAGGGATGGGCAGAAAGAGAGGGTCGATCGTATAGAAGATGAGTAAAGATAGAGTAAGGAGTTGGAGCTGATCTGTGGCACTTGGAAGGCCATCCACAGTTAGCTCTGCTTGCTTCTGATGGTTTATGTGGGTTCTCAAGCACGTGACCTTGTTCTAAGAATGAACTCTTACTTTTCTCTTTTCTGAAATGTGTCTGTGCAAATCAAGATGGGCTGTAAATGGAAAATACACTTACATACATACGCCAAGCTTAAGGACAAAAACCATAAAACATTAATCTCTGTTGAGTGTATGTATTATTTTGTTTTATTGGTTTAGTAAACTTTAGCATTAAAATGAATTTCACCTGCTTACTAGTATCCTAAGGTGGCTATGAAAACTATAAAATTCCATATGTAGTTTACACAGAGATACAGGGGAAATGCTGTTCTTGAATTGTGCCACTGACTTTCTGTTTAAACTTGGACAAGTGACTTCATTCCTCTGGATGCCAGTTTTCTCATCTGAAAAATGGAAGCAATGCTACCAGGCATCCCTTGGATTTCTGTGAGGCTAAATGTGCTTAAAACAGTGCCTGGCTCAGAACACTCTTCAGTCAGTCAGTATCAATTCTTAGTAGAATTCATTTCAGGAAGCCCTCGGGGGCCATGCTTATGCTCCTCTGTGTGCTCTGTGTGCTGGGGGGCTGTCTGTTTAGAATGACTAACTTCCTCTTTTTCCCTAGGAAAGTCCTCCTGCCACAAGGGAGTCAAGGTTTCCAGTACCTAGCTGTGAACTTAGACTGTGCTCTTTTTGCAGATGTAGTGATCCCTGAAAGCCCTGAGGCCTATGTAAAACTCACAGAAAATGCCATCAGAAATACCTCTGGTAGGCACGAAGTCAGCATCCTCCCTTCTTCACCGTAACAAGCCTCCTCTCTCAGCGCTGCTGCTGGGTCTCTCTTAGCTTTAGGTCATCAGGCGTGGTGAGGCCCAGCCCTCCTCTCTTCCTCTGCTGTTCTTGAAAAAAGCTGCTGGTTGAGCCACACCCAGAATACGATTGCAATAATCAGATGAAGCAGAATAACTTCTCAGCTTGTCAAGTGGTAGCGAGTCCATTAAGGAGAGACCTCTGATGTCCTTCGACAGCAGAAAATAGGAGAGGGCAAAGCCAGGCCTCAGTGTGTGTGCCCCAGGGGTCTGCTTGGTTGTGAGAGTACCAGCTTTAGAGGCTGTAGCTGACCTCTGGCTGGACAAGTGACCTTGACACAGTCTCCACTGTACCATCCTCATTTCAGAGGTCACATAGAAGATGGGAGTGAGGCCAGATTCCTTTTAATTTAAGAAGCTTTTTCTCATAAAATAACTTGAAATGAAAACTCTGTTCCATGGTATCTTAACCCTTCAGTTTCCCTTTGAAGATAGGACCAGTTCTCAACTCAAAAGATTTGAAGAGAGAAAAATGGAACTGTTTTTGCTCAGAGCTTTACTAGACAAACTGAGTTCAAGGTCAGTGGTTTGGGGGAGTAGTGAAGTTACTAGTTTACACTTCAGTCTCTGAAGAGAAGCAGAGGGTCAGGAAGGACAGGAAGTGAGGTGGCATTACTGACAAGGTGAATTCCCAGAGACTTCTCCTAGGTATATTTTAAAGAACTTGCTTAAAAGTAGATAGATCACTAAAGCTTACTAATATTTGCTCTGCTTCACCCTGTGCTAGCACCACTTTGATATCAGCATTCTTATTCAGCAACAAGTCTGTCCACACAAATGCATGTGTGCACACATATGGGCACATATGTGTGCACACAGGCAGACATGAACACTGTAAGTTCACGGCTCTAAGAGAATGAGCCAGGATGTGGGCAGTAAGTAAAATGCTGCCTAAATAGAAGGATTGGATTCTTAGCTTGCTCTCAGTTTTGTTTCAGACTTTAGAAGAAAACAAGTCCCTGCTAGTTTGATGTCTCCATGACATCTGTTCTGAACTAGTCTTTTCTTGGTTAACTGGAATTCATGCCTTAAGTGTAGAATATAGCAAGAGGGTCTTCTGCAGTGCTGTCACCTTTGCGGTGCACAAAGACAAATTAAAGGGCATACCCTCCTTTACTGGCTAAGTGACTGCAGAAAGAGCTTGAGATATAATTGCCTGCTTTCTCCTGGGGAGGGACACACACTGCTTCAGATGTTCAGAAAGGCCTTCTACAACTTCCAGCACTCCAGTTATAGGCGATGGGCTGGAGGAGAAAGTAGACACTGTCCAGAATTGATGGCAGAACGCTTTTCAGTGCCCACTGTCTGGCTGTCTTGGGAAAGCCCACGCACTGGTTCGGCCCCTGCAATGCCTAACCCATCAGCGCCACGGTACTGAATCTGCTCTGTAATTATCATTCACTCACAACGCCCTTTCTCTGCTAGCAAAGCTGAAATGAATTCTGAAACTTCTCCTTGAATGTCCAGCTCAAAATATGTAAACAGTATGGGCGGTAAGATTCTTATGGTTGACACTGCAGGGGATCCCAGCGCTCTGGAGTCACAGATCCAGCAACTGCACAAAGCACTGGATGACAGTCACTTCCAGATGCAGCAAACTGAAAATATCCTCCGTAGCAAAACTCCCACGGGGCCAGAGCTGGACTCCAGCTACAGAGGCTACGTGAGTATACCACCCCTCCCACCCCTGACCTTTACCTGGATCACAGTTCTGTGACAAAGAACAGCCTGTCTGCACCATGAGAGTTTTATGAGCTCTCCAAGCACTGCCATGCCTTTGAACTCATGAACATGGAAGTGAAAAACAAAGCCCCTTACTGTTTGAGAAGAACTGGTGTTGCCAGGCTCCAAGAGCCCATTATAATGGCAAGCTTGTTCCTTGACACCGAGCACTTGGGGGAAGAGCCGCCAGTTGAATGCGATGAAATGCTTTGGCTCCCAAATATCATTAGGCATTTTTCCAAATTCAACTAATAATTTTTGGACCAAGGCTGTCTCTGGAGCATGAGATTTTGGCTAATAGATAACTAACAGAATTTTTGTCTTAGTTCTTTTCCTGGGTTTTTGATTCACTTAATGGGCTTGGGAATGTTTTTATCCTCTTTTCTTGGTTTTCGTCGTCGTTGTTGTTGTCGATGGTGGGGATCGAATAGAGCCCTTCACATACGAGGTAGATGCCCTACCACCGAACACATCCCAGCCTATCTCGTGCTCTCAGTGTGCTCATTTCTGGAGAAAATGGCTCTGATTAATAAGAGGGATTGAGAGGCAGGATAGCAAGGGATGGTATAGGTTACCCGCTTTGTTATGTGGCTGTTATAGTTTATCACAACTGTATTTTCCTTGTTCTGGTTACTAACCAGGCAATTTTTCTCAGAGACTACCTGTTTCCTCCAACTACATAAGCAAGAGAAATTTTACAGTAAATCTCTCCCCTGCCTCACACCTCCTGTCACATCTAAGGGACTGATTAGTAAAAGGAAAGAAAAGGAATTTCCCATGGGCTGAGCACAATGCACCCATGCTACTTTTTGAAACTAGGGAAGAACACTGCTCTAGCTCCATGTGCCGACATTACGATTCTCACAGTTACTTCTGTTATTATGAAACCTCTTTCTTAAAGTGCAGTATAATCTTTGGATGACCATGTTGATCACAGAAATTACATTTGATCTCAATCAAAAAGTAATCAAAGTAACTCAGTAGCATTGTGAGGCACTTAAAGGCTTTAAGACATGTTATGGTCCATATAAGCAGGAATATATTGAAGTGATTTGTTCTTTTTTATTTTATTTTATCTTATTTTTGATATAGGGTCTCCCTATGTAGCCCAGGCTAGCCTCAAACTTGCAATCCTCCTGCCTCAGCCTGTCGAACGCTAGGTTGACAGGTGTGTGCCACCAACCCCATTCTGATTTGTTCTTATATCTTTGTAATAGTGTGTATAATATTATTAAGTTTTGCCTTTAATTTTAGCATTTAGTCCCTGATACTTATTAGATATTGCTTTAAATTTTCTCATAAAATAGCTGGCATTAGTATTGCTTTACCCTCTTAAGCATTTCAGTTTTTTAATGCAGAAATATTCGTGCGATTTGTGGTAGTATTAATGTTTCCACATTTCAGTTTAAGAAGGAAAAAGAGGGAGCAACTTGCCAAAAATTGTATGTTGTTTTGGCAGCTTAGGGCTCTGAATTTTCATTCCCAGTTTGGTTTAATTTGTTTTGATTCATGAACTTAAAAGAAATGTTGAGGGCTTCTCAAGCCAACCTCGTATGCAAAGTACATCTTTAGGGTTTTGCTCTTTGTGTATGTGAATAGGTTGCCTGTTGAAACCACATGGTTTTGAACTAGGCTTACTTTCCATGGAGTGGCACAGGGAAGAAGAACACAGCTACTGCCCTTGCAGGGATTGAAAAGGTGTTTCCCGCCAAAACTCTTGCCCTTGTGAGAACTGTGATAACAGGCTGTTTTGATGTCTGAACAGATGAAACTCCTTGGCGAATGCAGTGACACTATAGATTCAGTGAGGAGACTGGAGCACAAGCTAAAGGAGGAGGAAGAGAATCTGCCAGGCTTTGTCAACTTGAACAGCACCGAAACCCAGACAGCTGGTGAGTGCATTGTACTCGGTTCAAGAAAGAGTGTGACACAAGATCCTGAAGGACTTTGTGACATGCTCCTTCCATGGAGCTGCTTAGCCGCCTCTTCATCCTCAAATGACCTTCCATGACAGGGGAGGGAAGTGGAGAACATCATGGTAGCCTTCTGCATGTCTCCTTTATTACAGTGCACCATCTCTAATGACTCTAGTCACCTTTTTACAAGTGTATTCTCAGAGTCCTGTTGTAGAAGGGGACCAAGAATGGAATTGATCCTATGTGGCTATTTTTTTTTAACTTGAGGATAAATCATTAAAGAAGCAACAAGGATAAATGCACCATGTACCCACTTATGTCCTGCCAGGTGTGATTGACCGATGGGAGCTCCTACAGGCCCAGGCACTGAGCAAGGAGCTAAGGATGAAGCAGAACCTCCAGAAGTGGCAGCAGTTCAACTCAGACCTGAACAACATCTGGGCCTGGCTGGGAGAGACGGAGGAGGAACTGGACCAGCTCCAGCGCCTGGAGCTCAGCACTGACATCCAGACCATCGAGCGCCAAATCAAAAAGCTCAAGGTAGCTTTCCCTGGTGCACATCAGCCAATCAGAAAGCCACCACATGTCACATCCCTTCAGAACTTCTACTTCTAGTTTTATTACCCCCACACAATAGCAGGGAAAGTGTCTAACAAAAATAGCAAGAATGCTCACCTCTCTTCCAGCCATCCCAAATCCAAGTGGTTCTTAAACATGGTTTTGAGAGGTAGAAATATGGACCACCATGTAGAGCTATCACCCACGTGCATTATCACTTACAATTTAACTAATTGGTATTTTATGAAATGAGCAGTTAAAGTTTTGTGAAAGGTCCAGGTACCTCTGGGACCTATTTAGCCTCTTTGTAATGGAAATATGGGTGTGATCAGAACCCTGATCTCTATCTAGAGCTGTAAAAAAAAAACCTTTCCAAGACTGTATCTGTGTGCATTTGTTGGAGATCTTGATGAAATAATTTGATCTCAAATCAGCAAAACTTATGAAATTGACTGTAGTAGGGGCAAAAGCAGTTGTATGATAATGAGTAAAGAAAAACAAAACTGTTGATTTGTGGTAAAACATTGCCATGTGGATTGATTTTGGCCTGGGTGGGCGTAGTACACAAATGGCTTCCCTTACCTCCAGCTCTGGATCTTAAAAATCCTCGTTTTCCTGAATTGCGTTCATACGTGGAAATTTAAGCATCCTGTAGACCGTGAGCTCAGTTTCTGTTTAATATTGTGACAGCTCCTGTTTTCAGTTTGGAGAACACCAAGATGTGTTCTTCCTCAGAATATAGCCACCCAAGTTCTCCAGGCTCAAAATTAAGTGTGCTCCTTTTGTGTTCCTGTGGTTTTAGTATACGCTATTTATTTGGGATGATGTTGTTGTGCCTTGCCTTTTGGTGGTTTGTTGTTTTGCTTTAAATTTGCAGTCTTCCCCACAGATACTGTCACAGTTTCATCTTATAGAAAGGTCTCTGTACCAGCGTCATGAATTTCAGGATGAAAGCAGCATGGTAGATGCAATTTACAATGTCTGTACAATGGAGCACATTTTCCTAAGTTACTCTGGCTGGGCAGTGTTGAATTATAACCAGTACCTTAAAAAGGGTATAGAACAAGTCCTGGCCAGCATCTCACTGTCCAGTGGAAATCACCTTAACAATTAAAACAAAATAAAACCAGCCACCCTCCTGTGTACCTTTTCCTGATCCTTCCTGTCCGTGTTTTCTGTCAATAAACTTGTGGAATGACCATGTTCTTTCCACAATTCTCTTGATTGTATGCTGTCTTTGTGGTGGAATGTATAGTATGGCACGTTAAGAACCCACTAAAAAGTGAAAAGTCTAGTTGGGACCACAACAGAACTAGTGAAAATTCATAAGAAAATGCAGCCTGTATGCATGTGATTTTCAGGATTGCTCACTCCAGCTTGATCTGTGGATGTTTAAATGGATCTAGATACTCAAAAATTAGTACATAATTCTGGGCTCAAATTCTTGGAATTGAGTCAAAAATCAGTTGCCTGTTTTTTAGTTTTGTTTCTGTTTTTTATGAAATTAAACTAAACTGATTAGTCCATGAAACACCAGTTCATTCTCTTTGCCATCTCAAGAATGTGGCCCAGGACACAGAATGTTCTCAGCCTGTGGGTCATTGTGTCTACAGTTCAGAACACTGGAGTCCGGGACCCTGCCATCCACCTTCCCAAAGCTCCTTGTTGGAATCCAATGCACAGAAGTTTGAGCATCATTTGTCTAGTGACTTGGAATTATCACTCTGGGGAGGTTTTCTACTGCTCAAAATTATCAGAGCCAGTTTGTTTTGTTTTGTTTTGTTTTGCTAGTTTTGAAGCACTGTGCCAGGGGCTGAGTTATTCAGGCTCCTTAGTTTAAAGCACAAGGTCATGGTTGTCTCCAGCAAGACTCTTCTTCATTCAGTTTATCCTTTCCCCTCCTTGGTTTTTAATTCCCATTCCTCAAGCCCTTGGCAACCATTGCAAAATATCTAGTGGTCATTCTTTATTCTTTTGTACTCTTGAAAAATGTGGATTTATGCTGGGCATGGATGTGCACCCTTCTAATCCCAGCACTTGGGAGGTGGAGGTGTGAGGATCATGTGTTCTGGGCCAACCTGGGTTACATAGTCAGGTCCTGGCTCAAAAAAAACCAGAAATGTGGCTTTCGGTATGTGCACATGTTGTAATGCTGGTGTGCTCCATATGTTGTCCTGTGTTGACTTTTTCCACTCTACATCATGTTCTCTTAAGATCTCTCCTTATTGTCAGAGGTCATCTATCTAAAAAACTTCTTCTGATTGCGGTATCATTATCAGTGATGTGCACCCACCATCTCTTACCTAGCCGTCCCATTGAAGCCGGTTTTGATTATGGAGTCCTCTCATTTGAGTGAAACTTTTTTAAGAGTCTTAGACTACTTTTTAATAAAAATTGTTTTAGTCATGCCTGTGGTTGCTAGATTGTTCTCCTTTCTCTTTCAGGAGCTCCAGAAAGCTGTCGACCACCGCAAAGCCATCATCCTCTCCATCAATCTCTGCAGCTCCGAGTTCACCCAGACTGACAGTAAGGAAAGCCACGACCTGCAGGACCGCTTGTCCCAGATGAATGGGCGTTGGGACCGAGTGTGCTCCTTGCTGGAGGACTGGCGGGGCCTGCTACAAGATGCACTGCTGCAGTGCCAGGTCAGTAGGTCACCTGCTTTGGGCAGGTGATAACTCAGAGCCACACACTAATATCACAGTTACTTGAGGATTGAGTTGTCCCCAAAGTTGGTATTTGAATGAGGTAAATTTTCATTTTAGCAGAGAATCTGTGTATGTGACCATGTTCAGTCCATCTTCCATTCAACTAAAAAGAGACAGTTCCCACATTTGTCCTGCCATTCCTTCTTTACTCATTTGTTTATTTCATTTATTCATTGAACACGTACTTACTGAGCATGTAAGCAGACACTTTTTGAACAGCCAAGTAAGCATTACAGGTATTTATTCATCCATTCATGTCACCATTATTTTGAGTTTCTATGGCATACCAGATAGGGCACTAAGCAATTGGATACGGTATAGCCTCGTCTTTTTGGGGGGAAGCCAAAACAAACTGCAAAGGAATCCTTAAGCAAGGACTTAAGTATTCTCACAGACCCTGGTGAGAAAAGTAGCTGAGGAAAAACTACTTCAAGAGGGTGCTCAGGGAAGCTCTGTGGATCTCTGAGCTGATGCTGAAAAAATGTTGCTGTGAAGGAGAAATGATAAATGGAAAGTCCCAGAAGCAGGAACAGAAAAGAAGGCATTGTGGCCAGAACATAGTCAGCAAGGCAGGAAATGATCAGGAGTGGAGGAGCAGGGAGGTACCAGATCCTCAAGGCACTGAAGGCCTGGGCCAGGAGTTTGCGTCACATTCTAAGCACAATGGGGAGGGTAAAGGAGTTGAAGCTTCCTTGGAAGCAGATACTCAAGCTGTTGTCCTCATGGCATCCTAATACAGTGGCTTTTACTCCTTGCACAAGGACATTGAGTAAGTGATGAGTGAGTGGGATCTGAGATTGGCCTTAGGTATAAAAAACTGGGAGGAGTGGCACACACAGAGAAGAGCAGAGCTCCTTCCTTCCACGCTGTGTATTATCACTACTTTTCTTCCAGAAATTGAGTATTGTGCTGCCAACTTACTTGTGCCTAAATTTTCCCCCAAGGAATAATTCAGTGTTTTGGGTAATAGATGAACTCACAGTCAGGTCATTACAAGAGCACCAGGGCTTTCCTCAGGAAAGAGCTGTGTATCCTATCTTAAGACCGATGTTTGTTTTCCAATGGCAGCAATTGGAAAGAATGGAAATAATTCTGAAAAAATATATCCTCTGTAGTTACTTTATACTTGTATGTTTTTGTAGGATTTCCATGAAATGAGCCACGGTTTGCTTCTTATGCTGGAGAACATTGACAGAAGGAAAAATGAAATTATACCTGTTGACTCTCACCTTGACCCAGAGATACTGCAGGACCACCACAAACAACTTAGGGTAAGAACTCTGGCAGCTTGTGGTTATTTCTAGCAAGGGTATGTATTTTTTTTTTATTTTTATTTTTTACCTTTTGCATTATAGCCTCCAACTTACACTCTTAACTTCCACACTTAAACCTCTAATTTAACTCCTTAAGGTTTCTAGTCTCTGTGAAACAAATGTGTGCAGGTCACATCTCCAACTTTAGCTGTTGTTTGTTGTATGACTCTTAAGCATCCTGAATCTCAATTAGCTTGTGTTTATGAAGGCAATTTTTGGTAAATTGTCCTTATTTTTAATTTGAGCCTTATATGTTATTTCTATGGAGGCTTATTATAAAAGGACATTAAAATTGTTAAAATAGAAAGAGCCATTTAAGTCTTTTTAAGAGGAATTAAATAGATCAAATGAAACATGAACCTTATCACCAAATTTTCTGAGAATAAGCCAGAAAGGCAAACACAATGAGTTAGCTCATTATGACTATCTGAGAAAAAAAAAACAAACAAACAATTCTTAGCATGTGTCCTTATACAAGGATCTTGGGACAATACAATTCAATGTATTAAAATGATTTTTACAGGAGGTAAGGAAGTATATTTGAGTTCCATTAGGAGAAAAAATGCTTTGTATTTTGTAGCTTTATGTACTATTAAAATATTGTATCTCAACATTTAACACTCATCAGCCTAAACTACTGAATTAGTAGCTTTTTTTCTTCTTTTATCATTTTTACATTTTCTTACATGTGTATATATTTTTTTGTGCCACCTACCCCCACACTCCTACACCCCTGCTTCCAACCCCTGTTCCACCCTCTTCTCCAATTTTGTTGAAGAGAAAAGATAAGAGATAATAAGAAAGACATAGTGTTTTTGTTAGTTTGGGATAAAGATAGCTATACAGAGAGAATCCTAGCATTGCTTCCATGCACTTGTGTATTGCAATCCACATTGGTTCATTTCTAGAAACCAAGAGCACATAACTGGCAATTTTGTTTTTATTCAGCTTTGACCTTTGACATTAAACTGTGATGAATCACCCTGTATCTTCTTTAAAAGTCTTTACTAAATATCAGAACATACCTGGACATGCTTGGGTTTTTCTGTATCTAGATGTTAGTGTTTTACTTTTCTGTTCAAAACATGATTGTATATCTCATTTACATATTGCTTTGTATTTTGAATACCTTCATGTACATTACCCAATTTAAACCTTCCAGTAATGCTGATTGTAGACCAGGCACCCAATCAGAAAGCTGCGATCGGAGCGGTTCAGAGGTCTTTTTAGAGTATTTTTAGCAGAGGCAGAATTAGAACACAATCTGCAAGCCCCACACCATAATCTGTAGCCTTGGTTGGAGTGTGAGCTACACATTCTGATGCTCAGATGTGAGTACCCACTTTGGGAACTTTCTACAGCTATCAACACTTTCTATAAAAATACTTCCTGTCACCCACCTAGCAAATAAAGCATGAGCTGCTGGAGTCCCAGCACCAAGTGGCCTCACTGCAAGACATGTCTTGTCAACTCCTGGTGAATGCTGAAGGTACAGACTGCCTAGAAGCCAAAGAAAAAGTCCATGTTATTGGAAATCGGCTCAAACTTCTCCTGAAGGAGGTCAGTCATCACATCCAGGATCTGGAGAAGTTACTGGACATGTCAAGCAGTCAGCAGGTAAGCCCCCATCAGACATCACAACATCACTTTCTTACAGGAGCCTGAAGCACAGCATCTCTTACCTGTTACAGAAGGCTCAAATGTGGCCCTTGTCAGAATGGAGTGTCCACTCTCAGCTACTGCTCTTCCAAGTCCTCTCTCCAAATACAAAAGCAAACTCATAAACTTTGTAATAGGACTCTGCCTTTGATTCTATTAAGTCTGAAAGATCTCTTGTAACTGTTACTGCCAGCTCTGTTACCACCACTACTGTGGCATTTTATTTCACAGTGTTTATTTAAGAATTTACACATTTTCAGTTCTAGACATGGTGGAGGAAACCAATTGTTACATATGAGTTTTGTATTCAACACCCGTAAAGCAGAAATTCTCACATGTGTACATTAATTAATTTGTAGATGATGATCTTCTGCTAGTTTATTTTTTATATATCTTCTCAAATGTACTATTTTGAGAAAGGCACTTGGAGGTACAGCAGTGCTGGGTGAGATTAAAACATTCAATTGCAATATCCCATCATAAGCACACAAATTCTTGCCCTTCTGTAAGCGTGCAAAGACGCAATCTACTCTGAGTTGCAACAGGCCAGAAGTAATCCAATATCTCTGATTCTACAAGGGAAGACTGTAGGACTATCATTTGTTTCTAATTTAAATGAATTGGATGCTGTCTGGCCTGAGTGACTTGCTGCTGTGAGACAGACCTGTTCACTCCCCAAGCCAGTTTCAATGTATGCACATTCATGTCACTAAGAAATAATAAAATTGCAATAATAAAACTATGGCTATATTTTCCAGAAGAGTCAAACTTACCACCAGGACATCCCAATACATTAGAAGAATTAGGCCCTATTTTTGTAGTTTTCTGGTTCCATTTTTCCCAAGGAATGGTCTGATATTTTATGGTGGGGATATAGGAGCAGATGCTGCTGGGGTAGGAAATGCATTGAGCATATAGAGCCCCTGTGGCTCTGGGCCATGAGTTGTTGAAAGACTCTTTTTCTTTGTAGGATTTGTCATCCTGGTCTTCTGCTGATGAACTGGACACATCAGGATCTGTGAGTCCTACATCAGGAAGGAGTACCCCAAACAGACAGAAATCGGTAACTTTCCACTAGTTGTTTTCAGCTGGCCCAGGGAAGGGAACACTGGCAAGTGACAGTATTTGTGCCTCCCACAGTGTCCACAGGCTCAAAGCAGGAAAATCCAAGCAGGAGAAGGCTGTCATCTGTACAGAGCTCCTTCCTTACCGTGCTGCGTGCCCTTCTCGCATGCGCTCGGGAATGGAAAATAGCAATTCTCTCTCTCTCTCTCTCTCTCTCTCTCTCTCTCTCTCTCTCTCTCTCTCTCTTTAATGAATTGGGGCTCAATATGTGGCTGGTATGCAGGAAGAAAAATTAGTTTTCTTGCTCAAATGACCATTTCTAGAATGGTGCCCATGTGATCCTTTGTTGGCTCCTTCCTTCAAATTACCACCACAATATCCTCTTCACAAAGGTAGGCTGCCACGCATGAGCCTCACCAGAGATGGGCGAACTGAATGTCTATGAGTCCACTGAACTGATGAGAGGAAGTTCTGCTGACTCTCAAGCAAAGAGGCTTCTGAGTGGTGGTCTTGATGTCTATACTGACCCTAAAGTGGTAACTACTCAAGCCAACCACCCATAAGGCCTCTGGCAGGGGCCGCCTCCCCAGAACACAGTGAGGAGGAAAAGGCAAATTTAGCCCTGCTATCCTCTATACCTTGACTTCTCTGTATAATTAGATGCTTGTTTTTTTGTTTTGGTTTTTTTGTCTGGCTTTATGATTATATCATTCCATTTTCTCTTAGTTTTTAGAAGTAATGATTTCATTTGTACTTTTTTGTTATATATACTTATGTTCTATGCTGATAAGTGTTTTACCCTTTTTAGAACTGTTGTTTTGTTTTGTTTTTTTTTAACTACATTCACTAGTTTCCTATAGATCCTAGTTTAAGAATGTGAAGGAATACTGGCTTTTCGATTCAAATTTAGCCTTTATTTAACTTGAATATGTAACTTGTTGAGTTTTATCACTAGAAAGAAAAATCTTGTATTACTACCAAAATGTTTAATATTCTTTAATAATTTTAAGATAGTATGGCATAGTGAATTTTACATTTAGTACCGGTAAATATACAGAGATGTTTGATTAACATAGCCATTTGTATTTCTACCATGGAAAGTGAGAGAAATGGTGTCCACTGTGTTGTGAATTTCAGAATGACAATTTATGTTTATTTAATGGCAAGTAATGTAAATGTGAGTGGATTTCACTTCTTCATCAAAAGAAAAGCCAGTTTCCTTGGTTGCTGGGTACTGATCATTTCATTTGATTTGTTTTTCCTTTGCTGCACTTGTTAGTTATTTTCATCAGTAGCTTATTTGCCTGGACTGAACATTCTTCTTTCTTTACCCCTGTTCATTGCAAACAGCCACGAGGCAAATGTAGTCTCTCACAGCCTGGACCCTCTGTCAGCAGTCCAAATAGCAGGTACCTTGTTCTCCTGGTTTCCACACTGTTCTAGAACCTCGAGAGGATGATGAAAATTATTCATGATTTTTAGGGAGGCCTAACTCTACTCTGCCTTGGGGTAGTTGAGAAATTACTCATTTCAGTCCACCCTTTCCTAGTAAATTGGAAGAGCTATTTCAATGAAAAGCATGAATAAATCTCAGAGCACATACGATTTAAGTTCCACCAAACTTTAGTTTAACTATACCTAACCCATCTGGTCCTTTCCATCAAAGGGTATTCCATGTGTCCATGATGATTCAACATAACTGGTGGCAAAACCCACCATTGTTTCATGGTAGATTTTTATCATCCTCTTTCTTTCTAGATTTTACAATAAGACAGGTAATCAATCAGTGAATTATTTTACCATTCACAGAACCCACAAATCTGCATAAAATATACTAACATCCCCAGCTTTTTATTTTACCTTCCTGTTTTATCCAGATTGTGGGTTTTGAATTCTCAAAATAGTAAGTCCTAGTTTGGTGTTCTCCATTGAAAATTTACAGGCACCTCTTCTCTTCTGCTTGCCCTAAAACTCTTCTTCTGTCAGCACACTCAACCACTCACCTTCCTCACACTTGGTCAGTTCTTTCACTCTGGACCCCAAACAGCAATCTACCAAGAGCCAACTCCCAGCTGCCACTCTGCTCCACGCCTTGCTCTGAGATTCCTCATTTCTGCAGTTACCAGTGCTTCGCCTTCTTTGTTGTTGGTGTGATGTCTGTGCTCTTTCTCCCTTCCACTAATCAGTGTATGTTTCCCCAGAAAATTGTTTAAAAAATGAAAACACTGTCCTTGAAGTTGTTTTTTTTCATTCCAGTCCCTAGCAGTTTTCTGTGAAAATATTTGTCCCTCTGGAAACTTATCACCAATGAGCAGGAATCTAAATTCCTGGAAGGAGTATGGGGAGAAAGAAATGTTGAACTGTAAACAACCCCTGAGTTATAGTTTTAGTTTTCCAGCTGTGTGCTGAAGGGCCTGAATATTTTATGTGGTCATTTCCACTCAGCTGAAGTAATTCAGGACTTCTTTGGATATGCTTTCTGGTTTTAAACCTCCTTTTGTTTTTTTTGGTTTTTTTTTTTTTCTTACTTTTTGGTTTGAAGACAGTGTTGTGGGGTTAGTTTCTATCCATGACAAAATAGCAGTAATGAGATATGGGAAAGATCCACAGGACTTTTGAAGACATGATGGACATCTGTGTGTGATGTGATATCTTTTTAGCTCCTATAGACCATAGACAGAGCCTTGAGTTACACAATCCCTCTTCTCCACACAAACTGCTGGCATGCCATGACCAGATGAGGAATAGCTTGCAGTAGTCCTTTGAGGAAACCAGAGATCAATGAGAAGTGGAAGAGTTCATAGGCTCTTATACAACACCCAAACCAATCACTTTTCAGTTCCCAAATCTCACTTCTGTCTGCTCCCCTGGTTATTTCAGACAGCTGCATGGATCTTCTGTCAGTGTCAAAGGCATTGTTTCTTAGGGCAGCAAGTGCTTCCATGTGCATCCTAACAGGGCTTTGTGGCTGGGACAGCCACACTGTGACATCTGCAAGGCACCTTTCCACTCTGCTTTGCCTAGCAACTGTTGGTTAACATTTCTGAGCATTCAGCACAAAGTTCACTTGGCTATTCAGGAGATAACAGAATACAAAGAGTCTGTATAGCAGACTTCATCAAACACCTTGGCAGGCAGGTTGTGGTTGAACATTCTTGGGTTCTTAGGCCCTTGGCACCTTAGATTGGGTGCAGCCAACCCTGACAGTGACTTGCTACTGGGGGAGAATGAACTTCACTTACAGTCCACACTGTCACATTGTTCCTCTGCACAGAGACGAGATACCTTGTGTTTGATCTTGCACTGGTCCGGCAAATTTGAAGGGTTATTGCAGAAGCACAGAGGTTCAGAGTATTGCAAAAAGATGTCTGCAATGAGAACAGTTTAGTTACATTTTTTTCTGAGAAGGGGAAGAGACTGGGTATTAGTTTGAAAGGGGAGTGTTATTTACATGATTTTTGTTTGTTAAAATCAGATTTTAATAATATGTTAGTCTGTTACATTTATGAGTTTGATTTGATGGTGGCAATTCCATGTCCTGATTTAATATTCTAATATGGGTTGAGGGCACTAGTTACTGAACACCTACTTTGTTTAGGGCATAAGCCTACAACATTAATGTAAGATGGTTTTTCACATTTAAAGCTTTGCAATGTATCAGAATCTAGACATTCCCTGAATCAATTATAGTGAGCTTCCCAGAACTTCCTAAAACTATAAGAAATTGAAAAAAAGCTATGCATGTATGCATTTTCCCCCTCATACATCAGACTTAAAATTCTCTCCTTTTATCACTCAGAATCCTTCAATACTACAGATGAGTTGAAATTGGCAAATAGGAAAATTCCACTCCAATTTTCAACAAAGCAAAAAAATAATTGCTCTGCAACCTGCATAGGGTGAACGATGACTTCATTCAAAAGCTTAGAATCGTAAGATGCAGAATTGCCCTGGAACCTGTTGGTCAGTGGCACCTTCTTCAGGGAGAATTAAGATGGAATGAGAGTGGCAAAGGATTGGCTGAAATCCTGAGAAGGAGGGAAAAAAGGCCTCATTTTAGAATTTGTTCAAATTAATCAAATATATTTAAGCAAGCCTGTGGGAGTTTTTGTATGTAGACTGAGGACTCCTATAAATGCTATTTGGTTGCTTGTGGAATTTGTTTTCAAATCTTTTTTCTGTCAGACTCTTCCTGGGGATCTATTTATTCTAAGCATTCAAAGCAACTCATCATAAAGTAGTTATACCCCAGCCTCAAGGACAGGGTAAGACTCCAGTAAGCTTACTCTCTTGCTATTTTGAAGTCTGCTGTCCTGGTGCTTCTGAAGAAGGAGTCAGACAGTTTGTGATATTGATATCTTTTTAAACACTATTATTAAACCAGAAATGCTTCCCTGGCAGAGCAGATTGAATCTAGCCACTCCCCGGGACACAAGTCAGCACACCCTTGGTACAGTAATACAGATAATAATGATAATAAAATGTTGACATTTATTTAGTATTTGATGTGTTTTAAGAATCGCATTAATCACAATGTACATTACCTCACTTAACCTTCACAAAAACCCTATGATGTGGCTCAATCTCCAAACTGTAGCCAAGGACACTAGTGATGAGGGATGTGACCTCAGATCTCACCTGACTCTGGACCTTATTTTGTTGACCACAACACTGAACTGAAGGACAGAAGACTAGAGTCCTAAATTGCTTCTGGAAACTTGTCTTCTGAGCCTCATATCCAGGGAGCTTATAGAGAGTAAGTATGGTTTTCTGGACAGAATTACATAAAATAGCTCCATTGATTAAATTTCTTGAGAAAATTCACACATTTAATTTTTTTTCTATACAAACACAATCCACACTGTCATTTATTTATGTAATAAGGCCAGTGGGAGAATGACCAGTGACTAATCAACTAGTTTCTTTTGTTCTTTCCCCTGTTGAATTTCCCAAGATTCTTGAAATTTAGGTGATTTTTAAGTCACTAGACAAATTTTAAAGTACTCTTTTATTTGGGGATAATTAACCTACTGATACTAAAATTTCTAGAACAGAGTCACCCCAAAGAAGAGGCAAATTTGGGCCTGTTGAAGCTCAAGTAGTTACCTCAAGAGGTGGGCATTTTTGTCAGTAGGTAGATTAGACATTTCAGTCACAGTGGACAGTCATTAAGCACAATGTGTTCTCTTTGTCCCTGTCTCAGCCCATAACTTCTCCCTTGGTTGGCATTTTTCAACATTAGAAGTCACACAGCAATTAAATTTTAATGTAGACTACTCTGAAGTTGTTAAATGTGCCATATCTTTCAAAAGGCTCTGTAAACATGTAAGCCCATGTTCTAAAAATCATGACCTTGGTAGTTTGTCTCAGGAACCAACTAGTCAATGTTCAGCCCTTGTTTTCATCTTGATATTTGACCTAATTGCTCAAAGAAGCTAATACTTGGCAAAGAGGTGTTATTCAGCTCTGTTGGATTATATTATCAGTTATATGGTACATCTGCCTATCACTAAGGTCTTCAAATGCCTCCTGGTGAAATGAGTCACCTAGTTATTTAGTAAGGAGGAACCATAGAGCTCTCTTCTGTCGTTCTGTTATCAGTCATCCAGATCCAGGCAGTGAGGGTTGTTTGCTAGAACATACAGTATAGGATATAATGCAGGAAGGATATAATGAAGAGAAATTCAATCTAGAGTTTGTGGATGCTTATCCCATCCTTCTCAAGACACTTTGAAGCAAACCATTGAGTCATAAACTGTCAAAGAGAAAATGTTTTTAGAATTTCAAGGCATTTATCTTCTTTGCAAATAAGAAAACCAAAGGCCAGAGAGACACGGTACTTGCCATAATTATGCAGCTGCCTGAACACAGAATATCTCCATGTCCATAAAGTGATGGAGTCCTCAGTGGCTTTACAGCTACAGGCATTTATTTTAGATACAAGAAAACCACTTCCAAATATTTTAGGGTACACATATTCTCTTCTCTACTTCTACATGTAAGATACCTGTGACATAAATGTGACCTGTATGACCATCATTTATGTCACCAACAGCACATCATAGCATAGTCAAGAGTGTGGTGGCAGATACTTGGGTGAGTTCCTGCTATATCTCCTCCTTTAATTGTGGGATTTGGGGAAAATCATTCTGGTAGTTGTAGTCCCAGAGTTGAAACCTTAATTCTGCCACTTGCCAGCTCTGTCAACTTGAGCCTGTTATTTCACTCTCTGAGCCTCCTTTCCGTCATCTACAAAATGAAACATATAAGCACACACCTCAGATATCTGTTGTGGGGATTAAATGAGAGAACCTAAGAGGAATGCTGGGAGTGTTGCCTAGCGACTTGAAGAGTAAGTGTTGACTCTCCTTAGCTATTTATCTACAAAACTAGAAGATGGATTAGCTACTCTCCAAAGCCCTATCTCAACATGAATATTTTATAATTAGTAATTTGAGAAGTTTTTATTTCCCCTATCCATTAGTAAGGTATATGACATACTTATTTTATAGCCTACTATATCTCCACAAAATATACATTTTTTTTTTTTTAAATTTAGCTCATTAGGATTAACTCACTGGGCTTGGCATAAATATGTCAGTTAAGCAATTTGACCACTAGATGGTGATTGAACTCTAGTGGCCTCTCAGTGGGGAGCTTGTTTACACTGACAAATTAATAGAATTCATAAATCATACACAACATGGAAGACCATCGAAGAGGTCAATGAAGAGGTTGGCATATGTAGGTAAGGTGAAATTGGTCAAGGTTATACCATCATTAGCAATGGACTTCAAAAAGAAGTTTATTATACTACAAGAACCATATAGTATTTTACTAGAAACACAGCACACTGCAGGGCTGCTGCACAACTAGTCAGTCTCTCATCTCTCTTTAATGATTGAGTGACAAAGTTTTGAGTAGCTCCTCTCTTCCTTTTAAGGGAATTATAATGTTTTTTATTTTATCATTTATTTTCCTCAGGTGGCACCCTTTATCTCCCACTAATTCTAGTGTAATCTGTCTTCAGAATTGAACAGCTAATGCGGAGCTACAAATACAGTATTTTCTTATGAGCTAACCTGAAAGAGTCACCAAAGTAGTTTTTACCTCTTCCTATTTTTCCAACAGCCTCACATTTGATACCCTCTCCCTTAGTGATACTGAAACCATTAGAGAATTCATACTAGGTGTGTGGAAATGTGTTTCTTGGTATACCTAATTTTGAAATTCATGCAGTATTGTACTAGTGAGGGTGTGCACAAAGTCCCTCTTGTAAATAAAATTTCTGTCTTCATCTTTTCCACACTATCCAAACAAAACATTAGTAACTGTTCCCAAAAGGAAACAATAGCACCCAATTTAGAATGCACTGTTTAAAAGGAAGGTAAAAGTGAGGGAGAAAAATTGGATCTTTGAGTAAAGGAGGAACCTTCAAGATGACCATCTGGCCTCTCCAGAAAAATAGTGCCAGCTTCCCACAGCTGCAGAGTGATAAGATCAGTATAGAATCTCTGTCTTTCGCTTCTGTAGATGGACTGTAGTGCTATCCCTTGGGCATACAACCTTTGAACCCACTAATGTTAGAGCCAGATACTGGTTCAGTGCAAGATGAAGCCAGGGTATACTCTTGTTGCCTTTAGTTGACTAACTACTTGTATATTTTTTGTCAGTGTGCTTTCCAACAACTCTTCCTTTGGTGGTAGGGAAATGATGCAAGCACACTGTGGAGGGCTGGCAGCTCATTGCCAAGTTGGGTTGTATTTTGCGTGGCCCTTTGCCTTCCAGGAAGGTGCAAAAGCAAAAAAGCAGCATCCATCCAGTGTTTGAGTTATGTGACTTAATTATGTTGATTCTTCTCTCAGGTCCACAAAAGGTGGCTCCGGTTCCTCCCTTTCTGAGCCACAGCCAGCACGGGCAGGTCGAACCTTCCTGTGCAGAGTGCTCCGGGCAGCTCTCCCCCTTCAGTTGCTCCTGCTGCTCCTTATCGGGCTCGCCTGCCTTGTACCAATGTCAGAGGAAGACTACAGTTGTGCACTGTCAAACAACTTTGCCCGATCATTCCACCCAATGCTGAGATACACAAATGGTCCTCCTCCACTCTGAATCAAGCAGAAGTCATCTGCAGAAGTGCTGGCAGTATGAGGAGGATGAGGCCAAAGGCAATCCCAGACCATCAGACAGGACCTTGATCTTGGCAGAAGCCCTCAGTGTGGCAGATTTAGAGCTCCTCCAAATCCCATGTATGCAAATCACAGCTTTGGAGGTGGATGGTAAACATTGTCAGGAAGAGAGTTTGGAAGAAATTGTGTTTGGTTTCTGACCTTTTGCACTAAAGAGATTTCCCAGGTCTCATGGGTTCTGGGCGTTTGGCTCATTCAGTGCACAGTGAGGACTTTACTGGACTGTCTGGGCAGTTATCCCATTGGTGCTGCTCCATCCACTCCAGAAACGACCCTCCCAAGCATCATGTCAGTACCGTACAATCTACCAACCAACCACTGCTGAAGAGACTTTAGAACCTTGTAACATAGGATTTTTAAGAGCTTATATGGCACCTTCTTTTTTGTCTTGTTTTCCTCTTGGCATGATGTTCTAACCTTTGCTTTAGAAGCACAAGCTGTAAATCTAAAAGGCACTTTTTTTAATGGTGTAAAGAAAAACTAGATGTAATAAATAAGATCATGAAAGGCTTTATGTGAAAAAAAGTTGAATGTTACAGTATAAAAAGATATTTATGTATGTACAGTTTGCTAAAGCCAAGTTTTGTTTGTATTGATTTTTTTGCATTTATTATAGACACTCTAAAATATTTTGTCTCTGTTTCTTCTTCCCTTAAAAAATGACTCTAAATTTCATTATTAAGCAGGCACTGATCAGAATGCAACCTGAATTATCTTTTTTATGGAATGAATGAAGCAAACATCAGTATCTATCAAAGGTAAATGTTTAGACATAGAAGAACCTCTTTCTTCCTTTCACAGCCAGTTAGCTCTCATGAATCCCTTCTTAGAATTTTCACCTTTTTCTCCTCAGTTCCCTTTGCACAATTGGAAGAGACTCCTAGCCTCCCTATCTGAGGCCTCCTCCCCAATCCATACCAAGGGTAAACACAGCCACCTGAATCTTCTTAAATCCCCCTATTCCTCACAGCCCTTCTTTGCTGAAAAACTTTCTGTTGTTCATTGGCTACCAGATAAGATACAATTTTTGGTCTATCATTCATGTTCAAATGCATAAGATTTCATTCTGCCCTTCTGACTTTGCCAACTGGCATCCCTTGTTGAAACATTTGATGCTCATGGGAAAGAATGTTAAACAATGACAGGAGGAGAACAAACAAAACTAAATGGTAAATTTTAATTTGTTATCTACCAATTTTTAAATTTTAATATTCCATTTATGTAATTTGGTGAGGGAGCATATAAAACCCATATTTCAGTCTTCTCTTGGAAATAGAAGTCTTTGTTGGCAGTAATTGTTGGAGTATGGTTGCTGCTATCTCTTTAAGAATAGAGAGGGAAGCTGGCCATGGTGGCACAAGCCTGTGATCCAAGCACTCTGGAAGCTGAGCCAGGAAGATCATGAGTTCTAGTCTATCCTGGGCTATATAGTGAGACCCTATCTCAAAAAGAAAATCAGAAAGGACAGTTTTCCATATAAACTATGTCAATCATCTTCTCTAATTGCCTGGCCAAGCAAACCCCTATAAGAACTTGAGTTCATAAATCCTGCTCTGTACAACTATTTACACTTCGTGAAGGTACTTTGAATTCCTTGAAACCATATTCTGTGGTTTCTGTGAGGCGCATAGATTAAGCATCATCTCAAGCAGGATTCTTGGGACTTAGCAAACTTTCTGGCTCCTGGGCACACCACAGGCCTTCTCATCCCACTCCTGGATAGGGCCTGGGAGCTTGCATTTTCAATGGATACCTGATGACCTCATTATGGTCAGTTGTTGATAAGCCCTGTATTTTCCTCAAGTCCATCTGTTTATTCTCACTGTTCCTTCAGTCCTCCTTCATAAGACAGCTCACAAGCCACCTCCTGCTTGAAGAATGATCACTTCCAGTCTGCATTTACCACTTTCTACATAAAGCATTCCTAGCACACACATGCTGTGCTTTCTATCACCAACCAATTCCTTCTGATTTCCTCTGGGCCCTCGGAAAGGGTGTTGCTTTAAAGAGAAGACAAAACTATACTTGAAATGTCCTGTTACCCTGCTCTGTAGAGAGGTGGCCAACAGGTTGGCAATCAGAGTTGAAGGATTCCCTGTGCACATGTATGAAATGAGTCGCTCTTCAGATCTCCCTCCTTCCCCACCTCCCTGTCACTCCCACACTGAATACCTGGATGCTGAGGCCTGGCCTCTAGTGCAGGCCAGCAGGTCATGAGTGGGCACTGTCACTGTGAGGGAACTTGCCGTATCACACCATGAAGCAGTAGTCGTGGAAGGGCAAACAGGAAAGGACTTCAGAGCATTTCCTCTCTGCATGACAGTTAACTCACTTCACGAGTCTCCCATCATTGAAGGACCTAATGGTAATTGTTACAGAGCAAAAAAAAAAAAGTTTTGATGCTGGGACTCAAACCCAGAGTGCTTATACACTAAGCACATGCACATCCCATTTGTCTCTTTCTAAAACCCTATGAAAACCCAGTGACGTGTGAGACATTCAACCCATGAAATTTTTTTTTGAAGACTGGGCAGCACATTGAAAAGGAAAGAAATAAGGTCTGTAAGCTCTGAAGCCAGAAGTCACAGCTTTCCCCAGATGATAGCTTGGCCAGTAGAGCAAGAGCCAAACCTCTGACAGATGAGAACAGGAACCTCTGTCCAGAGCCCTCACAATCTCAAGTGCCTGCCTGCTGAGGAACAGGCATGGGGTCAGAGTAAGTGAATCCTCACCCCCCTCCATGCACAGCAGCTTTCCTGTTCATTAAGGTCCGTGGAAGTGACAAAGAGTTTAGAGAGAATATTAAGTGATAAAAGGACACTGATGGCTGTTGAAGTGGCTTGCCTTTCTTTAGTCAAGACCTTCAAGAGCCCTGAAGAAATGGAAATGATGACCTGAGTGAATGGTAGGGTAAGGAAGCGTGTGGGCAAAGAGACCACCAACTGTCTGGGGAGGATGGGAAGGAAGAGTTAGTAGTATTTGGTAATGAGATTAGCAAAAGCAAGCAGGAGCTATTAGTAAAATAGAGAATCCATAAAGTGAACATGGAAAAATTGTTAGAAGCTAAAAATAATAACTTTATAAGGAACCCCAGCAAAGGGATAAAAGTTTCAGAAAAACGTCGGAGGAGCAGGAATAGACCTTCTGGAAGGTAAGGCAGCAATGCCCCTCGTTGTCTAAAAAGGGGGCCTTCAAAAGTCTCCAGAGGAAAATTCAGCAAACCACAGAGGAGATTTACTGTAAAAAGTCAGGTTGAGGAAGACTGATTTATAGCCTACACCCTGGAGCCAAATATTAAAAAACTGTAGGTACAAAATTTTATTGGCAAAGCCATATAAAAGATCATAAAGCAAAGAACAATGGGATAAAATAATTTATGGGAGCTGGTCATGGTCAGATAGGCAGGGCCTCCAAAGGAGCTGGTTTGGTGGTGCCCAAATGACAATTCAATGGTTGAGGTCATTGCCCACTGCTACAGTCTTACCATTGCAAATATCCATAGGCAATGAAAATAGTCTCAGAGTGTATGCCAAATAGGTTCAGCCATGCCTGGGGAAAGAAGTATCCATCATTTGCTGACTGAGTGAAGGGAACTGCTCCAACCTAACTGGGGAGTCAAGTCCCAGCTAGGACTTCACAACTTTTTGTTAATTACCCTTTTAGAGCAGTGCTCTCTGGACCCTTGACCCATACAAAATTCCTACCAGCTCTGTCCTGAAACTTGAGATGAAGACAAGTGAGGAAACCAGAAGGGAATCCAATGGAAACTAGATGTAATTTAGGGCAGGGAAGGGAGATGAAGTTTATTGGATGTGTCTCTATTTTCTGGGAACAAATTTCCTTTCCTTTTAACTTCTTCATTACCTGGTTTATGTTATAGCAGGATGAGTTTTTGAAGATCAAGCTGGTTGGTCTGTGGACACAGAGGCAGACAAAGTAGTTTATAAGCCTGAAGGCAGTTTTCTGCTTGTCAAACACAGCATGAAGGAGTCAATTCAGGAGATAAGAGGTGGTCTTTCACTGGGTGGTCATTGTAGTGTTAAATTTAACTAGTCATTGTGACAACTCTAGCAGGTTGATGTACTTAGAGCAATCTAGAGAGAATGAAACTGGAAAGGAGTAACTGTTACCCTCCACTTCTGCCTTCTCACTGACCACTCCCTCAGAGTTGTACAATGTCTACAGGAATTCATAGGAAATCCTACATTGGGGGAGGCCCCTTGTGCTGATGAACAGGAAGATGGTGAATAGAACACAGTTCTGGAATCCTTGTCCTAGAAACCTAACTGGGAGTGATGGGAGATCAAGAAAGGACAAAAAACAGAAGACAAACATGCAGAAAGCTGGGGTCAGATGGGCTGGGTGCTCGGATGGAGACACACAACAGCCTCGTCCACCTCCAGTAAGGTTATTATATACAGTGGCAAAGAAGGAGTTAGAGCAACAGTCCTGGGGAGAGGGAGTATGACATTGTAGTTTTCAGGAACAGGAGGAAATTGTGATCACTACTCTCTGAATGTAGGAATAGCAGCTCTGCTGCGTTTTGCCCTCACCCCCTTCTGTGGCTGGGGCTGTGCCAACTCAGCCTGCAGATTATTTGACATAGCTGTGCTTATGTCAAGTTCTCATTAGCTTCTCATACTCTTCTCTCCACACTGGAATCTCTGCTGAGCGACCTCCTGAAGCCACAGGCAAAGGTAGCTGAAAAGAAGAGAATGGTTGATAAAACAGAGAAGTTCACTGCAACACAGGCTGACCCACAAGGAACATTTCACCTGAAGCTGAGGAAGCTGGGTGGTACTGGGTCTAATTCCTAAAACATGGGGTTGTGGAAAATGAATCAGCCTTGCAAATTGTTTGACCTGTTGCTTACTACAGGTGTGAGAACATAACTAAATTTGAAACCATGATTATGTCAAAGTCCTTATAAACTGTGAAGCAAGTGAGAGTGTCTTATGCCACAGGTGGGCCTGAAATCACCCTGCTGAAGATTTTGTCACAGAGGCACTCTGGATCAGGCACAGTCTTGATTCAGTTGTTGGGTTCACAAGGTGAAGTCACTAAGCATCCTCCAGCATAGGCAGCAGTCCCAGGCAGCCACTCCCAGTCCTAAACCACATTTTTGGGCAGGAACCCACCCAAGCCCACCTCATACCACCTGTCACACCTTCCCAAGTATAAATGTTCAGACTTCAGGAATGAGAGTACCCAGTGGTTTCCTGAGCCTGATCCTACTTAGGCTCCAGGCTGGGCTTCTAAGCCACGTCCTACCTCATCCAAGGGCCCTCTAACTTCTTCCTCTTGTTACGTGCCAGTGACGAAGTGTTGCAGGTCGGGGTCAAGGGTCCTTGCCTTCACAGGCCAGAGAACTGGCTAGTGTAGCAGCTGAATGATGAGCCAAAGCCAGTATACAAAGTAAGATTTATTAGAGAGAAAGAAAAGGCTACAGCTAAGGTACTGCAGCGGAGCCCAGAAGCCAGTAACTCCCTGCTCAGGTAAAGGCTGGGGTATTTATGGATGTTTTAACTCTGTTGGAGGGTTTTCTCATTGGCCTTGCATTTCAAGGGCTTTCTTAAGTGAACTGGTTTGGTTAGCACATTTATTGGGGAAAGGAAACAATCTTGAGAGCATTTTGCCCACCAGCCTTGTGGCAGATCTATATCTCTGTATCTCTTCTTTAGGATGCAGGAATGCAGGCCTTCATTTCCTCAGATGCAGGAATGCTATTGCTCTCTGGGGAAGGAATGGGATACTCACTCATCTGCCTTAGGTATTCAGACCCAACATTTTGACTACAAGTTGTGTTACAAATACCATAAATATGCAGTAGATGTATGATAATTATTAATATGCTAGCATTCATATATTAATCAGTGTAAGTTTTAATGCATATTAGTACAAACACCATTTCTCTGTGTCTGTATTAGGTATGTGTCAATTTTAAAAACTAATTATTAGAAAAAAGTGATATATTTTAGTTATAAAACTCTCATTTTCTAAAGAAAAGTGAAGGGTTTCCTATCTGTCTTGATCATCTTCCAATTTTGTTACCTTTCTGTGCCTTTTGACTTTCTCATTCAAACAACATACACATATGCTTTTAAAAACTGGGACTATTTTCTCTATCCCATGGCTTATCAATATTATGTAGTTACATTAGTATACATGCATTCCTCTTCATTGTGTTCGATATCTCAGTATCTATTTTTGTGTGCATGTTTGAGATTTATAGCACGATGTTATAGGACACATGGAGAGCATAAAATGGTTATACTACAGTGAAGCAGATTCCACAGCTGTCATCCCACGCAGTTACTTTTTGTGTGACAGGAGCAGCTAAAATCCACTTTTTAAAACAAAAATCCCTAGTGCAATACAATCTTCTTGACTTTAGTTTTGATTTGAACTTTAGCTATTGCTCCCCTTACATGTCTGCTATTTTGCATCTTTTGACCTACTTTCCCAAGTCCTCCCCTCCCCCACCACTGCTTATTCCTCTGTCTCTGTGTATTTGTCACTGTATGGCTAGACCCGGGCACCTAATGCTAGTTGAAGCAATCTGTGTCTTTTTTCTGCACTTGTTTTGCTCTGTTTACTGTTAAGCAATGCCCCAATAAACATCCTTTCATATATATCTTTGTGTGCTATTTTTATTTCTCTAAGATGCATTATTCAAGGTGGCAGAAGGTGTGTTCCTTCTGACTTTTAATACATTTTAACAAAGTCTGTCATATTGCTTCTTGGAAGCATGTGACAAATTACAGCCCTACCCAGTGGAAGTAGAGCCTCCATCTCCTTGTAGCCTCCCTAAATCTAGACAGTGTTTTCTAAACTACAGTTTATTCCCAATTTTTAATGTCCAAATTCTGCATACTCTCCCTCAGGAGACCTAAAAAAATTTAGAAACTCAGACCATACCTCAAATCAATTAAATTCTAGTCATTGGGGATTAATATTTATTTGAAATTACTTTCTTATTTTCCAAAAAAATAGACAACTGTCCCCAAGCCAATCAGAAATAACACATGAATGATTCCTTTTATTCTTTTGTGTTTTTTTTTTCTTTAGAAAATTACATGTCCATCAGCAGAGGGCTTTTTCAGCATATTTAGCGTTTCCTCTGCCAACATTTTTTAAATGAGATTAATCTATATGTATTGTTTAAGGAGACACCTAGCATACATTCTTACACTTAAAAATACAAGATACAGAATAATTTGTATATGATCCCACTTTTGTAAAAAGGATGCCCATGTGTATATATTAATTTTTTAAGGCAAGGAAGATGTTTGAAGAGACATGGACGGAATACAAAGCTTGACCTTGTGACTGGTGCCATACAGGGAGAAATTATTTTACACACTGCTATTATTTGAATTTGACAGGGAGTATGGTTTTCTTATTCTAAGTTGCTATAAGTATAATGATAATTTTAAAAGACAAAGTAAAAGGTTCTTGTATTTTAGAAGACATTTGATTTTCTTTTTAATTAAGAAAAATTTGATATGCCCCAAATAAGTGACAGAATCCCAACGGGTGACTTGACTATTGGTGCCCTTCCCAGGTGTGCTGCATGCCTGACAAAGATCTGATGCCTGACAAAGATCTGAAGCTACAGAACCAGAACCCATGCCTAGACTTACAGACCTTTGAGCTAAGAATGGGCTTTGTATTTTCAAAGGGTTGAAAAACAGAGGCAAAAAAAGTGCCTTTTACTGGAAAAGTAAAGTTCACTGGCCCATGAGAGTTCCCTGAGACAGCACCATTAGTGGCAGGGGTATATTTACCCACATGGAGTGGAGGGCTTTCCTTCTCAGTTTGTTGAGACAGACCCTCACAGGGACACCCAGATGTGCTTCACAGATTTCTGATTCATCTCTCAATCCAACCAAGTTGTTTTTTTTTTTAATAAATAGCAAATAGATAAATAAATTTTTTCAAATAAAAAAGTGCACATGTAGTTTTCCGGAGCTCCATGGGAATGGGAAGCATGTGACTAGGATCATGACCAAGTTTGTCAGGTGATAGATCTTGTTGGCAATAATAACGCCAATGGGTTTCAGTTCTTACTGCACCCTTAAGCTTCTGTTTTCCAGAGTCACGGTCCTGCCTCAAGTCTAGCTTGAATTCTCCTTCTGCCCCAACCTCCAATCAGCATGAACCATAAGATCTTAACCAATCAGATCATGCTGAGTCTCACTGAGGGTATTTAAGCCCCTGTCCTTCTCTCCCCCTCTCTCTTGGCTCTCTCTCCCTCTCCCACCCGGCAATAAAGAATCTCTTGGCCAGATCACTCCTCTCTGCATGGTCACTTTGGGGCCTACATTTGGTGCCATGATTTGGATGGGGTCTCCCCACTAATCCTGGTGGGACCCCGATTCCAACTCACCCCACGACCACCCTGAGGACGTGACTGGCCAGGACTCATCCTCCCGATCGCCCTCGCTCGCATCCAACACCGGACATTCTTTGGTGAGTCCACATACCCTTCTTGGGCTCCCTTTGCGGTCTCTCCCTTCGGTGTCTCTGGGATTTAGAGCATTTCCCCTGTTTGGCTATCTCTGGGGCTCAGATGATAGGGGGGTTCCCTTCCCTCTCATCCGGCTTGGGTCTATTTTGTCATGGGTCTCAGAGACCCCTCATCAAAAAGCCTGGTGCCAGGTGACCCATAGCCCCAGGCCCTTTGGCCTTGCATGCCACTACAACTCAGTGATGACTGATTCTCACACGCCTTGTGCTGTTCTCAGGTATTTGAGTCACGCAGGGATGCCCCACAATTCATAATATCCTCCCATTATAGCCCTCCGGGGCTGGGTCCCACAATGGGGGCCACTACGTTCTCTTTGCCATCTGACTCCCCACTGAGATGCCTCCTCAATAATTTGGACACCTTGGGTTTGACCCCAGATATAAAACCAAAAAATCTGATCTGCTTTTGCACTCAAATGTGGCCCACTTATCCTTTTGACAACCAAAGTCACTGGCCCCTTTTTGGGTCTTTAGATCCCAACCTTTTACGGGACATATAACTACTGTGAGCAATCTGGATGATGGGGAGAGATTCCACATGCCCAAACTTTTCACACCTCTGTCTAAATCCAGCTCTCTGCACCACTTGCAAACCTAAACATGTATTTGTTGCCCTCAAACTCTCCCTCTGTACTTTCTGTTCCCCTGTGCAGATTCTATCAGCCTGTAAACCAGTTTCTAAATCAGCCAATTCCTCTCCAAAACCTCCTCCTTCCCTATGTAAACAGACTTCTTGCACTGCTTACCATACCTATCTCCTCCTATCTTCCTGAAAAACTTTCCCCATCATGGAGTTAAGCAAGCCACTCCTTGCCAATTCTGGCCTCAAGGCAGTTCCAGCTCTGGGAGAGCTCAGAGCTCATGCTCCCTTCCTGTGGGCTGAGACCAAGCCCCGGATTTATTTGGGTACACCTCATGCTACATTGGTGGAGTCCTGTTTGATTATGGCATCTGACGACTGCTTCTCTTCCCCCTCACCCCATCTAATGTCCCTTTTTCCTGAGACAGCGACCAGAGAGTGGAGGTTTCATTTTGCTGAAAGTGTGCCAGTACCAATCAATGGGAGCAACCTAGAGACACAGGTGATGGCTAATCCCATAAGCGTGTGTCATGCCTCCAGGCTCTGCCTTCCCCTCCCTTACCTAAGATGTCAACACACCTTTTCTGCCTCCTCCATGGTCTCACCATGTGTCCTTTGTCTCTGTCTGCCTTCTCCTCCCTGGGCTTACTGGGACCCTGCCTCCCATGAAAACTTGTGGCCTGGTACCTTATGACTTAAGTTATTCCAACTAGTTTACCAGACCTCTCAGTCTAAAGTAACTTTAATTCAGCTGCTTTACAAAAAGTGCTTACAAAAAACTGCATCTGCCACACTCACGCTGTAACTCCACCCCGACAAGGGGAGGAGGGAAAGCAAACAGGCACAGCTGTACACAGAATGCCGGCTTCTGGACACAGCAAAAATGCCTGCCATAGCTAAGAAAATCCATAGAGAGGACCCAGTAAATCCTGGGCTGCCAGCCACACATGGCAATGGCTGCAGCCCGCCGCCAATTCCCCTAGATTAAACACACACAGAGTACACAGGAAGGGGGGAGGGGCGACAGGCCGCAGGATCAGGCTCAGGCAGTCAGGGTCACTTGTCCCAGGTGTGCGTGGAGGGAGTGGCGCCTTGCACAAGTCCTGCTCCTAGCCCCATCTCACACCTCAGGGCATCAGACCCTTGTAAGCCAATTGTTAGCTCAAGGTTATAGTTCCAGAAATAACAAAATAGACATTACTGTGGTCTCTAAACTTCTCACTTAGAATTTTCTATACCTTTGGCCTCAACATAAATTTTTCCCTCCAAATATTAACACCAGTTGTCCCGTATGGCACTGTTATAGGCCTGAAATGACCTCTGAATGCCCTTCTCTAACTTTACAAATGATTTCTTTGTTAAGAAGGTAGCCTTTATTAAAGAGGCTGCCTGCTGTTAGCTAAAAGACAGGATCCTAACGTTTTGTTCTTTCTAGATGGGACCTGCATCTTCCAGTCTTCTGGCTGGTAGATGTTGGAAGCTTTGTACTGAGGTCAGCCTCAGTATGCCTTGGGTGACCAAGAGAAGTGGCCGTCACAGGGTTCCTTAAATTACAATACCATACTCCAATTGGACCTTTTCTATAAAAGTAAAAAAGTAAACTGAGGTCCCCTATAAAAATTTCTACCTTCTAAGCCACTCCAACACTCAGAACCTCTTAATGAGTGCTTCCCTCTTCAACAGGCAATGGTGGGAAGAGGGCAAGTCTTATGTCCCCTTCCAGTTATCAGATCTAAGGGAAATTTAAAAACATCTAAACAGCTGTACTGACGCCCAGACAAATGCATTCAAGCCTTTATCTCTGTGATCCAAACCTTTCAACTGACATGAATGGATATTACGCTTCTAGACCAGACTCTTATCTCATTAGAAAAGCAGTAGGTTCTGGCCCAGGCCACTCAGCCCAGAAATGATTATATGGCTCAAGCAGTAGAGTGCAGCTTTACAAGCATAAAGTCCTGAGTTCAAGCCTAGTACAGCCAAAGTAAAAAATAATAATAATAATAATAATAAAATTTGGGACTGAGGAAGTAGCTCAATGGGAGAATGTCTGCCCAGCATGTGCAAAGCCCTGGGTCCAGTTCCCCAGCATTACTAAATCAAAAAATGCTATCAGAAAGCGTACTACGGTGGACTACAGTCACAGGTGAGAGAGGTTCTCCTCAAAGATAAATTTCTAACAGTCAGTCCCAGATATTCGTAAAAAACTCAGAGTGTGGCTGAAGGGAAAAGCCATTGGACCAAGTGACACAGCTAGCCATGTCTGTATTTATGGCTATGTCTGTATGTCCGGGACCTTACTAACAGGAGAGAAAAGATAAGAGACACCATGGCCTCATTGCTGCTCTCAGAGAGAGCCCCACCCGAGTGGGGCCTGTATCCTGAACTTGCTACTGTGGTGGACAGGAGGGGCACTTCTGCAGAGAATGCTTAAGGGGGGACAGCCTGGGAGACAGCCCCGCCCCCAACCGGGACCCTGCCCTCTGCAAGGGTAACCACTGGAGGTCTAAGTGCCCCAGTCACCAGATGGAAGGTGAGGTGCCACCTCACCTATGGTGATTGATGGGTGATGGGTCCCAGCCTCCTGTCCATACTCCACTTCTTGGCATCAATATTGAGGAGCCATAATGGCAGAAAAGCAAAAGGTCATTTTCCTCCTAGACAGTGGAGCCCGTTTCTCTGTTTTACCTTTTTCTCCTGGTCCCCGGTCCAATGACAAAAGTTATCGTTCAGGGCAAATCTGGCCAGCCCCTAGAGCGCTAGTTTACCTGGCCTCTGGCCTGCTCTTGGGGAGACCTCCTTTTCTGTCAGTCTTTCCTCATAGTACCTGAAACTCCAGTGTCCCTGGTGGGACGGGATTTACTATCTCAATTAAAAGCTCAAATTCTCCTCCCCCAGGCAGCTATCTCTGCTGCCTCCTCCTTCAGGAACAAATAGATTCGTGTGGACTGATGAGATGAGTGTAGGGTGAGCTAGGATGGCCCTTCCTATTCAAATAAAACTAAAAAATCCCTCACAGTTTCCACACCTAAAACAATATCCCCTCAAGCCTGAGGGATGATGAGGCTTTATGCCTATTCCTAAAAACAATTAGGGCTACTAATTAGTTGCTCCATCCCCTGTAATAAATTTAAAATTCTTATAAACGTTAATTTTAAAATATAAGTTACAAAGTAAACAACTGGAAAAGATATAGATAGGTAATAAATGTATTTTTTGAGAAGTTAAAGGAAAAAGGAATGGTTTTTTGGATGAGAAGGGATTTTGGAAAGAAGGGTTTGTCCTAAAGATTGTTTCAAATAAGAAGGATAAGGACAAACCATCAAAGGGTTTAGTATGTTGTATGAAGGTCTGAGTAAGTTTGAAAAGTGTATAATAAAAGCTTTGGTGTGTGATAAAGTTAAAGTTGCATATAATCTAAGAGTTGCCTAAAAGATTTTTAGGGTCATGTCAAACTAAAATCAAATCCTCTATGTCTATGAAATAACAAGGTTATCTTAATATTGTTCTGCTCTGAGTAACATCTACAAAAAACCATTCCAGAGAAAGATTTTATCAAAGAAATTATTTGTGTTTTCTGCTGATCTTGTCAAGCTTTAAGTACTACTAAATCAGAGTTCATTTACATATTTGCTTATGTGTCTTAAATGACTACCTTGTAACAGTGTTATGTTATACTTTATCTAAATATGGAACAAACATTTAAAAAGTTAAAAGTGTCAATTTATATAAAATAATGAGCTAAAGCTCTCTTTTATCCAAGAGTGTTACATTTAAATCCTGACAGCCCCTGCCTACCACAGGTCATCTACCTAGATGTGGCCTTTAAGGGACAGACTCACTCCCTGAGTCATAAATGCATCAACCCAATCTTCCATTTCCCAACCCCCATACCATAAGACAGCTTACAGCTTTCCTGGCAGTTATAGGATTTTGCAGAATTTAGATCCCTAGATATGCAGTCCCTAAGCAGACACCTTTTTATGCTCCTCCTAATATTCCTATTTGGGTCTTAGATAATGTATGGTCACCCATTTCTCTTAGAAAACTTGCCTCCAACAGACTCTGCTCCTCTGGCTGACTACCTGCCTTCTCAGGGAACTTCTCAGAGAGCATGCAAACCAGATCCTGCCCCACCCTATAACAATTTCTGTTAAACCAGAGCATCTTGTTCTCCAAAAAGGATCTTCTACCCTCTCCATTGGGACTTCGATGGACCAGCCCTCAGCTGGTCATTCTCATGACATCCACTGCTGTCAAGCTCAATGGGTTCCCCCAATGGCGGCACCTCTCAAGAAACAATTAAAAAATGGAGATGGGAATTGGAGGACTCTTGAAATTGTCTAGGGAACAACATTTCACAGTGGTTCTCCTGGCCAATGCCCATCCTAATGCCTGTGTTCTTGCTCTCCTACTCTTAAGCTTCCTCCCTTGTATCATACTGCATGTCTGCTTTTGCTAATCAAAAATTTAACCAGTTGTACCTCCAGGGATATCAACCTCTCCAAAACTGTCCAGAGGACTGCTATGAGGGCCCCCACCAGGTTATAAACATCAAGACCCCCTTACAGGACGCCTGCTACAATTCCTCAACTCCCTACACGAGGACAGTTGGCTGATACCCACTGTGCAGAGGTTGGAGGATTGGCTCAAGACTCTTTACGACCTATGGCTACAAGGGACCTTCATCAACTTCAGGGAAGAGGAAATTTTCATTTTCGGAGCCTGGGTGTATGCCATCATGAGACTCACCACCCCAACGCTGTTTGCCAACTGACCCTCCTTTCCCCTATGCTGCCCCTTGCCAGCTTGAAGAAGCCAGAGTGAACACAATGCCCCCCTTCCTTAACAAACAAAAAAGGGAGGAATGTTGGCAATAATGGCGCTGATAGGGTTTGGTTCTTACTGCACCCTTAAGCTTCTGTTTCCCAGGGTCACGGTCCTGCCTCAAGTCTAGCTTGAATCCTCCTTCTGCCCCAACCTCCAATCAGCATGAACCATAAGATCCTAACCAATCAGATCATGCCAAGTCTCACTGAGGGGTATTTAAGCCTCTGCCCCTCTCTCTCGCTCTCTTGGTTCTCTCCCTCTCCCACCCAGCAATAAAGAATCTCTTGGCCAGATCACTTCTCTCTGCATGGTCACTTTGGGGCCTACAGGTCTGGTTTGTTCAGCATTTGGGATCCTCTTGATTGGCTTAATGATGTCCTAACTCTGTCTTCCTGGGGACATCACCAACCACTTTCTTCTCTCAGGAGCCTTATAGTCCTCTAGAGACCCAAACAGTCCTGACAGCTGCTGGATCTTGAGTCTCCAATGTCAGAAGGGAGTTGGGGGTGGGGAATAAAAGGAATTCACCATCTAGGATACTTCAGCAGAAATGGGATGTGGGAAATCTGAAGGAGAATCTATTTTATCTTTCTGCCTCAATGTAATCACAGAAAGTAGATGAAACACTCCTCCATGCTGCCTTAAGCTCTCTAGTATAACCATCCCATTGTTTTTAAACCTAGGTCAAAGTTTAGCATCTATTTCCATAGGAAGATACCTGGAGACACCTTGGTTTCTGCTTTTTCTGGTTTCAGATGGTTCTCCTGCCTGGACCCAGGTTTTTGTGATATTGGGCTCAAGCCAGTTGCCAAGAAATTAAAATATGCTTCTCTATCCATCTTTCCATATAAACCCACTTAATACTTTTTCTCACTCAGCTGGAGCATCCCTAATCTGAAGAACTGAAATCTGAAATGCTTTGAAATTCAAAACTTTCAGAGTACAAAAAAGTTTGTGCGAATATTCAAATTACAATAACTAATAATAGTAGTAATAATAATAATTTCCCAAATCTGATACATTTCTGGTCCCAAGCATTGCAGATAAGAGACATAATAATTTCCCAAATCTGATACATTTCTGGTCCCAAGCATTGCAGATAAGAGACAATGTATTCATTTCTTTAGCATTTAGTAATGCATTGGATTACAAGTATTATTGAGTGTAATTTGAAATACTAACAAATTAAGAAGTCATTTATTCTAATTTGTAATCCATTCTACTTCATGAAGCACCTACAGGCTTGATTTTGGTACCTTTAGTCCCTCCCTTCATTTAAAAGAAATGCTTCCTGGGCTGTCGTTGAACTTCAGAAACTAGCTTATACCAGGTATCCCACTGGAAAGGGAGTGACACTCCCACACAGCTCCCAGAGGAAGTGCCATGGACTCTGATGCTAGCTGCATGCCCCTCCCGCTCCCTCCTCCCCTGAAGCCTGTGGTTTGGGGCCCTAAGTATTAAAACATGTTCTTTCTGGTTGTAAAAGGGGAAACACTCAGGAATCTTTACAGCTTAAACTCTGTTGCTTCTGGGTTGAACTTGAGAACTGAATCTGCCCATAAAAGTGTTTACCAGTTCACAAACCTTTCACTGGCCTTTCCCACAATCACTGAGTTCTCAATGAAAACACAGCTGATGACAGGTTGCAGCACTGAAGAGAGGCTTAGCAGCACACAGTGTGTACATAGCCCCCGAGGCCGCTGTCCATCAGGCAGCACTCTGGGGACTGGCTCTTGGCAAAGGATCCAGAGGTTAGCCACTTTGGGCGTACTTTCCCTGCTCCCAACCTGGCTTAGCCACTGAGGTCCTCCACCCACTTCACAATCCCTTTTTCAAATGTTTGCCCAAATGTTTCTTTGCTCCTCTTTTTTTTTTTTTTCACTCTCATCTATTGAGGATGAATGAGATTGTTTTGTCAGTGCTATACAGATGCTCAGTGCCTTAACTGTGGTTGTCGTTGCATTCCTGGCCAAGAAATAGGAGATGGTCTTATGAAAAAGGGACCACTGAGCCCGGTCCAGGCACTGTCAGACTCTGGTATGGCCACTATCTCAGACATCAAGGTGTCGGTCGTTGGCTAGAAATCAAGCTTGTTCTAGTGCGCCAGTCAGAGGAAAATCACTCTTTGGTCATCTGCCATTTCTGGCAGGAACCAGGGACAGGAAGATGAACTCAGAGAAATGGAGCACAGATATAATGCCAACGACAACAGTGGCAGAACCACTCCTCAAGTTCCTCCCCAAGGTCATCCATCAGGAGGAAAAGGGGTCACATTTCTCCAGAACTCAGGGCACAGCATTAAATATCCCACCCAAAGTGACACATTTCTTTTATATTTTACCTTAAAAGTTCATTGAATTATTCATTCTACTCACAAAATGTGAACTCTTGTCAAAATGTAAGTTTAGCCTTTTCTCTGGTTCTTGAGTATAATTTCATATTTATTCTGTGACTTCTTCCAGTAACCTTGAAGGAGCTTGAAATGGTACTTCTTACCACTCAGGTGTGAGGTCAAGAAGATTCATCCCGTCTCTGCTGCTCATTGGATTTCTGACATTGGCAGTTACATAATTGTGTTAAACTCAGTTTCCTCAGCTATAAAATAAGAACACCCACATTTTCACTATCACAGGAGAGCTGTAAATATTACCTGGAAATACAGAAAGAAGCTGGTCCCTGGCATAGCAAAGTCTCCTTCGTGGGTGTGTGTGGTTTTTCTCAGTGGAGAAAGGAAGTCACATGCTATTCCATCTGTAGAGACATGCTCGTCAACAGTGCTTTGGCTTAGCTCTGTCCAATCCATGCAAAAGTGCCTTGTAGCGCAGGGAATTCTCCCACTCATACCTTCAGCCAGGTGCCCCAGGCCACCTGCAGGCAGCTCCATTAAAATTTCTACCTCTATCTTGAAAGATCATCTCCCCTCTGCTCTTGGCTCTGCTCTTTTGTGGTATTTATGAACGTTGCAATTTTAAGCTACAATGGACATCAATGTAAAACTGGCTCCTTTTGATGAATATAGTCCAACTAGTGAAAATGATGAGCATTTTACCCTCCCCAAGGCATGGAAAAGCAAATCTGGACATGGTAATTCTGAATTTGATGTCTGAAGAATGTAGAACACTGGAGAATGTGATCCTGAGCCAGTGCGAGGGCTGAAGCAGCCCTCGGTGAGCATCCACACCTTGATGCCCTCCATTGGAAGGACTACACACTTGTGCAGATTGCTGAAGAGTCTCTCAAAAGCTTGTTGATCAGGGCAAGGGACAAATGACTCATAGAGACAACTCTGTCCTTGGTATTCTAACGGTAATGAGCGACAGACAAGGGTGTGTGGAGAAGTGAGACATCATCATCTGGCTATGGCTGAGTGACACTGGTACATTTTTTATCTTAAAAGCAATTACGAAGCTGAACAAAATGGAGAAAGCCAGCCATTTCAGCACTCTGAAAACTGACAAAAGGTATGTAACAATCTGAGAAATATCAATGCATGGAAAAATGCTGAACTTTGGATAAGTGCAGAGTGGGTCGGTGGTATGCTTGCCTGGGAGGCTTCATCCCTTACCATCCACAGTTAGGCACCAGAACAGGACAGCTCATAAGGACTGAGGGCTTTCCTGCTGGATTATTATAGAGAACATGACAAAGGATACAGATGAACAGATAGATGAAGAAATAGGTAGAGCAAGGTATGGGGGAAGGAACACAAAGCTTCCATGACCTCTCTGGGATGTCACCCTCTAAGCACCTCCACCTGTTCAGCTATTCAACAGTTCTCTGAACCCCATCCTCTTGGGCTTCTATGGTGACTTCCTTTAGGACACATGGTTGTTTTAATCTGCGACCATTGATGATCAATTTAACATTCAGTCTCTTCCCCCTTCACAGAGGCTGGTTCTTCTGGCAACCAGTCCCCACCTGAGACTAACCAGGAGCCCACCATGAGTCTCTTTGTGAGAATAAAAGATGTTCCTATGTCCTGGGAAATTCTAGGTTCTAAGATTCTAAGAGATTCCTGGTCCTCGGGAACCAGGATCGAAGACCATACATTAGGACAGAAGATTTTCCTAGCACCCTTGAAGACTTTTAGCGGCTCTGGGGCTGGGGACAGAGACCAAATATTTCTTAGCATCACAATCAAATAAGCAACATCAACAAAAGCAGTAAGGAAAAACAGAGAAAAAAAAAGACAGGAGACACATACAAAATGTTAGCAAAATGGTTAATATAAATCCAAGCCTATCAGTAATTCCATTATGTGTAACTGCAATAACCACAGCTAACAGGGATCAAGTCTTAGGATGAGCTGACGCTATTCTAAGCACTGCAGATGTAGGACTCTTAATATTCATAGGCATCCTATGGGGTAGATGCTGTTCTTATTTCTACTTTAGAAATGAGGAAATCAAGGAAAAGAGGGATCGAAGAACTTGCCCAGGGAATGATAGAATAAGAAAATGAAATCACTTCTTGGGTTCAAAAGGTTCAAACCCAGCCAATAAAGAAAAGAGGTCAGCTGAGCAATTACAGAAGACTCTGAAAAGGAATTGTGTCAACCACTGTCCTCAAATGCTCTCTGAATGATCACGTAGTCTTCACAACAAGCTGTCCAGGAGGGTGACACAATTATCTTATTTTATGCTATGGTTTGATATGGCTTGAATTTGTCTTCCAAGGGTTCCTGTGATGGAAATTTGGTCCTCAGCATGGTGATGTTGTGAGATGCTGAGAGGTGGCATTTAATACAATGTAATTAGGTCACTGAGGGTGCTGCCCTCCTCAGGCTCTCCTGGGATCCCAGTTAGTTCTTTAGAGAGAGGGATGGTTATAAAAGAGCAAGATTGCCCCCTCCCTGCTCTCTGGCTCCCTGACTAGGCATGTGATTCCTTCTACACTTGCTTTCACTGCAGTGGCATTTGCCATAAAGCTTTTGTCAGAGCTGTCACCGTGCTGTGTGGATTTATAGCCTCTAGAACTGTGAGCTAAATAAACCTAGCCTCAGGTATTCTGCTGTAGCCATGGAAAAATGAGATAGTACACTTCTACACTTTACAAGTGGGACTAAGGCACAGGAAAATTAACCTGCCCAAGGTCACACACTGAATGTTGAGTGACCTGGCTGCAGAGCCTTTCCCCTAATTCTTCAGTTAAATCCTAGGGAAAACAGGTAAAAAGGAGGACATTGGTAGCTTTGAGAAGGAAAAAGAATTCTACAATGGAAACCTAGGCAGACAGTGGACCAGTCATCCTGCTTTGCTTTCCTCATGGGACAGAGCTGTTTGAGCAAATTATATACAGCTCAGATCATTCGTTCATCCATTCACTCATTCATTCATACATAACTCCTTCTCCGGGAAGGAGTGGGCACTAGGCACAGAAAATGACTATTTTAACAGGCACCTCACTTGCTCCTCACAACCATAGTACAAATTAGGTGTTATCATCACCATTTTGTTGACAAGTTGAAGCTCTGAAAAATTAATTGGCAATGATCCTAAAACTGTATTTGAAGGAGCCAAGAATTGAGGCCAAATCTGCCCCCATAGCAGTGTCCATACACCTGAAGTTGGTGTTACATACCTGGGGGGGGGGGCAGGGGATGGGAGAGTTGGCCTGGCATTCAAGTTCACTGTGTTCCACTGTGAGCCTCAAATCACTTTCATGTGATCAATAGTGAGCCACTAGCAAGAAGTAGAGCATAACACAAATAAATGAAACTCCTTGTCTTTAGTTTAATTCTTTATTTGAACATCAAATAGGTTGAGAAAATGGTTTACAGGTGCTTAAGCATCCCGCTGGATTCTTCACTTTTTTCAAGGTGCAAAAGAGGTTTACAAGTGTGTCTCATTAAACAAAGCAAAGCTGCGACAAAACGGGCTCATGTCAGTAATAGTATGCATCAGCAGAAGGGTGTATTCATCCATCAAACACAATTGGGCATTTGAGCCTTTTCCCATAAAACAAGAGCTCTACACTGAAGAATATGTAGTATACAAAAAGCATCATTTATAAACTGTGAGAGAACATAAACTGGCATAATGTCACTTATTAATTCAAGTCTCTATGACCAATGACCTCTCTGTGAATGCAAAGGGGTCCGTGTCTTAGGCACCTGCTCATGGGACTATATGTTATTACCAGGGTGCACAGCTCTGTACACACACACTAAAGATGGGTTTGCAACATGGCAGCATTTACATATTTAAAAAGTTCAGGCACATTTGGATGCAAAAACAAAACAATAGAAAATTTTCTTGAGTCTCTGAAAGACAGTGCAAAATTGAAGTGCCACAATAGAGGCAGCAATTACTTAGAAAACAATTTTAAGTGACTTTAAAAGAGACCACGTTTTAATTTAAATGGAAAGGAAATGCAGCTAGAAACAGAGCAGAATCACGCTAATGAAAAGATGGATATTTGGGACCACAGTTAAGTTCATTTGCTCCAGTTGAAAGTGAGTAAATTTTCAGGGGGTTAATCTGGGAAGCATGCAATGCAATCTAGATCAACCTCCAAGACTTGCACCAAAGAAAATTATGGTTTCCTTATAAGCTACTGTAGGTATCTATTTGCCGTTCAAAGAACGTGTTTTCCCAAGCAGATCTGCCTGTAAATGTTAGACATTACTATGGTCCTCATGATCACTCCCAGTATCCAACTCAATCCCAGAGTTGGAAAATAAGAATAAGAAGGGATTTATAATTGGCTTCTTGTAAACCAACAGCCTAATTCAGTGGCCATTCAAGGTACAAGATTTCAAAGTGCGAACACCTTAATGTGATTGAAAGTAAATCATCAGTAAGTCATTTTTTTGTTCATGCCCCCAAAGGCATCAGGTATGGCACAGTTAAACACATTTGTAAGGGTACTAGGAAACTCTATCAAAGATTGCACTTCCTTAGGGACTGGATTTTGGCAACCTATATTGATAGGGTCTTCTCTTTGGATGACCTTGTCTCTTATAGCATTACTGAATCATTACAGCAAAGATAGGCAATGACTAAAAGAAACTTAGCCCCCTAGCTAGTCTTTGGACTTACTGCTGATGGCATTTCTCCCCACAAGAACCCAAGCTACCATTTTGGAAATGGCTGTCAATGGAGCTAGTTATTTTTAGATTACAGTGCAGAAGTGGAAACACAAACCTGGCACAAACTCCAGGTTCCACAATATTCAAAACTCTCATTTGCATTTTACCATTCTTCAAATTCCCAAACCCTCTTTCCCACCCTGTTCTCACCTTTCAGGTAGATCATGTCTTTCAGACTTTAAATTGTGTCAAAGTGGGGGGCAGGGAAATACAGGAACAATTCTCTAGCATGTCTCCTCTGCCCTCCGGCAACATCATTTCACAAATGTCAGCTGCTTATTATTGGCACTTCAAATCAGAATAAAAAGGAGATTTCCAAAATTGTTTGAAACTTGTGGGCTAACATTTCAACCATCTGATGTTCTCTGCCCATTTCAGGTGTAGTCATATCTTAACATGAATGCAAACACAGTAGATGAAGAATGTAAAAACCTCCACTGTATTATCGTTTGGATTTAGCTGGCATTACATCATCTATAGTCCTAGCATTTTTTTATTTTGTTTTTATTTTTTAAAAAGAAAATCTCAGTATAAACATTAAAAAGAACCCACTGACCCATTAGCTACTGTCCAAAAATACTACTACTGATATTTTGGTAAAAGCAAAATTAGCTGCCCTGAATAATTTTCCTTTTCAGGCATAATCTCTGCTACATAAGATTGTCTGTCATTCAATATCCAACAATAGGCATGTGGATTAGTGCTATTTTGTCTACTGTGGATACAAAAGTTAATATGAAATGTGATCTTCATTTAAATGAATAATCACCAGGCTTTAGGCATCAATGACTGCATACATGACAAGGTAGCTTGAAAAGTATACCAAAAAAAAAAAAAAAATCAACATTTTTCCTTGGTTTTCGCATGTTAACCCAGTCAAATTAAATCCAGAACAGAATTATTACATTCAATTGTCTGATAAACAAGCAATGCAATTTCAAAAAAAATATATATTATACTATATAAGGTGCTTCCTAAACAAACAACAAAAGAGTTATGTTCTTAAACATATTCTTAATGCAGATACACAAAATTGCCCCAAAATTTAGATGTGCATGCATGAAAAAAAACTTTCTTCTTTTTTTTGGCCCTCCCAGTTTCCCAGTTATTTGGCAGTCACTTAACTGGGCAACCAGAAATTAGTGGAGCTCACCTATGCAAACAGGTCATACCAAGAAGCCTAGCTGCTCACCTGGGTTAGTGGCTAACACATCACCTTTCAATAGAGTTCAAATTATAGACTATGAAGTCATGGAAGGAGACTTAATTTTCATTTGGATTAAGAAAAGGAAATAAGCCATACTGTACTAGGGAAGTAAAGGCCACAGGAAAGTGGCTCTGTGGCTCTTTTTGAGCCTGTTGGTACAAGGACTCTTTGTGGTACAGTTCTGGTCTCATTCTCTTGGTTTCTAAAGTTTAAATACATAAACTAAGGGAATAGGGGAAGGAAATTTTCCCAAGGCCAAAGCAGCTGATTTTTGGATGAGCTCTGAACAACCAAGGACTGTAGTTTGACCAGCCCCCAGCATCTGGGGCCAACTGTAGGAATGCAGCCATGTGCTGTGGTCCTGATCTTCCAATCAGGGCCATGCAGGAAATGAAAAAGAGGCAGACTACCCCGTGGATCCCAAGGCAGACCCACTGAGCAGTGCGGGGGAGGGGAGCCTGGGAGGTGTGCCCCTGGGAAGCAGCAGCCTGTGGCCAGGCCACCCTGACAGTCTCACCATTTTATCCAGTTACTCCCCTACTTCCCTTCTTGTTCTCTAGCAGCCACAATCATCATACACATTTACTATGTAGCCTCATGCCCCAGGACTAAAAAAACAAAAACAAAAAAAGTGTCACCACAGTGCCCGTTCATTTAAATTGCCCTGATCACTCTACATGGGAATAATGCATTGTGAAGTCACACAGAGATCCAAGTAGAGCACCCTCTACTGGTAATGCAAGAGCCGCCTCCCCCCAACGCATAGGTCCTCAAGCTGCTTTTACTGCAAGTCCTGGGAACAGAGGAGTTTTCTTTTCTAAAGCAAAAATAAAATAAAAAACTAGAATTTACCCCTCATGTGGGGGGACTGATATATGTGGGGGTGACAACTGAAATCAATTTGCTGTTTCCCACAGGTCTACAGGAAGCCAGAATTACTTGGAGCCTGTAATCTGTAAAGCCAGCAATACAGATTTCAGCCAGCCTGAAGGTACAGTATATTAAGGTGACATAGTTTTGACAATTAGGGGAATCTTCCTTCCCTGTGTGCATCTTGTATTCCTATAGCGTAAATGAACATACAATCACCAAATATTGTGTTATAGCCATGCAAAGGAGCAAACAAATCAAAGTGTCACTTTAATAAGGTGACATTTTTCCATAGGAATACAAAAGAATGCTATAAGGAACCCTTGAGCTAGCTTTCTCCGAGGTGTCCATAAAGGAACCACTTTAAATTCTTTCCTGAGGCTTATTAATGGAGCCATTACAAAGTGCTTATCAGAGGTGAAATATCTACTCTCCAGGCCTGGGTCTCAACAAGTAGCTTCAGTGCACAAACATCTCATAGACTAAGTTCAGTTGTGAAGCGCTATAGGAATCTTCATTCTTAGAAATGCAGTGAAAGGGGAAAGAGAGCTGTTACCAAGATTTAGCCCTGGAATCCCTTTGGCTGTTCCCAACAGAAGATGTGTCGATAAGAACCGAGCAAGCAAATGAATGGCCACTCATACAAGAAAGCCACTGGTGGCAGATACATGCCAGGGTGTATGCGAGAGACAGAATTCCGCAAAAGTGATGCATGACAGGGGTAAATGCAGCAGGGATTCTCGGAACCTTGGGGGAGCTCAGAGCTCTCAGATTGTGTTGGGGAAACTCTCTGCTTCCTGGGTGATGTAGTAGGTTTGCAAGGAATGTGCAGAAGAGGAGCTGCTGGTGGCTAGCTGGCTCTGGCTGGGCTCCTCTGGGGGCACTCCTGGGCGGTTGCCTGGGGCATGTAGGCGGTGGGCATCCAGCATCTCCAACAGCAGGTCATACAGGGGCACCACGTTTTTGCACTTCATGTTGTACAGATGCTCCATGCCTTTGTTACTGGGGAAGGAACAGAGAGGATCGTGTTTAGACCCCAGCTGAGTCCCAGGACTGCTGAAATGCCTAGAGAGGGGAAGTAAGAGAGGGCAGGCCCACCGTCATAAACCTTCTCCCTCCAGCCACTTCCAGCATATTTGGTATACAACTGCTCTCCTCCATGGCCCTATTCCCTAGATAACGATTACAGCTAAGTAGAGAACATGAGAAGATACACAATCAGCAGGGATGACCTTTTTAAATATGGAACCCAGTTTGAGAAACATGCTTGCTCAATCCTCTCAGTGGTTTCCCATCAAACTCAGAATATAATAAAAATTTCTGTGTACTCTCTCCCAGGTCCAATGACCTACCTCCATTTCCCTTCACAGAACTCATCCTGCTTTGTGCCCTGCACTCTCTCTCAGCCACACTGGGTTTCGCGTTCCCCTTTAAAGAAGCTAAGATTCTCCCAGACTTGGTGTGCCCACTTCCTGGATGCACTTCCTACAAGTCTTCAAATGCCAGCTCTTCTGAGTGGCTTCTGCTACCCTGTAGCAATGACCTCAGCCCTTGCAGCCTCAGCTGCTATTCTACATCATTGTGTTTTCCCCATCACACTCATTACAGCCTGAATAGGTGCATTTATTCTTCCCATCCCATCCTGAGTACACACATCCGATGTGTGCCATACACACATCGGCACACACAGGGCAAGTTCTAGGAGGGACAGGAATTTGCCTGTTCTGTACCCTACTGTAATCTAGAACAGCAAATTCTGCCAAAAATTTGGTAACTATTCTGTAAACAAGATGACCAAGAGGAGGGAAATGTAGGCCAAAGGCATTTCCCATTGTCCATGCACCATCTCTGCCTTCCTCTACCAGCCACCACCCATGGGCAAAGGGGGAGGGGATGACAACTATTATTTAGCTTGAAATTTCTTCTGAAAGAGATATGTATTGTGAGTAGCAGGATCAAGAGAATGTCCTAGAAAATATTTACATTGCCAGTGTGGGGAAAACCAGCCCAGGTTGGAGCCCTGCCATGAAAATTCAGCATCCGAGCCATTCAGGCCTGCAACCCAACCTAAATTATGTGCTTAAGTGTTATTTTGTTTTTGTTTTGCTTTTTGATTTAAAATGGTGATGAAGTTAAATGCCTCCTGGGTCTGCCACTGTCTTCCTCGTGCAACCTAACGACTCACACCCACAATCAGATGAAAAGTAGCGCTGAATTCTCTGAGCAGCAGCATGTGGCTGAGGCTAAACTTAACAATACAGAGGTCTGGCATTTAGACTGGTTGAAGTGAGGCACAAAATACTATATGTGTACATATATGAGTGGGGGTGGGAGTTGGGTGGGAGGGGGCCTCAAAGCTTTCAGTAGAACAGCAACGTCATTCATGGTTGTGCCCTCTGCCATATTGCCAGTAATATCAGCCAGGGCTGATATTTACTGCAAATAGACTTGGTGCTAGCTAATTAGGCCTGCTAAGCTGACAAGCAGTTAATAGATTTGAAAAGTCAGCAATTCCTATCAACAAATAAAAACATTCATAGGGGTTACATGGTTCCTACAACATCATTGAAATTCCTAACTCACAGTAAAAGCTGGTGTGTTTTCTTCAAGGGTAAGATTACTCTCTCAGCTGGGTGATTTGGCAGGGGTTATGTTATTCTAATTCACTCTCTGCTTCTCCCTCTCTAGCATACTCATCAGAAGAAAGACAGGAGGCCAGAAACAGTGGTACAGGCCTGTCATCCTGCTATGCAACAGGTGTAGGGGAGAGGATTTCGGTCCAAGGCAAAAACTCAAGAAACTTTCTGAAAAATAGGTAAAGCAAGAGAGGGGCTGGAGGTGTGGCTCAAGTGGTAGACTGCTGGCCTAGCAAGTCTGAGTTCAAACTGAATGCCACCGAAAAAAAAAGGATTTAGAATATTTTCTTTGAATGTGGTCACCTGCTGCACCTGGCAGAGTGAGCCCTGCATCTGTTACCTAGGGATTCTTGGGGAATCCTGAAGACCACGGCTGTAATCATCTTCTCCTTAATTTAGCCAAATAGAAGCTCCTACCCAGAAATATCAAATTCACAAGCAGAAGAAAACCTGCCATAAGTCATTTGTTTTCATCCATTCAGTAATACTCTTGTGAGCATGTTCTATAGTAGGCATATATATATATATATATATATATATATATATATATATATATGGCACTATGGAGGGCAGAAAGAAAAAAAGATCACTGTTTTCTCGATATTGCAAGACTATCTCCAGGAAGGGTGATGCCTGGGACATCAATGGAACAGACTTTTTTCCATTTGAATCACAGAGTTCAAGATTTGAAATGCTCTTAAAAAGTGTCTAATCCCACCCCCTTCAGAAATTCTGGTCCTTTCTCATAGCTACTAAAAACGAAATCTCTTTTCTTGGTTCCTAGGGTTTTGGTGTAAGCCCAAGGTCATGTAAACTTTATCACCCATGGGCACCTGTCTCTCTAGTGCCATAACTTCATGGCATGGCACTGCCATTATCATGGACTTTCTGGAGTCTACAGTGAAGAATCCATTCTTTCCTTCCTCTCCTCTCTACAGACTGAGTTCTGTTTATGAGAACGGTATACACTAAACCTTTGTCCAGCCGAGTTTCATGATTATTTAGAAATTCGGCCATGTTCACCTTTCGGCATAGAAACATCCTTCTTCCTCTGTTGATGACCTTCCTTGGCTCCTACAGAAGCCATTTATTGAATATTCATGATGAGCCTGGTACTGTTTTAATTGGTACACAAAGTAAGTAAGACAGATTGGCATGATGGCCCCATGGAGTTTATATTCTAATGGGGCAGAAAGGTAATGAAATAGACAACAAAAATAGTGAAGAAGAGGGTGTAAGTCCCAATAGTTCTTCATTGTCAGATGCTTCCTGCAAGGAATGATATGCAAGCAATGATAGGTTAGCTTGCTCACTTCCCCCTGCAGTGGATCCATTGTCCTTGACTTTGGGACTCACCACTTCACTTTGCTTAGCTAATGACACGTTAGTGGATATGATGAAAACAAAGCATGGGCTGGCTCTCTTATGCTTCTGTCATTGCTAGGGGAATACATCTCAGGTAACCTGTAGCTACAAGGAGGATGAGACAGGTAAACAGAGTCACCTGGCTTGAAGCAGAGTCTCCTAATTGTGCCTCATGGATGTGTGAGTGAGCCCAGCTAAGATCCACAGGGCTGTCCCACCAATCTGCAGCTGGAAGTGGAGCCACCCAGAAGACTGTGGAGCAGCTTACTATGGCAGAGCTCAGACAACAAGGAGGTCTCAATAAGCTAAGTAGGGGAGAATCACAAGGAGTATTCTAGACAATGTAAAGGGGTTTACGCTGTTATCTAAAAGCAATGGGAATCCTTGAATGATGTTGAGTGGACAGATGGTGTAGTCAGTTCTAGAATGATAGATGTGGATCCATTATGGAGAATGAATTGGAAAAGTTCAAGATTAAAGGTAGGCAGACATGTTGGGTGGAGTGGAAATCCAACAGAAGATGCTGGTGTTGTGGATGAGGGTAATGGCAAAGAAGTGACAGTATGGGGTTTGAAAAGTGTGGAGGGGTCAGCATTGACTCTCCAAGAGTCTCTCTTTTGGGGTTTCCTGGTGTAAGCAGGAGTGTGACACTGGAAAAGTCAGTGCATGAAGGCACATGCTCACAGACTTCCTCTCCTCACCCACAAGACCTTGACCTGCTTCAAACCCAGCATACATGCCACTTCCTTTAGACCTATTATCTGACACTCACCTATGCCCAAGAAAATTCAAGGCCCCACCCTTCTCTCCTTCACTAGCACTGCCACTTATCGTGTATTGGGAAAGATTCCAAGAGGTCTGTGCGTGCAGACAGTGGCCCTTCGTGGCCAGCTGTCATGAAGGTCTGGGAAAGAGAGCTTTCTTTAGTCTCTGCTGGGGCTCATGGCAGCCTCACCTCATGTGCCGGATGTGGGAGAGGATGAGGAGGAGCTGGGCTAGACGCCGGTGCTGCTGCTGTAGAGTCAGGCCTGCTTTAGCCATCAGGTGGATCAAGGTGTCTGTGATCTTGTCCAGGACCCGGTGTATATGGTCCTTCTCTTCCAGAGATTTCAAGGTGCTGGAAAGAAATGTGTACACTCCTGAAGGTGCAGAGAGAAAGAAAGAGATATTCAAAGTTAACAAGGCTGAGGACACTGGAAGTGTCCCTGGGACATACTGATAATCCAGGGTTCTTCCCCTGACAGGAGTATAGGAATGGGGACATTCTGGACCCATGTGAAACCAAGCAACTATGTCTGGAGACCCTAGGAAGCCAATATGGCCTCCTGTGTCTGAGCCAACATTCCCAGAAAGGGACCCTTAAGGTTCGGGCTATAATGGGAACTGATGGCCACTTCTAACTAATATAGTTGGACACCAACACAAACTGAGCATGTAATAGAGACCACAACCCCGGGGGGAGGAAGCCATTATTGTTGCTTTTCAGGACACAGAGATACATTAACCTGCTAAGGTAATTCAGACAGAACATAGCAAAGCTTAGACTGCTCCCTGTCTGCCAGCTGCACATCCAGTAGTAAGAAGTCAGACTTCCAAGGAGATGTGGAAGACCCCTGGTGTGAGCTTCAGAGAGTCATGGCTAGAAGGTGGTTTTTCCTGGTAGGATTTAGTTTGCTGCTATGTTTCCAGTGAGGTTTGTAGCCTAAGCACTTTTAAGCCTCAGCTGAAAAGCATATGTGATAAGGTGGGTCCAGAAGACCTCCGAAATAGCTAGCTGTTTCCCCTGCCAGGAGGGCTTCTCCTCTCTTGACTTTTTCCTACTCTTTGTGCAACAGGAAGCCTGAGGTACAGGCAAGAACTTCATGGTTCTATTCTTCTAGGCATGGCTAGTCCTGAGGTAGACAATCAGAGCCCTGTTCTGGATTGTATATGGAGGTTGTGAGCCAGAAATTCCTCCCTCTAGGGTTGCATGCCATACAGGGTTCTTAACAACCCCCTTCCAGACCATGGACCCTGTCTGCAGAAGGAGCTGAGCAGCCACAAGCAGAGGTAAGAGCTATAGGCATTGTCCGATGGAAGAGAAAGGGTGAGAGGGAGGTAAGGATGGGGGGCGGTGAGAAGAAAAGACAGAGAGAGATCCTAGTTCAAATCACAAGATCCTACTTCTTATACATTTTTCATTTGATTTTTTGAGCTTTCATATACCCTTTCTAACAGAGAATCAACAAGTCCCCTCTTTGCTTAAGATCGTGTGAGTAGGCTTCCTGTAACTTGCCACAGGAGAATTCTGACTATTGGTTTTAGCCATGAGCTCAGCCCCAGGTTGGTTGGCTGGTGAGAACTACAGAGAATGAAAGGAAGTCAAGGTGGAGCAAGCTTGTCTTAGGACCACACGGTATATATTTTTTTCTCAACTAAACGTTCCAGAAAAAAGTTCCTCCTGCCAATCACATAAACAGCAGGTGACAAATACATATGATCATCCAAAACTGAACCAAGAGGAAATTAATCACCTGAATAGACCTATAACACAAAATGAAATTGAAGCAGCAATCAAGAGTCTCCCCAAAAAGAAAAGTCCAGGACCTGATGGATTCTCTGCTGAATTCTATCAGACCTTTAAAGAAGAACTGATACCAACCCTCCTTAAACTGTTCCATGAAATAGAAAGGGAAGGAAAACTGCCAAACACATTTTATGAAGCCAGTATTACACTTATCCCAAAACCAGGCAAAGACACCTCCAAAAAGGAGAACTATAGGCCAATCTCCTTAATGAACATTGATGCAAAAATCCTCAACAAAATAATGGCAAACCGAATTCAGCAACACATCAAAAAGATTATTCACCACGACCAGGTAGGCTTCATCCCAGGGATGCAGGGGTGGTTCAACATATGAAAATCAATAAATGTAATAAACCACATTAACAGAAGCAAAGACAAAAACCACTTGATCATCGCAATAGATGCAGAAAAAGCCTTTGAAAAGATCCAACATCATTTCATGATAAAAGCTCTAAGAAAACTAGGAATACAAGGAAAGTTCCTCAACATTATAAAAGCTATATATGACAAACCTACAGCCAGCATTATACTTAACGGAGAAAAATTAAAACCATTCCCTCTAAAATCAGGAACCAGACAAGGATGCCCACTATCTCCACTCCTATTCAACATAGTACTGGAATTCCTAGCCAGAGCAATTAGGCAAGAAGAAGGAATAAAAGGAATACAAATAGGTAAAGAAACTGTCAAAATATCCCTATTTGCAGATGACATGATCCTATACCTTAAAGACCCAAAAAACTCTACTCAGAAGCTTCTAGACATCATCAATAGCTATAGCAAGGTAGCAGGATATAAAATCAACATAGAAAAATCATTAGCATTTCTATACACTAACAATGAGCAAACGGAAAAAGAATGTATGAAAACAATTCCATTTACAATAGCCTCAAACAAAATCAAATACCTAGGTGTAAACCTAACAAAAGATGTGAAAGACCTCTACAAGGAAAACTATACACTTCCGAAGAAAGAGATTGAGGAAGACTATAGAAAGTGGAGAGATCTCCCATGCTCATGGATTGGTAGAACAACATAGTAAAAATGTCGATACTCCCCAAAGTAATCTACATGTTTAATGCAATTCCCATCAAAATTCCAATGACATTCATTAAAGAGATTGAAAAATCTACTGTTAAATTTATATGGAAACACAAGAGGCCACGAATAGCCAAGGCAATACTCAGTCAAAAGAACAATGCAGGAGGTATCACAATACCTGACTTCAAACTATATTACAAAGCAATAACAATAAAAACAGCATGGTACTGGCACAAAAACAGACATGAAGACCAGTGGAACAGAATAGAGGATCCAGATATGAAGCCACACAACTATGAGCAACTTATCTTTGACAAAGGAGCTAAAAATATACGATGGAGAAATAGCAGCCTCTTCAACAAAAACTGCTGGGAAAACTGGTTAGCAGTCTGCAAAAAACTGAAACTAGATCCATGTATATCACCCTATACCAAGATTAACTCAAAATGGATCAAGGATCTTAATATCAGACCCCAAACTCTTAAGTTGATACAAGAAAGAGTAGGAAATACTCTGGAGTTAGTAGGTATAGGTAAGAACTTTCTCAATGAAACCCCAGCAGCACAGCAACTAAGAGATAGCATAGATAAATGGGACCTCATAAAACTAAAAAGCTTCTGTTCATCAAAAGAAATGGTCTCTAAACTGAAGAGAACACTCACAGAGTGGGAGAAAATATTTGCCAATTATACATCAGAAAAAGGACTGATAACCAGAATATACAGGGAACTTAAAAAACTAAATTCTCCCAAAACTAATGAACCATAAAGAAATGGGCATGTGAACTAAACAGAACTTTCTCAAAAGAAGAAATTCAAATGGCCAGAAAACACATGAAAAAATGCTCACCATCTCTAGCAATAAAGGAAATGCAAATTAAAACCACACTAAGATTCCACCTCACCCCTGCTAGAATAGCCATCATCAGCAACACCACCAACAACAGGTGTTGGCGAGGATGCGGGGAAAAAGGAACCCTCTTACACTGTTGGTGGGAATGGAAACTAGTACAACCACTCTGGAAAAAAATTTGGAGGCTACTTAAAAAGCTGGACATCGATCTACCATTTGATCCAGCAATACCACTCTTGGGGATATACCCAAAAGACTGTTACTCCAGACGCACCTGCACATCCATGTTTATTGCGGCACTATTCACAATAGCCAAGTTATGGAAACAGCCAAGATGCCCCAGCACTGACGAATGGATTAAGAAAATGTGGTATCTATACACAATGGAATTTTTGCAGCCATGAAGAAGAATGAAATGTTATCATTGGCTGGTAAATGGATGGAATTGGAGAACATCATTCTGAGTGAGGTCAGCCTGGCTCAAAAAACCAAAAATCGTATGTTCTCCCTCATATGGGGACATTAGATCAAGGGCAAACACAACAAGGGGATTGGACTATGAGCACATGATAAACGCGAGAGCACACAAGGGAGGGGTGAGGATAGGTAAGACACCTAAAAAACTAGCTAGCATTTGTTGCCCTTAACGCAGAGAAACTAAAGCAGATACCTTAAAGCAACTGAGGCCAATAGAATAAGGGGAACAGGTACTAGAGAAAAGGTTAGATCAAAAAGAATTAACCTAGAAGGTAACACCCACGCACAGGAAATCAATGTGAGTCAATGCCCTGTATAGCTATCCTTATCTCAACCAGCAAAAACACTTGTTCCTTCCTATTATTGCTTATACTCTCTCTACAACAAAATTAGAGATAAGGGCAAAATAGTTTCTGCTGGGTATTGAGGGGGGGGAGAGGGAGGGGGCGGAGTGGGTGGTAAGGGAAGGGGTGGGGGCAGGGGGGAGAAATGAACCAAGCCTTGTATGCACATATGAATAATAAAAGAAAAATGAAAAAAAAATTCCATCAAATAAACTTAAAACACGTTAAAAAAAAAAAAAAAGAGCCGGTGACAATGTATTTCTCTCTAGACTACAACTATGTACCAACATGGTTTTGGTCTACCTCTATTCAGCTCGCTGACCACCTCATAACCTATTTCTTCTCCTCCATTCTCCCCAGCTTCACCAGCACCTTCAAGTTAAGGCTCCCGAGTTTATCAGTCCCTGCCTCTACATTGGTAATATTACTGCACTTTCAATAGCCTATGGGTTGGGACTAACAAAACCCCCTCCACAGAGGAACTCTCAGCCCAGAATGGAAAATGGCTGTGATAAAAAACAAACCAAACAACAGAACCAGCGTGTTCAGGATCCTGTCTGGCATGCGCTTGAGCAGAACCATGTACCTTTTGGTACCTCCGGACATACTGATCCAAAGCAAACGGCACAGAATAAGTAGGACAGATGTTAGGATAAGAAAGAAATTGCTGATAAAATTATGTGCATGTTTTAAACTTTATTTTTCTGATCACATTAGCTTTTCAAATGCCTGTGTGTTCTCTTTTATCTCCATTGACTATGCCTCACTTTTCCACATATTCTGTGTATGTTCTGCCTGTTGAATACTTGGAAACTTAGGCTATGCTTTTAAATATTAGATGACTAAGTTTGGAGAGCAGCCTGTCTTGTTTTATAAGTAAGAAAAGTGAAAATTCATTTCTTTAATCAGTAGTTTCGTGTTACTAAGAAAATATAAATTGCATTGGAAAGGCGAAAAAGGAATAAAAAGAAAGAAAATCTGGGAATCTTTTGGACACTGTTTAAACACTAGTGTCATTGACAAATGGACGCTGATAGCTACGTTGCGCGACCCGTCATGTTAGACTGAAGAGTTCATTGTCTCTGACTCAGCAAGTTACCTAACACGATAGAGTCCCTCTTAGCTTAGTAGTTAGTGGAAGCTCACTTCATGACTCTCAGGCAGCTGTGTGGATTAAAATTACATTAAGAACTTGTTAAGAATATGCATTCTGAAGTCTCAGACTTTGCTTCAGGATAAAAAACACATGTGAATTTGGAAAAACCCACTTAGTGATAATCTACTATTTTAATGATTTGATTTATCTTCATATAATTTTGCAAGTTTTTTCCAGGTTAATTGTGCTAAATCAGTTCTTCAAATATATCTTTATTCTGACACCTTGATGTTCATCTCTGTAACATGAAATGAACAACTTTTAGCATATCATTAAGCTCTTCATCATTCCTCAACTGACTGTAACATATGACACCTTAAACATAGTTTTTCAGATAATTGCAAATAAACAGTGGGAACTGACATCTAAAACAAAACCAAACTTTCATACTCTACCTAAACTCTTTGTTCTAGTTTATAACCTCATGGAGTTTAGAAAAAAAGTTAGCATTTGTTTCTATATAGAAATATATCAGTGGTAGAGAACTTGCCTAGCATGTACAAGGTCCTCGTTCAATCCCTAGCACTGAAAAGAAGGAGGGAGAGAGAGGGAGAGAGAAAGAGGAAAGAGGGGGGGGGAGAGAGAGAGAGAGAGAGAGAGAGAGAGAGAGAGAGAGAGAGAGAGAGAGAGAGAGAGAGAGAGAGAGAGAGAGAAGAAGAAGAAGAAGAAGAAGAAGAAGAAGAAGAAGAAGAAGAAGAAGAAGAAGAAGAAGAAGAAGAAGAAGAAGAAGAAGAAGAAGAACAGGAGGAGGAGGTGGAGGAGGAGGAGGAGAAGGAAGAAGGAAGAAGGAAGAAGAAGGAGGAGGAGGAGGAGAAGGAGAAGGAGAAGAAGAAGGAGAAAGAGAAAAGGAAGGAAGGAAGGGCAGGAAGAGTTCATACATATAAAAGAATATATGTTGCATTACATACTCTGTAAAGAATGATGAAATAAATACTCATAATCATACCCTATAACTTATGAAATAGGACATTTTCAGGAGCTTTGAAGCCTATCTTACATTCTTCCCTATTCCTGTCTCTCTCCTTGGTTGCCACAGTTTGGATTTTACTTAACTTTTTTTGCTTCAGTTTTACTATGTATTTATGTCACTCTATATGCCTGTTGTTATACCTTTGGATTTCCCAAAAGTGTTATTTTATTCTATTCTTCTTCAGTGTGCTTTTTCAATTTAATATAATTTTAAAGATTTGATTTAAAAAATAAATTGCTAGATTACTTTACTCATGTTCCATGTAGGCATTTGACAGAAAGACTGTGTCCATCACAAAAATGGGCAAGTGTCCAGTGGCCACGGGACTGCTTTCAAGGTTCTAAGTGGCAAGAAGGTGGCCATGCTGGGTTGGGGTCAGAGAGAGCCTTGGCTGAGCTCCCCATTGGCTCTGTCTCTCAAGGTGCATCCTCTATGTCATCATCCACATTCCAGTCTCATCTTCTACAGGTCCTGCCATAAGCTGGATATCCTGGCAACCAGCCAGGCCACAAAGCTGAGTTAGTTCAACTTGGGTGATGCAATTTCTACCAATTTCCTTGTGTTACCACCCAGGATGCTGGCCTCACTCACCAATAATCCTTTTCTTGTTCAAGGAAACCACAGAATCAAGGATCAAACAGCTTGGTGGTTCCTGCCTGGAAAAGTGGTCCTATGCATCTCTGTTCTTCCCACACTGTGTGTCTAGTGGCAAAGCACACTGTGCTCAAATTCAGCAATCTTGAGGACAAGCATTGCACAGTGCTCTTTCCAACAGAAGAAAAAGACATGACCCTCAGACTCAAGCCAGTCAAGTTTTCTCTTGGGCTGCCAATTCTGTATCCTCCTCAATGTACATGCACTCATGGGATCCTCCATCCAGCAAACATTGACTAAGAATCTCCTGTGTGCATCACTATGTTATCTGACCAAGATTTCAAGCCTCATTTCCTTTCAAGCATTAACAGTTTAAGAGCAGATATTGCCTGTGGAGTGAGAATTTTCTTTCTGTGGACTCTCAAGATGTGGACCATTCTCAGAAGTACTGTTTTTCAAGTCCTGCTTTGGCACCAGTACAGCTTATCATCTCATTCTTATCAGCAGATGCTTCCTAGCTGTGCAAATATACTTAGGAATTAAAATACAGTCCTGTCGAAATGCCAATAATTGACAACAGCAGCCATCATCCTTTTAGACTTTTCTGGCAGATGTGGTTCATGTTTGCTGCCGGCTGCCCTTAAGGAGCCATTTGAGAACAACTGCAACCCAAATTCCCAGAATGCTTCAGGTGTTCTGGCAACTCCTCTTAATGAGCAAAAGCAAAACAGGGCTGCAGGTAATTTCCATGTCCCAGGTGGTTTGGGCTGCGCTGGCCGGTAGACCACTGTTCCCAGTAGCCTGGGGGGCAGTGAGACCAAGGGAGAATTCGGCAACTCTGGAGACTGCTCTGAATCCCAAAGATGGCAGCAACAAACAATCTCTATGTCATTATCCAGTCTCAAGGCATGGATGGCGGATCTGAGATTCTACATCAGCCACCATGGGGAGATTTAGGAAGAGTCTGTGGGGACAACTGGTTGTAGGGAAACATGGGGAGTGAAGCCACATAGGCATCCTCATGTGTAGTAGACCTTGACCCAATCTCTCTTGCTCTTGGACTTTCATGAACTTGACTCTGCTCTCCCCCACCTTTTCTCACTCTGCTAGGATGCTCTTCCTGCTTCTCTCCATCTCTGCCCCTGCCCCACAGGAACCCCTCCACCCCATGTTCCTCAGCTCTTTCCCAAGTAATGGAGTTTTCTGGAAATCACTGCACACACATTTGTGTACTGTGCCCAGAAGGAAGCCCAGGGTCCCCAGCCTGCCTTGTCATTTACCTCCACTTTGAGGGACTGGGAAGAAGGATACACATCTGACTGCTGTGAGAACGCAGTGCTGAGATCTGTGGCTTACCATCTTGCTGGAGAACATACTCATCAAGCATGGTCACATTTTTTTTTTCCTTTTTCAAAAGGAAGAATATGACAGCAGACCCTGGGAGAGATCTTCAGTGTGTGGCTACTTGATCAGAAAAAATGGGGAATGAGTCAAAGGGCAAGGACAGCAAAAAAGACAAAGTCCACAGCTGGCAGTGATCTGGGCCAGGACGCTCTCACTCAGATTGCTCACAGAGGACCCAGTGATGAATCAGTCATCCACATTTTGGATTTTCTGCAGAGAATTGCTTCTGGGACCAAATAGTGTGTTTGTTCAGAGGTGCCTTTGAGGTTGACAGTGTGGTGAGAGCACATTGGCTCTATGTTTCATTTATGATGGCTGTTCTTTCTTGGAGGTGGTACTGTCCCTAAAGGGGTGTTGGACAGCACATGGCTCCTGCTGCCATTCAGTGGAAGGAGCTGTACTAGATGTCTCACAATGTGCAGGACAGTCCCAAATGATGAAGAATTTTTTTCCCTCATCCCTTTTATCTCTCAAAAGTCCTATTGCATAAAACAGAAATTTGTAGTGAAAAATTTGAAAAGTGGGCTGGGGTTGTAGCTCTGAAAAGCTTTTACCAGGCTGTAACCAAAAGGTCGTGTGCAAATTGGTTTATAGAGAAGGAAGCTTAAACAGAATACTTTCTTAAAATTATTAAATAACCTCTTCACTTTATGCAATCTGTCAATTGAGGATATTATATAAGCTTTCCACATATGCATTAGTTGAAATGATTTCAGTGCCGCTGTCCAATATTACAAAAAAAGCACAATTGGTTGTAAATGTGTAGAGGAGATACAAGACTCTTCTAAACAAAATTAGAGTTGATGATTATAAAATGGATGGTACACAGCAATGACGTAGTGTCTTATTGCCTCTGACACATTTCTACGTAATTTTGTAACATGGTATGAAATTCACATTGCTAAAAGCATAAGGGTTTTGGTTTCTTTGGTTGCACAGGGACCAAAGTCAGGGCCTTATGCTTGCAAGTGCTCTACCACTTGAGTCATATTCCCAGTCCCTTCGCTTTCAGTTTATTTTTCAGATAGGGTCTCACACATTTGCCCAGACTTCTATCCTCCAGCTTCCATCTCCTGAGTATATGGGACCACAGGTTTGCACCACCACACCCAGCAAGGTGATACAGTGGAAGGGGCATGGAGCTTCCACACCTTTCAGGGCGTACCACCTGCAGACACTTCCAGGTGCTTGGGTATCTGGAATGTCTCTGAACTTTGCCCTATTAGGTTTTTACCGAAGCTTCATTACATAGGCATGATTGACTAAATTATTTTTTTTTTCATTTTTCTTTTATTATTCATATGTGCATACAAGGATTGGTTCATTTCTCCCCCCTGCCCCCACTCCCTCCCTTACCACCCGCTCCGCCCCCTCCCTCTCCCCCGCCAATACCCAGCAGAAACTATTTTGCCCTTTTTTCCAATTTTGTTGTAGAGAGAGTATAAGCAATAATAGGAAGGAACAAGAGTTTTTGCTGGTTGAGATAAGGATAGCTATACAGGGCATTGACTCACATTGATTTCCTGTGCGTGGGTGTTACCTTCTAGGTTAATTCTTTTTGATCTAACCTTTTCTCTAGTACCTGTTCCCCTTTTCCTATTGGCCTCAGTTGCTTTGAAGTATCTGCTTTAGTTTCTCTGCGTTAAGGGCAACAAATGCTAGCTAGTTTTTTAGGTGTCTTACCTATCCTCATCCCTCCCATGTGTGCTCTCGCTTTTATCATGTGCTCATAGTCCAATCCCCTTGTTGTGTTTGCCCTTGTCTAATGTCCACATATGAGGGAGAACATACGATTTTTGGTTTTTTGAGCCAGGCTAACCTCACTCAGAATGATGTTCTCCAATTCCATCCATTTACCAGCGAATGATAACATTTCGTTCTTCTTCATGGCTGCATAAAATTCCATTGTGTATAGATACCACATTTTCTTAATCCATTCGTCAGTGCTGGGACATCTTGGCTGTTTCCATAACTTGGCTATTGTGAATAGTGCCGCAATAAACAAGGATGTGCAGGTGCCTCTGGAGTAACAGTCTTTTGGGTATATCCCCAAGAGTGGTATTGCTGGATCAAATGGTAGATCGATGTCCAGCTTTTTAAGTAGCCTCCAAATTTTTTTCCAGAGTGGTTGTACTAGTCTACATTCCCACCAACAGTGTAAGAGGGTTCCTTTTTCCCCGCATCCGATTGACTAAATTATTAACCACAGGTGATCAACTTGACCTTCAGCCCAATCCTGTCTTGGCCTGTTCAGTGACCAGTTCCCATTCTGTGGGTGCCTAGGGGCTGCCAGCCATTAAATAAGTTCATTAGCATAGAAAAAGACGCTATCACTTTGGAGTTTCCAAAGATTTTCTGTATGCCAGGAAACAGAGATGAAGAGAAAATATAGATATTCCACACTATCACGGACATAAGAAGTAAACCTCTAGGTGTCTGAGCCATTATACAGTTTGGGGTCTATTTGTTATAACAGTGTCCTACTCTAATGTAAAATGCAAAGTATTTTATAGGTGACTGATGGTTCAACGAGTTAATTTGTATAAAATAGGATACGGTCAGAGGGATGTTTCACATTCCTTGTTGGGTTGGCATTTTCTACATTTTTAAGGCCTTAGACTACATGGTTTACTAGAAATCATTTCTCTTCCCAAATGCCAATTATTTCTACCCTATGTAATAGAAACTGCAGTCTCAGTTCTAGAACCACTCATTTATCCCCTGTCATGCTAACCGTTCATTCTGAATACTACATACTTCATAGCAACCAATTTGTTCAAAGAACTAACGGGCAAGCCCAGGACATCTGAATGCTTTGTTGGATGTAATTCGAAGATACAGCTCTCATTACTAAGGACTTCAAAGAGATTTCTCTCTTCTATGCAGGAACTAAATTTTTCATTTTGTGAGCTGAACAAAATGCTATTGCTTTAAGGAAATATTTGTCCACAGGTAGGAAACTTTTTTCTTTCTCCTGATGTGTTATTTACCTGAAAGGTGAAGAACCTGCTGATATCCCAGTCTTTGTGCAAATGTGTACTGTTACACTAGTGTGCAGAAGTCCTCTCTATGTGGTCTCTCCGAGTGAAAGGGATCACTTGGAGACAAGTGTCCCTTCCAGAATGTGACATGGGAACAGGTGCCCTTGTTCACTTTAGGTACTACTATATCTCTACAAATGCCTTCTTGGCACTGATGACCATGAAAGCACATATTTTTCTGATTCAGTGACATTTGCTAATTTGGTATAATGTTTAGTGAAATGTACAAAACGTTCTGGAAGGTAAATACTTGGTACATTCAAGCTGACTCAGAAGATAAGTCTCTTAATGATAGCTTCTGAGGGTGACACTGATGAACTGACTCGGCTGACTTCAGGAAAAAATCTTAAATGTGGACTCTTAGTTTTCAGTGGCAATCATATGTTTCACTTTTATCTATGGAGTTCTAGTTTTAAATTTTTACAGCAAATCTCATCTAGCCTTATACTTTTAGGACAAAGCCATTGTGGATGTATATTTTGCTCTGGAGCCTTACTTCTGTTAGGTATATCTGTAACATGTTAAAAAGAAGCAGCCAGGATTCTGGATTTTCTATTCTTTAAATGGTCAGTTACTACCTTTCTGAGATCAGACACTCCAAAGGCATGCTTGGTAGAAAACTGCCATCCGTATCCTACAGAGCAGCTTGGACAAGATTCCACCCAGGAAGCTGGCCCGGTCTCAGGAGACCCTGACAGTTCCCTTCTTTTTTTTCTTTTTTCAGAACTGGAAGGTGAATAGCCTGGATGAATTTGTTTCCCTGGACTCTACCATATCTTGCCTGAAACTCCAAAGATTATGGAGCAATGCCACATCATGACCATGCCACCTTTCTAATATCACCCAAATCTCCCATCCACATGTTTTCAACAATAGGATATCACACTCTTCCTACGGAGAGATGGGTTCAATACTCCTCCTTGCTTCAGTCTGGACAGACTCATGACTTGCTTATAGTCAGTAGGATGGGCTGAAAGTGACCCTGCATAATTTCTGACCATATGTCATAAGAAGCCATGAAGCTTTTGCTTTAGCTAGAACACTTGCTTTGGGAGCCTTTACTACCCTATAAGAGGTCTAGTGTACCACGCTGTAGAGAGGCCACAGACCAGTATCCCAGGTGGCAGCTCTCACTAACATTCCAGCCAACAGCCAGCATCAATTGCCAACATGTGAATAAAGATACCTCAACTATCAAAGTCCCCCAAGCCAATGAGTATCTTCCTTCAACATCCCAGTCATCAGGGAGAAGAAATAAGCCATTCCCTTTGAGCCCCATCCAAATCCACAACCAAACTTTTTGTTAATAACTGATAAGTTTGGGGATACTTTATTGGACTACAGCAGCAGCTAGAGCATCCTTGAATGTCCACATTGGACATTTCAGGAGGAAAATCATCAAGAATAGGTAAAGTGGAGATTAAACTCTGATATGCTTCACTGTGAGCTACGACAGTCAGCATTTGGATACTTCCTGCTCAGAATTCGAATTCTACTCCCTCCCAATGCTTTGGCTCAGTGTCCTCAGTGTAATGGTAAGAGTTTGAGTCTATACTGTCAGAGAGATGTGTACAGTTACCAGTTTGCACAAGAAACCTTTAGCCTCTAATTATCCCAGCTGATTATCAAAACATAGGGGTCACTTCCAACTGGAACCCCAAAGGATGTTCACTCTGGTTTCTCACTAGAGAATGAGCAACTCTGAATTCACAGTTGCACAATCAAGGCTGGCTTGTAAGTAGTTGACTTTGTAGAGATTTGCTTGAAAGAGAGAGTTTATGTTAAACTAGTCCATTTTACTTTCATGACAAGTCTATGAACCTTATAATAGAATATGTTCTCCTCTTTGTTTGGCCAGGTAAAGGGAATTTAGAGCCAAATTTGTATCCCATCCTAGGAACTCTACAGAAATGTGCTAATCTGACTGCTGGATTTATTATTTTCTTCATGTTATTCTTCCATTTTATAGATTTTGTCAACTATTAGTTTGTCCCTTTGCACTTCAGGAAATTTAGTAAGCCATTTCAAATATTCTGTGGTATAGGTGGTGTATCAATAAAGCAATAGGAAAATGTCCCCTTATCCCTCGCAAATCAATGAACAGTATTAGCATACATAGAAGTGTTTATAAAACATCGTTACACACTCATCTGTCTTAGCCTCATATCCAGAAAAAATGACATATGACCCAAGAGCATACGATTAGCTGATATGCACATGTCCACATCACTCTGAACTGACAGCCTTGTCAAACACCAAGAATGGAGAAATTAAGTCCAGCTCTCTTGCTTCTGATCTGCATATTTATCTCCTGAGCCACAAACCTGCAGAAGTATTTCCCATATTTTTTCTAGGGGTGGAATTGAAAAGGCTAAGAGTTCTCTCCAGTTATTTTGAAAAATGTAAGGGGTATCAAAAAATCCCTATTTTCAAGAGATAAGTGGGCAGGTAGGTGGTACATATCTTTAGTCACATCTATTCCATCATTTTAAGTGAGTATTCAAGTGGATTAAAATGCTATTGAAAAGGTGACACGTGATTGTGACAGACTTATCTTGTTTTCCCTTAAGAAGAGAAAGCTTATACCATATTGCAACAATACACAGGACTCCAGAATTATGGATTTAAAAGATGCCTTAGGATCAATTAGCTCAGTGATTTTGAAACATTTCTAGAGACAAAACCCTTTTTTAAGAAAGTGAGCCTTCTGTGAACCCTCATCTATAAGCTCGAGGAAGTCACACTTCACTGACTAAAGGAGGAGAAACTGTTGTGGGGGAGCCTGGAACTGCCGTACTCCAACTCCCCTTGCTGCCCTGTGCCCCGTCCTCTTGTAATCCTGATGATCCTTCCAGATCACGTGGCTCTTACAGAGGAAATGTAAAACCACCAGTCCAGAGAATGAAAAGTCAAGCTAGAGACTGGAGGAAAATATTTGCAAAAGGCACATCTGATACAGAACCATTATCCAAAATATACAAAGAACAGCTCAAAATCAACAATAAGAAAACAACCTGATTTAAAAAATGGACCAGAGACCTTAACAGACGCCTCACTAAAGAAGATCTACAGGCAGCAATTAAGCATTAAAAAAGATGCTTAACATAATATGTAATTAGGGAATTACAAGTTAAAACAACAACAAACACCACTATACATCTCTCAGAATGGCTAAACTCCAGAGCACTGACACCACCAAATGCTAACAAGGACAAACAGAAATGTGCTCTTGGAAATGCAAAATGGCACAACTGCCTTGGAGGACATTTTGGCAGGTTCTTATGAAACTAAACACACCCTTACCATATAACCCAGCAGTTTGATCCTTAGTGTTGCCAAGGAATTGAAATTTTATATCCACACAAATCCTGTGCAAGGATTTTTATAGCAACTTTATTCATAACTGCCTAAACTTGTATGCAACCAAGATTCCTTTAGTAGATGAGTGGACAAATGGCAGTATATCCAGAGGATGGAATATTATACACTGCTAAAAATGAATGAACCACTAAGCCATGGGAAGATACGGGAGAATCTTAGATGCATATTACTAAGGGAAAGAAGTCAGCATGAGTTGCCTACATACTGTATGGTTCTAACTGTATGACATTCTGCAAAAGGCAAAAACTCTGGAGACAATAAAAGATCAGCTGCCAGGGGCTGGTTGGAGGGAGGGATGAATAGGAGGAGCACAGAGGATTTGTTGGGTAGTGAAATCACTCAGTATAATACTACAGTGTTGGAAACATTTGTTGAAAGCCATAGAATATACAACACCAAGAGTGAACCCTGATATCAACTATGGACGTGGGAGATAATGTGTCAGTGTAGACCATTCCAAATGCACACATCTTGGTGAGGGGTGACAATAGTGAGGGAGACAATAGGGAGGGAGGGTACATAATGGCAACTCTGTATTTGCTACTCGATTTTGCCATGAACCCAAACCTCTTCTAAGAAGTTACGTCTATTAAAATGTGAAAATAAAAATTTAAAAATGTAAAAAAACAATCCACACTACTGACTCAGGCCAGTTATTTTAGTCGTTAGGAAACAACCTGTAAAATCCAAGGCACTGTGCCATAGGTTCAGACAGGGCAGAGAATCTGGACTTGACTGAGGTCACCCAGTTGGTAAATAAGTGACAGAGCCTGAGCTAGAGTCTCAGCACCCCTACCTTTGGCCCCAGTGCTCAAAAGCTCCAGAGAGAATTTCCTAACTTCAAGATTTGCAAGAAACTAGGAATGACTGCCAAGGGACTAGCCTCCAGAAATAAATGAAAATCGAGTCGTTTTTTCTAGAATGATCTAGAGGGCGATTCTTCTTGTCAAAACAAGGTGCGAAATGGTGTGGAGTGACGGAGTAAAGGTGAATAGGTGTCTTCTAAGAGGCTCTTTAAGGATTTTCATTGAAGTGGCAACAATGATTACTTTTGGGTGATGAAATTATGATTTCTTGGAACATTATTTTTCTTGGTGGCTTTTCTGTACTTTCCAAGTTCTCTGCTCTGGGCACATATTACTTTCACAAAATGGAAGAGAAAAATTCTACTAAAAACAAACAAGTGCCTTTTATTCTTATTATTTCACAAGTTTTGTGACTACCAGAGTGTTGAGAGGGAACTGCAGCTGGTATGATGGGTACTCCATCTCTCTATTGGGTTATTCTAATTACTTTTTCATAATTTTTTTTATATTTCCATCCTCTCTAAAACTGTTCACCTTTCTGAGCCTCTACCTGGCTTGTGGCTTCAGCAGGGAGTAGAGCTAACAAATCTGTTCCTAAAGGTTTTTTGAGTTTTCTTAGTTGGAAATACTTCTGCCCTGTCACCAATAACCTGAGCTAGGTAGCTGAGCACAGCAGCAGATCAGTTTCAAAGCCTGACAATATGTGGTTCCCAGAGGACTTGCAAATCTGCCAAGGGAGTAGAGCACAGCACCAATGTTTCACTAGGAGGTGCTCAGGGTTTGGTTTTCACAGAGAGCGAAGACTCCACTGTGTAACTCAATGACTCCCACTTGCTCTGTCAGCAGAAAGGCTGATGCCTCACCTATCAGGGTGAAAATGAATTTTATTCTCTGTTTCACTCCTGACATGCTGAGCTGTCCTGGGAGCAGACTCCCTCCCTATTCCTGGCCTGATCATGGAGTTCCACATATGCTTTCTCTTGCAGAGAGAGGCCCCAGTGGGATTAGACAAGCATGGTTAGAATCCACAGATAAGATCGCAGGAGAAGAGTACAGTCGCGGTGATGGCAAGGATCACATTCTTAGCTGCTTCCTCCAAACTCAATACTGGCTAGGAAATGATGTGTCGGTCACATGAAGCCCCAGAACCCAGTGAGCAAAATTACTGGAAGAGCCAGGCTCCTCTCTTAAAAGAGTTTACTTTAAAGAGAGGTGCAGGCAAGATTCCAAGATGGCAGCTAGAGGGAGGAAGCAGAAAGTGTGCCTCCTAAAGTAAAATCTTGGAGAGATGCTGGAGACACACCTTACAGGAAAAACCACCAAAAAGAGGCAAAACTTTGACTCCTCCACACCTCCAGCCTGTGCCTAGCATCTCCACTTCATGTTAAACAGAGGAACCAGGAGGGCTCCCGCGCCACAGCCAGACAACAGTGCCCAGACAGCTTGGGAGGATGCGACCACAAGGTGAGCTAAGTGGTACACAGTACTCACACAGACAACCCTGGGCCACATCAGCATAGCCCCCTGGAAAGAGTAACCCCCACCCAGGGAAAAAAGAAAAAAAAACTGAATAATAAGCAATAACAACAAAAAAGACACATAGCAAAGAGGGTGGGATGCCCTGAGCACCAAAGATGTGAGGACGGCAATCCCTCACAACAAGCCATCTGGAGAAGGCAGGAGCGGCAGCACATGCCCAGCAACCAGGAGCAGGAGAGCTTGTAAAAGTGGCAGTGGGAGGAAAATTCCACAGGAGAGGGGGGAAGACCCACTTCCCACGTGAACTGTAAACATGCTGGCTTGAGAAAGCGGGTGCAGTGTCACCTCCCCCAGTGAGCTTGGAAAGGGAAAAGCTTGTAGCAGTGGTATTGCATACAGGAGAACTCTGAGTAAACAAAACCTGCGGGGCCAGGTGAGTGTTCAGCTCACTCCTGAGATCTGCATAAATAAAGCCTCCAGCAACAGCAGGCTGACAGCAGTGGGCAGGTGAGCCACAGCCTCAGATGGACATTCACAGACCTGTCTCCAGACTCTTTTTTTTTTCTTCCTACCTTTGATGAGACAAAAACCGAACTACACCTGCATGCTGAAAAACTTACTGAAACTGTATTGCATTTGAACTTGGACACTTTGTGGGGTTTTTTTTTTTTTTTTCATTTTTCTTTTATTATTCATATGTGCATACAAGGCTTGGTTCATTTCTCCCCCCTGCCCCCACCCCCTCCCTTACCACCCACTCCACCCCCTCCCACTCACCCCCCTCAATACCCAGCAGAAACTATTTTGCCCTTATCTCTAATTTTGTTGTAGAGAGAGTATAAGCAATAATAGGAAGGAACAAGGGTTTTTGCTGGTTGAGATAAGGATAGCTATACAGGGCATTGACTCACATTGATTTCCTGTGCGTGGGTGTTACCTTCTAGGTTAATTCTTTTTGATCTAACCTTTTCTTTAGTTCCTGGTCCCCTTTTCCTATTGGCCTCAGTTGCTTTAAGGTATCTGCTTTAGTTTCTCTGCATTAAGGGCAACAAATGCTAGCTAGTTTTTTAGGTGTCTTACCTATCCTCACCCCTCCCTTGTGTGCTCTCGCTTTTATCATGTGCTCATAGTCCAATCCCCTTGTTGTGTTTGCCCTTGATCTAATGTCCCCATATGAGGGAGAACATACGATTTTTGGTCTTTTGAGCCAGGCTAACCTCACTCAGAATGATGTTCTCCAATTCCATCCATTTACCAGCGAATGATAACATTTCGTTCTTCTTCATGGCTGCATAAAATTCCATTGTGTATAGATACCACATTTTCTTAATCCATTCGTCAGTGCTGGGGCATCTTGGCTGTTTCCATAACTTGGCTATTGTGAATAGTGCCGCAATAAACATGGATGTGCAGGTGCCTCTGGAGTAACAGTCTTTTGGGTATATCCCCAAGAGTGGTATTGCTGGATCAAATGGTAGATCAATGTCCAGCTTTTTAAGCAGCCTCCAAATTTTTTTCCAGAGTGGTTGTACTAGTCTACATTCCCACCAACAGTGTAAGAGGGTTCCTTTTTCCCCGCATCCTCGCCAACACCTGTTGTTGGTGGTGTTGCTGATGATGGTTATTCTAACAGGGGTGAGGTGGAATCTTAGTGTGGTTTTAATTTGCATTTCCTTTATTGCTAGAGATGGTGAGCATTTTTTCATGTGTTTTCTGGCCATTTGAATTTCTTCTTTTGAGAAAGTTCTGTTTAGTTCACATGCCCATTTCTTTATTGGTTCATTAGTTTTGGGAGAATTTAGTTTTTTAAGTTCCCTGTATATTCTGGTTATCAGTCCTTTGTCTGATGTATAATTGGCAAATATTTTCTCCCACTCTGTGGGTGTTCTCTTCAGTTTAGAGACCATTTCTTTTGATGAACAGAAGCTTTTTAGCTTTATGAGGTCCCATTTATCTATGCTATCTCTTAGTTGCTGTGCTGCTGGGGTTTCATTGAGAAAGTTCTTACCTATACCTACTAACTCCAGAGTATTTCCTACTCTTTCTTGTATCAACTTAAGAGTTTGGGGTCTGATATTAAGATCCTTGATCCATTTTGAGTTAATCTTGGTATAGGGTGATATACATGGATCTAGTTTCAGTTTTTTGCAGACTGCTAACCAGTTTTCCCAGCAGTTTTTGTTGAAGAGGCTGCTATTTCTCCATCGTATATTTTTAGCTCCTTTGTCAAAGATAAGTTGCTCATAGTTGTGTGGCTTCATATCTGGATCCTCTATTCTGTTCCACTGGTCTTCATGTCTGTTTTTGTGCCAGTACCATGCTGTTTTTATTGTTATTGCTTTGTAATATAGTTTGAAGTCAGGTATTGTGATACCTCCTGCATTGTTCTTTTGACTGAGTATTGCCTTGGCTATTCGTGGCCTCTTGTGTTTCCATATAAATTTAACAGTAGATTTTTCAATCTCTTTAAAGAATGTCATTGGAATTTTGATGGAAATTGCATTAAACATGTAGATTACTTTGGGGAGTATCGACATTTTTACTATGCTGTTCTACCAATCCATGAGCATGGGAGATCTCTCCACTTTCTATAGTCTTCCTCAATCTCTTTCTTCAGAAGTGTATAGTTTTCCTTGTAGAGGTCGTTCACATCTTTTGTTAGGTTTACACCTAGGTATTTGATTTTTTTTGAGGCTATTGTAAATGGAATTGTTTTCATACATTCTTTTTCCGTTTGCTCATTGTTAGTGTATAGAAATGCTAATGATTTTTCTATGTTGATTTTATATCCTGCTACCTTGCTATAGCTATTGATGATGTCTAGAAGCTTCTGAGTAGAGTTTTTTGGGTCTTTAAGGTATAGGATCATGTCATCTGCAAATGGGGATATTTTGACAGTTTCTTTACCTATTTGTATTCCTTTTATTCCTTCTTCTTGCCTAATTGCTCTGGCTAGGAATTCCAGTACTATGTTGAATAGGAGTGGAGATAGTGGGCATCCTTGTCTGGTTCCTGATTTTAGAGGGAATGGTTTTAATTTTTCTCCGTTAAGTATAATGCTGGCTGTAGGTTTGTCATATATAGCTTTTATAATGTTGAGGAACTTTCCTTCTATTCCTAGTTTTCTTAGAGCTTTTATCATGAAATGATGTTGGATCTTATCAAAGGCTTTTTCTGCATCTATTGAGATGATCAAGTGGTTTTTGTCTTTGCTTCTGTTAATGTGGTTTATTACGTTTATTGATTTTCGTATGTTGAACCACCCCTGCATCCCTGGGATGAAGCCTACCTGGTCGTGGTGAATAATCTTTTTGATGTGTTGCTGAATTCGATTTGCCATTATTTTGTTGAGGATTTTTGCATCAATGTTCATTAAGGAGATTGGCCTATAGTTCTCCTTTTTGGGGGTGTCTTTGCCTGGTTTTGGGATAAGTGTAATAATGGCTTCATAAAATGTGTTTGGCAGTTTTCCTTCCCTTTCTATTTCATGGAACAGTTTAAGGAGGGTTGGTATCAGTTCTTCTTTAAAGGTCTGATAGAATTCAGCAGAGAATCCATCAGGTCCTGGACTTTTCTTTTTGGGGAGACTCTTGATTGCTGCTTCAATTTCATTTTGTGTTATAGGTCTATTCAGGTGATTAATTTCCTCTTGGTTCAGTTTTGGATGATCATATATATCTAGAAATCTGTCCATTTCTTTTAGATTTTCAAATTTATTTGAATATAGGTTCTCAAAGTAGTCTCTGATGATTTCCTGGACTTCCATGGTGTTTGTTGTTATCTCCCCTTTTGCATTCCTGATTCTACTAATTTGGGTTTTTTCTCTCCTCATTTTAGTCAGGTTTGCCAGGGGTCTATCGATCTTGTTTATTTTTTCAAAGAACCAACTTTTTGTTTCATTAATTCTTTGTATGGTTTTTTTGGTTTCTATTTCGTTGATTTCAGCTCTTATTTTTATTATTTCTCTCCTTCTATTTGTTTTGGGATTTGCTTGTTCTTGTTTTTCTAGGAGTTTGAGATGTATCATTAGGTCATTGATTTGGGATCTTTCAATCTTTTTAATATATGCACTCATGGCTATAAACTTTCCTCTCAAGACTGCCTTAGCTGTGTCCCATAGGTTCCGGTAGGTTGTGTTTTCATTTTCATTGACTTCTAGGAACTTTTTAATTTCCTCTTTTATTGCATCGATGATCCATTCTTCATTAAGTAATGAGTTATTTAGTTTCCAGCTGTTTGCATGTTTTTTGTCTTTACTTTTGTTGTTGAGTTCTACTTTTACTGCATTGTGGTCAGATAATATGCATGGTATTATTTCTATTTTCTTATATTTGCTGAGGCTTGCTTTGTGCCCTAGGATATGATCTATTTTGGAGAAGGTTCCATGGGCTGCTGAGAAGAATGTATATTGTGTAGAGGTTGGATGAAATGTTCTGTAGACATCTACTAGGTCCACTTGATCTATTGCATATTTTAGATCTTGGATTTCTTTATTGAGTTTTTGTTTGGATGACCTATCTATTGATGATAATGGAGTATTAAAGTCTCCCACAACCACTGTGTTGGCGTTTATATATGCTTTTAGGTCTTTCAGGGTACGTTTGATGAAATTGGGTGCGTTGACATTGGGTGCGTACAGATTGATGATTATTATTTCCTTTTGGTCTATTTCCCCTTTTATTAGTATGGAATGTCCTTCTTTATCTCGTTTGATCAATGTAGGTTTGAAGTCTACTTTGTCAGAGATAAGTATTGCTACTCCTGCTTGTTTTCGGGGGCCATTGGCTTGGTAAATCTTCTTCCAGCCTTTCATCCTAAGCATATGCTTATTTCTGTCGGTGAGATGAGTCTCCTGTAAGCAACAAATTGTTGGATCTTCTTTTTTAATCCATTTTGTCAAACGGTGTCTTTTGATGGGTGAATTAAGTCCATTAACATTAAGTGTTAGTACTGATAGGTATGTGGTGATTCCTGCCATTTAGTTATCTTAGTTGTTTGAAGGTTTGATTGTGTGTACCTAACTTGATGTTACTCTCTACTGTCTTGCTTTTTCTTATCCTGTGGTTTGGTGCTGCCTGCCTTTTCATGGTTAAGTTGGGTGTCACTTTCTGTGTGCAGGATCCCTTGCAGAATCTTTTGTAATATGGCTTTGTGGTCACATATTGTTTTAGTTTCTGCTTATCATGGAAGACTTTTATTGCTCCATCTATTTTGAATGATAGCTTTGCTGGGTAGAGTATCCTGGGGTTGAAGTTATTTTCATTCAGTGCCCGGAAGATCTCACCCCACGCTCTTCTTGCTTTTAATGTTTCTGTTGAGAAGTCTGCTGTGATTTTGATGGGTTTACCTTTGTATGTTACTTGTTTTTTCTCTCTTACAGCCTTCAATATTCTTTCCTTAGTTTCTGAACTTGTTGTTTTAATGATGATATGTCGTGGAGTAGTTCTATTTTGATCTGGTCTGTTTGGTGTCCTGGAGGCCTCTTGCATTTGTATGGGAATATCTTTCTCTAGATTTGGGAAATTTTCCGTTATTATTTTGTTGAATATATTACGCATTCCCTTCGCTTGCACCTCTTCTCCTTCTTCGATGCCCATGATTCTCAAGTTTGGTCTTTTGATGGAGTCAGTGAGTTCTTGCATTTTCTTTTCACAGGTCTTGAGTTGTTTAATTAATAGTTCTTCAGTTTTTCCTTTAATTACCATTTCATCTTCAAGTTCTGAGATTCTGTCTTCTGTTTGTTCTATTCTGCTGGATTGGCCTTCCGTTTTGTTTTGCAGTTCTGTTTCGTTCTTTTTTCTGAGGTTTTCCATATCCTGGCTGTTTTCTTCTTTATTGTTGTCTATTTTTGTCCTGAGTTCACTTATCCATTTATTCATTGTGTTCTCTCTTTCACTTTGGTGTTTATACAGTGCTTCTATGGTTTCCTTTATTTCTTCTTTTGCTTTTTCAAATTCTCTATTTTTATTGTCTTGGAATTTCTTGAGTGTCTCCTGTACATTTTGGTTGACCCTATCCAGTATCATCTCTATAAAATTCTCATTGAGTACTTGTAGTATGTCTTCTTTTAAATTATTCTTGTAGGCTTCATTGGGTCTTTTGGCATAGTTTATCTTCATTTTGTTGGAGTCTGGATCTGAGTACCTGTTTTCTTCATTCCCCTCTGGTTCCTGTACTAATTTTTTGCTGTGGGGAAACTGGTTTCCTTGTTTTTTCTGTCTTCCTGTCATTGTCCTTGGTGTTGTTACTGTCCCTGTACTGTGTGTATTTAAGTATTTTCTAGCTTGTAATAATAACAATGGTAATATTGAGAATGGAAGAGTGAGCTGAGATGGAAAGCAAGAAGTTAAAGAAAAGGGGAAAACAAATATACAGACAAGAGGGAGAAAGCAGAACAAGGTATCAGACAAGAGAGTTTCAAAGGTATAAACAGGGAGTGTTAGTGTACTGATCGACATTAAGCTGAACAGACAATAGAGAGACAGAGAGAGGATTGAAAATCAAAGATAAAAAAATAAAAAATAAGTATATGAAAGTAATATCTATTTATAAAAATGAATTAAAATAAAATGGAAAATAGAAAATTAAAAAAAAAAAACCAAAAAACTTCCAAGTTTATATGCAATGCAATTTCAGTCTTAATAATTTGGATGTCCGTCTCAATCTCCAGTCCTGGAGTTGGTGCCTCAGATGTTGTTCTGTAGTTGTCTCATCAAAGGGGATGCATAAAGTAGAACAAAACTACACTCACACACACACAGAAGAAAAAAAAAAAAAAAAGCCCCACCAAGTGTCCCCAGTTCAAATGCAATACAGTTTCAGTAAGTTTTTCAGCTTGCAGGTGTAATTCGGTTGTTCTCTCATCAAAAGTAGGGAGAAAAAGAAAAAAAAGAGTCTGGAGGCAGTTCTGAGAGTGGTATCTGCAACTGTGGCTTGCCTGCCTGCTGCTCTCAGCCTGTAGCTGGCGGCGTTATTTATGCAGATCTCTGGGGTGAGCTTAGCACTCACCTGGTCCCACAGGCTTTGTTTGCTCAGAGTTCTCCTGTGCGGGGGGGCCTCTGCTACAGGCTTTTCCCTTTCCAAGCACTGGGAAAGGCGACACTGCCCCGCGTTGTCAGGCCTGCGTGTTTATTTACAGTTCACGTGGGAAATGGGTCTTCCCTCCTCTCACAAGCGTCCTGCTCCTGGTTGCTGGGCGTGCCCCGCTCCCTCCAGAGCCTCTCCGGCCCGCCTGGCTCGTTTATTTACAGTCCCGGGAAGGGTTCCCTTCCCCCAATCTTCAGTGCTCAGGGCGCCCCACCCTCTTTCCAGCGTGTCTTAACTGTTCTTATTGCTTAGTACTCAGTTTCTCTTTTTTTCCCGGGTGGAGGTCAGTCTGTCCAGGGGGCTATGCTGCTCTGGCCCAGGCTTGTCTGTGGGGCTACCGCGGTACCGCGAAGCTCACCTGGTCCGCGTCTTCCCACGCCATATGGGCGCCGGCCACTGGCGGCCCCGGGGGCCTCCTCGTTTCTCCGTTTAACGTGAAGTGGAGATTCTCTGCGCCGGCTGGAGATGTGGAGGGGTCAAAGTTATGCCTTTTCTCGGTGATTATGCCTGCAAAGTGTGTCTCCAGCGTCTCTCCAAGATTTCACTATAGGAGGGTCGCTTTCTGCTTCCTACCTCTAGCCGCCATCTTGGAATTCTCTTTGTGGGGTTTTTTTATTGTTGTTCTGTTTTGTTTTGTTTTAGTTTTTTTCCCCTTTGGTGAGACAATGACAGAACTACTTCTGAGACACCATCTCCAGGATTGGAGGCTGTGGAGCTAACACCAAAATTGTTAAGACTGAAACTTTATTGCATTTGAACTAGGAGATTTTTTTTCATTTATTTATTTTATTTTATATTTTTATTTTTTTATTCTTTATTTTCAATCCACTCTGACTCTCTAATGCCTGTTCAGCTTACTGTTGATTAGTACACTATCTCTCCCTGTTTATATCTTTGAAACTTTTTTTGTTTGTTTGTCTTGGTTTTTTCTACTTGTTTGTTTATATGTTTTTCCCTTTTCCTTTAACTTCTTTGCTTTCCATTCCCCTCTCACCCTTCCATTCTAAATATCACCATTGTTATTATTACAAGCTTTTCTAGCTTACACACAGTACAGGGACAATAACAACACCACCAAGGGCAATGATGGGAAGACAGAGAAAACAGGGAAACCAGTTTCCCCACAGCAAAAAGTATTACAGGAACCAGAGGGAAATGAAGAAAATAGATACTCAGATCCAGACTCCAACAAAATGAAGATAAACTATGCCAAAGAACCCAATGAAGTCCACAGGAATAATTTAAAAGAAGACATACTACAGGTACTCAATGAGAATTTTATAGAGATGATACTGGATAGGGTCAACCAAAATGTACAGGAGACACTCAAGAAATTCCAAGACAACAAAAATAGAGAATTTGAAAAAGTACAAGAAGAAATAAAAGAAACCATAGAAGCACTGTATAAACACCAAAGTGAAACAAAGAACATGATTAATAAAGAGATAAATGAACTCAGGACAAAAATAGACAACAATAAAGAAGAAATGACCCAGGATATGGAATACCTCAGAAAAAAGAATGAAAGAGAACTGAAAAACAAAATGGAAGGCCAATCCAGCAGAATAGAACAAACAGAAGACAGAATCTCAGAACTCGAAGATGAAATGGTAATTAAAGGAAAAACTGAAGAACTATTAGTTAAACAACTCAAGATCTGTGAAAAGAAAATGCAAGAATTCACTGACTCCATCAAAAGACCAAACGTGAGAATCATGGGCATTGAAGAAGGAGAAGAGGTGCAAGCAAAGGAAATGCATAATATTTTCAACAAAATAATTAACAGAAAATTTCCCAAATCTAGAGAAAGATATTCCCATACAGATGCAAGAGGCCTCCAGAACACCAAACAGACCTTACCAAAATAGAACTACCCCACAGCATATTATCATTAAAACAAGTACAGAGACTTGAGAAAGAATATTGAAGGCTGTAAGAGAGAAAAAACAAGTAACATACAAAGGTAAACCCATCAAAATCACAGCAGACTTCTCAACAGAAAAATTAAAAGCAAGAAGAGTGTGGGGTGAGATCTTCCGGGCATTGAATGAAAATAACATCAACCCTAGGATACTCTACCCAGCAAAACTATCATTCAAAATAGATGGAGCAATAAAAGTCTTCCATGATAAGCAGAAACTAAAACAATATGTGTCCACAAAGCCACCACTACAAAAGATTCTCCAAGGGATTCTGCACACAGAAAGTGAAACCCAACATAACCATGAAAGGGCCGGCAGCACCAAACTACAGGAAAAGAAAAAGCAAGACAGTAGAGAGTAACATCAAGTTAGGTACACACAATCAAACCTTCAAACAACTAAGACAACTAAATGGCAGGAATCACCACATACCTATCAGTACTAACACTTAATGTTAACGGACTTAATTCACCCATCAAAAGGCACCGTTTGATGAAATGGATTAAAAAGGAAGATCCAACAATTTGTTCCTTACAGGAGACCCATCTCACCAACAGAAATAAGCATAGGCTTAGGATGAAAGGCTGGAAGAAGACTTACCAAGCCAATGGCCCCCGAAAACAGGCAGGAGTAGCAATACTTATCTCTGACAAAGTAGACTTCAAACCTACATTGATCAAACGAGATAAAGAAGGACATTCCATACTAATAAAAGGGGAAATAGACCAAAAGGAAATAATAATCATCAATCTGTACGCACCCAATGTCAACGCACCCAATTTCATCAAACGTACCCTGAAGGACCTAAAAGCATATATTAACTCCAACACAGTGGTTGTGGGAGACTTTAACACCCCATTATCATCAATAGATAGGTCATCCAAACAAAAAATAAATAAAGAAATCCTAGATCTAAAATATACAATAGATCAAGTGGACCTAGTAGATGTCTACAGAACATTTCATCCAACCTCTACACAATATACATTCTTCTCAGCAGCCCATGGAACCTTCTCCAAAATAGATCATATCCTAGGGCACAAAGCAAGCCTCAGCAAATATAAGAAAATAGAAATTATACCATGCATTCTTCTGATCACAATGCAATAAAACTAGAACTCAACAACAAAAGTAAAGACAAAAAACATGCAAACAGCTGGAAACTGAATAACTCATTGCTTAATGAACAATGAGTCATTGATGATATAAAAGAGGAAATTAAAAAGTTCCAGGAAGTCAATGAAAATGAAAACACAACCTACCGGAACCTATGGGACACAGCAAAGGCAGTCCTGAGAGGAAAGTTTATAGCCATGAGTGCATATATTTAAAAGACTGAAAGATCCCAAATCAATGACCTAATGATACTTTCAAACTCCTAGAAAAACAAAAAGAAGCAAATCCCAAAACAAATAGAAGGAGAGAAATAATAAAAATTAGAACTGAAATCAATGAAATAGAAACCAAAAAACCCAAAGAATTAATGAAACAAAAAGTTGGTTCTTTGAAAAAATAAACAAGATCAATAGATCCATGGCAAACCTGACTAAAATGAGGAGAGAAAAAACCCAAATTAGTAGAATCAGGAATGCAAAAGGGGAGACAACAATAAAGGCCACCGAAGTCCAGGAAATCATCAGAGACTACTTTGAGAACCTATATTCAAATAAATTTGAAAATCTAAAAGAAATGGACAGATTTCTAGATACATATGATCATCCAAAACTGAACCAAGAGAAAATTAATCACTTGAATAGACCTATAACACAAAATGAAATTGAAGCAGCAATCAAGAGTCTCCCAAAAAGAAAAGTCCAGGACCTGATGGATTCTCTGCTGCATTCTATCAGACCTTTAAAGAAGAACTGATACCAACCCTCCTTAAACTGTTCCATGAAATAGAAAGGGAAGGAAAACTGCCTAACACATTTTATGAAGCCAGTATTACACTTATCCCAAAACAAGGCAAAGACACCCCCAAAAAGGAGAACTATAGGCCAATCTCCTTAATGAACATTGATGCAAAAATCCTCAATAAAATTATGGCAAACCGAATTCAACAACACATCAAAAAGATCATTCACCACGACCAAGTAGGCTTCATCCCAGGAATGGAGGGGTGGTTCAACATATGAAAATCAATAAACGTAACAAACCACATTAACAGAAGCAAAGACAAAAACCACTTGATCATCTCAACAGATGCAGAAAAAGCCTTTGATAAGATCCAACACCATTTCATGATAAAAGCTCTAAGAAAACTAGGAATAGAAGGAAAGTACCTCAACATTATAAAAGCTATATATGACAAACCTACAGCCAGCATTATACTTAACAGTGAAAAACTGAAACCATTCCCTCTAAAATCAGGAACCAGACAAGGATGCCCACTATCTCCACTCCTTTTCAACATAGTACTGGAATTCCTTCCTTCTTCCTAATTCCTTCTTGCAATTAGACAAGAAGAAGGAATAAAGGAATACAAATAGGTAATGAAACTGTCAAAATATCCCTATTTGCAGACGACATGATCCTATACCTTAAAGACCCAAAAAACTCTACTCAGAAGCTCCTAGATACCATCAATAGCTATAGCAAGGTAGCAGGATATAAAATCAACATAAAAAAATAATTAGCATTTCTATACACTAATAATGAACAAACTGAGAAAGAATGTATGAAAACAATTCCGTTTACAATAGCCTCAAAAAAAAATCAAATACCTACATGTAAACCTAACAAAGGATGTGAAGACCTCTACAAGAAAACTATACACTTCTGAAGAAAGAGATTGAGGAAGACTATAGAAAGTGGAGAGATCTCCCATGCTCATGGATTGGTAGAATCAACATAGTAAAAATGTTGATACTCCCAAAAGTAATCTACATGTTTAATGCAATTCTCATCAAAATTGCCATGATATTCATTAAAGAGATTGAAAAATAAACCATGAAATTTATATGGAAACACAAGAGGCCACGAATAGCCAAGGCAATACTCAGTCAAAAGAACAATGCTGGAGGTATCACAATACCTGACTTCAAACTATATTACAAAGCAATGACAATAAAAACAGCATGGTACTGGCACAAACACAGATATGAAGACCAGTGGAACAGAATAGAGGACCCAGATATGAAACCACACAACTATAACCAACTTGTCTTTGACAAAGGTGCTAAAAATATACAATGGAGAAAAGACAGCCTCTTCAACAAAAACTGCTGGGAAAACTGGTTAGCAGTCTGCAAAAAACTGAAACTAGATCCATGTATATCACCCTATACCAAGATTAACTCAAAATGTATCAAGGATCTTAATAGCAGACCACAAATTCTAAAGTTGTTACAGGAAAGAGTAGGAAATACTCTGGAGTTAGTAGGTATAGGTAAGAACGTTCTCAATGAAACCCCAGCAGCACAGCAACTAAGAGATAGCATAGATAAATGGGACCTCATAAAACTAAAAAGCTTCTGCTCAACAAAAGAAATGGTCTCTAAACTGAAGAGAACACCCACAGAGTGGGAGAAAATATTTGCCAGCTACACATCAGAAAAAGGACTGATAACCAGTCCTCCCAAAATTAATAATGAACCAATAAATAATGGGCAAGTGAACTAAACAGAAATTTCTCAATTTTTTGCAAATGGCCAAAAAATACATGAAAGATGCTCACCATCTCTAGCAATAAAGGAACTGCAAAAAGATTCCACCTCACCCCTGATAGAATAGCCATCATTAGCAACACCACTAATAACAGGTGTTGGCGAAGATGTGGGGAAAAAGGAACCCTCTTACACTGCTGGTGGGATTGTAAACCAGTACAACCACTCTGGAAAAAAAATTTGGAGGCTACTTAAAAAGCTAAACATTGATCTACCATTTGATCCAGCAATACCACTCTTGGGGATATACCCAAAAGACTGTGACACAGGTTACTCCAGAGGCACCTGCACACCCATGTTTATTGCAGCATTATTCACAATAACCAAATTATGGAAACAGCCAAGATGCCCCACTACTGACGAATGGATCAAGAAAATGTGGTATCTATACACAATGGAATTTTATGCAGCCATGAAGAAGAACAAAATGTTATCATTTGCTGGTAAATGGATGGAATTGGAGAACATCATTCTGAGTGAGGTTAGCGTGGCCCAAAAGACCAAAAATCATATGTTCTCCCTCATATGCGGACATTAGATCAAGGGCAAACACAACAAGGGGATTGGACTTTGATCACCTGATAAAGCGAGAGCACACAAGGGAGGGGTGAGGATAGGTAAGACACCTAAAAAACTAGATAGCATTTGTTGCCCTCAACGCAGAGAAACTAAAGCAGATACCTTAAAAGCAACTGAGGCCAATAGGAGAAGGGGACCAGGAACTAGAGAAAAGGTTAGATCAAGAAGAATTAACCTAGAAGGTAACACACATGCATAGGAAAGCAATGCGAGTTAACTCCCTGTATAGTTATCCTTATCTCAACTAAGAAAAACCCTTGTTCCTTCCTATTATTGCTTATACTCTCTCTTCAACAAAATTAGAGATGAGGTCAAAATAGTTTCTGTCGGGTATGGAGGGGTGGGGGCAAGAGGGAGGGGGCAGGGGGGTAAGGAAGTGGGTAGGGGGAAGGGGGGAGAAATGACCCAAACATTGTATGCACATATGAATAAAATAAAAAAAAGAGAGGTGCATTTTTGGCTCTTCAACTACTTCTCTTTCTTTTGCAAATATTGCTTTAAAAAATTAGTAACAAAGGACCAATGATGGAGGAAAGGCCTATGATTGCCCTGACTACTTAGAAAAAAAGGTGGTTTACCAACACTATGTTTACACACATGATAAAAGTTAAAATTAACATAGCAAGTGTCTGTATAGATCATAAAAAGTAAAATTCTCTGATAAAAGATAAGTTGCAATGAAAGATGCGTTTATGCTATGGTTTGTTTATGTAGACTTCCTGGCTGTGGCGGGGCAGAGGAAAGCTATGTGCTCTCTGGTGGCTCCAGCAATCTGCACACACCAGTCCTGTGATTCATGAGGTAGGGTAAGCTTGCATTTACGGGGGCACTTTGTTAACCCAGCCAGCAGCAGTGCAAACTGATGAGGATCACTGGAACAGCAGGCAGTATGTATCAAGAGCCTTAAAAATGTCTACCTTTTTCACACAGCAAGTATACCTCTAGTAATGTGTGCAAACTGATCATTCCAAGTGGACAAAAAGACTTATTAAAAATGAAAAATAAGCATCATTTATAATATCAAGAAAGAATTTGCTTTTAAGTGTTTAAAATATCAGATTTATTGAATAAATTCTGACCAGTCATTTGGTCATTTAAAATCTTATTTTGAAAGACAGTACATGTGTTCAACATTACCTGGAATGTACAAATGTAAGTACCATCATGCATTGCATAATGACAGTTCAGTCAATGATGCACTACATATAAGGCAGTGGTCCCATGAGAGTGGTATGGAGCTGAATTCCTATTGCTCAGTGATGTCACAACCATCCGTCATGGTGCCATAGCACAATACAGACCTCATGCAATTGTGATGATACAGATGTGAGGAAATCTACACAAAAGTACAGTATAGATGATTACACACATATATAATTCTCAATAAAAATAAACAGTTACTATGTTACTGGTTTATCTATCCACAACACTATCCTTTTTAATCATGAGTGTAGTCCTTCCACTTACAAAAAAATTTACTGTAAAATAATGTTTAGTGTTACAATGGCAATAGCTTCGTACATCCCATCTCCCTTGACACATCAAGAAGCCACCTGTGAAGTGACTGACCTTCAAGGTTGTGTGAGTATACTCCATGATGTTCACACAACAATGATATTGCTTAACAAAGCAACCCTCACAATGCATCCCATCGCTAGGTGACACATGACTGTTTATGAATATGCATATACAGTACACATGGAAAAGAAAACACAAATTGTTTCAGTAGGCATTGTTCTAAGAGCTAATTTGCATTAGCAATAACCCTCTGCAGTAGACATTATTGAAATTTCCATTTCATAGACAAGGGCACAGAAGCAGAAATAGTTTAAGCAAGATGTCCAAAGTCATACAACTAAGAAGCAGCACAGATTTGAACTGGGAGCTTAAGTCACTTGCTCTGAACCCTAATACTATACTGCATTAAAAAGCCAACATTGTCAGTTAACTTTAGATGGTTCTGAATTTCTTTAGCTATATACTGTATATTCTTGTTATTTAAGTCAAACATACTGTATATATAATCTCAATCTATATTTAAAAAGAGTAATTTTCCTGTTACACCTGTCTTTGTCATCAAAGAATGAGGTTCTTGGGGTGGGAACCACTAATCACTACTGGTGTGATAACTGAGTCACCCCGTGGACCATCCCTATGTTCAGGAAGCAGACCCTACACCTCACTTCTTGCAAACTACAAGATAGGATTTTCTGCAATTTACAGCTGAGGCACCTGAAAGTAACTTTGTGCTTCTAGCCCTTACCATAATGCCTGAAAAGTAATAAGCCTCACTGAAAGTGGTCCAGCTAACAAGAAATAGTTCACAAAGCCCCAGCTATCATTCCATTTAATGACAGATCACTGTCTTTCCTATATGCCAGAAGAAAATGAAAATCTGAAAATTAGATATAAAATAAAAACTCAAAGAAAATATAGCTGAGATGGTTTCAGTAAACCTCAATATACAAAAAGCACCATGTGCCCAAGGGGATGGGGCTGAGAGAGGCTGAAGCCCACGGGTGCTCAGTGTCTCCATATCAGGAGGAAGCCTGGGAGAAGATGGAACTCAGAGCATGGAGCTTGATTTTTCGTCTTTCTTTCATTCCCAGGGAAGCAGAGGAGGGAGCTATGGGACCATGTTGAAAAGTCATGCCCAGACACAGGTCTACCAACTAAGTGTGGTGAAATTGGGTTCAGATTCAGAACTTTAAAGAACAGTTTGATGTTCCATTTCAGCTCTTCAGGAAAGCATACATATCCTATTATGTGTGCTTTGAATACTCACTGAATAAATAAAAGTATCTGGTGGAAGAAGAAAAAATTCATTAAAAAGCAGTATTTGATGTTACTTCTGTGCTCAAGGCACAGGTGGGATTTCACTGATGTTTTCTTTGATTTAGGTGTCAAAATAGTTTTAAACAGTCCAGTATGGTGGGCATATATACTAACAACATTGTAAGTCAGCATTCGAGAGTCTGTGGGCATTTTTTTTCTTTCTTAAATGAATCCATGCATTATTCAAGCTTAAGAATACCAATTTACATAATTTGTGGAGGATAAAATGGTAGCCAAATCAAAGGCCTGGGAGATGACAGCTCTTTTAGGTGGTACCCATGAGAGCACAAATAATAAACAGCTTCTCCTCCTGCTGAGGTTCTGAACACTAGTGGGAAACTACTCCTGAAGCTCAAAACATCCCAAGGATTCCCAGTCTCCCAGCACATGCTTCCTCTTGCCCTGGTCCATGAGTTCCCATTAAAGTTCTCAGTCTCAGTTCATTCTCTTTTGCTACTAACACAATACCACAGTGTGATAGAGTTACATTAAAAAAAAAAAAAAGAAAGAAAGAAAGGTCTATTTTGGCTCACAGTTCTGGTCTAAGAGCCAAGGGCCATCTAGTGATGGCCTCTTCTTGTCAGAGTCCCAAGGCAACATAGGAGATCACATGGAAGATGCAGAGTGTGTGTGTGTGTGTGTGTGTGTGTGTGTGTGTGTGTGTGTATGTTCCCTCTGGTGTCTCTTCTTATAAAATCATTCAACCACAGGGGCTAAACCGTGACGACCTTATCTAATCAGTTACTTCCCAAAGGCCTTACCTCAACATGCCATAGTTGCATTAAGTTCTCACCTTCTTAGTATTTTGCAATGGAGATTAAACTCCAACATGAGTGTGTTAACAAAACCATAGCATTCCATCTCTGGCTCCTGAAACTCATGCTCTTCTCACATAAAATATACAATCATCTCATCCAAATAGTTCCAATAGCCTAACTCTTTCTAACATTACTTCAAGAGCCCAAAGTCTCATTTATGACTCAAGGCAAACTTCTTCTAGGAGGAGCCTATTAAATTGAAACAAGTCAACTACTTTCAATGTACAATGGCAGAAGAGGCTCAAGATACATTCATTCCCATTCCAAAAGGGAAAAATAGGGAAGAAGGAAGGAGTAATCAGTCCAAAGCAAGACTGGAAGCCAGCAGAGCAGACAATAAATCTTCAGGGCCCATGTCCAGCCTCCTGTGCACAGTGTAGTTGTGGGTAGGTCCCAAGGCCTCAGGCAACCCTGCTCATGTGGCTTTGAGTCACAACCCACATGGTTACTTTCAGGGCTGGCTTTGCACACTGCCCGAGGCTTTGCCCAGAAGGTTTTGTACATGGCTGATAGCTTTGTTTTTCTGGGGTTCCTGAGTCTCTATTCCTAGGGCTCCTCTAGGCATTGTTGCCCCTACCAAGAGCATCTCTGGCCCTGTAGCAGACTTCTGCCCAGCTTCTCAGACTTTCCTTTGAAAACTTGGTGGAAGGTGCCATGACCTCATCACTCATTCATTCTGCGAAATCACTACAACATGGATGCCACTGAGGTGTGCCCCTGGCACAAGCAATGCAGTGCCTGGGCCTGCAGGACCCATAGCTGCAGTGGTTTTAGAGTGATTTGCCAACAGAAAATCAGGGAGTAGAATCTCCCTAGGTTCTGAGTAACAAGCTATGGACAGTGCCCCAGACTTAATGTCTGAAACAAATTTGCCTTTGTAGGTCTATGGTCTGTAACGAGAAACTGAGAAACCTTTAGAACCACCCCCTCCTTATAGAACTGGGGTTTGAACTCAGGACCTCAGGCTTGCTAGGCAGGTGCTCTACCACTTGAGCCACTCCTGCCAGCTCTCAGATCCTCTTCTTCATTGTCTTGCAGATTAGCACATGACTCTCTTTTATCTGTACAAATCTCATTTATCAGTGATAGGCTGGCAACACCTTAGTTTTGTCATCCCCCACGCCACCCCCCTACACATTTTCACTCTTTCCCTGGCCAAGCTAAACATTTTCCAAATATTTCTACTTCACTTCACTTTTACTTTAGAGTTTCACTTTAAATCCAGCTAGAAACTACCAATAATAATACCCATGCTACAGCTAGAATGCTTTGTTGTTACAAATCTTCTCCACCAAATAAACTGGACCATTGCTTTCAAGTTTGGCTCTCCACAGTCTTAAAGCATGGACACAATAGAGTCAAGTTCTTTGCAACAATGTAACAAGGTTGTCCCTTTCTCCCATTTGTAATAGAATCTCCATTTCCATTTGAGACTAGCTTCCTAGTCTCCTATTCCTTGGGGCCTTTGCTAGGACAGCCCATAATACTCTACTTACAGCATCTGAGGCTTTTCCTACCCTGCCCTTCCAAAGTCCTCCAACCTCTGCCATAACCCAGTACTAAAGATGCTTCTACACTTTCAGGAAATTGTTATTAACAAAAAGCCTTACTTCTTAGTACCAATTTTCTGTCGCTAGTATCATAATACTACAGAATGGATAAGCAATGAAGAAAAGAAGTCAATTTTGGCTCACAGTTCCAGTCCAAGGATAAGAGGCCATACTGCTGATGGCCTTTCTGTTGACAGGGTCCTAAAGCAGCACAGGACATCACATGGCAAGAGACAGGGAATGTGTGCACACATAGTGTGTGTGTGTGTGTGTGTATACTCTCATCCCTCTCTTTTATAACAACACCAGTATTCAATCAGAAAGGCTTTACCCTGATGACAGTGTCTAATTTCGATCACTTTCCAAAGGCTTCACCTCCACACCTTCATCATACCTTACCATGGGGATTCATTTTGAACATGAGATTTTGAGGGGGCACACCACATTCAACCCACAATACTTGTGCTGTCTTCCCCAGGCTCTAGCCTCTAGGTTGGTTTCCCCAGTTCTCAGAAGCTCCAAGAGACCTCTGCAACAATACATGGAACCAAATCCACCCCATCTCAGATCTGTGATGATTCCATTCACAAAGACATCTTCATTATGAGAATGTAAGCTTTTCACTTCAAATAGTAGGGGTGAGATCCTGACTCAGAAGCTCTTGGCAGGAATTTATTTATTCTGTAATAATAATCATTTATTGTCATTTGTTCTGCTAAGAAGAACAGAGTAATTGCCTTCATAGAGATGAAAGATAGGTATTTGTATTTGGAAGCTGTGGATGAAATATGCTGGTGTTTATTTGGATCTGTACATGCCTGGATCTGTACATGTCTGGGCAAGATGCTGTGCTGACTGTGTGACCGTTCCTTCAGCTGTCACAGTAGTTCTGTGAGTTGGGTATCACTAGTTACTACTTTATACATTAGGTTCGGGAAGCAGCTCATCAAAGGGCCTCTATGGCCACCCCCTCAAGTACATGGCAGCCACTTCTTTTCAATTCCAGGCCTCTCTGAGAACAAAGTCATGCCACACCATGTTTTCAGGAAACTAGTGGCAGCCATGAGGCTTGTTTAAAGCCACATCAGAAGTTGGTAGCATAGAAAGTCTCCAAAAGTTGAATCTTGAATCGTCTGCCTGCAGAAACCAGTCAGCCAGAAATAAGAAGAGAATGAACCACTTAATAACTACGAACTGCTATTTATCTCAAAATAATGACAATAAGCAGGCTCCCTGGAGAGGAAGTTTGGCATTACAAAGAACTCAAGAGCTAATATAATCAAATCTTTTGCAACGTGACAATAATGGACATCCCTGACAACGCACCCGTTTGTGATTTCCAAGGCCTGTTCCTGTCGGAAATCTTCAACTGCCGAGAATTAATGATCCTCAGTGCTCACGGTCAATATGTTTTAAAATATTCTTTTATCTAAACATAGGCGTTCTCTGAATCACTGTCTTATTTCTAAACTTAAAAATATAAATGCTCTATTGTTTTCTAAGAGAGGAAATATTCTTTGCAATGAGAGTTTGTAATAATTAATCATAAAATAAATGCTTCTTTGACCAGAGTGTGGTCTCTGATGAACACAGAAAAAGCAAACAGGATTTCATCAGGTTCGGCACTGAGTATTTTTCATCCTGCCACCACAAAGACAAGATACGCGGATTAACAAAGCAGACAAGAAGACAAAAATGGCTTCCATCCATTTAAAATTTATGTCTAATAAATATATACAGTCCGTTGAACATTCTCTTGTTTCACTAAGTGAGCAGCAGAGTGCACTCTTTAGAGATCTTGCCACAATTCTTTCTAGAACCCCATTTTCCTTTACTTTTCTTCACTTTGGTTTTTTAAGTGTCTGTGGGTTTTGATTCTCATTCCTCTTTATTATTCCATCAACTGAAAGAGAAATGTTGTCTGAAGATGTGTTTTGGATGAATGGGTAATCAAGGCTACCTACCACATTTAAACAGTGAAAGACATTCCAGGAGCAACCAATGGTCCTGCTAGTAGTGATTCAGGGAGCCAGCAGACACAGAGACTTCTGGGTAGTTGGAGTTGGTTTGTAGATCAGGAGTTAAAAAGAGTACCCACAGTGAGACAAAGAGTACAGAGGAGCTGGACCAGGAGTCTGACTGGCTCTCCAGGGAGCTAACTGGATAAAGTTAGCAGAGAGTGAAGTATAAGGGACTCCCTAGAATTAAATATATAGACTTGGGGTCAAAAAAGGGTTCAGAAGAGGGAAGATATAATGAAACTAAATATGAATGCTAAACCAAACACTCATTGGAGATTATAGATTTACACATATAAAGCCTTCATACTTAAATTTTTTGAGTCTTGAAAAACACACACTGTCAGAGTCATCTTCTGACTGGAATGGATTCTGAAGGGTTGTGAGGCTAATAGACAGGGTCAAATGAAGAAGATACTGATGATTCCAGAGGTTCACCAGTCTTCATCAAGGACTTTCAACATTAAGGTTAAAATCACAACCACTTATTACCCATGAGATCAATCTCACTCCAACCTTTTTTCTACAAATAATGAAGTAGCACAATTAACAAAGCCTCATGAGCCATGGTCTCTATTATGATTACCCCTGAGTCTCTGCATGTCTTTTGCCTACCTGGGAGATTTTGAACTCAAGCACTTCATTATATTAGAAAAAGACATGAGCCCACTCAGTTTAGGCCTACCTGTCATTGACTGAGGCCTCCAATGTTACAAGAACTGCATTAGACGCTTTCTCTCCTGTTTCCTTTCTAGCCACAAAACCCCAAAGGACTAGGCAAAGATTTTTCCACTGAATAATTTAATGTTGTCTGGACTATAATACTATGTCCTCCTGGCCACATTCAGCCAATAAGAATCCATTAAGTGACAGAACGGGGAAACATCTGTGGATAGCTCACAACCCAAAGACTATGAGGAATGAAAAATGAAGAATAAACAGTTTCTAGGGAAATTAGAAACTGCATGCTTAAAGAACCAGAGAACAATTCAAGTTTAAGGAAAAAGCTGGGAGGAAAAACTCCAGCAAAACCATGACAATCACTTTGGTATGTTTGGTATACAAATCCTAGTAGTAACTCAATAAATATTGAATTATTACTAAATAAGTGAATGAAATTTTGGGGTAAAGAAATGAAACCCTACAAGTAATCAAATGCTAGATTGTGTGGGACTGACTCTAAGATCTAGAACAGTCCAGAGAAAGATTCTTGTAGACATGAATACTAGCAACACTTCCTGAGTACGGTGACAATTTGAGTTAGGCCTAGAGGTATTCGGAAATCTGAATGATCATGAGGAAACACTGCAATCACACTGGGCAGGATAAAGATGATGGGCAGGCACAGAGTCTCCTTCTTAGCCTCCTTTTGTGGTTCCAAAGTCCTGTCCTTCCTCCCTCTGTTGCCTTAAGCTCATCTGCTCTGTTCTTACTTGCCCTCCTCTTGAACTCTGTCCAACTAGTTCTCAGAATGTCTTGAAGCTGGCATTGAGTTTGCCAAGGCATCTTTGGATTAACCAGGAATGTCTCTGTCTTTTGGTATGGAAAAACAATGTTTGTCCTTATAATTGATTCTGGGCTTTTGCAAGCAAAGTAATAAATTATTCTAAATGAGGCAGAAATCATGACAAATATCTTCTCTCAAACAGCTGTGAGGAGGGCTTCTCATGGAAATTCTGGCCTTTGGAGACCCTCTCAAGACATCCAGAAAGACATTCCTAGCAGGTTCTCACAACAACCTCTTTCTCCTTTTGGCTCTGCCCGGAAGTCAGGACCAATGTGAACACAGCCTCTTCAGACTTATGTGACAGGGACGCAAAATCCAAGGTTCCTCCCTCCCCTGAGGTTTTGCCAGGGATAGGACAGCATCTGCTAACTCAGTTTTCCTGAATTGTGTACAGTGCAGCTTCTGTCTTAGAGTCACTTTGTAATTTGTCTCATGATAGGTCAAGAGTTGTCCTAGATGGAAGGTTTTTAGAAAAGTCTGTACGTCCAGTTTTGGGAAACAAATTGCTGATCATGGGAACCTTCCCATGGCAGACTGCTTTTTCACTCTGAAAAAGGCTGTCAATACCATACCCCCATGTTTCAGAGTTGTGTACTCTAGGATCCTGCTTTTCCAGTGCACAACAGTAGGTCTGCTTTTCCAGCACACAGCTCAGTTTGTGGTGAGAACTGTGGTGTGCTTGTTGCAGGACTGGGACACTGCTCTGTTTTGTGACTGCTGTCTTGAGCCAGCAGTGCCGACCTTGATGGTAAAGACAGACTGCTGCCCTGTTATCTCACAGAAAGATAACTGTCAGCCATGTCACCACACAGAGCCTTGTATTTCCAAAACAGTGTTCCAAGCCCTCAAGAGCAAGCAACAAGCACACAAAGATCCTGAGAGAGAAGGGAAGGAAAAGGACAGACTGAAAGCTGTAAGTCTTGGAAGTGGGAAATACAGAACTGGGGTTCTGAAGCACTCTCTAACAACTGTCTAGTGGGGAGTGAAAGTTTTTCCCCGTTGAATTATAAAATCCTAGCCCTATGAATATAATGCTTTGATGGTAAAAGTCTCAACTTTCTTGTATAATATTAAAAGGTAAACAAACTCACACTGTCACAGGAACAGAAACAAGAAAATATGCAGGGGAAGACTAGGCTACAGAAATCTAGAGGAAATGTTTTTCATTACCAAGATCAGAGCATCCATTTGTGTGGATTACACAATTCTGGGTAATTTCATTTCTTGTCTGGGGTATTCTTTCCTGGTTAAAGTGGCAAAAGAAGTCCCAACACTTGTTAGGCCTGCTGTCTCTGAAGTTAACAGATGCCCACATGAACACCGTCTGCACGTGCCAGCCCTCTACTGGAGAAGGAGCAGGTTCAGGACCTGGCACTGTATAGCCGAGTGGCACTGCTCCCAGAACTCTCATCCAATAAAGAGCCATTGTGCGATCTGGACCCTTCAACGTACAGGACAAACGACTCAAATGAAAAGCACAATGCTTATGAGTGGAACCAGAAACTTGAATGGAGGGATAATCACTTCCTTAGTGTGGATCACATAATTTTTCATGGAACTTCACTCTGTCATTCAGTCCTTGCATAGTGTAATGGTACCAATTTCCACTTCTCAGTTGATAAGTGAGAATGATTGCTGTGATAACCATTAAGCTGTATGGGTAACTAGCATTGGTGAGGAAGAGCTGTTAGGGGAGATGGGAAGTATTGGCAAGCAAAGGGAAGAGAGAAACATGGAAAGAGGGGAAGCACTGCTCCCCTGTGTCAATGATCACACAAACTGCAGTTCTGCAGCTGGACAATGAGACTGTATTCAATGGCATAAGGAACTAAATCAGGCCTATGGCTTGACAATAGCTATGGCTTTTAACTGAGGATAACGTATGAGGCAAGACATGGGGCTAGGGGGCAAAGGTCCATCCTCAAGGGAGTCTGCCTGATAGGTGACTCCTATTGGTGAGCTTCAGGCCCCACAGGCTGAAGATCTCATTCTTAGATGGTGCACAGAGGGTGCCAGGAGGAGTGAGGGCGCTAATTCAGGCAGAGTCATGGTTTCTAAGTGACCCACAGAGTAACTGTGTCTAACATCCAACCTCCCTACAGAAAAACCAGAGCAGCCAAGCAAAACAGATGCTGCTCTAGCTAAGTCCCCTCAAATGAATGAACAGGAGGGTCAGCAGGAGGGGACTCCACAGGCCAAATGTACTGCATTCCACAGTCCTTGGATCTGGACTAGCCTGTTGTTTTTAATCCTTAACCCAACTGGAGGTTTAGCTAAACAATTTTAACAGAAACATGGTCTGTCTCAAGTAACCCTCTTTCTTTATTATCTAGAACTCAGAATTGTTCACAATTTTTTTTCCAGGCTGTGCTAGAGATGGAACCCAGAGACTCCTGCATGCAAAGCACATCTCTACCACTGACCTATGCCCCAGGTCACAATTTCAAACTAAGATTACTTGGTCCACTTACTTTCTCACATATACAGCTATCAGTAGATGTTTCTATACACATGTACTTTTTTTCAATGAAAAAGAGACCCGATATTGTGAAAGGACACAAACGTTTCAATTAAAATGCCATTTGACTCAATGTCCAGTTATCATTTTTCATGCATCATATTTGACTGACATGGTTCTATCTCATTAAGTAATCCAGTGGTGACAGGTTATTTTAAATGTGTATAATTTCTTTCAATGTATGACATTATACTTTTTGGGTGGGTAGGGTGTTATCTGAGTGAAAAAATACAAGTAAATATTTCTTCCAGCAACCCAGCATGAAGTTCACTCATGTCATCAACTCACCAGAATTAAGCAAAATGATAGATTTGAGGCACACAAACTCCTCTCCCTGCAGATTCATCATACGGAAGCGAGTCGACGTAGCCAGCAACATGTCAAAGATCTCCACCATGCCCTCTACACATTTACCCTGATTCCTATGAAAACAAATTGTAAAAAGCATTAAAGGACAGAAAAGCTTCCAGAACATAAGGTTGACATTCATAAAAATCTACCAGGTAGATTTTCTTTTGAGTTACTGATTAGTGTCACACTGATTATTAAGAACACTTTATACATTATGATAATTAGTGCTAGGTCATAAGTATTTTTAAGGTTTTTTTTTCATGTTTTTCTTTCAATTTTTGTTTCTGGTTATTTTCGCCTACAAAACATTGAATTAGGATCAAATTTATCAAACTTTTCATTTATGGCTGCAGAGCAGTATGTCTTGCTTAAGGATCTCTATTATCTGAAAGTGGGTAAAAACTACCTCATGTTTCCTTCTAGTGAAGCTTTTACGTTTAAATCTTTGATCTTCTGGGATGTTTCAATTTTTATAACTTTAATTAGATATAACCATGTACCATACAATTTACCTATTTAAAGAGCAGAGTTCAATGAATTTTCATACATTCAGAGTTGTGCAACCATCAGTAGGGAGTTATTCTGGTGTAAGATGTGAGACAAGGATTTAGTTTAATATTTTTTCCAAATAGCAAGTGAGTTTTCTTAACATCATTTATGAGACAAATATCTGATTTTAAATATGCTAGGCACTTTTGATACATTCACTTCCTGCCAGGTTATGTTAGCGTTATTTTCCCCATTTTCCACGTGAGGGCATTAGGATTTAAAACTGTTCAACCACACTGCCAACCAACAGAAGAAAAAGTCTGAACAGTAAGATTTCCATTGTCTCCCTTTCTTGCTCTATTTTAACTCATTCAGTAAGAAACACTCAGGGTCTATTCTATGTCAGTTCTTATGTTTGACGTTGGACTAAGAGAAGAAAGTCATGGCCAATGTTAATAAAGAGACTGAGAAGAAGACTAGCAAGGTAAAAGACCATGCAATGGTGCATATTACTGGAAAGGTCTACAAAGAGCCTCTACATCTACTATCAGTCTCCTCAAATTCAACCCACGTCAATATTGAAGCAGTTGCCAGAATTCTCAGACAAAATTTAGTGAGTTTTTATGTAAAATACTTAGAATGGAGTGTGGCACACAGCAAGGGTGGCATTTCAGTTTTGGCTCTAGATACAGTCCTACATAGAGAGGTGCATATCTATGAGGGAAAGTGGGCCATTTAACCTGAAGCATCTAGGAAACTAGAAAACAAGGGCCATGTGCATTTTGCTTTGACTGTGGAGAAGAGATCTGGAGCCATAGAAGCAGAGGAAACTTCAAAAGCTCTGCTGCCCATGGTGGCGACGAGACCCTGGACACACTGGTGGGCCTGTTCACCTTCACTGGGGAGGTACATGAGAAGTGGGTTTTTCTTGTCCTGTAGTTGAGTTTTTAAAAAGTTAAAAAATATTTCTAGTGAAAAAACAAACAGGGATAGGAGAAAATGTTTGGTGGATGAAGCTTTAAAAATAACAACTCGTAGCCAAAATAGAGAAATGTTCCTTTCTCAGTAGAAAGTCTCTGTTTACTTAACAGACTGCACACTGGCAGGGGGGATGGCTCAGTGTGGGAGGGAGCCTGCGCTCACTTGCTGTGAGCAAAAGTTCAGCTCAGAAACTGAGTGAGTCAAGGCTTAGCAATTCTCTTTTCTTCTTGTCCCTTTTCAGCAGTCTCCCACATTTTCCCGTGAGGGGCTCCTTCTTAATTCTTCCCGCAAGCCTCTTCTCACTGGAAAGCCATCTTGTTATCTTTGACCAGCAATTCATATCTGGCCATGAAACAAGGCTTGCTCTGCAGCACTCATTAGAAGGTGTGGACTGTTCCTCAAGGACACATCCCCACTCTTAATTCAGTTTTCATGATTGTGGGCATCTCTATGTGTGGGTGTGTGTGTGGTGTGTATTTGTGTATGTCTGTGTGTGTGTTTGTGTGTGCTGTGTTTCTGTGTGTTTGTGATATGTCTGTGTGTGTGGGGGTAAGTTTCTATGTGTTTGTGGTATGTCTCTGTGTGTGGTGTATGTTTCTGGTACATCTCTCTGTGCGTGTGTGTGTGTGTGTGTGTGCGTGTGTTGTTTCTTTTAGGGGATGAGGACAGGGCATAGAGTAACCATTAATCCTAGAGACACGGTAAGAGGACCTGCCTGCCGTGGAACAAGTATGCTCCGTGTCCTGGTGGTATTCCCAGAGGATATTCAAGGCAAGAAGGCTAGAAGAAGTTTACCTCGATGTCTCTGTAAGAATGAACTCACTGACTTTTTCAATGGGAGGAGCTTAGTTGGTATAAATACTCCAGCCAATCTACTATTTTTGTAATAAATAAAAATGATGTACTTTGATGGCCCCAATGGTATTTTTAGTAAATCATAGAAGGTTGGCTGAACCCCAATGACTGGATAATTATGTGGTACCTGGGGGTCTTTCATTAGCATTTTTACAACCTGGAAAAGGTTGCTGTGTGAACTGGTGAATGAGTGGTGTGACAACCTATGATCAGGCACAGATCTATGTGGGCTTTGAAGGCACACACTTGTCACCTGCCTGATGCAAAGGAATCCCTCCCTGTTTCTGAGCTCATTACACATTGTGGTCAGGGCTTCATTTTCAAAGTCCTGACAAAATGTTCCATACTACTTCAAGGAGGAAATCAGACTGGAGCATTTATTTAACTCAGTTTTCAAGGGACGAATGCATCCACAGTATCAAAAATAGGGTGATTACTAAGAATCTGAGGGTGACATTACTGTAAGATAAGATTAGTCTAAATCCTTGTGGTGCTCCTAAGGTTGAGAAACACATGGGGTGTGGAAAAACAGTATGTATTTTTACAGGAAGCACGGCATAGATCAGAAGCAGTTTAGCAAGCAGACCAGCCTATGACTCCCACTGTGAGACGTGACAGTCTGCAGTGAGGAACTTCTTTACCTATTATCACAGTCTGCTTCTCAGAGCACCTTGAAATCTCCCTGTGGGGAGCCTTGTTCTGCCACTTACCCTCTCCAAATGCAGTCCCTTTGCACTTAAGTGATGGGGAAGGAACAGAACTTGGAAGAAAATTTGCTCATGGTATGCCCTGGAAGTTTCTCCTTTACACAAATGAGAACCTGTTTTTCAGAAGCCCTGAGTTACCACTTCCTCCTCATGGGAAATAAAAAGCTCTACTGATCAAACCTGTACTCAGATACCTTCAAAACTCTACCTTACCCAACGGGAAGCTACCCGTTAGCCTCTCTTTGTATAAAAGGAAATTGACAAATGGAAACCAAGAAGGCCCAGGAGATCAGCATAAAACATGTGATTTAGTTGTCCTTAAAAAAAAGCACAACATGACTAGAAAACAGAATTACAAATTAAGATGCTGTTTAAAATTAACAGTGGCTACAGCAGTTGGATTTATAGAATGTCAGTATTTTTGATGCTAAAAAATCTCTTAGCACGTGCTCTGATATACTGTGACTCCATAAATATTTGTATGATAAAGCAGTTTGCATACGCAATTCTGTGAAGTATGGAAGAAAATGGCAAATAGTAAGCAATATACTTTGAAAGCTGCAAAATTTAAAAAGGAAGTGGTTCACACTTGAATCCAGTTCCCTGGGTTCAGATATTGGTATACTACTTACTGTGTGTCATTGAGCCAAATACTCTATTTGTTCCTGAATAAATATTCAGATGGAATCACCCATCTTGGATTGTAAGTTGAATAAGAAACAGTTAAACTAATATGAGTAAGAAAGAAATTGTTCCTGGAGGTGAAGTACCAACATACAAAATGCTTACTCCTCCATGGTTATTGCTATGTAGGCAGATACCATAGCAAGCTAGGGAGCCCTGCATTACAAAATATCTGGTCTGAAATAACTTGGAAGGCAGACCGTATACCTGAAGGCATGGTCAGAAAAAGGAAGACTAATGGTGTGGAGTGGACACCATTAGCAAGAAATTACAAGAAAGTGGTGAGTGCAGGCAAGAACTGAGTGATTCTCAAGCAGGAATTAAAGAGAATGGAGAAAAATCAAAGATAAATGGTCTTAAAGCTTGGACAAGCCTGTTGCTAAGCAAGAAATATTGAGATGAGATTGAAAAGAGCCTTGAGTCTGAAAGGCCCAGAAAGACTTCCCAGGTTACAAAGTACAGCAAGCTCTCCATATCCAGAGCACCTACATCTATGGATTCATCCATCCACGGATGGTAAACTGTGTGGTTAGGACTATGTTAGGTGTATGTGTACTGAACGTGAACCTTCTTCCTTCTCATTATTTCCTGAACAAGATAGTATACAACTACTTGTATACTGTCTGCTTGAATTAGGTGTTATAAGTAACAGAGAGAGGGATTACAGCATAGGAGCATGTGCATACTTCCCGTGTAAACTCTACACCATTTTATAAGGGACTCAAGCATTCATGGATTTGACATCCTCAGAGTCCTGAGACCAATCCTCTGCAGATCCAGAGGCATGACTACAACTCCTTCTTAATTGCTAAACTGCTCCTGATCTATGATGGATGCTATGCTTCCTGTAAAATACACCAAAAGAGTTATTTACCTCCCCATCCAAACTTATTCTTTCAAATAGCCTCAAGGGAACCCCAAACAAATCATGAGGGAAAGGTCAAAAGACTAAGAAGCAAATAACTATATCAGTCTTATTGGTGAGGCTCTGAGGAAGAGGGAACCCTTACACACCATTTGTAGGAATGTAAATTGCTATCGTGATTATAGAAAATGGTATTGAAGAGCCTCTAAAAAACTAAAATTAGAATTATCTTATGATCAAGCAAGCTCACCTCTGGGTATACACCCAAAGGAAATGAAATCACTAAGTTAAGAGACACTAGCATTCTCTTGTTCTTTGAAGTATTATTCACAATTGCTGAAATACGGAGAAAACTGTGGGACATACACAATGAAATACTACTCAGCCTAAAAAGAGAAAGGAAATCCTGTCATTTGCAGGATGAACCTGGAGTGACGTAAGTTAGGTATAGAAAGACAAATACCATATGACCTCACTTGTATGTAGAATCTAAAAAAAAAAAAGAAAAGTGTAATTCATAGAAGCAGAGAGCATGATGGTTGTTTACCAGGAGCTGGGTAGAAAGAGGTTGGCACCCAGAAGAGGTTGGTCAAAGGATACAAACTTTCAGTTAGACAGAAGTAAGTTTAAGAAATCTGTGATGCAACATGGTGACTATAGTTAATAGCAAAGCATTGTGCACATGAAAATTGGCCAGAGTAGGTTTTAACTGCTCTTATCACAAATAAAAGATAAGTACATGACATCATGCTCATGTTAATTAGCTTCATTTAGTCACTTCACAATGTACACATTTTTTAAAGCACCAAAACACCATGTGGTACACCACAAATATACATAATTTTTATTTGTCAAAAAAAATAAACAATAATAAAATAAAGAGGATCAGACCTAGGAAAAGACTTTGGATCCTTCAGGTTACAAATAGGTGGAACTGGCAAGGGCCAAATAAGTGGAAGCCTTCAGTGTTTTTAGACATCTGTACTACTAAAGAAACCACAAGCCTGAACTAGAAGATGAGCTTTCAATTGTTCAAATCTTCAACATTGAGTCCTCAAACGTCCGCTGGAAGAAGTGCAATGAAAACCATACAGCCCACCAAAAGGACAAGCTTCTCACCACCACTTCAGGTCTGGCCAAGGAGAACAATGGAAAGAAGGAACCTCCAAAAAGCAAATAAGGAAAAGCAAGGACTTCCCATTAGGTTAAGAGAAAATTAGAAAGTTTTTTTCTAGGGAGCAAAATTACGGACCAATCAAAGAACTCTCTAGAACCTCACAGTAGAAGCTACCTCAGGACTGCCCAGCAGAATTTCATGGCTCCTATGGAAGGGAAATTCTGAATCTTTCCTTCTTCCATTTTTCCGAATGGAAGTTTTAATGCAGTAATGTTGGCCCTGATCTTTCATTGACTATTGGGTGTATTTTGGGGGTGAGGCTGGCAAGCTAGGTGAAGCTACATCTGTGCTTGACAGTGAACATTGCCCATCATGGAGAAATTTGAGTTGGATGCTGTGGTGGGATGTGACTTTGGATCATCCCCCTTGGGGCATGGTCAGTGTGCTCTATTTGTGGGATGAATGGATATTTGGAGACCAGAAGGGAACTATGCAGACTGCTGAGTTCACCAACACACTTTCCCTTGTCCTCCTGGATTTCCTTCTAGATGACATATTAAAATCTTACTTGTGGGTGACACGGTCAAGTACTACAAATGGTCTGGTCTAATTAGTTTGGAATCAGTACACAAAGAAGAGTGAGGGAGAAAGAAGAAATTTCTGGAAGAGACTACAGGTATGAGAAAGGGCAAGAAGGCAGCTGCCACAGTAATAATGAAAGACAAAGAGAAGGAGGAAGAGGAGATTTTTCAAATCCCTTGTGAAGGAAAAACAGACGTGCTTAGGTGAATACTCCACAGTGTTGGTCAAATAAGGAAGGATTTGAAGACTCCTCTGAAATTGTATGCTTGGATGAATGCAAGGATGACTTTTAAGAAACAGAGAAATTAGCAGAAAGAGTGCAACTAAGAGTTTTTATTATTTGTTAGTAGAAGAAGACAACAACTTTCCTTAAAAATTACTCAGTTTAAGATTTCACATAACTATTTAAGTACAGATCACAATCAGAAGACTCAAAATGTAGGTTTGAAACCTGGGAGTGAGAACAGGACTGATTTTTTTCCACTTTCCCTAGTAGACATTTTTTCTAATCAGCACATGAACATATATACCGCTTATTTTTGAATGGGTGTCCAGTGTTTCACTGAATTCACACTTATGTTAGGAGCTCTCCTATTGATAGGTATTTATATTATTTCCAATTTTGGGTTACAACAAACAATGTGCAATTAGTCTCATACATGTATTTTCTACACTTACCAAAGTGCACAGAGAAAATTCTTACACACATAATATTAGACTCAAAGAATATAAACATTTAACATTTTACTAAATATGGTCAAAATGACTTTCGAGAAGGTTATGCAAATTTGCCCAGCTCTTCAGAGAGCATGAAAATAGTCTGCAGGTAGAGATTCTGGAGATATCCGAACAGAGTTAAAATTGGAAAGGGACTTTTATCAGTGAAGGTGGAGTAGGGAAGAGGGAGAGAGGAGTGAGAGAAAGAGAGATTGAGGAAAAATGGCAGAGGGAGGAACTGTGGAGCAGCAGCCTCTCTGGCATGAGAGGACAAAGGGGAGCCAATTGAGAGGGGAAGGGAGAGAGAAGTGGCAGGACAGGAGGGGCTGGGATACAGAAAGGCTGAAGGTCACAGGGCCAAGGACAGGAGGGAAGGAGAGAGGCCTGGGAAATAGATGAGAACAGATTCATGGTCACCATAGGAGAAGGAATGCCTTTTCCTAACTCCAGACTGATGATGGGAGCAACAATGTAAACACGGGAAGTATGAAAGGTTAATGTTAGAAATAGTTTCACCTAAATTCGCCTATTCTGGACACTCCACAGAAGTGGGCTCATGCAATATGCCATTCTGCCTGGCATTGTTCACTTTCCAGGCTCGCCCATGGTGTAGTCATAGCAGAACTTCATTCTTTTTTATGGCTGAGTAACATTCCATCATATGCTTATACACATTTTGTTTATTCGCTGATTACTTGATGGACTTTGGAGGGTGTTTCCACTTGTTGACTGTTACAAATAACAGTGACTATTTGTGTGTTTTTTGTGACCATATTTTCATTTCTGTTGGGTATGTACTAGGGGTGGAATGGCTGGTCATACAGAAGTTCTGTCTCACTTTTGAGGACTGCTGTTTTCCACAGCAGCAATTAACATATGACTATTCCACTGTTCCTTGTTATGTCTGTCTTTATGAGTAGAGCCATTACAGTGACTTACATGGGTCTTTTTCAAAGACAAAGGGGCAGAGCTTCGTGGTTCACCTTGCCTTGCTGGGGAACTGGGTGTGACTACCACAGCCCTGCTGTATTGAAGTTCCCTTGGCAGCCTCTGAGCTTCTGTGGAAGAGGAGGAAACTGTGTGTCTGTCTGCCCCTCCTGCCAGGAGCACCCAACTTGGTGGGTGAGCCCCCAGTTATCTGTCAGCTCTGTGAGCCACCCTGTGAGGGTCTGCTGGGACCCAGGCGGTGTCACCTGTGGACTCTGTGGACATGGTTGCTCTTTTCAAGCAAATTTGCAGAATGTTAAGCTGGAAAATTTCCATGGTAGCTTGTGTTATTTTTACTTTCAAGAGAAAAGCAGCCCAGGTCTTTACTGGGCACTAAATAAAAACTAGAGAGGTAAAAAAAAAAGAAATAGTTTCACCTAGATTTTTTTTTTTTTTTTTTTTTTTTTTAGTAAATCAAAGTAACGTTATTTGCAGGGACTGCAGGAAGGTAGACAGAAGCTGAAGACTTCAGGACACAGGAAGCAGCTATAAACACTATGAAAGCTATGGTGGCTCTAGCTGCCACAGTACCCACGATTTCTGACCTTTGCCCAATCTCTCCATGTCCATTCCTGTTGCTTACCTTGTAATCTATGCTGCACAGCAGTTCTGAACAAATGCAGCTAATCCTGTCTTCTTGGACTTGCACACCCTCCCTACCTCACCCTGTCCTGCCCTTGAGCATCTTCTTATCCTTCAAGGCTCAGATAGGCTCCAGGAAGACTTCCCTGGTAGCTGACTGCTCTTTCCCCCTTGGGCTATCTATTCCTGCACCCCTTGTGCTGTGCAAATTTGTCCTTGACATCAGTAACAGCAAATTTCTGTGAAAGACTAGACAATAAATATTTTTGGTTTTGTGGTCCATCAGACTCTGTGGCATCCATCCAACTCTGATGTTTAAGGGCCAAAGTAACCATAAGCTATATGTTACCAGTGTGAATGACTGTATTCCAATAAAACTTTATTTTCGGAAAAATACTAACAAGTTAAGTTTGTCCTGTTGACTGTACCTCACCCATCCCTGGCATAAATCATTGTTGTATAGTTAACTCACTTATTAAGAACTGACTTTATGTCCACATTGGTTGTTAAGAATTTAGCAATGAGTAGGGACAGGAATGTGCCTGTCTGAGAAGGAGCCTACAATCTGTTGGGTGGCAGATAGTTTGAAAAAAATAAAACAAAGATTTAAAAACTCAAGTTGTAATTGTAGTATGAGGAAGGAAATTATGGTATTTTACTACACTGTGATAGTGAAATCCAGGGCCCTTATGTGGAAGAGAAGTTTGAGACCATCATGGGATATCCAAATAAACCTTAGAGAATTATGGATCTGAGCTCAGAGAAACATTTGGGTCTGGAGATGTAGCTGTGCCAGGGGAGAGCGTCCAAGTGCACAGAGTGGGGAGAGAGACAGCATCTTACAGGAAGTCAGCCTATGAAGATGAGCCAGCAAAAGACACCCAAGAGGAGCAGTGGGGGAGGCAGCAAAGAGCCAGAGAGGAGCGGCATCTCAAGGCAAGAGGAAGCTCTCAGCAGTGTTGACAGCTTAGAGAAACCATGGAAGAGAAGCAGGAGTTTGAGACCAGACTGAGATAACATCCTGGCTTTTTCAACAGCCTTGATTAGTCTGGTAGTGGAAGTGAAGAAAGTAGACACTGGATATGGCCAGGAAGAATGCTGGCTCTTGAAGTGTGGAGAAAATTGAAGGCAGAGACTCTAGAAGTAAATCTTGCAATGATGGCATCTAGGACTTAGGATGGATCAAGAAGAAAATGAAGATGGAAAACTATTTACAGTAAGAGAAAAGGAAGTGCGATCACATAAGGTTCAGTAGGATCAAGAGGTAGGACAAGTAGAGACTTGGGAGATGATGGTCCCAGAGAGGAGGCTCTGGTTTAAGATGCTGCAGGTGGTCATGTTCTTGGGGGTCGTATCTACTAAACAGAGGAGAAACCAAGTTTCTGAAATGTAGTGCCTTAGAACACTGAGACCAAAGTCTTCATAATCATAATGGAGCTTAATATTAAGTGAGTGATTCAAAATTGACAAAAGTCCTGACTGCTTTGAAAAATGACATGAGCTCATTTATTTCTGATTCTTCAAGAGACCACCCAATGCCCCCCTCCATCCGAACTTGGAGGCTTTTTCTTCTGAAGACGATTCTGAACAAAGGCAGCAATCTTAAAGGTATAAGAATGGACTTGGTGACCTCACAAAAAAGAGAGTGTATCATTCTAACACCCAACCTTCTCTCTGTCCACCTGTCCACATGTAAACCTAATAGCCTTGGGCCGAATACCATTCTTATGTTAGCATCCTTTAAAAAGGACATTACAATCTGTGTATCAAGGTAAATGAACAAAAAATATACTAATAACTAGCAAAAATTCCATACCTCTTAGAGAGGGCTGGAAATTAAGGAAAGAATGGAATAAATTAAACACACAGGAAAAAATGTCAAGACCATAGCTACAGGATCATTTTCCCAGAGTTCTGATGAGACTGGAATCATGCATGTCGCGTGATTCATTTAGGATTGGATTTCAAGTGGAAATGGCTCTTGGTCCATTACCTTGAGAAGAGTTGCTATGAGACAGACAGCCAGTGCTCTCTTCTCTGAGAGTTTGAGGAGTAAATGCACAGAGCAAGCCAGCAGCATTTTAGAAATGCAAACTTCTCAGAAGCATGTTCCAAGTCCAGCAGACCCCCTACCAAAGGGCACGGAAGGAAGTTTTCAGCTTTCTGCTCCCTTATCTTAAGTCCCCATTTAGCTTTGTTTCTGATTTTTGTTTTGTTTTGTTTTTTCTTATTTGAAACAAAAGGGAATCTATGATCAAGGGAAGTCAACTAACATAGGTGCCCAAAGAATAAGTTTTCAATGAAATGAAAAAGAAATAAATAAAAACACAACAGTTTCTCTTAATATAACAAAATCCATAGTCATTGAAAACAAAGAAAAGAGTGAGTATTTCTCTCAGGGAGTATTGCTGGATATTTTGCAGTTGAGGCGAAAGGTCATTCTCCTTCCAGGACCTGCCTTACTGAGGCACGAACTCACTTTTGGTTAACATGTGTGTGTGCTATCTTCTGTTGCCTCCATCCACACACAACCCCTCCCATATCCAGCTCCTTCCAGAATGAGGACCCTACTGCTGCCCTGAAGCAGGTCCTTGGCACAAGGACAGGAAGATCTTCATTCCTTCCTCCTTCCTCTTTACTGCCATTTACAAGGGTGGACTTCAACTTTACCGGAGCCTCTGTGAGGCTGCTCTAAACCCTGGTCACAAAGGACAGATAACTGCTAACTCTAGTACTCACCCAGAAGGATTCTCTCTGTGTTCATGCTGGTGGAAATTACACCGAAAATGTTAGATTGACCTACCTGAAAGATGTGTCTGGATTTGAGCTTCAAACAGTCATAAAATGTTCAATTACCTTTATTAAGCTACCTGTCACACAGAAGTAAGGCTCTATGGAACTCTTTGCTGTTTACTTTTCTCACATCAGGGAGCTGATAGTCAAAGGAGTTCTTAAGCCAAGAGATATCTCCTAATAAATAGAAAAACATCAACATGCACTCTTCTCTTATACTTTTGGGTGCTAAAGTGGCAAAGAAAAGGGAGTTGGAGTTGGTTATTATAGATGCTTCTATCGGAACGTGTAAAACACACTTCTGTGTTTGAATAGTTTGCCAAAGGGAGATGGGATTTGCACTTCTCTGGATAATGACCTACTTGAGTTTGCTTGTTCAGTTTATATAGTTTAAGAGCTAAAGCAAATCCCCAGAGGAAAATTCTCTAATGGTTGCAGCTACTCAAATATCAGCTGAAAAGAGATTGATCAATCTTTGAAGATACCCACATCAAGTATGTACCAGAAGGAGAAATGCCAATTATTCACATTTCGTTGGGATGTTTCAAATTTCTACAAAGTAAATAAGTACTTTCTATTGTACTCAGATAAGCCAATTCTGTTAACAAGAATGAAGGTAAATGAATGAATCAAGACAGTGCTGTGTTATAAAAGTAAGGGCAGGGTTTCTAGTTTTGGTAAACCAGCTACTGTTCTCTGAAAGATTATATGATCAACCACTTCATTTGTTCATTAACTTATTTTTCATGGAGCACGATTTTGGGAATTCATTATATCTGCCTAGGTCCTAGGCACTAGAAACACAAAGCTCAATTTTATTCACTCAGCCCTTTATCCATTCAGTAAATATTCGATTACTTGGAATCTCATCTGTTGCAGGCACTGAACTAAGTGCTGAGTATCCAACTAGGATCTATATGGACCCCTGCCCTCCCTGCAGCACACTTTATTAGGAAGCAGACATTAACTATGAACATACACATAATGATAAAATAACATAGAACTACTTAATGTAATCAGGCAGGGAGGCAAAGCACTGGAGTTTATGAAAGCACAGCAAAGGGATCCAAGTTAGATGAGGAGAAGGTAGGTGTCACCTGGGACCCAGCCTGGAAAAAATAGGGAAGAGTGTGCCAAGGAGAGACAGACGTGGGTTTGGAAGCAAATCATACTTGAGGAGTTGGAGAACCTGAAGGAAGGTCCAATATCTTGGCAGCCAGTGATCCAAGGCCCAGTGGTCCCTGGAAACTGGAGAGTCAGTGGTACAGTCACAGGATGCAGGAAGGAGGCTGAGTCCCCAGGGCCAAGGGAGGTCACTGCAGTAAGATAAGAGTGACCAAGATTTGTTTTTGTTTTTTTATTTGTTTCAGAATTTACCCTCAAGGAGCTCACAGGTGAAAAACCTCCTCAAGTCTTTATAGAAGGAAGAAAATAAAATTCACATTTCTTTCCTCTTTTTCTTTTCTTGCAGTACTAGGGGCTGAACTCAGGGTCTCATGCTTGCCAGACATGCCTGTACCACTTTAACCACACCTCTAGTCCTTTTTTGCTTTAGTTATTTTTCAGAAAGGGAGTCTCATTTTTGCCTGGGGCTGGCCTCAGACAGTGATCTTCCTTCCTTCACCTCCTGAGTAGCTGGGGTTACACACATGTGCCAACATGTATGTCCCTAAAGTCCACATTTCTTAACCTGATCAATCCATTGGCAAAACTTCTTGTCCATATAGAAACCAAACCAACATGTACTATAAAATGTCTGAATTAAATCAACGTCTTTCTTTCCCTCTTCCTTCTATATAAAACCTTGTTCTGCCCACTATCCTGTAGATGAGTGCTACTTCTAACAGGGATGATTAGAATTTCTATAACTAATGACCTAGGTATTCTCAGGTCGGCTTCCAGGAGAATCCTAGTTTACTTGGTACGCCCCAGGCTGTCACCAGATCCTCAGTGCTCCGTTATCACTCAGGCCCCTTAATTACTTCCTTGAAGCTTATGGTCAAGTGGTGCAGGCAGAGGACAGACATGTAACTGTGAACATGACCATTTCTAATGATTGCAAATGAAGCAGGGAAAAGCAAGCAAGTTGCTATGGGGTCAACCTCAGGTAACTTGACCTTGAAAGGTGACATTCAACCTGAAACTTGAGTGACAAGATATTTTGAGGTAATTCAGACTCCATTTTTAGAAGAGAAATGTTAAGTGTTTTTCATAGGATAAGAAGTAGTTATTTTTAAGACAAAGAAAAAGAGTTCTGGCTTTGAAATTCAATAAGGAAGTCCAATAACTGAAAGCATTGTGCCAACTAATACATGAAATATGACATGAAAAAAATACAAGTGGCCAAACACTGAATCCTATTAGAATGCCTCTTTTCACACCGAAGTTGAAACAAGGAGAGCCAAGGCTTCTCTCCCTCTTTGCAGCCCAGGCTGGCCTGGAATTTGCAACCTTCCTGCCTCAGCCTTCCAAGTAGAGATTACAGCATGTACCATCGCACCTGGCTACCATGCAATTTCTACTCCAAAACTTCATTTCACTCTTCTCTACCTAAGTTTTAATCAAATGAAACTACAGGTCTAAAATGAACATACTTATCTGAAGAAGGACAAGTGAGCTGTTCCAGTGGAGTGGGGAAGTGGAGCTATATTACTGCGTTCGCTGCTGATTTGTTTCTGGAAGCTCTTGCATGTAGGTGCTAATTTGGAAGCACATTTTTGAATTTTTCTTTTGATCATGCTAATATGTGAAAAGTCCTGCAACCCTGCGTCAAGCGGCAACGGGTAGTATTATGTAACAAAACGGCAGTGTGCCAGTAAGGAACAGATCTGTGTTCATGGCTCCACTCTGTTGGGAAATGTCTATGTAACCTTGGACAAATCACTTAGCCTTTCTGGAATTCCACGTCCTTGTCTGCAGCTAAGGAGGCTTGACCAAATCAATAACTTTCAACCCATTTTTAGAAGCAAGGTCTTCTTAAATAACAAGCAACACTCCAATTATAAAACAGAAGCAAAGTGACTCTGTGCTGGAAGAATGCAAGAACATCCCAGAGACTCAATCCCTCCTCCTGGCCTCAACCCTCTTGGGCCTTGGCCACCTACAAATGTCCCATAGGACACGTGAATGCTGCCGTGGGTCTTCCACACTACTGCCAATCCTAAATAGATTCAGTGATTATAGAAGTGCAAATAGGGTGATAAAAGTCTCTAAAATGGTTCTTCAAATACATAATCAATATTTGGTAGACTCACTGAGCTCTATAAGAAGGTAAAACTCTTCACTGTTGGTTTTTTTTTTTTAAAACTGAAGTTTGAACTCAGAGCCCTGTGTTTGCTAGACAAGTGCTCTCTACCACTTGAGTCGTGCCCCAGCCATTTTTCCAGTCCAGCCTCCGATCTCCACCTCCCAGGTAGCTGGGATTACAGGTAGACACCACCATACCTGGCTCTCTTTTTCTTCAATTACAAAGTTACCTCTAGTAAATCTTTTTTTTTTTTTTTTAATTTTCTTTTGTCAGTGCTGGGGTTTGAACTCAGGGACTTCACTTACTAGGTAGGCACTCTTTCACTTGTGCCATGCTCCCAGCCCTTTTTGCTGTAGTTGTTTTTCCGAATGCAGTCTCATGTTTATGCTTGGGCTAGCCTGGACCTTGATCCTCCTGTTTACACTTCTTCAGTAGCTAGGAAGTCAGGTATGTGCCACCATGCCAGTTTTTATTGGCTGAGATGGGGGTCTTATGAACTTTTTGCCCATGTCAGCCTTGAACCATGACCCTCCTGATCTCTGCCTCCCGAATAGCTAGGATTACTCCTAATGCCTAGGGAAAAAGTGAATAATATTAATCCACAATAATTATTAATGGTGGAGTAAAAAATACATTGAAATTAGAGTGAAGAGTCTTGATTTCGGCCACTTTCTAGCTTTGTGGTCAAGAGCAACTCGTTTAGCCACTATAAAACCCCATTTTTACAGTGGGAAGACGGCTTTCTAATGTCTAGCAAATGTCCTCAAAGGGCCACTGCAGGGCTACACGGGAGACTGGTTGGCAGCACACTCTAACCACACCATTCATGCATCTCTAATTGTCATCACTTAAACTTAACTTATTTTCCAGAAGCGCTGACTCTAAGGCTTTTGTTTTTTTTTTTTTTTTAAAACAAGGCAATATAGGAGGGGAGGGGTAACAGCTCATGAATGCTTACTAGAAACTGAAATGAAAATTAAATTTTCTAACCTTCATTATCAGCAAAGTTCACCACCACCCATATGACTTCAAATGCCAAATGGACCATCTGTACTCTAACCAAATGACACTTCATCTTTGCACTCATGTGTGCTGGCCTTTTCAAGAAAGAGGTTATCTACCTGTCTTCTATGGAGAAAGGTCTTACTCACCATCCTTACTATAAAGAGCAATGTTTCAGTGTTTGTTTTGTCTCCTCCTCCTCCTCTTCTCTCCTGTCTCTCTGTCCCTCCCTCCTCCCTTCTCCCTGTCTTCCCCCTCCCTCCCTTGTGAAAAATTTCCAAACCTTCAGGATCCAGGGCATGAAGAAACTGTATCCTTAGTCTACTAGAACAACACTGAAATGAGTGAGTGAATGCCCTGCTTTCACTTATCAGAAGCTTCTTTAAGAAACAAAAGCAAAGTATAAGCCTACCATTTCATCAGTGATGAGCACTACAGTATATTATCCTGGAAACAACTGGTAAACAAAACTTGAGCCCATTTCTGGCCTTTTAGAAAAACATCATTATCTTTTCTTCCCAGCCTGGAGTATTCCCAAGGACTGTTGGTTGCTCTCTGACTCCCAGACCTCAAGGATAGTTAAAATGGATTCTGAACCAGGATAAACAGGGCTCCTCCCCACAGTCTAGAGAGGTCCAGTCTGCACAGAGCTAATGAAATCCTTAAAGCAGCATGCTTCTCTTCCACCACACTTTATTGAAATGCTTTTGAGTCTTATTGTGTTGTAATTACATGCTATAGAAAACTCGACAAACATCTATTTCAAGTATTGGGCCCATGACTCTTGCTAAAACATCTCAACTCCATTTTCCTAAGCACACTATCTCTAAATGCATCTGTGAGGGCCCTCCACAGTATTTCCAATTCACATTTCAGAAACCTTAAAAGCAATGCGGGTTCCTGACTTAGTCAATGATGGATGTAAAGGGACAGTCTTTGTGAGCTGGAGCTGCTTACCTCTTTCCTTCCCATAGTTTAGTGTACTATTTGATTCGTACAAAAGAATTTAGATAATATATTTTGGAAAGCATAATAAAAATAAACAGCCATTTCTCCAACAGCCTGTTTTCTTTATTTCCATTATGAAGGTTATTATTGTAAAGAGATCTACTTAATTGATATTTCTTTATGATTTAGAACTTTTTGTGCCTTGTCTAAGATATGAGTCCCAACCCTGAGAAATATTTTCTTAGAAAAGTTCTAGTCTTGGCTTTCAAGTTCTTCATTTATCTAGAATTAATTTTTCATGATGTGAAGGAGTTCAGCCTTCTTTTTTCTGTGTAGGTAGTCAAACCTCAGGAGCCTGCACTCCATAATTCTTCCTTTCCATTAAAACTGCAGTGCTCATGCAGCTTTTCACAAGTGCACAAGATGGTTTCTGAACTCTTCCATTTCATTAGTCAATGTGCTATTCCTGTGCCAATGTAACATTCTGTTAATTATTATAGCTTTATGATTTTTATAACTTAGATAAGTTTCTTTTTTACCCAATCTCCCAACCTTCATTTTAGTCTTTAGGAACATTTGGCTATAAATGGTTCTACTTTTTCATATAAATGTTAGACTGAACATAAGATTAGGACTGGAAATACACTAAATTTATAGATCAACTTGTATCGATTGATACATTTTCAGCAATGTGTCTTCCTAGTTAGAAACATGGTATATCTTTCTTTTCAATGCTTTAGAACTGTCTTTCAATTGAGGCTTATAATTTTCTCTACACAGCTCTTGTAATTTCTCTATCATACCTATTTCAAAATACATTATCGTTTTTGTTGCAACTATTAAGTGTATATGAAGTACATAAAATGATATTTTCTATTTGTTGCTGGTGTAAATAGATTTGACATTGTACATTTTTTATCTAGACCTTCTTTCAACATTTTTATGGGTTGAATATCAGAAAAATAACAAAGGATGTTCTTATGTAAGAGTGTTTTAAACAGGATATATTAAGTTGGTCTAAATTGCTCATGGTTAAAAAAAATCTGGAATTTTGGAATTTATGGAATGCAGACGTTAGAAAATGGAAAATCATCTCATAGGCTTTTCTAGCTCATGACTAACAAGATATAAAAGTTGAGTAGCATGAACCCTAAAATGGCTCATTCTGAGTGAATATAATCCACACAGTATGGTTCTGAAAAGTATAACACCTTTCAGCCAAGAATTTATCTAGGCAGAGAATTTTTACCATCAACTTCAGTGATTAATAAACCCTCAATGCAAGTTATGAATACAGAACACTTAGAAAAGCTGAAAGGATATTAGGCCACAAAAACAACTGTAAGTCAGGTGTGGTGGTATATGCCTGTAACACTAGCACTTGGGAGGCTGAGGCAGAATTGTGTGTTCAATGCCAGCCTGGACTACAAAGTGAGACCCTGTCTCAAAAACAAAATAAAACACATCAAAAACAATCGCAATAAGTTACAAAAGGAATCAACATTCAAGCATTCTTTTTTCTTTTATTCATATGTGCATACAATGTTTGGGTCATTTCTCCCCTCTTCCCCCACCCCTTACCTCCCTTACCTACCCTGCCCCCTCCCTGTCCCCACCACCCCCTCACTTCCAGGTAGAAACTATTTTGCCCTCAAGCATTTATTAATAGAAAAATAAAAAAACATGTCCCTCTAACCTAGAAATTAAGCAACTCTCAAATGAAAGGAAAAATAAAATATGAAACTGATGAATCTTGGGGAAATAATGATGACAAAAAGCAATCTGTATTAGAACCTATGCAACATAGCAAAACTGTGGGTTGAGAAAAATCTGAGCATTAATCACCTATATTGTGAAATGAAAATAAATGAATTAAATGTCAACTCAAAAAGCTAAACAGTGAGCTAAGAAAGTTACCCATAGAAAGAAGAAGAGAGGACTTAATAAAGCTAAAAGCATAACTTAATGGTTTACAAAGCAGAAAACTAGTAGAACTACTAAAGAAAAAAACAAATTAAGTTAGTTCTTTGGGGAAAAGAATCAACAAAATAAAGAAACCACTAGCTAACCTAAATTTTCCCCAAAAAAGATAAATACATAAAATAAATTATAACCTTGAAATAACCATTAAACCAGAGGAATTTTTTAAAAAATCATTTGTCCAATAAATTCAAAAACCCATATGAAACAGATAACTTTGTAAGAATACTTGATATACATAAACCGACTGCAGAAGAGAATAGAAAATCTGAAAAGACCAATATCCACAGAAAAAATAAAGTTTCCAGAGAGTTCTCCAATAAAATGGGGCTAGGTCCAGATGGTTTCAAAAGGAATTCTACCAATATTTTAATGCTAAAAGATCAAATAATCTCAATGCTATGTACACATTTCAGAGCATAGCAAAAGAAAATTTCTAAACTCTTTATAATGTGTAACACTGGTAACAAAAACATGATAAAGAAAAAAAATTCATACTAAATGTTCTTCTAAGTTCTGATGACACTAACCTTCATTCCTAATAAAAGCACTGAATAATACAGAAATGTTCAGAAACTTTTGTAACATGTATATACAGAAGTAACTGCTACTACTCTATAAGATATTAGACATGTTATTCAATGCAATTAAACAAGAAAAAATATTTAGATGTTTATGGATAAGAAATAAAAGGTATAATAATCTTTATTTCCAGATACATGATTATATACTGGGAAATCCCACAGGAATTAATGGAAGACTATATGAGAGAATTTTGTAAAGTCAGTTATCTACCAACATGGAAAACATCCAGTTAAGAATAATAATGTAAGAGAAGCCCCCATTCATAATATTCAAATACTACATTGTATTATAGTATATAACATAAATATTATATTTACATATCATATATGTATATGTTTATAAAAAATAGCTAGGCATAATCGTGTGAAAAATACATGTAAGGATACTTTAAAAAGACTTCTGAAAGACACAAAAAGATTTAAGAATGAAAAGGCACAACTTGTTCTTGGAAAAGAAGAGTCAACATTCTAAAGATGTCAGCACTCCCTAAGCCAGCGTATTTTACCATAATCCTAATAAAATTCTCCACAAATTTTCTTATGGGGATTAAATAAGTTAATTTTAAAGGTCACATGGAAAAAAGAAACAAGCAAGAATCCACCTGTCAAATTCTGAAAAAAAATCAAAGGGCAAAATTGGAGGGAGTGCATGGCCTGATTTAAAACCTCTTGGAGCTTCTATAAATAAAGCTATGTGATATTGATCTATAAATAAACAAACTTTAGCATATAATTACATTTTTAGAAAAAGACTTGAGTGCATAGAGGATTTTAATGTGCAGTGAGAGATACATCTTGAATCACTTGAGAAAATATTGACTTTTTTATAAAGGTGTTGGGACAACTGAATAGCCATTTGGAAACAGGAAAGTCGATCTTTATTTCACACTGGAAATCAGGAAAAATTGGTTTTAAAAGCTCCCCTTGATGCTGTGGCTATCAAAAGTAAAGGCCCCCCTGTCAGATATGGTGGAGAGCTGGCTGTCATTCCTTTCTCCTACATCCTTTGCTTGTTTTCACTTTCAGGCATTGCACTTAAACGTCATGTATTATACCCCATTTCCTTCCTCCTGTATCTTCACAAAAAATGCTCCCCTTGGGCACAATATTCTCTAGATAACAAATCCTTAGACCCTTCCATCTCACTCCTACCCACCTCTGTAGTATGTAGTTTTCTTCTTTTGAAAGCTACCCTTCCTGGGAATCAGGGATTTTGTACTTGTAGTTCCTTAACCCTAGCTGGGATTCTTTCCTACTACAAATCCCTGAAAGCCAAGTCAGCCTTTTAGGAAATCATTCCTGGACCCTATAGACTCCTTCTCCATTAATTTCACCTAGCTGTCACCTTCCTTCCACACTTGTCACTGTGGACATACTCTCTTCGGACTCCAATACTGCTGGGCGCAACCTTCAGGACATCCTCCTGGATTTACACCCATCATGTGCAAGGAAAAACTGCTCCAAGTTCCCCAACATGTACTCTTTCTTCTGTCTTCCCCGTCCATCAGTAGCTCTGCCATCTGCCCATTGCTAAGGTCGCAGATCTGGAAACCTTCCTTCCTGCACTCCATACCTGCCCACATGAGCTAAGCCCTCTCTTGGGCTCTGCTCTCCTCAGAGGCTAACTCAGACCTATCCCTAGCTCAGTTGCACACAGCAGAGAAACCTGTCTAACCAAGCTTAGACACATATAGTCCCTTTCGTATCAGGGCGCAGTGTAGAAACCCACTAGCCAGAGTGGTGAGTATATTGAGAACGCAGTCAATAGGCTTCCTTCATCATCTTAACATGTTGTTCATCTCTTTTGCAGCGATAAACTCACAGCAGATCTTAGACTGTGCCAATGGAGAGGGGTGAGAATGAGAGCAGGTTAATAAATTGGTTCTTGCCGGGCACTGACTGGTGGCTCACGCCTGTAATCCTAGCTACTCAGGAAGCAGAGATAAGGAGGATTGCAGTTTGAATCCAGCCCAGGCAAATAGTTCACGAGACCCTATCTCGAAAAACCCTTCACAAAAATAGGGCTGGTGGAGTGGCTCAAGGTGAAGGCCCTGAGTTCAAGCCTCAGTACCATAAAAAGAAAAAAAAAAAAAAGAAAAGAAATTAGTTCTCTGTTGTGGTGTAAAATCGAAGACACCAAGGGGTGCTTTTACATCTCTTTTCTATTTGATTAGATGAAAATGCAAGAAAAATAACAAATAGGACTACTAAACAACTTAATGAATGTCTATAAAAGCATCAAAAGAGAAACTTCACCCTTAGTCTTTGTATTATAGGAGCACACAGGGAGACGTCAATAATACCAGGGTAGAGATTGGAACTTAATTATGACAGCAAGGTCACATAACCACCAGACTAATAATGGGCAATTTCACCTTTTAACAAGAAATTGAAATACGCTTAGTAACTCCATTTACTTTGAAGCCAAACATATATCCATTCATAAAATTAAGAGCTGCTGTCACAGAAAAACATTGAAGCCATGCTTAACATGTTGATATATGTAATATTTCAAAGATGTGTTAATTGCACTCACCTATGTGCTAACTCCTGCCAATACCTTCTACTCCCTTTTTGCCAGTACCACAAGGAATAACATACAGGTTTTCTTTTTTTTATTGTTTTATTATTCATATGTGCATACAAGGCTTGGGTCATTTCTCCCCCCTGCCCCCACCCCCTCCCTTACCCCCCCACTCCGCCCCCTCCTTCTCCCCCCAACCCCTCATTACCCGGCAGAAACTATTTTGCCCTTATCTCTAATTTTGTTGTAGAGAGAGTATAAGCAATAATAGGAAGGAACAAGGGTTTTTGCTGGTTGAGATAAGGATAGCTATACAGGGAGTTGACTCACATTAATTTCCTGTGCGTGGGTGTTACCTTCTAGGTTAATTCTTTTTGATCTAACTTTTTCTCTAGTTCCTGGTCCCCTTCTCCTATTGGCCTCAGTTGCTTTTAAGGTATCTGCTTTAGTTTCTCTGCGTTAAGGGCAACAAATGCTAGCTAGTTTTTTAGGTGTCTTACCTATCCTCACCCCTCCCTTGTGTGCTCTCGCTTTTATCATGTGCTCATAGTCCAATCCCCTTGTTGTGTTTGCCCTTGATCTAATGTCCACATATGAGGGAGAACATATGATTTTTGGTCTTTTGGGCCAGGCTAACTTCACTCAGAATGATGTTCTCCAATTCCATCCATTTACCAGCGAATGATAACATTTCGTTCTTCTTCATGGCTGCGTAAAATTCCATTGTGTATAGATACCACATTTTCTTAATCCATTCGTCAGTGGTGGGGCATCTTGGCTGTTTCCATAACTTGGCTATTGTGAATAGTGCCACAATAAACATGGGTGTGCAGGTGCCTCTGGAGTAACCTGAGTCACATTCTTTTCGGTATATCCCCAGGAATGGGATTGCTGGATCAAATGGTAGATCAATGTTTAGCTTTATGGGCCTCCAAATTTTTTTCCAGAGTGGTTGTACTAGTTTCCATTCCCACCAGCAGTGTAAGAGGGTTCCTTTTTCCCCTCATCCTCGCCAACACCTGTTGTTGGTGGTGTTGCTAATGATGGCTATTCTAACAGGGGTGGGGTGGAATCTTAGCGTGGTTTTAATTTGCATTTCCTTTATTGCTAGAGATGGTGAGCACATACAGGTTTTCTTGCTTTTAGAGTTCGGGGTGTGTGTGTGTGTGTGTGTGTGTGTGTGTGTGTGTGTTAGTTTGCTTTCAAGCAGATTACCTGTATAATGTGTATAGTTGTGCTAAATACTCGGTGTAAAAATGTCAGAAATGAATCAGTGTACCACTGTGAACATAAAGCAGGGATTTTTAGAACCCCTGGCCATTGGAAAATAATGAAGAAAGATAAACGAGTCATGAATGATTAGAGATTTGGAAAGGGCCTGCTTTGGGTTACATCCACTTGCATACAAACATTATTCCACCACCAGACAGGGAAGTCCCCACGGGCTGGTCTGCTTCATACCTATCTCTTTTTTTGTATCCTCCAGTTCAAGCAGAACTTCATGCATGAGCTGTGCTCAATAAGCACTCAATGAGTTTGATTAAACTGAATTCTAACTAGCAAAGACTTGAAAGTGGCCACCTCTTTTACAGCTGGATTTTGGCAACACTCATGAAAACAAATCAGACCGGGATGTAGCTCAGTGGTAGAGCACATGCCTAGCATGCCACAAGGCCTTGGCTTAATTCTAGCACCACGGGAAAAAAGAAAGAAAAAAATTTAAAAAGAGAGGATCCTTCCAATGTCAACATAGAAAGGTACCTATAATAAAAGCTTAAGTGTGAAATTACTTGATATCTCTGTACAGTATGCGTGATTTAAATATTAGATTATTTTAAGATTAGGCTGTCAGAATGTTATTTTGACTACATTTTAATCAATTCAGCTGGTACATAATTGTTAAAAAGAAATGCCAAAAATAAAGCATTGAGTGAAATATAAGAAAAGCCAAAGTAACCTCCTACACAGGATTAATTCTCTGGTTGGAATTATAGCAATTGAATATTGAGTGGATCCTTACTGCTTACAGGCTTAATTTTCTTAAGGATTTAAAGGCTTTATAACACAGCATTGCTTAACTGCTTTTGTTTTTAAGGAGAAACCTTGCTTTGAAGTTTTGGGTTTCTACCTTTTTCAAATAGAGCCCTTTCAAGCACCTTCATGACTGATGGTTTTGTTGATCAAACAGAATTTTCCTGAAATATCAAGTATGTGTGGCTCTGCTTAATATCTTCATTGAGATATATGCATTTGTCATATAAATGACCCATTAAAAGTATATAATTAAGGTGGGTTTTAGTCAAATTATTAGTCAAATTATTTTAGTTAATAATTTGATCCTTCTTCAATCAGAAGTAGCAAGAATAGCAGCGTGGCTAATTTCTCCCTTCTTTTGGTTACAATTTTTTTCCTTCATGATTGAGTTTCATATTCCCAGAATTTGTTAAGGTGCTAAACTAAAGACTTTTAGGAATCGATCAATTAGCACCAGCTGTTGAGTGATTAAGGGCTCAAAACCACAAAGAATCAAAGATCCAGGGCTAGAATATATATGTGGGCTTCCCCTACACCCCCCCTTTTTTTTTCATTTTTTCATCACACTGCAAAAAGTGGAGAGGAAAAGGTTATAAGCAGGGTTGTTTTTCAATTTTATTTTAAAACTGACAGACGATAATTACACAGCTTTCTGAGGGTATAGTGTGATCTCTTGATGGATTCATGCCTTGTGCAATCATCAACTCAGGCATGAATGGGGCAGAGCCACGCAAATGGAAATGCACAGACCTCCACACTTGGCACTTCTGGAAAGTTGAGGAGGAAAGCTGACAATGCTACTGCTATGAATGGAATGATTTCTGGCCCAGATCTGGCTTTGCTGACAAGCTGCTTACTCTCCATACCCTTCCCCCACAACGTGCTCCCCAAGCTACCCCATGTGTGGGGTCTCACCTCCAGCACAGCACACATTGTTCAGAGGGAGCAGTTCTGAAAAGGGGACAGATAGGAGGACCTTCTTCCTTTTATACCCCAAACACACGCGGATGGATTACATTCTGAATTCACTATCTTGAATTATTTCAGTACTTAATTTTTTATTCTTCCAAGTAAAAAACTTACAAAGAATATAGTGAAATTAAATTGGGGGGAAAGCCAATAAAAGTGTTGCTGGAAACATTGTGGTTTTTTTTAATATACTTTTATTTGGATGGTTTTTGACACAGTATTTACAATAAACAACCTAAGATGTTGTTATTTCTAAAAAATGAGTTTTTCCCATTTAAAATGAATTTATCATCAGAAAACAGTCTGTTCTTTAGCAGAAGAGGCAAATGTTTTCTCTGGTGCAGCAACCTGTTTTTCTCTTAAGGAAGAGAAGTGACTCCTATTCCATGCCTACAAGTAAAAGACCTTTCTGTTGTTCAGTACTATTTCCTGCAGGCAGAGCCTCCTGATGGGGGCACCATGGAAAGAGCTGGATCAACAACTCTCTGGCCAGAGGCTTGGTAGAAGGAATACTCTGCTTGTCAAATTAGTCCCTGCTTTTCAAATGCATGAATCATTTTTTTCTTTGAGAGTAAATAGGAATCAAAGAAGAGTGCTTTGGCTTCACTGAGAAATCCACAAATATTTCTCAGAATTTGTTAGCACGGATGGTGCCAGCAAAACAGCCCCTCAGAAACTGGATAGTCTTACTGAACAGGCAATTTACGTTGCTTTCTCTAACATCGTATCTGCCTTCCAGAGATAGTAAACTGCACTCCTGCAACAGCAAAGAAACCCCTCAGGAATGATCCACGATGAACTCTTTTGCTCCTGTTTTCAGTCTGTATTTTTCACTTGAGTATGAGACTCAAGTGGGAATAGATGAAGAGCTGTTCCTAGTAGACCCAGCAGGCATGGCCAAAACACACCAAAGGATTAGGTGCTAGAATGGAAAATGAGCTCTCTTCATTTCCTGATTACTTTCACAGGCATTCTTATCTTTAACATTCCTCTTATAAAACACATAATATGAGCACACACACACACCACACACACAGCATAGGTGAAATTACTGGGTTCTTTCTTTATACTTCATAATAACCTCTCTTTCCTGGTCTTCACAGGAAGAGATGACTGCATGAAGTACAGGGAGGAACCGGACCTTGTGGGCAGGCAGAGGCTGGCAAGCATAAAATTAGCCTACAAGCATATGACTACCAGGAAACATATAAACTACCAAAGTCAAGATGTCATGGGTTGTCATCAGGAAATAAATCAAGCAGTGACTCTTTTTTAAAATAGACACAAGATAGGAACTATGTCCTGTGCTAATGTAGGATAACAACCTAGTAGATTTTATATTCCCACAATCACCAGCCCCCGCTTGCCAAAACAAACATTCAAGCAATTCAAGGAAAGGCTGGGGTATATTCTATCCTCTTGATGGCCTTTGTAAAGCACAGGTGGCTGAATTTGCAAAGATTTGAAAAAATGGAGCATGAGGGTGATCCGTAGCAGATAAAAGTAAATCCCCAGTTGGTCATCCATGGTTACAAGGCTACTTGGTACCTTAGGCTTCCTTTCTCTTTCCCCATTTCTATCAAAATGAAAACAGCCTGTGGAGGTGGCTGATCCGTCACACACAGCCTCGCAAAGCCTAAGACAGAATAAAAGTGATAAAGCTAATACTCACCCTCTGCCTCCCAAGTCCCAACTAGCCACTAAGCTTCAAAACTATGCATATCTATATTTTGTTAAAAATGTTTATTACATACAATGTGATGGCCAAAGAGCAATGGCAAGATCACGTTGACTTATGCTAAGCAGAGAGCTCAATTTTATTGTATGTGTTAGAATCCTTCAGAGCAAAATCTAAACCACACTCTCACTATGACTTAAAAACCAGCTTCCGCATGTATAAGGAGCTGTTGGTCACAGTGGGCTCTGCTTATGTATCTCTAAGTACATCAAAACAATTATCCTCAAACAGTAAGAGAATAGCCAAACGACGTCAATTTTTAATAACATTTAGGGATATTTTAATGTTTAGAAGAATACAGAATTTTTATACTCTAGATCGTATTTTTTATTTTTATATTTAAATATACATTTATACTTATTTGCCCACTTTAGACATCCTTAATGTGTACCTAAGTATTCTTACAGGTAGTAAGGCCCTAAAGATTTTACATCATAATGGGTATTGACATTGGAAAAACAGCATGTGTTGCTCATCCCCATTTGGAATTTAAAAGTTGCATAACAGGTTTGTGCAGCAAATGCATTCATAAATTATAAAAATCCTTCTATGGATATTAATTTCTGCAAAGTCTGCAAAGGAATAAGCCAGGAACTGGTGAATAGCAATGAACATGAAGTAAGTTTGATGACAATCACAGCTACAATGACCATCGGGAGCTGTAGATTCTTCTCCTTACTCTTGCTGCAAGCCACCTGGGTGACCTTGGCCAGTGCAATTAATACATACTTATTGGGTATCACGGAAGGCTTTGTGGGTTGAAGGTAACACAAAGATGAAAAAAATATGGTTCTGAACACAAGAAGTTTATGAGCTGGTAGGTCAGAAAGGCAAATCAAGAGTTCAGCATCTGGCAGGATGAGACTAAGACTTCAGGGGAAGTACAACGTGGGCACAGTGACAGCTCAGACAAAGGTAAGCTTGAAGGAAGGATTTATGGAAAAGTAGCCTCTGAAATGAGCCTTAAAGAATGACAGGTTGCTGACAAGAAACCCCAAAGGTGGAGGGACTTTCAGAAGCAGTGGAAGAAAATACTGAAGTCAAGCACGGTAGCCCACACATGTAACTTCAGTATTCAAGAGGCAAAGGCAGGAGGATTTTGAGATTGAGACCATCCTGGCCTACTTAGTGAAACCTTGTCTCAAAATAAATAGCTAGCTAGACAGATAGTTAGATGATAAACTGATGATAGAAAAAACTTGCATATGTGAAGTTGTCTTTAGAATTCTCTGGTCAAGTTCACCCACCAGGGGCGAGGTCACTTAACTCTAAGCACTCCCTTTTTGACCCTCACCACTAGCTTTCTGCATTTACAACATCTGACTGGATCTTCAGGTACCTGTGTTTGTGACACTTGTGAAAGAGATTCATAATTATCAAGGTAAGAAGCCTACGCAGCACTTTCAAGAGAAATGAGAGTCAGTGGAAACTGAGTCAGGAAGCATCATGGTTCCTGCTGTGCCTTGTAAAGTTGTCTCAGGTAGCACTGTGGGGAAGAGACCGAAAGGAAAAGGGATATAGCTAAGAAAGACAGTGTCAGGAAGGGAAGTCAGCTGGGAAAGAGACAGGAGGAATCTGTGCTAGGGGAGTGGAATGGAGACGGTGGGGAGGGGTGGATTCCGAAGCCGTTTGGAGAATAACTGACAGTTAACTGGATAACTGAATAACTGACAGTTAACTGGATAACCTGGCGAGGGAGGAGTTGGTATCATCGTTAATGTAAACCTGAAGCTCCAGGGTCTAGGCGAGTGTTGCTGTTACTAAGATAAACAAGAAAAGCAAAGGGTCAGACTTGATGGGGAAGTTCATGTGTTTAGCTTGGGAGATGTTGGTTGGGTAACTAAGACACTGAAGTAGGAAAGTCGAGAGCAGTGGTTTTCATAGGGTTCTCAACATCTGTGCCTCCACCCACCCCTGTCACACACAGGAGGCACCTGAAGTGCCTGGAGACGGTCTGTTGTTGTAACTGGCCTGGGGGAGAGGTGCTCCTGGTATCTAGCAGGAGGAGTCCAGGAGTGGTGCTAAACATCCTAGAATGCACAGGACAGCCCCCCCCCCCCAAATAAAGACCCTGCATGTCAGCAATGCAGAGGATGAAGAATCTGGGTCTAGAGGTAACAGAAATTCAATCTTGGATTTTTTGAAAGTAGGATGGGGTAAAAGTGAGAGCTTTTAGTCACTCATACTTCTGTGAGAGACATGAGAGAAAATAAACCGCTATGGATGCATGTGGAAAGGAAAGAGAAACAGGTAGCTGCTAAAGTCCTAGTCAACATCACCTGATTGGCCATATGAATTCACTGAGGAGAGGCAATGTGAGTGTCCCATCCTGTTAAAAATGCAATCATCTGAGGACTGTTCTTGGCAAGTGTGAACACAGGAAGATAGATGTGGATGAACACAGAAATTATAGAGTAGATCAGTTCAGCTATAAACATGCCAAAATCTAAACGATGAAGACATATTCCAGACTGGAGGAGGGACATTTTATATGTGCTCTAAGATTTTCACCCACAAATTTGGTACAACTGGTTCACAGAACCACACTACTGTCAGGCAAGAAAACAATTTAAACAAGGAGTTAGGCAAAAAGAAAGAAGGAAAAAAGAAAACAAAACAGAGGAGGAATGTAGAAAGGAAAAAATGACAAGACAAGAAAAAGAAATGGAAGAAGGGAAAGAAATGGAAGGAAAAGGAAGAAAAGAGGAGAGGAGTGGAAGAATGCTTAGGGAGTAAAAGACATCCTGTAAGGTCTGACAGAATACAGTGGGAATGTTGTTCTAAGGTACAAGATTAGTGACCATTCTCAGTAAGTTTATGAAAATATGATATTGGAATCTTTCTATGGACAGCACAATCTGCTTCTGGAATAGTGTCATCAATGTTTTTCAGAAGCTAAATTAGTCCACATGGAACAGGAAGCAATGCCTCGCACACTTTTCTTGTTCTAAATAACCTCTGCTGTGACTCTGCTCCAGGGATCTTGGCTGGTGTAGGGATCCCCAGAGGTTGTGCAGCTGTCCAAAACAAAGGACTGTGAAAAGATGCATCATGGGCAACCTGGTGGCCTTGGACTATGGGGCATAGAAGATAAGTTTGCAAGAAAGAATATAAAGATAATCCTTTCCCATCTGAATCGTGTGTGACTTGCACAGACAAGGTGTACCTGGAACCAAAGAACTACAGCAGCATCACTAAGATGGAAAGTGGGAGGAAGGGGTACCCAAGACAGCAGGCAATAGAGTATGTCAGAACCAGAAAGATCTTGAATTCAAATCCTACCTCCATTCCAGCTAGTGCTCTGCTTTTTGCAAGTAGTGGGTTGTCTCTAAGATTGGGCTTCCTTTCTGGCAAAACATGGAAGATAAGGTCCCTACCTTATCACAGGGGTGCTGTAATGATTAAGTGAAATAACATTTGTAAAGTGCTTAGCACAGCAGTGGTCACTGAGTAGACTCCATTGGTGGTAGCAACTGTTGAAAAATGTCTTAATCCTACTCTAAGCAATGACTGAAAGAGAACAGTAGGACCCATATTTTTAAATAACCCCAGTATAACATGTTAAAGAAGGTAATCCATTTGAATACTGAAATAAATACCTAGAACTGAAAATAACCTTCAGAACTCTCTGGCCAAATTTCCTCATTTTACTGATGGAAAAACTGAAGAAGGACAGGAAAAGGCTATTATGGTTTGGATGCACATGCATCAAAAAAGGTTTTAATTTAATGGGTATTATTCATCATTTTTACATAAGAGAAAGGTAGAGAAAGAAAATTATGGTTTATTATTGTGTGTGTTAGAAATAATAAAGTTCTCTCAGGAGATGTCTAGGAGACAGCTAGCCTTTGCCTTCTGTGAATTTGACAAGCCTGTCTCACCCGAATTCACCCATTCATATAGTAAACATAACTAATCCAGCTCTTTGAAGCTTCATGGAATACAGAATAAAACAACCTCAGGAGTAAGCTGGTGATTATAAAGCATGTGCTTCTCACCCTCCATCCAGGTCACTCACCTGTCCAAGAGCAAGTTAGGCGCAAACAGGAGCTTCCCTGGGTGCTCTATTGAGCGCCAGATGAGGCCAATCATCAGAATCTCCAGCCAGGCACATTCCAGAAGATGGACCTGATCGTGGAGGGTCAAATCTCCAAAGCCTGAAACACAACAAGAAACTCCTGCTGAGTTAAAATGAAAGGTGTACATCACTGGTGAAATCAACACGAGCAGGGATTGGAACTAGTAAGGTCTATTTTCTATCAGATAAAATAAAGTACAATAGAAACACACTTCATAGGCAAGTCAAGTAACTACTTTTTAAATGCAACTATATCAATGAATTTCAATGTGGCTTTAAGTTTCTTAGTGCCCTAGTGTCACATCTGCAGAAATATTCCAACATATGAAACCCACTTAGCTGTCTATAAAGTCCTATACTTAGTGAATCCTTTCTACTTACACATTTCTAATAGCCTTATATAGCCATATTATTCATTTTTGCCTAGTTGAAGACTCTAAAGTGCTAAAAAGTTAGCCTTAAACCAAACAGAAATTGGAGCATGATAGGACCAAAGTCACTAAACTTCTATTTCTTTGTTCATCACTAAGACATGATCTGTTTTCATAACATGTAAAAAAAGATTAATGAAATAGCACATGCAAATAAATCACTTGTGAGAATGAGTCAGATGATTACTTCTGTAAAAACCATTAAAATGTGCCCCTGATTTCTAATAATTGATTGAGATAGTAAAGTTTTTTTCTAACTATTATGACAACATAGTAGATAGGTAAGGGAAGGAAGAATAAGGAGAAAAAGAAAGGAGAAGGAGATCCATTTCTGAGCCCCTTGCTGTGAATTAGAAGCAATGCTAGGTGCTTCCTGCACTCAGTTCTTTTCATCTTTATTAATACAATAAACTTAAGTAGCAGGAACTGATATCCCTGTATTACAGACACTCAGACATTTTATCTGTTAAGGACAGTGATGGGAATATAATGTCTACTACCTGTGCCCTTAGCCACAATTAACACTGCCTCTTCTGAGATTCACTTAATTATAGAATGTGGATCAAGTGACTAAACAAATAAAACCACACAGATAAAGGTATGCCAGAGTGACAGGGACATTAAATAAACAAGGGACCCATGAAGCTCGCTGCTTCCCAAATCAGTTCACTGTTCTTTTGTGTTGAGGCGTCCCATCAATTTATCCCTTCTCTCTTTCTTTCCTCTCAACTCTGTTCCTTCCTATCCACAAGAATGGCTATAGAAACCCATTTGTTGTTCTTGTCTTTGTTTTCCATTGATATTACTATTTGTAGTAGCAGCCTATCCATGTATTAATTAAAAACTCAAAATGTAAATTTATTTCTTTAAATATTTAAGTATTATTGGTCTATCTAATGGATATTTCTTCTTGGGGTCTTCGATTTACCCAGAGCTCAATATTAAACAAGTAGCTCATCATTCCATGTATGCTTCAGGAAACATCCTATAATCCTTGTCTTTAAGTCAGAGACAAACATCAGAGTCGATGTCCACCGTCCCGCCATCATCTTATTATCAAGTCCCATCAATTCCATCTGCATTCCCACTGTTAACATGCAAAGTAAGTCCCTAAGAGTCTCTTACTTTTTATGTCTGACTTCTTAATTACTTCAATACTTATCCATGTTATTGTATGTATGAATAGTTGGTTCTTTTTATTGTGTTCCACTGTATGGGTACACCCAGTAAATAAGTAGAACTCTTTCATCCTTTCATTGGATAGCTGGGTTATTTCTAGGTTTTGGCTACTATAAGTAAAGCTGTGATGAGCAATTTATTTATAAGTTTTTATGGATGTATTCTTCCATTGCTCTTGGATAAATAAATAAGCAGGTGCATAAGAAACTACCAAATGGTTTTTCAAAGTGGTTGTGCCACTTCTCATACCTGCCAGCTGCCCTACATTCTTGCCAATTCTTGGTAATATGAACCCTTTTCCTTTTAGACATTCTAGCAGAGGGAGCGAGATATCACATTGAGGTTGTGCTACGTGCACTATACTGAAGTTAATTATTTAGGTATTTGTGAGGCCCAATAGACTGTGAGGCATAAAATACATGAGTCTATCAAATCTTGCTTTTTTTTAAGCAAATTTATTGCACCTTCCACTCCATCACTCAGCCATTCCAGGGCCAATGGTAGTGTGGCCTTTATCAGAGCAGATGTCTTCCCATGGGAAAGAGTACCTTCCACTTGTATGATCCAAGACTGAAGAAATGAAGAAGTGGGTGACCTTGTTCATTATTGCATGTTGAACTCAGGGCTTCGCACTTGCTAGGCAGGCTCTCTATCACTTGACCCACTATACCAGCCCCTTTTGCACCAGTTATTCTTGAGATAGGCTCTCACATTTATGCCTGGGCGGAGCTGGACCAATACTCTCCAATTTGTGCTCCCCTGTGTAGCTGGGTTGACAGACTCATACCACTGTGCTCATCCATTGACTAAGATGGGGTTCCAAGAATATTTTTGCCTATGCTGGCCTTAAACCTTGATCCTGCAAATGTCCACCTCTCAAATAGCTAGGATTACACACTTGAACTACCATGCCCAGTCTTGTTGTCTAATAGGACAAATTAAACCCAGGGAGCAGAAGATGCAATAAAAGCCCTCAGGGATGTTCTCATTCCTTAAAATTTCACCTCAAGGTTTTGGATAATGTCTATAACAGTAATATAAGCATGCCCTTTCAGAAGTATTAGCATTCAAAAGTGAAGTTTTTGTTCTTTCGTCTCAGGATATTTACTGTTTTGTGTTCACAAAATTGTAATCACATGTTATTGTACCCATGATGGAACTTACTCCAAATTATTCAACGTCACACATATGCCTCAAAAAATTGAACAGGATGGGATCAGGGAGTCTTGCAAGTTCTCAGAACTGTGACTGGCCATGAAACCAATGAACTTTGAAAAACCAAAGACTCACTTACTGGTGGTGACTTTATATTTAGACAATATCACACTATTTTAATTTTCACTTTAAATTTTCAGAGGCTTTTAACTGTGACAGTGTTAGCAGTGTTTTGGGAGCCAAAGAGGCTCCATATAACCACTTGTGACACCTAAAGACAATGATTATGAAATCTGTCCAAGGAATGTCTGTTAGTGGTAGTTTTCAGGCAGAGGCCAGCAGGATTGTTCAGTCTTTCTGTGGAATGTTGTAGACCTCTCAAACAGAGGCTCTTTGATTATCTTTCCCAGCTGTGCATATTGCCTGCAGACAAAGGTTATTATGTCTGTTGCACAGTGTCCTGTGCACGTTCCTGGGATAGGGTTGGGAGCATCACTCAGAGAAGACTGTCAATTAACCTTCTCAATGAATGGGAGGACTATGAAAGCAAGTTATGAGAGTATCTCCTTTCTCCAATATAGTGGCTTTGATATTATTTTAATCACATAGGAGCTAAACATCCTTTTGGTGTGGAAATAACGTCCATGAATATTTTCAGTTCACAGTCAATGAATGCTGAACAGAGTGATACTGGCTCAGCTATCTATACACATCAAGCTTCAGTTCTTTGGTTTATTTCCTTATGAACACAAAGAATCTTCCAATATGCACTTTCAATTTTTATTATCATGTTATTGCACTAAGGGGTACACTGATATTTACAAAAGTTCTTACAATATATCACAGTTAAATCCACCCCCCCCCCGCCTCTCTTCCTGGAATAGTTTCTTCCAATACACAATTTTAAGTGGACCTACTATAACACACAGACATTCAAAAGCAAATCTCATCCTTTTTGAACACTTCCAAGTGTTGTCAACAGGAAGAATGAATTTAGCAGTTGCTGTGGGATGTGAGCAGACACACCAGTGACAGATATTCTCACAGGTAGCACAGTGAAAGGTGGCATGTCCCATTATGTGAGCACCCACATCTTAATGACCATGTTAACAAGGCCGAGAGCCTGTAGACAGACGCCACACAACAGAGATATAGCATATTCCTAAAGGATGGTAACTATAGTTTTTAAATTAGATGCTCAGAAATCTCATTTTATAAAATAAAAAAAATTTTAAGAAGCAAACATGAGCCAGGCACTGGTGGCGTCTCACGCCTGTAATCCTATACTCAGAAGACAAAAAGTAGGAGGATGGCAGTTTGAAGTCAGCTGGGGCAAATAGTTTTACAAGACCCTATCTTGAAAAATCCTCAAGAAAGATCTGGTGGAGCGGCTCAAGGTGAAGGCTCTGTATTCAAGCCCTAGCAACACGAAAAAAGAAAAAGAAGAAGAAGAAGAAGCAAACATGGGTCTTCTCCCTTGATCTAAATTCACAGGTCTAGTAATCAGATCTTCCAGAGATGGGACAGGCTCTCTGCCCCTCTGTAGGCAATGACATAGATGGTGATTTTGAGGAGGCCCCTTTCATAGAAAAAGATGACCCCAAGCATCATTTATAGTGCCATCACCAAGTATTATGGCTTACATCTAAAATATTTCCCAGAGGTCTTGTACTAAAAGCTTGGTTGCCAACTGATGGGCTTTTTGGAACTTATTGGAACATGAGAGCTCCAACCTCATGGGTGGATTACTCCACTGAGGAGTTCATAATTTGATGGGCTATTGGGAGGTGATAAAAACTTAGGAGATGGGATCTAACAGAAAGGGACAGACCCTTGGGGGCTCTATCTTGTTCCCAGCCCCACCACATGATCTCTCTCTCTCTCTCTCTTTCTCTCTCTCTTTGCTTACCGGCAGCCATGAGGTAAGCAACTTCCTCTGTCACACACCCCCATCATGGTATTTTGCTCACCTCAGTCCCAAAGTGATAAAGCAGCCAACCGTGGGCTGAAAACCTTTGAAACTGTGAGCCAAAGTAAATCCTTTGTCCTTTGCAATTGTTTTTCTCAGGTGTTTTGTCACAGTAATGGAAAACATACACCAAGGAAAGACTTCTATCTCTACTATACAGTAACTGTTCCCCTTCCCAAGATATTTTACCCTGGTTTTGACTATAAAGCGGGCTCACAGTAGTCCACCCCTTTCCTTGAGCCTCGTGAGATCCCGAGCCCTCTGCTCCACTCTGCTCTGGGAGGGACTGCTGTACAAATTGCTTACTTTGCCTTTGTACACAGATCTTTCAGGCCTCACCCTCTCCTCACTAGGTATGGCCAGGCTCTTAGAAATGATGTTGAAAAGTGTGCAGAGACCCTTTGGCAAAGAAGCTGATGTAATCAGAATGCTTATAAGTTCCACGTGGTCTTGGAGTAAAAGACTAATCAGAGTGACTGTTCAGTAGCAACATGAGAAAAATTAAGCACTACAGTAATTACCTATATTTTTTATTTCTAAGGGACATGACCTATGAAGATACAAAGTGAAATTGAAATTCTATGAAAGAAAACCAACAAGAATCTCCCCAGAAAAGTACTATCGATAAAACTAGGAGCCAGATGTTGGATACTTCAGTGAATCCACTGGAAAAAAGCTACTGGCTTCCTGACCTTCAAAAAAACTAACCATGTTCTCAATAAGATGACCGCAATGTTCTCCAAACCTCAGCTATGAAACTGCCTGTTGTATTTTTTCTATGTTGCCAAAGTCAATGGAGGAAGAGTTGAATAAGCCATATCTTCCCCTCCATGCCAAAGACTCAGCACAAGAGAAGAAGAAGGCAAAAAGTAAGAAATCACATGAGACTGCAGTACAATCATAGCTACACGTTGAACAAAACTGGGGTTTCTGGGAGAAAGACTACGGAACTGGAACTCTAAGAAGAACCTAGGCCCTGGTTCACATGCCAAGACTTCACACTCTCCATTTTGTAATGGAGTCACTTAATGTCATGCAATGGACTCCATGGCGTCAGCTGAATATCATCTTCTTTTGCTCAAAACGGTTCTTGAACCACGAAAAGGATAATAGTACCTATACATAGGACTGTTACAGAAAGGCCCGTCAAGCTATGTTTTCCATTCTGCCACACTTTAAAATGTCTCCAGAAAAGTACAAGCAGTGAAAACTTCTTTTTTAAGAAATAAGTTTAATCTATTTAAATAAATAATGTCATGCACTACTTTTCTCAAATAAGGACCTTCTTTAAAAATAAAATAAATGCAGGGCTGGGAGTGGTGGTACATGTCTATAATCTCAATTACTTAGGAGGTACGTATTTGGAGGATCAAAGCTTGAGGTCAGCCCTAGGCAAAAACATGAGACTGTATGTGAAAAATAATGAAAGCAAAAATGGCCAGGGACTTGGCTCAAATGATAGAGAATCTGCCTGGAAGGCAGGGACCCTGAGTTCAAGCCCTAGTACCACCAAATAAATAAATGCAATATGCATCACCAAAATAAATATAATCAAAAAATCATTTGTTTAGAAATATTGTGAATCACAATGCAAGAGCCTGGACCACATCATCACCACTGTGAGTTCTGGGTTTCCTCTACTACAGTATGAGGGCAGCCCCCACCAGGACCTCATGCCATATCATGTCACCTACCCAATGCTCTTATGCAAGCACTGTAACAAATCTCTACCTCGTCAATAACAAGCCGATGCTTTCTTTCTTGGAGTTATAATAGTCTTCATCCATGGCATGATGACTTAGCTATTTCCAAGTCATGTCCTAACATGAGACTTTTTCATTATCTAGAGGGTCACCCTGAGACAATCCCCAAGAATGAGGAGGACAGGAGTAATGAAAAGAATATAAATGGAAAAGTCAAGTAGACCCTGGCTTGCATTTCTTCTGTGGCCTTTAGCCAGTTACTGCAGACCTCTGGAAGCACTTCCCATGTGTAAACTGCAGATGGAATGACCTACCACAATAAAAATTAACGGGTTAGCAGATGTCCTGGGGTACCAGACCATCTACTCTCTTCCCTACTTCTTCCCAACAGGCTGTAACTTTGCCTAATAGAAGGGAGCACGACTTTTGCAAAACACAAAAAAGAAATGTTTTGTTTTCAAGTATTTCAGATTTAGAATCTCAAACTTAATTTGGGCATTTTGTGTTGGCCCTAATTCATGAAGTCATGTTGTGTTTTCTGTTTCTTTTTCTTTATATATATAAATAACCTAATAAAAAGGATAAAAGACTTCCTGGACATCAAACAGCTCTTACAAAACATTTTCATGATTTAAAAAGTGAAGGAAGAAGAGCATGTGGATTATATTTTACCCAAAATACATATGGGAAAAAAATGAGAAAAGAGAGCACATTTTGGGTTTTATTATACCCAAAACACTTCAAGATGTTGAGTGTCTGCAGCACACAGTTGTCTTCAGGCACCCCAATAACTGCTAAGCGGTTTTCTGTGGGGCCCAGCACTCTCCCACGCTGAATGTTACTCCTTACTTGCCTTGAGAAAGAGAGAATGCAGCCACCCTGCGAGACCACTCACCTTGAGAGAAGATGGTGCTCTCTAAGCACATGTTAAGCAATACAACCAGTGATAACTGAATGTCACAGATCTGGTATTTTGAAACTGTGACGTAGGGGTGGCAATGTAGCTCAGTGGGTGCAGCACTTACCTGGCATGTCAAAGCCTGGGGTTTGATTTCCAGCGCGCACACACACACACACACACACACACACACACAACCCTATGTCACACTTAGCATAGTGGGAAGTCAAATAATTTGAGTAAAACCCAAAGAATTCAGATCAGAAGTTTTAAAATAAAGGTGCTGTTTCCTAATATCAGTAGTGTCTCTAGTACACCATCTGAAGATAACCATATCGTTAGAGAACTGAGGATGATGAAAGTCATGTATTGATATAAATCTTTAAACTTCCCAGCGTCAACTCACAGTCTGAGAGTGGAAGCACGCACTCTTTTACACACTATAATGAAAACTGTTAAGACATCATGCACCAGCTCCTTCAGAGCAATGCAGCAAGACTTCCATATTACCTTGAGAATTATTTGTAAGTATACAGATTCAAAGTTGAAAGTTCTACGATACAGGCTAAAATAAACCAAAATTGGACTGTTTGTGATAATTTCACTGCTTCCTAATTTTTATCTAGATGAAAGAAAAAAAAGACAATAGAGAACCTGAGCTATTTCCTGGACTTCACACATGACTGTACACATGAAGTATAAATTAATTGCAGAAAACAGACTTCCACTGACAAGGTCTTAGGCACATCATCATTGGCTACTTGTTGAAATGAAATTCAAAGATAATACTGGGTTCAAGTTTGCTTAACTGTTGCTTCTACTTTTCCCCCTTTTTCATTTAAGCTGAAATTGATTTTCTGAATATGTAAGGGGAAAAATTAAACTGTAGATTATACAAATGCCTTTGCTGAATAAAAATAAAAGACTAGTTTACCTTCGAGCTGTGCTACATCCAAGTAACAAGCTGCTCTCTCCCTCCCAGGAGGATTTTGATATAAACCCCAGCTCAGAACTATATTCAAGTACTGCATTCTTCCTAATAATGCTCCTTTGAAGAATTAATAGACAACTCCAGAAGTTATTCAAAACTCTATTCAAACGTTTATTGCTTAATCATCATGTGAAGTTATTCAAAACTCTATTCAAATGTTTATTGCTTAATCATCATGTGTGTACACACTATATTTTGGTACATCTTGATAATTCCACCAGTATTTGCTTATGTTTATATCTAATATAGCAACACATAGGACATAAACACAGTATATGAAAATAAATTACCTCTGATTTAGAATGGTAATTACAGAATTTCTCGGTTTAAAAAGAAAAAATGCAGCTATAAAAACTCTTCAAGATTTTTATGTTCCGAATTACAAATGGTAGCAGATGTAAACTAACTATAACACAAAGAGACAAACTGTTCTTCAGTTTAAGTATGAACTTCCTGAAATATTTCCCATAATCACCACATACCTTTCAATACATATTTTGTTCTTTGAAGACTGAATGGAACTTAATTCTGATCATAGCATAAAAGAATTTACTAAATGCTGGATATGCTCCTTTAAAATTATGTCAATTTTTGTATTAAGTTGGTGTAAGAAAATGTCATTGCATCTTCAGCAAAGATGAAGCTGAGAGCATGAGTCTGTGTCTCCCAAGTACATCTTCATTTATGTGGCTCATTCTCTCCAAATTTGGTAACAGGAAAAAAAAAGATTTCCTCTCCTAAAGAATCAACGTGCTCCCTTTCTTTGGCTAGCAAAAACCATTGAGCTGATGACTGCGTGCAGCCCCACCATCAGGAAGCATCAATATCAATGCAGGGTTCAAGAACAATTTTATATGGTTCCTAGAAAAAGTAGTGCCTTGCTCCTACTTTTTTTGGTCAGACCTCACTGTTGACTGCGGTACTGAATTCCACACCACCTCCTATCAGACTTTGCAAAGGAGGTACAAGAAGAAATCATTAGAATATTTATGGTTGTTTGCCCATATGCACAAAATTGTCCTTTTTTCTCCATTTAATAATAAGTAAGTTATATGATCAGAGGTGAAGAAGTAGCTTGGCAGGAGAAAAGAAATAATATTATCATTATATCTGACTCCTGAAAGGAGTCAGATTTGAGGATCAGACTTGGGGATCAAAAAATATGTCCCTCGGAGAAAACAAAGCAGATGGCAACTCTACCTTGTTACCAATCCCATCTGTATTACACTCAGAGCCTTGGTTTATGAAGAGATGGTTGTCATGACAATGAGCATTTGAGAAGAGTTCTAGAGAAGCTGATGGATTTAAGAGTGTCTCCTAGCTTCCCAATTCTCCACATTGCAAACCATCCCCCATCCCCAAATAAACAATTCTATTACTGCCTGTATTGGCTACAATAGTTCTATGTAGATATTATGAGATTTTATACTTCTTTATATCAAAATCCTCCTGGGAGGGACAGAGCAGCTCTTTACTTGGATATAGCACAGCTTGAAGGTAAACTAGTCTTTTATTTTTATTCAGCAAAGGCAATTGTATTAACTACCACTTAATTTTTTTCCTTACGTGCTCAGAAAATCAATTTCAGCTTAAATGAGAAAGGAGAAAAAGTAGAAGAAATTATTTTCCAGTTTCTGAGCGTATATTGCAAACTAAAGGAAGAAAAAAATTAATAAACTACGAAATAAAGTACTTAAGACTGTCCTTTTAAGTGCTTGTCAAATGGACAGGAAGGCCAGACACTGTGGAGTAATTCTGAGTTACCTGACAAAGAGCACAAACTGGCTACATTTGAAAAGTCAACAAGCACTTGTACCTTGGAACATACATTTTTCCCCATCTATCTAGAAGCAGACCTACAGAGCATTTCAAATACTATTGTCATCATTCTGAGTTTTCCAAACTGTGTGCTCCTGGTAAACACTTACAAATGTCATCCACACAAAGACATTAAGAGGGAAGTAGACAGGCTCCTTTTTAGAGGAAGTCTCTCCCAAAAATGAACAATGATGATTTCCTCCCACCTCTGCCTGACTAGTGCTCTCAATAAAATAAAAATAATGACGGTCTCATGGTTTTAGTGAGGTTTTATTGACACGCACACACACACACACACACACACACACACACACACACACACAAATCTGATTTATAAACTAGAGGAACACTCAGCATTGGCAATTGCCCAGGGCTGTCTAGCTCCAGAATGCATTAGGAACATAAAGGGAGCCAATTCACCATTATTTTACCTAAACTAATGTTGAAATGGAAATTTTACAAGGCAGAAATCCTAAGATATCTCCAAAAGACTGAGCAATACTTCCACTGAGAAGCCACAGGGCAAACTCCAGGCAACATACTAAGGACTGGTTCAGCCAAGCACATGGGGGGTATTTAGAAAAGATCGTTACCTTCCATTCAGTCTTCCCAGTTTCACACCTCACACATATTCCATTGTCCTACATAAATTTCAGCACCAGATAGAACAAGCAATAAAAGAATGATTTCCATGTCTTCCACCACACACCTAAAATCAGTGATTACTAAACTTATACAAACCATTCTAGAGAAAGGCCAAAAGATCAGAAACTCATAAATCATTTCCCTTTAACCCCTGGTAACTCCTTTGATAAGCCCATTAGTCCTGGGCTGTTAAATAACAGCCACCACTAACAACCATTAGTCCTGGTTGTTAAATAACCACCCCCAAAATAAAGTGGGGAGTAGGCTAAACTAAAAAAGAGATGGTTTAAATGGTGATTATCTTGAACACAAGAACCATTCCATTTCTTGCTTGGTCAGTGCAGCCCCTGCTTGGTACTGGATCTCATCCATAATATTGACTTCCCAAGGATTACGACAGGACACAGCACCATTTCCTCAAGAAGATGAAGAACACTGGCGATAGTTTCCTATGGCTTCCACCACAAAGGACCACTAACTGGATGCCACCCTCCTGACTTAGAATATATTCAGTCCTCGATATGGCAAAGCCTCTTGTTCTAAGTATTTCAGACCACATGTGCAATGGTCTGAACTGGGATCACAAAAAAGATTTTGCTTTTTAAAAGAAACAAAACAAAAACTGAGGAAAAATACAATGGCTCATACACAAGAATTTTAAAATAGGGTTTCTGGACATTTAGCAAGGTAGAGGAGTAGGCATGTGTTCTTGATGCCATTGCTGAAATGAGATATTCTTTCTGTATTATGGAAAAACTAATGATTGGCCTAGAAGAGAAAATGGTTTATTCCAGGACATCCCTGATTAGGCTCTGGTTTGTTCAGAAATGATGAAATAAGGAAAAGCAGGAATATTTTTCCCAGGAAAACCTATTTATGGTTCATATTTATATAAAGAGATAAACTCTGAGGCTATGTTATTAGAGTCCCATATGTCCCAGTAGGACTTTTGGTCTTTCCAACATGGAGTAGGAGTTTACGAAGACGCAATGTGTGGCAGAAGGAACAATGGCCATTACTGGGCCCAGCTTTGCTACTTTCTAGTCACATGGCCTTGAGGTAATTAATCAGTGTCTGTGCTTCTTTTATTGTCTATTCTGTGGATGGTTTTTAAATGGATACATGAATTGCTCTGGGCTTCAGCTTCTTTGCTTGCAAAATGGGAATCATAAGACTGTCCCTGAAACATAGTATGGTGAAAAATATAAAGAATAAAATATCATATTGTCTAGAAAAAAACTGGTGGTGAACAAATAAATGGTAGCTATGATCGCACTACCTTCTTTTTAACTATAAAGATGTGAACTATTATGCAGCTGACAAGTTTTCTTCTGATTACCTGACCATGAGTTTTACAGCTAAAATTTATAGGTTGGAAGGTATTAAGACAGGGATCTTAAATGTTTTTGTTTCAACTAGAAGTCTATGGAGACTATGGATACTTCTCAATATAGTGTTTTAAAGGTATAAAATATTTGTCCTATCACCAAATGAAACCAATTATACTGGTACTCAGTTCTTCTTAAGAATCCTTGGATGTTCATCGACTCCAGATGAGGAATGCCTGACTGGGTAAGGATAGAAGTCAATGACTTTCCAGATAATCAAAATTTGCTGGAAAGTTGTCTTACTACATCCTTCTAGAAGAGTACAACATATTTGAATTCACTGCATATTTTTTCTTGAATCTAAAATACAATAGCCTAAATGAAAAATTTATCCAAACACATCACAAATAGGGAAGATCTTTCTGCATCCTGTACTTTACCTGGAATTCACTGATAAAATCATCACAGATCAAAGAATGTCTTATAAACCATTGGAAATGTTGGGTTTACATGGGACAAAGAGATCTGGAAAAAGGCTGTAATACAGATAGAGTGAAATGACTGTTATTTAACAGCAGGAACAGGAGTTGGCGTCAGTAACTCACTTTTGATGAATCATTTCATAATTTATTAAGGGAAATCATTAATATCTTTACCCAACTAAACAATGTCTATGAAAATTCATCCAGATTTGGAGACTAAAGGTAAATGACAAATCTTGGAATGAAAAGATTATTAATTTACTAAATTACAAAGTGATGTTATCTACTTTTAAGAGATAGAAAAACCTGTCATTAAGAAATCATGCATGAAATAGGTAAAATTTCACAACTGCATGCTTCTCACCTTGCAAATCTCTTATTAAAAAGTTGCCTAGCATATAGAACTTTTTCTGGTGCTTGAACATAAATGACCAAGAGATCATTGGCTTTACCCTGCCTATCACGGCAGGTGGTTGAAACAAAGGGCATTGTCCACTGTCCTCCTTTGCAAAGTTTTCATTGCTTTGGTCAACAGCATCTTCGACATCAACAAAAGTCAAATTTCAGGACTAGGAATCAATGACAAAGATAATCATCTAAAAGGCACTTCTTGGGAAAGCAGATGGAGGTGAAGTATATCTATACTTTGGAATGTAGCTCACAAGAAAAGAACAGATCCTATTCATAAAGTCATGAAGAATCATCAATCATATGAGAATTGAATATACTTGTTTAAGTAGACTAACGACACAGTCTCTACCTGGTGTCTGCAAGATGTGTGATAAATGACATGGTTTCAGAAAAATTGTGATTGGTTGACTGAAAATATTTTCTGATCCTTCTTAATCTTTTGCTAGTTGTAGAAGACATCCTCCCATTCACCCCTTCCCATCACTGATGGTACTGGACTTAGAAAGGAAAGGATGCAATGTCACTCATCTTTGCTTCATCCTTCTCACAAAACTGATGTTCAAAAAAAGATTCATAATGAGTGCTTACAAGATGACAGAAAAGAACAAAAAAAAAGAAACAATGCTGATTTTATTGATGACTATAATATCCTATTGGTATAATCCTCTAGACGAAGCCTCATTAGCTTTGAAGCTATTTGTAAATTATATACTTACACATAAATTTTACCTAATCTTTTACTATCACCTCCAAATTGGGATGCTTCAGAAAAACAACAAAATAAAGATAAAAAATAAAGAACAGTTCTAAATGCAAAAAAATCTAAAACTACTACATCTGAGAGCAAATAATTTTCCTAATAACAAGCCTAAGAAAGATGTCTAATTTGTTAAATAAAATATGTAATGAATAAATTAATGTCAATTTAAAAACAGAGTTTTAAAACTTTAGTGTTTTAAGAAAAAACTAAAAGAATTTGAATGTTGAGAGAGAAAATAGCTGTTTTTAACTTGATTTAAAAGCGTAATTTCTATGCTCTTATGTATCCATTAAAGTAAATTTAATTTAAATTAAAAATTTTCCAAGTCAAAAAAATAGATATAGTAAGAAACTTGAAAGATTACCCAAAACAAGCAGAAGAACAAAATGTCAACAGGTAAGCAAAAGGGCTGGGATTTCTCTCCTGATTTCTGAAAGACTTTGGGGACAACTCCAAGTCCTCTTCTCTTCTGTGGGCTTTCCTTAGTTTGCTCTTTAATCCTTCAGGGTGTTGGTATCTTAAAAACCTCTTCATTCTCTTTACAGTTCTTCTTTTATTTCTGTGTTTTTCTCTTCTGCTACTCCATCCAGGGGAGTTTTAGCAAAGTAACCATGATTTAAACTTTGAACTCTAAAATTTCAGATAACTTTTGCCCTGCTAAAAGCACAGTCAATGTCAAGAAAGAAGCAGAAAGTAGAATGATGATTTGTTGAAAAATACCTTTTGGTCTTTGGGTCTATTAGCTTCTAGCAGTCGTCGTTATTCTGCACTTTACTTCCCAGGGTGGATTTTTCTCATGATGCATCAGTATTAATGGTCATAATTGGCTATCCCTGTCCTTGAAGTTTCTATAGCTATAATATCAATCCTACAAGATATCACAGGTCTTCTGTTTCATCTTGTAATGCTGGAGCTGTGATTTAAAAAAAATACTTTTAAAAAAAGTCAGAGCCTGAAAAGCATTACAGCTTTCCTAAGGTTGCTATAAAAAGAGATTACTGAACTGGAGCACAAGGGCGGGGTTTAGAGTCACCTAATCCATCAGCTTCTACAGAGCCTTTCATTTATTCAGCAGTTGATTAGTAAATGAGTATTAATTGAACGGGTTTAAAAATAAATAGATTTTGGTAGAGTTCAGAAGCTAAACATCTACCAATACAGATTTCTCACAAAGACAGATTAAAGCTGTCCCTATTCATAGATTTGAAAAACCAATCAAAACGATAAAAAATGAAAGGTAGTCACACACTGTCTTTGTTTCCTATTGCTTTGCTTATTTGTTGTTTCCTTTGGTCAGGACTAGAAAGAGTACTTATATGGGGAGTGACAACACCTGCTTTCAAAAGGTTCTTATTGCCTTATTTCACTGGGTGGGATGAAGTGTTAGAGTAAGATCTCTCGAAGGGCTGGAAACCTTTTTGTCACTCAAGTCTCATTTGTCCTTAATAGGTAGTGAAAGAATGAAAAAAGGTAGTGAAAGGCCCCTTGCTTGTTTGAAATGACCCAAAAGGTAGGGTTCCCTGCACTTTATTCCAAGTTTGGCACTTACAGGTTTGTTCGGTCAAACCATCATGACATAAATTTTCACCTCTCAGACGCTTATTGAAGGTCCATTACATTCAGTATTGTGTTAAGGTCTGAGATCAGTGCCCCTTAATTTATTTTCTATATTTAGATGGATTCTGAAGTTCTAATTTTGCCTTCTCTCTACCCTCTTATTATTCTCTGTTGCTAGAAAGTGAAGGATATACAGCATGTATTTGTATATACTTATCAAAATAAGGCACTGTAAGACCTAGACAGAGTCCAGAGGTACAACTGCAAGCAGAGTTTGAAAGATTAGGAGAATTAGAAGGGTGGGTATTTTGCTCTCTAAGGACACAGCCCACCAGATGACAGACAACAAGGTGAAGAGAGATGGGTCACATCAGCAAGGACCCCCTTCTGGGAACAAGCATAACACATCAGGAGGACAAGTCAGGGTAGCTCTGCCTAGAGCAGGAAGAGTACATTGAGAGAAAGAAATACTTGTCTTAGTCAAATGCAGGCCAATTGGAGAGAACCCAATGTCTTGTTGAGAAGTTTGAATGGGATTCCATGCTAGCCAGAGCAGGTGGTCAAGAAGTCCCTATTCCATAGGGTCAAATGAGGAAGCTGTCCCCTATGTACTATAATGAGGAAGAAAATATGCTGTTTATGGAAAGGTTTTCATAATCTTGATAGGTCTCTCCTCAAAGGAAACTTCGGTGGAAGGAGATAACAGTCCGGGTGACACAGCAGTGAGCTCTTAAGAGTGTGGCCTCAGGAACAAATGGTCTTGGCTGAGATTCCCAGCTCAGCTACTTCATGCTGGAGACACCTTGAGAAAGATACTTCTACATGCCTCTGCTTCTTCATCTAAAATGGCACCTTCCCTTTTTGGATGAGTAAGTGAACCAATAACTACAAAGTGCCACAACAGTGTGGCTCCCAGTTAATCACACACTAAGTGTTAGCTTGGGAGCAGTAGTAGCACTCACTATGGTTCAAGGTGTCAGGAGGGGTTTGAAATAAAAGTAATTTTGCCTTGCTCTAAAACTCTTGCCATTTTTGTGGAATAAATAAAATAGTAATAATGACAATTCAATTTTTGAAGATTTGACTAAAAAGCATAACTGGGAAACAGAAACTAAGAACACAATGTACTTAAAACTTCACTGCTGAACTTGAAACACCATTGTCAAATATGAGTTGTATATGATCTTATTTCAAGCATGACTTGCCATACAAAATTTTTTTAATCATCAATTCTTGTTCCTAGAAGAATTGTACAGTGTGTGTGTGTGTGTGTGTGTGTGTGTGTGTGTGTGTGTGTGTGTATGTCACACTTTCTGGCATGTAAGTACTCAATAAACCTTGGATGGTTAGAAAGAGGGATGATGGATGATGATGGATGGATGATGGATGGAGAAGGAAGAAAGGCAAGCAGTGAGGCAGGCCAGTATGCCAGAAGTCACATGCTCTTCCAGCACTGGAAGTCAAAATTCCTTTCATGGATTTCAGGAATTTAGAATCCTTTGCCACCACCCATGCTCCTAGGTGCTGGTTTCCACACAGACATCAGCTTCAGAAAGTAGTGAGGAGATCTGTGAACTCTCTGTAGCTGTGGTGTGCTCTACACAACTCCCTCTCCTGGCCCCTCTTTAAAAGACTCCACATTTGAGTTTGTAAATTTTGAAGATACAAAAGAGCACATGAAAGGCATAAGAGTTTCCTCTTTGCATTTGAGATATTCTATTATTCCAATATTATTCATAAAGATTGATTTTAAGTTAAGTGACCTGTATTAGGAACTGGGGAGTAGAACCTTACAATAATCGTTACTCATATGAAAATACACTAAGAAAAATGGGCAGTTATGCCCCTTGCTTGTTCTTTCTCTCTCAATGAACATCTTTTTCCTGATTTTAAAAATATCTTAAAATGAGACTTGGTAAGCATCCTGCTAATTCATTAGCATTGTAAAGACAGAGACACAAGAAAGCCTCCTCTTTGCTCACTTTGACATAGCTTTCTGGACTAAGTTTTAATGAAAGGTTTTAGGTGATGCCTACTGCCACATGGAATAGCAAGTAGGAGACGGTTTGTCACCCATGGGTCCTGAGTCACAGTGTGAGGAACACGTTAGGACATCCTTGGGCCTTTCTACCTTGATTTGTGGCTTTTTTGGAGAAGCATTTTGCAACTTAATTCAACAAGTTTTCATTGAGTGTCTATGTGCCTAGGGTTGTTCATGCTTGTTAGGAGACATAAATGAGAGATCAAAGATTATATTTGAAAGGTCTACAAATTTAGTAGAGGTTATGTTTTAAATGTCAAGTTTCCAGTCATAAAGTGTCAGGATTAACATCTTCCATCTCATGTGGGCACAAGAAAATTTAGTCTTCAGGTAGGAAGGGACTTTAGAATTGTCTAGTGCAGTCCACTTGTATACAGATGAGGAAACTGAGGCCTAGGGAAAAGAAAGTGTTTGGTGTGGACATCTAGACTCAAACTTAGTATTCTCAGACTTCTGCCACTTATTAAGATGCCTCTGTGATCTGAGCACTCAATCTGTTATCTCTGTTTCTCTCTTTGTAAATATAATGACACGCCCATAGGGTTGTTGAGAGGATTAAGTAAATTACTACCTATAAAGCTGGCATAGAATTAGTATTCTAGAAGCATTTTCTGTTATTTTTATCATTACTTTCCAGTATAAAAAAAGTGGAGAGAATTCCTAGTACTGCCACATTGAGAAGGAAAAACAAACTACCAAATTAAGTGGCAGCGAGGTCTGGGGGAAGGCACTGGAACACATTCAGCTTTCTCCATGAAGTAGCATGTGACCTTGGACAAGCCACTGAACCTATCCAAACCTCAATTTCCTTATCTGTGCTATGGGGGATAACAAACCCATGCATCCTCCTGCCACGTTGTTGAAAGTTTCGGTTGAGTTACTGAATAATAAAACAAGTTGCAAATTGTTAAGGGCTGTGCAGGCCAGAAAAACAGTGCAGAAAACTGAGTTGAAAGCCAGAGAACTCAATGCAATAATCAGGAAGGAGCCAGAGCTGGAGCTGAAGCTGGTCCCAGGATCTAGGAACAAGTCATTGTCCTCATTGACCTTGGGTCCTTTCCTTGGCTTGTGTACTTTGTGACTTGACTTTTGTAATTTAGAAAGAAGTGACATGAGAGAAGAGAATAGTTCCTGTTCACTTGTCTGGGCCATACCTCACCCCAAAAGAGAAGTTAATATTAGCTCAACACATCATGCTGCATCCATTGCTGGCTATCACGTAGAGGTGTTGGGCGTAGGACAGTGTGACTCCAGCCCTTTGGAAACCGAGTGTGTGTTTATTGACATCAAAGAGCCCAAGATGTTTCTCTCACTTACAGGTTAGTTAGTAGATGCTCAGAACAGCTGTGAAATATGCATTTTATATATAATTATTGTTTTTGTGACAGGGTCTTGCTATATAGCCCTGCTCAGCTGTGAGTGTTGGGGTTATAGGTATGCGTGCGCACACACACACACACACACACACACACATACATTAAGATATATACTTTTAGAATATAGAAGAACCAGATTATCTAATTTATAAAAACATATTAACTCATCTATATCCTTAAGTACAATTTTCTACATAAAACTTGTGTTTTGATCTTTATAATCTCATGTTTTAAACCTATGAATGGAGAGAAATTCCTCATACCAACATTTTGCAATTCAAGCAAAAAAATCACTGAAATTAATGAGGTAGTTATGTTTAAGCATACAATACAGTGTGCTTCCTTGCTGGCATTATAAAAAACTAAGTAACATGTAATATATCAGACATGTCTAACAAATCTTGACACTTCCTGTTTCTGCAGTGTCTAACCCCTTTTGAAACTGCTTCTCTTCTCTATCACTGGGGTAACTCTGTTTGTGTCCACACATGAACCACAAAAGCAATCATTCTTATGCTGAAAACAATGGTACCCAGGAGAACTGAAGACATCTACCTCTCCAAAACTTGTCAGCAGTCCACCACTGCTCACATAGGAATCTCAGCACTTCAGAAAATGCCAGCTCTGTCTGTTCCTGCCCCAAGAATGCCTCATCAGCCTCACCTCTGCCAATCACCTATACATTCCACACCACATTGGCTCAGACACTCTGACAGTCTCTAGAGTGGCTCCATAATAGATTTCCTTCTTGTCCTACACATTCATTCCAAAAGCATTAGTTACTGTCTATGTCAGGCACTATGAAGAATTTAGGGACATAAGAACAAATAAGGCAACATGGATGAGCCTCAAAAACATAATGCCAAGTGAAATAAGCCAGGCATAAAGGGACTCAATATATCATTCCACTCACATGAAGTACCTAGAATGGGTATATTCACAGAGACAGAGAGTAGAGTTGAGGTTACCAGGAGTGAAGAAGAAGGGAGGAGAATGAAGAGTTAATTCTGCAATGGATATAGGCTTTTGATTTGGAAAGATGAAAAATTTCTGGAGATGGATGGTGGTAATGAATGTACCAGTGCGACTGAATTCTACATTTATTTGGTTAAAATGGTGAATTATACGTGATGTATATATTACCCATGATTAAAAAAAAAAAACTACAGCATAATAAGGAAAACGATGACACAACCTCTGGCCTCTTTAGAGCTCCTGACTAGTTGAGATAACCAGACACCCATACAACCTAAAGACACAGCAGTGGAGAGACACTCAACCTGGTGTCATGGAGAGCTCCTGGAAGAGCTGACATGCTCACATTAGTTAGTGGAAAAAGCAAAAGATCCAGGAGGATGGACGTGTTTGGGAGGAAATTGGTCCTGGATAAGGAGAAGGGGTGGGGCAGCCTGGCCCTGGAAAGGCAGGAAGTCAAGTTTGTTCTGGCAACTCCAGGGACCTTATTGCTGCAGAAACAAGGTAAGCTGCAGTCACAAGACAGGAAGTGGAAGAGGTGCTTCCAAGCCCCTGTTCCTCATGCCTTCTAGACTCACCTGACCTATCTTCTTATAACCAGTTCAGGGCCGAGAAACTCTCTTTCAAGATAAGCCGTGATGACTTTTCCTTTCTCTAAATTCTCCTGATATGTCTCTACCGCCCCTCTTGCTCAGAATCATACATTATTTCTGGAACTTTTTTTCCTTGAGCTGCATTTTGAGTCCCCTGAGGGCAGAGACAGTGTACTGTTTTCTCCCTTGCAATACCTAGCAGGTGAAATTAGAAAATTCTTTTCAATAATTGTTTTCAGACTCAAATCCTTCTTGAATTTCTAACTACTAGCTTTTAAAGAAATAAAAAGTACAAAACCAAATTCTACAGAAGAAGTATTTGCTTCTAAGAAATAATTCACACATGCTCAAAAAAGTACAGGAACACAAGGCCCTACTGAATTGTGATTCAAATCTACATAACTCAGACAAGCCCAGAATTCAAGTTGCATCTTCTCAGTCAGCCATCACAAAAAATCAAAAGTCGCAGCTATCAGAAATTAACGGTAGAACTACAGTGAAATGAGATTTTGACTTAGTATTCTACTTTAAAATACCATCCTTCTAATAGACACTTAGTTCGATTTCGAAGTGTTAATGTCACACAGGAACATAAAAGTATACTGAACAGTCTAGGTGTGGTGGCTTATAATATAATCCCAGCTACTCAAGGGACAGAGAGAGGGAGGGTCACAGTTTGATGCCAGCTGAGGCAAATAGAAAGACTCCATTTCAACCAACAAGCCAGGTACAGTGGTACATGTCTGTCATCCTAGCTACACAGGAGGCCCAAATGGAAAGATTGTGGTTCAATCCAGTCTGGGCAAAAACGTGAAACCCTATCAGAAAAACAATTAAAGCAAAAAGGCATGGGGATGTGGCTGAAGTGGTAAAAGCACATGCCTAACAAGTTTGAGGTCCCCGATTCAACCTTCACTATGATTAAAAAAATGGATTTTAAAACTAGTAGAAATACTTGGAATATACACAGAAAACTGCCTCTACTTGCTGGGCAATCCCAATAATCTGGGGACAGCAAAGTCCTAATACAATAATTAAAGGCAGTAGGAAGTAACAGAATCCAACATTTTCAGTATCCAGTACCTTAAGTTGTTTACATATATTTGGAAGGGGGACTATCTCAATCTCAGAAAAAATGGTAATAAAGTCTAACCCTGTGCTTATCAGCAGATGGTTTTTATTGTCCTGTGCAAACTACTTAAACCTGCACCAGGTGATTGTGCAGCTCTTTCTTGTGGTACTGGGATTTGAACTCAGGGTCTTAGCACTTGCTATGCAGATTCTCTACCACTTGAGTGAAACCCTTAGCCCCAATACAGTGGTTTTTTAATAGTTGTGAAGTTAATTGCTTTTTAAGTGCCAAGGAGACCATAGAAGACATAATGCAAGCACTACTATTATAGTTTTCTAATTAATTCTGGAGAAAGGCATTATAAGAAAGCAATAAGAAAGAAAAGTGCATATGTTGTATTCATAAATACATTTTTAAAAACTGAACTAGATTATCTTGCTTTTGTTTAAGATATGTATTTAAATTTTTATCAACCAGACAATATTTATGAGTAAGAAAATGTACATTGGCACTTCAAGTGGTCTTAAGCTTCGTTTTTCTGAACCTTAACTGGCCAAGGTCCAGATAAAATAGAAACCAAATAAAACTATTCCTATTTAATTCCCACTGACTGAGTAATTCTACCAACCTAATATATTTAGGCAAGCACTATAATTCAGTAACATCTTGGGGATTTTTTCAGAGCTAAACATCCAGCAAGGAGAGATGTCAGGACACTCAGGAAGAGACGTGGACTCATTCTTCTTTTTAATTTGGGTTTTTTAATTAATTAATGAGCTGATATAACTCTGATTTAAACACTGAGAGAAAACAGAAAATAGTGACACTTTGGTAACTGAAAATAGAAGAATATACCCTCCTCGGAGATGCCAAAAGACATGTATTATGAAAAAAGAAAGCCCATTAAACAGTAATAAAAAGTATTGTGATTAGTATTGAAATATAAACTTAATTAACAACCTAAAGTATACTTTTTACAATAATTACTAACATCATATGTAAGGCTGAAAAACTATAGGACAGACCTCTCTATTAAGAAAATGAAGAGAAAATCACAACTCAATTATTTTCTAATGATCAGATGTTTTTCTTGTGTAAGAAGTCTATTTAATTTTAGTAAATGTGAATATTAAAATAAAGACCCAAAATAACATTGTTTTCAGTTGATGATTTCTAATTAAAAGATATTTTTCCTTGTTCTACTTTTGTACAAGTATGGTAAAATTGTTGTAAAAGGGGGATGTGATAGAAATAGGGGAGTGGTGAATCTAACCCAGGTACATTGAAAGTATACATGGAAACATAACAACAAAACCCTCCCCTGACCCCATGCAAGCAATATGTATGAATAATAATGTTTTTATAAAGCTTTTTCCAAGTGGTTAACAAAAATCTTAATATATTGTCAACAGATTTTAAATGTCCCTTTGCCATATATTAGGTTATTTTTAAATACACACACACACACACACACACACACGTATGTATGTACATATTAGGTCATCTTTAAAAGGTGACTTTATCATCCAAGGTCTTATAAAAAGTATTGATAAAATTCCAAGTTAATATACCTAACTTGATTGTTCTGAAAATAAAATGAAGATATAATCCTTACAAGCTCATATATAAATGTAAACATTCTTTAAAACTATCTAAGCTTAAGCTTTTAATTCCACTGACACCCAGCAAGCAACAAAGAAGGCAAAATTCGCATTACTTATCTTATGTAGAGAAGAAAGTGTACATGTACACTTATGAGAAATCCAAGTAACAAAGCAATAGATGCTGAAAAGACACTGGTCTACATTTTATAATTGATACTAATAGCCAAGGGCCTGTTACAAATATTAATACATACAAAAGAGGCAAATTCTTAAAAGTGCTGTCCATAGAGGGGTATGACATCAGCCAACCAAAGACTTTGGTGACTTCCTGGAGGAGAGATGACTGGTGGGTGTGTATGGTGGGTTGAGATGAGTGTCTAAACTACATCACAGCAGAGATGTGAGGGACACTGTTCACAGAAAAGTCCAGTGATTTGCCTCATGGGAGCGGGTCATCCTAACTAAGGCCTGCCAAAGTGGACACACACACGTCTACACACACACACCCACGTCCACACACACATACATGCCCCACTCTCCAAGCATGTGTAAAAAGGGATAATAAGAAGAAAATGGAAAAATTATCCATATTTTCATCTTCCATAGCAAGAAATCAAGACATTCTGCTTGAAGATGATGAACCAATGATGTGAGCCATGGGGAGATGGTAAAGAATTTCAGCTATGGCCACGGGAAAGCTGGATCAAGGTGATTTCTACTCATGATGACCTTGAAGGAAACGTGACAGAAAGAAGTACTCAGCACTTTCTCCTTTAATGCCCACTGTACTTGAATTATTTTGGCCTTGTACACATAATTCACAACTTTCAACAATAGATCTAAAAGACCTAGTTAGTCCATAAAAATGTGTTTCATACCTATTTATTACACATTTTCACAATCCAATTTTATCACAAATATTTCTACTGTCCACTTTTATAATCTTACCAAATCAACCAAAATGTTTCTCCATAGCAATGTGCAGGGGAAGTGGGGGAGGCAAACCAGAGTTCATTGACCACTAAGCAGTAGTGTGTTACAACACAAAAAAAAAGGAACAAGGTCTTAATTTAAAAATTTGTTCATCACAGATTTGGGTGTTGATTTTGACTTAAAATATTGCATTAAAACATTGCCTTAAACATTGAGTCTTTTCTTATATTTTGTGCCCAAGACCAGGACCTCACATATCTCACCTATATCCTGGCCCTATTAGGAAGTCAAGAAGGGCAACCAACACCCCTGCATACCATACATCAGCAAAAGCACTCATCATCCCACCATGTCACACACCTAAGTAACCTGCTGGAAAATTAAGAAATAAAGAACCTAACCAAGAAAATGGCTAAAGAGTGCAGGAAGATGCTGAGTTAGAATTTATAACTACTGCCCAGCCAACATGGTATAAGGAATATTCCTGGTCCTTGCAGTCCTTCAGAAGATCCCCAGCATTTTCTACAGGACAGGCCGCTCCCTTTCAAGAAGGATTCCCTGACCATGAGATCTGTAGCACAATCGGGCCACCAATTACAAAGCCACCTTGTCAGCGTGAACAGCACAGACGCTGACATTGAGTGATACGTGTGATCTATTCGGTCCTTGGTGGGGTAACACGTCTACATGCCTTGAGATTCTAGCAAATCACAGCAATGTCAGAAGGTAGGAATTATTTTCTCCCATCTTATGAATGCAATTAAACTACTGTGCAGAATTATATAAGGGACGAGACCTTAAAATCTGGTTTCAGGATCCTGAGATTCTATTTCTTCTAAAGTTTTTCAAAATATTCAAGTATGGTGGGTTAACAGGTAACAGCTAGCTAGTTTTAGTTATTTTTGGCAGTACTGGAGTTTGAACTCAGGGCTCCACAACTGCTCCACTACTTGAGTACATTAAGCACACTTCTAGCCCGTTTATACCTTTAGTTGATTTTTCAAATAGGGTCTCTCTTTTTTTTGTCCCAGGGCCAGCCTTGGACCCTGTTCTTGCTACCTATGCCTCACATATAGCTGGAATTACAGACATGTACCACCATGCCAAGCTTATTTATTGAGGTAGGGGGTCTTGCTAACATTTTTGCACAGGCTGGCTTGAATTGTGAGCCTCCCAATCTCCACCTTCCATGTACCTGGGATTACAGTGTGAACTGCCACACCTGGCATGTCAGATAACATTTGGAATAGAAGGGAAAATTAATTAAATATTTGTTAAAAATCATCTGAGATTTCAGTAGAAGTAGAGATTGCTCTGTAGAAACAAGGGTTATATAAACACAGAATATGTCTTCAGGAAAAGAAGCATCTTATTAAGGAAAAAAAGGCATTTCTAGCTCTGAAACAAATCAGCAGAATCATAGAAATAATACTTGCAAATAATGGACCATAAGTGGTCAGCTTCCCAGCCCGGGTGGACTGCAAGTAGTGGAGCTGAACTATCTACTGAGAGAGAGCTAATGCACAATGACAGAGGTTAAAACCATTTTGTGTAAAAAAGTTCTGTATCCATGTATAGGTGCCATAGCTGTTGATTTTAGCCTAGTTTCAAGTGCCAAAACTGATTACCAAGTTTGTTATTTCTAGTATTTTGGCTCTCAAATTGAATCCTGCTTCAACATGTTATTTCCTCATATTTGGGTTTGAATGGCCATCCTAGTTCTCTATGAAAAGTCTCTGATTTCACCTTAACCCATATTTCTCCAAAGATAAAAGAAATTTTATGACTGATGGAAAGTAGCTTTATAAATGACCCTCATGAAGAAACACACAGGTTAGGTTTTAGGAAACACTTCTCTTAAGTAAAAGGATGATGAGATGATAAAACCACAATGAAGAATGGCAGCAAAAGTCTTCTCTACTGAGTATTTTCAAGAGTAGGCAATCATCTTGTAAAGAATGGTGTAGAGAATCCTAGATGCACCAGGCTGCTCTGGTCTGTGGGAGTTTTGTTTGGTTGGTTTCAGTTTTTTGGTTTGTTTGTTTGGCTAATCCTCAGGAAGAGTTAAAGGAAGTAATGTAATAAGCAAAATCCAGCCAACTGGGTAGAAAACTGCAATCTGAGGTGTCTACCTGGGACTGAGAATTGTACAGTAAACAACATGCTGAGGGCTCTGTGAGCATCTTCTCTAGCAGCTGAGTCAAGAGCCATCTGAGTGTACCTCTGCTCCTATTTGTCACAGGAGCAGGTCCCACATCCCAGATAGGTGGCAAATAGCAAAACCCTCATCACCCTAGTATTCAAATAAAAGAGCCAGAGGCATGAATGGAATTTGACTGAACAATCACTGACAGTCCAAATGCCCACAAGTAAATGACTGGTAGACCTCAGAAGTCACCAAAATCCTTCAGGGTGGGCCATATTGTCTTTGCCAGTCACAGGCAATGGGATGAGGTTATTTAAAAATTAAAAGTAGGATTGCCACATGAGCTAATAATACCACTTCTGGGTATCTATCCAATGGAAATAAAATCAGCATGCCAACTAGATTATCTGCCTGCTCACATTTACTGTAGCATTACTCAAAAAAGCTCAGATATGGGATCAACCTAGGTGTCCATTGATACATGAATGGATAAAGAAAATGTGGTGTGTGTATACGCAGTAGAATATTATTCAGCCATAAAGAAGAATAATATCCTGCCATTTGCAGCAAAATGGATAGAACTAGAGGTCATAGTGAAATAAGCCAGACATAGACAAGTAGTAGATGATATCACTCATATGAAAAGAAACAGCTGACCTGAATGTGGACTGGTAATTACTAGAAGCTGGGCAGGGAGTGGAGCAGGGTAGATACAGGGAGGCTGGATTTGATCCACGAGTGCTGTGTGCATGTATTAAAGTATTACACTGCACCCCACTAATATGTAAAACTAATACATGGGGGGGGTTGGCAGCTTTTTTTTGCACTGGAAATGAACAGGCAAAGTAAATTTGCATATGGCTCAAAAACAGTCTTACCATGAGGTAACCTTGACAATGAAAAGTCAGAAATGTGAGCTGCAGTAGTGACAGTATTTTGGCACACCTAGAATCCCACCCAACTCCACCTCTCTTGATCCCATGAAGGGAATTTAGACTCTCAAGTACTTCAGTGAGGGGCTGTTTTCACCAAACTCCCAACACCCAACCAAGCACCACACCTAGTGTACATTCAATTAATTACTACTAATGAAAGCTCAAGAGATTGAATTATTTGCTTTCCCTCCCTCTCTCTACCTGGTGAACTCCTATTGGTTTTTCAAGAACCACTTCATAGGTTCCTTTCTTAAGTCCCCACAGCCCTCTGTTATAGCACTTGTCACTCTGAATTGTCATTCAATATTGCTGTCCAGTATAGCAGTGGCTAGCCAATGATGGCTACTAACCACTTAAAACGCCACTCATGTGGCTAAGGACCAGACTTTTAAATTTTATTTAACATTAATAGACTTGCATTTTAAAATTGACAATGCATTTACCAAAACCCTGCTGAGTACACTTGCCATGACTTGGGTGTCTGATTCTCCTTTTACAACTCTAATAGTTATATGATCTAAATACGGATCAAATAGCCAATGAAAATTTAACATCTAAATCCAGATATAAGCATAAAATGTAAATTGGTTTTCAAAGACAGAACACAAGTGAGGAATAGTTGATAAATATTATTTTATATTGCTTGCATGTTGGAATGCCAATTAATATATGAAGCTAAATATATTATTGAAATTAACTTCACCAGTTGCTTTTTACTGTTTTCACGTGACTATTAGAAAATTTAAAATTATCTACGTGGGCTGAATTGGTATTTTCCTATTGGAAAACACCACTTTAGACATTCTATGAACACCTTCTGAATCCTACTCCCTGAGATGAGCATTTAATACCCTAAACTTGTCCTACCAATAAGGAAACAGAGGCACCCAAAGGAAGTCACGCAATGTGCCCAGGAGTCTTCCCGGCCCCCAAGCCCACCTCCTACCCGCTGTCTCTCTGCATTTAGACATCAGCCTGACCACTGCACTCGGCGCTGCTTCCGCACAGCCCTGGCCTTCATTGTCCTTATGTCGTCACTAATGTACACACCGTGTTAAGTCAATATATTTTTACTGCGAGAAGAAAGCACAGAGTGAATGAGTGAAATGAGGTTATCTATGTAAACAGATTTTAAAATGGAAGGAGTCTATATAAACTTAAACTCAAGTTTAACAATCTCAAGAGAATGAAAACAGACCTTATTTGTGCAGGAGCACTGCATAACTCCTTAACGTGACATAAATATTCATCCTAAGAAATACACTTCCTTTTGAGGAAGACAAGTTTACCATGAATGAAATGAGTAAACCCTAACCAGACAGATGGACAGCTACTGGAAGGCCAGGTGGGGCAAGTACAACCTCTGTCAACAGAGTAAGGGATATTACAAGATGGCATACGTCTACATTTCTATAGTTCATTCTAATCCAAAGCACTCAAATTAGTGCAGCAGTAATTTTCAATAGAATATTTAATTCCATTTAAATAGAATATTGCTCTTAGGTGTATATTTCACAACAGACATTTTAATAGACATTCCACACATATTTTTCAAGATGTCTTATGTTTAAATGTGTATTTGTTTATCAAGGGAAACTCAGAAGACTACAGAAACTTGAGTCATGGTATTTCTCTCGGACCTAAAGTTTCTTTTTTATTTTCTCTCTTGTCATTCAATTTAAGAAAAACAATTCAATGCCACAGAAAACGGCTGGACGTCTGTTGGGGGCCACTCACTGTGTGAGATACCTGGTTATTAAAAAGTGAATAACACTATAATATGACACTCATCCAGATATCAGAATTTATCATTTCTGTCCTTTCTTACCCCTCCCTGAAAACGTATGAATCATTACTTTACGAATGGTGATAGGGGAAAAATACAAGAAGTTTAGAAAGGAACAAGGCAAAATCAAATGCTTCCTAAAGTAAAATTAAAATAAAAAATGAACAAGAAAACTAGAACCAGTGCACAGCTGCGAATAGAAACTACTCAGAACATACTGTGCAGGGCTTAAGAAATGAAGCTGAGCCCTAGAGTTCATGGTGTGGTCATGCTTTCTTATCATTAGAAAATAAAATTAGTCCCTCCTAAGACACCTGCAGCCATTTTCAAACTTCAAAGCTCATCTATTTGAACTTGTTTTGGAAACTAGATAACCTAGGTGAGCTGAATGCTATAGACCACTGGACTAATTCTGTTCCTAGTGGCTGCTCCAAAGACAAAAGCGCTCAATGGTAGTTAACTGTGCCAATTAGTTATCTGTTTTTATCACCTAACAAGGAAAAAGTAAGTTTTATACTACTTAGATAAAAATATTTTGGTGTCCTATTTAGGAAAAGAAATTATATCCTTTTCCTTTATTGCTTCTCTCCTTCTCCTCAAAGTCAAGAAATTGTCTTTGAAAAGGTGCCAGACAATGAAAATTACTCAAAGCATCAGAGTGACACATCAAAGAGAGAAAAGACTGGGAGATTAATTGCAACCATTTCATTTGGACACTCTAACAAGTGCTTTAACTGGTGTGTAGGAGCATCAAAATCCAAGAATGCAAACGGGGAGGATGTTAGAGGAAAAATATAAATTGGAATGGAGCTGACCATCTGAATTTATTTTCTTGTCTAGTAAAATTAACAAACAATGTGCTCCAAGAAAACCCATCACTTACCAACCAACGGCTATTTTCTTCCTAAGAGTGCTTTCTAAAATGTGACATCTAAAAGTGTGTTGTTTGTCTAAATCCTTCAACTTCAGGCAAGCAAATATTTAATAAGATGCCATTTTAAAACTATCTGCAAATATCTAGGCAATAGTACTATGCAATTTGGAAAATCTGATTATTTTTAAAATTTTTGAAGGATCTGCTCTATAACACAATGAAATGCTGATTGAAAGTATCAGCAGACGAGATTATGCTGGTTGAGATTATAGCAGCAGAGGCTCGTTCAAGTTTAATTCGCACAATCTGGGATGCAGAAAGCAAATGTGACCAGCATTTATGTTCCTGTATTAAGAAAGAACAGATTAATCAAAAGAAGCAATATTGCAAACGATACTGAAGAGGGGGGATATTGAATCCTTGTTTGAAGAGATTATTTTTAAGAACCTTAGAATAACTATGTATGATTAATTTTTAAGCTGCCAATCATTTTCATGTATTCATTAAAACAAATTCCACACTCTACCTTCCTAATGTGACTACATTCCAGAAAGTAAATTAAAATATGATCTGATATGACTCTTTCTACAGAAATGATTGCTTTGTAATATTGAAAAGCAGGAATCCGCACACAATTATGACACTATTGTTATTTTATTGATTTTTTAAAAACATATCAAGTCATTAATAAAATCATAAAGGCAAAACTCCAGTATTTCTAACAGCATTTTCTGCTAAAATCATCTTAGGAATGAGTTGAAGCCTCCAAAACAACTCTTCAACCATCCCAGAAGATGAGGTTTTGCTACACAAGTTATACTGAGATTATTATGGGCTCTGGGGGGATAAGAAAGACTGTAAAGGGAGTGAGTGTGATCAAAGTACATCACACACATTCATGGAAACATCATAGTGAAACACCCACACCATGCAGTTAATATGTCCTAATAAGAATGTGGGAAAAAATGAAATGCTATGGGCTGAACAGCTTTGCCCAGTAGCTCAGAATGGAAGTGTATTTGGAGGGAGGGGCTTTAAGGAGGGGACTAAGTTAAAAGGAGGTCATTAGGTGGGCCCTGAATTAGTCAGACTAGTATCCTCATGAGAGGAAACAGACATACCAGGGACCTGAGATGCATAGGCAGCTTTAAGGCTCATCACACCCTTTCAACTTACATGCCATTCCCATCCCATACTGTACTTTTAATTGCTGAATCTTCAGATTAGACGTTGTTATTAGTTCATAAGTCAATTAGTCACATATTTCTCATAGTTTACTCACTGTTACTTCTTGCAAATCAGATATTCTTTCTAAAATCTTATTTTTTAAGCCCAAAATTCATGCTCCAAATTTTCCTTTAATGGTTTGTTTTTATAGGAAACTACTTTTTTTTCTTTTTTTGGTAAAAGTTATTGTACTGCTCTTGGTATATTGATTCCATAAGGCACTTTATAATCACAAGTATTAAATCAAATTTCAAAATTCTACTGACATATTGAAAAGAAACTTTAAAAAGAGATTAACTTTTGCTTTTCTGTATTTCAGCTAAGATGATGATAAGGATGATAGTTACAATGAAAAAGGAGCAAAAACAGACAGTCTCCAGGGACTTTAGGGTGAACTACACAGAGCAAGTAGAGCCAGCCACTGGCCTCAGTCCTGCTCGACAGTCCCAAGGACAGAGGGCCAGCTCCCCGCCCAGCACTGAGAGCCCATGCAGGAGAAGCACTCCGGTGTCTTCCTCACTGCTGTTGGCAGATGGTGTCTAATCCATCTGGGTCTTGTCTCCTTTCATCTCAATTTCTACAGCCATTGTGTAGAGGGATGGGGAAATTCTGGCCCCAGGAATGGGGTAGAGGACCCGAGGTGTCAACAAGAAATGTGAAGGCAAGAGAAGAGGGTAAGAGACCCAGTCTGTGAAGCTTGGATTATTTGCCCATGACAAAAGCCACTTCCCGTCCTTCCTGTGCCCCTGTGAGGCACCTTGGGTCTTAGTCAGATCTTGGCATACCTCTTTGGAAGGGAGGCATCTGTGAGTCTCTGCATGCAAGTGAAGCACCAGGAATGTGCTCCTGTCTCCTAGATGTTATCCTATCACATCCCCAACCGCCCAGCACTAATATGGTGTCAAATACACTAGCAAGTGTTTCAGAACTAAAGAGAAGAAAATGCCTCCAAAAACATGGTGTCAACCACTGTCCACACTTAGGGAAAGAGAAGCAGGTCATTAGAAATACAGGTGACCAAAAGCACATCCCCCAGTTTGGGAGCCCTGTGTGGTTTGCTTGGCAGTGGGTTTATGACTCTGACTGTTTTTGCCTCCAGCTACTAAGATCAATTTCCACTCAGTGACAGTTGCTGAACACTCAATGGAGCTGTTTAAGAACACAGACAGGTAAGGGCACAGCAGACTGAATTTCACCCTAGACAATCTGTAATATAAGTTATTTTCACCCATAGAATCAAGACTCAAGTGCATCCAAAACCAAAAATGTGAAGAAACAGCAACAATGGCATCCATGGTTTCACATAATTGAAACACGTTCATTTCAAGGTCACGTGACATCCCACTCCACATCCAACTCCCCTCAGATCTGCATGAAGTCACTAGCTGTTCTCACCGTTTCCGGGAGCAGCTCCCTCATGGCCAGCCTGGTATATGTTCACAGCCACAGACCAGCTAGTGACAAGTCAGGTCACATAGACATCTGGCTAGAATCTTATCTCTAGTTGGTCATCACTTGTCCCTCAGACCCTGAACAATCCACTCAAACCTGCTATCCTGTCACTCCCTCAAAGAGCAAGGGTAAGAGTTGGACATCTCGCAAAGACTCATGGGAGGGTGGGTGCAAGACACCAGGGCTGCCCACAAAATGTGGTTGGTGGTATTGTGCATGCCATGCACAACGCTGCAGCATATTAGTGGCAATATTATCATCATTATCAATACTGAAAATACAGACCACCTGTGACCAGTGCCTGGGCTGCCTGGACTCCAGGGAAGAGAGCACTGCCCATGGCTATGCATTTGAGATGTTATAAAACACTGCTTTTGTCTGATAATATCACAGCATCCCAGCCATTCTTGACAGTTTACCATGCACACGATTTTAAAATGAAAATTAAGTTCTCTCAGCATATTGAAGGTATTTCACTATCTCCTTGTTTTTGTTGTTGCTCCTAAGAAACCAACCATCTAGTTACCCCTTTCCTTGCAAGTGGTCTGTCTGTTTCTCTCTGGCTGTATTTAAGATACTCTCTTTGTCTTTGATGCTCTGGCACAGCCCTAGATGAGTCTTGGTGTATATTTCTTTTTCCTGATTCTACTTATAAGTGGGCTTCTGCAGCTGAGGATTGGCAAATTTCAACATTTCTAGAAAATCTTCAACCATTATGTTCTTTGAGTATTGTACTTTTCCATTCTCTTCACAATCTCCTCTTCAACTCTGGTTAGAACTCATTATACTTTCATCCCCTTAATTTAAACTGCTGTTCGTATCTGCCATGTGGTAGCTCCCTGGGCCATCTCTGGATAGTTTTCTCAGTTCCACACATCGTTTTTCTCCCATGTCCATTCTGCTGTTTAACCCACTAAATGATACTTTGCACAGCACGATACACTATTTTATTTCCAGAGGCTTCATTTGATTCAGTTTGCAAATCCACTTGGTCATTTTTCAGCTGCTCACTCCTTTCTGACATTTTCAAGTCCCTTGTTGAGCTCCTCAACATATTTCATAGCACATGTCAAAACCGCTAGTGCTAGAAGTCTCTGAGTCTGACTTAAGGCCTCTCTTTATTTTTCCTGTTGACTTGCTTGTGGTGGTTTTTCTTTTGTGATTTCTGACTAGAGGCACGTGTTTGAAAGTTTTTAGTTGAGAACCAACATGAAATTCCATTCCCCATAAAAATACGCTTCTTTTTCCCAGTCCTCTGTCATCACTTCCGAACCAGGTCTGCATTAAAGCACAAAGCCTGACTGTGGTATCTTTGGACTGCACAGATAACCTCAGTCCTGGATCCAGCTCACTGGAAGACGGCCTGTGGTTCTTGTTTTTTCAAAGATACGTTCTTTTCTTCTATCCAGAGCCCAAGTTGTACCAGGCAAGTTCCATTATCATTCCTTCCTGCATAGGTATGCATTCGTACTAATACCACAAAGGGTGCAGTTTGGGGAGCTTCTGATTTATGTAGAAATTGTCTACTGGCCTATGTATCAGTCAAAATGGAAACTTGAGCTGTTGGGTTTCATAAAAACCTTCTGACTCTCTTGCCTCCCAAGGATTCCTGCTTTCACGTTCTTTTGTTCTTTATAATAGCATACTTTTTGCCAGCTCAGTGATGCATTTTGAAAGATATTTTTCAACAAGTAACCTAGCACTCTTAGTTGGTTTTTGATACATGTTAAATAAATTCTTATAGACTTCAAAAAGTCTCCATTCAAAACTCCCTTACTACTTTGAAAGGTAGATTTAATGTTCAGTTACGTATTTATAGTTACATGTATTTTATACATGTATGTATAAAAATCTAGAGTTTCTGCAAGTGCTGAGAGGGAAAAATTATCAAAACACTTGGCTGTTAAGGGGAATCACCAAGTAAAGAGACAGGCACTGCATAAAAGGTTAAATAAGATATTAGGTGAAGATGGCTCCTATAAAGATAATATAATTTCTGTAAGTGGTTAAATTTTTACTTTTTTGCATTTTATTAGCTTTATGTTAAGTTTTTATGAGTAGGAACTAAAACTGAAATGTCAGAGAATTATTACTCTTATGGGATTTCTCAATTAACCCAAATCAGAACATCATGAAACATTACAAGAAATGCTATTCTCAGAATCTCAGTGGACTTCCCAAACAATCTAGGTTTGAAAACCAAAAAGTTTTCTAGTTGTGATGCAAAAAGAAGCAGTTCATGAAGTCAATTTGATGTGAATAACTGTAGGTAAATAACTGGTTTGATATTATTATTATTACATTAGACTCTCCTCCCCTACCAAAACGCCACCACTAAGTGACATTCTAGTGTTAGGTGAAAACAAGCAATAACAGACACTCAAACAAAGACCTCCCTCTTTGTTCTCCCTGGGTTTTGTTTTTTTAATGAAAGAGAGAAAACTCTTCCTTCGTAGAATGTAAACAAAAAACAAAACCTTAAACAATGGAAAGGGATGGAAGCCTTTGTGAGTCCTAGGCTGGAAAGATAATACACACCATCACTGGCAAACAGCTCGTCAGCATGATATTCTATGCCTGAAGACAAACTACCAATGGGGGACCCACAAGGCCAAGTACACTGCAAACATTTCATACTGCCTGCTCAGGAAGAGGTCCCCTCACCTCTCCATCACGTGACACTGCTCAGGAAGAGGTCCCCTCACCTCTCCATCACGTGACACTGCTCAGGAAGAGGTCCCCTCACCTCTCCATCACGTGACACTGCTCAGGAAGAGGTCCCCTCACCTCTCCATCACGTGACACTGCTCAGGAAGAGGTCCCCTCACCTCTCCATCACGTGACACTGCTCAGGAAGAGGTCCCCTCACCTCTCCATCACGTGACACTGCTCAGGAAGAGGTCCCTTCACCTCTCCATCACGTGACACTGCTCAGGAAGAGGTCCCTTCACCTCTCCATCACGTGACACTGCTCAGGAAGAGGTCCCCTCACCTCTCCATCACGTGACACTGCTCAGGAAGAGGTCCCTTCACCTCTCCATCACGTGACACTGCTCAGGAAGAGGTCCCCTCACCTCTCCATCACGTGACACTGCTCAGGAAGAGGTCCCCTCACCTCTCCATCACGTGACACTGCTCAGGAAGAGGTCCCTTCACCTCTCCATCACGTGACACTGCTCAGGAAGAGGTCCCTTCACCTCTCCATCACGTGACACTGCTCAGGAAGAGGTCCCCTCACCTCTCCATCACGTGACACTGCTCAGGAAGAGGTCCCTTCACCTCTCCATCACGTGACACTGCTCAGGAAGAGGTCCCCTCACCTCTCCATCACGTGACACTGCTCAGGAAGAGGTCCCCTCACCTCTCCATCACGTGACACTGCTCAGGAAGAGGTCCCCTCACCTCTCCATCACGTGACACTGCTCAGGAAGAGGTCCCCTCACCTCTCCATCACGTGACACTGCTCAGGAAGAGGTCCCCTCACCTCTCCATCACGTGACACTGCTCAGGAAGAGGTCCCCTCACCTCTCCATCACGTGACACTGCTCAGGAAGAGGTCCCTTCACCTCTCCATCACGTGACACTGCTCAGGAAGAGGTCCCTTCACCTCTCCATCACGTGACACTGCTCAGGAAGAGGTCCCCTCACCTCTCCATCACGTGACACTGCTCAGGAAGAGGTCCCCTCACCTCTCCATCACGTGACACTGCTCAGGAAGAGGTCCCTTCACCTCTCCATCACGTGACACTGCTCAGGAAGAGGTCCCTTCACCTCTCCATCACGTGACACTGCTCAGGAAGAGGTCCCCTCACCTCTCCATCACGTGACACTGCTCAGGAAGAGGTCCCCTCACCTCTCCATCACGTGACACTGCTCAGGAAGAGGTCCCCTCACCTCTCCATCACGTGACACTGCTCAGGAAGAGGTCCCCTCACCTCTCCATCACGTGACACTGCTCAGGAAGAGGTCCCTTCACCTCTCCATCACGTGACACTGCTCAGGAAGAGGTCCCTTCACCTCTCCATCACGTGACACTGCTCAGGAAGAGGTCCCCTCACCTCTCCATCACGTGACACTGCTCAGGAAGAGGTCCCTTCACCTCTCCATCACGTGACACTGCTCAGGAAGAGGTCCCTTCACCTCTCCATCACGTGACACTGCTCAGGAAGAGGTCCCCTCACCTCTCCATCACGTGACACTGCTCAGGAAGAGGTCCCTTCACCTCTCCATCACGTGACACTGCTCAGGAAGAGGTCCCTTCACCTCTCCATCACGTGACACTGCTCAGAATGAGCAGTGTTTCTCTCTGGTTCATGTTTACAGATAGCATATAATGACAAATTGTCAATATCCATGTGAATGGTGAAAGGGGTGAATTCAAGTATCATATACTTGATATATTATAAAAACTTTTGTAAATGCCCCAATGTACCCCCACCAAACACAACAAGAAAAAAAATTCAGCATGATGTCTAATTGCATCAACTTGGCTAGACTATAGTGCCCAGCTGTTGGTCATCCCTATTCTACATGTTGCTGCAAAAGTATTTTTTAGAGGTAATTCACTCTTTATAAGGTAGGTGGCCTCAACCAATCTGTTGAGGGTCTTAAAGGCAAAGACTGAGGTTTCTCTAAGAAATAATTCTGCCTCAAGACTGTAGCACAGAAACTCCACCTGAATTTTCAGCCTATCTGTGTGCTGTAAAGATTTCAGACTTGCCAAGGCCACAATAATACAAGTCAATTCCTGAAAAATGGATCTCTTTTGATAAATAATATAGATAGCTGATTGATAGATACAGACAGATAGATAGATGATAGATAGATAGACAAAGTAGATAGATCCCATTGGTTCTGATTTTCTACATAACCCTAATACATAGCTATAGACTTTAATTAGAAGGGAAAGAGAGCTGAGGCAAAAATAAAGGGAGAGTTTGCAAAGTCCTTGCAGAGTGGAAAGGAGCTGCCTTCGGGTCATTTGCATTCTTCCACTGTATGTCTCCTTCCAGATAGGGACATGCATGACATTCAATCCTGGTGAGTAAGCTAGATGCAGGAATGGGGATGGAAGGAATTGGGCACCTGCAAACCATGTGAGCCAAGTCAATCTTTAGCAGGACTCAGTGACATCTGAACCTTAAATCTGAACTCCCTAAAAGCTAGCTCTAGTTTCTTTATATCCCAACTTCCCTTCCACTCTCATTTCCGCCTACCCTACATGACAGAGGAAAATCCTTTGAGAAAGGCTCACTCCGTAGAGCTGTGGGATGGGGGTGAATGACCCACTTTCCCTTCATAGCGGGGATGGGCCTAGGAACAGTAACAATGGGCCGGGTATTTAGGAAAGATGAGTGCTGCCTGGGGAGAGAAAGATGGAGCATTCTAAGGAGTAAAGTACTAAGAAGATGGCTTTGGGTGTCAGTATCCCCTACACCTTTCCTACTTTCAAGAATTTCACCGCTTTTTAAATTTTTTTTCACTTCACATGGGGGAAAAAAGGCTAAAATACACCTAAATAAAGACTTCTGATTGTAAATCTTATGCTTTTTCCTCTCAGGTCAATATTGTTAAGATTTGTTTAGAAGCTTGTGGATCCTGTCATCAGACACCTGTTTCAATAGATTGGTGCCATGTGACCATGGGCAACCCATTTAAGCTTTCTGTGACTCAGTTCCCTCAGTTGTAAATGAAGATAATAACACTATTTGCTTTATAAATCAGATAAAGCATGTAACATTCTTAGCAAAGTGCCTGATGCACAGCAAACACTCAATACGTGTTAGCCACTATTATCTGAGGGACTAAATTAGATTGCTGTGTCATAAATTTAGTCATTTCCTGCCCAGTAAGTTTTAGAAAAATACAGAAATCTCAGCATCAAATCCAGGTGGCCTCTAATGGGCATAGCACATTTTGTCTTTGCTTTAAATCAGAAACTGGAAGATTACAGCCCAGGTTTGACCCCTCAATTTTTAAATAAAGTTTTATTGGAACACAGCCATGCCCATTCATTGAGATATTATCTGTGGCTGCTTTGATGCTAACATGGCAGAGTTGAAGAAGTGTGACAGAGACTGAACACTCATAGTCTAAAATATTTACTATGTGGCCCTTTACAGAGTTTGCTAACTTCTGTTTTGGGTCAGTGATGAAAACTGAAAAACAAATGAACAACCGTGCTAGGTATCCAAAGTGAGGTACAAGGAATTATGAGAGAAGAAAGGATTTAGGAACCTGTGACTACAGAAAGTCAGGGAGCTGTTTGTCCACACCTGTGTCAGTCCAGAAAACATTCAGTGTCTATAATATGCAAAATGTCACTTTCTATCAACAAGATGCCCTCAGTGGCCTTCCTATGGACTCCTGTCTCACTTCCAGAAGCCTCTGGAAAGCTATGACAACAGAAACAGCGACATTCTTAAATAGCAGAAAAGGAAAGGAGTAGAGAGAGGGTCTGTGACAGCTCGTGCTGGCATCATAGTAGGCACTCAGGAAATGATAACATCACTTCACAACACTGACAGCTTAGTGACAACTTTGTGTATCCTAGACCTTCAGCCCGGGAAATTATTTCAGTTCCCTGATATCCACCAGAGCAAGACTGCTCTGTAAGAACCTCACCGTGCTTTCTTTACAGCCTAATCTCACTTCTACCTATTCATTCCCACCTAGTCCATTCCATCCACCCATTTCCATACTTAACTCTGTAGACTCTGCTATTTGCTTAGCCAAGTTATCAAAATGCAAGTGGACTGAAATTCTAGTTGGATTCTCTAGTTTTTACAATTCAGGAACAAATAATGGTGCACACACTTCTGAATACAAACAGAACATAGTAACTGTACTATTTTCTAATCAGCAAATCATTAAAACCCTCTAGGCCTGCTTCCTCCTCACTAAGATGAAAATAGATGCCAGGCTGGTGGTGCATGCCTTTAATCCCAGCTACTTGGGAGGCAGAGACAGAAGGATCAAGAGTTTGAGGCCAGACCAAGCAAAAGTTAGGAAGAATCTATCTCAGAAACAAAACAAAACAAAAACTACAAAAGGACTGGGGGCTTAGCCCAAGTAATAGAGCACTTGCTAGCTTATCCTGGGTTCAATCCCCAGTAGCAGGTGGCAAAAAGATGAAAATAGATGCCTATTTCAGAGCTGGTGTGAGAATTAAACGAGATAATCATTTAGCTGTCATGAACATCTATTTTCATGAGACCATTAGCCACGCTTAACAATCTGTTGTCAAAATTCTTCCCCCAACTATTTCTGTATTCATTACTAAGGTGTAAATCAGGTACTTCAACTTGGTAGGCAGGCACTCTGCCAGGTGCCCTACCACTTCAGTTACTCCACAGCCATTTTGTGTGTGTGATTTGGAATTTTCTAGATAGGGTCTCACAAACCATTTGCCCAGGCTCCAGCCACGATCCTCTTGATCTTTGCCTCCTGAATAGCTAGGATTACAGGTGTGAGCCACCAGCGCCTGGCCTCTCCCCCATCTTAAAGCCTTTACTATTCATGACAAATAAATGGTGAAAGTTTAATATAAGTCCCTACTGATTATGTGTGGTGTACCAAGGAGCATGCCAGACACTGCATTGAGTAGAAAAACTAATGAAATATACTTACCATCCCCAGGAAATAGTGTACACCCATAAACAACTCTGTTATAGGTGAAATGATACCATAATAAAGACATGAACCAAAGATGGAACCAAAAATTGGTATTGGGATGGAGACAGGGACTGTCATAGACAAAGTAGCATTTAAACTTGCCCTGGGAAGATTTGAAGAACAGATGGGTACTCTAAGGTGCAAGAATGGTGTGAGAAAGTCCCAGAAAAAGGAAAACAGTAAATTTAACAAGTTGGGATAGAGCTTGGAATGAATGAGAGGAACCAAGGAATAACAATTGGTCAAAACAAAAGGCGGCTGCCAGGCTGACATAGAACTGTTGTTTCCACTAGTGTAGGGTTTCCCGGTCATCTGTCCGGCATTTCCCCATGTGTAATCCATTACTACTAATAAAGGATGAATTATTCCCCTTAAAATATTAATAAGATGAGATCCAAGGTACACCCTGGTGTAACATTTCTTGCATCAACACAGATCTGCTTTCCAGAGTGAGAGAGAAAGGGGCCAAGTTTCAGTAAACATCAGGGCTGTGACAGCCCTATCACCAAACTTACCATCAGGAAGCCCAGAGGGAAGCAACCTTGAAGAGATTTGCTTCCTTACAAAAACTTCACGTGTTTTTATGACATTTGCGTGTGCTCCTGGAGGGTTTCTCACACATAAGTGTCCTTGGCCATGGAAGAAAGACCAAGGATGCTGGAGACCAGCGGCAGAGAACCATGTGAGCCTCTGTTAGCCTCTGCTTTCTACTGGTCAGCTATCATGGACCTTCTTTACTGAATATCAAGCATTTCCCGAAAGCACAATTCAGGGAAGTCACAGACCAGAGATTATAAATCTGAGGTGTCCACTGTAGTCACCATCAGAGCCATGCATGGGAGATGTCTCCCTGGTGGAGGCAAAGGGTAGAAATAAGGAGAAGGCGAAAAAACTAAAAGCAAAAGGCCAGAGAAGAGCTGACTATGGAAGTCCAGCATGACAGGGATCAAACAATGTCAATGTCACTAGAAAAGAGGGACACTCAGGGAAGACAACGAGTAACTTAATTGACTATTAGGGAAAACAAGCAGGAGAGAAACATGCCACTAAAGGGTAAAACTGGATTAGGGGAGTGGGGAGAGACTCTGAGTTTAGTTTGATCTCACTGACTTCCGGCATCCTGAAATGACAAACTGTCTAAGGTATTTGTGGCTCACAATGGAAACTGGCAGAGCAAGTCAGGGAAGCTGCCCCATGGCTGTTTGTGGGAGCTATCTGCTCAAGAGGAGAAGTGAATGCAAGAAAATGCATTTCCTGCTGACTCAACCTTTTCTCCTATTGTGGTATGGCTGGCTTGTGCTTAGAGTCCTACCAAAGCCACTGGCACCGGAGATAGCAAAATTGTCACCACCACCCACTGCCTAGCTGCCTACATCTGCTGGAATGGCTAGATGAGAGGGGACTTGGAGAGATTCTCTCTCTCTTTGTCTCCCCTGAGGAAGCAGACTGGATGAAATCAGACAGAAATTAGAGTACAGAAAACCACAACCCACACACCAGAGGTACCAGGATTTTACCTAGATGCACACATTCACAAACACAAAGCAATTATCAGGGAAATCCATTAAAGCCTGATATTCAGAACAGCTTGGAGAACTAAGACCTTCCCCCCCTCACCTAATAAGCCTCCACGCAGAGGAGCCTGAACTCTCTCTGCTTGCTAAAAATGTGGGTGATCTGAGTAAGGAAGTTTCCTGCCCAGTTTTAATAACAAACAGAAGCAAAGAAACCTCAGATCTGCACTGAAGAAAGAAAAAAGAAAAAAAGAAGTCAAGGAAGCCACTCTGAAAAGGACCATGTACAGAGTGAAGCTGGTTCCCACCATCACCCAAGGTTTCCTTGTAGGAGGAAATGAATGCTCTATCTACTGACCTGGAACCAGATCAGCTTACCCATGTGGAGAGAGGCATGGCATGGGAACAGGTCACTGCCCATACCAATCTAGCACTAACCAATAAATATAAACAATACAAGAGACCACCATGAACCACTGAACATTTAAGGGAAACCAAGAGCAAGAAAAGACACAGGATAGACAAGCACCATTAGTAATTTATGAAAAATAAATTAGATCATTATGGGAATAGAAGAGTATTTTAAATAGTCTCTTCCCACCCATAAAGACAGGAGAAAATGACAAGGAATAAGGAACAGAGTAGGATTGGATTCTTTTCCCTGCACAGCCCATATTTCTCACCCTTGCTCAAAGTAGGATTGTCGCTGATAAAGTGAGTGATGGCCACATGAAATAGGGAACTGCTGGTCCAACCACAAAGAGTAATAGCAAAATAAAGCTGGAACTTACGGGTGGCAGTGAGCAGTAGGGAGAATGGGTGATGATGGGAGGTGATGTCTCTGGGCCTGGAATAGAGTTGAGGGCAGTGAGTTGCTCCTTCACGTACTGTATTCAGTGTTCTCCCGACCCACTGTGTAAAAGTGAATTTTCCCTCAGTGTTTCAGGATATAAAAGTTAAAGTTTCATGAGAAAAACAGAATATAGACAGCAGGTTCTTAGAAATTGAAAAAATGGCTACTAAAATGGAAAATAAAAACATGCAGACAGATAAAACTGACATGACTAAAGATCTAGCAGCTGGTGCCTAAATGTCAGGAAAAAGAAGAAAATGGGTAAGTGTGAGGTACTCACAAAAACATGGAAGACAGGTCACAAGAATTCAAATTATGTATCAAAAAGACAACCAAAGCTGGGCACCATGGGACACACCTATAATCATGGCTACTTGGCAGGCTGAGACAGGAGAATTGTGAATTTGAAACCAGCCTGGGCAAAACAGTGAGACCCTCATCTCAAAAAAAAAAAAAAAAGACAAGACATCTAAGAAGGAGAGAATAAAAGATGACAAAGGGAGAGAAGAAAGCAAAGAGAAGAGTAATAAAAATTTCACAAAACTGAAGAAAAGCAACACTTTCATTGAAAAGCCTATTAAATACTTAAGGAATGAAGAAATTAAGTGAAGCAACCCTGGATATGATAAAGGAGTTTCATCACTCAGAGGATAAAAAGAATAAGCCAAGTGATCTCAAAGAAATTAAGATTCAGGCTGATACCAGAATGTCTCATCTGCAGCAATAGATTCCAGAATATAGTAGGAGAGTATCTTCAAGAACATGAACCTAGAATTTTATAGTTAAATTATTAATATTCATAAAGGCAAACTCTTTGGACATAAGAAATACCAGAAAGTTTAAATCTCTGTGATTTTTTTTTGGTGGGACCAGGATTTAGAACTCAGGGCTTCACACTTTCTAGGCAGACGCTCTACCACTTGAGCCATGCCTCCAGCCCTGAGAGGTTGGAAAGTTTATAACCCATATACCCATTCTGAAAAATTACTCAAGGATATATTCTAATGAAAAGAAAAAGAGTTGCTGATGGAGTGGCTCAGGTGGTAGAGCACCTGCCTAGCAAATGTGAAACCCTGAGTTCAAACCCATTACTGCCAAAAATGTGTGTGTGGGGGGAGAGATGAGGTGAGACATTACAAGCAGTATCTTCTGTGTTTGATCCAGAAGAAATGAATTCTGTACTTAGAAAGTTCTTTTTTGTGCTTCATTGTATGATTACAGTTACTAATATTTATATAAAATGTTGAGTGCTAATTGCATAATAAACTTTCATAATTATAAATCTTGTCCATATAAATGCAGCAATATAAAAAAAGGAGGAAGGGCAAAGAACGAGATTTGAAAGGATGAGCAAATGTGTTAATTCTTTTATTTCTTCTAATGAGCCACTAATAGATATGTCTTAAGTCGATGAAGCAAAAGCATAGTTCAAGTGTATTATTTAACAATGGGTGAACAGAAAAACTATAAAAAAATCAACAAGCAGGTAGAGGGCAGGAATGTGCAAAGAAAGATAAACGTAAAAAGTCCTCATTTTCAACAAGGACAGGGTAATAGAAATAGTCTAAAGCTAAGTAGATAAAAACAGCTGGATGACATTCCTGGGCTAACCTTATACATAGTGGGACTGGACGTGGATGAGAGATGAGAAACTCCTAGGCTTCTGCTCCGAATTTTATTATTATTTTATTCATTTATGTAAATTTTAAGACTAGACAACATATTCAAATAAAAAAGCAAGTTCAAATAAAAAATCATCTATATACGTGATTATATACACATATATATACAGGAATAGCAATCTGTAAAAACTACAGCAAACTTGAAAAAATCTTATAGATGTATATTATGGCTTTGAAAGATGGTCACAAAATTTTAAGTGAAAAACAAGTTTCAGGTAGGAGATGTATGATCCCAACTGTGGAAATAAATTATGCATGCATGTGTAGATTCATAAAACTCTTGAGCTATGCAATACTTTCTGAGAGGTAATTTTAGAGGAGAAAAACAACATACCTTCATGTACAAACCTCTTTATCATTTCAACTTTTTCAATAAGCCTGTATATATATAATACATAATTAAGAAAACAGAGAAATGAAATTGTCTGTTTGCTGGTAACATGATCTTACATATAGAAAATCCTAGACTCCACCAAAAAATGTTAGAACTGATAAATAAATTCAGTAAAGTTGCAGGTTACAAAATCAACATAAGAAAATCACTAGCGTTTCTATATACTGATAACAAATTGTCTGAACTGCAAATTTTTTAAAAATCCCATTTACAATAGTTACAAAAGAAATACTTTGGGGAAATTTAACCAAGGAAGTGAAAGACCTATATACTGAAAACCATAAAACATTGATGAAAGAAGAAAATTTAAATAAGTAGTTAAATGTCCTATGTTTGTGGATTAAAAGAATTACTGGTCAAATGTCTGTCGTTCCCCAAATGATCCACAGATTCAATATAATCCCTATCAAAATTCAAATGACATTTTTCAGGGAAACAGAAAAATTAACTCTTAAGTTTCTTGGAAACCACAAAAGATTCCAATTTATCAAACAAATCTTGAACAAAAAGAAAAAAGCTAGAGGTAGCATGTTTCTTGATTTCAAAAAACATTACAAAGGTATTGTAATCAAAACGGTATAGCATTGGCATAAAATAGACACACTGATCAATGGAACAGTATTAAAGACCCAGAAATAATCCCACATTACAGTCAGCTGACTTTCAAAAAAGATGCCATGGACATGTAATGAGGGAAACACAATCTCTTCAACAAAGGTGCTAGGAAAACAGGTATCCTTAGGCCACAGAATAAAATAAGACCCTTATCTCACACCCCAAACAGATTAAACACTTAAAACGTAAGACCTGAAACTATAAAACTCTCAGAAGGAACCTAGAGAAAATGTTCCATGACCTTGGTCTGGGCAAGGGTATTTTGTTTGGATAGAACCTTGAAAGAATAGGCAGCAAAAGCAAAAAATAGCTAGCGAGAATTGCATCAAACAAAAGACTTCAGAATAGCAAAGTGAACAGAGTGCAGAGACAGCTAACAAGCCTTGCATCCAGTCAGGGCCTGATGTTCAAAGTAAATAATGAATTCAAACAACTGAATGGCAAGAAAATGAATAATTGATCAAAGTAGGAAAAAGTTCTAATTAAGTGGAGTTGTATGTATGGAGAAACGTAACCTAAGCAGTTTCAGACTTTGGGAGAGCAGGTGCAGTGAAGGAAGGGGAGAGCCAAGGACTGAAAAGAAGGAAATTATTAAGTCTGCATTCTGAATGGTGACATCTCTACAGCTTCACTTTCATTTTCATGAAACTGGCAAGCAGGCTTTCTTCCCCCCCATCCTCCCAAAAAGGGCAGTCAGCTCCAGAGAAAACACTGAAATGAAACCCACTAGTCCAAAACCCTGGACACAGAGCCCTGTCGGCATGTTTAGGTCCTCATGGTCAAAAATGTAAAAATGGATGGATGGGTGGGCAGTGTTAGTGACAAGTCTCCAAAATCAAGAGCACAAGGAAAGGAAGAAAGGAGGGAGGGAAGGAAAAGAAGGATGGGGAGAGGGAGGGCAGTAAAGAGAGGAAGAGAATTTAGAGAAATAACTCAAGGAACAGTTTAAAAATCTCTAATGAACATTGTTATCAAAGACAAAGAACACCAACTAAGAGCAAAAACTATACAAAAATATATATGTATTACTCACTTTATATATAGTTAAAAAGAAAGCTTTACAGGACAGAGATTATCTTTTAGAAATTAAAAATAAAACAGACATAATTTTTTAAAGCTTATGGGGAAAAATGGAAGACAAAGCTGAAGAGATCTTTAAAAGTAGCCCTAACTCTCTCCCACCCACCCCGCCAAAAAAAGAAAGGGTCCCTTGAGTGAGGGCCCAGCACAGTACATGCAAATGAGCAGAATTATGAAATTTCAGAGGTAAGTGAGGCAAAAGGCTTAGGGGGTAGGAAGAGACTGTGTTAAAGTCACGTAACTTCTCGTTTCTTTGGTTGGTTGATTGTCTTGGCTTGGCTTTTTTCCTGAGTTGTGGTTTTGGTTTGTATGGGAAATAAAGTGCAATCATTATTGAATTCCTTGTAGGATTGTGATGGGAAAAGTCTCCATTTGAAAAGAAAATTACATTAACCAGGAGCCCAATACTACAACTAGGGTATGAGCAGATGTCTGGGATCACCCCAAAGCAGGCAAAAGGGCAGCAGAGGGGAAAAGCCATTTGAGGATGCTCCAGTGTTCCCCTCGGGGAACATAAGGCAGAACTAAGTGGGTTTAGGTGACCCACTTCAGCTTTAAGGAACCACAGACTCTCTCCTCTCCCATCTGAGCTTCCCAAGGGGCCCCGATTAGCTATAGGAATATAGTACTCCAACACGCCATACACGGTTTTCCAAGGGCATTGATTTAATCCCACTCTTTCAGTCTGGACTCCCTGGTCTCTCTTTTGATCCCTCATTCATTTTCCAGAACTGCCATTCAAGTTTACTGCAGCTCTGCCAGCTACCCATGCAGATGCACTAACCAAAGAAGACACATAGACACCTTTGCAACCCCACATCAGATGGGCGTGTAATGCATCCGGCAGTCACCCTACTCATGCATTCACTCCCCCTAGAATACTGTTTCTTACCAACTCCTGCCACTCAGTCTCCCACACTGTCTCTTCTATACTCCTCTCAGCCCAGGCCTAGCCTCTGACTCCTAAGAACTGAAGCAGTCGGAGGAGAATCTCCACAGATACACATCGCCCACCTATGGGCCCTACACCCACACTGTCTTCCTGTCCACACACCTGTGTGAAACAATCCCTCCTCCCCCTCCGGTCTACCTGATGATGTCACCGTAGCCACTCTTTCTTCTATCTCCTTTGAAAGAATTGGGGAGACTTGCCTTTTCCAATTCCTTCCCTCCCATTTCCTCAGGAACTCACTCCAGTTATCAAAACTGCACTCGATAAAATGGAAAATTCTCATTTCTCATTGTACATGGCCTAATGGTAGCATGGAGCACAGCTGATCACCTTTTCTCCCCGTGTTCCTTCATCTGTCTTTGAAGATGGTGCAGTGATGAGTTCCCTTTGCCAGACCTTCCTCTCTGATTTGATGTCCTAGTATTCCAAGTCTCAGTCTTTGGGCTCCTGTTTTTTCTTTGTTCTCAGTCCTTTATTCACCTCTATTCAGAGAACTTATAACATTACATCAGGTCCAGACCTCCTATCAAACCCAAGTGAACACTTGTAAAACCTAAGTCACATCAGGCCCCTCAAAGTCCTGCCATGAGTCCCCATTTCCTTCAAAATAAAAGCCAAATCTTCACTGCCCCAGAGACTCACATGATCTCCCACCCCTTATCCCTCTGAATGGATTTTCTCCTGCCTCTACCTGCTCCAGTTAAATTGGCATCCTTCCTGTTCTCAGAACAACCAGAATCACTGTGCTGCTAGAACTCTGCACTCATGGGCTGTTTACTGGGAATGTGATTCCCTCCACATGGTCTACCTTCTTGCCTCCTCCTTCAAGTGTTGCTCAAATACTCTCTCAGTGAGGTTTGCTCTAACTTGACCTCTCAACTCACCCTACCACTCCTGTTCTCCTATCTTCAGATCTCGTTCTCCTTTGACCACACTTCTGCCATCTTTCATAACTAGAAAAGTAACCAGCCCGGCACGATTGCCTTTTATCAGTCTCCCTTGTACACTGGAAAGCACAATGGAGGTAAGGTTAGATGTATCCCAAGCACCCAACGCACAGCATGATCAGGGAAAACTGCTGAATGAACAAAACAACGAGTGAATCTGTAGCTGCCAGTTGCAACCATGCCACAGGCTCATGAAAGCAGTTTCTCTGCTTCTTAGGATGTGGACTCCATTTGGAGTTAGTCAAATCTGAGAAGCCGCTGCTCAAGCCTTCATAAACACACACATTAGTTAACGTGAATGTTGATTGAAAACGTGTCTAAGAACCCCAAAATACTGGGATCAGTAATGCATAGACTTAATTTGCATTTTATTAACAGTGTAACATTTAATAAATATTTCATAAGCAGATACTGTGCTCCAGGTACTGTTCCAGAAATAAAACAGTAAACAAAATGGATAACAATTTCTGCCTCTGCCGTTGGCTCATAAGTACTTGGCCACAGAGTCTGGACCTGTGCGAAGCACGTTAGTCAATGACTGCTGTTCAAACAAAGCTGTGGAACACTTAAATGAGTGCCTATGTCTCACGAGGGCAGTTATCACCGGGGAGAGGGCACAGGTTAGTTCTAGAAGTCAAGAAATCTTACAGTGGTTTGTGGTCTTCTGAAGATCAACCTGCCTGGTGACATCTTTCTTAGTATTTAATTGCTCTCATAGCTCTCACCAAATTAAATCCAATTTTTCTCCTGGGGTGAATGGTAAAAAGGAAAAAAACTCTAAGCACAAGGATTTCTTGGTTCATGGATCTGACAGTCAGCACCCACGCACCAGAAGGACCCCCAGCTCAGCCTTGCCCCACTCTGAGGATTCCAGGTCTGCCGAGTTCCTCAATGGCTAGTGACTAGGCAGGAACCACCCCAGCACGGCACTGCCATGGGGACACGTGTACAACATGGTGCAATATAGAGGTGAAGAAAAAGACCATTTGGGGGAAGGGAGAAACAAGAAAGAAGCTGTGATTAATTAGCCTAAAACCTTTTTTAAAGGAAAAAGAAAACTCCATGAGAAAATAGGTATTTGCGTTTGCTCACAGGTAGAAGAAAGTGTGTGCTGCACCACTGACTGCTAACAATCAGAAGCTTATGCTTCCCCTGATGACAAAGTGATCTTTCACTAAGTTTGATTAATGGAATGACTCAAAGATGGAAGAAATAAGCTGCCCCTGAGAAGGGGAGGGTGGAAGAGGGGCCATTTCCTGTTGAATGTTTTAGTCTCAAGATGGCCAGTTCAGACAGGAGTGAGTGTTTGTGTTTACAGACTCGGTTGAGAGGCCCCGTTCCATTCTCCTTGCTGAGACCAGCACCCTCACAGTGCACGGGAAAATGTTTACCCGTTGCCACACATGTGCAAGAGCACACACACATGCACACATGCACACACACACACACGATGGGGAGCGACACTTCCTGAAAACAAGCATGTCATATATGTTCAGCATTTGCGCTCTACACACATTCTCTTCTGTAGAGAAAACCTTCCCACAGTGTACAAATTGTTCTCAGAGGTAAATGTGAGTGTGTGCATTTTGATGTATAACAGACATTTTTTAAAGTGTGCACACAGTACAAACAAGGGTGCACAAAAGTCCAAAAAGTCAAAGCGTTTGAAGGGCCAGATTTTTTTCCCAAAACCATGAGATGACAATCAACACTTGTGGTGACCAACTGCAGTGGTGTGAAAGGCTCTGTGCATGGTGACATGAAGGCAGCATCACACAATGGCCTTAGGGGCACAGTCACGGAATTAAGATGCCCAGAGTTCTGCCACTGCAAAGTTCATTCCGTGTTTGGAAAAGCTTCTTGTCACCTTGACACCTCTGTAAAATGGTCACAGTAGTAGCACTGAACTTGTAGAGGTGTTGTGGGCTAATAACAATAAATGGAGGCCTTTCTTTTCCACTGTGACCCTAGGATATATTGTGTTCTGATTTTTTTAAATGATTGACACTCAGTAAATCAGAATATTGATCAAACAGGACAACCAATTCTGAGATTATTATTTGAAGTTTACTTTTGTAGCAAAGACTGTTACTTGCCCACCCAATGACCATCCCACTGTATTTATTAACAGAATTCAGATTTACACTTGAGGTACAAGGCACACAGCTTAAAGACTGAGTACAACATGCACTGGATACAGCCTGAGCTCTGGCCAGCAGTCATAAGAGGAAGTGCTGAGAGAGACTTCCAGCAAAGTGCCTTCAAGAAAATTGCTTCAGAGGGGCATGGTGGATCACACCTGTAATCCCAGCCAAAAGGGAGGTGGACTCTAGAGAATGAAATCTATCTGAAAAGTAAACTAAAATGCAAGGGCTGGGGGCATGGCTCAAGTGGTAGAGTACTTGGCTAGCAAGCAGTGAGTCCCTGAGTTCAAACCCCAGTACTGCCATAAATAAAAAAGGAAACTGCTTCATCCGAGAAGTGTGTCCCTGCTGACATCCCAGATCCTACTTCACTGCTGTCCAGACGCAGCTGTGACAGCAGAAGCCCCAGTAGCACCTTGGACCAGGGGGTGACCTTAAGAATGGAAGCCCTGTGCTATGACAGGGCAACAGAAGTCAGAAGGAGCCTGGGTCTTGTAGACTACGGAGCTACCTACCGTACCACTGATCAAAGAAGTTTAGACTTATCGTATATGAGAGAAAATACAAGTTTTATTTTGTTTAAGCCACTTTTATGTTGGAGTTTTCTGTTATATATGGCTGACTCGAATCTTAAAAGTTACATCTGAAGTAGGATTTATTCAATAGATACTCTTTCCTGCTTCATTTAAATATTTGCATGCATAAATACGTTGAGCCAGTCAGGTAGCTTAAAGCATTTAAATATAGCCAAAATCTCTCACGAATGCTAACTTGGAAATCCAACAGGAGCTGACATACCTCAGGAAATCTTTTCTTTTTCTTTATTGTAATACCATGTAAAACTAAAACAAAACAAAATGAAAGCAGAGAAGCACCCATGATATTTCAATTAGTTTTGATTAGTGGCAAGAAGATTATTTGAAAGAAAGGCATAAAAGCATGAAGGCAGAACACATAAAACAAGTAAAAAGAAACACACATGCTGACTTTAAGTTTAAAATGCATTTTAAAAACTGCTTTCTAGTTGAGCTTGGTGGTACATGCTTGCAATCCCAGCACTTTGAAGGCTGAGGCAGGAGGATCATAAATTTGAGGGAAGACAGGACTACATAGTGAGTTCCAGGCCAGCATAGGGCTACATAGTGAGACCCTGTCTCAAAAACAAAATTGTTTTGGCAAAATGCTAGGTTTATCTGATGATTTTATTGTTCAATAAAATAATAATCCTTAAAAGTTAGATTTAAAGGCCTGGCACATGGGGTTACAAAAGTAATCCCAGCTACTCAGGAGGCAGAGATCAAGAGGATCACAGTTCGAGATCAGACCAGGCAAAAAGTTACTGAAACCCCATCTCAACCAATCACCTGGGTGTGGTGCTTCACACCTGTCATCCCAGCTACATGGAGAGCATAATGGGAGGCTCAGGCTGGCCCAGGCAAGAACATAGGACCCTATTTGAAAAACACTAAAACAAAAAGTGCTGGTGGTGTGACTCAAGGAGTAGAGAACTTGAACTCGCAGGCACAGACCTTGAGTTCAAATCCCAACACTGCAAAAACATCAGATTTAAAAGTAATTATATCAAAACCAATGATCAGAATGACTAAAATTGCCCAGTATGGACCACAAGGTCTGCACTGCCCCAAGCCAAAGGTAGTGTCCCTAACTTGCCACGTTATACAGACCCTTGTGATGAGACATCCGTTACGTGGCGGCAGAGAAAGATGAGGTTTGATTTTTTTGATCAAATAATAATAAAAATGGTACAATCCTTTGCAAATGTGCAATCATTTCAGCGTAAGAATTTCACTCTTGAATTCAAACTCTTTCCCTGATGCTGAACTACTCTGCTCTAACGTCTCTGCCTCAGCATCGGTGTCTACAAGATGAACTAAGACGGGAAAGAAAAGCTCTCTGCTGGCTTCAGTCAGGCAATGTGCTTCAAGCCCTCAGCTGCTGTTTGTATCAGCTGCGTTGGGAAACCGCCTCCCCTTCTTCTGCTTCCCGCCTGAGCCCAGCTGCACTCCCGCTCCCTGTCCACGACGGGGGAACATGGACGTTCTCTGCAGGGAGCGACTCCGGCAGTTTTGTTCTCTGGCTACTTCTTACACAAAGAACCAGAGGCAACCCTCAAATCACTACCAAGTGAACGAGATCGTGTACGCTCAACTGAAAAAGAGACTCGCCCCACTTCAATGGTTTGTCAACTTATTGCCAGGAAAAATGTTTATATTCGCATGTAAAAATCAAGTTTACAGCTTGAGATAAGAAAAATAAGTCACTTCTCAATCTGCAGTCATTGCAGTTATTCCTTTTTGCCATGTGCTGTAGTTTGGATCTAGAATGTTCCCCAAAGGGCACATGTGCTAAAGGCTTGGTCCCCAGGTTGGCACTATTGGGAGGTGGGGATAGAAACTTTAAGAGGCTGGGCCTAGCAGGAGGTCTCTAGGTCATTGGGGACATTCCCTTGAAACAGATTGTATGTCCCAAGCTTCTCTTTTTACCTTCCTGGTCACGTGAGGGACAGTTTGCTCCAATACTTGGTCCTGCCACGATGTGCCACCATAGGCCCAAAGCAACAGGTCAACCATTAACTATGACCTCTGAAACTGTAAGCCAAATAAACGTCTTTATAAACTGATTATTTCAAGCATTTTAAAAATAGTAACAGAAAACTGACTAACAGAGCATGATGTCTGTTTTCTTTTCATTGTAGTAAAGTATGCCTAGCACGAGAGTCGCTGTTTTAACCATTAAGCATAAAGTTTAGAGGCGATGAGTTACAGTCACATTACTGTGCAACTAGTGCCACTGTCCAGCTCCTGAATAACCTCTTTTTCAAAATATGGCTTCTATGATACATTCTTAAATTCATTAAAAATAGTCAAGTCAGAGATTAGTTGAATGAATTAATGATAACCATTTACCTGTTTTGACACTTTCATGCTAAAGACTCTCTCAAGGGTGTCTTACTATTTGGTAGGCAAGACTATTAAAAATATTTAGGTAGATCGCTCCGATTTCACGAGATTGGAGACAGGCATTTAGATGTGCGTGTACTAGATGTGAATTGACAAATTCACACCCTAGTGTGAATACCCCCTAGGTATTCACAAATCTCTCCAGTTTGAAGCCTTCTGCGCCCGCTCTCAGTGGAGCGAGCCTTCACTTTCACAGCCCCAAAGCAGCACTGCTCCCCGTCACACTGTGGGGAATTTCCTCAAGGAAAGACGATATATTTTCACTTTACATCTCTGAATTATGGACAGCAGTAAGGAAAAAAAAAAAAAGAAAAACTGATAATGTTCCTTTTTTGAAATATTCCTTATTGCTACAAGAAAAATAAAACATGGACTTGAATACATGCTTTAGAAAACATCCCTCTAGGGCTCAAATCTTGAATGAGTCTTTCAAATTCAAAGTATTCACCCACTGTTTTCAAATGCCCTGAAGCAAATTTAGGCAAACATCTTGACCAGGTAAAAAGAACCACATGTCACAATTGTGACATGCTATTTCAAGAAGAGACATCCTCCAGAGAAGGAGCTACTCCCATTTCATTAGATTGCATGTTTACAGAACAGTCACGTAACCACATGCGACACTACAATGACAAATTTTATTTCCCTCCAGAGAAGGGTTCTGCCACCACTTTGTTAAATTTCGCTTTGCTTTAGCAATCACACCTCTGAGTTTCCCCACTATTATGTTAAGGACCCTGCTAGACACAATTAAGTGATAATCCTACACGAAAAAGATAAGGTCACTAGTTTTTTAAACTAAATCAGGGTGACTTGTCTCAGGAGCTTTCAAACAGAATTTATATTTTAACACAAGGACAAATGTTCCTAAGAGAAGTATCCATCAAAGTGGAGCAGGCACTCAGGGCGAGGCTCAGTGGTAGAGATGTGCTTGGGATTGCAAGGCCCTGGGTCCAATCCCCAAAACACACACACACACAAACACAAAAGCACCAAAGTTGGGCAAGCTGCAAGAAACAGTTTATTAGCCAAAGCAAGGCAACAGAATTGTAACACAAAGATTCTCTGGAACTACAGTTCTCCAGTCAGAAAGAGTTAATGAAGTCACATATCCTTTTGAAGAAGATGAACGCTAACCTGCCTGTGGTGACTTGGCTGAGTTGAAGCATCAACAACCCCACAGCTACGTCTACCCTACTGTTCAAGTTCAAATACCATTAATAATAAAAGGCCCTTACCATTGGCCTTTTTCTAATTCTCCACCCTCTGTGCAACCACAAAAAGTGGGCCCAGGTTTACCTAATGGCTGTCACCTTTCAGTTACAAATCACTTAGAACACTACACTGCCTGCTTTAGAAAATAAATTACTTGATTTAGAGAAAAGGAACACGTTTTTATGCCCCATCTTGTTATTTTATCTATCAATTTTTTATTAGGTTAGATTTGTTGAATAGGGCACTATGTGTAGTTTAAGACAAATACTTTTTAATCTGTTTCAATGTTCAGCCACTTTCTTGAGGCAGTGGATTTATTTTCACAGTAAGAAAATTGCTTGACATGAGGATTTGATTTTGGTTTTTTTGTTTGTTTTTTGGCAATACTGGGGTTTTGAACTGAGGGTCTCATGCTTGCAAGACACTCTCCCACTTGAGCCACTCCACCAGCCCTTGAAGTGAGTATTTGAGAACGAAGGGTAAGGTGAGCAGAGGAAAGTAATAATTGTGTAAAAAATAAAGTCAAGTTTATTTTGTAGTCTAATGTATAGATTATAGACAACACAAACCTTTTGATCAGAGCTCTCTGGTTCCTATGAAAGAAAGCAATATCACAGTGGTGGTATGAAACAAATTTCAAATTTATTTCGTGACTTTTCTCTAGAAAGATATGAATTACACACCTCTTTTAACACACCCACTGTTTTCCATAGCTCCACTTACTTGGACCTCACGAGGGTCCATTCTGATTTTTCTCTCCTTTTTGCAAGTTCTCTAGTTGTTAACTCCTAAAGAAAACTAACATCTTACATCATCATTGAGATGTAACTTCCATTGCACCTCAGGAAAGTTCAAACTGGGCCCAGCCTCGTTGACACTTAGGACCCATGGAGTTCAGCCCACGTGGCCCTAAATACAGCACTACTGGGAAGTAGATGGATTCCAGGCATCTTGCTAGAGAACAGGTTACACCAAAAATATCCAGACCAGTCACCCCAGAAATGCAGCCACCTGCATTGTGGAAAAATCGTGTAGTCATTCTAAGAAAACTACTATTTTATAGTCAGTGTCAGCCATCATATGAAGAAATCACAATTTGTGAAAGAAGAACATTTGTTTTGTCAAAGGAATATTTACTTCACAGGAGGATCTGTTATAGGTTTTATTTAAGTGATGCTATCCTTATCTTGCACATATACAGTTTTTAAAGAACAAGTTGATGGCTTAAGCAAATTAAATTCAAATGGCAGAAGTACTTCATCTTTCATTTCAAAGAAGAAATTCAACTACAGTATTGTCAAAAGATAAAATTACAACAATTTAATTTAGAGATCTTAATCGGCTTTATTTTGCTAATCTAGAATTGGTCAACACTTCATTTCACAATCAGTGCTCCACTGGGCCAAGCAGAGGAGTTGTTTTACAGACAGAGAAAAGGCTAACAGGAGCACAAACAAAGAAGAAAAGACTGATTGGTCATTTCGAAGTTACTTTGCTTGCAAAATGTGGACCGAGAAACAGAACAATAGAAAAATAGCTGATTGGTCAACATAAGATTTCTTCAGGTTACTTTTTATAAGACTTACAGGATGTAAATATTAAAACAGAGAGGTTCCATTGCCATGCCCTTGAAATGGACCAATCTGGGCTGTCATTTCTGCTTCCCCTGATTTCTCAGAAGGTCAGGTAAAACTTGGTTTCTGTTTGACTTTCAGGATGAATGACTCCCCTTCGATTTTTGAGTCTGGTGAGTTGGGGCCTGTCTATAGGAGCTTAGTGTAAAATAATGGCCTTCTTTAATTTTTATTTAACAAGTGAATCATCTAGCAACAACTCTACCATGACGGAATAAGAAAATAATTAAGAGCTATTACTATATTTTATAACCTTGTTAACACAGTTCTGCAATATACATCTGGTAAGGTATCTTGGACCAATGAATGACAGGCTGTCCTGTGAGGAAGAACCCAATTGAAGACCACATTGGTAACACAGTTTAAAGTTGAAGAAAAGTGGAAGTTGTGGTATTCCTTTAGGGAAAGATAAACCTAGAATCTGAATAGAGAGTGTGGTGCAGGAGTTCAAATGAGAGGAAAATAAAATAGATACACTGTGTGAAGGGGAGAAGGGCAAGGGAAAAGGATGGGCCGAGATGGACTTAATGGATTGTGTTGTAAAGGAGCAATCTAATAAGACATCAAATCCTTTGTACAAAGGGCCTAACCGATGGTGCAAAAGGTTAAGTTAGGGTTAGGCATCCTAAGGGTTAGTTCTACAATTACAATTTGTAACTGAATGGTTGTCCCCCTAAAATGCATGTCCACTCAGAATGTATGAATCCCACCTTATATGGAAATAGGGTCTCCGCAGACACGATCAAGTTAAGATTTGTCGTAATGGATTAGAGTGGGGTCTAAACCCAGTGTACTGGAGTCCATGAAAGAGACAAAGACACACAGGGAGAGCACCATGCCGCATGATGATGGTGGCTGACATTGGTGAGATGCAGCTGCAAGCTGGGGATACTGAGGATTGTCAACAACCACCAGAAGCTCAGAGAGTCAGACACAGAGCCTTGGAGAGAGCAAAGCCCTGTCAACGCCTCGATTTCAGACTTTCAGCCTCCAGAACTATGAGATAGGACATTTCTGTTGTGTTATGCCAACTTGCTTGTATAACTGGTTACAGCAGCCACAGGAAATTAATCCAGGGAGTGTAGCACTTTGAAACAATGATTTATGGAAATTATTTTGGCAGGGATGACTAGGATGAATTGAAGGGAGAGAGACCAGCTAGCAAGATAATATAGTCATTCCATCTTGGATTAAAAACCAGGGTGTAGACCAAGCTGGTGTCAGTGGAACAGAAAAGTAGCATGAATCTAGACGTATGGAAGATGAAGAATGGATGGTATACAGTGAAAAGAGCCAGGCACGAAGGGCATCCCACAGTTGAATAAAGAGAAGGGTGGAGGCCCTGTCTGGAAGGAGAGGCCCAGTAGAAACAAGTGGATTTGCTGGTAAAGGGAAGAAAGGGGAAAATAGCTCCTTTGGTTTCAGATAATTTTATGAAATTGTGAGCTGTAACTGGTGTCCTTTGGGCAGCTGAAAGTGAAAACTGAATATTTCAATGTTCAGGACCTAGAGAAAGAAATCTGGAAATCACAAGCCTAAAAAGTTACTTGCAGAAGCCCTGTGTGGATGAACTTGGTTGGTTAAAAGTGGCAGGAGCCTGAGGGCTCAGTACTGGAGCACTTGGGAGGTGCTCCTACCACAGGTGGGACAAGAGGGAAGGGAGGCATGGCACAGCCTTTTGTCTCTCTCCTCGGGAACAGTTTCAAAGTCCTACTAAGACTGAATTGTCAAAATCATCCACTACCTCTTGCTAGCATTTGTCTTACCCGAATGTCTCCAGTGTCATGAATTTTTGACTTTTATTCCTAAAATAATGGGATGTTACCAAAAATCTCCATACAGGACAGACAAATCATACTGTATGTTCAGTTAACATAAATTAAGCAAAACGTGTAACTTTGAACTTCTTTTTTTTGTTGTTTTGGAAAAAATAACTATACCAGTTATTACTCATAGTCAAATCTTTCACCTTACTTTAAAAGTGCTTAACACATTGGAAGAAAAAATTACTAAAGGTCTTAAACTTCGGAGGTCAATTGTGAAAGGGACTTTTAAAATACTTCTGTAAGAGGCTGTTCAGTAAATGGAATGGAAAGAACTGTGCAGCCACCTGGGTAAAGCCAACATGGGAGCCACACCTCTCCCTGTACCCCAGCAGGAATGCAAATGCAGCATCAAAGCTATCAATCTATCTTTGTACTCCGAAAGCACCAGAGGAAACCCTTCTTGTGTTGGCCCAGCTCTTTACACAAGATATTTACAAGGCAGAGGCATGTGTCTGTCAGAGTTCTGAATCGGCTTCAAAGCCAGAAGTTAGGTGACCTGCTTGTTTAGCAGTGAGGACAGCAAAATGTTCATCCCTGTATCAATAGTTGCCCTTTTAGTCTCAAAAATACAAAACAAAAATAATAATATATTTTTCATTCATTTCCTAGCTTGCTATGTAAAGGATCAAAAATACAATGGTTTTTATTTTTCATTAATTTATTTGCCAGCAATACTGGGATTTGAACTTGAGGGCTCACATTTGCTAGGCAGGTGCTCTACCACTTGAGCCATGCCCCAGTCTTTTTTTTTTTTCTTTTTTTTGCTTTAGTTAGTTTCTAAATGGTCTTGCCTTTTTGGCCTAGGTTGGCCTCAAACCATAATTCTCCTACATATACCTTCCATACAGCTGAGATCCCAGGCATGTACCGCCATGCTTGGCTTATTGATTTAGATAAGATCTCACTCATTTTTACCCAGGCTGGTCTGGAACCACTATCCTTCAGTTCTCCAGGTATCTGGGATTGCAGGTGTAAGCCAACACAACTAGCCTACAGGGTAGCTTTTAAAAGAACAGAAATATATTATCTCACAGTTCTGGAGGCTAGAAGTCCAAAAATCAAAGGGTGGCCAGGACCACACTCTCTCTGAAGGTTCTAGAAGAAGAACCCATGCTTGCCTCTTTCAGCTTCTGGCCTTTCCTGGCAAGCATTGGTGTTCCTTGATTGTACACATTTTACTACCGTCACTTGAACATTTAGCTCCAGTGTTTCTTCATAGCATCTTCCATCCATGTGTGTTCAGCTCAGAGCCTAAGTCTCCTCTTTGGTAAGGATGGCAGTCATGATGCAAATGAACTCATTTGATCTCAATTCCTTCTATAAGACCCTTAAGATCACCGTTTGAGGTGTTAGGACCGAGGATCTCAACATATCTTTTTTGAGGGCATCCAGTTCAATCCATAACCAATTTCAATAGTAACATATCTTTTTAGCATATAAATAGTTAATAAAAAGCTAACATCTCCATGCCAACCCTCCAGAAGTGGCAGAACCACAGGCCAGCACTCCCTTCCTATAAGGTGACCTGAGGCACCCAACAGCCACACCACACCTACTGGGCCCAAAATAGACATGTAGATTCTAGAGGCAAACCCAGACTCACCAAAACAGGTCTTTGAGGAGCGCAAAGTAAAAAGATCCAAGTGGGACATGTTTCTCAAATACCCTTATGATGGGAAAAGGATTTTTAAAGTCTTAATAGCCTTGGTTCCTCAAATATCTACTGGTCTTCCAGGTTTCACATGGAGGACAAATCAGGCAAGTTGCTGCTTTCCTTGAGTTTCATCCAGAGATTTTAGTGGAGCAGAGGAAAAGGTGACCAGGGCTGACTGGACATGCACACTCCAGAAGGGGCTGTGCACTGCCACCCAGAGTGCTGCCACCATTCATGCTAGAGCAGTGGATTCTAGCTCTGTCCAGAGGCTCTTATTGTAGAACCATTGCAAAGTCTAAATAGTCAATCTTGACCTTCAGCATACACCTCTGTCTCCTCTCCAGGATGCTGCTTGTACTTCCATTCCATGTCCATGCAGGCTGGAGTGCTACAACAGCCTGAAAGCAGAGTCCACTGCTCTGAGTATAGGTGGGAAGCAGAGGACTGGGTAGCTTTGTCAAGTACCTGGAATGTGCAGGAAGCTCCCAGCATAGAATGGTCTCTTTGAACATGCTCCTTGTTCCCAGGTGGAGGGGTGGGGCCCCCTCCCTAATCCTTTTCATTTACATTCACTTAAGTGAAACTCATTTGCCCATAGGCAACTAAGGCCCTTAAGGTCCTCATAGCTTAAGTCTGTACTCACTCCTCTGGACATCCCTCTTCTCTCACAAAACAAAGGCTGGGAGTGGAGTCTCACTAAGGCATCTGTCAAAGAACAGCCAAGACAGCAGGTGGATTCTGAAGCCAGGTAAAAAGAGAAATACCACAGCCTTAAAGAGCAGTTCCAGTTGCTGGAACACTGAGTTTTCAAAGTCACTTTCTGATCGTTCTTTGATTCCTTCCTTCAAGCCAGTGCCAAATGAGCTCAGTTCATTTTGGAGTACAGTAATGAGGGTGAGTGTTAGACCCAGAGATGCTAATCAGTGGGCTCCTGGGAAATACAGGAGCAGAAGCCCTGGCTCCTGGGATGGCTTAGACAACCACACACCCTTGGAGATGACACAGAAACTGCTAAAAACCCAAATGTCCAGAAAAAGTGGATCCTTTATTCCTAGGACCAAGGGTGAGCAAGGAGAGCACCCAAAGAGAAATGGTAGGGAGTCAAGACTCAGGATAGAAGGAACTTACCCAGCATTCAGTACACAGGGAGTAGAGGGAAGGGAGACTAGGAAAGTCACTGTTTGTCACTTCAAAAATGAGGAAGTAGTGAAGGCAACGTGTTTTCCATTCTCCTTCCTGAGCCAGGCCTCCAGCCCACCCTCTCAGACCTATGCCCAGCCATCCACAGGGCTGTCAGGCTTCTGGATATGAGTCCTTAAAGGCCCATACATTCATTCAATATGTAGAACTACAGCCAAACAGAGAGAATGAAACTGCTCTTCAAGTTGGTAAAATTTTGGTAAATTTTAGAAAAGAATTCATTTTTCATATATCAAGGTGACAGCATGGGTGATATCTTTCAGGCTGCTGGTGGAAAAAGATCCCAGTATTTCATTAACACTGAAATTAAGAATCAATCACTCCTCAAGTGGTAGACCCTACCTAGCAAACCCCAATACCCTCCCCCCAAAAAAGGAAAAGAAAAAAAGGGAGGGAAATCATTCGGTGATAAAACTGAGTATGATACAGACATTAAAAATATAAATCTTTTCCATCATGGTTTTTCTCTTTTTGACCTATAGCTGAATGATGCTGTACTTTTTGACTAGTTTCACAATGTGCAGGATGGGAGTAAATTAAGATTTAATAATGAACTCTTTAAAAATAAACCATCTATGGACTCAGAATAAAATGCCTGTTAAAGACTAACAAATTTCAGGGCACAGCATAAAGAGACAAACCTCTATAGCTAGATATCGAAATGCAAAGAGATACCATGTGCTACACAAAAGCGTCCTTTGTCAGAGCTCAGCAGAAAAGTTTTATCTTTCTTCTTGCTGCTGTTGTTTTGAAATTGCAAAGGGAAAATTTAATTACTTAAAAGTCATCTTTAGCCAGGTTTAAATATAAGCACTTTATAGATTGCAACTTGACTATCACATATGGATGGTGTATTTTATTTTAAATCGCTTCATATCTCACTCCCTGGTAAAGAGACACACAGCATCAAAAAATATGGCCAAACGTTAAAACAAAGGAAAATGTAACTTACAATTAACACTTGAGAATTCTAACAATAATTTTTAAAATGTACTTCTAGAACTACTAAAGTAACCGAAAGTATTGATTATCTTTATTAAAATTCTTCACTGAAAATGATGTAAGCCAATTCATGACTTTGGCTACATTAACAGCCATTCTGGGATTTATCCAAATGTCCCGTGCAGGTTTTTGTAAGTCCACATGTACTTCTGGAAGGAGCTCCCTTGCTGTTCTCCTCACTAATGAAGTTTCCTATTCCCTCTTTTTCAAATTACTCTCACTATCATTCTCAAATTGTTACCACATAATTAACATTGTCTATACTCATGGTTTAATGTGAGCTGTTTTTTAAAGACAGATGGTATTTGGACAAATAAAAGCTTTTCAAAATGTGGTTTTCTCTGAAAATTTTCAGTCATCTTCAGAGTTCTTCCAGAACACCTTTTTCTTCCCTCATTTAAGTCAATGATTATTTTCATTCTGTTTGATAGAAAAGTAGGCTTTTGACTAAAACAGCTGTGTTCCAATGGTACACACACATATAGACACACGCAGGGTATGGGTCATCCATGAGAGGAACACATTCTGAGGAATGCATTATTAGTGATTTTTCACTTCCACACTATCTCCAGTCAGTTTACTTTTGTGGAGCCACCATCATGGATGTGGTCTGTGGCTAACCAAAGCATCACTGTACAACACACACTGTTCCTAATTTCACCTTTGCCCTTATTTTATTTAATGATCAAGTAGTAAAATGTAGTCTGGCCCAAGGATTTGGGAGTCTTTTAAATTAACATAATGAAGTTTGAGAGTAGTTTTGCTATACATCTCATTACCATAAATTTGTTTAGTTCTGGGTTTGACAATGATAGCTAAACATGGACACACTATTTTCTTTTCCTTAGTGTCTGCAATGAATCCTTTATCCATTGGCAATGTATCTGAACTTACTTCTAGTTGTTTCAATTGCTTTTTAAATTTTTATAATAATAAAAAAGCTATGATGGTAATTACCTACTGATAAGCATGGAAAATATATGATTGAGGGTTGGGATAGGGCTCAGTGGTAGAGCATTTGTCCTAGCATGTGCAAGGCCCTAGATTTGATCCCAGTACCATACACACACACACACACACACACACACACACACACAGGCACACGTACACAAACATACACACACTTGAGTTCAGCAGTGCTCTGGAACTAATAAGGCCAAGATTTCATGAGAGAAATGCGTGTTTATAGAAAATAAAATTTAACAGCAACCAAGACTTCGCTCTGGGGTTATGGCCATTAATTTTTTTGTGTTTACTTACTTTTTTTTTTCCTGCAAAGCATAAAAATAAGGCAATAACTGATATAAAAATCAAGGAAAAACTTATAGGCTTATATCATTCAGATTCCAATTTATGTGCAATATATCTACTACATATAAGAATGATAAAATATGTAGGAGCTCAATAAAACTTTTAATTCCAGTGATGGCCATGAGTTTTTGTTTGCCAGTAACCTACTTTCACCACCCAGACCCCCTAAATGGATGTCCTCTAACAAGTCTGGATCACAGTACTGCTGGCTCTTTATTCAAATGACCATGTTTATATGTTGATATATGCAAATAAATATACAATTCTCTAATGCCACACATACATTTACTTACTCATACTGCCTTTCAGTGATACCCTGGAAACATAAGTACAAGAGTCCACATTTTCTGGCTTCATAAAAAAAAATTTCCTACTTCTTAGTTAATAATTTAATCTATGGAAAGAAACCAAATGAGAAAATCTCTAATCTAAATCCACTTGGCTCATTTGGTAAATAAGCCAAGAAAAGAGATTTAACCTCCTCTTGTGTTGGCATAAACTTCTGGATATGCATAATGGCTGTGTTGGGACATAGAGGAGGAGTCTGGTTTCCGTAATAACTAGAGTTATCCTTCCTGAACAACAAGAGCAACAGTGAAGTTTTACAGAGACAACATTTCTGAGAAAATCAACAGAAGGACCAACATGTCACTTCAGCAACTGGATCTTGCCACAAGCGCCTCTCAAAAATGATATTCTAATTTATTTTTCTATTGTATTTCCTTTCCTCTAAAATTCAATGTACAAACTAATTGGGTAAATAGTTGGCACTGAGTAAATGAACCCATTATGATTCCTCTACTTCATTAGGATCTTTAAAGAAAAGATTTTCAGGAAAAATTGTTTGCTAAGAGAGGTGTTTTACTTTTGTAGATCATTTAATATTAAACACTTCTGATACTGTGCATCTATGATACATAATACATTTATCAAATCTTTTTGGCAAATAAGATGGATTAAAAATGAGTTATGTCAAGTTAAGCATTTTAGTCTTCTGGCTTTTGAATTTTAAATGTTGTTTCTTAAATTCCAGGATAAGTACTGTATATACTATATTGAAAATTAAATAAATCTTGGAGTCACCTTGTCATGAATTAAATACCACACTATTCTCCTATGATATCACAGCCAGTTCTTGAAAAGCTATGGACTCTTGAAACAGAAGTTGATCTTAGCATTCTTACCTGGCACCCGCTTTGCCCAGTTGATCATGTGAACCAGCTCCCTGTCTGCCAGGTTGGTCAGTAAACCCATCATGGAAGCTTCACTGAAGGGCCTGGTGGGATCATACTCAGAATAGATTATGGGGGGCTCAGCTTCCAACAAGGCACGGACCATCTGATCAGCTGTCAAGGACAAGGCTGGGCTGTTCTTCTTTGTGTGCTTAATCACAAGAGGGCTTGGCCAAAAGTTGGCAGCTCTCATGTCTCCAGAGGACCCCACTTCATTCCTTCCCTCTATATCATCTCTCTGGCGCTTGTGTTTTAGCATTCTCCCTCCTCTTCTGTCCTTCCGTATCCCTGAAAATGCAGGAAAAAAATTGTCAATTTTTTCCTCATATGAACTTTCATGAAAAAGTCATATCCAAGGGTAATAGCCCTTTTTTTTTTCTCAAAGTAAATATTGGAGCCACACCAAAGTGCTTAATAACTGGCTCTCTAAGTAAAGAAAAAAAGTCATAGATTTATGGCATTTGTCAATTTTCATGGTATAAATATTGCCACCATAGTGAATTTTAAGCCACTTGTTTTACATCAACAGTTTTACAAAACTGAAAATGTAACAGTAGGCATTAATGAGCCAGTAGAAGCTGGCTGTGACAAACTATGTTGTGTGTATGTGTAAAAAGAACATAAGCATAAAAGCTATTCTTGAAATATGGTTTAAAATTGCTTCTTCTATAGATATTCTTTTAATAACAAATTAAAAACATTTTGAGTAATGAAGGGAAGGAGCAAGATAATGGAATAAGACTTGCCAATGAGTGAATTCCAATAGACACATTGATCTGAACAGCTATTCACACAGGAAAGCACATCTACAAATGCTAAAGAAACCAGGAAAGATCATAGTATCTGGAAATAGGTGCCCACATCATCCCTCCTTCAATTTCAAGCAGCACAGTGTGAAGATACCTCCCACTTGAGGGAAAGAGAGGGAATTAAGTGCAGGCCTTAGATTTGAATCTCAGTACCAGGCACATCACAGAGAAACTTGGTACTTGGCAGGATGCCAGAGCCCCTACCCTCAGAGATTGTTACCCTCAGACAAACCTGTCTACCCACCCCTGCACCAGGTGAAAACATAAAGCCTTAGTGGGTAGACTTGCATTTCAGCCTATATCACCCCCAGCCAGCTTCAGTGGTCTTGGGCGATGAAGAGATGAGAACAGCAGGAAAGCTGTAACACATGAGCCTTGTCCACACTGTACTCCACTGGTCTCAGTGAACTGTAGGATCCAGTATGAACTAGTATTGAGGCAGTTGTGGTGCCACAGGACTGCCAACTATCCTTTTTACAACACCAAGAAACATAACATGGAGAGAATTATTAGCCTTTGGGGAAGGAAGAGGATGGTAGACCTCCACCATGAGGCCCAGGGCCATGAAGAATCCCTTGGTACCTGACTATAGTCCAGTAGCTGTGAATATGAGTAGGACTTTCCTATTCCCAGGTGAAAGCTTTCAGAGAAAAATCCCCTTTTTAGGGGGATGGACATTCCTAGGCCATCCTATGCAATACAATGACATATTTGTGAAAAGTAGAATTTGGGGCAGCCTCTAATGCCTAAGCAGTGACTACATGCCAACTGCAGACTGGCAGCAAGCCTGGACTTAGGCTGCCATCTATTGCTGAAATCCAGGCAGTGAATCTATGCTCAGAGAAAATAATCAACAGTTTTCTTAGAAATTCTGGAAAACAGCACAGTCAAAGCCACATTACAAAGACTAGAACACATACCTTATCCTTCAATGCACAGATGATATCACACACCAATAAAAATCAATAACATTAAGGGAACCAAAATCTCACCTAATAGACAAAATGAGACATCAGAAACTGACCATAAGACAACCCACATGCACAAACTCTTAAAGAATTCAAAATAGCTATTCTAAGGAAACTCAATGAACTCAAAGAAAATGTGGAGAAATACTTCAGTAACTAAATCTGAAACACTGAGGTTTCTCTGAGTGGCCAAAAATATCAAACAGAAACCTAGAGCTGAAAAGTATACTAAACAAAATGAAAAATGTGAAAGATGGCAATGGTAGCAGAATGGATCAAATGAAGAAATAATTAGTGAGCTTAAATACAAACTTTTTGAAAATATACAAATGGAAAGGAAAGAAGGGAGAGAGGGAGGGAGAAAGGAAGGAAGGAAAGAAGAAAGGAAGGAAGGAAGGAAGGAAGGAACTAAGGAAGGAAGGAAGGAAAGAAGGAAAGGAATGAAGAACAGTTAGTTACAGGAACAATGGGATAACATTAAAAGATCAAATATTCGTGTTATTGGGGTTTAAAAGGGACTTTAGAATACACAAGAGGTAGGTAGAAACATTATTCAAATAGGTAATAACAGAAAACTTCCCAAACCTATGGAAGGTTACAAATATTCAGGTATAGAAAATTCAAAGCTCACAAGTCATGTTCAACTAAACCAAGTCTACCAAGATACAGTATAATCAGTTTCTCAAAGGTTAAAAACAAAGACAGGATTCTCAAAGCAACAAGAGAAAAGAAACAAATTATTTATACCCAAGTATATTATGATTTTCCTGATAGTGCACTTCTCAGGAGAAACCTTACAGGCCAGAAGGTAATGGAATGAACAATTCATAGTGCTGAAGGAAAAATCACTGCAAACTAAGAACAATACTCTAAGCAGGTAGCCTCTGGAAAAGAAGAGATATCCCTAGACAAACAGAAGCTGAGAATATTTATTACCATTGTCCTTTCTCCAAGAAATGCTAAAGGGACTCTTCAAACTAAAAAAACAGGAGAGGCTAAAAAGTATGGGCAAAACATCAGAAAGTATAAAACTTATTGGTCAGATTAACTACACAGACTACTTGAGAGTCCTGTAGTATTATAAACATGGCTCACTAACTATTGAACCTTCAGTATGAAGACAAAATGATTACAATAATAACTACATTAATATGTTAGCAAGTAAGCAATATAAAAAGATGTAAAATGGACATTAAAATTCAAAACAAGGAAGAATGGATTGCAAATGTAAGTTTCTTAATCTGTATTTTTTTCATTCTTTACTTCTCTTTTTATTTCTTTCTATTCCTATCTTTATGATTAATTTTAAATCACTAATTTCTGGATAGCTTGTTATACTCAAAGATGTTTATGTAAACCTCATGGTAACCAGAATGCAAAAACCTACAATGGACACAACAAAAACACTACTAGAAAAAAGCATTTAACCACAAAAGAAGACTATAAGAAAGGAAGAAAAAAAGAAAAGAAAGAACTACACAAAAACTAGAAAAGAAGTAGGCAATAATAAGACTTAACTTGTTGATAATTATCTTAAATGCAAGTATATTAAATTCTCCATCTAAAAAGCGTAGAGTGACTGAATTTAAAAAACAAGACCAAACCATACACTGCTTACCAGAAACCTACTAAATCTCTAAGGATGTACATAGACTGAAAGCAAAGGGATAAGAAAAGGTGTTTTATGCAAATGGACACTAAAAGAAAGCCTATTAAAGACTTTAAATCAATAACAGCAGAGACAAGGAAGATTATTGTATACTGATGAAGAGGTCATCAGTATAATAATTCTAAAAAACATACACACCCAATGTCAGAGTACCCAAATATTAATAGGTCTAAAAGGAGAGGCAGACACAATAACATCAGGGGATTTTAACACTCCCCCTTCAGCAATGACCAGATCACCTAGACAGAAAACCAACAAAGGAGCAGAGTTCAGTTGTACCACAGAACAAATGGACCTAACAGATACCAACAGAACAGTCCATCCAACAGCTGTACACTTCCTTCTCAACAGTGTGAGAAAGATTCACCATCATATGGAAGCCACAAAAAGATTGCAAAATTTTTTAAAACTTGAAGTCATATTAAGTATCTTTTCTGACCACATTGTTTAAAAAAAAAAAAAGAACAACTAGAAATCAATACCAAGAAAACTAAGCCTATACAAATACATAACTCAACAACATAGCCCTGAACAACCAATAGATCAGTGAAAGAAATTATGGAAGAGATCTAAAAATCTATTGAAACAAATGTTAATGGAAATGCCACATACAAAACTTGCAGGATACAGCAAAAGGTGCACCAAGAGGAAAGCTTACCAGTTTGCATGTACTGAACCATTTTTGTAAGCCTCAGAGGAATCCCACTCAATCATGGCGAATAATCTTTTTAATGTTAGCTGGTTTTGGTTTGCCAGCATTTTGTTGAGAATTTTTGTACACAAGTTCACCAGGGATATAGACCTGCAGCTATCTCTTACATCAAAAAAAGCAGCAAGGCCAGGCACCAGTGGCTAACGCCTGTAATCCTAGCTACTCAGGAGGCTGAGATCAAGAGGATCGCAGTTCAAAGCCAGCCTGGGCAAACACTTTGCAAGACTGTATCTTAAAAGAAACCCATCACAAAAAAATAGCTGGTGGAGTGACTCAATGTGAGGGCCCTGAGTTCAAGCCCCAATACTACAAAAAAAAGCAGCAAGATCTCAAATAAACAATCTATTATTGCACCTCAAGGACCTAAAAATACAAGAACAAGCCAAACCCCAAATTAGCAAAAGAAAAAGAAATTGTGAAGACCAGAACAGAGGTAAATGAAACAGACTAAAACAAAACAGAAAAATCAGCAAAATGTATTTTTTTTAAAAAACGCAAACAAAAATGACCTACTCTTAGACCAATCCAAAAAAAAAAAAAGAGAAAGAGAGAGAAGACTCAAATAAATAAAATTAGAGATTAAAAAAAAGTAGTATTACAACTGACATCACAGAAACAAAAAGGATCATTAGAGAAGATTATGAAAACTGTGGGCTGGGGGTATGGCTCAGGTGGTGGAGTATTTGCTGAACCACATGTCAACAGATTTGATAACATATGAGAAATGTACTACTTCCTGGACATATACTTCTCACCAAGATTAAATCACTTTGAATGGGAAAATCTGAATTGACTAATAGTGAGCAACAAGACTGAATCAGTAACAAAAATTCTCTCTCATCAAGGAAAAGCTCAGAACCAAGTAGCTTCACTGCTGAATTCTAAGGGATTTTTGCACAGGCAACTCAAGCACAAATAGACAAATAGGATTCCACCAAACTAAAAAGCTTCTGCTCAGCAAAGCAGTCAAAAGAGCGAAGAAACAACCTATAGAATTGAAGCAAATACCTGCAAACTCTACATAAGACAAGAGGTTAACAACAAGCATATGTAAGGAGCTCAAATGACTGGATAGAAAAAAAAGAATAATCGAATAAAAATGAGCAATATATCTAAATAGAAATTCCTCAGAAAAAGATATATGAATGTCCAACAGGCATAAAAAGTGTTCCACATTACCAATCCTCAGGTAAATGCAAATCAAAACCGTGAGATACCTACCACCTCACTCCACTTAGAATAACTGTTATCAAAAAGAAAAAGTAAGGAGTACTGCTGAGGAAGCAGAAATCACTATTGGTAGTCATTATAAAAAACAGTACAGAGGTTCCTCAAAAAATGCAAACCAGAACTATCATACGATCCAGAAATCCTACTCCTGGGTATATATCCTGAGAAGATGAAACTAGAATATCGAAGAGACATTTGCACTACCAAGTTGATTGAAGCACCGTTTCCAATAGCCAAGAAATGGAAGCAACATAAGTGTCCACAAAGTGATGAATGAACAAAGAAAATGTGCTCCCTGCATGCCGTGGAACATCAGTCAGCCATGAGCAAGAATGGAATCCTGTCATTTGCAACAAATGGGCGGAACTGTAAGACACAATGCTAAGTGGAATAAGCCAGGCACAGAAAGACAAATGCAGCATGAATTTGTTCATGTGTTGACTCATAAAGGATGACGATAGAACTGTGGTTTCAAGAGGCTGGGGAGAGTGGAAGGAAGAGCAGCTCAGGGGAAGGTTGGCCTGATGTTAAGTTTCAGTAAGACAGCTGTTCTGTCACACAGTACAGGGACAACAGACAGTGATTATGTACTGCGTGTGTTTATTAAAGTTAGAACAAAGAATTTGGAATGCTTTTACAACAAAGAAATGATCAATGAGAAGACAGTCATGCTTACCCTAATTTGAATATAACACTATAAATGTGTGTTGACACATTTCTTGGTGCTCCATAAACTTGTATAATTTTTTAGATGTAAGTTAAAAATGTTTAATCTTTAAATATTGTTTTTTAAAAGGCATTATAAAAGCATTTAGTAAGCAACTTTGTCCCCAAGTAGACCTTTTAATGGAGGACACTAAAGAATACCAGCTTGTCCCAAATGTATGTGACAGCCACTGGACCCCAGAAGTGCTCACTATGTTTGTAACTGATACTAAGCCTCACCTCACCTTACCAAGTGACCTAAGTCCCTTAAGTTTACTGAGTTTTAAGTATTTCACAACTGTATATTTCTTTTCCCTATTAAATAGTTGAAAATAACTTCTCTCAAAAGGTTTATCCAGCTATAGTTCTTACTAATGAAATTACAGAACCGGGTAGAAAGAAAGAATCAAATATTTCTGTTATAAGTCTCTGGAGTTTTGATCAACATGTCAGCCTGAGAAAGGCCATGCTGTGCTGCTGAAAGACTGTGACAGTATCAACAACAATATATACACATGTAAATATGTGTGTGGGGGGGTGTATACATATATATGTACATAATTTTAAAAGACAAATATTAACAAAAGCCTATATTTTTTTGAAAAAGTTAATCTCTCCAAAATTTGCCATTTAGAAAGTTTTTGTATTTATATGCAGCAAATTATCATTTTTGTAAAAAGTTAATACAACAATTTTTAATACTAAAGACATGAAAAATAAATACTATCATGTTTCATCTGTTCTATCACTCCACACCAAAGGAATGTGTAAGATGAGAACTTTGTTCTATTTTATGCTAACTTGTCAAGGGATTTGGCCAAATGTTTGTCTGTGAATTTTTATTACATACCTTTTATTCTTGTAGCTCTAACTTAGATATCTTAGGTGACATTTTACAAACAAGAAACCACATCCCCTGCCTATTTGCCCAGTATGAAAATGGTCATTTATCGGAACTCTTGAATTAAGTAATAATAAAAGTAAAGAATGTTATTGTCACCACTAGTAAGCACTTGCTGGGTGTTTTAAGCACTTCACGTATCTATAGAAGCATTTTATAATGAGTCCTCAGAGTAATCTTGTAAGAGTCAATATTGGAAAATTCGTTCTCCATGGTTCAGGACCCTGACTGTGAAATTGGTTATGTTTTCTTTATCAGTTAAACAGAGATTCTGAATTTTATCCATTATCATAGGTACAACGTTGATAAGTTTAGGGATACCTACAAATAAAGTGAGTCAAGTAAGAACAATGGCGTGTGACTAGCATTGTGCATAATCAAGCGTTTCAACTATTTTGCTGTCAGATGTACCAACATCGCAATTAAGGGAGATGATATTCCCACTCTACTCTTAGCTCACTGGAGCACACCCGAGATATCACACTCATTGCTGGAAGCTACATATTTAAGAAAAATAAACCTATCCAGATTAGAGTAGCTACAATATTGAGGAGAGACATGAAATCAGGTCACATGGAGAACAAGTGAGAAACAAGAAAGGCTTAGCCTAGAGAAAGAAGCCTTAGGGGAAGCACAAACACCACCCTCATGGGCTGTCCTGTGGGAGACAGGTTCAACTGGTTGCTTATGTGCCAAAGGCTAAAATAGAAGCAGTGTGTGGAAACTATGAGCAGTTAGCTACAGTGCCAATACAAGACAGTTTATAATGGAAGGACTACTCAGAAAAAAAACTGCCACCACAAGAAATAATGAGTTGGATCACTAGAGGTTTCCGAGAATAGGCTAGATGAAAACTTTATATGAACATTCATATCAAATCATAAAATCTCCCTTCTTAGAGGCAGTTACAAGTCGTAGTACTATTTAAAGCAATGGGGTGACCTACCATGCCCATTTGAGTTTTACAACTATAGGACTCAGGTTATTAACACAAGACAAAATGGTTGCAGCTTTGAAATGTGGTACAACAAAATGCAACTGCAGAGATGAGGAAAGAGTGACTAATTGTAAGATCATCCGTCAAACAGACAAAAGTAGATTCGATGAGCATTAACAAACATTTTCCCTAACTTACCACAAATGCACTGTAATTCTCAAATGCTGAGGTCCCTACAACATGTACACACAAGACAAAAATTATATATATTACACGACCATCTGCATGTGACAGGATCCCAGGGTATGGTTCAATGAGGAAGAAACCCTATTCTATTTGTAAGAAGTAATTGTACACATTATTGGTGAGAATATTGCACAAATATCTGATAAAAGTTCAAAAATATCTAACAGAAATTAGGTGGGAGAAGACAAAAAAATTACCCAATCATTTCGACTTTACCCTAGGCTAAGTGAAAACTGAAGATCAGTCAATGATCAATCCATTGATGACAGGCTGTGTCTCTCTGGAGTGTGTGCAAGTTCTTAGTTACACAGGGTGGGGATGGCGGTGCCATGAGTAATTAAAACTAAAAACTCATTCTCTGCTCCCTCCCAAGACAATTTCCAGAATTATTTGTAGAGCAGCAACATAAACTCACCCCCTTTTGTCTACCATTTTTTTAATCCATCAGAGAAAAAGCCAAAAGACTAAGCTACCATTTCATAAGCCACAGGCAAAAAAATTAATTTAGATTATGCAAATATTAAACAGTCAGCTTCTTGAGAATCACGAAGTTTACTTTGGCTTGTAGTGTTATGCAAACAAGATGTACTATTCTGACGTTTAGTCATTAAAATGTCATCTTCAGAATGACTGAGCGGGATACTCAACAGCACAATACAGAAGTTGGACACTGGACGTGCTGGTGTTCACTACTAGCCCTCGAGTTGTGTTACAGATTATGTTATCTTGTATCAAAGCCAATTTATACTTCCTTTTAAATTTTTAGGCTTAACAAATATTCAATGATTTTTCCTAGCCAGATATATGTGTTTTCTACAAGAGATTGAGAAAACAGGATGGAGAAACCAAACTTTCTTTCACTCATCCTGCCAAACATGCGTATGAATTGCCACTCGTTTGAATTGCATCTCCTTGGAGCAACATCCTCACCACATTGTCAGAAGGATTTAGAGAGGCCAAGTATAGGATTGCTATTTAGTAGCTCTCAAGGTGGATTTGAAGGATTTTAATCCACCCTAAGAAGTGCGAATTTATTAATCCAGTACAAACAGGAATGAGAATCAAAAAAGGAAAGGAGGGTGTAGACAAGAGATGCCTGGGCACTCACTCTCCAGGGAAGCCAGGCCTTTAAGTATTCTCTTCAAAAGCTGGCTGAGATGTGCGAGGTCAGTTGAAGGGCACAACAGGGGCTAAATCCTGGCAAGAAAAAAGGAGCTAAACACACATAGACTGCTTAAACAATTATGCCCTGGCCCTAAAATAAAAAGATCTCTTCTAATGAGTCAAATGCCAGAGGCGTATTGAAAGACTGCCACTAAATACTTTGGAGTTTGTTTAATCATTCCATTTTTTAGTTTGGTTTGGACACTGAATCTCAGGAAGTTAATATATTGCTTGAATATTCATTATGGTAGAATTAACTGGATTATTTGCTTCTAATGCATTCTATTTCTTAAATTTTCTTTTATTAAAATGATCATTTTTCCTCTTAATGACAAAAAAATCCATATAACATCAATAATTTTTCCAGTCTCCTACAACTACCTCAATGTATTATTAAGTATTTCAAACATTTGCATAATTACTTTTCTTTTGTTTCTCAATAATTTTACTTTACTCATGAGGTATTTAAAAAGCCAGACAAAGAAACATACTAAAAGCTTTTTTAATTCAACATGTCGAAGCACACAGAAGTGCTGATTAGTTAAAAATTAAATAAAGAACTAATAAAACTGCTCCAGAGAAACTCCCCTGCATCAATTCTAATGCTTTCCCTTAAAATACTCAAATGAATGGCATAAGGCAAGTAATGTTATCATCCAACATTTCACAGAGGAGAAAGATGAGATTAACTGTCAGGCCCAAGGTCACTTGAAGGGTAACATGGGATTTGAACCATGGTGCAACCAACTCAACAGCCTGTGTACTCCTATACCATCGACTGCAAAGCCTCTACCTCAAATTATGTAATCATAGATTATTACTAATATTATCACAGCTTCTAAATGTGTCAGGAGCCAAGAATGATCCAGGTCACTTAAAGTTATTTAACCTTTCTCCTTTCCCTCCTTGCACATGCAGTCACCACCAAGCATTTTCCTTACAAACCTCTGGCTTTGGTCCCTTTCTTTTTATTCAATGACGCCATCTGCTATGGTTGGATACATGAGCCCCAAGGAAGGGTCCATGAGTTAAAGACTTCAGAAAGTGAAGCCTGGTGAGAGGAAGTTAGGTCATTGGGAGTGTGACCTTCGTGGGTGTGTGGGACCCAGGCCCGTCCTTTCTCTCTCTTTGCTGCCTCGCTGCCATGAAGTGAGCTGCTTTGTTTGTCATGAATTCCCACCATGATGTGCGGCCTCATCAGAGGCCCAGGAACAAAAGGACTGAAACCATGAGGCAAAATAAACCCTTCCTCCCCAAAGTTGATTCCCTCAGGTATTTTGTTACAGTAATGAAAAGCTGGCTAACACCCCATCCTAATTCATATCCCTTCTTGTCTAGATAATTACAGCATTCCTCATCTGTCACATCACCTGCTTTCACTCTCTCCTCCAATCCAATTACCTGGAGTTATTTCACCACATTTTGAAGACTGGGGGATATCTGAGGCGGTGCATTGGGGTTTCTGGTCACTCCATCCCTTTACTTAGCTAAAGTGGCTACATATCTACATATACATATATTTATATATACACACTTTGTATTGGGATTAGGGAAAGAAGTTATTTTAAATGGGGTTACTGGTTGTATTTTAAATTTAAAAAGTCACTGAACTACTGAATACGACCAAACTCTAAATTAAAATTCATGAATTTCTACAAATAATCCCAAGTACATTTCAAAACTGTCTTTGCAAATCCTCTCCACAAACCATTTATTTAATTACTGTATTTTATTTGTGAAATAGGCTGTACTTGTGCCTCTTTAGAATACTTTACTTTCTCACTATGTTTTTTCTCATTATAACCTCGAAAACTTAAAAGTTCCATTTCATCTAAAGTCAGTTTTACACCCCACCTTCCTTCCTGCCATTCACAGGGTTAGGTCCCCTGTTTCATCACTTCTGTGTCCCTCTTCACCTGCTGTGTCCTGAAACTTCCCTCCAGGCAGGAGCAAGGAGAAACCACAGAGCTTCCACCATTCATTTCTCCTTTCTTAAGAGAAATCTTTACACACACTGCTTCAGGTCAAGTACTTTTTAAAAGTGAGTTCTGTATTTATTCATTTGTTTTATGTTTCTGTGGTAGGGGAATCTGACACCTACTCCTCCATCTTACCTAGGATGCAGATGTTCCCAGGAATCATTTTATTAGATTTTTTAATTCCCTTATTCTTATTTTTTATAAGAGCTCTGTATGAGATCCCCATTTCTTCTTCTACAGTTTTGCTAGCATGGATCATACTAGCATTTCCTTTTGTAAGGTATCATGAACAAAAAGAATTTCAAGCCCAGTTTAAAAACTTGGAAGGAGGTTATTTTTGATAACTCTGGATGTCCATTTCATCTCCCCCTAATCTGATTCTCCTCCAGAGTGTAAAGTTCAGAGGTCTCACCTCTTCAGACCTGCTCTCTCCATTTCTTTTCTTTAAAATATTTTTATTAGCATATATTAGTTGTATGGGGGGGAAGATACATTGTGCCATTTACATATGTGTGCTTACAATATATCTGAATTAAGTTCACCCCTCCATTACTCTCCTTCTTCCCCTCATCTTAGAACAATTTCACCATGTTTCATTGTTCTGTTTTCATACATGAGTATGAAATACTCTGTGGATCACTACTTGCAAACAACAATTCCTGCCTTCCCCACCTGCAGACCATGAGAGCAGCACTATCCAACGTCATCTGATGATCCTCTGTGATTCACGTTACCTTGGTCTGCAGACAAGGTCACAGTGTAGCCCCTCATCATGGAACTTAGGGAAGAGCACAATCCCCGCCACCCCAGAAGAAGCAGACACGCTTCTCCAAAGACAAGCAGCAACTTGAGTTTCACCACGGGAATGTAACGCTCCCTCTGTCCGATGGGATGATGTATCTTTGGGGTAAGATACGTAAGACTCCCAAAACAAGTTGGAAAAATCCTCCTGGTTTGTAGTACATGACGGGGGGGCTAGGGGGGAAGGCACAGACTGACATGCCTAAAATGTTCTAGGATTTGAATAAATCCCCAAATAAAAGACTTCAGTTTTTTAAGAAGTTCGGAATCAACACAAAGCACCCCAAAATTACAAAAAAAATTCAGAAGAACTAAAGACTGTTGGGAGGTTTTACCATTTTGTTTCATACTTCAAACTGAGCTATTGTTTACAGGGCATTTTTCAAACATTATTGAAATGTTCAATTTCCTTCATTAATCGGTGTAACAGACATTTGTTAATTCTTGGTTGGGTTCCTGGTTTCTCAATTGTCTTATCATATTTGACAAATGCTGTAATATGGAAGCTGTAAGCCTTTCACTATAAAGGCCATAAGAAGAGTTACTACTTTCTGTGGCCCCAAGTCCTAGAGTGACAGTGAAGTGGCTGGGCTCCACCTATAGCATACGTCCAGCAGGCTGTGCAGCCAAGACATGGCACAATTCAGTGGGCTGCCTTGAGGTGGCTTTGGTACCCAAAAGTAGAGGCAGGGACTGCTACCAGGTACATAGAGGCTACCCCACCAGCAAAGTTGCTGGCTCTGGACGTCTCTTACTTCCACCTGGTTCTCCAATCTGCCCGGTAAATCTGTGACCTTACCATAATCGCTTCAATAATTTCTTTCTCTGCTTAAGTGAAAGGCAGTTTGTGTTATTCTCAATAAATAATAAAACTAAAACAGCTAGTATTAATTGAGTGTTTGCTATATACTCAATCAAAGCTCTTCAACTAATTACATAATTGAATTTTCAAAGGCACAGTGTAAGGTAAGTGCTATAGTATCTCTTTCTATAACCAAGGAAACTAAGATACAGAGCTGAGATTTGCCCCCAGGCAGAATGATTTCATGGTCCACACTTGTAAATACCATGCCACAGTTGTCTCGGAAAGCGCTGATGGGTGAAATCTGTGCAAACTTACATGCAATGTCAGTCAGTAAAACATGAGTTTGCATTCTGTGTTCTGTGTTTACATTTGAGACTCCAGAATTCCTGGTGGCCAGTGCTTCTGTTGTTTCACTATGAATCATGATTCCATAATTTCTGGAATTCTTATTAGAGATTCTACAACAATAATTCTTATTAGAGATTCTAAATTATATACCTTCTGGTCTAAATTTTTAAAAATTGTTTCCTTATTTTTCACTAATGTTTCTGTTTATGCAAATCATTTGCCTATCAATAGATCCTAGGTTGTAGAATATCAGACAAAGATAGACTATTTCCCCAAATGCAGAAGATGAGCTGAAACTGACATCTCTCTGCAATCAAAATCATCTTCACCACAATTTGTCTAAGGGACTACAACTGGTTGAGAATGGTTAAGAGTGCCTCTGAGGTTTGAAAGCGTGTTATGTATCACCATGTAAAATGGATGCATGCTCGTATATGCAGTGCAGTTTAGCTCAGTTTTAATTTCATTTATTTATCCACTCAACAACTTACTGTTAGCCAGGTACAACTCTGGGATAAAGAGACAAAATCTCTTCACTACACTCTTATTTTTGTGAGGAAGGTAGAGATTAGACAAATTAGTGTCAGGAGGAAAAACTAAATGGAAAGAGGAGAAGGGTATTTAAAGCAGGGAGAACTTCTCCGTATGAATATAGAATATTACAGTGTTTTAAATTTTTCAATGAGGAAATCTTTAAAAAGTCAGGACTGGGGGAAGTGCCTACTTATGGAGAATAAGATAAGATTGCATCAGCACCATGCATGCTTAAAAAGTGTGGAGCGAAACACATAAAATGTTGAAAGAAAAAAGTGACCAAACTAGAATGCTGGGTCCAGGAAAATGATCCTTCAAAAGTGAAGGAGAAATTAAAAAACAACCAGACAAAAGCTGCACCAGTAAATTTGCCCTGCAAAAAATCATAAAAGATTTTTTTCAAGTAGGAGGAAAATGATATAATGGGTCAGAAACTTGAACATGAAAGACTGTCAAAACAGAATGAACAAAGGTAAAAATAAAATATTTTAAATTTCTTACAACAATTGCCTGTTTAAAGCAATAATAGTAACAATGTATAAGGTGATTATAACCTATAGATAAGTGAACTGAATGACAGCAATGGCACAAGAAACATTGGGGATATTATGTAATAGTGTACCTATTCTACATGTAAAGTGGAATGGTGTTATTCTAAAGTATACTTAGATTAGTTGAAAATGTATGATATACATTTTGTTAAGGGAATAAGCACGTAAACATTTTAAGTATAGCTGCTTCTCTAAAAGAGGAGACAGAATAATATAAAATGCTCAAATTAAACCAAGGGAGCCCCCAAAAGAAGCCTCTGGTAATAAACATGAAAATGATAAACACGGTTGATGTTAATCCAAATATATCAATAACCACTTTATATATAAATGACTAAATATACCAATTAGAAGACAGAAATTGTCAAAACTAAAATATATATTGTCTACAAGTAGCCCACTTTAAATATCATGCCTGATATGTTAACGTAAATGGATAGAGAAAAATACACTGTGCTAACATTAGTCAAAACTAAAACTGAAGTAACTATTAATTTCAGGCAAGACAAGTGACAAAACATGGAAAATGATCAGGGTTTAAGAATTGGATTACATCATGGTATGAAGACCAATTCTGCAAGATAACACACCAATAGAAATTGTGTGTGTACCTTATAGTAGTGCTTCAAAATACATGAAGTAAAATAGAATTATCATCAAACCAAACATGTTTTCTCTAATATCAGGTTAAGCAAAGATTTCTTCTCTTATCCCTCCTTTTCGAAATTATACGGGAAATCCTCAAAGTACAATAAGATAAGAAAAGGAAATAAAAAATAAATAAATTAGGAAAGAAGAAATAAAACTACCTGTAATCACAGATTCTATGATGATCTATGGAAAAATTCAATAAATCAATATCAATAGCAACAAAAACTCTCCTAGAAATAATAAGTAATTGTACCACAGTTACTGGATATAAGATTAAGATACAAAAGTCTGTTGTTTTCCTATATATCAGCAATGAACAACTGTGATTTGAAATTTACAAAATACCATTTGCAATACTATAAGAAATACCAAGGCATCAAGTAGCAAAATACATACTAGATCTATACATAAAAATACAATAAAACACTGATAAAAAATTAAAGACTATCTAAAAAATGAAGATATAAGTTCACGGTCCTGAATTGGAAGCTCAGCATTATTAAGTGTTCATATTATTTAATATAGGTAAGATATCAATTCCTTCCAACTTAACATATAGATTAAGTGTAATTCAAATAAACATCCTAGCAATGTATTTTGTAGGTATCAACAAACTTATTCTTAAGTTTTAATAAAACAGCAAAAGACCAATATAGACTTTAATACCAAAGGAAAATGGAAATCCTGAGGAAGTTGGGAGGCACACTACTGATTTCAAGACTTACTAATAAAGTCCACAGTAATAAACACAGTGCAGTCTTGGCAAAACAGCAGACAGGTGGGATACTGGAACAGAATAGTAAAGCTGCAGATAAATCACACAAATACAGTCAACTGACTCTGACAATGGAGCACAGAAGAAAAGATAATTTTTTTTTAGCAAATGTTGCTAGAACAACTGGACATAAACGTGCAAACAACAACTAAAAAGATAAAATTTTAAAACCCTATATACAAACTTTATGTCTTACACAAAACTCAAAATGTTTCACTAATCACAAAATTATTCAGTGATTAAAACAAGCGAGCTATCAAGCCATGCAAAGATACAGATGAAACTTAGAGGCATATAGTTAAGTAAAAGTGGACAGGCTTTAAAATCTACATGCTGTATGATTGCAGTTATATGACATTCAAGAAACCTTCAAACTAGAAAACGTTAAGTAGAATAGGGATCCTCAGGACAAGGTGGTAAGGAAAGGTGAGTTGAACAGGTAGGGGAACCAAAGAGATTTCATAGGCAGAGAAACAATTCTGTTACAGTGATAGAAACTCATTTTTCTATAACTATGTTACTATGCTCATGAATATAGTACCTTAAATATTAATCTATGTAAATTTAAGAGGTGAAGGGATCTCAGGATAGAGGATGGAATGTTATAATAAATCAATTGTTTAACAAATGTGTGAAACAATCTCACCATATGAGGTGGGGAAATAAGGTGTTAACCTACCTAAATTTGGAAGTAAGCGTAGTCTACAAGAACAAAGGTGTAGAACTATGTATGAATACTGTATGCTAATTGATAAAGTTGTTTCCCACAGGATATGGATTAATAATTAAAAATTAAGTGAATGAACAGCAAATGGTGGAATCCAGATTTCTTCCTGTTGGTTTAAGAAGTGACCATCAAAAGGAGGAGGCTAGAGTACTCCATACTGTAATGGGTTAGAGTTGGAAGCATCAGTATTTATTCAGCTTAACATTGAGATTGTTACATGTTGAAATACTTACAGGTATATGTAACTACTTACCTTATTGTACACACATTTGTCTCTTAGAGCATCAGCTTAAAGCATCTACAAATAACAACACTGAATAACAACAGTGTTACTGCCCAAGTCTTGACTCCAGAAAAGGGAACCATGACTTCTTAGCAGAAATAGCTGATCATATGACCGAGGCAGAACATACAGAAGATGAGTCTAAGCCCCTTATTGTGACAAAAAGTAAAAAAATGCTGAAGAATAAGAAGAAGGAGGAGGAAAAATAATAAAAGGAAAAGTCACATAATGATAGGTATATGCCAAAGAGATACAAGAGTCAATAGAGCTCTCAATGACTAAAGATGGAACATATGAGTAAAAAAATAAAATAAAATATCCATGGTGCATGCATCTATACATATATATTTACATAAATAATTTTAAAAATTAATGGTGCTGAGTAGCTACTTCCAAATAATTTATGTAATCTATCCTTACGGAGTTAGAGCATAACTTCCGAATACATAAGTATGAGCTACCCCTAATGACATCCTTCCAAAGAGTAGTGTATAGAAAGGGAGGAAAAAAAGGGTAACTGTAGTGAAATCTGACCAATAGAATCTTAGGCAGTTAGCTGAGGTTAGCATCAATAGCATTAAGTCATATTGGTAGAAAGCACCTGGAGATGATGTAATGAAAACCACACTTAACCTCTGTGATATTCCTTCCTAAAACACATTAATCCAAATCTAACCATGTGAAAGGCAGCAGACAACTCTACATGGAGAGACAAAATACCTGGTCAATATCCTCAATATTGTCTAGGTCATTAAAAAACTGTCACAATCAAGGAAGCTTCAGGAGACACAACAACTAAATACAATACATCCGAATGGGATCCTGGGGAAGGAAAATGACATTAGGTAAAAACTTAGGAAATGTGAATGAAGTATGGACTTTAGTTAATTATAAAAAATCATGATGAATGTGCCATAGAATCAAGATGTTAAAAGAGAGGAAACTGTGGGGTAGATGAGAACTCTCTTGCCATCTTTGCAATAATTCTGTAAATCTCAAGCTCTCTGAAAGTTTTTTTTTTTTTTTTTAAGGTAGCCAAGGGCAAAACACTTAGCAGGAAGTACTTTTATATAATGTTAAAATTGGTTTTATGCCGCTCCTTCACTGTTTGGACTGACTAGTCTTTCTGTCATTTGCTCTGCTATTTGAAGGAGGACAGCTGAATTGTCCTACCTGAGAGTTGCAGTCAAAATATAATTTTATAATAATGATAGAATTGCATAAGTAGAAGACCATGAAGTTGGTAATGAGGAAAAAATAAAGCTGTCAGGAAAACCAGACTATAAATCAAAACTACAGAGACTCTATCTTTGCTGGTTAAAAAGCCTAGTCTCTTATCTTCAGGGTTCCAAATAATCTTCGGTAATTGAACATGTAAGTCCATTCCTGTGGTGGCTTTTCATCTTTTCCTACGGGATAAGTGCATGTGTGTCTGTGTCTGCTTGTGTGTGTGAGAGTGTGTGCACACATGCTCCTGGGATACTCCCTCCTCCTTCACTTGTCCTCTGCTCTCCCTTGCCTACTTAACTTCTATTCATCTATTTGAGTCCAGCTAAACGTCTCACCCTCAAAGACATTTCTCAGATACCATACAAATCAATCAACCAAATGCTGCTTTCAGAGCACATACCATTTACTCCTTCACAACACTTATTGAAATTACAACTAAACATCGACGTACGCTTCAAGGTTTAGATGACTATGTAATTCCACACTGATTACAGGGATGAGGTCATGTTCAACAGGGGTCAATGTGCAACCTAAGAATCTAACACAATGCTCAATTAGTGTTTGTTGTATTATGAGTATATTACAGTTATTAGCATTTTCAGAGCTAACACTCTCAAAAAAGTTCTAACACCACTAAAAACACTATAATAATAAGATTCACTCCCAGCTACTCATTTACATAATTCTAAAAATTCTAGTCTCACTATTTGGGTACTGTTTTTTCTTTCAATAGAAAAGAATAAAACAGTAGTATTACTGAGTTCCCAGAAATGCAGCTTCTATTTTTCTTCCTTAAACATAATATAACTTTAAATTAAAAACTCTTCCAGTTTATAGAAGCAAAATGATCACAACAAAACATCAAAGACCATTTGATGGCAAATGAGTGCAGGACCTACATCTGTCTTGTATACCATCGACTATGTCCAAAATCTCTGTTAGACTTCAAAGGTAAGTATCAGCTGAATACATAAATGTTTCTAGGTCTGGCCTCCATTGTATTTACTAAAAAACATATCAAAATGTTAAAAGTACCTTGGTCATTATCAATTGTTGGCACTTTATTATAGCAGTTCTCAAAATAGGCCTTTCTTATAAGGTACCTCACCTTATAGAACCAATGTAAGTAACAGAGCTCTTAATTTACCAAGTAAAAGAAACAGGTTAGGATGTGTCTTTCTACATTAAATCCTTGATCCAGTTATGTAACCAAATTAGCATGTGATCTAATTTTAGGACTTATCTTACTGTCCCTTTTTTGTTTTCATTACCTTATAGTTTTGCAATAAAGTTAATAATGAGTGGGAGGTCATATATGGTACAACTAGGATTAATTCATTAGTCCATTTTTCTTTAAAAGTAATTAATTACCAACTTTCCCATTATGCTACTATTATTCCCTACCACCAGTTAACTTCAATGATTTCAGGTGTTATTAACTAACTGTTTCCTATCTACCAGCCCAGAAGTCTATTTCACACCTTCTTAATAAACGTCTGCATCTATGGGTAACTATAGATGCAACTTCTCTTATAATTAGGATCCTTTGGAGTGATTAGCCATGGTGACCCAATTGTCCCTGGGTCTACATGGGCACAGATGGTCAATGGTTCCTCCTGGAGATGAAAAGTTCACATTTCCTCCTTTACTCCTAAACTAGAACTCAAACGTGCCTGCTCTGCTTGTCCTACTTGCACGAGGAATAACCAGGGACCACCAGGATGGCTGACCATGCTCTCCCAGCCCAGCCTGGGTTCTCCTTATCCTAAGGCCCACAGTTAGCTTTCTGTCTTCTGTGGCAGTAGGAAATCTGCAAGGAAGGACAGGAGCAGCTGCAGCTGTGTAGTTGAGGAAACCTAATTAACGCTGTTCACCCTGCCTGGTCATGCTGTTCCCATCTCAGGGAATATTTCCAACAGCCCAGCCCTGCCCTGTTCCTCTGATGGCCTCACTGAAAAGCAATTGACAACCACAAATGACAGGGGAACACTGAGATTTTTGTCTGACATTAGCATATATCTGTGTTTACAGTTTAAAAAATTACATGTTATTTTTTAAAATTAATTCTTCCACAAAGCAAATGGTATTGGAAAATCTTGATTTATCTTGATAACATTTTTTTCAAACTTAATTTTAAAAGGTATTGCATCACTCCTGCCCTGACTTGCCATAATGATTAAAAAATGTTCCTTGGAGAAACCAAAGCCACTGAAGAAGTCCTCCTCTACGATTGTACTGCCTTGAATTTTCCCAGAAGTTGGGGCAGGAAGTATGGAGAATGGGAAGCAAATCATAGATTGCCACACCTTTGTTTGCATGTCAAATCATGCTGCCTTATGCCAGCCATGACAACCAAGTGTGAAGGCTCAAAGCAAGGAACTAGTAAGTAACGGCCACATGTGTTCTCTATGACATCCATTTTGACCCAAAAGTATAATGTTCACTCTTAAAACTACTGTGTATCTTATTTTAATAAAAAGTCTACTAATAAAACCTTGTTGCTAGAGGCAGATGTGGCAGGCTGTTCTGTAAGAATCTGATTTATTAATAACAAAATTTATGGGGTGAGGAGAAAAGAAAGACACAGTTTTCTTGCCTGGCTTCATTTCCCTGTAATTTCTTAGTGATGAGTCTCCTGCTGGCAGGCATTCTGTAGCCAAGAGGAGTAAATAAGACACAAGGTTCACTCTGTGAAGTTCTCTCTTTTTTTTCCCATTCCTTAGCAGATCTGCATCCCAGCCCTGAAATTCTCCTTGAATGTGAAAAAGAAACAGTTTGTCTCCCCCACTTCCCCAGGTGTCTCTTTTGTCTCCCGCTGACAGGTGCAGAGCTGGATGCACATAAAGTCCTTGTTGTCTTTAATTTGGTCATGGATGAGTCTCCCCAGTCTTGCTTGAGTTACCAACACTCAATTACAGTCTGTTAGGCAAGAAGTGCCTGCCAGTGGGACAGTCATCACACAACAATCCTGCAGTGAATCACACGATAATTCACCCTAGCTAATGATTTCACAAACTACATGGGTGCCTGTCAGAGCTCTTGAGGCTTAAAAATGAATATTCCTTTCAATAAAGTCCCCCTTGTGAACTCTGATACCTTAAACATATTAGCGATATTTATCAATCTTTATAGTACTGAAGCCCAGTGCCAGCAAATTAGGGGGTCAAATGAATACTAGTTAAATGATGGATTCACGTCATCCTGGTGGTTAACTGAAATCACTAGTGTTAGCAAGCATAACTCTTTCCTAAAGTATTGATCTGACAAATACAAATAGTAATAGAGGATGATAAAATTGAGAATTACTAAATCTTTCTTATTAGCATATAATAGTTGTACATGGGGGTACATTGTGTCATTTACACATGTGCTTACAATATATCTTAATTAAATATTCGCCCCCCATCTTTCTCCCTCATCCTCTATCTCTCCTTCATAGAACAATTTCAACAGGTTTCATTTTTCTATTTTCATACATGAATACAAAATATATCCATTGTATTCTCCCTCCTTCTTTTCCTTATGCCCTCCTGGAAAGGACCTATTTTACTTTCTTTCCTTCGTTTTTGAAGTGCATACTGACAGTTCAAGGAGATTTTGCCTTAGTATTTCAGACATGTATATATCGTGCTTTTAGAGTAATTACTTACTCTAAAATTACTTACTTTATGGCCCTGATCCCCTATTATTCAACAGCTTACAGTGGAGTGCATTATGCTATCTTCATACACAGGTGCAGTGTTTCAATACTTTTCACTCTCTAACATTGTCTTTCCTTCTCCTACCTCCCCATAGTGCCTCAGACAGACTCACTAACATACTCATGTCCTCTCTCTTTCTCTCTCTCAATTCTTTCTCTCTTTCAAGTTGTGCTACTCTAATTTTAATAGAGAAGACAGCAAAAGGAAATAGCTCATACTTCTCACAGATAGATCAGAAAAAATTCTTTCTCACCATGATTATTTCCAATGGAATAAACTATTGCTCCACTCAGAGGATTTCTCCCTGACAAACGCCTAGATTTGAAAATATCTTAATAATTAGGGCTGTACCTAGTTTCCTATATGTCTCACTACTTAACTCTGTGTCTTGCAAATAAATGAGTTTTCCTAAGTAATGATTACCATGTTTCACTTACTGAATTAACCAGTACATCCCACTGAGGGCAGGAGTCTTACCCAGGTCCAGCCTCTCCTCCACAGAATTTCCATATTCCTTTTCTGTGCCTTATTTCAACCTGAGAAACTCTCCATTCCAATCTACACAAAGTAGCAGATTTATTATACTGTGATTTATTCCTGAATATCAAATATCTCACCCAATCTGATTTGAATTCCATTATTCATTCTCACAAGTTCTTATTCACTTTTCAGAAAAATTAATGCATCTTGATGCAGGCAGCATGTCCACATCTGTTTACTTCATGAAATACCAACTGGATCCTTTGCTTACAATTGCCAAAGCTGAAACTATATGGAAAATATCTTAAACAAGATTGTTTATCAAATGTCAAAAGCTAAATATATACTGCTCCAGAGTAATTGTCCTTCAATGGGAAGACACTTAGCAACCAGACATAACTACTGGTTTCCTCTAAAACCTAGATTTTACTGCTGGAAATGCAGAGGATTGGAGAGAGAGAGAGAGAGAGAGAAACTTTCAGTCAAAATGAAAAAGCTGATGTCACTGACTTCTGTAACAGCGGAAGAGAAGAAATTACAAAATAAGTAGCCAGAATAGTCTTAAATCCAGATAAGATGTGTTCATAACCTTTAAAAATCTACAAACATAGTTCAAGGCTTAAGTAAGACATCAGGCATGATTAACAGTCATATCTGGCTAGTACGACATACATAATCAATTCCATCCAATTTTTTGGTACCTAGAAATTGATGAATGTCAACTTTTTCAAGCATACTAGGTTTTGGAAATAGTTGTAGCATATGAAGTATATTTTTATTGGGACCATAGGTCTCCCATAAGCAATCTGAATCTATCTACTTTAAATTGGCAGGGCTCTGATTCAAGGAGAAACTATTGAAGATGACCTCATGGACTTGAGGGTGTACTTACAAGGATACCTCAGTGACTGACACCTCAAATCAAGCATTCCTGAAAAGACTGTGTGACCATGAAAACAGCCTGAATGCTCAGACCTAAGAAAAAGTATCACAAATCATTTCAAGCCAGATAATAGGCCTGCTTTATAACCAAATTGCAATATTTGAAAAGCTAGAAAGAATATTTGGTTGAGATTTGATGAGATAAGACATCCAAGCTAATGTTTTCTTTGGATCTGTTGCCAAAGTTTGAGTTAGTAGATGAACTGAAAATCACGTTTAACTTCCTGTATAGGACATTTATCAGCAATGATGAAAGCGAAGAGTTCTTCTACTGAAATGGTTATAAATCAACTGAAATTCACCCATCGAACAGTGTTCATTTTTAAGGAGAAGGAGAACTAACGCTATGGAGTGCTCAGTGTACTATGTGCTGTGTAGGTGCTTTAGGGTCTTTATATTTCACTTTATTGAAACAGCTGAGATGTTATCTGCCATTTTATAAAGGAAAAGCTCAAGAGGTAGGATGACTTAGCCCAAAAACAAACAGAAAAAAAAATCAGAATGCAAGGCGGCTACTCCCAAAGTTCGTGTCCTTTTCCCTCCAACTCTATCCTCAATACTAATATGATTTGCTGAATTTCTAATAAAATGCTGACTTACCTCATGGGCTTATTGACCCAGTAGGTGATATGTGCAGATTCTTTAATTCTTGCTAATATATTCGTTATTCATTTCAATTTTATTGCCTATAATAGTGACCTGAATATGCTAGAAAATTCTTTCATGCTTTATGATGACTTGTAAGGCATTTGTACTTAATTCAGCATGATTAAATAGGATCAAATGTTTGGCTCAATCAATAAGTAGATAGGTTTTAAATATGGCAATATAATGATGATGAAGTCAAAAAAGACTGATGTCTTTTTAATGAAAAAGTAGACACAAGTACAAAGGATAATCTGAGAAGCTCACAGAAATTGTGAGTCCTGAATTGCAGAGAATGGAGCTGAGTAAAAAGTTCCTTAGAGGAGACAGAAGAAAAAGGAGAAAATTGGCTTATAGAAAATGATGAGGGAATTGGAGAGAGGGATAAAGAAATGACAGTTATTTTTCCCATGATTTTAAAGTGAAGGAATAGAACACAGAGATCCTGAAACTAAAGATTTTATTTTTCAAAAAGAAAGCACATTAAGACCACATGCAGTAGAAGAAAAAAAATTTAAGTTCTGATGAAATGTTCAGAATGGAAACAAGAATAATGATGAAAAAGTATAAAGATGATACTTTGAAAATTACAAGATTATCACAACTCTTAAAAAGGAATCATTTTGAACTAAGGAGCTGATTGTTAAAGGAATTTTCTGGTAATTTTGGTGATGCTTATAATTTTTAGCCCAATACATGAGAAAAGAGCCAATGTATGTTATTCTTCTTCATAATATTATATTTTCAGAAAATCTGTAATACCACACCAGGAAAGATTTAGCCTTCTTCAGAATGGAATTAAAACTGAAGATATATGGGCAAAAATGAGGAAAAAAAATCACTCTGGCAACCAAGTTCAGGGAAAATTAGTCGTTCTACTTAATCTTCATAGGTATTAGAACAAAGTTAACTTCTTCAAGTTACCATCTGTGTATCATGAGCTGATATTTGTAATTATTGAATATAATAACCAGCTTTACCTGCTGAAGATATCATTAAACTCTCATTTTAATAATTCTTCCTTATACCAGCAAATGTCACTATTCAAAATAGGGTGACACTTAACAGAATGAACTTGCTAAAAATAACCTATGCATCTATGAAATTGTAATTATAATTAGTCATTTATGATCATTTTTAATAGTTCTTGCCAAAGACAAGTGAGCATAATGAAGTCCGTTAATGGACCCATGTGTTCTGTTAGCATGGAGGGAGGGGCTTAAGAATATCCTAAAGAGAACATTGGGACATATGAGGGGAAATATCAGGTGTAGGTAAAAATCCACACCATGCTGTGATAAGATTTCAAGTAATTTGAGAAAATGATTCTCATCAAAGTCAGTACATACTCAACAGGTAAAATGACTACCTTTAGCTTTCTAGTAAGTGAAAAAGATACTGAAGTGGATATTCTATCACTCCTAATGTTCCTGATATCATAAGGTTCTTTGGTGGTGCCCTAGGAAGATGTTTATGCTGACATATTATTAGAGCGTGAAATCTGTCACAAATGTCATGGTACAAGCAAATTATACCATATTTTCCTTTGCTGGGATTAGAAACCTTGGTGTTATTTTCACCAGCTGTTCACCACTTCCATTAAAAAATAGAGATTTCAGAAAGGATAACCTCTAAGATTAAATTGTTTTCAAATGGTGCACATCACCAAAAGTAAATTAGGAATTGGGTGAGATACCTGCTACAAACACTGTAACAAGAGAGATACGTTAAACAAAAGTAAGCTAAGCAAACCCTGTAACAATTACAACAGGCACTGTAATTACAACAGTTCTTCACTTAAACTGACAAAGTTCACTTCAACTCACTTGAAAATTAAGAAAATCATAAATTATGTTCCAAATGTCAAATACCGCCTTCTACCATGTCTCTAGAATGCTTTGGAGTTTCTGTTATATCATACCCTCCCTCCTTCACTTTTCCATCTCCTTGTTTCTCAGTTGTCAACACTATTCATTACAACCCTCTGTGATGGCACAGATGTTCTGTAGCTCAACTGTCCAATGTGGTAACCACGTGAGTCTACCGAGCGCTTGAAAGTGAGTAGTGCAACTGAGGGGCTGAAGTTGTAGCATTATTTACTTTTACTTCACTGATATTCAAATGACCACATGTGGCTTGTGCCTACCTATTGGGCCATGCAGTACACAAATGGGAAACAACTAGATAATAGGTGACTTTGCTCAAGGATAACCCTGCAACACCTTAGAACCAACTGCTGAGCAGCAAGAACAGTTCTGGTAACTGGAAGCTCCCTCAGACAATGTGACCTCACTGCTTTGGGAAAAGCCCCAGAGGTCACATTGCTGTCAGGACATCAGAACAATAAATGAGGCTACATAAGGAAGTGTCTCCAAGGACTAGGGCTTCTGGTGTGATATTCGCTTTACATCCCAGTGGGGGTTAGAGAGCTAGGCAGAAGACTTCCCAAGGGTGAGTCAAAACAGGGCACAGTGAGACTGCTAGGTTTTGAAACCTAGGATTGATTCTTAGAGAATGATCAAGCTGTGAAGACACAGAGAAACACAACATAGGAAAAACAAGGGAAGAGACTGGAACATAACACAGAATTACAAAAACTTTAAACATGTTTTGAAATGCAGTTCTTGAAATTGCTCTAAAGAAAGTCCATTCAGATATATACTTTCCCTGTTACTATATTACCAAAATATCTGAGAATCGGATAAACATTTAATCACCTGGTCAGCCTCACAGGCAGCCTTTGCAATAAAATACACTATTGACTGAAGCTCCAATGTTTGGGCTGTACATTTCTACCAGGAAAAAAAATACTTCAGAAAACCCTCTCAAGAGATGTATAAATTTGAACTACCTTAATATACAAGAATACTAATGTGTTGTATACATATATGACATAAAAGCCAAACTTCGATTTTCTTAATGAGACTTAAAAAATAAGAAATTCTCTCATTTTTCCCACACTTTGATAAATTATGTTGGCAATTCCCTGCTTCCAAAAATACTATGAAAATAACTTCTATACAATTTGAAGTAAGATTTAGGAGCTGGTTCATTCGCTATCTTCTACTTAAGACAGATTTCAGTGTAATTTTAATTACTACTTTATAGACGTAGTATGGCACAGTGTAGGTCACGAAAACAAATTCCATGCTGTCTCAATTGCTAGAGGAATATCTATCACCACAAACAAAGGAGTTTAGACTTTACAAATTAAAAAATGAATGCTGGCTATTTTGGGTTCAGTATAAAGCCAAGCCCAAGGGGGAAGACCCACTGGGGCTTTGTCCTCATTTACTTAAAATTAATAGTTTATATCATTCTCCACAATGGATATGCTGCTACCACTTACAGCAAGCAGCCTCTAGATCTGTCCTGTCTGATCAAGTAGCCACAAGCTATATGTTGCTATTTATGTTTCATTTAAATGGAATTAAAATTTTTAGATCCTTGGTCACACTAGCAGTATGTTACATGCTCAATAGTCATTTGTGGCTAGTAGCCACTAAAGTGGTTGAAACAGAAAGTTCTACTGTACAGTGCCACACTAGATGTGTGGAATAGGCTTCTGGAACTATGTCAGAGATGAAAAGGATACTTCAACACTAGCATAATCTCTGCCTCGTCTTTGCAATAATGACCATTGGTTAGTACATTCCCTCTTTGAGACTTTGTTCTCCACATTGATGGATTCTTGCAGCTGGATTTGTTGGTGGCCACCTCCTATAGTTCAGTCCGTTCCTGGCCCCAAGTCAGGTATGTCAGCATTCCTAGCTTGTTGTCCGGTGAAGCCTATGATTAAATGATGCTCAGACACGGCATAGATCCTACCCCACACCCAGGGCCTGGGCAAAGAGATGTGTAGTTTACCAAACGTCCCCCACTCCACTCCTACAGTGTTCCCTGATGGCTCAGTTGGCCACATTCCAGGGGTCATGCTTCTGCCCAAGTTCTTCAGATGTGAATTTCAGCCCTGAACTCAGTGGTAGCTGGAGGAACTTTTACAGCATTTGACAACACTCATTCCATAGCCTCCATGTCCAGAGTCCTTGCCATTGGGTGGGTGTCTCATCACTTAGAGACAGATACGCAATTATAGCCATCTGATAACTCTGCTGGTGCTGGGAGCCCTCTCTTCTTTGTTTAATCACTGAATCTGTACTTGTTGAATTCAGTTTAGATTTTCTCATTCTTTGCTATGCTCTGGCCTAAAACTAAAGGCTGGCTCTCCTCCTTGGTCCTACAACCAGCCTCAAGTTGGAGACTCAGTAAGCCGGACGTGATTCACCTAAAAAAATCCACACTCCTTTGCCTAGTTGAGTATGATTTGCAGATGTCCCAGGAAGTATGTGCCAATGTAGTGGGATTTTTCCACTGAGATTCATTGTCCTGTAATAGGATAGAAACTATGACCTTGGAGTCTTTAGCACCAAGCTCTCACCAGCTGAGCTAACCATCTCTAAGTTTCAGAGGAAGTTTAAGGTCACAGAGATTGGGTTGCCCTTTTTCATTTTATTCTCTAAAGATAGGGTGAATTACCTTGATTGCAGAAGTTGCCCAAATAAAAATATTTCAGCTTTGAGATTTTTTTCAGAACAGTGTGTACTCATAGTAGAAGTGGAAAAAACAATCAGAATGAATCCTCATGTATCAGTTACAGAATCCCCCTGAAAAGAAACCTGATGACAGTGGGATACCTTGCTGAGAAAAAAATTGCTTTGAACATAAAATCATCAAACTCTTTGCCAGTCATTGCATTAAGAAAACACGTTCAAATAAAAAGATGGGACATGTTATTGTTTCAGAACAACTTTCCCAATTGTTTAGAAAGCTTTTGTTGCTTATGAAACTTTTCCACTATTTAATGTTACTTACCTTTAGGAAAGACTGAAAGCATTTTGATATAGGCATGGAAAAGTTAACTTATTTCTGTACAGCTGCATGTGTAACTCCTGAATGAATAACACCAGTCATTTGTACGTCAATTTTAAACAAGGAAAAGGAAGAATTAGAAGTGAATGGCTTGGTAATATCCCTACCATTTACAGTGGTGGCTGTTTTTCACCATCAGCACACAGATGTAACTAACAAGCATATTAGATGTGTGCTAGCTATGAATACTTGTTATCAATATTTCAATTATATGATGATGACCTTCAATGAGCATATTCAATATTTGTGAACTCACCTAAAATATAATTAAGTGCCAAATGGAGAATAAAATACTTAACGTGTGTGTAATGTAGGATCTGAATACAACCATGGTTATATACATTATTCTTATAGTAAAGTAGCTGGTCAGCCTCACTTCTCAAACAGAGAAGAAAACATTTAAAAAGAAAGTGAATCACAATGAAGAAAGATTTCTTAAAATGAAAGAAATGAAGGAGAAATGTCCCACTAAGCCTATTTAAGAATATCAACATTTTTACATTTTTATTCCTAAATAATTCATATACAGTATTGAAAAGATAAAATACAAAAGATAAAATAAAAATCATACCAAATTCCCTAACCCAAGGCTAACTACCATTAGCCCTTCACTGCATGTCCTTCCAGAATCATTGACCCATTTGCTTATCCGCCCCCTCTCTGTTGCTTAGGTAAGCCTATATAACGTCAAATGCTTAAACATTGCTGGTAATCCACTTTCTACATAGTATGCACCATGCCAATAAATACACTGTTACATAAGTTAATTTGTTACGCTCCAAGAGGATTCTTTTTTACATAATATCACCATTGGTTTGATTTTGACAATATAAAAAGATTTTTTTTTAAATCTGTTCACAGTCATGATCAAAATTATGAAAGTTAAAAACAATGTAAATATCCAATAATTCAGGAAATAAAAGTTACAGCATGTCCATAATTAGATATTAATGCAACTCCTCTAAAAAATTTTCCTTTGAAGAATCCTCACCTACATGAGAAAATGATAACTGAATAAACAACATAATCCCAAATTTATAAATTTTTAAAGGCATGACATATGTAAAATGATTAGATACTGTGATTTTTCAAAAGATATTTCTTTTAAAATATCATAAAATGAGACAGATATGAATATTTTTAAATATGCAAGACCTTTTTTGGAGAAAATTTAAAATTGTTATTGAAATTCATTTTAAAAGACCCAAAATAAAAAGAGAGTTGCAAAATGTTAATGGGTGGAAGACTAAATATCATAAAGATGTCAGCTCTCCTCAAATTAATTTTAAAATCTAATGCAATTTCATTAATCATTGATTTAAAAATTTATTTGAAGCCAAAGTAGCCAGAAATAGTGAAAATAATTTTGAAAAACAAAATCCCTTTCAAGGATTATAAAGTCAAAGTATTTACAAAGTTACAATAATTAAACTGTGGTTTTAGTGGCTGCACAGACAAAGGAATAGCAAAGACAGTTTAGAATTACATTCTTTCATTTAGTAGAACTTCATATGTAGTAGAGATAGCTTTGCACATCCACAGATAAAGAATGAGATATGTATTTAATAACCCCAGGACAATTTGATCATCCCTATGTTAAAAGAGAAAATTATTCCTGCCTCACATGATGTACAAAACTTTCTTTCAGGTGGAATAAGTAACAAAATGTGAAGGAAAAAAAAGCAAAGCTTTCATATTTTAGAAATAGATTAATAACTTCACAAAGTCCAGCCAGAGAAATATTTATTAAACTAACCTCAAAACACAAACTATGAAAAAGTATGATAAATTCAGCAGTTTAAAGATAAAAATGTTGGCTTCCAGGGTAAAATGGCAGATTAGAAGCTTCTTGCTTGTGACTCTGTGAATGAAAAGAGTCAGGGTAACAAAGGAGAAACTATTCCAAAGACAAAAGGAGAGACAGAGCATCAGGAAACATTAAAACGGTGAGAGGCAAGCTGGAAAGCATGGACAAATGGAAATGTTATGCAGAGAAAAGACACAAATAGCCTATGGCTCCAACCTTGGCTTCCCAGGTGAGAGGGAAAGCCAAGGCCACAACCACAAGTTAAACCAAGCAGCCCTGGTAACAACTGCTAGTCCTAGATGCAGGATAAGCCCACAGATCTTACAAGCCTTAAATTCAGTGTGGGGATTTTGTGTGACTCCTCCTACGTGGCAGGTCAGCATTGGAGAAGAAATCCATTTTGTCACTCCCCATACCTCAGACAGCTAAGGTGCCATCTTAAGGGGGAGAGGGTATTTAAACTATTATAGGATCTGAAAACATGAACAATCACAAGTCAGTGAGCCTGGGGACACCCTACCACAGTGTCTGGTTGGAAGACAGTCACAAGAGGTAATTATGGAGATGGGAGAGGGTCAGATGTGGAGATGTGATCACACTGAGAGGTTTAAGCAACAGGGACCTCCAGCTGTGGAGTGTAGGTGATCAGCAGCCCCACACTCTGTGGCAAGTTGGGGCCCCACTGCCTGAGGATTACTGCAGACACTGAGACCTCTGAGCCCAAGCTGATGGCCATAGGATTGCTCAGCCTCTGGAGCTGCCTCTCTACCTTACGTGGTTTGCTGCCAAGCAGGATTGAAAGCTCTAAGCCAAGGTCTGGTAGATCATTGCTTCTCCAGCCTTCTCATTCCACAGAGTGGTTTACTGCTGAGCAGGATCTGAAAGTACTGAGATGGGCAGGTAAGGGACGAGGTTCCCTCAGTTCTCCCTCTCCAGTGCAGATCTTAGCCCTCAGTTTGCTTCACCCACTTTCTGATGCACTTAGGGCCACCCCTAGGAATTGGACACATATCACTTTAGGTTATCAAACTGTGGAGCCTCTGGAATCAGTGGGAATCTGCCCAGACCAAGCTGCAAAATTCACTGGGGCAAGCAGTGGCTCTGGTAACAAAGAAGGGAAGCTTCTAAAGTGAATGCATTCCTCAATCTGACAAATGACCCTTGACCAGACGAACCTTCAGCCTACATGCAACAGAAGCAGAAACAGTTGGAACAACAATAGATTTGAGTTGTGACTCACTATCCACCCCCACCTGGCAGATTCTAGTATTAGAAGATCCAGAAAAAAGCTTCCATAATTCTTCATCACTTTTTCACTTTTTTCTCTTTTTCCTCTTCTTTCTTTCCATTTACTGCTTTAATACTGCTTATACTTTAAGCATCTTTTAAGCTTTCATTTTTTTCTTTTTCTTACATTTATCTAATTTTATTTGCCCATTGTTCTTTATTTTGTAATCAGAACTTTTATCTCTTGCCCATTTATCTTCCTCTTCCTTTATTCTCCTTTTTTATTGTACTTTTTATTTTCTTTTATTTAAGATTGCTTCTTTCTTTTTTCCTTTTCCTTGTCACCCTCTTTATTATCCTAATAACTTTTAACTGCATAGTTTATTCTTCATTGTTCTTGGCATTTTCTTTTCTATGTTGATTGGTGGTGTAGTAGTTGGGTTTAATTGACTTTAGTTGTGTTTCTAATCTGGTTTGTTTTAGTGCTGTTCCTGTCACAGTTGTTTGTTTTCTCCTCTCTGAGACCTCATAAGAAGGATGCTTACTAAGAAGACCCCCTAAATAAAACTAGAAGAGATATGCATATCAACAGATGCACAAATCACAACTTAGAAACACAAGAAATATGAAAAACAAAGAAAACATGACTCTTCCAAAAGTTCACAACTCATTGATAACTAAACCAGAGATACTGAAATGGTTGAAAGACCATACAAAATTTGAAAGTCTAATTTTAAAATGACCAGTGAGAATACAAGAAAGTAGTCAATTCAATCCCTGGACAAGAAAGTCAACAACTTAGACAAGAATTCAAGCACTTGAATGAGAAATGCAGAAAAGAGATAGAGATCCAATTATAGGGGGAAAAAACCAGAAATCTTGGAAATGAGAAGCTCAATAAATCAAATTTTAAAACCCAATAGATATCAACACTGATAAACTAGACTAGATAAAAGAAAGAGTATAAGAGACTGAAGACAAGGTTGAGGAATTATATATTCTGAAGTAGTAAAGAAAAAAATTATGAGCAAAGATGACCACAGCATCTAAGACCAGCCTACAAATCTGTGGTGTAGAAGAGGGAACTGAGATACAGACTAAAGGCATAAGACAATTATTCAATGAAATTATAGCAGAAAATTTCCCAAATCCAGGGCAAGAAATGCACATGTAACTACCTGAGGCATTTCTAGTCCCAAATGGACATTCCCATAAAAAGTCTTTCCATGTCATGTTATAGTTAAAATGCCAAGAGTATAGAACAAAGAAAGAATGCTGAGAGCTACAAGAAAGAAGCACCAAGTTACCTGCAAAGGCAAACCCTTCAGACAACAGCAGATCTCTCCAGAAAAGCCCTAAAAGCAAAGAGAGCATGGACAAATGTATTTCAAACCTTGAAGCAAAGTAACTTCAAAACCAAGATGAATATGCCCACCAAAGTTTTCCTTTATAATTGAAGGAGAAAAAAACCCTCCCATGGCAAGAATAAACTAAAGCAACTCATGACCTTGCAGAAGGTACTTAAAGGAATACTACATAGAGAAGAATAAGAAAGACACACATAGCACAAGAACTCAGGAAGGAATAAATCTTACTAGAATAAATGAGAAGTCAAAAAGAAATCAAGCATTACTAACTCAGTAAGCCAACGAATCTCTAAGATGAAAAAGGGACAATTTAGTACACACATCTCAATAATAGTCCTAAATGTAAATAGTCTTAATTCTTCAAATAAAAGACATAGACTGACAGAATGGATTTAAACAAACAAACAAACAAACAAAAAGATCTAATCATAGGTTGTCTACAAGAAACTTACCTCACTGGCAAAGGCATACCAAGACTAAGAGTGAAAGGATGGAAGATGACATTCCAAGCAAATAAAATCCAACAGCAAGTAGAAACCATATCTGACAAAGCAGACTTGAAGCCAAAATGGTCACTACACATTAATAAATGGAACAATCCATCAAGAAGATATAATGATTGTAAATATATAAGCACTGAATGTTGGTGCATATAATTTCATGTTTCATAAAACAAGCACTATTGAACATAAAGAGACAGATAGGTCAAGATACAATAATAGTATCTGACTTCAATACCCCACTCTCATCAATGGGTAGATCATCCAGATTAAAAGATCAGCAAAGAAAGTGTAACAAAGATCAAATGTACTTAACAGACATCTACAGAATATTTTACTCAACAGTGGTGGAATACATTCTTCTTAACACACCATGAAACTTTCAACAAAACATCATATTTTAGAACAAAAAGCAAGTCTTAAGAAATATAAGAAAGTTGAAATATTTTCTAGTACCTTATCAGATAATAATGGAATAAAATTATAACTCAATGGCAGGAGAAACTACTGAAACTGTATGAACACACAGAAATTGAGCACGATCAGTGGGTCATTGAAAAAATCAGGGAGGAAATTTTAAAATTCTGAAAAACAAATGAAAATGAAAGCACCATTTCCCAGAACCTTTGGGATATAGCAAAGGCAACTCTAATAGGGAAGTTTACAGCTAAGGGTTCCTCCATTTAAAAATCAGAGAGCGCTCAAGAAAATAACCTAAGCCTATACCTCAAGGTCTTAGAAAAACAAGAATAAGCCAAACCCCAAATTAGTAGATGACATGAATAAAATGGAGACTAAAAGAATAAAACAAAGGTCAATGAAAAAAGTTTGTTCTTTCAAAAGGCAAACAAGATTTGCAAACCCTTAGCCAAACTAATCAAGACAGAAGACCCAAACTAATAAAACTAGAGTTGAAAATGGAGCTATTACAATGGATAGCTCTGAAATTTGGAGGATCATAAGGGAATATTAAAATCCATAAGCATTAAGATTGAAGCATTTGTAAAGATTATCTCTCTCCCTCCAACAAAAGTCCAAGATTAACAAAATTCACTAATGAATCCTAACACACATTTACAGCACTAGGGTTTGTACTCAGGGTAAGAGCATCAGGCAGGTGCTCTTACCACTTGAGTAAATCTGCTACCTCTACCAGACCTTTAAAGAACCAATACCAATGCTTCTCAAAATATTGCATGAAAGAGAAAGGAAGAAGTGCTACTAAACTTATTCCATGATGCAGGTATCGACTTCATACCCAAACCAGAGAAGACCACAACAACAACCAAAAAAAGAAAACTAAAGATCAATTTCCTCACAAACATAAATGCAAAGATCCTTAGTAAAATACTTGCATACTGAATTCAATGACACAATAAAAAAAGATCACACAACATGATCAATCTGGCTTCATTCTAGGGATTCAAGAATGGTAGAAGATATGCAAATCAATAAATGTAATATAGCACATGAACAGAATAAAGGACAAAAAACACAAGATCCTCTCAAGAAATGTGGATGAAGCCTTTGAAAAACTTCAACATTCCTTTATGAAAAAGACCCTGTAGAAAATAGGAATGGAAGGATCACACCTCAATATAGTAAAGTTTATACATGACAAACCTATACTAACATCATGCTAAACAGGAAAAAACAAGAAGCATTTCCTCTGAAGTCAGGAACGAGATAATGGTATCCATACTCTCCATTCTTACTCAAAATAGTGTGTTAATTCTTAGCCAGAGCAATAAGGCAAGAAAAAATAAATAAAAGGGATGCAAATAGGAGAGGAAGAACTCAAATCATCCTTATGAATAGAAGAACTGATCCTATACTTAAAATTAAAGGCTGGGGTCTCGTAACAGTCTTAGGAGGCATTTGGTGTTTTCATGCAGATGTTTTCTGTGAGGCTGGACTCTACAAAGAGAGTGGAAATAGATATAGGATGAGTTGGACTTTGACATGATGGGACATATTCCCAAGCACATTAGTCAGAAGTTGAAACCACAAAGGACATAGGCCAGTAAACAGGAACTTGTTTGATACCTGGAAGCAAGATCAGAATCAGTAGGTGAGTTGAGACACCAGGAAATTTTAATCCAACTCCAATCCCAGGTCTTTTGAAGAGATGAAAGGACTTGACCATTTTTCTATGTGAATGGCATCTTTCCACCAGTAAATTGCCCAAACTTTGGGGTCATCTTAAATTTCCTTGTTTTTCTAACATCTTCACCTCCATGAAGTTTATCTGTAAATTATTTCAGCTAGGAGGTTGCACCAGGCATGATATTTGTTACATAAAATACTCTAAGTAGGGACTGGGCTGGGGATGTGGTAGAGGTCTTGCCTAGCATGTGTGAGGCCTGAGGTTAGATACCCCACCACCACACACGGACACACACACACACACACACACACACACATCTAAATAAAAGTATAAGAAGTTTAAATATAAAATAAATGTAAAAATAGTAGTTTTCTGAAGTAAGCTTTTAAAGATAAAAACATCTAAATATAATTTTATATGCCTCTCACCTATTTTTATCTTACAACCAAAAAGCATAAACTAAACCGATGTGTTGCCTGCAGGAGTGACCAGAACATCTCTTTATAAATCATTCCCTTTGCAACTTCACCTCTGTATCCCTCTTAGGGATGGCCTTTTTTCTGTGGTTTGCAGGCAGTCTTGCCTTAGAAGTGTGTTGCTTTATATCTCCTAGATAAGTTTTTAAGCAAATGCCACCAAATTAACCTATGTGATATTTAATCAGGAATTTCTCAAAAATTGCTATCAATTCAGCCCTTTTTTTATTCTCTTTCTTTAAGCCATAAACTAGAAATTTTCACCAGATATTGGACTCAATTATTAGTTCTAACTATTGTATCTCTAATAGCAGAAACAAAATTATCTTCTCAACATCCTATCTAAACAAACGTTGTTTTTGAATTCTTCCTTATGTGGCTAAATAATTTGTAGCAATTTTCTGGCCATCTGCTTATATTATTATAATTATACTACAATGGGAGCATCAGATTCATTTTTGTGACATTCCCCATTTGAAACATTCATTTTACATATTTGTTAATGAAGAGACTGGCTTCATCCACTTCAGTAAGTTTCCTAGTTGCTTGTAATTATGCTGAGTTAACGTGAAATATAACTATGACAACTGCTGAGATTGTTTTCAGGATCCAGAAACCTGTATATATTACAGTTAGCATTAGTTTAAATTCTAATTTGTCCATTATTAATTGGAACTTAGATCATAAAAATTAAGATTTGAAAGATGCTCTGTAGAATACTGAATCCTGAACCTACTTTTTCAGAAGCAAAACATGAGTGCATGTGTTAGTATGTTCTACTGCAATAATAAAATACTTGAAGTAAAATACTTCTTGGAGAAAACAAATTTATTTAGCTCTAGTTTTGAGAGCTGGAAGTTAGAGATTGAGTTGCCCCATTGGTTCAGCCTCTGGTGAGGGCAGTGGGGAGGATAAGCATCATGGTGGGAGTACATACAAGTAGGATCACATAGCAAGCCATCAAGGCAGAGAGTGAGAAGAGGCCAATCTTTCTCTTTCATAACAAACTACTCTTGAAGGAACTAACTAGGGTCCCAGAGGAATTATGCAATCCTTTCTGAGGACAGTGTCCCCAGTGAGTTAACCACTTCCAATATACCCCATCACATAAAGGTCCCACTACCTCAACACCACCACACTGAAAGTCACACCACCAACACTTAAACCCACAGGGCATAAACCACGCACAACTCATAACAGTGAAGAAAAATTAAGTGATATGCACAATGATTGCTCATACCTTTGAAGAAACCTTAGTCAGGGACCTATTTGATAAAATGAACTTCTATATGGCAAAACAGTCAGAACACTCAAACAAAAAAAAAGGCTTTACAACAAAACTTGAAATTATCTGAAGCAACCAGGAGTGGGAAAGCTTGTGAGAGTGGCGGAGGGAGGAAAACTCCACAGGAGAGGAGGGAAGACCCACTTTCCACATGAGCTGTAAACAAACATGGCTGCTGGCAGGAGCAGCAGCACCACCCAGTAATCAGAAGCAGGAAAGCTTGTGAAAGTGGCAGTGGGAGGAAAACTGCACAGGAGAGGGGGGAAGACCCACCTCCCACATGAACTGTAAATAAACACGCAGGCCCCGGAGAACACAGGTGCAGTGTCACCTCCCCCAGTGTGCTTGGAAAGGGGAAAGCTTGTAGCAGAGACTCACGCACAGGAGAAATCTCAGTAAACAAAGCCTGCAGGGCCAGGTGAGTGCTAAGCTCACCCCAGAGATCTGCATAAATAACATCTCCAGCAACAGCAGGCTGACAGCAGCAGGCAGGCAAGCCACAGCCACAGATACCATTCTCAGAACTGACTCCAGACTCTTTTTTTTTCTTTGTCTCCCTACCTTTGATGAGAGAACAATCAAATTACACCTGCAAGCTGAAAAACTTACTGAAACTCTATTGCATTTGAACTTGGGACACTTGGTGGGGGTTTTTTTGTGCGTATGTGTGTAGTTTTGTTCTACTTTATGCATCCCCTTTGATGAGACAACTACAGAACAACATCTGAGGCACCATCTCCAGGACTGGAGACTGAGACGGACACCCAAATTATTAAGACTGAAACTTCATTGCATTTGAACTTGGAGGTTTTTTGGTTTTTTAAAATTTTCTATTTTTTCATTTTATTTTAATACATTTTTATATATAGATTTTTGTTTCATTTACTTATTTTTTATTTTTATTCTTATCTTTATTTTTTTATTTTTGATTTTCAATCCTCTCTCTGTCTCTCTAATGTCTGTTCAGTTTACTGTCGATTAGTACACTAAAGCTCCCTCTTTATACCTTTGAAACCTTCTTGTCTGATACCTTGTTCTGTTTTCTCCTTCCAGTCTGTGTATTTGTTTTTCCCATTTCTTTAATTTCTTGCTTTCCATCTCAACTCACCCTTCCATTTTAAATATTACCATTGTTATTATTACAAGCTAGAAAATACTTAATTACACACAGTACAGGGACAGTAACAACACCAAAGACAATGACGGGAAGACAGAAAAAATAGGGAAACCAGTTTCCCCACAGCAAAAAATTAGTACAGGAACCAGAGGGGAATGAAGAAAACAGGTACTCAGATCCAGACTCCAACAAAATGAAGATTAACTATGCCAAAGGACCCAATGAAGTCCACAAGAATAATTTAAAAGAAGACATACTACAGGTACTCAATGAGAATTTTATAGAGATGATACTGGATAGGGTCAACCAAAATGTACAGGAGACACTCAAGAAATTCCAAAACAACAAAAATAGAGAATTTGAAAAAGCACAAGAAGAAATAAAGGAAACCATAGAAGCACTGTATAAACACCACAGTGAAAGAGAGAACACGATGAATAAACAGATAAATGAACTCAGGACAAAAATAGACAACATTAAAGAGGAAATGACCCAGGATATGAAAAACCTCAGAAAAAAGAACGAAACAGAACTGCAAAACAAAACGGAAGGCCAATCCAGCAGAGTAGAACAAACAGAAGAATCTCAGAACTTGAAGATGAAATGGTAATTAAAGGAAAAACCAAAGAACTATTAATTAAACAACTCAAGACCTGTGAAAAGAAAATGCAAGAACTCACCAACTCCATCAAAAGACCAAACTTGAGAATCATGGGCATCGAAGAAGGAGAAGAAGTGCAAGTGAAGGGAATGCATAATATACTTAACAAAACAATAAAGGAAAATTTCCCAAATCTAGAGAAATCTATTCCCATACAGATGCAAGAGGCCTCCAGAACATCAAATAGACCAGATTAAAATAGAACTACCCCACAACATATCATCATTAAAACAACAAGTTCAGAAACTAAGGAAAGAATATTGAAGGCTATAAGAGAGAAAAACAAGTAACATACAAAGGTAAACCCATCAAAATCACAGCAGACTTCTCAACAGAAACATTAAAAGCAAGAAGAGCGTGGGGTGAGATCTTCCAGGCACTGAATGAAAATAACTTCAACCCCAGGATACTCTACCCAGCAAAACTATAATTCAAAATAGATGGAGCAATAAAAGTCTTCCATGCTAAGCAGAAACTAAAACAATATGTGACCACAAAGGCACCACTACAAAGGATTCTTCAAGGGATTCTGCACACAGAAAGTGAAATCCAACTTAACCATGAAAAGACAGGCAGCACCAAACCACAGGAAAAGAAAAGGCAAGAAAGTAGAGAGTAACCTCAACTTAGATACACACAATCAAACCTTCAAACAACTAAGACAACTATACACAATGGAATTTTATGCAGCCATGAAGAAGAACGAAATGTTATCATTCGCTGGTAAATGGATGGAACTGGAGAACATCATTCTGAGTGAGGTTAGCCTGGCCCAAAAGACCAAAAATCGCATGTTCTCCCTCATATGTGGACATTAGATCAAGGGCAAACACAACAAGGGGATTGGACTATGAGCACATGATAAAAGCGAGAGCACACAAGGGAGGGGTGAGGATAGGTAAGACACCTAAAAAACTAGCTAGCATTTGTTGCCCTTAATGCAGAGAAACTAAAGCAGATACCTTAAAGCAACTGAGGCCAATAGGAGAAGGGGACCAGGAACTAGAGAAAAGGCTAGATCAAAAAGAATTAACCTAGAAGGTAACACCCACGCACAGGAAATCAATGTGAGTCAATGCCCTGTATAGCTATCCTTATCTCAACCAGCAAAACCCCTTGTTCCTTCCTATTATTGCTTATACTCTCTCTACAACAAAATTAGAGATAAGGGCAAAATAGTTTCTGCTGGGTATTGAGGGGGGGAGCGGGAGGGGGTGGAGTGGGTGGTAAGGGAGGGGGTGGGGGCAGGGGGGAGAAATGAACCAAGCCTTGTATGCACATATGAATAATAAAAGAAAAAAATAAATAAATAAATAAATAAAAATAAAAGATAAAAAGAACATTAGAACTGTAAAAAAAAAAAAAAAGAAAAAGAAAGTAGAGAGTAACCTCAACTTAGATACACACAATCAAACCTTCAAACAACTAAGACAACTAAATGGCAGGAATCACCACATACTTATCAGTACTAACGCTTAATGTTAACGGACTTAATTCACCCATCGAAAGGCACCGCTTGACGAAATGGATTAAAAAGGAAGATCCAACAATTTGTTGCTTACAGGAGACCCATCTCACCGACAGAAATAAGCATAGGCTAAGGATGAAAGGCTGGAAGAAGATTTACCAAGCCAATGGCCCCCAAAACCAGGCAGGAGTAGCAATACTTATCTCTGACAAGGTAGACTTCAAACCTACATTGATCAAACGAGATAAAGAAGAACATTCCATACTAATAAAAGGGGACTAGACCAACAAGAAATAATAATCATTAACCTGTATGCACCCAATGTCAATGCACCCAATTTCATCAAACATACCCTGAAAGACCTAAAAGCATATATAAACACCAACACAGGGGTTGTGGGAGACTTTAACATCCCATTATCATCAATAGATAGGTCATCCAAACAAAAAATCAATAAAGAAATCCAAGATCTAAAATATGCAATAGATCAAATGGACCTAGTTGATGTCTACAAAACATTTCATCCAACTTCTAAACAATATACATTCTTCTCAGCAGCCCATGGAACCTTCTCCAAAATAGATCATATCCCAGGGCAGAAAGCAAGACTCAGCAAATATAAGAAAATAGAAATTATACCGTGCATACTATCTGATCACAATGCAGTAAAAGTAGAACTCAACAACAAAAGTAAAGACAAAAAACATGCAAACAGCTGGAAACTAAATAACTCATTACTTAATGAAGAATGGATTATCGAAGAACTAAAAGAGGAAATTAAAAAGTCCCTGGAAGTCAATGAAAATGAAAACACAACCTACCAGAACCTACTGAAAGATTCCAAATCAATGACCTAATGATACATCTCAAACTCCTAGAAAAACAAGAACAAGCAAATCCCAAAAATAATAAAAATAAGAGCTGAAATCAACGAAATAGAAACCAAAAAAACCATACAAAGAATTTATGAAACAAAAAGTTGGTTCTTGGAAAAAATAAACAAGATCAATAGACCCCTGGCAAACCTGACTAAAATGAGGAGAGAAAAAACACAAATTAGTAGAATTAGGAATGCAAAAGGGGAGATAATAAAAAACACCATGGAAGTCCAGGAAATCATCAGAGACTACTTTGAGAACCTATATTCAAATAAATTTGAAAATCTTAAAGAAATGGACAGATTTCTAGATACATATGATCATCCAAAACTGAACCAAGAGGAAATTAATCACCTGAATAGATCTATAACACAAAATGAAATTGAAGCAGCAATCAAGAGTCTCCCCAAAAAGAAAAGTCCAGGACCTGATGGATTCTCTGCTGAATTCTATCAGACCTTTAAAGAAGAACTGATACCAACCCTCCTTAAACTGTTCCACGAAATAGAAAGGGAAGGAAAACTGCCAAATGCATTTTATGAAGCCAGTATTTCACTTTTCCCAAAACCAGGCACAGACACCTCCAAAAAAGGAGAACTATAGGCCAATCTCCTTAATGAACACTGAAGCAAAAATCCTCAACAAAATAATGGCAAACCAAATTCAGCAACACATCAAAAAGATTATTCACCACGACCAGGTAGGCTTCATCCCAGGGATGCAGGGGTGGTTCAACATATGAAAATCAATAAACGTAATAAACCACATTAACAGAAGCAAAGACAAAAACCACTTGATCATCTCAATAGATGCAGAAAAAGCCTTTGATAAGATCCAACATCATTTCATGATAAAAGCTCTAAGAAAACTAGGAATAGAAGGAAAGTTCCTCAACATTATAAAAGCTATATATGACAAACCTACAGCCAGCATTATACTTAACGGAGAAAAACTGAAACCATTCCCTCTAAAATCAGGAACCAGACAAGGATGCCCACTATCTCCACTCCTATTCAACATAGTACTGGAATTCCTAGAGCAATTAGGCAAGAAGAAGGAATAAAAGGAATACAAATAGGTAAAGAAACTGTCAAAATATCCCTATTTGCAGACGACATGATCCTGTATCTTAAAGACCCAAAAAACTCTACTCAGAAATTTCTAAACATCATCAATAGCTATAGTAAGGTAGCAGGATATAAAATCAACATAGAAAAATCATTAGCATTTCTATACACTAACAATGAGCAAACGGAAAAAGAATGTATGAAAACAATTCCATTTACAATAGCCTCAAAAAAAATCAAATACCTAGGTGTAAACCTAACAAAAGATGTGAAGACCTCTACAAGGAAAACTATAAACTTCTGAAGAAAGAGATTGAGGAAGACTATAGAAAGTGGAGAGATCTCCCTTGCTCATGGATTGGTAGAATCAACATAGTAAAAATGTCTATACTCCCAAAAGTAATCTACATGTTTAATGCAATTCCCATCAAAATTCCAATGACATTCATTAAAGAGATCGAAAAATCTACTGTTAAATTTATATGGAAACACAAGAGGCCACGAATAGCCAAGGCAATACTCAGTCAAAAGAACAATGCAGGAGGTATCACAATACCTGACTTCAAACTATATTACAAAGCAATAACAATAAAAACAGCATGGTACTGGCACAAAAACAGACATGAAGACCAGTGGAAGAGAATAAAGGACCCAGATATGAAGCCACACAACTATAACCAACTTGTCTTTGACAAAGGAGCTAAAAATATACGATGGAGAAATAGCAGCCTCTTCAACAAAAACTGCTGGGAAAACTGGTTAGCAGTCTGCAAAAAACTGAAACTAGATCCATGTATATCACCCTATACCAAGATTAACTCAAAATGGATCTAAGGATCTTAATATCAGACCACAAACTCTAAAGTTGATACAGGAACGAGTAGGAAACACTCTGGAGTTAGTAGGTATAGGTAAGAACTTTCTCAACGAAACCCCAGCAGCACAGCAACTAAGAGATAGCATAGATAAATGGGACCTCATAAAACTAAAAAGCTTCTGTTCATCAAAAGAAATGGTCTCTAAACTGAAGAGAACACCCACAGAGTGGGAGAAAATACTTGCCAGCTATACATCAGACAAAGGACTGATAACTAGAATATATAGGGAACTTAAAAAACTAAATTCTCCCAAAACTAATGAACCAATAAAGAAATAGGCAAGTGAACTAAACAGAACTTTCTCAAAAGAAGAAATTCAAATGGCCAAAAAACACATGAAAAAATGCTCACCATCTCTAGCAATAAAGGAAATGCAAATTAAAACCACACTAAGATTCCACCTCACCCCTGTTAGAATAGCCATCATCAGCAACACCACCTACAACAGGTGTTGGCAAAGATGCAGGGGAAAAGGAACCCTCTTACACTGTTGGTGGGAATGTAGACTAGTACAACCACTCTGGAAAAAAATTTGGAGGCTACTTAAAAAGCTGGACATCCATCTACCATTTGATCCAGCAATACCACTCTTGGGGATATACCCAAAAGACTGTGACACAGGTTACTCCAGAGGCACCTGCACACCCATGTTTATTGCGGCACTATTCACAATAGCCAAGTTATGGAAACAGCCAAGATGCCCCAGCACTGACGAATGGATTAAGAAAATGTGGTATCTATACACAATGGAATTTTATGCAGCCATGAAGAAGAACGAATTGTTATCATTCGCTGGTAAATGGATGGAATTGGAGAACATCATTCTGAGTGAGGTTAGCCTGGCCCAAAAGACCAAAAATCGTATGTTCTCCCTCATATGTGGACATTAGATCAAGGGCAAACACAACAAGGGGATTGGGCTTTGATCACATGATAAAAGATTTAGCACACAAGGGAGGGGTGAGGATAGGTAAGACACCTAAAAAATTAGTTAGCATTTGTTGCCCTTAATGCAGAGAAACTAAAGCAGATACCTTAAAAGCAACTGAGGCCAATAGGAAAAGGGGACCAGGAACTAGAGAAAAGGTTAGATTAAAAAGAATTAACCTAGAAGGTAACACGTGCACAGGAAATTAATGTGAGTCAACTCCCTGTATAGCTATCCTTATCTCAACCAGCAAAAACCCTTGTTCCTTCCTATTATGGCTTATACTCTCTGTTCAACAAAATTAGAAATAAGGGCAAAATAGTTTCTGCTGGGTATTGAGGGGTTGGGGGGAGAGGGAGGGGGCGGAGTGGGTGGTAAGGGAAGGGGTGGGGGCAGGGGGGAGAAATAAACCAAGCCTTGTATGCACATATGAATAATAAAAAAATAATAAAGTCCACAAAAAAAAGAAATTATCTGAAAATAATGAAAACTTTTGGCCTGAAAGAGAAAAGGTCATTTTACAAATACTAAACATTCCATCTTTAAAATATATCCACCATACCCTCTATATACATTTATTTTGGTGCTTCTGCTGTACAACTAAGCCACATTCATTAATTGATGCTTTTATTGAAGAGGTAGAGTGTTTTGTGTCCACAGTATTTATTCCTAAATCACAACTATGGTCTCTGGGCTATTAATATCTTATTATGCATGCATCTATCTTTCCCAATGATCTATGTCACTATAATGACATAGCTAAGCAAGCAATACAATGAAAAAGCATTGATCCAGGAGTCATGCCTGAGCAGGTACAAGCTGTGTGACCTGGACAAGAACAATGATCTGAACAACAAAGAGCTGAAATACGTGATCTGTAAGTTCTTTTCAGCTTTAAAAATATTCATTATCCAAATCAAAACCATTACAAAGCAAGTGAGCAGATAGACTTTCTCAAGGCCTTGGGTTTACAGAATTCAAAAGTGCTTTGGTTTTGGGCAGTATTAGGGTTTGAACTCAGGGCCTCCTCCTTGCTAGGCAGATTCTCTACCACTTGAGCCATGCCCCCACCTCAGAATTCAAAAGTAGCAATCTATTCATACTACTTATTGCTCCCCAAACTTTGACATTTGTTAGATTCTATCCACAGCAAGAGTCCTTCTAGTGAGTATATCAAAAACCATTTAATTTTGCAAAAGAAAATCCAAATTTTTGCCTGGTCTGAGTCATTGCCAGCATTGGTTCTAAAATTCTAGGTGAAAAATGGCTATTCTTGAAAAAAATAAATGAAAACCACTCTTCTTCCTCCTTTAAAAATGAAAAGTGGAGCTTGGCAAAGTGGCTCAAGTCTATAATCCTAGCTACTCTAAAGGTGCAGACCAAAAGAATTGCAGTTAGAGGCCAAACAGGCCAAAATGCTCATGAGAGGCCATCTCAAGCAATGGCTGGGTCTAACAGTGCACATTTCATCCTAGTTATGCGGAGAAGCACCAGTAAGGGGGCTGACCCAGTCATAAAATGAGACCCTACCTCAAAAGTAACCAATGAAGACCCGCCCTCTGGTCTCTGGCTTAGTGCTGAGGACAAATCCGAGCTGCACCCGCTACGACCCAGCTAAGGACTGCCCGTGTGTGCGCGTGGGTTTGAACATGCGAGTAGCTGTGACGCCCGGCTGCTCGTCAGCGAACATTCCCCTGCAGGCGATAAACTGCATTCAGCTGAGGCTGCAAGACTGAGAGGAGTTGGGGTGACTAGAAAGGTTTATTCAAGTAAAAATGTCCAAAAAAATCCAAGGTGGTTCTGTGGTAGAGATGCAAGGAGATGAAATGACACGAATCGTTTGGGAACTGATTAAGGAAAAACTCATTTTTCCCTATGTGGAACTGGATCTGCATAGCTATGCTTAGGCATAGAGAACCGTGATGCTACCAACGACCAGGTGACCAAGGGTGCTGCAGAAGCTATAAAGAAGTACAATGTTGGCATCAAGTGTGCTACTATCACCCCCGATGAGAAGAGGGTTGAGGAGTTCAAGCTGAAACAAATGTGGAAATCACAAAATGGCACCATCTGAAACATTCTGGGTGGCGCTGTCTTCAGGGAAGCTATTATCTGCAAAGATATCCCCCAACTTGTGAGCGGATGGCTAAAACCCATCATCATAGGTCGTCATGCTTATGGGGACCAATATAGAGCAACTGATTTTGTTGCTCCTGGGCCTGAAAAAGTAGAGATAACCTTCACGCCAAGTGACGGAAGTCAAAAGGTGACATATTTGGTACATAACTTTGAAGATGGTGGTGGTGTTGCCATGGGGATGTACAATCAAGGTAAGTCAACTGAAGATTTTGCACATAGTTCCTTCCAAGTGGCTCTGTCTAAGGGTTGGCATTTGTATCTGAGCACCAAAAACACTATTCTGAAGAAATATGACGGGCGCTTTAAAGACATCTTTCAGGAGATACATGACAAGCAGTATAAATCCCAGTTTGAAGCCCAGAAGATCTGGTATGAACATAGGCTCATCGACGATATGGTGGCCCAAGCTATGAAATCAGAGGGAGGTTTCATCTGGGCCTGTAAAAACTATGATGGTGATGTGCAGTCAGACTCTGTGGGTCAAGGTTATGGCTCCCTTGGCATGATGACCAGCATGCTAGTTTGTCCAGATGGCAAGACAGTAGAAGCAGAGGCTGCCCACGGGACTGTGACACGTCACTACCGCATGTACCAGAAAGGACAGGAGACATCCACCAATCCCATTGCTTCCATTTTTGCTTGGACCAGAGGGTTAGCCCACAGAGCAAAGCTTGATAACAATACTGAGCTTGGCTTCTTTGCCAAGGCTTTGGAAGAAGTCTGCATTGAGACCACTGAGGCTGGCTTCATGACAAAGGACTTGTCTGCTTGCATTAAAGGTTTACCCAATGTGCAATGTTCTGACTACTTGAATACATTTGAGTTCATGAACAAACTTGGAGAAAACTTGAAGATAAAACTAGCCCAGGCCAAACTTTAAGGCCATACCTGGGCTTAGGAAAACAAGTGTTTCTGGTAACTAGGTCCACAGGTTTACAATTTTTTTATAACACTCAAGAGTAATGACAAAATCAGTTTTGTAATTTGTTTTGAAGACAGAGTTGATCTTTTCTATAAGTTTACAGTCTTTTTCTTATTCATACAGTTATTGCCACCCTCATGAGTGTGGCAGGGAGCCTTTAAAAGTTGTACTTTATTTTCTAGAAACACCTAGGAATTACTTTGGTACTCATCCATACTGTCACCTTTTTCTCATGTTCAGATAGAAATGACCAAAATCAAGAGTGCTCAAAAGGATAAAATGTGTGTACAGAAGAAATTTACTCCCTTCCCCTGTATCCATAACTATGGGCACTGGGAGGTTTTGGTGTTACAGGTGTCCTGTTATGCAAGGTATAGCTGTCACTGAACTTGCACATGATTGAAAAAGAGTATATGAGTGTTACTAAAATGTGTTAAAGACACTGCCGTCATTTTTGTGCAGAACTTATTGAATGTGTCCATTGTGCTATGCATTTTGAGACCAGTTCAGAATCCAGAATGAGTACTGCCTAGAGGTTTGCCTCTCCGTTTGTCTCTTCCTCCTCCAGGCCTGGCCTGAGTACTATGCTACCCCTGAATAGCATACTTCATCCATGTGCAATAATGTAAGCTGCACCTTTTTTGGACATCTACTGGCCCATTTTATTTCTTTTATATAAATGTGATTTCCCAGAGGTTGATATTAAACACTATTCAGTCCTATTCTTCATCTGAACTGTTAATTTTAATTAAAATTAAGTTGCTAATGAAAAAAAAAAAAACCAATGAAAAAAAGGCTGGTAGAGTGGCTCAAGTGGTGGGCACCTGCCTAGTAAGTGTAAGGCCCTGAGTTTAACCCCCAATACTGCCAAAAAAATTAAAAATAAAAATGGCCTCTAAATTAATAGTCAATTATTTGAGTATTAAAACTTTAATTAAAGGTTACTTGTTAATAGTTTAAAATACCCATTATAACTGTAAGAGGTTTTATGAGTCCTTAGCATAATCACAGAGCAAAAACATACAGTAGGTAACAAAAGACAAAAAGTAAGCATTCAAAGCACACCAGAGAAAAATCACAGAAGGTGATAGAAAGAAAAAAGGAAAATGAATCTAAAACAACTACAAACCATCAACAAAATGGCAGTGGTAAGTCCTTATTTGCCTTGACTGTAAATGAATCACATTCTCCAATCAAAAGACATTGAGTGGTACAGTAAATTTTGTTCAAATGACCCAAATATATACTACCTTTGAGAGACTCACTGCACATATAAGGACACACAGAGTGACTGAAGATGAAAGGATGGAAAAAGATATTCCATGAAAATGGAAAACAGAGGTTGTTATACTTGTATCAGACAAAATAGACCTTAATTTAAAAAACTATAAAATAGGAAAAAGAAGGTTATTTATAGCGACAAAAGGGTCAATTCATCAAGAGGATGCAACAAATAAACATGCATACAACATCAAAGTACCTAAATATACAAGGCACAATATGAGTAGGGAATTTTAATACTCCACTTTTAGCAATGGACAAATCTTGCAGACAGAAAATCAATAAATAGAGCTCAGACTTAAGACTACATTTTAACAAGAATGTTTAGAGAACATTCCATCCAACAGCATCAGAACACACATTCTTCTTAAGCATACATGGAATATCCTCCAGGATAGACTTGTCAAGCCACAAGACAAGTCTTAAACTTAGGAAGTCTGAAATCATATCAACCACAACAGTATGAAACTAGAAATTGGCAACAAGTGGAATTTTGGAAAATTCACAAATACATGAAAATTAAATACTATCTTCCTAAATATTCAATGAGTCAAAGAAAAAACAACAGAGAAATTTAGAAATCTCTTGCAACACTTGAAAATGGATACACAACGTACCAAAAGTTATGGAATGCAGAAGCAATTCTGAAAGGGAGGTTTACAGCAATAAATGTCTACATAAAAAAAGAAGAAAGAAAGCAAAAAAAAAGAATGAAAAATTTCAAACAACCTAACACCACACCTCAAAGAACCAGAAATAGAAAAATCAAGTCCCAAGTTAGTGGAAAGGAAATAATAAAAGATCAGAGCAGAAATAAAGGAAACAGATGAGGAAAACAATATAAAGGATGATTGGCTAGACTAAGAAAAACAGAAAGGACTAAAACAAATAAAATCAGAAAGTGGGAAGATTACAAATAATACTCAAATATGAACACTTCAAATTATGAAGGCTCATAAAAGATGACTTTAAAGAATGATATTCTAATAAATTTGATAACTAAGAAAGACTGCATAAATTACACATATAACCTACCAAGACTGGGTCATGAAAAACAGACTAATAATGAGTGAGAAGAGTAAATCAGTAATAACAAGTTTCCACCAAATAAACCTTGGGACTCAATGGCTTCATTACTGAATTCTTTCAAACATTTAAAGAACTAGTACTAATCCTTCTCAAACACTTCAACAAAACTGAGGTCTTCCAAACTCATTTTATGAGACCAGCATTAACCTGATACCAAAATCAGACAAAAAGACTACAAGAAAAGAAAATTGTAAGCCAATGCCACTGATAAATACAGATACAAAAATCTTCAAAAGAAAAAATACTAGCAGAACAAATTTCAACAGAAAATTGAAAGACTCATTCACCATAACAAAGTGTGATTTACCCAAGAATATGAAGATGGTTCAATATATGCAAATTTATAAATGTGATACACTGAATTAGCAGAATAAGGGACAGAAAATATATTATCCTCTCAACAGATGCAAAAATTACATTCGACGAAATTCAGTGCCCTTTCATGACAAAATTTCTCAATAAATTAGGTACAGAAGGAATGTATTTTAACACATTAAAGACCATGCATGAAAAACCTACAGCTGACATCATATTCAATGGTGAAAAGTTGAATGCTCTTCATCTAAGATTAGGAATAAATCAAGGTTGCTGACTTACTATTACATCATAGTACTGGAAGTCCTAGCCAGAGCAATTAGGTAAGAAAAAGAAAAAAAGGCATACAAATTAGAAAGGAAGGAGTTATATATCCCTGGTCTCTCATATACAGAAAACCCTAAAGACTGCACTAAAAAATTGATAGAACTAACAAGTAAATACAGTAGTTTCAGGATACAAAATCATCATACAAAAGACAGCAGTGTTTCTACACAGTAACAATGAGCTATCTGAAATCTAAATCCAGGCAACAATCCCATTTACAATAGTTACAAAAAACATAAACTCAGCAATAAATTTAATCAAGGAAATGAAAGGCCTGTATAATGAAAACTAAGCATTGATGAAAGAAGCTGCAGAATAGACAAATAAATGGAAAGATAGCCCATATTCATGGATTTAATAATTCAGATTGTTAAAATGTCCATTCTAGCCAAAGTGATTTACAGATTGAATGTAATCGCTATTAAAATTCTAAATATATTTTTCACAAATATAGAAAGGACGATCTTAAAATTCATATGTAACCACACAGACCCTGAATAACTGAAGCAATCTTGATCAAAAAGAACAAAGCTGACAGTATCACAATAAGTAGCTTCAAAATATATTACAAAACTACTGTAATGAAAAGAGCATTGCACCAGCATACAAAGAGACACATTGACCAACAGAACAAACAAGGAAGAAATAAATCCATGAATTACAATCAGTTTATTTTCAACATGTGTATTAACCAATAACACAAATAGAAAAAGGATAGTCTCTTCAATGAGTGGTACTGGGAGAAATGGGTATCTACTTGCAAAAGAAGAAAAATAGACTTCACACTATATATAAAAATCAACTCAACATTGAAGATATAGACATAAAACCTGAAGCTATAAAACCACTAGAAAAAAAATTAAGAGAAAAGCTCCATGGCATTGGTCTAGACAATTTTTCATTTATTTGTCTGTCTGCCTGATACAACTTCAAAAGCATAAGCAGCAAAGGAGAAAATACACAAATGGAATTTCACTAAGTTAAATGCACAAGAAATGAACAATAAACAGAATGAAGAGACAACCACCAGCATGGAAGAGAATATCTTCAAAACATATATGATAAGGGATTAATATCCAAAATATATAAGAATTTAAGCAACTCAAGAAAACAAGTAACTCATGTGCAAAATAGGCAAAGGTCCTAAACAGATACTTTGCAAAAGAAGAGATTCAAATGGCCAACAGGACTGGAAAATATAAAAAGAGTTTCCAAATTATTAATCATCAGGGAAATGTAAATTAAAACCACAATGAGATAGCACCTCAAACCTATTCCAATGACTATTACCAAGAAGATGAACAATAACAAGTGTTGGCAGAGATATAGAGAAAGAAGAACTTTACACCTCTTTGGTAAGAATGTAATTGAGCTATTATCAAGGTTCCTCAAAAAACCTTAAATATAGAAATCAACTCCACTAATCAGCAACTAATCACTGATCAGCAACTCCACTAATGGGAATATATCCAAAAAATGAAATCCATATATCAAAGATACATCTACATTTTCATGTTCCTTAATACATTATTCATAATAGCCAAGATATGGAATTAAGCTCAGTGTCCATAAACTGATGAATGGATAAAGAAAAATGTTGTATATACACAAATATTATTCAGTCTTAAAAAAAAGAAACTCTGACATCTGCAACAACATCGAGAACATTATGTAAAGTGACATAAAAGTCAGACACAGAAAGATAAATACCACATGATTTCACTTAGATGTGGAATCTAGGAATTTGAGATCATAACAGTAGAGGAGAATGGTAGTCACTGGGGGTCAGGTGACGTTGGTTGAGGGGTACAACAGAAATAATAAGCATGAATGGCTTATTTTTATAACATGGCAACTATAGTTAATAACAATGCATTGAATACTAGACAATCACTGTAAGGTTGATTTTAAGTGTTCTCACACAAAACTTGGTAAGATAATATGTTAGTTAGCTTCATTTAGCCATTCTACAATGTATACAATAGTTTAAAATATCATGTTGCACACAATAAATATCTGCCAGTTAAAATAATTTTAATTAACAATAAATAAAATTTTTTAAAATTTAAATTGCCATTCTAGCGATCATTTTTTTTGTGGTGGTATTGGGAACTGAGCCCAGGGCCCAGTGCTTGCTGCTTCTTGAGATATGTCCACAGCCACTTTGTTTTCATTTCAGTCTTGAGAATGTCCGTGCTAACTATGCCCAGGCCAGCCTCAAATCATAAATCTCCTGCCTGTACCTCTGCAGTGGCTGGGATTGTTGACATGTACCACCACACCTGGTTTCTGACTGTAACTTAAATAAAAATAAAGTTATAATTATTTCGTCCATATTCTTTGGTTAATTTTATATAACAAACAGTTAACTTTTACCAAAATATTAAATAGTTTTATATTTTTTCAATGTCTTTTCATAGCCAATTATAACACACACATATACACTAACTCACATCTGAATAAATTAGTAAAATCCAGCATGCCTGAAAATATCCCATATTTTCTAGAAGTACTGGCTTGCATTTATTTCTGGATTTTCTACCTTACTGTACCTACTTATTCTGTATATAGGATAGGCATGAAAACAAAATACACATCTGTATTCTGTACTTCAACATAAACTGTCAGGGGTGTGACATAATGGACTCTTGCATTGAGTAGAGGAGAAAAGTAGATAAACTTTCCAAATCCAAGATACTCTGACTCTAATTGTTCTACAGTCCAAAATCTGAAAGACTCATATTTTTGGTTGAGATAAATGATAAAAAAAAAAAGTGGTCCCAATTTTTTAATCTTTGCCATATAACTCTGAAGCCTCCTCTCATTCTGCCCATAGACTCAGACATTTGACTCACTGTGGTCCACTGAATGCCATCAAATAATACAAGCAAAGACTTTTGAATGGCTTGCGATTTGCTCTCTTTGGGTGTCTCTTTCACTACCATGAAAACATGGCAAGACAAGCCTGCTAGAGAAGAAACAGGTGATGCAAAACAAGGTCTTCCCAGTTGCTCCAGCCAAAAGAGCCAGCTCACCTCCAGACATATGAGTGATCCCAGCCAAGGTCAGCAAAGTCTCCTAGCTGATCTTCATCATAGGTGAGCAGTAATACTTCTTGTCTGCCATTGAGATCTGAGTTGAGATCCAATTATGCAGCAAAAGCTGCTACTATACAGGGTTTAACTTCCAAGTGGATAATCTCTCCTGATTAGAAAGATAAGATTCTTGCTTCTCAATGTATTCATAGTTGTACAGTTGCACTTTCAGTTCCACTTGTTCATCCCACTAAGTGATGCACAATAGAAGCTTCCTTGACTCCTTATTATATTTAGGCACTAATGTAAGCACTTGTATATCCCCCTTAGGCATTCTAAGATCCGCAGCAGATGGCTGAAGCCATGAGTATAACCAAACCCAATACATGCAACAAGGACTCAGTCTACTTTTGGTAAAAAAAAAAAAAACAAAAAAAAACACTGACTTCACTTGGACCTGCAAGTGTTCAATCCTACCATCTCTGCCTTGATTTTACATCAGACTCCTTTACTACCTTAAAACTTTGGGCTAGATTCCTGTTCCACTCTGAATGCAAGCATGCTAATCATTTAATGATTGCTCATCTAAAACTGGGAATCATCCCCTTTCAAGGATGAAGACACCAAGATAAGAATATTTTCAAGATTTATAAGGATATCCTAATCAACAGATAATCAACTGCCAGTCTTTACAACATCCTGTTCCAGACAGCTGGAATGGTGCCTGACAGTGTCCAGTCATTGCCCTCAACCCAAAGAAAACTCATCCTTTCTCTGAATCATTCTTTCCCACAGTCGCCTTGCACTCCAAAAACAGCTGGTCCTTGCAAGCCAATCACCCATAATGAGATTACTCCCAAAGAGGGAGCAATTGCCCCGTGACAGGAACTGAGGTAGCTCTCTTCAGCAAGAGCAACCATCTCAATCTGGGAACTGAATTTTCCCCACAAGCAATAATGACTCCTCCTCCAGAGCCAGCAGGACCTCACAGAACCAGACCTGAGTGTGATGAAGACTGTTAACTACGCATGCTTTTAGGCCCCTGCTCTAATTCCTTCACTATTTATAGGCCCAGAACACTTCCACTGAGCAACTCTGCCTTGTGGCTAATTCTTTCCTAGTTAAACCTGAAGCTCATGTCAGGATGCCTAAAGGCAGTGTTGAGGATGGTAGTTCCCTTGTCTTTCTGGCATAGCCATACTGAAAACTGAATTCCTTTCCTGCTTTTCACCATTACTTTTCCTGTTTACTTTTTGATGTGAGTGGCTGGAACTGGTTTGTTGAGGCTCCCTTCTGGCTTAGGACTCCAGTAACATGTATACTGGTTTTTAAAAGTATATATCTATCATATGGTTTGATTTATAAATTAGGCACAGTAAGATATTAGCAACAATAACTAATAACAAAACTGAACAACTATAATAACAAACTGTAATAAAAGTTATGTGAATATGATCTCGCTCTCAAAATGTCCTATAGTGCTGTACTCACCCTTCTCTTCCTGTGATGATGTGAAATGATACAATGCCGAGGTGATGAGATGAAGTGGAGTAAAAGATGATATATTGTTAGGTAACAACCTGGGGGTTACTTAAACACCAGTACTGTGTCTCTGATAACAGAGACAGCTACAATACAACTAACACAAGGGTAGTGTATAGATCATGGATACAGTGGACAAAAAGATGACTTAAGTCCTGGGAAAGACAGAGGGACAGCTTGAAATTTCATCCCGCTGTTCAGAACATTCAATTTAAAGTCTGTTGGTTAATTATTTCTGTAATATTTCTGCAGCACAGTAACAGTGGATAATTGAAACTGTAGAAAGCAAAAAACATGGATTTTGTTCACTGTATATCAGTGAACAAAATATGCAAACATACTCTATTTGTAAGCTCTTTTCTGAAGCTTAGCTTCTAGGAAGGGAGAGAGAGACAACAAGGAAGAATAATTGTAAAATGAATTATATATTAGAAAGTAGAAATGTTATAGGAAAACATAGAAGTGAACATGATGGAGGAGGGAGGGCACACAGTCCAATGAGAGTACAGTCAGATATGGAGAAGTGAGTCACATTAATAATAAAGGAAGGGAAGCAGCACTGATAAAGTGATATGAAGCAAAGGACCTTAGGGAAGGAAAAGAGATAGCCCGTGGCCATCTGAGGAAGATGGCATTGCAGGGAGAGGGAAGATAAAAGTGTGCTTCATGTGTAAGAATAGCCACATGGCTAGAATGGGTCAAGCAAGAGAGCGAGAGAGAGAGAAGGAGAGGTTAGAGGAGACAGATGACAGAAGGTCTTAGCACTGTGATGACATTATCCAAGTGAAATAGGAAGCCATGCATGGTTTTGATGAGAAAGGTGATACAATCTGATTTCTATTTTTAATGTATCTAGAGGTAGAATAGGCTGTGGGGAAACAAGAAGAGAAAGAAAAAGGGGAGAGATGGTGGTGGCTCACACCAAAGTAGCAACAGCAGAAGTGACAAGAAGTGCCTAGATTCTGAAAATATTTGAAGGTACAGCCACCACAGTTTCTCAAATGTGAAGTCTGAGAGGAAGAGAGGAGTGAAGAATAATTTAAATTTTGGCCAAATGATGATAAGTCATTATTAGCTAAGATAGAAAAGATGAAGATAAAGCTTTGTTGAGGGGAAAGATCACAGGTGTGGGTTTGAACAAATTGAGTTTGAAGTACTATTATTTAGACATCCAAGAGAAGAAGACACACAAGCAGATGCACCTACAAGTCAGTGACCTGGGAGAGGGTGTGGGCTGTAGGAATAATTTGAGAGTCTGAGCATATAAATGGTGTTTAGTGCTATGGGGACTAGACTTCACCAGGAGTAAATGTAAAACAGAGAAGAAAAGAGGTCCCCAGAATAAACCCCAGGCAAGAAAGAGAAACACAAAGAAGACCTAGAAGGAGTGATGAAGAGGGTAGGAGGAAAGCTAAGACTATATATTGTCCTGGGTACCAAATCAAGAAAGTGCATTAACAAGGACACAATTGTCTACTGTGTCAAATGCTGTTCGTTGGTCAGAAGATGAGGACTGAGGATTGACAGTTGGATTAAGCACATAAAGGTAATTGGTGACCCTGTAGGAACAGTTTTGGTGAAGAAGTCACCACAGCATCAATGGTTGAATTGGACAGATCCCATCATACTCTCTGGCCAATCTATAAGAAATCTCTCAGTCCACATTAAGATATCTGAAGGTCATACAGTTCTTATAAAGACCATCTGAACAAATGTCACAGGAGCTGGCCTGCCTTGTCCCTAGTAGGCAGCAAAGGCACTAGGAATCAGGATATCCCTCTCATTTTTACCAAAAGTTGGAGAGAAAAATGAAATAATTCTCTCATTTTTTCATCTTTGCTAAACTAATGGACATCTAAATTTATTTTCTATTTGAAGTTTCATGACTATAATTTCTATGTCTTGGTTTCTCACTGATTATATTTCTGGCCCCAATGTGGACATCACCTACCTACCCATTTCTCCAAACCTCACAACCCAGATTGAGTCCTAATACATTCCACACTCCTTGCCACCACCATTGCTGCCACTGTGACTACAGAGCAAGTGGAAGGCTAGACTGAATTCTCTTAGCTTCCAGGTCAACACATCACTGAACTCTTGCTGCCATGATGCAATCTGGAAGAATAGAGCAAAATGGCTTATTTTACTCCAAGTTTCTTTTCCCTGGAGTGTGTGTATGCATTTGTGTGCATTGGGGATCACCGGTTTCTGGGTCCCCCTGCATTCTCCAATATGCAGTCTTTCTCTTCTCTTTTCTCCAACTAAATTCTCTGCAAATAAAATCTTTCCAACCTCTAAAAAAAAAAAAACTCCATTTGTGTGCATTAACTTAGTTATTTGCCACCCATATATCTTATCAATTATTCATCCTGTTAGGTGTGAGTGGTGGTATGAGAAGGACAGAGAACTCTGGCTCTAGCACCTAGTCATACGTCTTCTGCTAAGTGAAGATTTTGATCAAGTCACTTAGTCTTACCAGGACTTAGTTTTCTTTTCTAGAAGATGGTAAGGTTACCTTAGGTCAATGGTTTTCTAACTATGTTGCTTGGAGCTCTAGTGTTCCAAGAAGGTTTCTCATATTGAGTAAGGAGAGGCTATATCAAGTCAACTTTTACCTGTTTCATACTTGGAGTATCTGCTTCTGCTTTAGGAGGCAGAGTTTAGTTGCTTTAAAATATTGCAAAATACTAGACTTCAAGATCCTGTATATAATTCAATTAATTAATCCATTAATTATTTCTTTGTAAGTGAAAAATGATAATGTGGGGGATGTTTGCAACAGATTAAATATCTATGATATAAATTTAAAATAATCTTTATAATATTAAAATGTATAGTTTTGTACTTTAAAAGACCAGACTCTATTTGTAAAGAACAAAACTTTTAACATTTTTCATAAATAAAATCCTAAACCTGAATTTCCAAGCCTGCCTTTTGAGAAAACTTAGGTTCACTGGCAGCTATAACTTTTGTGCAGTTATTCAACAATCCTAAATTCCAGTCCCAATCCCTGGGTTGAGAGTTATTTTCATCAATAAAGTGAATTCTAGTAACACACCATTAGAATTATTAAATTTAACAAGTTATTCATTGGCATTCTAGGCTACTCTAGACACATATTTACATTTCCCCGTCTACATTAGTTTTAGGTTATTTTCTCACTTTGAAATTCTAACATTGGCAACACCACCTCATTTAATCACCGCACCATTGCAGTAAGTTTTGGAGTCCAGTAGTATAACGCCTCTTGCTTTGTTCCTTTTTGCTCAAGCCTGCTCTGGCTCTTCCATGATTTCTGTGGCTTCACACACATTTTAGGATTGTTTTGCCTATGCCTGTGAACAAAGTCATTGTTTGTTGTTGCTGTTGTTTAGAGATTACACTGAATTTATAGATTGCCTTGAGCAGTGAGAACACTGTGGTAATACTGATTCTTCCAATTCGTGAAGAAGGGATGTCTTTCCCTTTTTTGTGTGTCCTTTTCAATTTTTTTTCCATGTTTTATAGCTTTCATTATAGAAAACTTTCACCCTTTTGAGTCAATTTATTCCTAGGTGTTTATTTATTGTTTTGGAATATTTCTGAGCATTACACTGCAATATTATCATTAAAATAAATAAAGACTAGTTGCTCACTACTGCTCTGTCTCAGATTTCTTTCAACGTGCTGTGATGAAACACAACCTGGGTGGTTAGTGCTGCACAAGCCCTATCCATCAATTACTTTCTACGAGGCAGTTTCTCCACCTGAAAACTGAGAACCTTGCCACCTATATGTCCCTGAGTCTGTTGTGAGGAAAGAACTTTAACAAAACTGTGTCAATCTCTGGCACCGTTCAAAGCTGAACAACAAATCTCACTCAAATGTGGCTACACTCAGCACATGGCAACAAAGGATGTAAAAAAAAAAAAAAAAAGCTTATGTATCTAAGCCAGATTTTTACTCTCCACAAAGGATTGGATATTTATACCTAGTAGAAGTGATAAAATTACCATTCTCTTTCCTCCAAATGAAAAAAGAAATAGCAGCACTCAGATATGATAACGTTCTTAACTCAGATGGGAAGTTTTAAGACAGAAAAGATGTAATAGCTAACATTTGCATGGTGCCTTAAACTTATAAAGTATTTTCCTGTGTTATGATTTGTGATCTTCATGACAATCTGGTTGAATACAAATTGTTTATCACATCTCACACCCTTGAATTGTGACATCACAAAAGTGACTTTGATGGAGTTGTCCAGCAAGTCTGAGGAGGGGGTCAATATCTGAACTGGGATTTCACTTCTGAAGTCTTCCCATTTCTGTTAAGAATGTCACACTCATACGTAACAATATATACCCTGGAAGTCAAGCAGTCTGAGTAATTTAGAGGCTTACACTAAACCCAAGAGTAATTGCCAAAGTCCTGGCCTTCTATTCTGATGGTTTATTATTTGATCCATCTTCCAACCCTGTCAAGCCTCAGTCTGTCCTCTTCCTACTGTAAGGAAGGATGGAAGGGACAAGGGTCTTACTCATACTCTTTATCTGTAATTGCTTGCTATAAGACGCCCCTAAAAACGTAACTACTTAAATGAATTTACTCAATTCAATAATTTGTGGGAAAAAAAACTCTTTAAAACTCTTTTAAACACCTGCATTATGACTTGTTTGGTGCTAGATTACTCAACATGACAGAGAGAACTCCAGACTGCCCCCCATAGAGTTTAGGAATCTTAGAAAGAGACAGACGTTTAACAAGTGCTAAGAGCTGTTTGCCATGAAGCTGTAACACAGGAATCCAACCTTCAGTGAGTGAACAGGGAGGTCCTTCCTGGAGCACAGACGTTTAATCTGCAGTCTCCAATTGAAGGAGAGGCAACTGAAGAAGACAGAACACCCTAGACAGAGAGATCAGAGCATGTACTAGGGTGGGAAACAGCCCCCTAAGGCCCACCTACTCCTGCATGTCACTGAACTGCAGGACTCAGAGCCAATAATGGGGTTTTCAGGGACAGGAGGCATTCTAACAGAGTAAAATCACTTCTCATGGATCTTTAGAAAAAAATCTCCAAAGAATTTATTCAGCCCTGCAAGTAGCAGGGAGGTATGTGGCTCTCTGACACCAACTTTTCATTTGCATGTAGAAATTCAATGTCCTCATTGGTGTCTAACCTGGTTACGAAACCAGATTGTTGTGAAACCAGTTGTAAAGATTTATTCGGTCACAGCTGCTTTTTACAACTGTAAATTTTACAATGAATTATAATTTACTTCCAGTTGTAAATTAAATCTTTATTCAGTGGGATTTCTGAGTTGTTATACATGGTGTCATGAGGTTATGTGTGTATCCAGTGTTATTGAAAAGGCAATAAATTATATTGCTTTATGGGAAGTACTTTATACAAATAATTAAAATGAGATGTTCTCACAGACTGTGGTTATATCATAAAACTTGACTCCAAACATATGTACATAGATAAACTGCCAGAAAGACACATTTTCATTCTATGTAGACAACTGCACAATTCAGATGCTGAAACCCCAACCTCAAGGACCTCAGAGTGGAACTATATCTGGAGACAGTCCTTTAAAGAGGTGAATAAGATTAAGCGAGGTCACAAGGGTAGGGTTCTAATCTAATATGACTGGTGAGTTTATAAAAAGAGGAAGAGACAGCAGAAATGTGTGGGCAGGGAAAAGGTCCTGTGAGGTCAGGGAGAAAGTGACAATCTGCAAGCCAAATACACAGACCTCAGCCTTCGAACCTCCAGTGCAGGAACAAAACTGATTTCTGTTATTAAGCCATCCAATCTGTCATGACACCAGTTATCAACTGAATTGCGTCTCCCCAAAAAATTCATACCGAGTCCTCAGGCTCCAATGTGACTATATTTGGAATACCGCCTTCATTCAGATGATTAACGTTAAATAAAGCCACAAGGGCAGGCCCTAGTCCAATGAGTCTGGAGTCCGTAGAAGAAAAGAAAGAGACACCAGGATTGTGTGGGCACAGAAAATGTCATGTGAAGACCCCTCAAATCTGTAAGAGAGACCTACACCAGAAACCAAATTTTCTAGCACCCTGACCTTAGACTCCAGCATCCAGCAATGTGAGAAAATTAACTTTGTTGTTTAAGTCACCCAGCATGTGGTATTTTTATGGCAGCCCCAGAAAACGGATATGGATATATATTTTTCAGTCAAAAACGTTCATGTACAAGTGTATGCATGATAGACAGGCCAGGTGCAGTCAAATTATCCAGAGTCCTACTTGAAAACAGTGAGAAGACCTTTAGAATTTGCAAATTAGAATTTCTGTTAGATTAAAAAATGAGGATGTATAATTTATATTTATGCAGCGAGACTGTATCTGATATTAATTAGAAATAACCAATTGTTTTTATGAAGTGGGGTCAATATATGGGTACCATCAAATTAAAAAAATGTTTTGGACATATTCACAAGTTGTTTATTTCAACTTTCAGAGAGAATAAAGGTCCTGGGCTTACATCTACAGTCACCAAAGACTATCAAGACTTGTACTCCTCCGTTGCAATTTAAACTCTTCTCAGGTAACAGTTATATTCCTGTCACTTACCAAGTTACCTTGAGAAGCTTTTTGTGAGTTTAATTAAGCCTAATTTTCCAACACTACAAAGAAAAAACTAATTTCTTAAATATTTAATCCATTTATGACTCAAGGTGTCATTTTCTGAGTGGTGATGTTCAATTCTTGGAATCCATTACCTTTCGAATTAAACTCTTTTTCCAGCGTTCAAGGCATACAGTCACATCTCACACAGCGAGTAAATCAGCATCTCATCTCTTCACCAGGGGAATTCATTCTCAGTGCTGCGTTTGCAGTCTCAGCCTGACCACAGGACGAAGGGATCGTTCATGACAAACTGCGTAATAGACGAGCACGCCCTCCTCCTGATCTCCATCACTGAGTGTCTCTCTCCATCCTCCTTCACCCAGGTGTTCATCGGTTAAAAGTTAGCTGACCTCATTTACAAAACCAGTATTCTTTCTCATTGCAACGTAGTTCTCTTTAGTTTATCCCAAGCCTCACGGGGCTTGGAAAACTTCCCCCCAGAACAGTGGGCAGAGAGTACAATCACTGTCCCCTCCCTCCCTCCTCCATCCCTGTGAAACACTGAGGGCATCCTGACTTGACTTGAACTACACAAGACCAGAAGCAATGCTCCTCAAGAAAAGACTACCAACAGTACAAGGGGGTCAATCAGGAGCACCTGACACCCCCAGAACAGGACTCCAGATTTCCATACAAAAAAACTGGAAGACTGACTACACAAGGAGGCAGGAACCTCCCCCACCACCCCCACACATACACATCCCAGCAGTCACAATCTAAGCACAAGGACACAAATGCTGAGTGCTTCAGGATTTGTTGGCGGTCAGTAACCATTCGGGTGCCCACAGCACTACACTAGACACAGAGTCTAGGAGAGGCATACCTTGCAAAAGAGAGCATGCCTTTCCATCAAAATTCACATTCTCTAAGGTATGCTAAGACATTTGAAGGCTGTAAATTGGCCACTTAACTCTCATGCACACAAGTCTCAAATGAAAGAAAGTTTATCTCTGATTTCATTTTTTCTAAATTAGCAAAATAAACGGAAACTGAAAATATTCCCAGAGTAATTCATTGCGCTGTCTTCATTTCCTTCTACCACTACCTCCCCCACACCTCTGATTTAAAATATAATTATTTACCTTCAAAATATAAAACACAAAATGGCATGTTAGACTTTCCAGCTCCAGTCACTTCCAATTTTTAAAAATAAAATGTGTCATGAAAATTCATTTCGTTGCAAAGGACAATAAGAATAGAACAAATTACTTAGAAAACACCAAATTCCAGATGACTATTCAGAATAGAAAGAACCAGTCTGGACAGTACCATGGCCAGCATCCCCCAGGCCTTAAGCAGGTATACCTACCACCTTTCATCATGCCCACTTCATAACACTTGCGGAGTCGGCAGGCCTGGCAGCTCTTCCTCCTGTTCTTGTCGATGGTGCACTGGTTGGTAGCTGGGCACATGTAGTCATTATGCCCTAGTAAAAGCAAGGGGACAAAGTGAATTTTATTTCAGGACATTTAACCAGTCAGAATCTTCAGGGAAACTGCTAGAGCACATTTTCAGACCACTTTCTCATCCTTACTAAGTTGCTACCTCAATGTGCCCTCCTCCACCATCTGCCAAGTGTAACCAAGACCTCTGCTAACCTCATTTTTACCTGAGCTGATCGCTTAGGGAGTTCTTAGGGCAAGGAGCCTTCCGTTCACAGTCTACGTTGAGCTACACTATGCGGTTGGGTTCTTTATTTATTTTTTTTGCAGGGCTAAGGCTAGAAGTCAGGGCTCCCAGGTGATAGGTAAGTGCTGTACCACTGTGCCACATTTCCAGCCTCAGCACGATGTTTTGTGTGGCCCACAGTACAAGGATTCTCAGAAGAGAAGCCTAGGGGTAGGGATTGTTTTGGTTTATATCCAGGCAACTTGTAAAATTGTCAGAACTATTGGAAATCAAACCTTCAGACAGAAGTTTCAAAGTAGCCCTACTTAACAAACACAACAAGGGGATTGGACTTTGAGCACATGATAAAAGCTTTAGCACACAAGGGAGGGGTGAGGATAGGTAAGACACCTGAAAAATTAGCTAGCATTTGTTGCCCTTAACGCAGAGAAACTAAAGCAGATACCTTAAAAGCAGCTGAGGCCAATAGGAAAAGGGGAACAGGTACTAGAGAAAAGGTTAGATCAAAAAGAATTAACCTAGAAGGTAACACACACGCACAGGAAATTAATGTGAGTCAATGCCCTGTATAGCTATCCTCATCTCAACCAGCAAAAACCCTTGTTCCTTCCTATTATTGCTTATACTCTCTCTACAACAAAATTAGAGATAAGGGCAAAATAGTTTCTGCCAGGTATTGAGGGGGTGGGGGGAGAGGGAGGGGGCGGAGTGGGTGGTAAGGGAGGGGGTGGGGGCAGGGGGGAGAAATGAACCAAGCCTTGTATGCACATATGAATAATAAAACAATAAAAAAGTAGCCCTACTTAAAATATAAATTAAAGAATCTTAATTAGATATTCAAATGAAGGACAGAGTATCTAAGTTCAAAACTGGGTGGATGGTCACAGGGTTAGAAGTCAGTCCATCACTTACTAGCTGCAGGTGCTGAATGTCTCTAGGCTCACCTGCCTCCTTGCTAACTTGGAGAAAGTGCACTCTAAGACTTTAACTGTCAGGATTTACCTCGGTGCACTGGATGAAATAAGCATCTGGAGGATATTAGTTGTCACTACTGTTACCAAATTATGAATCCCTTTCCTTCCTTTCTTCCTCCCGCCCTCCATCCATCCCGCCCTTCCTCCTGCCTCATCTTCATCCTCATCCTCATCCTCCTCTTCTTCCTCCCTCTTCTTCTTCTTTTCTCTCTCTCTCTCTCTCTCTCTCTCTCTCTCTCTCTCTCTCTGTGTCTCGCTCCTGCAGTGTTGAACTGAGGGTCTTGTACTTGCTAGGCAGTTGTTCTACTTCTTAAGCCATTCCACCAGTCTTTTTTGTGTTAGTTATTTTTGAGATAGGGTCTCACTTTATGCTTAAGCCAACCTGGAGTTTGATCCTCCTATTTGTGCTTCCTGTGTAGCTAGAATGACAGGTGCACACCACTATACTCAGCAATTGGTTGAGATGGGGTCTTGCGAACTTTTTGCCAGAGCTGGTCTCAACCCTCAATCCTCCCCATCTCAGCTTCCCACCTAACTAGGACCACAGGCTTGAGCCATGGCACCTGTCACAAATTCCCTTTCTCTTCTCTCATTTATTGAATCTCTGTCGCTCAAGTGCTTCTTCCTCATTGGCTTTTCTCACCTGAAAGCATGACCCCTTACTCCCTAACTGCCACCTCCCATCATGCCCTCCTTCCCAGCGGGCCCCCTCAGAAATGTCTACAACAGGGATACCTTATTCTTACCTCTCCCGCCCGGCCAGCCCGACATCAATCTGTTTTCCACCTTGGTTGCCCCACCACAGCAGCTTCCTTGAGCTCACCCATGACGACTTTGTCAGATTCAACAGGGATTTTCAGTCAACATCACACTGGACCATCAAGAGCACTGATGGCACTGACTGTCCTTTCTCTTGAAACTCACTTTCCTCTTGTGCGTCACACCTCAGAGCCCTCCTATGGTCCCTTCATCCTGGTGTTACCTGCAGATTCATTTTCCTACCACCATTTATCTAGAGATCCACAGGGCTCAGCGTGAGGTCCTTTTCTCTCACAAGAGAATCTAGTCCATGCTTCTGGCTCCCAACACAGGCCACTCACAAGCTCACACTCCAGCTCAGTCCTCCTCTCTGAGTTCCAGGTACACACACCAGATTACCCTTGGGAAGTTTCCACTCTTGGCTTGTTTGTATTTTTTTCTTTTTCTGATTTATAGGGGATTGAACTCAGAACTTTGCACTCTGCCACTTGAGGAATGTCTCCAGTCCTTTTTTGCTTTAGTTTGTTTTTAAAGAGGGTCTTGTGCTTTTGCCCAGGCTGGCCTTGAACCACGATCATCCTACCCTGTCCCTAACCTCCACTTCTTAATTCATCAAAAGAAATCTGGTTTGTAGTGTGCAGAATTTTCAGCTTCACAAATTAGTAAGTATTGTCATATTTTTCTAGAGAAGTCTGTTTACATAAGTCTAAATTGACACATCTTTGGGAAAAGTCCTGAATTTTGGCTAAGGAAATGATGTGCACTATTTCAAAACATTTCGAATTCCCTCTCCGATCCCCCCACCAAAAAAACCCAAAGTGAATCTATTTCACACTGTAAATCTTACCCATTGCTTAGGTCTCTATCTTCCCATTTACTGAAGACAAAATGAAACATGTAGTGAAATGTTTAAATGCAGAGTTGTTTGTTCTTCATTCAATTTAAGAGTCAATCCCAATTAGAATAGGGTGGAGAGACTTCACTAGAAATGCTGGCCTCATAAAACTTGGTTCTCCATCTTTCAATTTACATTATAAAAGTTATTGTATAAACACACTCAGATCAAATTAACATCTGTAGTCTTCTATTGCATAATAAGACCAGAAAGCCAGTCAGCAGAGTTATAAACTTGGAACTTGGGCAAGAGAGGACCCACTGCCTCACATATGCAAGCACAGGTATTATTTTTAGAACTGTCCTTGTCAATGGGGACAAATTGAGGAAGTAATGGAACCAGAAGCAAAATTTATCTGGGCAGATGTGAACTCTAAGAAAAAGATGTGGTTTTCAGATATGTTTAGGAAACTTTATGTGTTTGGTCTCCTTTTTGTTTCTTGCAGTACTGGGGCTTGAACTTGCGGCCTACACCTTGAGCCACTCTACCTGCCCTTTTTTGTGATGGGCTTTCGAGATAGGATCTCTTGAACTATTTCAAGCTGACTTGGAACCTCAATCCTCCTGATCTCTGCCTCCTGAATAGCTAGGATTACAGGTGTGAGCCACCAGCACCCCACTGTGTTTGGTCTCTTGTGGTGTTTATACAGAATGTTGAAATACCATAGCTCAAAGAAGTGAATATACATTTTAAATCTCAGAAGAAATGACTTAAAAGTCACTTGAACTAAATATTATTTTGACTCACTTTCTCCCACAAAGCCAAGTATTTTGCAAGGGATATGGGCAAACTGAGTTGGGTCAGAAGCCAACTGGGCGGGCTTCCATCATAGTTCTTACGGAAACACATGAAATTCTTGAACTGACACATTTAATACATAAATACAATACATTGGGATCTGTGTAATTGAATCTATTCTCTGACAAGGACCAATATAGATGCACAGCAGACTTCGTGTGCATGATGAAAAACTTTTGTGACAAAGCTGGGATGTCTCCTTATCCAAAATACATTAAGATGTTGAATTGATAAGAAGAAAAAATTTAATAAGTAGATATTTTGCTGTCTACAATTAAAATAAGTTCTTAACCAAATACCATTAACAACTATTTGTAAGTCTTTAGCTCAGATCAAAAAAAGAAAAAAAACAACAAAGCAGGGTTTTTTCTTTAAGTATAACTTGGTTGCTGAGTGTTACTAAAGCAATTGGTTTAAGTTGTTTTAGGGAAACTCTTTTTAAAATCTTATTATTTGATCTTGTGAAAGTAATGCATGAGAAAATCCTATTGAAGTAAACTTAATTTCTTTAAAAAAAAACTCACACCAACTGTAGCAGTGAAACAGAGTTTTTTTGTTTGTTTGGTTGGTTGGTTGGTTTGGGTTTTTTTGTTTTGTTTTTACTGAGGAGACAGAAGACTATGTATATCTGTGACCACACTGGCCCAACAGTTCCTCTGCAAGTCCTGGGTAAAGTGCAAAAGGCCAAAGCCACATGACATTCAGGTAAAGGTTTTGAAAAATAATCATCCCTGTCTTCTTCCCCCCAAAAAAATAAAAATGGAGGGCCTGGTGCAATGGTACACACCTACAAACCCAGACACTCTGGAAGAGGAAAGGGGAGAACTGCAGTCCAAGGCCAGTCTGGGCAAAAAGGTCTGGGGTCGTTCCTCAAGTGGTAGAGCACCTGCCTAGCAAGTTAAGACCCTGAGTTCAAACCCCACTACCACCAAAAAAAAAAAAACTTGGAGGCTGGGATGTAGCTCAGTGGTAGAGCACTTGCCTAGCATGTGTGAGGCCCTTGTGTTTGATTCCTATCACCACAAAAAAATAAATAAATAAATAAAAATGAGCTGCCTTTCAGAACTCTGAAGTGTGAGTAATAGGAAATAGAGGGAACTGGACAGGAGCGAAACAAGAAAGGGAAGAGAAAGCAACTGAAGCCCAGCCTGTGGGGTTCACTTCTGGGCATTTTCTTCAGTATCTGAGGGATTCCTTTCTTTTGGTTTTTCTTTTCCCAGCTCTTATTTTGCTTTTTTTATTGTTATCATTACTATATTTGTTAGCTATGAAGATATGGAGTTTCCATATCCAGAAACTCCAAAGGAATATAAATACAAGCCTAGTTAAAACAAGCAGTAGCATGACAGAAATCTAATACAAGGGACAAAAGAATCTTTCCTTTCGTCACCTTTTCCCTCAGGACTTTTTGGCAGCCACCTCAGACCAAATCTCATTCCTGAGCTATGGCTCTGTATGTCCATCTGCCCTCAGTCCATCCAGACCTGACTTGCAGACTCCAAGCCCCAACAGAACTGATCATCTTCCTGCCCCCTTCCTATTACGCCACCACAAAGCAGACACGTGGCATTCTTCTAGAGCTCCGTTCTTCCTTACTGGGCCTTTCATCCACACCCCCACTCAGGGAGAGAGAGAGAGAGAGAGAGAGAGAGAGAGAGAGAGAGAGATGAAGCCCATTATTTTCCAATTCTTTTTCAAAGCAAAACCCATTATGCTCCAGGCTCACTGTCATTACTGGAGACCCCCATCGCATGACCCCTGCCTTCAGCATCCCCCTGACAACCATTCTTCACCTTGTTGCCAGAGTGATTTTTCCAAAATCACACACCATCAAGCCACTATACTGATTAATATGCCTCAAACCTCTGAGGAAAAAATCTACATGCCCAGACACAGATGACCAAGCTCTCCCTAAATCTTTCCCAAGCCCCAACTGCACTCTCCAAGTCACATCCAAGTTCTAGGCATGTCTTCTGTCCAAACAGGCCAAGCCCCTCTCATTCCCTGGACTTTGCTCCTCTTCTCTTGGGAACCCACTTTCCCTATATTTTGCTCAAGGGCCTCCTACTCGTCTTTCAAGTTCACCATTCGAAATATCAGTTCTTCTGTTAAATCTTTTCTGCCCCTCAAACCGTATCTACTTTGTGTCCTATCACAGCACATACCACACTGGATTTGTATTGCTTGCCTCAATCCCCAGCTGGATTTGGGCTTGGCAACGGATGGACCACATCTGTCTCATCTGTCACCATTGACCCTGTGCACAGCACATTCTCAGTGAGTCTACCTGTTAATAGAACCAAACGAGGATACTAAAGGCTTGTGTTGCCTCTCCCCAGTCCATTTGTGGAGCAGGTAAAGAAGATGGTGAAGTAATAAAGTAAATAAAAAAATAAAGAAGATGAAGACATTGACCAAAGCAATGGCTGCTATACCTCAGCACCCCAAAACTAAGGTCCATGAGAACAAGACCCGGTCCTAAGGATGGCTTAAAGAACAAGAAAGAAGAGAACAAAATAGGGGATAGCTGCTCTTCAACCCTGAGTAGAGGCAGACATTATCATAACGGCACAGCTTCTTCACAGATTGTGAAGGGCCAATGAGTGATACATCACCAGAAAACCTGTGTGGTGTAAATACAACAGATCTACGTTATTTCCCAAAGAAGATTTAAGTGTTCATAAATGAATTACTAATGAGATCAGAGTATTAGCAGGGAAAAAGGCACATCTTGATTGAGGGGTTTATTATACATAAAATATACAGACTGCTTAGTAACTGTCTCATCTGACAAGAGAAGCTGAAGGTTCAAGATGAATGCAAAGATACTACAAAAACATTTGCCTCAACCCTAACCCCAAATCTGAAGATCTATTTGCCTCAAAAATGCAGGCCTGTTGGCAGAGTGGCTCAAGTGGTAGAGTCCCTGCCTAAAAAGCCTGGGACCTTGAGTTCAAAGCCCAGTAACACCAAAAAAAAAAATGCCATGCAGGCCTGTGACAGAAGTATGTGCAGTAGATGTTTTCCTACCTCTTAAGTAAGAAATCTTAAAGAAAGATTTGGGAAATCTTAAGTTGTATTTGAATGTTGCTTTCTAACTATCCATAAGTCTAAGTGACACATTTCAAAGTGTACCACAGCTCACAACATACTTCAAGAAGAACACACACAGATATTTAATTCATGATCAGAAGGCTTCAAAATATATGACATCAACTTATTGATGTTACAATTCTTACAAGTAAGCATACTAAAAATATATTCAGTACTCAGGAAAAAATGCATTAAAATCAAAGAGACTTTCATGAGGTCAGGTAAAGGGCTAAGCATGAAAACTGGGGAAAAGTTTTGCACCATTAAATACTAAACACTTATATTTGTCATCAACCCATATCCCCAATTGCCTACCATTCTCATTTTAAGGCATGAGAATCCAAATGAATTCTTACTGTCTAAAAGTCTCAATGGAGAATTTCAACAAAATAATATTTTGTTTTGAAAGTTCTATTCTCTTAGACCAGATTGATCCACCTATAAAGCTGACTACCTTTTCATTCACTTTATTAACGGCACTCATTGAATATATGCAAAAATTAACTGTTTATTAGAATTTGAAGTATCAAGGAGTTGAATACATTAAATTGCCAAACCAAATATTAGTTCTGCACTAATTTCCGTATATAAGTTGATGGAGCTTTTAACTTGACATGAAATCATAGGATCCTATACATATTTGGGCAAAGGGAAAGCTGTGATGTTTTAGTTTATCAGTAAAAGATATACAGATGTCCATGGCTTACAGTGGTGTTTCATCCCAATAAACCTGTCATAAGTTAAAAATATCATCAGTTGAAGATTCACTTAATACACTAACCTACAAACACCGTAGCTTGGAGTTAGGATTGATACCCTCAAGATCATGTGGCTGGCTGGAACTGCAGCATGCAGGGTGTTGCACACTGCGTATGGCTAGCCTGACAGAGGACCAAAACTCATAACTCAAAGTGTTCCTTCTAAAAGTGCATCACTTTCACACTGTTGTCAAATTGAAAAACCCCAAGTCAGTCCATTGTAAATCAGGGTCTGTCTGTACTATTAGGTGCTAAGGTATAGAAAACATATCATAACATGGTTCAAGTCTTAACATCTGAGAAAGTAGTAAGAATGCACGGGTGAGTACTCAGGAGATAGAGGCAGAAGGATCTCCAGTTGAAGGCTAGTCTGGGCTACATAGGGAATTCAAGGTCAACCTGAGCTACGCAGTGAGACCCTGTCTCCAAAAGTCATGAGCTGGAGATGAAGCTCAGTGGTACACAGTTTGCCTAGCATTGCATAGGTCCAGGTTGGATCACCATGAAAAAGTGATCTGCTGGTGACTTGAAAGCCCGGGACTGGCATCCCACATAGGAGATGCTCTCCTCCCACTTGTTCATTTCACACTTGCGCTCACTTCCTGTCTTAAGGCCCTTTCCTGGGCTTAGCTGATCATCCTCAAGAAAACTTAACCTACTGAACATTGCCAGGTACTGTGTAATACACAGATTGCTTCATTTAACCTCCCCAACAACTTTAAGAGGAAGAAATTATATTAATCCCCATTTTACAGATGCAAAATTATGATAAAAAGTTTTCAAGCCTGCTCAAAGCCAAACAGCAAGCAAGTGGGAGATGGGTTTTGAACCAAGGTCTCCCTCATTCTAGAGCCTTGCCCTCCCTTACTATGGAATTCCTGCATTATTTGCAAGGAATTTTTTATAGACCCAACTGCTCAAAAGATTTTTAAATGAAAGTGGGAATGTATGACTGCCATAAAAAATGAAGGCGTAAGGGTATTGGTAGTTATGCCAAGGGAAGAATCATTACCACAGTACACACTGCTCATCTTTAAGTCTTAAAGGAGGTGAGGCAGAGAGAAGACAGGAAGAAGCTTAAATAGCTTGCCAAGTATGTAGGGATAGAGGAAGGAGGAGGTGGAAGTCAAAGATCCTCATAGTTTGTGCCAGGATGTCTTGAAAGTAGTTCTTATCATTAACCAGAAAGGTGATTTGATTTGGGAGTGGGGGTGGGAGCAATATTAAACATTTCATAAGTGAGATTTCTGTAATACTCCAACTATTTGGCCAGCAGTGCTGGGCATACTGCATAGAACACAGTCCTGAAGTCTGGAAGTCAAGTCAAAAGTTAAAGGCTGCATGTACAGCAATTCCATTTTCAGGTACATAGTCAAAAGAACAGAGAGACTGGAGTGTAATTCAGTGCTAGAGTGTGTGCTTAGCAAGCATGAGGCCCTGGGTTCCATCCGAAAAAAATACCTAAATATATAAAAAGATTGACAAGAGGGTCTTAAGAAGGTTTGTGTTTCTGTGCTCATAGCAATATTACTCATAATAGCCAAAAAGTAGAAATAACCTAAATGATAAATAAATGGATAAACAAAATGTGGTATATAAATACAATAGAATACTATTCATCCTGAAGAAGGAATGAATTCTGATGCATCCTGTAACACGAATAAATCTTGAAAACATGGTGCTAAGTGAGATAAGCCAGACACAAAAGAATAAATATATGATTTTACTCACCTGAAGTATTGAGAATGGTCAAATTTACAGAGACAGAAAATAGAAGAGTGTTTATCAGGAATTGTGAGGAAAATGAGTAGGGAGGTATTATTTTAATGGGTACAGAGTTTTAATTTGGGAACATGAAAAAGGTTTGGTGGTACAACATAAATGAAATTGGCCAGGCACAGTGGCTCATTCCTATTCTTGGGAAGTGGATATTGGGAGGATGGCAGTTCATGACCAGCCCAGACAAAAAGTTAACAAGACTCCATCCCAACCAATAAGATGGCTGTGATGGTGTGCATTGCCATCCCAGCTGTAAGGGAAGTATACACAGGAAGATGGCAGTCCAGGACGGCCCAGGCATAAACATGAGACCTATCTCAAAAATAACCAAATCAAAAGAAGCTAGGAGTGTGGCTCAAGTGGTAGAGTGCCTGCCCAGCAAGCACAAGGCCCTGTGTTCAAACCCCAGTACCACCAAAAAATAAGTAAATTAATACCACTGAACTGTACATTTAAAAGTGGATAAAGTAGCAAACATTGTTACTATAGCTTGCCACAATTTTGACAGCCAAAGTTGCAGAAACTGTAGCATCTTACATGAGGAAGGTCAAGAAATAGAATCAATGTGAATATTGTGAGTTGATATTCAGATTTCTTTCCATGCAACAATCACTGGGCCCAAGGCCCAGCACCAGGATGGGCTATGTCTTTCCCACGGGCCAGAACTCATGCTCGGTGATTTCAGTTCTTTGTCTCATGTAATCACATCTGCATGAGTTAATGAATCTAATTCCCAGTTAGAGAAGTCAGAAACCAAGACCCCAGAAAGCTGACTAACTTGTTCAGGAATACTTAGCTACTAGATGGTAGACCCATGATTAAAATACAGGTCTGTCCCATTCACAAGTCCTTGTTCTTCCACAAACATTATCATGGTTGGTAAAATAGAAAAAGCTCAATAAATACTGACTCAGAACAACTAAATATTAAATTATACTTTAAACTACAATAAAATAAGTAAGACCCAGGTGGAATTACTGCATCATTTCAGAAACAGAAATATAATTTTTTCCCTCACCTGTGATTCCCATCACTCCCATAGTTGTCTTCCCAAAATAGAAGAGATTAGTCACGGGAAAGGGATTCATCAGTGGATTAAGACATATATTATAAAAACATTATTCTAGAAAACGTTTTAGCATACTCCAGCATAAACTAACAAGAGAAAGAGAGAGTAGAAAGCACTGAGGAAATCAATAAGAAATTTGCATCTTATAAAAGAATAACTGCAGTATTATGCTTGGGAGTAAATTTTGACTCAGATATTAAAGTGAATATTCTCTGAGTTACAGCCAATGTGATGGGTCAAATAAAATGAAATAAAATTTGACTGTCTTGGTGAACACATTCTAAAAATCCAGAGAGGACATTCAGTGCGCCATGATTTGAACTATTTCAAACCTCACCTATACATAATGGCATGCATAAAAAAACAGCAAGCCTCAATAAAGACCCCAAATTACATTCTTACACCAGTCAATTCTAGTCAATCTTATCAGTGATGACAACCACCTCCAATGGACACTCTATTAATATTTTTTAAATAGAACAAAAAATATTAGTAGTCTCTAATTATATTTTCAAAAGGAGATTTTTTTTAAAGGAATTCTAGGAAAGAAAATAGTCCTGGAAAGTTTCTTTTTCTAAAAGAAAATGAAGTGAGAAGAAATTCTCTTTGTCCTCACAAGACCTCAATGTGCTAAAAATTTTGGCCAGAGCTCTGCCATGACCCTTTGTTTTGTCCTGCCTCTCTAGTCCATCTGCAAAACCACAATTGTTTTAAGGCACCTGGCACAGGATCAAACCAACAGCTGCAATAAAGGAAAACAGAGTAAAATCAGTGAGCACCATTTTATTGTGTGACCCACAGACAATGGACCACTCTCAGTAATGCCTCTCAGAGCTCCACAAATAAGCAAGGCTGTCCTACAGCCCAGAATGGGACCTTCTGAAATTGCTTCTCCTGGGACAATAGATGAGCAAGCATCAAACAAAGAGGAGAGACTTGTGGCAACAGGTGTGATTGGTTCAAGGGCAAGCAGCATTCAGCTCACCTCTGCACCCCTCTCCTTTGCTCTGTTCAGTTGTTTCCAAAGAGTTCCCCAAACTTTCTCCCTACTGAGGTTCCTTTAAAATCCAAACCCTGGTGACCAAAAGTAGTAGAAGCAATTTCAAACTGTTCTTGTCCTTCACTAAAGAAGCAAGGAGGAGGAAAATGGTCGTGTGATCAGAGTAAGAAGATAAAACCCAGAGAACCTGAACAGGGCTGTGCTCACTGCCTAGATTCCTAGAGTCCTGAGTAACCATTTCCCACCATTCTGATCCTGGGTCATTTCAGTGCTTGGGGAAAGGATGGAAAAAGACAGATGACCAAGCTCTGAGCAGTGTAGAATATGAATACCCCTCGAGCTGCTGGCTTTCAATATTCCCTTGCGGACTTTTGACCCTCTAAGTGGTAAAAAAAGGATTTCATCCCTCTTCAGGAGCCCTCCCAAGTTCACTTTGGAGGTGAACTTCCTTCAGGCCTCCTGATAAGAGCAATGACAAAAGAGTCAGGAGCCTCTGATTCACCGGATATGAGGCCCCTCTAGCACAATGTAATTTGACTTTGGTCATCCCTTTTTTTTAAGTTTCTCTAAGTCTACTTCAAAAATAAGGAAACAAACCAAAAAATAGTCTGTCACACTAGAAATAATTATCAACCTACTTTCTTAGCTCAGATGGCAAATCTCCTAACTAGCAGAATTAAATGAATGCCGCCACTGAACTGTTTATAGGATCGTTGCTGGATAAAACAAAACCAACCTATTCATAACGAGAAATGTATTACAATTTGCATGGCAAATTTAACCCAAAGTAGCACAAATCATCTCGTGCATTTCATAGTCTTCATGGTTGGGAGAGTTTCTTTGACCTATATTGCAATAGCCCAACAGGTGGTCAATCAGCAAAAGCAGAACTGGTCACCCAGACCACTCAAATCTATGTGGTGACATTGCCCTTCTGCGAGAATCATCCTGACGAGCCTTGTCACAGCATCAGAAAGGAGTGTTATCATTCTCTCAAGAAAGTTGGGCTTCAAAAGACCAAAAATTGTATGTTCTCCCTCATATGCAGACATTAGATCAAGTGCAAACACAACAAGGGGATTGGACTTTGATCACATGATAAAAGCGAGAGCACACAAGGGAGGGATGAGGATAGGTAAGACACCTAAAAAACTAAATAGCATTTGTTGCCCTCAACACAGAGAAACTAAAGCAGATACTTTAAAGCCACTGAGGCCAATAGGAGAAGGGGACCAGGAACTAGAGAAAAGGTTAGATCAAGAAGAATTAACCTAGAAGGTAACACACATGCACAGGAAATCAATGTGAGTCAACTCCCTGTATAGCTATCCTTATCTCAACCAGCAAAAATGCTTGGTCCTTCCTATTATTGCTTATACTCTCTATTCAACAAAATTAGAGTTAAGGGCAAAATAGTTTCTGCCGGGTATTGAGGGGGTGGGGGGATGAGGGAGGGGGCGGGGGGGGGTAAAGGAGGTGAAGGGGAGGGGGGAGAAATGACCCAAACATTGTATGCACAAATGAATAAAAAAAAAAAAGCAGAAGAAGGTTGGGCTTCTCAGTCTATACTCTAGCCACCCTCCATTCTAGCTGATGAGAATGAAGAAGCCCAGAATCATCCAGAGTTGTATTTTCCTCCTCTTTCCAGAATTAGCCTAGGGAAAGAAAATGATCCAGCTGTTACATTTCTCACCCAGTCCCTCATCTGTAAAAAGAAAGTTGTGAATCTGTTAATCAGACCAATCCAATTCTTTTTGTTTTGTTTTTGTTTTGGGAAATATTGGGGATTGAACTCAGAACCTTGTGCTTGCTAAGCAAACATTCTACCACTTAAGCCATACCTCCAACCTTTTATGCTTTAGTTTATTTTTCAGATAGGATCTCCCAAACAGATAGGATTGTGGTAACTTCAGTCCACAATCCTCCTACCTCTGCCTCCTGAGTATCTGGGATTACAAGCACATATCACCACACCTGGTGGGCCACTTCAGTTCAAAACTTCAACTACACTCTTTTCTCATTCTTCCGAGGCCCGCATTTCCTTGCAGTCTGGCTTCTTGACATTCTAGTTTGGTGATCTTTTTTTTCTACTTTCAAAGAGTCGGTGGTAGCTGCACCTAATTGCTGGAGTAAGGCCATATTAAGGGAATGTTACAATGTTACAATGTTAGGCGAACTGGACTTTGGTTTGAGTCCCAGACTCCATGTGATCTTGAGCAAACTAGATAACCCCTCTGGGCCTTGTGATAGCTCTACTAATTACTACCATATGGCCCAGGAGGACAATATATGAACACACTGTCAACCATGAAATGCTGTACCAGTGAAAGCTATAACTGCCTACGATAGACTACTACAGAGCCACCAGAGGAAGAATGAGTGACACCTGTGTCGCTGATATGGAAAGATCTCCAATCTGCATTACTCAGTGTCAGGCATAAAATAATGTGTAGAGTAGAATAGCATTTACATTACCAAAATTTTTATGTGTGCATGTGAGTACATATGTAATATTCAGAAGAAGTTGTCAACCTATTAAGAAATGGATAGTGGATTTGGGTATGAGGTCAGAGGAAACCTAAATTATACACCATGCACCATATTTTACTGTTTAACATGAACCTTGTACATTTATTTGCTGCTTTTTAAAATAACCAATGAAGACAAAGTCTGTTTGAAAACTTTCAAGCCAACAAAACAGCCCAGCATCAACAATTTTCATGTCTTTTCTACCACTCCATCCCTCCACTATGCAACTCACGGGCCAAATAATAAACATAACCACCAGAACCTTGTTAACAGAAAAAGTACTCAGTCGGTGAGTTGTGCTTTCATTCTTCAGATACTCCAGGTAAGAACAAAATGCAGACAGAGGTTCCAGTCTGTTCTAGTCCAGTAGGTCACAAAGCATATCTGTGATGTGCCACCTTTCCAAGCTGGGCCAGATGTTCCTTACTTTCAGCTGACCCACACCTTTGCTCCTGAGAGGCCAGAGTCTTCTGCCTGTAAAGAATGGAGTCATCCTTGACCTTCAGCTTGCACCTGGTAGGATACCAAAAGGTTCTGTCCATTGTGTGCTAAAGCCTTATTTCCTCTTGGCAATCACGACTACCCCAGGCAACCCTGTATCCCCTACGATTGCCTGTTAACCTAGACAGCTATAGTCAGGTGGCAGTCCTCACTTGCAAAGTCTCTTTTAAAAGCATTTGTTTCCTTGTGAGAACAAAAGCTCTACAGACAAGCCAATTGGTTTCAATATTTGGTTTTGTTTCTTAACATATTTCAGTTTCCTACCTGAAAAATGAGAGTAATTGAGTGCTGATTTACTAAAATTTTGTGGGGAATGAAATAATATGATGCATATAAAATATATAACACAGACGTGGGGCAGGACAAGTGCACATTCAGCATGAACCATAATTATTTATTATCTCCAGATGGGCCCAATCCAAATTTGTCAGAATAGCATCTAAAAGGCAATACCCTCAACTCAATCTATCATAACCTATCTTTTCTAAGTAGTTAAACTATGTGTTTTTACCCTTCAGTCATTCTCTTCACATTACTTGCAAGGCTACATTCACACAGTCAAATATCAATCAATCAAAACTCTTGGTCTTATCCAAAATAATCCCCTCTAGTCAGCATAGGCTTTCAGAACTGGAAAATCTTATATTATAATACTTGAAAAAATTGGAAAAATGTAAGAAAAATAGCCATTTGTTCGAGCCTCTTAAAAAATACATCTACACACCTTTTTAAACAACCAAGTATTACTGTCCAAGACTGTGTGAAAGTCATAACATGCCTCTTTGAGATGATGTAACTTAGACTAATAATTCATTTCTGGGTCTTAGAGTTAACATAGTCACCTCTTCTGCTCAAGAAGTAAAAGGGAAAAAAGCCATCTATAGTCTGAAGAAAGTCACAAATGATTAAGACAAGCTGTGGAGCAGAAAAAGGCACTGTTTCCTGATTCATTCTATCTGAATTTTTCTCATTGCTTACAAAGGAAGACAGGGAAGAGGCACTAAATTTTATTTAACAGAATATATTTCAAGATTGGTTAAATCTGGTGTAATTGCTTCTTTCCAATCTACTCTCTTTGTACTGATTAATAATTTGGTGCTAGTCCAAACTCCCGCTTTGAAGCAGCAATGATGAAGGTTATTATGAAGTTTGCTTTTCTTTTTTTAATTTACTAAAAAGGCCAGGCTTGTGTGAAAAGACAGCCAATCCTTTTGGGGAGTGCTCTCACAGGAAAAGATTATATTCTTGCCATAGCTATCAAAAACATACAAGATGCATGGACTAGCTAGACTCCCAGGGCCATATGATAAAGTATATTTCAACAATTTACACAGCAAACAAATTTAAATTCAAGAACCACTGACTTCTAATTCTATATGATGAATATAAGCATATTTTAAGTAAGGAAAGACTACCTTAAAACTCTACAAAAAGAAGTAAAGCAGCAATAAAAGAAAATTCATTCAAGGAATTGTCTAAGTCTCCTCTGTCTATAAGAAGCTATGTACCTGATACTATAAGAGGCTCAAAGACACACTATCCCTCTTAACTAAAACTTGACATTTTAAGGTAAAAAAAGCATAGATGAAAGGTGGAATTCCAGGTTTTCCAAAACTCTGATGTCTTCTTTTGGTTTGATACAATAATGACAATAATGTTAACTAATTTTTGGGTGCTGGCTATGAGAAAGAAGTTTGTATTTAAGAAGTAAAGGACATTTTTTCTTTCTGCACCTGCCTTATTTCACTTAGCAAAATGGCCTTGAATTTTATCCACTTCTTGCAAGTAGAAAGATCTCCTTTTGTAAGAATAAATAATATTCCAATTATATATATGGACTATACATGTAGATATATATAATTTTATGTATTGTGTGTATATACACACACATACACACACACAATTTCAGGGGTAAAGAAGAGGAATAAATATGGAGGAGTAGGCCAAAGGTACAAAGTCACAGTTCTGGGGCTGGTGGAGTGGCTCAAGTGGCAGAGTGCCTCCCTAGCAAGCATGAGGCCCCGAGTTCAAACCCCAGAATGGCCAAAAAAAAAAGTTACATTTTTGTGGGATGAATAAGTCTGTAGATCTCATGATTAATAATGCAGTATTCTACATTGGAAACTTGCTGAGTTTCTTGCAGGTGTTTTTACCACACACAAAAATGGATGAGGTAGATATGCTTGACTGCATAAACCATTTCACTATGTTTATTTATATTTAAACATCACATTGTACACCCTAAATGTATATAAGCTTTATTTAAAAGATAAATAATAAATACAAAAGATGTAAGGAGTAAAGATAGATGTAGAAGCAAAATGACAAAATGTTTATGTACTTGCTTTACTTCACTTCAGAGCAAAAAGATACCAAGAAACTCGATAGAGCTAATTGGAGGTAATGATGACAAGGACTCTTTTCAGATGCTCGCTGTAGGGCAAACTTCATCTCTAGTCACTACATCACCAAGCAATGTCAGAACTGCTGTGCCATTCGTAAGTGAGGAGATGGAAGTTCAGAGACTTCAGGTAGTAGACACCAGGCAGGGGTGATAGGGAGAAGATAGCTGCTCACAATGCCCTCATAGGATCAGTCCCAGGGACCAGATTTGTGACTCTACCTCCTGACAAGTCAACTGGCCCGGAAGTGTGACCCTGACCAAAGCTGGGCCAATCAGTCCTTCCCTAACATTGCTGACCAGAAGTGCTTCACAGGATATGAAGCTTGGTGGCTTTTGCCAGTCCTGCTTTCCATCTTAGAATAATGCAGATGTACAACATGAAGCAGCCACACAGGCAGAAGCAGGGAAAAAAGCTGGAGTCCTGATCCACTCCAAGACCCTAGGACACTGTCACTGGGACTGCACCCTGTCCTATCTACAGTTAGGGAAGACACTGCAGTAAATCTTCTGCAAACATCCAGTCCTTTCCTCTCTCCCCATACACCAAAGCTAGTTGGAGCTGCATTTTGCTCACTCAAAACTAACACATGAAATGATTGCTCTAAGACTACACAGATAATCATAATAATGACATTATTTCAATTGTAATTTATGATATGTAATTTTCATATTACTAGCTACATTTTGCAAATTGTGACAAAATGTAACCTAGATTAAAAATGTAATAGTATATTGAGGGCAAAGAATACATTATTTTGCATATCATAAGCTGTAAAAGTTGAAAAAAATGGGGGAAAGAAAGGAAAAAGGGAAAGTTAGTGAACATGAAGCCCAGTTTTTCTTACCCTTGCACTTGGCCACCACATTGGCAGGTACAAAGCAGATAGCTGTGCAAAGACTCCCTGTAAAGATTTCCTTAGACTGCTACTACACCCTGACTCATATGCCTTTTTATAATGGTTTATCACATTTAATTGGTAACTGAAACAAAGATGATTTTGAAAAAAAAAAACCATGTTTCTACTAAGTCTACAAGAAATACATCAATCTGACCTATTATTTCTTGGTAAATGAGTCAGTCCTTAATTTCTACTTCTATTTCAAATATACTATTAAGTATTTAATGGCTTCACACAATGAACTGTAAGTCACAGTGATCTCTACTGTTTTATGGTTTTAAGCAAAAGAATATTCCTAAACAAGATGGCACCAGAACAGTGGGAAGCAGGTGTGTAACCAGAACAGGTATGACTGTGGTCTATTTCTGGTTAAAATACAAAGCTAAACTCCTTAGGAAAAAATGAAGCAATAGAAAGTAAATTATTCATTCACTGATAAAATGCTAAAAACAGACAGGAAGGATTAAGAGGCAGGGTAAGAGTCTAGAGCACATTTCAATTCAATTCCCTTCCAGTCCCCTTGCTTGGTGATCTAAACATAACATTTTTTAAAATGTCCTACAGCATCAGCTCCAGTATTCTTTCAGACTTCCTAACTCCTTCCTCTCCTTCAGAGCCCAAGCCACTGTGAGTGGCTGCCAGTTCTCTGTACTCATCAGTCAGTGTTGCCACTTCTTCAGCAGACCAGGCTTGCTTTCCACATAGTAAGGATGAGGGCCTGGCCACCACCTGCCACCAAGAGCCACCATCTGCATATCCTGTGACACATCCAACATTCTGTGCCTCTCACCTTGTCTATGTCAACAGTTTCTTGACTCCAACACATTTCACCACAGGCGAAGCAAAAAGCACAAGAGTAAGGGCACCAAATTATTATTATTACCTTAAAAGAACTCCCCTCTCAAAGACACAAAAATAAAAGGCATTTAATAAAGTCTGCATAGCCTCAAAATTCTCACATTCTCACATTAAGAGTCATGTGAGAAAATTTAATATCTCTAAGAATCACAAAGACATTCAATACTTCTTAGAGTACTACAAGAAAATACTTTGTTTCTGCTGTTACAAAAGAAAAAAGCAGCTCACCTTTGAGGTACATGAACACAGAGAAGATGCCCTTGGTACATCTGGTCACAATGCTGATCCTAGAGCAGCCAGGAAGCACTAACGTTAGGCTTACAACTCCCTGGGACTTCACAAAGATTACCCCAGAAGACCAGCACATCAGCATCTTGCCACTGTGGATTTTTCTGAACCAATAACTTCCTAAAGATAAGATTGACATTTGGTAGAGTGAGGAGAGGGAGGAGGAACAGAAGGAAAAGAGAAAGAGGAGGACTACTATTACATTTATTACCCATTATCAACAAATACAGCAAATACAGCAAAGGCTTTCAATTTTTCTAGCTGCTTCAAGATGACTTTTCCATCCTTTGTCCAACTACTTTCAGAATTAAAAAAAAAAAAAAAAACATGATTTCCAAACGAAGTGGGAGCAGAATGAATTTCTAGAGTTCATGTCATAAGTTGCTTTTGGTACCATTGGTACATGGAGTGGTAGCAAAGGCCAAACAATGGAGGTGAGGATCAAGTTCTGTCTCTGCTCAACGAATACGTCTCAGCTGTATGTGCAACCTATTTGCAAATGAGTGTGGGCTTCATGGGAAGCAGGTGTGCAACTGCAGTCAGCAACTGATAACAACCCAGCTTCCTCCCAGAAGGCTGGCTCTTCCTCCCCAGGTGGGATGTTTGGTGAGGATAAATACCACAGTTTGGCTGCTTGACTGAAATATTTCTGCTGGATAGCCAGGCCTAAAACTTTAAAGTCCTACTCTGCTGTGATTTCTCAACAACCCAGAAGCAATAATATTCTATTGGCCTCAGCTACCTAATATCCACCTGACACGATTTCATTTTACTTGGGCTCTGGACTAATGAAATGAAAGTTGCACTTCAGTCCAAACTTGTCGTCTTGCAAGAAGAGGGTAAAGTTGTTTTGAAAATAAAATACAAATGTAAATGTGGTAAATACACAATACTCTTTCTCTACTAAGAGAAGAGTAATGAAAATGCTGTGTGAAATCAACTAAGCAATTGCAACACAGAGCTTTAAAATGATGCTTTTATTACAGAGGTAAAAGATGCTTGTTGTAGAAAATAAAAATGCAGATGAGCAAAAAGAACAAAAACTTACCCAAAATCCCACCATTCAGATAGTCACTGTTAATATTTTGTACTACACACTTTCAAAGTCTATACATACTTCCCTCTCCCTAATAAATATGTGCATGTGTGCATGAAATATGTATTTATGCATCCACCTATGCGTGTGCATAGGTATACACATAAAAAAGGAAAGTATTTATAATAAGCCTTTGATTCAAACTCCTCCTGCCTTATATTCAGAAAAAGTGGTCACCTACAAAACATTTTATAAGCAATAATTATTACATGGAGCCATTGACAGTACTTCTGCTTCTAGGAAAAATGGAGTCAAAATCAGGGAGTGTTTTGATTATGATGCTCATATTTGATTCACTAAGGAGATATGGGAACAAAAGTGGGGGAAAGGAGAAAGGCACCTGATCCCCAAAGCTGTGACAGCACACACCTTGCTCTTCCAGCTACTCTCCTGGATTTAGAAAAAGCCGGGAAGAACACAGTTGACATAGGTAGCATGGTGAAAGGAGCCCAGTTACTTCTGTCCTGTGTGTGCACCCCTTCATCAATAGTAACAACCTTAAGCAAAAGTATTATGTAGGGAGGATGGAGGAGAGAGGAACTGAAATCCTTCCACACTCTGTAATATAACATAATTGATAAAAACTAGCCAGATCATTTTCTACCTTCTCTCAGACCAATTTTACTGGCATGATTTAAAAAATTAAAGAGGGCATCTGAGTTTATCATCTACTGTTGGTGTTGTGGGAAAGCTTAACGTCAACTCTTAGAAGCAAATATCTCTAGTCAATTTTAAAGGCCCTTTGCAAGTATCTCACAGAATTAAAACTAGAAAGTCAAGGAAGCTACAACCATGAATATTATGGAGTCTAACCTGGGGTTACCTAACAAATCTTTACTTCAAATCAATTGTTTTCCTTCACATCATAATAAAAATATCAAATATAGTACATTTGCCTCCACAATTGTTTAGTATGTATTATTACAGAGGGACATCCTTAGATTTCATTAATATAGCTCCCATGTCTCCCTTCAAAAATAAATTGAAATAGTATGTTGGTCACATCATGGAAACAAAGTGTCATTGAATCTCTGGATACATAATAGACTTATTGTTGATAGTTGAAAAGATATGGAATATGTTAAAAATATATCACAAACAGCTACAACCTATTCTGTTCTAAAATACTACCTAACGCTATACACACGATGCAAAGATGAACAACAAACAAACAAAGATGAACAACAGAGAGCTTAAAATGTAGTCGAGCATTTATTCTAGAGCATTCTTCTTGCTACACCCTCTGAACACATCATATTTCCTTCTGAAATACCTGTGTCCCTTTGTACACCTTCAAGGCATCTCATGTAGTGCTGAATTTAACTTGCCTAGTACATTCTCACAATTTTTCAATTTGTGTTTCAGCTGAATCCTTAATTGAACTTGGAATGCATCTTTGCAATTTTCTCAGTGCTAAAATAAAAGTTATTCAAGAAATATTAATTATATGCCAACAAAAAAATAATAAATCCTTGAGGTCACCAAGTTAGCCCTCTCTGGTGAAGAGGCTATAATGAACTTGAGTAGGGAGCTCTCCACATGTGTTCAGAGTGCATGTGTGCTTAAGGAGAAAGAACTGAAGTATAGAGGGCAAGGGTGGGGCTGGTCTTCAGGCAACTGTGACACAGGAAGAGTCATCTGTACATTAGAAACCAGAAAAAAAATGGAGGAAAGTCACCTCCATGGTGATTTATTACACCATCATGGCAATTGTTATATTAGTGGCAAAATACCCTTGTAGTCATCGTGAAATGTAATCCCCTATTCATAACTCTGAAGTGTCATGAACTCTGATTATCTTAGGAATTATAGTTTGTCTTCTATGGTGTGTAAGGGAAATTCTTACAGAGCACTTAGTGAAATACCCTGAAGTACTCCAGCCACTCTTTCAATCACTGCACTTAGATTTCAGCTCCCCAAAAGTTCACCTTTATAAATTTACCAGCCATCCACCTACAAATTCTTAGACCTGATGACTTAAAATTTTCTCTTATTCATTCTGTACCCCCCAATACATGATTTTGATACTGCCAAATATGATTTTGAGTCAGAAAAAGATAATGTTCATTTGGATAAAATTGAAAATCCACTTACTCTTTCTCAAAGAAAATAGAGAGATTAAGTGTCTATTACAGAAAGAAATTATAATTTAATAATTAAGTTGTTTTTTTCTTTGTTCCTTTGCTTCTTAGCAACTGAAAAAAACTTTTACTTCATATAAAGGAAGATGGAAAAGTAAGGAAAATAATAGTCTTACTTCCCCCAATATATTTTTTTTCAAGTAAGACATGTCTTTCATTTAAAAAATAAAAAATGGATCTTCTCACTGAGTTCCACATGAATATAAAATTAACATAGTTTCAGGGAAAAGTTTTACAAAGTAGACGGTAGATTTATGAAATATATTTTTCTTGCCTATGGCATTTTTCAGCAAAAAGCCAGACAAGGGGGTTATATAGTATAACCTGAATATATAGGGCTGACCTATAATAGAGAGCTCACAAGTGATCAGCCTATCTTTAAAAATATACTTTTCTCTGAATGAATATCACAGAAACAGATCTTTCTCTTTAAAGGCACATAAAAGTATCAATAGCAGTTTTCTATGAAGAACAGAAAAATTTTGGAAGGATTAGACTATGGGCCACCACTGCAGAGCTTTGTAGGAACAATGTCAGCAACAGTTTTGAGCGCAAGGTAATACCCTTCGAAAATGTGCCCATTAAAGCCTATCTATAATTTTGTGGGAAATTATTGCCACTCGTAAATGGAGCTTTCTAATGGAATGACTGATGAGCTTAAACACTGTATGTGGACACAAACTACCACTTTAATGGAAATAGTCAGTGCCGTGACCAGAACAGAACCACTTAGTAGGGAAATTGGAAATTTAATTTCAATCAGATGAACAAAAAGTGAAGAAGAATGCTTGAAGAGGTAGCATAAAAAACACCAGCGATTAAAAACATTCGGAACCTTTGCTTACCCTTCAAAGGCATTTGTTGCCATGGTTTTTAAAGACCTCTGAAAGCTTCAGCTGTGTCCACAAAAGCTGCCAAGAAATAGGGGTTCTATACTGATTTTATTTGTCAGAGGCATTTTGTCTTAATTATCTCCAAGATAGAGATTACTTGGCCAAAAGGAGAGGAAAAAAAAAAGAGGAATCACCATCATTTCACAGGTAGAAAGATTATGATTTTTTAGCTTTCTGAGTCCTTCGTCAAATGTGTGTGCATGAGTGTGTATGTGTGTGTGTGGGTGTGTGTGACACAAGTATAATTTTTATACTGTCACATTAAAGAGTGACGAGCATTTAAAATCCGCAATGGGGACTCTGACATAGAATAAGGTTTTCAGATCTGTGTGTCTGCTTTTCCCTGATGAGAGTCAAGAGCCAAACATCTAGCAAATTTATCAATACCCCTGGGATAATACCTTTCTTCAAAGAAAGTTCATTATAAATGCTTTCACTCAAAAATTACATGAGTTTGCCTGCATATGCACTTAAATTCTTTGTCCTTCAGCCTCAATCGTCTCATCTCTCTGTTGTACAACAGGCATGATAACACACAAGGGGGAATTAAAGAGCAGAAGTGTAAACTGTGGAAGAATTAGACAAACTCGGGACCACAGAGGGAGGCTTATGAACCCCCATAGTACGAATAATTTACCACCCCAAAAAAAATTTTGGTTCTTGCTTCAACATTATAAAACTGCCTGTATTTGTTCCTGCAGTTTAATGTGCTTAATGTGCTGCTCCCAACAGCACATTAAACTGGAAGCTCCTAGAGCGCAACCTTTGGCTTTATTGGGCTAATCTGTGATTTTTCTGTTTAGAAGAGCCTTGAACACACTTTTGATAATAAAGATGTTTCTTACAATGTTTTGATAAGATCCAAGAAGTTCTTAGAATATATTATTGAGAACTAAAAAGAAGGCTTTGGAGTTTCTGCTATGGTTTCATTATGTTTTTTAAAATTAATTGAGGAAATTGATTCCAATGCCCACCCCTGGACTGTGCAGAAAGATGGTTCTGTCCTGGGCTGCTGGTGATTCCATCTGCTTATCTGGCTATCAACTCCAACTCAGTGTGTCTAGAACTAAACTTCCCCTAGCCCCTGCTAATTGGCCATCCTCTTGACTTCCCTGGCTCATTCATTTCCCAACTTTTTCCTCCCTCTGTCTGAACATCTTCAACTCCCTTCTCTCCTGGATGACTCATATTTAATCATCTTAATACAATGTATGTCTTCCGTTATATTATACCATCCATTGTATTCCCTTTTTCCTATTTTACAAGTTCCAAAAAGTCCAGGTTTATAGTACACTGAAGCTAGTGGACTATTGGCCAAATTAGTCTTCATGCTGCCCTTCTCTGCCTTCTCTGGTCTTCCCTATATGCTTCTGGAAAATCTTTTCAATATCATTTTTTTATTGTGAATAAATTTATTTATTTATTTATTCAGATGTGCATATATTGTTTGGGCCATTGCTTCTCCCTACCCCCTCTCTCTCCCCCCACACCCCTTACTTCCAGGCAGAACCTGTTCTGCCCTTATCTCTAATTTTGTTGAAGAGAAAACATAAGCAATAATAAGAAAGACAAAGCATTTTTGCTAGTCTGACATAAGGATAACTATACAGAGAGATTCCTAGCATTACTTCCACGCACAAGTGTGTTACAACCGAATTGATTCATCTCTACCTGACCTCTTCACTACTTCCCGGTCACCTTCCTATATTGACCGCTGTTGTTTTAAGGTTTCTGTATTAGTTCCTTTGCAGTGGGGACATCAAACACTTTCATGTTTGGGTTTCCTACCTACCCCCATTCCTCCCATATGTGCTGTCCCCTTAGCGTGTGATCCAAGTCCAACAATATTACTGCATTTGCCCTTGATCTAAAGTCTGCATATGAGGGAGAACATATGATTTTTGGTCTTCTGAGCCTGGCTAACCTCACTCAGAATGATGTTCTCCAGTTCCATCAATTTACTTGAGAATGATAAGATTTCATTCTTCTTCATGGCTGAGTAAAACTCCATTGTGTATAAATACCACATTTTCTTAATCCATTCATCAGTAGTGGGGCATCTTGGCTGTTTCCATAACGTAGCTATTGTAAATAGTGCTGCAATAAACATGGGTGTGCAGGTGCCTCTGGAGTAACCTGTGTTGCATTCCTTTGGGTGTATATCCCCAGGAGTGGGATTGCTGGATCATATGGCAGATCTATGTTTAGATTTTTATGAAGCCTCCATATTGTTTTCCAGAGTGGTTGCACTAGCTTGCATTCCCACCAGCAGTGTACGAGGGTTCCTTTTTCCCCACATCCTCGCCAACACCTGTTGTTGGTGTTTTTGATGGTAGCTATTCTAACAGGAGTGAGGTGGAATCTTAGTGTGGTTTTGATTTGCATTTCCTTTATGGCTAGAGATGGTTAGCATTTTTTCATGTGTTTTTTGGCCATTTGAATTTCTTCTTTTGGGAAAGTTCTGTTTAGTTCAGTTGCCCATTTCTTTATTGGTTCATTGATTTTCGAAGAGTTTAGTTTTTTAAGTTCCTGTATATTCTGGTTATCAGTCTTTTGTCTGATATATAGCTAACAAATATTTTCTCCCACTCTGTTGGTGGTCTCTTCAGTTTAGAAACCATTTCTTTTGTTGTGCAGAACTTTTTTAGTTTTATGTACTCACATTTGTCCATACTATCTCTTAGTTGCTGAGCTGCTGGGGTTCTATTGAGGAAGTCCTTGCCTATACCTGTAACTTCAAGAGTGTTTCCTACTCTTTCCTGTACCAACTTCAGAGTTTCAGGTCTGATATTAAGGTCCTTGATCCATTTTGAGTTGAAAGTAGTACAGGGGGATAAACATGGATCTAGTTAAACATCATTTAAGTCTATTTCATGACATCCATACTATATTGGAAAAATGTGATGGTTTGGGTTGTCTGAAGACCTACCCTTGCTGTCATTATTTTATTATTCATTGAGTGACTCCAATAATACAAATCCATGGTTTGGTCCTGAGGATTTCACAGTGGTCATGATAGGCAAAAACACATATATACAAATATATACAATCACTAGAATGAATTCTTATTGGGTCCCAGGAGAGAGAGAACTTCTGCATTAGCATCAGAGATTTTGATGACAGTCACTTTCCACTAGGATAAGAAGAATTTTTTCAGATTAATCTAAGAAGAAAATGCCAACAAAGAAATATAACGGTCATATTTATAGAAGATCAACTTATCCAGTTTGTCTAATGTCTACCTCATACAAGTAGAAACAATGGCTTTAAAACATCTAGAAAGACATGCTAGAACAAGATTATGTAAATCTTTGAACAGTTGTCTGAGGATTAGTCCACGGGTCATGGAAGTCATTAAATATTCTGCAGAGGATTGACGAGATTAGTGATATGTTTTAAGAACATTAATAGACTGGCAGTACCCAGGATGCTTTGCAAGAGGGAAAAATGAATAAAGCAAATGGTTTAGATGAAGGAGACAAACAGAAGCGCTGCATTATTGTCATTATCCTCATCAAAGATGAAGGGCAAACCTGAATAATGAGAATTGGATGGGTATGCATTTAACAAGTATACTCAACAGAACTCTGCAAGGGTTCTGAAGGGAAACATCAGGGTCAAGTGTGGCAAAGTGAAAAAATTGGCTGGAACTAAGTCCAAGGTTTAAAGTGTGGACACCTGAGACCAGGTTGAAGAAACTGATATGCACGATCCTACACCTGCCATAACAAACTGCCACAGCTGAGTGACTCAAAATTATATAAACATATATCTCACAGTGCTTCAGGCTAAAAGTCTAAATAAAGATGTTGTCAGGCCATGCACCCTTTGCAACCTGTGGGGAAGAATACCTTCCCTCTACCTTAACAAGCAAAATGCCTTTTTCTCAAAAACAGAACAGAAAGGTAAAACAGGTCTTGTCTGGGGGGTTGGTACTAGTGTGTGGGAAAGGGTGTAAGAGAGCCAATGTGGTAGAAATATTATTTACTCATGTATGAAAATGGAAAAATGAGACCTATTGAAACTATTCCAGGAATGGAGTGGGGGGGACAAAGGAGAATGATGGAGGGGTGAATTCAGCTATGATATATTGTAAGAACTTTTGTAAATGTCACAACATACCCCCAGTACAACAATAATATAATAATAAAATAAGTACATAAATAAAGCCAAATATGATGAGAAAAACAAAGAATATTTTCCTGCCTCTACCTTGCTTCTGGTGTTGGCCTGCATTCTTTGTTGTTCCTTGTTTTGTAAATGTCACTCCATCTGTCTTTCCATTGTCACATGGCATTTTCTCCTCTGTAGCTGTATCCAAACTCCCCTCTTCTTAGAATGGTATCAGTCATATTGGGGTAAGGACCCCTCTACTCTAGGATGACCTCATTTTAACTACTTATATCTACAACCTTATTTTCAAATAAGTCACATTCTAAGTTCCTAGGTATCAGAGTTCATTCCACATCAGGTCTGTACAAGATTCCCTAGGAAACTGTGTGGAGGAAGAGAGAGGAAGAGAAAGAATCAGAGGCTACAGACTGGGGAGCATCCACTTTTAGAGAGCTAAAGAGGAAAGGTGGGTAGGTGACAGTAAGCCCCCTCTTTTCTCAAGGCTGGTTTCCTCTATTTCTTGGTTTATGCTATTTCACATGTCTAGAGCTCTCTTCCAAACTTCTCATTGCTTATGAAAAAATCCTTTCTTTCCAAACATATATTAAATATACCACTTACAGTGACACTTTCTTGCCAGTATAATTCAATGAAATGGTTTCCTTCTCTGAGATCCTCTAGCAGTTTTGTTTGTTGTTGTTGTTGTTTTGCTTTGTTTTGGGCAGTACTGGGGTCTGAACTCAGGGCTTCCTGCTTGCCAAGCAGGCACACTATCACTTGAGCCCCTCCACCAGCCCCTCTGGTAGTTTTTATACATCATTTTAACCACTCCCCCCTATTCTACCATTTGCAACACATGTGCCCAACACCACTGAAGGCAGAGGAACTATAGCAACCAACAAGGCTGACTAGAAATCAGCCATCACTGAGTTTACATCCAAAATTCTGTGAGTCTATGAGGAGATAGTACATGGTATAAACAAACAACAATCAAACAAATGAATAAAAGAATAATGTCTTAAAGACTTAAGGACTCTGAAGAAAATTAATCTGCACAGCAAAGGAAACAGTAAAGACAGCCTACAGAATGAGAAAATATTTGTGAACTCCACATCTGAAAAGCAGTTAATATCTAGAATATACAATGGACTCCACTCAATAACATAAAGCAAACAAACAAGAACTACCCCTCAAATAATCTGATTTTAAAATGGGCAAAGGACCTAAGTAGACATTCCTCAGAAGAAGACATAAAATGGCCAATAAATATGTGAAAAATAACACTCAGCATCACGAGTCACCAGAGAAATGCAAACCACAGCAATGAGCTATCTTCTCTGCCCATCAAGAAGATGAAGGGTAAGTGCTGGGAGGAAGAGGAGAAAGGGAACCTTTGCGTGCTATTGGTCAGTATGTAAGTTAGTAGAGCTACTGCAGAAAACAGTATGGAAATTCCAAACAATTTAAAACCAGAACTATCACACACTCAAACAACCCCTCAACTGGGAATCTCCTCAAATGAAATGAAATCAGTGTGTGGAAGGCATACCTGCACTCTGTGTTTACTGTAGCACTATTCACAACAGCCAAGAAAGTAAATCAGCCCAAGTGTGCATCGACAGATGAATGCATAAAAATGATAGACAGATAGATAGTAGATATATATATATATATATATACCAGAGTACTATTCAGTCATAAAAAATAATGAAATTCTGTCCTTGCAACAAAATGCATAGAACTACAAGACATTATGTTAAATAAATAAGTCAGGCACAGAAACAAATACCACATGACCTCACTCATATGTGGAATCTAAGCAAGTTGTTCTAGATGTTGAGGGTAGAATGGCAGCTTTCAGAGCCTAGGGAAGGGAGGGACTAGGAAATATTGAGTACCAAGTTACAGTTAAATAGGAGTCAAAAGTTCTGAAGAGCTATTTCCCAGTATGAAAATGATAGATAATAATAACGTATCTTGAAAAAGCTACAAGAAAGGATCTTGAGTGTCTCCATCACAGGTAAATATAAGTGTTAGAGGAGACAGAGAGGCTTACCCTGATTGGAATATTACACAATTGTGAAATGTATCAAAATTCCCATGACATCCCACAATATGTACAGTGTGTCAACTGAAAAAAAGGATGAAAGACAGGGTAAGGGAGTATTAAAAAAAACAAACAAGAACAATGGTTTATGGGTTACTTTTGGTAGGACAATTGCAGAAGGACTCTCTGAGAAGCTGTGGCCAGAAATCTGAATAACAAGAAGCTGGCCAAAGAAAGGTTGGGAAATCCAAGCAAAGGGACAAAGGGAAACACATGTGCTAGGGTCCTTAAAAAGGAGTATGTTGGAGTGTTTGGGGGGAAGAAAAGAAAGCACAGTGTGGCTGGATTACACCAAATAAGGAGAAGTACGTAGAATGTTTTAAGCCATAAAAAGGAAATTTTACTGTGAAGGCATTGAGGGTTTTAAGGTCATGATCATGCAACTTAATTATTTAACTAAAAAAAATCTCTCCTCCTATTGCAGGGAGACTGGACAGTAGAAGGCCACTGTGGGAATGCAGACAGCAGATTTAATATTTTTGTGGGCACACATTGGCAGAATCTCAATCACATATCTAAAAAGACCCCAGAGATAAAACAGTCATGTAAAGAACAAGGAGCCTGTCACTTGTACCCCATTTTCTAACCATACCAGACATGGTGCCTAAGTCAAGCCAGGAAATTAGACACTAACATGAAACAAGATGTGAAAACTAATGCACTGTGAGTGAAGAAAGGTGAGCCTCCATACCTGAAGTGGCCATTCTTTTTTAGCACAGTGCCTCAAAGTGAATGCAGTCAGCTAAATGGGCCTGAGGTTGTTTTGAAAGCTAGTCTCTGCTTACCCTGGGCAGCTGTTGCAGGAGCTATCCAGGGTGCTGGACTCTCTCACCCTAAAGCTTTGTAAGGCTCTGGAGATCCTTGTAGGACCTAAGACCCCAGGGCACTGAACCCTCACCAGACTCCATTCTGACACTATATCCTCCTGGTCTCAACTAACCTGTGAACCAACACCTGCCATAGCAGGTCTGTCTGACCTAATGTTGAGTAACTTTGCATACACCTGATAGAATATGAAGTGACACCACAGTTAGTAATATACAGATAGGTTTGCGCCCCCACTGTCCTCAGGGCCTTCTGAAATAATAAAGTAAGAGAAGTGATGAGCTCACTTTTGCCTTGGAATAAAACTTCAAGGTAATACCTGGCTGCTGAGCCTCTAACCAGATTGGTCACAGAACTCAGCTCAGAGTCTCTGTCTAAAGGCATAATTCTATGCCTGCAATGATTAATAACTTGATAAATATACAGTTTCATTTCTCTGACTTAAACAGGATCTTTGACTTCGCTTTTTTTATTTAAAAAGTGCATGCAACACATTGATTTCTTAAATGATCAAGTTTGTACACTATGTAGTGGATGGAAATTTGTGGGCCTCAAGCCCAACACTTCACCTCTTCAACAGAAACACTTAGAGCACGAGAATGATCTGATATATACTCATTTCTAGCTCTCTTCTTAAGCAACAAGAAAAGCAGGAAGAGCCTCGGCATCCTCAGAACTTCCCACCTACGTGTCAGACCCTTCACTGTCCTCAAATGGGTTTGAGGGTCAGTGTGATTTACAAAGAGCTACAGAAATTCAGCAAAACTTTGTAACTGCAAGTCATCAAGACTCTGTTGAGAAAAGAGGACTAGAAACCCTACGCTTGCTCTCCCACATTTCCTTGTGTAGCCATACACACAGGAAATAGATGGAGATACCATAAAAATACAAAGGAAATCAATTACTCTGTTTTGACAGGTCTAAGATTAAATATATAGCCAAGAGATGCCATTGTGTCATGGAATAGGAAATGACTTGTCCATTTTTATTCTCAGAATTCCCCACACTCTGTCTTACCTCCTGGTTTTTGCTTGTGTGTTCATCTAGATGACTGAACACTCCTGCCTTCTCCACCTTGTTCATTTGACTTGTTCTTCACACTTACTTTTAATCAGCAAACCTTCTCTGAGAGCCTTATTAACACCTCTCCATCACCAGTTTGGTCTCCTATAAGACCCCATTCACCGCCATCTTGACACTTACTTACTGTGTAGTTAATTTAATTGCCGGATTATTCATTCATCTCTACCTGTACCTTATAAGCTTAATGAAAGAAGGGCAGGGTCTTTCCTATCATTTTGTCTTCTGTGTTTTGCACAATTTTGCCCAGTAGAAGTATTCAATGAGTAAGTGAGCACATTAATGAACTTAACAACGATGGGTCCCTCTGAAACTCTGTCTTGTTTGAAGGCTTCTTCCAGAACTTTGGACTCAATCTGCATCCTATTTAAGAAACAGATAGGGGTAGGGCATGGTGGCACATGCCTGCAATCCCAGATACTCAGGAGGCAGAGGTTGGAAGGATTGTGGTTCAGGGCTGGACGAGGCAAAAAGTTAGCAAGGACCAATCTCAACAAACAAGCTGAGTATGGTGGTGCACACCTGTACTCTGAGCTAAATGAGAGGAGTAGGTGAGAGAGCATAGTCCTAGGCTGGCCCTGGGCAAAAAGCATATGACCCTATACATAAAACAACTGAAGTTTTAAAGGGGATTAGGGTGTGGTTCAAGTGGTATCATGTCTGCTTGGAAAGCAGAAGGCCCTGAGTTCAAACCCCAGTACTATCCAAACAAAAAAAACAGATAGAAACACATATGTAACCAAACCATGGTGCATTAGAAGTTTCTAAAACAAGGTAGAAGCTGCATTTTTAAATGGCACAATTTTAATGGAACCTTACTATTTAATCTGTGTATACAAGATGGAAGTAAATGATACATATATTTTAACTACCAAAAGCCAGGCACAGTGCCTCACATCTATAATCCCAACTATTTGGGAGGCAGAAATAGAAGGACTGAAGTTTGTGGCCAGCTTAGGCAAAAAACAAAAAAAAAAAAAAAAAGAAAGAAAAAAAAATTAGTGAATTAGTGAGACCCTATTTCAAAAACAAGCCAGGTTTGTGATTCACAGCTATAATCACAACTACATGGGAGGCTGAGGTAGGAGAATTATGATCCAAGGCTAGCCTAGGAAGAAGTGCAAGACCCTATCTGAAAAATAGCTACGGCAAAAAGGGCTGGGTGTGGCTCAAGTGGTAGAGAACTTACCTAGCAAGCACTAGGCCCTGAGTTCAAAACCCCAGTACTGCCAAAAAAGAAAAAACAAAAGGAAAGAAATCAGAACTTAAAAACATACTTGAACCTGAAATAGTGCCATATTTTTATAAGCTTACATTGTCTTCACTGATGTTTCTAAGTGTATTTTTCTTTTTTTCTGATGCCTGAATACTTAGGGATAATACCAAACTCAGTGGTCTTGTGTAGCATGCTCCTACTGGTGAACAAATCACTGAAAATAACATGTTTAAGCGACATTGCTACTGCTCCTTTCAGTCTCAGTAACTTCACATTTGTAACCGGCAAGATTTTTCTTCACTTAATTCTTCTTTCCTTTTCCTTTTCTTTGCCCTGGCGCTTTAACTCTACCAACATACCAAGTTCCTCTGCTTCCCCAAGTAAAATTCCCAAATAAATTCTAAATTCTGTGGGATTGTGGATTTTTCAATTTCCCTCAGAACATCTAGATGGAGAGTAAACTGTCAGTAAACTAGGAATCAAAACTCTACATTTAAAAATGATCCATTTCCTCTCAGTAAATAATAGTATTTAGATTAAATAAGATCAAAATAAATTATGGTGTACAGGCCAATTCTGGTCAGTGATCTATTTTTATTAGTGAAGTTACTTTGGCAGAACACGTTTGTAACAGTGGAACTAATCTATGGAACTCAGGGAAAGAGGGAAAGGAAAAGAGACTGATAGAGCATCAACAGTATCATAAAACATAAGATGTGAAGGTAGAGGATATAAGGATGCGTATTCAGAGCTGTTGAAAAATGGGGGGGTGGGAGGTAAAGGGGTGAGGGAGAGCAATGGGAGGGTTGAACAGGCCAAAGTACAGCTCACTCACAGTCGGCATACATTGAGACACCTATGAATGTCAATTAAATATTAATAATGAAAACCAGGACTAAAAAATAGGTTCAGTGAGGGGGGGAATTAGTGGGAGGAGGGGAGGGTGAAGGAAGGAGATGAAGGTGAGGGTGTATGGTTGATGGATTTCATATACCTGTATGCAACAGAACTAAGAAACCTCTTGCAATTGCTTTAAGTGGGGTTGGGAGGGGTCTGAGGGGGAGAGACGATGGGGGAAATGTAACTATGTATAATATAAATCTAATAGGAATTGTCATTATGAATCGCCCCAGATGAATATATCCTAATAAAAAATTTATAATAAAAAAATTTTTAAATAAACTTGGCATGTAGCCATGCCCACTTATTTGCATATTGCCTCAGGCTCTTTTTCAGCCGCAGTCCCAGGCTGAGTAGCTGGAGCACAACCAATGGCCTGCAAAGGCTGAAACCATTGCAATTGGGCCTGATACTAAAGCATTTTCTACTGATGAGGGAACTCAGTAGCAGGTAAATGACTTGTCCAAATATAATTGAACCTATCCACTAATTTATACCCTCATCGTATACTTTTTCACCACCAGATTAAATGCTTAGTGAAAATAATGAGATTTTATAAAATCAAATAATCAGCAAACCAAAATTAAGATGTGTGTCAAAACCCGTTTCAGTGGTGACACTAATGTAACACCAAATTTTCTGAATTAAGATAGCATCAGCAGTAAAATTAATAGTCTGTATGTGATACACACACATAGGCATACACACAATTTACTACAGAGAGTATCATAACTTTTTACAAAAACGCCAACAAAAAAAAGTTAGTCTTACAGCAGAGTTCTAAAAGATGTTGAAAATAGTAAGTGTCAAAGAAAATGCTTTTCAAATGGACCACATTGACCTCACAGGCTATTCTATTACGATATGAACAGCTTTTTAAAAAAAATTCCACTGGCAATGGCAGGAGAAATAGTTACCATCCCCCAGTTTTCATCTCCTTTCAGCGCAGTGTACAGCCATGATGGAAAGTTCCACAGAATCATTTCTTCAGTGGGCATCTATTAATCGAGCATAATCTGGTGTTCAACAAGTTCCTTAAGTCATCTAGACTTCTACAATTCCCTAGAAGTATTTCTGGTATTTATATGCCAAGTTTCACATGAGCTGAAAGGTAAAGGAATAAGAACAGAGAAAAGTACCCCACTCTTAAGATAAAAAGTGAATTTAATAAGCCTAAACTGTGGTCAGACCTCTGGTCCTGTCAGACAAAGATCTCTGAGGGAGTAAGAATGGTTAATGTTTTCTGAGGTTGTCTATACAATGCCACAATAGAGACATTCCTGGAGTAGAAATGAAGGATAGTTGGCAGTGTATCAGAGATTGGTAAACTGGTATATAGAGTAAATTGTATTGGTAATTTACACACACACACACACACAGGATTGAGGCAGGCAGGAGAATGAAATGTTGCAGTTAGATACTTGACAGAGTACTATACTTGACAGATACTGGTACAGAAGGTACCTCCCCTATTACAAGTCACCAGACATTGAGTTGGCTCATGTTAGCAAAAGGTCATGTCATCCATTGAGACAAGAAAGAGATGGAAAAGAGGAAGAGAACAGGCTGAATTAGAATTGGTCTGGAGCAGAGATCAGAACAGAATATTTACCTGAATGAGGCCGAGGTAGAGAGATAATTATGCAGACAAAATCATACCACATCATATAGCAAAGTTGCCTAGGGGAGCCATCGCCGGTCAGGGCTGAGACCACACTCTCAGCTGTGGAACTCCTCCTTCAGTAGAGCCACCCAAGACTGTGTAGCTCTTGCCCAAAGGAGGAAGCAGAATATTCAGCCACAGCTGCCCTGCATCTGAGAATTTTCAGTTCTCCATGTTCTTCTACCAAGGACTTCAGTAGATCTGCTAGCTATTACTGTTTCATACACGTGGCTGACCAGGTCTTCCTTCCTCAGTCCCTTCTGTTTTGAGGGTCAAAATAGAAGAAGTTGTTTTCAACACACTATTACCTTGAATGCTTCTCTTGAAGAAGGCTTTGCATCCCTCACAGGACCAGACTCCATAATGGTAGCCTGACGCATAGTCACTGCACACAGCACAGTAGCGAGTCTCCTTAGCAGACTCCATGGCCAAGCTTCCCTTGTCACTGCTACCTGCCAATCTCTCCCGGCCACTCTGCCGTCGGTTATCTGAATTTGGCCTGAGAAAGGAAAAATAGAGAGGAAAAAAAAAAAAAAAAAACCAGTGAATCCATTAGCATTAGGAAAGTAGACCCTGCACGCACCTGTAAAGAGGCTGGGGGTGGGGGTGGTGGCAGGATGTAGATCCACTCTATTCTGACATTTTGAAATGATGAATCATAATGTACGCTAATCTTCCGTTACCTCTTGCCATCTGTTGCAGCAAAAGGTGTTTGCCTATTCTATTAACCTTGAGGGAAAATTGTTTGTGGCAAACTTGCTTAAGAAATGGAATGCCTCCTCTAGAATATATTACCCATAGAATGACAAAACAAAAGTAGCTGCTTCCCCATTTTCTCAGAATTCACGATTAATTCAGAACCTTTAGAGACCAATTCTCATTCCAATTCTAGGCCACACAAAGGGTCTTGGAAACACAGACAAAGCACAAAACAGCTGGCACATTTGGGAGTCACATGAACTGACGAACAGTATGTTGAACACATGTTGAAGAAAAAATGGTCCCTTAAGTTATTGTTATCAGGTAACCCTGGGTATCAGTTTTTACAACTTGACCCTATAATTTGAAAATGCTATTCTTGGATATTCAATAGTCCTCCTTAAAGCATGTGGAGTAAGAAGAGCCAGGAAACACAGATGGTTACTCCAACCATTAGAGATTGTGTGGAAGAAGTATATTCCAGAACTGAATCTGAAAATGCACAGCAAGAAAAGCTCCAGGGGGACCAAGAAAATGGGGGAATAAAAATGCTTTAAGCATGTTTTAAGAGGAGCGTGATAACACCAAGTGGGACAAAGAAGTCCAATAAAACACAAACTAATGAAGTGCGTTTGAATTTGACCTAGAGGATGTTCCAGGGGAAGGGAAGAGGTACAAGCCAAAACCTAGTGGGTGAGAGAGTGGATGGAAAGAGGAGGTGAAAATGAGTGAACGTCATTCCTGGAGAACTTGGATGAAGAGGGAAAAAAGAAAGAGACAAGGTGGAAGCTAAAGAATATAAGCCTCCCCTCCTCAAAAAAAAGGACTTTTGGAATGAATGAGACCTTCAAAGGCCTCGTGAAGTTTGAAGGGAATGGTTGAAAACACAGCGTAAAGGATAAAAGAATGAGGTCAAGCAGGGAAGTCAAGCAGTTGAGATTAAAGAAATGGCTGCAAGGCACAGCCTGCATGAGGTTACCTTGAAGAAGACTGGAAAGAAAGAGGTAAGGAAAGAAACTGGTGAGGATAAGTTTGCAGATATTACATTGAGCCCTGATTTTCAAGGTACATGCAAACAAATAAAGGTGGTGTTAAGGAGCTGGGGGTATGTGGCCAGAGCCTAGCGCAGTGTTTAGAATGTAGCTGGCACTTACAAAGTGAATGGTGAAAGTTTGGGAGGGTCACTGGGAAAGAGAGGTCAACAGATGTTGGAAGGACAGATGGAGAGAAGCTTCCTATGAGATTTTCAAAGCAAAACTAAGATGAGATAAAGTCAGTCGAAGACAGGGCTGCCAGGGTCCCTTGGTTATGAACCCTCCAAATTTCCTGCTTCCATTCCCCACCCAAATAACCAGGCCATACAGACTCTCACTGGTCCTCTTCTCACAGCCCTAGCTTTCCTTTTAGCTCAGATTTTATAACCCTTTCCTGCCCTTCTCACTCATTAATATTGTACACAATTTTGTGTTGGTAGTTCTCAAACTACATTAGCCATAAAATTCACAAAATATTCATTCCTTGGGTTGACTATTCTGAGTTTGCCAACTTTTTCCACTCTAAATAACTTAGTTCTGCGGTTGGCAGCCTCAGATAGGATTTCTTTATTTTTTAATGACCCTTAGAGACCACTGGCTTGCAGTTTCCAATTCTCCTTCATATGCTAGTATCCACCTCTTTCCATCTCATCACTGTGCTGTCAAATTTCCCCCATCACCTCATATCTTTGTACTGTCTGTTTACTAACGTCTTGTGTGTGGTTCAAGCTGTGAATATTGCAAGATAAAAATTCGGTAACTTTGGAGGTGGAAGTAGGTAGTTAGCAAGTATAAAATGGACATATTTGGAGTGGCTCAAGTGGTAGAGTGCCTGCCTAGCAAGCATGAGGCCCTGAGTTCAAGCCCCAGTGCTGCCAAAAAAAAAAAAAAGATTTAGTGTCTTATAAACCTCATTAATTATTGCAGCCCTCATATCTAGCTCAGTGTCCAACACACTGTAGGCATTCAATACAAGTTTTATGAATGACCCCAGCCATTACTGTATATTAAAACACAGTTGGGTCTTGAACAACAGGAGTTTTAAATGCACAAGTCCACTTAGAGATGGGTTAAGAAGGAGATAGGCAATGATTCGAAAAAAACTCCCACACAAACCTTATAACCTAGAAATCTGGTTTTAAAAAATTAAGAAAAAAATTAGGTATGTCATGAATGTATAAAATATATGCAGCTCATAGTCTATTATTTACTACTGTAATATATACACAAATCTATTATAAAAAGTTAAATGTATCAAAACCTTTGTAGACCTCACATGGCACCATTTCTAGTGAAGAGAAATGTAAACAAGTATAAAAATGCAGTATTAAATCATAGCTACATAAAACTAGTTGTACTTTATACTGCACTGCTGGAATAATTTTACACCTCCTGCTGCTGCGGGAGTGAGCTTGGGTTGTGACAATCGATGAAAAATGCACAGGAGCCTTTGTGTATCATGATAAAAAGAGATCTCTAGTGGTTCTTGAGTAGCTTCCACTGTATATAATATATGTAACACATGAGACATGTTAACAAACTGTTTGCATTGTTGGGGAGGCTTCCAGTCAACAGCAGGATCTCAGTAGCTAGTTCAGTTTGGGGGAGTCAAAAGTTATACAGGGAACTCATTTGATGGGTGGTGGGTGTGCAGAATGGACTCCATAGATCGCTGAGGAGCCCACCACCACTGCAGGCCTGGTCACTACCACACCCTCTCTCTAAGACAGGTGAGACCCAGACCCAGAAGTGCCAGTGCCATTAAGCTGGGCACCACAGACAGCAGTGCAGTAGGGGTAAGGCATTGGTGACCACACACCATAGTACCTACCAGCAGGGACAAGAAGGTCAGCGCAATGATGGTTTGTACTCAGTGTAAGAAACAGAGATGATTTCATCAATAGAAATGACACCAAAGATGTTTTGTGCACCAGGCTGCCATAAAGAAGAATAACCCAGCTGTTCCTGGGCAGAGTAGGAGATGGAAAGTCAGGAGGAAAGTCAGGAGTTCAAACTTGCAAGAGAAAAGGGTGTGAAGCAGCAATGTTCCAGGCCCTGTGCAGTTCCAGCTGCAGGCAGTAACTTTGCATCAAACCCTAACCCTTATGGACACTGTCTACATCCTAGGGGTCCCCCGTGCACAGTGACAGTGTGGAAAGGAGAGGTCAGAGCGTGTCCCCCAGGCCAGGCCCAGCCACACTTAGCCTACCACAGGTGAAGGTTCCCACCTTACTCCATATAGAGACGCCGTGGGTGTGGACCACAGTGCCCCAACCCTCCTATGCAAGAAGCAGTGTCAGGGGTGCTGATGGCAGGGTGCAGGAGAACAAGACAGCCCAATGAGACATAGTACATTTGGGGTTACAGACACCATTCTGCAAGAGTCCTTCTCACTCACCACAACCAGTGTAGAGAGGAAGGCGATGATGAGGATGCAAAAATCAAAGCCATGAGACCAAGCACAGCAGCAAAGTCACTGTCATACCTCTGCAACTGCAATTACTCACCCAGTCACCCCAAACCCTCAAACTGCAAGAGAGTAAAGAGAGAAAAGGAGCTAGCCCCCTGGCTAAGAATTCCTCCACTCCTAAGGCTGCACGGGAACCTGATTGGGATTATCTGAGTCCCCGTGGTTAGACCAGATCCTACAGATGGGTCCAGAACTGGTCCCTTCCTCACCTCTTCCCACTACACCTGTCATAGACCTGCAGTGTTAGTCTCACACCACCTTGGTAGGAAGTGCCTCCACTGTACTTGTGTCAATAGTTCCTTCTCTTCCACAGCCCTTTGGTTTTCTTTATTTTTAAGAATGCAAAACTAACTGCTCTTATTATTTTCATGTTCAAAACAGCCAAAGAGCCATGACAACTAAGAGTAATTCCTGATCCTGAACTGGACAATTTTCTGTGAAGCATATTAATGGAATCACTAGCAAAATTTGATTAGGGGCATAAAGATTATATTGCAACAAGTAGCAATGTTCATTTTCTGATTGCATTGGTTGTATTGTGGTTATAAAGAAAACTGTCTGGATTTATAGGAAATACAAATGAGGATTCAAAGGTAGCAGGTATCAGAGTGGCAATTTACACTTAAAAAGCCAGGAAAATAAAGCTCTTTTCCTTCTACTTGCAACTTTGGTATAAGTTTGTAATTATGCCAAAATTAAGTATAAATAAATAATTTTGAAAATGTCTTCAGGTTCTGCTTCCCTGGACAGGACGCAACACAAACCCTAGCCAAGACTTTAGCCCCTCTTTAAGTGAAGGATTAACTAATCCTTTAGCAAAATTGCTAAAAACATCTCCTTCCTTATAAAATTCTTGTCCATTTCTCATTGAACTATCACAGAACCTTTAGTTTCTCTTTGGGAGCACTTTGTCATAAGACTCATTCAAGAAGCTGACTGAATTGCCATGCTACAAATTAAGAGATCAAAAGTTCTTTGGTCTCACAGACACTTTTAAAGAGTCTCTGGAAAGAAGTAGGCAGAGCATAGGGGGGAAATGAAGGGATGTTGGCTTAATGTCTTGCAACCATGAAGCACACAAGTCACTGGGAACAGAAGAGCAGAGAAAGGATATCCAGAAGCATGAGCAGCCCTGAGAAGAGGAAGAGAAGGAGGAGGAGGAGGAGGAGGAGGATACACCTGCATCACTCATCTACAGAAATTGGAAACCCAAGTCCCTTGATCTACTTATTTCCAAATGGATGCCCCTCTGATATTATGCACTCAATGTAAATATGAGATAAAGCTAAAAGCATTTATATTGGGTCCAGAGAATAGCTTCCCTTGAACCAAGTAAAAGCAGCATAATAAAAAAATATCAACCAAGACAATTTTTAAGCAACAAGAAAACTGGAAGCTCAGTGTAATTAAATCCTGTTGTTTTTCCAACCATAAACAATGGCACAAGCTATCCAAAAGCATCATTTCCCTGTTAGACAAGCATTTTAAAAAAATTTGAAAGCCTTGCTTTCTAGAGGAAATATTTCTACAAAGTCAAGTTAAAAGTACCAACAGATGTCCACTCCCTAGAAATGTGGTTTAATCAAGTGCTACTGAGATAACTTCATAAAACTCCGTAGCCAAATCAAGTCCCCAAAGCTATGGACACTCAAAATTCCCTACACTTTTTCTTCATGACACCAATCATGATTTCCAGTCCCATATCTGGGCCTGTATTAGTAAGTGTATATTCCCTTAGTTGGTCCTTCCTATTATTGCTTATACTCTACCTTCAACAAAATTAGAGATAAGGGCAAAATAGTTTCTGCTGGGTAGTGAGGGGGTGGGAAGGGGGAGAGGGAGGGGGCAGGGGGAGAGGGAGGGGGCATGGGGAAGTGGGGAGAAATGACCCAAACATTGTATGCACATATGAATAAAAGAAAAAAAAATAGTAAGCTCCAACAAGGAAAGAATTGTGTCTCATTTGCTCCCAATTTTAGCTGACACAAATCACAGTTACTCAAGAGGTAGAGATCAAGAGTATCTTAGTTGGAGGCCAGTCCAGGCAAAAATTGCCAAGATCTTACCTCAACAAACTGGTTATGGTGGTGCACTTCTGTAATCCCAGTTACCCAAGAGGATTGTGGTCCCAAGCCAACCCCAGGGAAAAAGTAAGACCATATCCATAAAACAACCACAGGTAAAGCAAAAAAGGGCTAGGGGCGTGGTTCAAGTGATAGAGCAAAATTACATTATTTCCCAGGGGCACTGGTAACTCATCAGCCTCCTTTGTACAAACCCTGAGCATCAGAGGGTTCTCACCACTCCAAGAAATAAAATCAAAGTCCTTTCCAGGGCAGGGAAGACCCAGCGCAATCTGTCCTCTGGCTGTCACTCACCGAAGCCTGTCTTTGCTCATCCAGTCCCAGCTGCTGCACTGGCTGCCAAGAATGTCACCCACGTGCTCCCCATCTCTGCACACACCCCAGTGACTTGTTCCTGACTCTGAATCTGTCCCCCTTCCCAGAGCCACTTTCCTGGCCACTCTAAAGGAGGCTCCTTCTTATATGTAAGAAAGTAAGAATACACTTTATCCAAACTAGTAGAGTCTGAACGGAAAAATTCTGAACTTAGTTTTTACAACAGTTGAGATTAAATGAGTCCTGGGGTCAGATCTAGGCAACCCCCTAAGCTATGTGGTCCTTGGGTTCTGGGGAAAGCAAGTTATAGATTATTGTCTGCAACAGCAGGCCCTTTCAACCCTTTTGGAAATGACTCTAGCTCCTTTCCACTGTTTATCTGAAAACTTCACATTAATCTCTTGCCTCGTACTAGCCATTTAATGAGTTTAATTTATATTTTAATTTATTGTGCCTTTTGCTTAATCAACAGAGAATTCCTAAAAGGTGCAGAACAAAACTTCTTCCAAAAAAATAAATAAATGTAATATTAAAAGTAGTTAAACGCAGTTCCATAAAATTCTCTAGGGAGAAGTTTGTAACTGAGACTCCAGCTTCTGACCACAGACTACTTCCTGGACTTCTGGAAACCCAACGTGACACCATGTAACAAGACAACAGAAGCTGGTTCATCGGCAAGCAAATTTTCACACCAGATAAATGGTTGTGGTGAGGACTACTTTGCTACTTTACTTTAATGTATTTAAAATTACTTGAATAGCAGAACTGTTCCAACTCTAGTTGTCAAAGATGAGGCAATCTGAGCACACAGTGATGAAATCAACTCATCAACTGCCAGGGGACTCTAGAGTCCCCCAGTCCAGGCTCTAAACAAAACAGGAATCCTGGGAGCTCCCCCTAAAGGCAACACAAGCCAAGGCAAAGCATTTCACTTCTGGGAACAAAGTCATAGCCTCAGATCTTGTTCCTAAACTCAAATCCCCTCAGAAATTTCCTGAAATTATTTTTATAAGAATATTTTTGGGGGGGGAGGAAAAATGCTAATTTAATTTCTAAGGCAAAAGTTGAGAACCCTATTGACTTCCATGAAAACGGAGTTAATAAGGCAGATACTCCTACAGGAAAGGGCTTGATGAAACTTTGAATATTTCCTAAAAATGTGATTGCAGAAAATATCCATTTTAACTCACAAACAAATAGAAAATGATGTGTCATTAATGCTCACATACAAGAGTTCTGAAATTCTTTATGCACAAAAAGCATTAGCATTTACCATTTAGCTGTGAGGCTCTCTGTAAAATGTCAAGAGGTTTTCCCACTCACTTAAGAAAAATGTCTTCACCCCCAAAATACAAGCAAGGGTTGATTTTCCACACTAATGGGAAACAAGAATAGCCTGGCATCAAGTCCCCTAAAAACCCATTTAGTCAATATCTTTTTATCTTTTATCAGTTACTAATGTGTAACCAAGTGACCCAATTGGAGTTTCATCACCTTTCTTTCTCTACTCCCACCGGTCTGTTACAAGTGCTAATGAATGGTCGGTCAGGTCTAGGAGCCCAAAGATGCAAGAAGCAAGGTGTGTGGGTGACAGAAGAGGCAAAGCGAGAGAGAGAGAAAAAGAGAAAGAAGAAGCTGCGGTTTGACTCCACACCTTTTTTTTAAAATTTAAAAATCTGATGTCCGGTGTAATTTCCACAGAAAATATGACATTATGTTAATACAATAATAAACTTCCTTACATGTAGAATTAAGAAATTCATTCATTTATTCAACAGCTACCCATAACCAGCCAGGGTGTGTAGTAGGAGGAAGGACAGATACAACAGGAGGAGGAGAAAGAGGGGTTACAGGAAAAAGAGAGGGTACAGAGAAGACACTAAGGGCAGCTCTGCCTGGGAAGCAGATGACTCTAGGGGGAAGGTTTGGGCCCTGGGGAAAACACACACACACAGCAAGAGTCACAGATGCTTAAACCCAGCACACCAGTGACCAAAACAGTCCCTTTTAAACTGTGACCTCTGGCCTACTTTTAAATGTGATCTATAAATCACCTCATTTATGATCCCATCCAAGAGATAGGACCAATATGTCATAACATAAAAAGTCTACACAAGCATGTCCAGAATTGCAAACGGAAATTTTTGCCTACAAAAATGATTTGGGAAGCTGATGTCATCAAAGATCACATTACTGCAAACATGATTATCTACAGGACCAAGTAAGGAGGGCAGGCTGCTGTGGTGAGAGTTCTAGACTGAGTCAGGACTGTCAAGTTCTCGACAAAAAGCTGCCAAAACAACTGCATCACTCAAACAAATCCCAAACCTTTCTGGACCACAGTTTCTTCATCTGTAAAAATAAGAAATTACAACTGTGCTTCCTAAATGCCTTTCCGGCACTACAATTGTGTGGCCAGGATTCTGTCCCATGGCTTGGACCAACAATAACATCTGTACCCAGAGAAAGCTTTCAGTGGTTCCCACAAGAGCACAGTCCCTTTCTCAGAACTCTTTCCCAGGAGTAACCAAGTACATGGAAGACAAGTTGGGAGGAGGCAGTGAACCACACTTAAGTCATCCTAGCATTTCCATGATGGAGTAATAATGGACTAACACTAAACAGCCTCCCCAGCACAGGTAACTATCAAGAACAGCCATTGGGTTTCCAACTCCTAACGGGACTTACCCACAAAAATGTCACTTTTCTAATAGGAGGCAAAAGGAAATAGAAAGAAAAAGAAAACTAGAGGGGAGGATGAAAAGTTGAAAGAAAGAAAAGGAGGGAAATGCTTTTGTATAGTTGACATATTCTTAGTTCCCTAAGCTCTAGAAGTGATGATTGAGGTGTGAAGTTGAATAGAAAAAAGGGCTGAGATCACATGACAAAGCAAACATAATCCATTCCTCTGCTGTGGCATTACCCGGTAAGCAATAGGAGACCTTGGATATGGTGTAAAATGAGCAGAGATTCTTTTCAGAGAACAAGTTTATCACTGTGGCAAGGCCAACTCAACATAATCATAGATGAGAAATTCTGACACCTCTGGGGAGGTGTTAAGGGTTCTCTTTGATGTGGAAATTAAGACTTGTTACTCTTCTTTGATTTCCCTACCCATTCTACAGAAAGCAAGCTCAAAGGGCAACCATTCTTTTACCAGTGATGCAGCAAAGAGAAACAGCCTGGCTGACTTCTAAGAAGACATGACAGAACAGATGGGATCACCTGGAGAAATGGGAACACACACTGGCATATGCATGAAGACGCATGTTACACGGATGTCAGAGTGAGAAGACAGGTGGACGTGTGTTACAGGCCCTATCCGGGGCGGTGATTCCATAACTTGCCCAGAGTTTGGGAGCTTGGACATGCTGTTATTATCTCTTTGACTTAGTATCACATGTACCATGTGCCTTCTGGAACATCTTGAGCTTCTTCCAGGCTCGTGTCTTCATGCCACTTCACAACCGCCTTCCATGTACTGTGCAGTCCAGCAACCAAGTATGTGCCATTCCTCAAGCTGTCTTGCCTTGCATCACTGTGTTTCCTGCCAAGAACATCCTTTCCCAGCCCCTGTGAGCCTGGAGAACCCCTCAGCACACTCAGATCCGATGCCAGGCTGCCGCCTCTCTACCTCATACCATCTTGCTCCCCTTCGCACACAGTGTGGCTTGCCATTACACAGGCTTCCAACCAGCTAACCTGGGATCTCCTATGGGAGGGGGCCAACAAGTCTTCTGTGTTTATTTGACTTCAATTTTATTCAGTTGAATTACATAGAACTAGTTCTGTATGCCCCATTAAGTAATTAAAAATACCTTGAGAGGCTAGTTAGTATGACAAGTGTCCGACTGCCTGCCCAAATTTCCCTTAGGCAAGAAAAGACAATGCAGAAAAAGGGGTTTTCAGTGTGGATTTGTCACTTCAGTTTACCACAATTGTCTAACCCACTCTCTAAGAACAAGTTGCTAAACATGTGAGTAACTTGTCCTTTTCCATGGGTGGTTCTCACCTCTATCTTAATTACTTGGGAGGCTGAGATCAGGAGAATCGCAATTTGAGGACAGCTTAGGCAACTAGTTTGTGGGACCCCCATCTCCAAAATAACCAGAGCAAAATGGACTGGAGAGCAGTAGAACACCTACTTTGCAGTCTCGCAGCCCTGAGTTCAAACACCAGTCCCACCAAAAAAAAAAAGAGACAAAGACAGAGAGAGAGGGAAGGAAGGAAGGAAAGGAGGGAGGGAGGGAGGGGGAAAGGAAGGAAGGAGGAAGGAGGAAGGGAGGGAGGGGGGAAGGAAGGGAGGGAGGGGGAAAGGAAGGAAGGAATGAAGGAAGGAAGGAAGGGAGGAAGGGAGGGAGGGAAGAAGGGAGGAAGGGAGGGAGGAAGAGGGAAGGAAGGAAGGGAGGAGCAACAACATTTTCTCTATATGGAGAGGTAATGGCATTAGATTCATGAAAAGAAATTAAAAGTCATAAAGCCAGCCAGGCACTGGTGGCTCATACCTGCAATCCTAGCCACTTGGGAGGCTCAGATCATGAGAATCAGGGTTTGAGGCCAGCCCAGGCAAATAGTTTGCAAGACCCTATCTCAACCAACAGTGGTTGAGCACAGTCATCCCAAGCTGAGAGAGAGAATGGTGGTTCCAGGCCCATTCAGGTAAAAAACATTTTGAAGACACCATCTCAACAGAGGGGGCACAGGGGGAAATGGGGGTGATGACTCACGCCTGTCATCTCAAAGTCAGTGCTTGATGTTGATCTTTAAAAATGATTTTGAAGTGCACATCCACTAGACTTGCAATAAATTTACTACCCTGAAAGGGAGTTCAATGACCTGCTCAGTCCTTGGGTCATCTTTCTCGTGCCACATCAAACCTGTCAGGAAATCTTACAAGCCTGATCCTCTAAGTATGAACCAATTCAAATTCCTGATATTTAAAGAAAAAATGCTAAATTTTAATGTATTATAATTAATTATAATAATAAAATATTAGAATATGATTATAATAATGTAGAATTGATTAAAATAAAATTATAATTTTAAAAGCAGTTCTCATTCTTTAGAAGTATATACAGAAATATTTATGAATAAAACATAAGTGTTAGCCAGGCATCATGACTCCCAGCTGTCATCCCTTACTAAGGAGGCTGAGGCTGGAGGACTTCAAGTTCAAGGCCAGCCTGCGCTACATAGTAAGACAAAGCCTGTCTCAAAAGAAAAAAAACTAACCCATAGTTGTTAATACTGGATGCTGAAAACATGAAGGGTCATTATACTCTGCCGTTTGTGCAAAGGTTTGGAAGCTTTCACAATAAAAGGACTTACAGCACATTCCTCTCTTTAAGACCCTCTAGTGGATCTCCAGCTTGGTTGGAGCAAAAGCCAAAGCCTTGGCAAGGATCCCCAGAAGCCTGACTGGCTCTCACCTTCAAAATCCTCTACTTACTCACCTCCACCATCTTACTCCACTCCAGTCTCCAATCATATGGCCACGCTGCCTTAAACATGCCAGGCTAGCGGACAGCCAGTGACTCATACCTGTAATCTTAGCTACTTGGAAGGCTGAGAACAGGAGGATCAGGGTTTGGCCAGTCCAAGCAAATAGTTCAGGAGCAAAATGGACTGGAAGTGTGACTCAAGCAGTAGAGCACCTGCTTTGCAAGTCCTGAATTCAAATCCCACTCCCATCAAAAAAAAAAAATGCCAGGCATGCTGATGCCTCAGGGACCTTCCTTCCACAGCTATGCTGTTAGCTTCGAATGCTTTTCATAGACTCTCCTCATAGGGCCATCACCCCTCCCCCACTTCAAACCTTCATTTAAATGTCACCTTTGTAATAGCCAAATCTTCACAATGGAACCTTTACTGATTTGTCTGGTTTTTGAACAAATCTACTGTCAGTGTTTAGAACAGTGCCTGGCATCCAGTAGATGGTTGATAAATGTTTGCTGAATGCATGAGCCAGCCATCCAATGAAGCTAGCTGGAGGTTTGACAACCTCAACTGAGTGAGTTAAGAGCCTGTCAGTCAGCCTGCATCGGTCACTGGAAACCAGACTGCCAAACAGTGATTTCAACTACTCTTTATAAGGAATAAGAACAAGGATCCAATGTAATGGCCAGGAAGTCAACAAAGTTAATACAGCAAAATTTTCTAGAGCCTAACTGCAAGGAGTCAGCACACACAGCTTCCCTGCCACTCTCTGGGAACATCATCGTGGCAGACCTCTCCACACAACCTGGCCCATTCTGGCCTCTGCCTTCTCTCCTTTCCCCGACAGCGTCCTCGGATGGTTTCCTGTAGACAGTGGAGCCAGAAGCAACCTGAAGGGCTCAGATTCCCAGGCTCCACCTCCTTTACTCTGTCTTCCTACAAGAGTTGGCTTTGCTCACAGGAAAATCATCATTATATATTCTTACTACTCTGATAAATGATGTTTATAATTTTTACATGTAGCTCAGATGGATTCTTCCTGATTCTCCTACTATAGTTAGTTCTTTAAAACATAGTATGTTATGAAGCCAAAAATAAACCAGCCAACCAGCCTTCAATCCACAACCTTCCTCATCCCCAAGGGCTCTCTTCAAACCTGGCTCTCATCCATGAGGGCAAGTCATTCCAACTGTTAGCCAATTGCTTTGGTTATAACCAGCTGAGGCAACGAGCTTCCCGAGCACCTGAGAACCCTGAAGGACACACTTCTAGCCATGTACCAGCGTTCCTCACAGATATGGCTTGTAGTATGGCTCTGGGAGTTCCTTAATATCCTTGGGTCATTACTGATTAAAGGAACTATTTCAGAAGGCTTGGGAATTCTCGCTCACGTCCTTTCCCTGTGTCCTCATCAAAAAGATTTCCGAGAACTCCCTATCCAGGAAAATCACACAAGTATAGTGATTGACTTACATGCTAGTGATTGCTGGGACATTTTCTCTTCCCTTTTTACACCCATGACCTTGATACTTGGTCAAGTATCACTGTACATGGCGGATTCCCCCATGCCTCCACACCTACTGGTAGCCATGCATCCCTTCAAACATCAAGCTTTCCCTCAAACCACCACAACCAAGCTCAAGTTCTCCTGCTATCAAGCCAGCCAACCCAACACATTACAAATGGAAGTGGATGGGTGGGGTGAGGGAACGAAGACCTCTTTTTTATCTAGATAGGAGGTGTGATTCTTCCCTGTAAATCTTCCATGCTTTAGAACATTTCGGACATTTGTTTTTCTGAGCTACTATTTTCTAAATTCAGTAATCCCACCAAAAAAAAAAAAAAAAGCGGAATTTGCCCCCAAACAACCAAGAAAAGTGTTCTTTCCATAATATTATAGAATTATAATATTATAACACTATAATACTAACAAAAGTTAATTTGGAGCTCTGAAAGCAAGATGACTTTTTTTTTAACCGGATCTTATTCGTTGACTTTCCCCTCACACATTATAATATTTCAGTTAAACTTTAATTATCTATATAATAGTCAAATTTTACAGTTATCAAGAAATGCAATGATCTAAATAACAACTATGTCTATGTTTAATCTGAACCTATCTCCACTATCATGATCAGCAACCATGGGAAAATTAAGTCTGCAAATCCTACATTAGCAGCCTTCTTTTCCGGTAGAAATGGACAGGTAGATAGATATCTAAGTGGGTGTTGTAAAAGATAACCCCTGGGCTTCAAAATTAAACACAAAAAACAGTGAGGTAACATGGCTCAGGTTATCAGATTTAAGTAATCAAAGTGGAGGAGGGGGTGCCTACTTATATTTGAATTTCAGGCAAACAGTGTCTTGTATAGCTTCACAAGGTAACAGCGTATAGTATCCCAAGACATAAGTAAAAAGCTACTTGTTGTTTATCTAAACAAACTGGGCATCCTATATTTTATCTGGCAGACCTAGATATGATGCTTTTAAGGAAGGCAACAAAGATGTGTGAGTTCCAGAGCGATTAACAGATTTAAGGGAGGACAATAAGAAAGGTTAATGATCACAGGCTTTTCTCGGCATGGGACAAAAGCCTGTTTGAGCAATGAAGCAATGATGAAGGAGCATTAGCTCCTGGGCAGTGGGATATCACAGTAAATTAATGTTCACCTGTTAAATTATCTGGGAGCTAACAAGACGAATGCCCTTTGTGATTCACATAGCTGAAGTCACCAGAGTTCCCTCAGTAAGTGCAACACCAGGAAGCATGTCACTTCTTTCTCATTTTCTCTCCACCTACTGACACTCTCCTTTGTAAAGATCCCATTAGAAAGTTTTTGCTTAGACTTCAAGACTAAAATCATCATCTTCCCAGGAGAAAAGCTGTCATTGACCTAATCTTCCTGTGTACAGCATCACCTGTGTCCAAGAAAGCCCAATTGTGGGGCAAGAACTTCTGGAAACATCAGAAGGATAGCTTTGCTCCTTCCTTAGTGGAAACCATTTTTCTTCCAAAATTAGAAGAAAACGCCTTCTGGTTTACAATTTTTCACAAAGGAGAAAACTACTCCTACCTCAGATGGGATTTTTCACACACTTAAATCATAAAATATTCAGAACACATTTAACCCTTCATGAGCTCTTTACAGTGTTGTAAAAAGTAAGATTATTGCTATCTCTTTTTCAAATATTTTAATTGACAATTCAACAGTTCATTGACTTATTTTTTAAAATCAAAGGTGTTATATATTTGCTTAATTATAGATCCTAGTCAAATAAATATAGATTTCTACAGAATACACTGTGTCAAATTATCTTGCTTAAGTACAGTTCTAACTCATCAGCTATGACAAATGTACTAAACATTTATCAGGAACATTAATTATACCTCCGACACATGGTTCCACCAATTGAAGTTCTTATTAAACTTACATTTCATTTCCTGGAGCAATATTAAATCACAAGGGAAAATTTTAATAGTAAACAGTATGTAACCAACATTGAGTTTACAAATTAGTCTCAGAAAAAACACGTTTTTCAACATAGAAACAATGTAACAAAGTTTTTGTTGTAACCTGGCTTTGTTTAATTTTGCCAATACTAAGTTGAACTGGCCATGATGAATTAATGCAAGTTCCATTTTTGCATTGTTAATAGTGGAATAAAAATAGCCCCCAACTGCTTTTGGAATCTGAAAGGAGTAGGCACAAGTCTTCAGGGAACTCTGGCAAGGTAATTCCTAACCTCTAGGATTCTGGAAACAGAAAAAAGAAAAACAAGAAAGGGAGTCTTCAACACAAAGTAAACAAGATATAGTTATTAAGATTAAAAGGAAACCACCTAAATGAAAATGTAGGAAATAAGTCCACCCTTGAGAACTAAAACTGAACCGCTAAATAGGGTCAAAATTTTTCACAGGGACCAGACCCTGATTAAACTGATAACCAGCCAGAGCCTGGAGAGGTATTCCAAGGGGAATAGCTCATTCCCCTTGGCCATCATTGTGATGTCACAGAACCAGAACCAGGCATTCCCTCAGTCCACTTTTTTGCCCTACATGAACAGGGGCTAACTGTGCCTCCATCTGCTAACCATAACTCTCCTAGCTGGGGAAGCTTAGGGAAGATGCTTCATCTCTCTGGGCTTTCATTTCTTCACATGGAAAACAGAGAGGGAGGAACAGAGTAGGTTCCTCCCTTACTTATGAGGCTGGGATTCTATGACTTTACCTCCACAAAAACAGAAGGTGAAATGGATCATGGCTAACATCCCTTTTGATGAAAACACTGTGACTTTCTTATTTTATCTGTGCAAAGAGAGGATTGAACCAAATGAGCACCGTGATTCTGCCCAGATTTAAAATTCTCCAATGGGTTTCACATGCAAAGAAATGAATACGGTTACTATTCACAGTCGTTTTAGGATTTTATTCAACAGATCCTTCTGATATTAGAAGAGAAAACATCTCCCTACTTAATGGAAAATTGTTTAAACATGCTTTTAGTAAACATCATAAAAATAGCCATTTCCCATAAAACTAAAAGCAGCAGCCACAAGACATAGTCTAAGATTAAAATATTGTCACAACTAAAAATAAAGACTTTCAAGAAATTAACAAACCAACTGCCCAGGGAGTTGGTCAGTGTCACAAGGCATCCTGCCACTTTTGCCACATAGTATATGGCTAGTTTGTAGCTTCAGCTCCATTTTCTAGACATAGAAACCATAGTCGTTCATCGCTGACCGTGTGACTTTGGGCCAAGTCACCTCCCTTCTCTAATTCTTAATTTCTTCACCCATCAATGTTAGTACCAGCCTCTTAAAAGTTGATGTAGGCACTAAGCAAAATCACCCCTGTAGAATTTTCAGCAGGGTGCCTGGCCTACTGTGCTCTAAAACCCAAAACACACCAGCTATCAGTATTATTAAAGTTAGCTCTCTAATTCTTAACAATTTACCCTGGTTTTGTTCATTCAACTATTTGGCTCTATAAGTTATTAAACATTTGTTTTATGCCAGGAACTGGGCTTGAAGTGCAAAGAGTTCTAGGGAAAGCAAGACTCAGCTCTTCCCACAGCCTCACCTGGCTAAATCTTCATTCTTAAGAACTTGCTGAAAGTGTAATTCAATCCGCCATACAGGTATTTGACCTCTGCCTGAAGGGATTGGGCCCTTCCACATGGTTAAGTGCCTCTCCTCGGTGCTCCTAATCATTTCTTCTTATTATTTATTTATTTTTTGGTACTGGGGTTTGAACTCAGAGCTTCCTGCTTGCCAGGCAGGCACTTTACCATTTGAGCCACTCCACCAGTCCTAGTCATTTCTTCTTGAACACAATTCTTATTCCACTTAACTACAAGCATGTCATCTACTCAGTCCACTGTGAACTCCCTGGGAGCAGATGTTCTCAATCTCTGTACCTTCCATAGAGATCAGGACATGACTAACATCCATCAAAGCTTGCTGAATGAGTGATCACAAGTGAGTTAATACAATTAATATGAAACTACTCTAATCTGATTTATAGCATTAATATAACCTATTAAACAGGGAAGAGAAATCTCTTCACAAACAAAATTAGAGGAATTCCATGGTGACTACAATAAAGGTAACAAAAAAGATAATATATGTGTAGACACTGAAAGAATCCCAGGTGGAAAACACCTGATAAAGATAGCTGAGCTTTGACTTCCAGATAAACTTGGTCTAACACAGATGGGACAGAGCGCATGGAGCAGATCAGGATGACTATAAAGAACACAAATGAGAACGGGCCAACCAAGTATGGGTTCACACAGGAGCATCTTGGAGTGACAGTAGCAGGTTGATTGGAATCAAATTGCAAGGGTCTGAATACCACTCCAGGAAACGGGAATTGTTCAAGGCCTACAGCCTGTTGTCTAAACTGGAGATCTGAGTTCACTTCTAACCCAAGGAGGTGGGTTTACACATGTTGCTAAGACTTCAAAGACTTGCATTCGGCAGCTTATTCTAGGTAGAGTCACCTGAGGAAAGGGAAGGTTTGAGGTTTAGGCAATGTGGAAGGGAACCTTAACAGGCCAGGCCCAAGTCTGGCCTGCCAAGCTGGAGGGCCTGAATGCTCCTTCCCCCTCAATAGATTTAATCTTTTAAAACACAAAATTGGAAGGGGAGAGACACTCAGAATAGCCACATACTAACTGCATTAGGAATTCTGCGAACACGTCACAACGGAAGGGTGTACACCAGGACAGCTCTGAGCTCTCCTCTACATGAGACTTGTCCAAGACTGAGGTTATGGAACTTTCCTAACACACCTCTGGAAATTTTGTGCAATCAAGTAATTGAACGGATATTCAGGATTTTAGAGTTGTATGAACAATGCTAGAAGTTATTTCCACCATTAAGGGTTTGATGTTGTGACAACTCTCTGAAAAACCTAAAGGAAAGATTAGGAGAAGACACGAGAGCCTCACTCACCTTGAACTATTTAAGCACTTAACAAAAACCTAATTATGCAAGGCAACTAGCATAGGTGGGGGCTGCATCCAAGTTTTATGCTGTTTCCTTATTTCATCTGCACGTCCTTTGGCAGAAGTCCACATCCTCATCATCGTCTTCCACCTGCCTTCTATCAACACCAACTGCAACTGCCTGACCTGATTCTCATTTCAGAAAGAGTAGAAATTAATGCTATGGTCATCTTTGTCCTCAGAATTCCCTTTATCCCCTGCTTCAAATATTCAAGAGGCTCATGGGAAGGATCTCTTGGAAATCAGGCAGGCTTGAGTTTGAGACACTGCCCCTGTGTCTCAAACTCAAGCCTTTTTGCAAAAGGTTGAACACAACAAAACCCTGGGACACACCAGGAGCTCTCTAGTCCACCTCTCCATGTTTCAAAGTGTACTAGAAACACCATCTAAAATTGTGGAGACATAGATGACAGTGATGGAGAACTCTGGAATGCTATCCATTAGTGGACTACCCAGGAGAGAGGCCCTGAGGAACTGTTTTATTAGTTTTCTCTTTTTGGTTTTCTTATTGGCTATTCCAAGAGCAAGGACCAGAACTGCTGAGACAAGGCTCAAGTCTCAGTAGGTGTTAAATAATCTGATTCTGCAATCATCCTTGATTCTAACACTCAGCCAGCATCAGAGGGCCACCTTGTTCATGTCCACACATGTTCCTTTGCTCCCAACACAGGAGAATGCCCTCCTAGCCTCTCAACAAGGCAGCTACAACCCAAACAGCTCACCTCAGACTCAGCCTCTTCCCTCTGTGGGAGTGCTTCAAGCTACCAGATGTCATATCTCTCTCTCTTTTTATCAACTGATTTTTTTTTTTTTTTACTTATTTGGAGTTTATTACCATTGTTTTGTTCTTTTGTACCTGGAACACATTAAGCAGTTCAAGGAATACTTGTTTCCTGCTTCCTTCTGGTTGGAAAAGTTTAACTTCTAATCACAATGGGATATTAAAGTTTGTCCCTTGGAAGGCAAATTAAACAAAGAGGGAAGTTACAATCCCTTAGCAACTTAGTGAGCTCCTCTCAACACCTTTGGTGGGCAGTTCTCATTTACCTCCTGAAGAAGGAATAAAAAATAATGACTTGCTATGTGCTGGATGTTTTTTAATCACTAGACATCAATGGACTCATTTAATCCTCATAGTATGCAAAAGATGTAGGTCCTATTCTGATGGGCATTTAGCAGGGGAGTATTATACTCAGCCACACCATTAAGTAACTTGCCAGAGAGTACTGTCAGATGAGAGTAAAGCCAGGATGGAGACATAAGCTGCCTAGCTCCTGCTTTCACACTCCCTAGTATAGGGTGGATTCCTGTTATTCATGTTAGTGATGCTCAACAAAGTCACTGTGCATGCAGAATAGTGAATCCTAAACCATTCCTCTGAGGGAAAAACAGGACAGGTTCCTGGGACCCTCTGGTCACAGCATTTTTGTCAAGTAATCAATACATAACCTTGTTTTATGTGTGTTTCTGTTTAAAACACTTTATTTAATATAAACTGCTGATTCATTAACACTGAACTCAGCTAACCACACAACAACTCACGCCTAAACAAAGCTTAAGACCATCATAAGACACATAGCAGCCGGTTGCACTTAGAAACACTAGACGGTGTTTCAGCATGATGTCTGATGGCCATCTGAAACAACCAATCACAACAAAAAGTATAAAAATGCAAAAACCAAAGCACTCCATAGACCCCCAAAATGACCCATTTACAATGTGAAAACTGGAAGAAGGCAGAGCCCCTTGTTCAACCTTAGCTAGAGACATGCACACCAAGTGACTCAAGTTTTGGTCACTCTGCACATGTCTGTGAAGCACCAAGAAATCACCTTGCCTATTGACTTGGGGGCTGCAAATTAATTTTAACAAATCAATGAGTTTTCAAAAGCTGAACCTGTGACTAATGAGGGCTGACTGTTTGGAATGTCCAATGGAGTCTTTCTTTCTGGCTCATTCCTGAGGAAGGGCGTTTCACAGACTTTCCACATTCTTCCAAGGGCATCTAAAGATCTCTTCCCACATGGCCTTTCTCCCAGCCAAGAGACAGGAGAACAAATCTGAAACTGGTGCTGCTTGCCCATCACCATTCACTCATCCCAACAGCTTCTCGAGACACTGTATACCACAGATTTTGCTAAGGGACAAGAGGAATAAGACATGGGTTCTGTTTGGACAGTGCTCAGGGATCCCTTCTACTAGAAATCAAAGAAGTTTCCAAAAACACCACTATTTTTTCCTGTAACTAAAGAAAACAACTTCTCAATGTGATCTTGTACTCAAATTGGAATGTATGTCCTTTCATCTGAATTACTTGAAACATTCCAGCAGAAACAAGTGCAACCATTTGTAAGATCCTCCAAAAAAGTAAAAATGAAAGTCAACATAAAGGACACTTAAAATCCATTATGTTTCTGATAATGATGTTATCTATCCCTCCAAAAATATCACCATTTAAAATGTAAGTAAGCTGAGCACCAGTGGCTCACACCTGTATTCCTACCTACTTATTCCTACCTACTCAAAAGGCAGAGATCAGGAGGATCACAGTTCGAAGCCAGCTCAAGCAGTTTGCGAGCCCTATTTTGAAAAAACCTATCAAAAAAAGGGGGTGGGGGGTTGTTAGAGTGGCTCAAGGTGTAGGCTCTGAGTTCAAGCCCCAGCACTACCAAAAAAAATAAGTAAAATGAATCATGATGTAAGTAAAATGAATCATGAGTACACTTAAACTTTTGAAAAGATGAGTGTTTTTGTTGGTTGAGCATGAAATTAAAGTTGACACACACGTCTTGGGCAAGTTTACATGGGTCTAGAACTCCTGAAACATGGTCCACAGGACAGCAAGAGACAAAACTCCACTTTTATTTGTCTCTGAGTTATAGACCCATGCAAAAGATTTGGGCGTTAAAATTTCACCTGTTCATGCCATAGGATTTCCCAACTGTTAAATGCAACACCATTAAATGACTTGCTCAGAACATTAAAATGTTTATGTAAAGTATGACCTCAATTAGGAGGAACAAGGCAGCCAAATGAACGAATGAGTGAACTATCTGAACATCTCCATTAAGTGGACATTTCTCACTGATTTTATTTTCAGCCTGTCCTCAAAGATAAGGGAAAAAAATCATTTTTGTAACTTTTAATCTAGTCAACGCCTCTATACGTGGCTTATTCAAATCAGCCCTTTAAAATCTCAGATGTGTTCTTTTTGAGAATTCCCCCAAATATTGTCAATCCCAAGACTCCCCAAAGCATCCTAAATGCATCCTCTTACACTACCAGCTTTACCAGGGTAGGTAGGAACACCTGAACCCTATTTCAAACTTCACTAAGATAACAGATAAAATAGATCAATAAAGAAGTAAACCAAGAAAAAAAAAAGATGAAAGGAAATATCTGAGAATAAACAGATGAAAGTAAAACAGAAAAGAAAAAAAGAAAGAAAGAAAGAAAGAAGGTTTGGTAGGGAAATGGAGCCAGAAAAAGGTTTAGGTGAGTTTAATGCTCTCATTTATTTGAAGATAAAGAAAGAGAAAAACAAAAATATGAGAATGCACTGAAGATAAAAAAAAGACAACATAGAAAAAAAGTGTGCCCAGGCGCACACAGCTATTTCTAACACCGCTTAGTTGTGGGAAACTAAAAGAAAAAACGATCTTTTGCTTTCAGGCCCTTAGAAGAAATTCAAAGCCTGTCAATGACTCAAGGAGCCAAAAAAACTGCCCAGGGAGTAGTGCCAGGCACACACAAGATGGCTCCTAGGGCCCTAAACACACCAGCATTTGGAAACACGGGGAGAGCCAGGGACTAAAAAATGCTGGACCAGAGTGGAACCAGAGGGTCAGTAAAAGACAGACAGTTTATTGCTTCCAAGCTGGAGTTAAGAACTTGGGACTGACAAAAAAGAACCCATCTGAGATTTTTTTCAAGGGTTCATCTGAATATCCCTAGTCTTGAACATTGCTTAACAAACTTTATTAATTTTAACTGAACTTCTACAATTTTCCCAAGTATAATTCATAGAAACTCCAGAAAAGTAGAAAATTATAGAACAAAGATACCTTACAAAATATGACCCATTTGGTTAAAATAGAAAATGTAATGAGAATAAACTAGAGACACAATTTGTTCCTCTCTAAAGTTCAGAAAAGGGAAAAAAATTTCAAACTTTTTTGGGTTTTTAGTTTGTTTGAATTTTCTGTGTAACAAATATAGATAGTTCCCACGTTTATGGCATTTATATTATTGATAATGACACCATGAGCGTTAACACAGTGCAAAATTATAACTATACAAAAATCAAGTACATCAAAAGAATTTGATTTCTGTATAGGACAAACATCTATATAATGGGCATCCAGAAAGACTACCTACCCAAACTGTGACTATCATTTTATCATCGCCATTATCTTCCTCTTTTTATCGCCATCATTATCAGGAAATCATGGATTACCACTACCACAACCACCATATCACTTAGAGGTCATAAACTTTTTTATTCAACTAAGTTACTTTAAATTACTACATATTAAACTATATAAAATGTTGTCAGTTGGAACCAAAATAGTTATCTTTCTATCCTTCATGTTTTACTGGGGTCTAAAAAATACACATAATTTAAAACATTAATTGTTTAAGGCAAAACTAACCTTTTAAATTCTAATAATATTCTCCAGGCACAGAACTCAGCAATTGTGGGGAGGTTTTCCCTCATAAGATTTCAGAATATCATAAAGAGACTTCCCTTCACCTCCAGCCCACATATGTCCTCAAGTTTCAGAAGGCAGGGTGAGAATATTTTGGGGCTACAGAAGGGAATGGCTTAGACATACTTTTTTTGTTGTTTTTCTAAAAACAACATTGTCCATTTATTCAGTAGAAGAATTGAAAATATAAAATAAAACTGATAACTTTGATGAGCCAACTCCTTTCTATGAAATACCTTAACTTTCACTTCGGTTGGTTGATGTGCAGGTGGCTGTATTTTGGGATTTACTTAGCATTTGACCTGGAAGATGCATTTTGGTTCTAAACAAGAGTAGCCACTCTGTGTTTTCCTTTCCTAGTTTGCTTGAACTGAGACATAGCACTAAATTGAAAGTCCAACTTGCACCTCTCCACTTACAGTTTCCTGGAAAAAAAGGAGCGCATTCAGCATGCTGCTGTCTTAACTGGGATCCCCTAGCATTACAGTAAAAATACTAGTGAAGTCACAGGGAGGAGTGTGTGGAGTATGGAGTGGAGAAATTTTAATATGATTGCAATTCATGTATTTCCTTATGCAAAATCATTTTCACATACTCTGTCAGGCCTTTGACATTCAAAAATGCATCTGCAACCTAAATGCTCCTTATAATAACTGCAAACAATGTTGCAGATGGTAAAGAGATTTGACTTCCAGGGAAAGAGAGTCCATATTATCGTCATTCCATATTCACAGAGAAACTCCTAACCACTAAACTCTGCTCTTCCCGCCTGCTTTTTGCCTTACTAAAGCACTAACACAAATATTACCATGTGGATAAAGAAACAAAAATGTAAGCTTACAGACCCCTCTCACATATACAATCTCACTTGAGCAAAAATCACTATTTTCTTGGCAGGAAAGAATTCTACCTCTGAACCACCAATGCAAGCAAAATTACTATTTTCTTGCCATTCATCGGAAGTTTGGTATCTTTTACAATCATGGGAAGTTTGAAATCTATCTTTACAATCTTCCCTGACATTGGCAATTTCTTCTTCTCTTTTTTAATCCTTAAAAATATAAGAAACTAAAATCCTCAACCTGCATTTTCTCAAATTATGAATGTCATAAAATAAATATATTCACCAAAGTAAATAGCAGTTACATCCCAGAATCCAAATTAACAGTGTGAGACAGAAGATTGGACTATGTGGCAATTATCCTTGGGAGCCAGGTACAAGCCACATGGAGGAGGTGAAAATGAAAAGGAGATTGGACCTGTGATTCTGCTTGCATGGGAACATGCACTCATTCCAGAGGCAATGTGTAGCTCCGTGGACTATTAGACCAGCACAAAGTGTCAGTAATCAGCAACGATCTAAATGATTGAAAAAAGCAAGGACATAAAGGGGCTGAAATAGCACCTAAGTACAGGGAAAGAACCATTGGAAACTTGAATATTAGCCACTCAAATCCCTTCCCAGAGATGAGTTTCTGTTCAAAGTTGAGAAATAGTTTTAAAAAGATCAGCAGGGACAAACTAGTTGTCCAAAATATGCAGAATGCTGACATCCAGTGTATAAATTACCAGAGCATTGATTTTGACTTAGAAGCTTATACACTTGTTGATTAAGTTTTTATGGAAAGGTAGGCAATGTTCAGGCTTTAGAAATATTGAGTGGTAAAACTGAAACCCACACACAGCTTTAAATACCTACTTTCAATTTTCAAAAACATGGTCAGCATTTTGTTCTTGGCTTTCTTCAAAATCTCTAAGTTGTTTGAACCCTAAAGCCTTCATCATGAAATATGAAGAAGACACATGTCTTGCAAAATCACAGCTTGCTTATTAACAAACTTATTATCTCTTAATTACAAGTTGTTGGGACATGTGACCATTTTCCTCACATTACTCTATGCCCCAAGCAATTTTATCTGCTATTTTTCTTGACGAATAAATGTGACTACATATTGTAACCAGTGGAAGAAAGTGAACAGTAAGCACAGCATCTTAATGCTGAATAATGAAAACTCAAAGTCTCTGAACGTCCCAGCGGGACATTCAGGATGACAATCTACAAATAGCAAAGTTAAGAATCAGAAATAGCAAAGTTGAGTCTAATGTATAAGAGAAAAATAAAATCATCAAATTTCCTTTTTGGTCTGTGTACATAAAACCACAGACACTTGCTTGAATTTTTTGCTTTCTACTGAATGCAATATTTTAGGCCAACACCTTCCAAGCTTCTTAAACCTCAATCCACCGTAAGAAATACATTTTACAATGCAATCGACCCACACAAGCACATAAAATCAAAACAAATTTTCAGAAAAGAAAACTTATCCTTGCTAAATATCATGCACTCTAATATTTTCTGTTATATCCTTTTCTGTTTTGCTCCTTTTTAAAAATGTTCTAGACTCAGCCATAGTAAGAAGTTTGAAAATACAGCTTTCAACTCCCAAACTTTTGAAAGCTACTTTAAAAAGTGAAGTTTTTTTTAATCTATTCAATTGTTTTCTTTTTATCAAGAGCTGTCAAATGGGAAAACTAAGAAAAAAATATTAAATACCATCTTCCCTTTGAAATATTTGCATTGATGCTTCCCCCCCCCCCAATAACTAGAAGTAGAATTAAAACAAAAGAGCAAGGATGTTATAGAAAATAAAACACACAGGAAAACCATTCAAAAACTAAATTTCCATTTGTGTGTGTTTTTTACTTTACTTTTAAAAGTTCATTGTCACTCTGTATTATTCAAAAAGTACCTGAATACCATTTAATGCAAAAAAGTTTAAGATGGGGTGTATTACGGTGATATCATTTGCCACTGGGAAGATGAACAGTTTTGAATAAATGTGATCCCCTCTTTATTTGACCAAGCTCACTTTGTAATTACTAGTAAGGCAGTAAATAATCCTCCAAGGAGCAGTCTCATTAGTGCCCATTGAAATTCAGTGGCATTAATTTGCAATAAAAGAACTGAAAATTAAATGGACAAGAAAAATAGTTTGGGGTCCACCACAGGTTATGGAATTCACATTCCACCCAATGCCTTCCTTCACATCAAGTTTTAAAACGTTTTGTGAATTACACTTAATCGCTGTATTTTGTTCTTCTGATGAAAAAAAAAAAAGTGGGCAGAAGAAATTCTTTTTTTCAGCTTAACCCCGAATTAAAACAAGTGAAATTAATTTGAATCTACCAACTTTTTAAAGTTTTGTTCCTCGTTTATCTTTTCAGTAATAACTCAGCCGGGATGTGCTTGGCCGTGGGATGGTCCGGGGTCCTCTAAGAGGGCTGAAGGTTTATGTTTGGATACCCCAAGAGTCTGCCCTTGGTATCCTCTGGGGCCAACTGCACCATAGTCCTGATTCTTCTGCTATAAATATCCCTGGTAATAGAACACTGAGCAGAAAACGGTGGTGATGGCGAAGCCAACATACAGTCGGAAAGTGTCTAATTCAGCACCCATGTGGGTCCAGCTGTCACTATTCCACAGGTGCCTCAGATACAGGTATTTGCCAGAAATGTCCCCCTAAGCCCTCTACAGGCCTATGAGGAAGACACATGGGAACAGCCAAAGGGGAAATCAGGGAAAAGGGGGAGGCAAAAGTAAAAATCTCTGATAGGAGAAACTAGAAATGAGGACACAAAAACTCGCCACTTAGGTGCGGGAGAGATCCTGTGTGTCCTTAACCACCAGCGCTTCTTCCAGGGTGCCTAGGAGGCAGGGCGCAACTGGCGTTCTCTGTCTGGGAGGCCAGACCCGCAACTTGCAGGCAGATTATCGGGACGTACCGGTGTTTCATATGTCATGTTTCAAACTCTTAGGACACCAATAAATTTCTAGCTGTCAGAAGTCACACGCCAGCAATCAGCTCCAACACGGACTCAGCCAGAAAGTCAGAAATCTCAAACGTGTTGAGATCCATTCAAACTCCTGTACAGCTCTTCTGAGCAGCGCGATTCAATCCCAAACCCTGGGATGGGGAAAAGTGGGGACCGTGAGTGATCAGTATCGCTTTCCCCCAAAACTCATCAGCACCATCATAGCTTGCTTCTTTCCAATCCAGAATTCTAAACGAGAGGAAAATTTGCCAGCCCATTAAATTTTTTTAAATTAAATAATTAATGATAAATAAAACTCCCCCGAGTTCCTCTAAGCCCCAAACACCTCTATCTTTCAATAGTAAAGCAGGCCCTTTCCTGGCGATTCAAAGCGCCTCGGGTTTATTGACTTTGGGGTGTTTCTCCCTCCCCTCCCCCTCAGTCCCCCAAATAACTGCTGCTCTACAGTTTCCCATAGCTGGTTTAGCTGGGAAGCGCACGGGCTCTCAGATCTGCCTGTCACATAGACGGCTGAGGGGTAAAGGACAGTCGCTTTTTTGGCCGCCAGTGGAGAGGACGCGCGCGGGCTCCACCAGCCACCCTCGGGCTCCCGCGCTGGGAGCTGCGCGGGGTGGCGGAGCCCGCGACCTGCGGCCTCGGGCCAGCTGCGCACCGCGCGGACTCCGCGCTCGCTCTCTCGCTCCCTCCCCTCCCGCCAGGCGCGCGGCGGCCACCCGACGTGGTGCTGGTACCTGTAGAAGGCGGGCGGGCCGGCCTCGCGCATCGCATAGCCGCTCGGCTCGTTCTCCAGGTAATAGGGCACCTGCTGGCCGTGCGCGTGAAGGAAGGGCGAGAGCTGCGGCGGCGGGTGCAACAGCATCAGCGGGCTCGGGGACACGCTGTTGAGCTGCGGGAAGCCCCCGAGGCCGTTGGCACCGAAAGCCGCCGCCTCGGACCCGGGGCTGTAGGCGAGGCCCGCCTGGCCGTAGACCGGCGTGGAGGCGGCGGCCGCGGCGTTGAACTCGTACGCGGCGCCCTCGGGGTAGTTGAACACCGCGGGCTTGCTGTTGTCCACGTACACCTCGCCCAGGGGCCGCTCCAGGGGCATCTTGAGCTGCGGGCGATTGAGGGGCTCCAGCTCGTTCCCTTGGATCTGGTGCAGCAAGGCCATTCCCGATGCTTTGGCATGGAGAGTCATGGTCATGGTCAGTGGCCGCGGGCAAGGCGCAAATCGTCTCCCCGCGCCGCAGAGGCTTTAGCAGCCGACGGGCCACCTGGAAAAAGAGCAGAGCCCGCGGTTAGAGTCGGCGCAGCTCGTGTCCCGCCGCGACAGAACCCTGGCCCTGGCCCTGCCCTGGGGCTGACCGATCCGGTGGAGCCGGGTGGCCAAACTCCAGCAAGTGCAGCCCTGGCGCGAGTGCGCTCCAAGTCCCCGGGCTCCTGGGTCTCCAACTTGTTCTTGTCTCCCCTGCTCATATGCATTACAAAGGTGCTGGAAGCCCGCCAGGGGCAGTTGTCTTGCACTGACATTGGTTTAAACATCACTCCAGGCACTACTCGTTTGGGGAGTGATCCCAAAGTGCTGCTTCCCTGAACTTTGCTTTACTTGTCGTCGCTGCTGGACTGGAGGCTGAATTTCATTGCAGGGGGGGCGGGGGCGCAGAGGGATCTCCTAAAGGTGGCCCCAGGAAGACTGGGTTTAAAACAAACTTGGGAGACTAAGCCAGGAGCTGGCTTTTTCTAGTGTGCTGCCTTATGTGCCCGTGCCAGGCTCCAACCTATCTCTGTTTGTCTCTCATTCTGTTTGATTCACTCTTCTTGTTGGCTAGAAGTATGTAGTGTGTACATAGAATGACCCTGGGGAAGAGTGCTCTGTAACTGAGATATGGCAGATAGGATGGGGTGTGCGGTTGCATATGCAGCCAGCCACAGTCAACTATATTTAGCAGCTGCAGGAACTGATAGGAGCATCTGGGGTGGTGGGGGCAGAGGGTGGAAATGCAAGGTAGGTATAGGAATCCTTGCATTTGCAACCACAAGGCTATGGGACTTCGGTTTCCTCATCTGCAAAACGCTCCCAAAGTGTTCCCTTCCAGCCATAACCTTCTGAGATGCTCCCAGCCTTGCTTTGCTGTTTACGTTGGACACAGTGCTGTACTTGCTCCCTTTAGAAATTCTCGTGTGAATGATGATTCAGAAAAACCTTTGGTTAGGCACACATGGGTGTTCATGCCTTCCACAGGTTATGCAACCAAAACTTCAGAAAACTGAATATAAAATGTGACCTTTTTCTACAAAACATAGTCTTAAGTCTTTAACCAGAGCTTCAGCAATTGTGTTATAGTGTCTGTCTAACCAGCAACTTTTAGAATGTATGTCTGCTTTTCAGTTCTTTAGTTCTACAACTGGACCTTCTGGGTTCATTTGGGCTAGGAGACACAAAATCAAATATCCAAATAAAAGAGAAATAGAAAAAAGTTTTGAACTTAATTAACTGAATTAAAAGCTAATCATGCACAAACACAATTATTGATGAGACAAAAGATTTGGTGAGCAGATCATAATCTATAATCTGGGATAGTTTATACTTTCTAATTTCTTTTGCCCTAGCCTAATAACATTTGATATTACAGACTCTAATACTTGACTTTAATTGCTGTCCCAAACACTCAACAATGTACCTGACAAAATGCTCATGGCATATATAAATGCCAAGATTGTTACTAATGGTAACATTTTTAAAACATTTTATACTAAGTACACATTTTATGTATTCTTAGAAAAACAGACCATTTTGGACGATATGCAGATAAGCTGATTTACTATGAAGCCAAAATTAAGTTCAGCATCAATAACTCTTGATCATAGCAAAGAAAGAGTTAAAAACACATTAGGGGAATCGCAGCTATCTCTCTGTATGGCCAGCAACCAGTACTTTGCAGAGCAATTTTTTTTTTTTTTTTTTTTTACAAATGACTTAGTTTCCGTAAATCACACTTTCAATTTTCAAATGCCTTTCTAAAACACATGCAAAAGCACTTTCTAGGGCTCTTTAAAAATCTGAGCTGGCCAAATAATATATAAATGGCACAGAGAATCCTACAAGTCCTGAAGAAAAAGGAGCCACACATATCCCCCCATGGAAAACAGCACAACCTCATCTCCCGGCTAGGATACAGACACTGGCCAGAAAGGTAAGTTGCTTTCTCAAAATACTCAAGCTACAGAGAGAGAAATCAAAACAACCCTACCCTGCTGGATCAAGAGCGTCTTTCCAGAAATGTTCCATGGGCTTGTAGAAGTCAAGGGCCGAGACAGTGAGGAGGAAGGAAGGAATGTGCTCCTCGCATGTTCGAGTGGCTCGGTGTGTGATCGAGGCAGAGCGTGTGTGTGGAATGGCAGGGACTCGGGAAGCAGCCAGTAGGCAGGGCACTTGGCAGCCCCTCCCGGCAGACGCAGCAGCTGGGCTGCTGCACAGTGCTGGATGAATGGCAGTGGGGAGAGAGGGGAGGCTCACTGTCTGCTAAGGTACAGCAGGGTGGCACAGCTATTGGAAGCATCACTGCAGAAAAAGAAACTCCAGCCCTCTTTGCTCCTACCTGTGGAGCCAGCAGAGTGCCCCGTGTGCTTTCTGCTGCCATGGTAGGCAAGAGGGAAACCAGGCTGACTGTAAATCCTGGACTAACGGCAAAAATAGAATGCCAGTCAAAAGTGTATGAAGTTCAAGTTCACAGAATGTGCCAGGAGTGGTTTTTCCTAAAGAATATAACAAGAAAAGTCTTCTGGGATACACTTGGATCTAACTTCTTGCAGGCTGCAGGTCCCCCTCCTGCCACATCTCTAAATAGACACACTATAGCTAATGCCTCCAGTGTCACAAGAAGTCAGTCTTTGGAATAAATGTTTTAGCATTCCAGGGCTATGTCTCCCCTGAGATGTAATTCTCCTCCACCTCACCAGCCAAACCCACCAAGAAGCCAGTGACTGCTTTCTGTAAACACAGGAAAAAAATATATTATTTAAATCTTAGAGTATGCAGATGAGAAGAGAATGGATGACTTTGTTTTGAACTGATTTCAAGCTTTTCTTGATCATAGGGAAAGGTCTCTTGCTTCCATTTGTTTCCACATGGATCTACCTGGTTCTCATCTTTTCCCTTGACCATGGTAAAACACACAGTAACAAGGTACTCCAAAGGGAGTGTGCCCTCACCCAGGGTCCCAGGACACAAGACGCCTGGCGGAGCCTTTGTTGGCAGACATTAGTCACCACCGCCTTAAATATTAAATGACTGTAATCATAATGTCAGGAGTGGCCTCTGGACCCCATGCAGCTAACAAAAGATTTATGAGTGCCCTTGAAACAAGTACAGAGAAAGAAATAGAAAGTTAGAAAACTGTTAGGGGTGTCACAGTGCAAATACATGCTTTTGTGCTTTGAAAGACCCGACATAATGTGGTACTGGCCCGCAGAAGGGCTCCCTCCACAGTCACCATGACTGTAGACACTGAATGTAAATAAATATTGAGGGCTGATGGGTGCATGTCAGTGGCTGGTACGAGGAAGGTCTTGGGTTTGATCCCAGCACTGCAAAAACAAACTAACAGCAACAAATATTGAAAAAAAAAGACTGTTGCCCTTTTTTGGTAACAGTAGCTCCTCCTGTAGGTCAGTAGTGTCTACCCATGTCCTATTCCAGTCCCCAAAAAAAGCATGAAAAGAGAGAAGGAAGGAGGAGAAGGGAAGAATGGGAGAGGGGAGGGGAGGAAAAAAAAAAAAGAAGAGAGAAAATGAGGAGGGAGGGAAGAAAAGAAACCTCCAAATGGCCACCTTTAGCTTCTGAAGGTGAGAACACTGGTTATCTCTCAGAAACTTAGATTATGCAGAGACTTACAGTCAAAGTTACTCCACGATGCCCAATAAAGACAGTGTTCTGAAACACAAGAAATAAAACAGTGTTCTCCACTGCTTTCTTTCCCGCAGTGGCTTTCAATCTCTTCCATCACCCAGGCCTGGTGAGGGTGGCGGGGGAACATAGTGCACAATGCTAATTTTCTTCTAGAACCTCTGGCCACAGCTTCTCACTTGGACTCTAGCTGCCTCTTCTTCCTGCTTCACTCCATGCTGGACACCCACACTCCCAGAGGAAGAAGAGTGAAGTCTATTTCTCTAGCTCCCTCGTCCAGTGTATCTCCAGGCCAGGCCACTTTTCCAGCAGTCTCCTGAGCATTGCTGGCTTCTTCAAACATGGATCCTCATTCTTTCTTCCCCAACATAGCACTTTCCTCAATTTCCCTTTATTTATGGACAGCATCATGGTCTCTTCAGTCACCTAGATTAAAATCTCACCATCGCGGGGAGGAGGGTGCATTGCTGACTTTCCTTTGCCTTCCATACCTGACCAAGAAGCAATTCCTGATCTTTCTACATTTGCAATCTCTCCCTTCCCATTGCATTTCTATCACCACCTCAGTCCCTCATGACCTTACCTATCCTAAGAGCCTCCTAGAACTGCTTTCCTCTACTTCATCCTAGATCCTGCTGCTTGTTTCTTTTCTGGCTTTTCAGTGGTTCAGGATCCATCTTTTTCTCAACTCAGTTCCATCTTTCACCCACATTCCAGCTTCCCCTGGAGGGTCTTCCTGGTTGTCATGCCCATCCTTTCTAGTCTGTCACCTCCATCATGCAGCCTATGTCTCAACCAAATGAAAGCCTGACACTCAAGCTTTTCTTTTTTCTAGCTAGAACCTGCACTGTCTTGGCTTGTCAGGCGAAAGCCGTTCATAAGGTGTAGCCAAGTGCTACCAAACAAGAATGTCTTCCTTTAGTTCCTGTTCAAAGACAGTTCCTTTCTAAGCACCAGCGGTAGTTCTGCATTTATCACATTCTTCCCTAAACTGGAGCTATAGATAGATAGATAGATAGATAGATAGATAGATAGATAGATAGATAGACAGACAGACATAGACATATATATGCAGGATGAAGAAGGTGAGTTCCTAGAACAGTGCCTTGTCATTGTTAAGTCACCAAATACTGTCTAATTTATGAATCCAGATATTCAAAGGACAAAAGAAGATCCCATCTGTCTGGATTAACCATCTCTAAAAGCTAGCTTTTAGAGTTCTACCACTTTCAAAGCTGTTTTTGATGAAAAATTATCTTTGTATCTTCATAGTGACTGAGGCCACAAAGTCAAAATCCAGATCTGTATGATCTTGAAGCTTACGCCTGCACTTCTTGGTGGCGTGATGCTCCAGAGGGCTCTGCATTTTAGTTCTGAACCAGACAACACAACGACCAAGCATGGTTTCTTCTCCAGCTCCATTAAAGGCTTTTTTTTTTTTTGCATTTACAAGAACAGTATTCTTCCAACAGAAAACATGAAAGAAATAAATATGGAGCTATTGCCTGATAGCTTATACTGCCAGGCATTTTTCCTTCACTCTGAGATGTCAAAGTTAGCTCTTCAAACTGAACACTGCACTCATTACAAATGCTCTCTCTGGAAACTTATTTTTGAGTATTTATTTGACATCAACCCTTTCCCTCTAAAGTGGAAGAAAAATGAGTTTCCTTTTAAGTAGATCCTCCTTTTTTTTGTTTTGATTTGGAAATAAGGCCTCAGTACATAACCAAGGTTGACCTCAAACTTGCAATCCTCCTGCCTCTGCCTCCCCAGTTCTGGGATTACAGGTGTAAGCCACCACAACACGCAAATGCCTCCTCATTTCAGTGATAGTGTAGTCATTTAAGTATTTTTTATTAGCACCTAGATTTCTTTTTGCCTGACCTTCCTTGGATTTTTGCTCTTGGGAGCAAAATACATGTAGAGCGCATGCACATACCCGAAGCGTACAGTTCATAAATTTGAATAGACATGCCCACTAACAATCACACCAACCAAAGTGTACAGTATTTCCATTGGCAGAAAACTGCTTCACATCCACTCTAGTCAACCCCCAACTTTTACAGGCCACCATTTTTCTGATTGTTATCATAGATTTATTTTGCCTCCTGACCCTCAAAGCTACAGAATTCTACTAACGCCATCATTCTTTTTAAGTGTAACGGGCTTTTAACATGTTTAAATGTTGCCTAACCCTGCAAGGATGTCGTATAGAGTTGGTCCTTTTTCCCATGATTCTAAACAGCCTTTTCCTACCCACTCACCCTCTGGGGAAAAAAGATGCAAGTGTAAAGCAAGAGCCAAGCTGAAGCCTTCTCCTTTCCAAACTTTGTGACCTGCGGTGCCATTTTCTGCCTTCCTACTCAGGACTTGATGAAGATAATCTGAATTCTTGGTTGCCAGGCAAGATGGCACTCTTTATGACGAATCAATGAGTCATAGGAGTTAATTTGCTAAACTTAATAGAATTTAGTAACTTTCAACTTACATTTTCTTGGAAATTTTAGGAACTTTTTATACCATTTGCCTGTGTTGTTTGTGGCAGAAAATAATTTAGAAAGTACTTCCACTAAAAGTGCCATCAGTGACACAAGAATTCCAGTTATTCCGGTATTCCAGTTACTATGACACTGTGTTCCTCTCTCTCCCTTTACCTGTTATTTACTTGAGGAACAGAATCTCATTGCCAGCTTAGGGTATTAATTCTCTGTGGAGAGCAATAACCAGATTGTGCCTAAGCACACTTAGAGTCAGATAGTCTTATCTAATGGTAAGGAGAGCTTTTACACACACACACATATTCACTCACTCACCACATAATCCACCATCCCAAATTTCAGAGTTAAGCCTACTCCAATTGTTTTTTTAAATAGGGAGCTAGGAAAATTTGTCAGTTTTGAGCCTTTTCAGGCCTTTCTATTTTGTCACCTCCATGGCTGCCTCCCATTCTCCCTAAGCATCAAGACCACTATACTAGTAAACACTCCCCACCCCCACAGGATGCAGTCATCCTGTGTTGAGGGAGTAATACATTGGTAATGATACCAATGAATGACTCTTTCATTCAGTTCACTAAAAAAATATTGATTACCATATTTACCAAGACCATCTCTAAGTTAGCGAAGGGTGCCATGACAAAATATAGGTTGGGTGGTTAAAACAACAGACACTTATTTTCCCACAGTCTACAAAATTGACATCTGAGATCAGGGTGCTGCCAGGGTTTTGTTCTTGAAGGTAACCACCTTCTCAATGTCTCCTCACATGGCAGGGAGAGTAAAAGCAGGAAACAAGAGAGATCACTTCCTCTCCTTATAAGGTCATAGTCCTATCAGAGTAGGGTCTCACTGGATAACCTCATTTGACCTTAATTGTGTCCTAAGGACCTTATTCCAGATAGAGTCACGTTGGGGGTTAGGGCTGCAACATATGGCTGTGGAGGGAACACAATTCAGTCATTACCAGGCATTGCAAAGTAAACCAAGCAAAAATTTCTGCTCCTGCAGAGCTCACTTCCAGAGGCATAACATTTGACCCATCTCAATGGCCCTTTGTACTCAGCCTCTTCTGAGACCTCCTCTTCCTCTGCCTATCCCCAGAGGTCCCCGGTACCTTCTGCTCTGTACTGCTTCCCTTGGATGATCACAGCCACTCCCAAGGGTTTAAGTTGCATCTGTACATTGAAGAGTTCAGAGCAGAAATCTCCATCCAAGATTTCCATCCTGGATAGGAGGGCTCCATTTCCAGATACCAACTGGACATTTTACTGCATGGTCATTCCTTTAACACATTTCTTAACCAAGTGTGGTGGTGCATGTTTATAATCCCAGCCATTAAGGAGGCAGATGCAGGAAGATTGGGAGATCAAGGCCAGACCCTGCAAAGTCAGCAAGACACTATCTCATAGTGAAATGTAGTTAAGTATTGCATTTGGAAGGTGGCTGCCAGCTGAGCCAATCAAAGTCGATCAGAACTTTATAAAGCACATGGAACTTCTTTAAAGGATCTCATATTTCTTTATACATTGCTTAATTTAAAAATTACATTTAATGTTACCTATCAGTGAGCATTCTTGAAGTACTAGTTTTTCAAATATACTACTAAAATAGAAAAGTATTCTTTTATTAGACATTCATTTTAAATTAGTTTATTTTAAAAAGAAGAAAATAGTTTTTTCTTTTTGCTATATTGAGGCTTGAACTCAGGGCCTTCACCTTGAACCACTCCACCAGCCCTATTTTTGTGAAAAGTTTTTTGAAATACCATCTTGTGAACTATTCGCCCAGACTGGCTTCAAACCTCCATCCTCCTGATCTCTGCCTCCTAAGCAGCTAGGACTACAGGAATGAGCCACCAGTGCCCAGCTCAGAATCTTATCATTATAAAATAACTTTTCTTGTTTAGTGGGAAAAAGGGTCAAAAATAAAATATATTGATTTATATTTTTAATTCATATTGTCTCTTTGTAAAGTAGAACATTCTGAACAGAAGTAACTGAATGCTACACCAAATAAACATGTACTTAATACCTTTTTTAAAAAAAAGACACTAACTCAAAAAGAAAATGCAAACAAAAGGACTAGGGGCATGGCTGAATTAGTAGGACACTTACCTAGCAAGCTCAAGGCCTTAGGTTCCATCCCCAGTACCTCAAAACAAATTAAATTAAACTTAAATTTAAATTTATTGAGCACCTATTATAATAGTAGCCATTTGAAACTCAACTTGTCCCAAATTAACTGATCTTTTCCCAGACCTGCTCCTCCCCTCCATTTCCTTTCTTGGCAAATGGCACTGCTACTCTTGTAACTGTTCAAGCCTTAACCCTCTTTCCCTCTCCTTATATTTGATCTATAACAAATTTGTATTTCTATCTCCTCAATTCTTTTGAGTCTGCCCCCTTTTCTTATCTTCATTATCATTTTCAGGCCATGCCTGATCACTGCCTCCATCCTGTTATTTCCACTATCCATCCTCTGCCCTGTAGAAAGAGGATCTACCTACAAGTAAGGAACTTAAATTACTATCCTTGTTTCTCAAGAGTTCCCCAGCCTCTCCCACTGGAACCATGCTCCTGCCACTGGTTTACTTTCATGTACCTCAACCCCTCTGAGTTCTCTGGATCTAAATAACTCACACATGCAGCTTATTCTTCCTGGGAACTTCCTCCTATCCCTTTCCAGCTAACTTACTCCTAGTCATCTTCATGTCTCACTCTAAACATCACAGACACCAGGAGGACAACTTTGACTTCTTCTTTCAGTGCTCACGTTTTAGTCTGTTTCTGCTTCTGTAACTGTACACCACTGCCGGAGTGATTGCTAAATGATAGAAGCTTTTAGGCTATGGTTCTGGAGGCTGGAATTCTGAGATGGAGAAGCAACATCCAGTCAGGACCTTTTGCTGTGCTATATAGCATGATGGAAGGACATCATGTGCAAAGAAGCCAGGTGTGAGGCAGAGAGAAAATTCAGGCAAACTAATCCGTGTATGGAGCCCACTCCTGCAAGAAAGGCCTTAGTCCCCTCTTAAAGGACTCATCTCTTTAGAAGGTTGCAAAGGCTATTAAATTGCAACATGAGTCTTGGAGAAGCCACTCAAACCATAGTATTCTATCAACATTCCTGTTAGAGCCCTTATCAACCTGTTGGATTTACCACCCCTACTCCCCCACCAGCCTGTAAATTCAAAAGGCACACACAAGGGCTGTGTTTTTCAAAGTCGAGAACCTAGTACAATGTCTGGTGCATAGTTGCTGCCCAATGCATTCTACTTGAGTAATGAATATGGAAAGACTTCCCAGACATCATATTTGCATTGCTAACTGACTTCCTATATGACTTAACTCAAAAGGAATGACTATAATGGCTGGAATTTACAACCAGAGTTTGGAGGAAAATTTAGAGGCAGATTCACATTTTCTTGAAAGACTCAACATTTCTAAGTGGGTGCTCTTATTGGTTGATCCACTCTGCCAGCCCAGCAACACACATTCCTTATCACAAAATGAACTCTTACAATTGATAGCCCATTGATTGCCTTTACAGTTGCCACATAAAAACTCTTCATTGTACTTACAAAGAAACTGAGGCCCAGAGTGTCACATGAGACTTGCTGGAGGTAACCCAACTACAGGAGCTAGACCAGCATCTGGGGACCCAAACTTAGGGTGCACCATTCTTTCTAGCCATCCCTGGACTCTGTATAGATACTACCTCCTTCTTTCAGTGTAAAGCTAATTAAGGCATAGTCTTGGTAGCAATTTAGGAAACATAAAGAGGACCGCTCCTGCATTCCCAAATCACTGGTAAAGAAATGAGGAGAGGGTTTGAGAACATACTGTTTCAACAAACATTGAAACAATTTGTGTTCAGGGACATGACTTCCCTTAATAGAACATGAAGAAATGAGTAATCCACCTCCCATTCATGCTCCTTAGAAGAGAGTTCATTTAGGTCTCACTTTTATATCCATATAATTTGAATTGAACTTTCTAGCTACAGAACAAATTTAAATCCTTCCCGTATCTGCTAAATTGTGCAAACTTGCAAATGTAACACCTTTAACCAAAAAAACAAAAACAAAACTAATTACTTTACTTGATGTGATATATTTCAATTTCCAAGGGAACCTAATTTGAAAACTGGCGATGTTCCTTTCTATTTTGCTTCACACTGATCAAGGAAGCCACTGTAGGTTCACAAGGTTCTGGCCTTCCTAAAACCCACGAGCCTCTTGAAAGAACTGGGGAAATTATGGGGAATGAGATGAACATGCCAAGATTGAGAAGAAGCCAGTGGCAAACTCTTGCTGGATTCTTGCATAAAGCTACTCTTCCTTGTGACACTTCTCAGGAGTTTTTTGTATCACAAATCCAGAAAGGAAAAAAAATTCCAGAAAATTTTATACAAATGCGAGTAAATAACTAAATTGTTCAAGTTGCATACTTTTCCGCCTTTTCTTCACCTTCCCCTTAGTTCCCTGTTCTGTTCTTCATGCAGAATACTTCTGCCTGTCTCTTCTCTGTCTTTCCAGGTGGACACGATGGAGCCCCATTCAACATGACTCATCCATTAGTCACAAGATTCTAATCAGACCTCATGAGCAGCACAAAGAAGTGCCTGGCGGCTAAGGTGCTCTTTCTCATGAGTGTCCTCAATCTCCTTGGCCTCTTTTTTTAATAGGCCACGTGACACTTCCTCAACACAACCTTCTCAGGCCTCACTTCCACAGTGATGCTCAGAGTCCAAATTCTACAACTTCCGGGTCCCTAAGCCTCTATCCCATCAAAATTCCAGTTTGCTGAAGATCTTGAGTTCAGCCTGAAGTTTGTAGAAACATATCTGATCAAGCCAGTTTCCATTCCTCCCTCATATGTAAGTGTTTGAATTTTTTAAAATGGAATCTTTTTAAAACTAAGGAAATCTCGACTTATGCAACTGCAAAAGTACAAAGGAAGGCAGAGGGCTCGGTGGGGGAGGTATTTATATGAAAAACACATTCCTCACTTTTCTTTCTCAAAGTTAAAAATTCAGAATGAGAATAAGCTGTGGCAAATGATCCCTTGGTTAGCTCCTGGAGGGCCCAAGAAAATTTTTCTTCATGTCTCAGTCAGGCTCATCCTCATTCTTGTCAGCAATTAATAACATATAATAAGCAAGTACGAACAGTGCCTGTGGGTAGTCATGGCTTCCTGAGAACATGACCCCACACCAGTCAGATAACAGTAGCTAGGGATTCTCCTGAAAGAAAATCCAAGGTGAGAGTATTCCAAACACCCAAAATGTACTCTCTTACTGCATGCCATGCCAGACACAAGAAACAAAAAAAGCAATAAAGTCCTTTTTTAAAGTACTAGTGTAAAATATCCAAAGGTTTAATTCTTTTTTTTTATTCATATGTGCATACAATGTTTGGGTCATTCTCCCCCAAAGGTTTAATTCTAATAACTCCACTACCACTGGCTTCTCTTTCATGAAAAATGACATCCCTGACTCCTTCTGACGTGATACTTTAGCTTTTTCAACATGAGCGTAAGATCGACTGAATTGAGTATAGTTCTTATTCAATCAGCCTGGACATGTTTATTCTTGAAAGTAAGTGCTACATTCATTCCAATGAATGTTTCCCAGTCAACCCAGATTCACCCTTCACTCGGTACTTCCAAGACCCACTCACCTGCACCCACCAAACCCACTTACTGTTTGGGGTAATCCAACACTTGCTGGGTGATCACAACACTTCCATCTTGTCATTTCCTTTTCACTTTGTTTAAAGGAACGAATGTCAGAAGGAACTCTACAACACAGCCTGTACATCCCAGCCTGGACTCCTTTTAGACTTCCCTTGGAATGGTTCTAGCAGCACTGTGTATGTTCATGCAAGTTTTGTCACCTCTCACCCCAATATGTAGGTGAGGAGGAGGGAGGTTGGCAAGTGAAGTCGACGGCATTAACCTCTTTGCAAACCAGGTTGATAATGAGGATCATTTTGGTTCCTTCCAAACTCCTGAAGTGTGAACATGACCATCCTTCCTAGAACTGATTTGTCTAGTGATGTCTCTCTTCTGAGACAGCATGGGAAATGCTGATGGCTGCTAATTAATTATCGTGTGTGTTACAGATACCATCTCATTTTAAATCGATTTCAGTTATTTTCAAATATATAATGTAGCTTGTGTTTTAAGCTTCAAATAATATTTCCAAAGCTATATCAGGAAATCTCCCATCTCTGCCTGTCACCCACCAATTGTCCTTCTATGGAGACAACCAATGTCACCAGTTTTATAAATATTCCATGCATACACAAGAAACACACACACACTCTTCCACACCCTTTTTTTAAAAACCAGGTATTAACATTCAACCATCCTGTTTTGTGCCATGTGTTTTGTTTTCATTAACAATTTATCTTAGATATCTTTCTATTTCACTACATAAGCATCTTCCTCATTTTTATACATACATAATATTCTATTACATTTTGAAATCCTAATTTGTTTTGCCAATCCTCCATTAAACGGGTGTAAGTGTGTTTCTGATCTTTTTCAATTATCAGCAATGCTACAGTTAGTAACTTTGTACATAAGTCAAATCTCACACCAATAAACATGCTATTTAATTTTGACAGTTGTTGCTCAATGACCTCATAGTTGCTGTATAATTTAGACTCCAATATCCTCTTCAAATTTTCTGCTAACTTTCAAACAGCTATCTCCATGTAGTTTTAATTAGCTCTTTTTTACCGAGCATCTTTTCAAATGTTTCAGTTTGCATATCAGTTTTATATTCTAGAGGTCATATGACCTTGAATGAAGTAAGGGCTGCAGGATAAATCTATACAGTAGGGACAATTTCCACCTCAAAGAGTTATTGCCTAGATTAAGGTCAATGACACAAAAAATGCAAGTTATTCTTGATAGTTTGCACACACATACACACACATACCATGGTTAACATTATTGGGGCCTCAGAAGTATAGGCTAATAATTAAAGGTGACACAAAGTATGATAAAAACCAACGTAATGTGACCCAAAAGTTTTGGATGGAGTGAAAGCTATTGTTTAAGGGTTACTTACTACCATTCCAAAATGACAGTTTGCTTAACACAGCATCACAGAAATTCAGTACAAACCAGGAGTGTTTCCCCAGGAATAAAAGATAACCAAGCACAGTGCCACCAGAAGCCACCTATAAAAACTTGAAAAACAGAGACTCACTTATGACTCTGTGTGGTTTTGGAAATGGATTGTTGCAATGTCAGGTTTTGGCATTTTACAATGTTTTCAGGCCCATTGGAAACCACCTTCCACTGCTCCCGAGACATTGTACAATACAGTAAATATCCATCATCGGATTTTAAACTTTTGTAAATAAGTGGTAGATTGTTGACAAAATCATGGCTGTCATATTGAAAAAGGACTGTGACTTACACAAAAATGAAAAGAAATATTTTGAAACAGACTGTCAAATATTGGTTTTAAGATGATTTCACGTACAGTTAAATTTCTTGGGACTCAAATGGTAGAAGTATCTATGGCATAATTTCAAATTCTTTTAGGTACAAAACTATCAGTAAGGGGAAACCAAACAATCCCCAGTTTTTCTTAAACAACTCTTTTAGTCTTTCCATTTATATTATCAATAAATACAACCCTAGGATCTGAAGATTATGGAAACCCACCTCAACACCAGTAAGAGAAAAATTATGATTATGCTTTTTGTTTAAGGGAAAAAGAGGTTTTATATTTATAACTAATTTTCCATTTTTGCAAAAGACTCCAAATAGTTGTTTTCATATTAGGACAAACCCAATTGTTAGGTATTTATCAGGGTTTTTTTATCCATATCACAAACATAGAGGAGGATTTATACTAAGACTCTGTACTTCTTAGGTCTCAATGAAGAGAAAATTAAACAGCCTATCATTAAGAATAACAACCTATTCCCTTAATATTTCATAAAACATGTCTTTATATTACAAGTGGATGCATATAAAATTAACCAAGTAGACTGAATTTCTCCCTGGGGAATGGGTAGGAAATTTGCTAAGAGGCCTCGTCCCTTTCAATTGCATATATTGTTTTCAGGCCACGTTTCTCACTAGACTCTGAGGTCCTTTGTGACACTAGCAAATTTCCTGGCATGTATTTGGTGCTCAACAAATATAGTGGAAGAGAATGAATGAATAAATAAAATTACTGGGGTCTGTTGTCTAACTTCCTGTAAAAGTTTTTTTAACATTGTACTTAATGTTGGGGGTCATATAGCATTTAGCAAGTCTTTATTACTATCTGAACAATAGCCATTACTTAAGAATTACAGGGTGAGATGACAGGTTCTAATCAGCAGATACCCTGAAAGTCACATATGTGTCCCAAGATCGGCTCCTTATAGTGGTTGTTCTGAGTTTCCTCTGAGATTCTCCAGTCAAGCTTGACCCACAGCATGGACTCCTCATCTTAAGGATCTTCAGGAACTATGTAACAATGAGGCTTGGTGAACACAGATTCACCACACAGCTGCTGCAGTCCTGAGGTATGGATCGATAGATCAGACCCAGGTCCACCCCCCGCCCCCAGCACCTCACATCCAGCAGCAGGCTGGCTGACTTTAAGGTGTTCTCTCTGTTCATGACAGATGCACAATTCTGCTCAAACACCAACAACTCTTCATGATCATTAATAACATTTCTGCCTACACTGGTACTTTGGGGAGAAACTCATTGTATCCAACTTACCAATCTTTTTCATGCCCAGAAATTTTATTATAAGATCAATTCACCAAATAAAATCATAAACTCTTTGACCATAAGGATTAAGCTCAGAAATCAATTTGAGACTACACAATGGATAATCCTGGTGGTAGAAAGATTATTTTAGTCTTTTTATTAACTGAAATAAGTGATTTGATGGCCCATAAGTTACAAAAGCTGAACTGTTTCTTGAACCAAATATATGCTTATGTAGGAACAGAATGTAAAAATGTAGTCAGTTTATTCCTACTGTTATGTTTATATTCCCAAATATTACTTCCAAAGTGACGTCTTCTTAGGAAAAGGAAAACAAAAGAATTTTTGGAGAAGGTGTTTTTCATGCATCCCCTCTTCCTCAGGTAGAAGAGGTAGGACATTTCTGCTCTCATTTGAAGCCCAGGAAAAGGGTGCTTCACAACCCCACCCCCAGAAGACTTGTCTACTAAGAATTGACAGATACAGTGACCTTGGTGTCTGACCCACCTGCAAATCTAAAGGACTAGCAAATTCTTCTGACCTGTGACTCTGAGGGCAAGCAAGAAAACGCAGCATAGCAAGAAAGATTGGGTTGCTCCCAAAGTTTGTTGAGGCAAAGGACAGAGCTGATATGGGCCACATGCCCACATCAGGGAACCAGTGTGGCTGCAATTTGGATCCAACTCAAGAGGGCTGCCTAAAGGGGACAGGTGACCTCAACAGAAAATGCACAGTGATTCCCAAAGCTGCCCTAAAGCCTGTGTACAAGCACCCAGAGGGTGTGTTGCTACCTGCATGGAGGAATCCACAGATGCAAAATCTTGAGGCTGGAGTACAGGGGTCTACCCAAAGAGCCCATGAATGAGCCCCTGAGAGAGGGATAGCTCCTAACATCTGCCAGACTCAGAAAACGTAACATCAACCCACCCCAGCGTTCCCTAGCCCTTGCCTCTCCTCTGGTCCACATATGTCAACGCTGTAAGGATCGGAAATTTGGGTTGGCAAGATGCACAAAGAGGAATGAATGTCAGAGAGGAAAAAAGAGGCCTACCTCCCCTTATCCCACTGCAGGCAGCAAGTGAACTTGTCTGGACACGACCTTGGAAAAGGGAGGAGTCATGACATTACATGAAACTCAAATGTTTGATATTTATGTTGGACAGATTAGATCACTTAGTGACTATAGGGTCTTTATTACTTGAAAGCAACCAGAAAGTCTTGAGATTTGCTTTACATTTCCTCTGTGGAAACAAGTGGCCCCATGGAACAAGTATAAAAGGTACAGTGAATGTTCCCTCTTAGGTTCCAAGAAGCCTGCTTCCCAGCCTCAGGGTCACATTGATATACCTTTAAGGATCTGAGCCTCTTATTTACCAGTAAATAAGACACATGGATCTCATAACTGATACTTTAAATAGAGGGGACAAGTCGGTTCAGGTTATAATCCAAAGATACTTGGAAATTCCCTGTGTAGCTATTTTAAACAAACAAAAATGTCTTTTTTTCAAAAACAGTGAACTAGAAGGTAAAACAGGCTCTGTCTGGGAGATGATGGTACCAGTCGGGGGAGAAGGATATAAGGGAAGGGTGTAGGAGGGTAAATGTACTGGAAATATTAAATACTCAAGTATGAAACTGGAAAAATGAAGCCTGTTGAAACTATTCCAGGAATGAGGGGAGGGAGGATAACGGAGAATGATGGAAAGGATAAATTCAGCTATGATATATTATAGAAACTTTTGTAAATGTCACAATGCACTCCAAATACAATAATAAAAAAAGAAGAAAAAAACCCAAAGTTTTAGAAATTGAAAAAAATAGCTGATAGTTTGGACTAATTAGAATGAAATTTGCTGAGCAAGGAAAGTCAACATATCTTTCATTTCTGAGACAATGTGATTCCTATAGGAATAACTTTTAATAATCCTTGAGATGTCAAATTAGACTTTTAAAGTAGTCAACAAAAGAAACTCTCATAGCCTTCGGAGGGGACGCTGAGATGCTAATGGGACCCCAGGATCAGTCGTGTAATGAAAGACCTGTACCACTGTATCAGTGGTTCTCCAAGCAGGTGCAGGCATCTGGCATCTGCACCAACGTCTCTCTCTCTCTCTCTCTCTCTCTCTCTCTCTCTCTTTCTCTGTCTTTCTGTATTTTCTTTTTGAGATAGGGTCTTACTAACTTTCTCCTGGTCTAACCTTGAGATCCTCCTGTCTCCACCTTCCAAGTAGCTGAGATCACAGAAATTCGAAAGTCATCTGTCTTGACCACTCCATCTAAAGTGTACCTGTGGCCACCATTCATCATCCCCAGGTCCTTCTCTCACTGTCCTAGCACCTATTTCTGCTCAGAACACTTTTCTGCCTAGTTTGTTCGTTTATTTATTTTTGTCTATTGCTTTTTTTTTTTTTTTTGCAGTAGTGGAGTTTGAACTCAGGGCCTTGCACATACTAGATAGGTGCTTTACCACTTGATCCACGTCCATAGCCCTACACCCAATTACATAATCAAACAGTACTGTGTGCTGCTGCAAGACATTCTGCACACACAGTTAAGGATCACTTGATGCCATAATGTGAGTGGGCCTCATGCAGGTTGTCAATAACCTTACCAGCAAAAGCTGAGGTTTCCCACAGAAATTCTGCTTCAAAAATGCAGTATTAAGTCCTGTCCACCTGCCCCACAGAATGCAAACCTCCCACCCCACAAATGCATGAGTCAACTCTTAACATTACAAGGATATGAGCAAAGGATAGGGCTTGGGCAACATTTATAGGGGAACTTTGCAAAAAAGATATATATATATATATATATATATATATATATATATATATATATATGAGAGCTCTTTGGTGAGGATATGTTAAAGGAATTCAAATTAGTCATAGTAACTGGAACTCAGTGAGGGAGGTCACAAAGGTCAAAGTGACTACACTGTGTAACCCAAGGATAACTATGGAGACACGTGTCCTCACCCCAGGAGTAATGGGACACCAGAGATGTTTGGAGGGGGGAGTGAGAAAAGTATTTCTTATATCTTTGAATCACATGCTGCCTTAACTCAGCTTGGAAAGCTTGCTAAGTTTTTTCCAAATGTTATCAAATACAAACACTAATTTAAAATTATAAGCAATCAATAGAATTTTATTTGGTGTAAAATTGATATAAATAATACCTATTAAAGAAATATTTTAAAAAATTTCTCCTGTTGACGTCATTCTTTTGTAGAGTATTTTTATATTTAAAAATATGCCTTCTCCTAAAGCTGTAACAATTTAAGCAACAAAATAAAGTGGTATTGTATTATATCCCAAAGCACAAAACATACTTCCCCGGCAGAAGAATTGCAAATAATTTAGGTCGATACTCCACTCCCAAGGAGGAACCTAACTCCCTATCGCTTACGTGTGGGCTGCACAGTGACTTCCTTCTAAAGAGTACAGTGTGGAAAGGAGGACGGGGAGACTTCACAGTGGACATAACTGACAGACACAACCTCAGCCAGGCAATCGAGGTCAACATTAATGGCCATAGATCACACTGACAATATGTACACTTAATATGGTGTGGTAACAGTGGCATTTTTCACCTTTGGAAAAAATCTATAATTCCAATCTATCCATGCAAAGCCATCAGACAAAATCCCAACAGGGGTACAGTCTACCAAATGCCTCTGTGGCCCTCAAAACTGTCAAGGTCATCAAAAGCAAGGAGAGCCTGAGAAACTGCCACAGCCAAGAAGAGCTGAAGGAGATGTGACAACAAAATGCAATGTGACATTCTGGATGGTCCTGGAATAGAAATGGGATATTAGATAAAAATCAAAGAAATTGGATGAGCTTTAGTTAATGATAATGTATCAGTATTAATCATAGCATACCATACTAATGTAAGAAGTTACAAATACGAGACACGGTCCAGAGTAGACAGGCAATCTCACTAGCTTCCTAATTTTTCTGTAAATCTAAAACTGTTCTAAAATAAAAAGTTTATTTAAATAAATATCTTTCACGAAGAGTGATGGATGAAGTTACTTTCTAAGTATTGCGTTCAGAGATTCTAACACCACTATCTATCAGACTACTCAGAAGGTAAGCCATTTCAGTTTTGTCTACACCAGGCCTTATGAGGCTTCCCCTGCCTTTCTTGCCAGGCACAGACCAAGAGCACTTAAGGACTGGGCTCCTGTCAACAGATTGCTGCATCTCTAGCAGGAAGAGAGGTGGACACCAGTCCACTGCTTCCTTTCTGGGCCTTTCTGGGCACTGGCTGAAAGCACCCCTTCTTCCAGGAATCCACAGCCCCAGAGCAACAGTGTTCTGGTTTGGGAAGAAAACTGGGATGAAGGTCTGCTACTTGCTCCCTTGACCTAGCACGAGTAGCTAGCGAATCATGGTAGTGTCTTTGGGAGACACAGGATATCACGCAGGCTACAACTGGTGATATGTGAAGGCAATGGTACTGGAGTGGTGGGGTGGTGGGGTCAGTCTGTGCTACAATAAATTCATCAAAACAAATCACTAAGTCAGAAATCTCTAGGGCCATTAGCAATAAGGACAAATGTCAGCAATGGGTGTGGGGTGTTGGAAAAAGTGTGAACAAGGAGATGATAAGAGGTTGTATTTTATACTGATATTGATTTATGCTTGACCCTAAGGGGACTTCATGGGAACTGGCCACATTTGGTCAGAACTAACTTGTCCAGTCACACATTTTCCTTGATTACATGATTAGCTCTCTGAAGGAGTCACAATACCAGGGTAGCTTGTTTTCCAAATGGCAGCCAGAGTCATAAGAAGGGATGACATGGTGTTTTAGTCCATCTGTGTTGCTCTAGAAGAACACCACAGACTACATACTTTATAAAGAACAGAAACTATGTCCTCACAGTTTTGGAGGATGAGAAGTCCATCACGGAGGGACTGGCACATGAAGGACATTCTTCCTACATCATCCCATGGCAGAAGACAAAGGGCCAAGGGTAAGAGGGGGATGAAATCTGCCTTTGTGTGGTACCAACCCGGCCCATAAGGCCCAGTCTGTCGCCTAATTACCTCTTACATGTCCCACCTTGCAACAGTGTTATACTCTAGAATCATACAATGACAACGACATTTCAACATGAGTTTTGGAAGGACATCCAAACCATAGCAAATGAGTACCTCCACAGAGTTTTAAACTGGTGTACAAGTTCTTGGAGGGAAATATGAAGGGTGTGTCAAGAGTTTTGGACATAGTGTGCTTTTAAAAACAGGTGATCACGAGTGGCCCAGTTCCTCAGGATGTGCAGGTTGGGAGGTCATGGTCCTGGCCACCTAGGCAAAAGCTTGACACCCTATCTAAAAAACAAACTCGAAGGAAAAGGACTAGAGGCCTGCCTCAAATCGTAGTGCGTTTTCTTAGCAAGCAGGAGGCCCTGAGTTCAATTCCCAGTACCACCAAGAAAAAAAAAAGAAAGAAAGGAAAAGAAAGTATCTTGAAATCTCAAGATACAGAGACTTCCCCAAGATAACAGAGACTTCCCCAAGATAACAGACTTCCATTGAATCCTCACTGACCCTTTACTCACTGGAAGTAAAGAAACAAACAAAAACAATGAGTTAATGGGGAACTAGCTAAAAAGAATCATTATCTAATTATAATGTTGTACTAGAACACTATTCTTAAAAATGATTTATTCCAAAATAGACTCACCATCTTTTGTAAAGTGCAGAAACCAGATTATAAACATGCTTACAACACAGGCTGTGTAGAGTGGCTCAAGTGGTAGAGTACCTGCCTAGCAAGCCCAAGGCCCTGAGTTCAAATTCCAGTACCACCATTAAAAGAAAATACTTACAAGGCTTACCTGTTTATAATCTTTAGATTTTTTATATTTCTATACAAACATGTGCTAGTCATTAAATAAAAAGAGAACTCATAAATTTCTTTCTCTTTTTTAATATCTCAGATACAAGTTCAAACTTCACTCATTGTTAAAATATTTGAACCCAATAATCCAAGTCCCCAACTTTTCATAACTCTGTGACTGACATGACTAGAGCATACATTTCCATACTATGCTATAATTAATGAACTTTGTCTACGTGCACTTTTTTTTTTTTTTTTTTGCGGTACTGGGGTTTGAACTCGGGGCCTACACCTTAAGCCATTCCACCAGCCCTATTTTGGATTGAGTTTTTTGGAGATAGGGTCTCACAAACTATTTGCCCTGGACTGACTTCAAATCACAAACCTCCTGATCTCTGCGTCCTGGGCTAGGATTATAGGTGTGAGTCACCAGAGCTCCACACACTTCATCTTTAAAAAGCTAGTACTACTTCCTCAGGAGTACTCACCTTTGCTTCCCACTCTTACTGAAAAGCAGAGTAACAGAATCAGTCATACCAGCTACCAGAATTTTAATTTAGAAAAGATAGCCTATTCTGAAAGTGTATCTTTTGCACAAAACTGTTTTTAAACAAATATCTGTCACTGTTTATCAGAAAGGTATTTTATACTGCTCCATTCAATAAAAAGTTAGAGTCATTCTGACTCGCCTGGTATAAAATTTGGATGCGTAGCAGTTAACAAAAGTGTGGTAAATTAAAGGAAAGAATAGAGTAAGGAATGGAACTAGATTAAGAGGTGGGATGAAGGATGAAAGAATGTTCTGGATTGAGTCAGCACCTCAGGGTTCTGGTCTTGGGTTGTCTGTTTGTAACTGACTACGTGACCTTAAATAAATCAATTAACGGCTTTGAGTCTCAGCTTTTCCATCTACAAAGTTAAGAGGTTTTATTAAAATAATCTTCAAGGACCCTTCCACTTACAGAATTCTACTTCAGAAGAAGTTTTAAGCTGGATTATAGCTTACGCCTAGCTACTCAGAAGGACCATGAGACCCCATCTCAACCAATAAAAGCTGGGTGTGCTGGCAGGTGCCTGTCATCCCAGCTATGTGGGAAGCACAAATAGGAGGATTACAGGCTGGCCTAGGGAATAAACGTGGACCCTACTGGAAAAATAACTGAAGTGAAAAGGGCTGGGAGCATAGCTCAAGTGGTAGAGTGCCTGCCTAGCCAGGTTAAGGACCTCAGTACTGCACACACACACACACACACGCACACACACACACACGCACGTAATGAAGTATTGAAAGAAGTGTATGGTGCCAGGCACAGTAGTTCAGGACTATCATCCTAGCTCTCAGAAGGCAGAGATGGAGAGGGTCACAGTTGGAGACAAAAAGTTCATGAGCTTCCATCTCAATTAACAAGCCAGGCATGGTAGTTTATGCCTGTCTTCCCACCCTGAGTTCAAATTCCAGTACTTCAAAAAAAAAAAGTATTGTTTTAAAAGCAAAAAAGAAAATATTTAGTTTTATTAGCATTTGCAGCCTACAAAATATGACCAAAATATAAATATTTAAGAGCTGTTTGTATTTAATAACTCTACTACATTTTCATTAAAAAGGTAAAAAATCGAGACAATTTCTGACTAGTGATTTCTACAACAGTCCAATTATTTGGAGCAAGTGGTGAAAACACTTTTAGCAGTTTTAGCACTGCTGAGGGTCAGAACCTGCGCTTGGGGAAGCTTGGGGAAGCAGTTTCATGCTATCATGTTGCTAGCTAACGCTCTCCCATGGTAAAAGGCCATAGTGTCAAGAATTAACGACACCAAACCTAAGCCCAACCCTCAACTGAACCCCTCCACCCTAGAAAATGTGAAGTCCAGTGGTTTTCAGCCCTGGCTGTGTCGTGGTATCAGGACAGCAGATTTTAAGTAACACCCATGCCCAGGTCTCACCCCATGCTAATGAAGTCAGAGTCTTGGGGGTTCTGCCACACGGGAGTTTTTAACTCCTCTGAGCAATTCTAATGTGTTGCCAGTTAACCACTGGCTTCAATAACAAAGCATAGGAGGAAAAACAAGGAATGAGAACTGTCAAGTTCAAAGGAAAAGAAAAGACAGGCTTCGCTGAGCAACATGCAGGTGGCAAGGTTGCGTCTGTGCCTCTCCACTGCGCCCAGAACAAGAAGGAATGAGCTTCATCATGGGGACACAACGACAAAAACAAAGAATTTAAGGACAAGGAGTGTCCATCGTTTTATTTTCTGAAACATGTAGAAACTTCTTTTTAAAATTAGGCCAGAAACTAATCGTGTCTTGAGTAGTTAAGCTCCAGGATGTGAACTTCCTGGTTTTACACAATCTGTCCTACACATTAACCACCCACATTGGCACCTTCTCTCTGAGTTAATCATTCTGGTGTCTTCTCCATGGTGATTTCTCCCATGGCTACTCTCACATTAACATAGCCCCTTGCTCTTCAGAGCATCCATGTTTGCCGCTGAGAGGCCGAACTCACCTCCCTTGTAACTACTAGAACCATAAACCTAACCCACACCCTTATTTGGGGCTGATACAAGAAATGGACATCTTAGCAGTAGACACACATTCCTCTGGCGTCTTCCTACTCAGAGCCTGGATTGACCTTTCTCAGATCTCACTTACATCCAAATATCAATTGGACCTTTTGCATGTTATAAAAAACCTGTATATCTACCTGCTAGCCATCCCATCCACCAACTTCTTATTTGTCCTTATAAAGAATCTTCAGTCAAGCCAATCTGTGGCCAACCCTATATCCATGTAACTCACTGTTATTTCTCCAGGAAGTAATAACCACTAGCACCCATGTCTCTATAAGTCTGTTGAGCTGCCAACCCATCCTGCCAGCCATTGTCCTCTCACGGTGAGGGCAAAGAACGCACAATCCTTCCCCAGGTAGACGCAGTAGAAGCCACTGCTATTGTCCACAAATCCTACCACTGTGAGCTCCCTTCCAGGGCTCCTTTTCCCAAGGTGTCAGGAATGGAGTTGTGGCTGTCTGTGCCAGCCTCTTTCACCCCAGCAGTCTTCCCAGTCCATCCTCTGCTTTCCCTATGTTCTCCACATGTCCAACTAAGGTTTCTGGTTCCTACTGTCAGGTCCCTTCTGACCCAGCCTCTTCCCTTGAAATTGCTTTACGTACTCTTTACCTCCAAAGTCCTGAATCTTACCACTTGCAACCAAAATTGCCTACCTATTCTGCCTCCCTTTGGCAATTTAAGGTGCTCTCATATCTATTCTTATGTTTAACTGACATCCTGACTACAAGCAGTGCTTATAAACCTAGCACATCTTCCGGTCAGAACAGACTCCTGTGATGGCTTCTATTGGCCTGCCCTCTTCTGGTGCTATTGGAGTCCTGAATGCCATCTTACGTAGTCAGTTTGTCTCTCTTTGGTCTCTGCTCTAAGCTTGACTTATGATGGGGTTACATCTTGGTAAACCCATCACAAGTTGAGACTATCCTAAGTCAAACTGCACTGAATATACCTGACCTACCCAACGTCCCTGCTTAGCAACAGCAGCGCACTGCTCACTGGGAGCTTCGATCATCTGGAATATTGCTGGCCCAGGAAAAGGCCAAACACTCAGAACTCAGGTACAGTTCTTACTGAGTGCGTATTGCTTTTGCATCATGGTCAAGTTGGAAATGTCTGAATCATACCATCCTGAGGGAGACTGTTTCTACCTCTATCAATGAGCGCTCCTGTTGTTTGGGGTTCATCTTCTCCATGTGATAAGCTACATCCTGTAGTGGCCTCCTTTGGTCCTGGTTTCTCCTTTTACCTCCCCTGCCACTTTATTCCTTGTGCCCTGACAGAATCGGCTGCCCAGAGTGTAGTCATGTAGATAATGGAAGTTTGACCTTTCCCTAGATCAAAGGGATACATTGGACTCGACATTGGCTCAAGGTCCACACTGATCCATTCTTTCCTCACAGTAAGATGAGAGATAAGTCAATTAAAATGACACTGAAAATGAAGCTAGTAACAAATCCAGAGAACAAGTTTGAGTAAGTCTCAAGTCATTCAATGGAGGCGTTATCTAACCCATTTTCTCTACTTACCCAACCATCAGAGTCTGTTAATGAATCAATAAAGATCTAAGAAGGCATCGCCTTCCTTCTGTTTCACCTATAAATGTTTAACACCACTTTTCTTAAATATAGACCACCTGACTAATCATCTTTAACCACTGTGGTCATCCCAGACTTCTGCAGATGGAAGCTGATAGAAACAAGCAATGACACCTCGCCCTCCTAATACATGTACAAAAACCAAACTAAGTACCGATCACAAGCTGCTTGTACTTCTCAACATTACAGAAAGACCACATGCAGGGCCACAACCCATCCATGACTAATTGGTCCCCTGTGACCCAGGACCTGTTACCCAATCTTGGAATACATTGCCTTGTGCCTTGTTTGGGGGCAGAAAAGTTCAAACAACACAACTTCACGAAAAATGTTGACATTGTTCATTATCACAAAGCAGCCGTTAGTCCCTCCCTCCCATCAACTTCATTGTTTTCTGTGAAATGTTATATTTTCCAAAATGGCAACATCCAGTATGACCAAAGCATGGAGTTGGAAGTAGAGAAACAAGAAAGAATGAGTGACGTTCTTTAGCTCTGGTTGCTAGTATATGATATTAGCTAGTGGAATGTTTTGGGTTCAAATTCCTTGCAGCCTAAATCAAAACTGACCAAGCTGTTCTTGAGGCCTTCCTTCTCTAACTCCCTGATGGCAATGATTCTCATAACAGCCTTGCTCAATCAATTTTATAGATATTTATAGGATACTTACTTCAGGTAAAGCATGCATCCCAATCTGTTGGCCCCTTGTTTTTGAAACCTTTTGTTTGGGCTAAGCATGGTGGTTCATGCCTATAACCCCAACAACTCAAAAGGCAGTGATTGGGAGGGACTGTTGGTTTGAGGCCAGTCTGGGCAAAAAGTTAACAAGACACCATCTCAACAAACAAATCTAATGTAGTAGCTCATACCTGCAATCCAATTATGTGGGAGCTGTAAATAGGACAATCTCAGTCTGAGGCTGTTCCTAGGCAAAACTTTGAGATGCTACCTGAAAAAATAAGTAAAACAAAAAAGGGCTGGGAGTGTGGCTCAAGTGGTAGAGCATCTGCCTAGCCAGAGCAAGGCCCTGAGATCAATCTCCAATACCACCAAAAAATTAAATAAAGAAGAGAGAGCACTTTCTCTTTGCCGAGGATGTGAGGTATTCTTATTTCATTGAAAGCCATCTGACAGCATGGCATTACTGATAACAACACAAAAGTGAAACTTACCCGGCAAAATTGACCAAATCATCACTTTTCCCACTAGGACCGCCATAGTCCAATTATTTGCCAATCGAGGAAATGAGAGGTCATTTTTTAAAGATAATTACCTTCCGTCTGAAAGTCCTGCCCATGCCTCTACAGCAAGCAAGATCTCCCCCAGAAATCAGTGGCAAAGTAAAGAAGCCATGGTTCCTATTTGCACAAAGACCCATGAGGTGAAGAAACAACCATAGCTTTCCTTAGTCATTAGGTTGCCTGCCAAGAAGGCAAACTTACTGACTCCACCCAGGACCTCCTTTCAGCTAGGTCAAGGGTAAAGGTGTCCAATTGCCTCCAACAGCTGCCTTCACACATACACTTTGGCAGAGATAATCAGTAGACTTTCCATTTCTATGAAAGAATGAATAAGGATTGTTTCAGGGCATTAGTGTTAACACAGACTGTATTCGGTTTCTAGGACTGCTGTACCAGAACTCCACACATTGAGTGGACTCATTGTCTCACACTTCCAGAAGCTAGAGGCCAAAATCAAGGTGAGGGCTATGACTGAAAATCTGTTCCATGCCTCTCTGTAGCTTCTGATGCTTTGTTGGCCTTCTTTGGTGTCTCTTGGCTTGCAGAAGCATCACTCCACTCTCAACCTTCATCTTCCTCTGGCTTTCCCCCATATCTGTCTGTGTCCAAATTTTTCCTTTTTATATGGACACCAGTCACATTGAATTAAAGTCAACCTTAATGTCCTCACTTTAATTCCACTGTGCCTGTCAACACCCTATCTGCAATAAGGTCATATTCTGAGATACTGAGGACTTCAACCGAGGACTTAAACATCTCTCTCTCTTTTTTTTAAGGGAACACAATTCAGTCTATAAAGGAAAGCTTTTAAGATCCTGGAGGAAAGGGACGTTCACTAATCCAAGAAGCCATAGATTTGAGGCCCAGTGGAATGACAATGTGGAGTTTTTATGAGCGGACGAGGGGAAGAGTAAGCCAGCCACTGATACATTATAATTTGTCTGCTCTCCAACCACTCAGAGCTTTTATCTTTGTAACCTCCTGTCAAGCAGTCTTTCAGTCTCTACGACTATGTTAGTAAGGATGAACATCTGATAAGAATTTAAAGTCCGATAGCTGATATGTTCATCTGGATTTTCCAGTCAGCAGAACCCAACTTTGAAGAGCTCGCTGGTGTGTAGGTTTTCATGGACTAGTGGACATTCTCAGCTCTTTCTCTCTCCTGCTGCAGGTACTACCCCCTCAAAGGTCCCATGTTATAAATCCCCCCAAAGTAAATAAGGTTTTTGATCTTAATAATGATTTTGATAAGTTTTTGAAGAAACCTGCCATATATTTTTACAAATATTTTGCCATAAAAGTTAAAATCAAACAGGAATCTGAGTTCATTTACCATTTCTTTTTTTGCCCATATCTCTAGTCACAGAAAATGGAACTTATCCTCTGTAATATGATACAAAAGTTATTATAAAAGTTTTGACATCAACTTTTCTCGTTATTGGTCTGTGATGTATTCAAGGAAATTCAGAGAGACTCAGATTGGGGCATACATTGAAGGACCACTCTTTCATGACATTCGGGTGCCATGTCACAGCGCCCAGGACAACTGAGCTCCCTTCTGGTACCTCCCTTCTTGTTGTTTCAAATCTCCCTTCCTGTTTCAATTTGATAAATCAGCTGCTACCAAAGCATGGTTTCCCATTGTACTGCCCTGTTAAACACCCACATGCCTTGATTTACCATAAAGACTTGTGGGTAACAGTTGTTACCAACAAAACCAAAATGAGGCATTTGGGCGGGAGGTGGGAAGGTTGAGCTGTTCATTTCATTAGAAACATTTACCCTTCCTTTTCAAAGCAACCTCCTGGGAAAGGCAGGGGAGTTTTGATTTAGTACAAGAAAATAATAGTCAAGCAGTATATTGACAAATTAATTATTTAAACATTTTCCACTCCAAGTAATTTCTAAATCCCTGTAGTTATTTGTCAGCTATTTTTTTAATTACAAAATAACACCTGCTTATTTAAAAAATTCAGACAATATGAAAGTGTATAAAGTAAAAAGTATAATGCAAAAAGTAGAAATCTCACTTCACTTTTACTACACTCCCTCCCTGTTCATAAGTGAATATTTAAACATACATATTTAATAAATGTGATATATACCATTCCTTATTTAAAACAGGATTCATTTGACCTTTGCACTCTTCCTGGCTGTTTTCACACCATCATATACTACCAATTTTCTCATGTCATTTTCTGTTTCTTTCGAAAAAATACAATTTTATTTTTTGAGCAGAGGTAAAACATGGTGAACATGGTCACCAAGCCTGCCATGAAAAATTCTAGCTGTATTGCTGGTGCCGGACTACATTTTCAACAGGTTATCCTGGGAAAAGTAGAAACTTTAGAACAAAGCTGAGTGAAAAGTATTTCCTGTGCTATGGACAAAGGTGGGGGATTTCATTACTTCCAACTGCCCAATTTTTCTACTAAGAGAGGATAAATGCTTTCAATTACATGAATTCCCATCAGCAGACAACAATAGGCATGGATACAATTCTATAACTCTCGAGCAATAAAAAGTATATCACAGGATGGATGACAGGACAAAGAGAAACAGCTCTTCCTCCATAATAAGGTGGAGAGTGAGAGTTGTTATCTGCAAAATGCTTCTGAAGCACATTAACTGGAATTTTAAGCAAATAAGTTGTACACTATTTCTCAGTGATTTACAATACTTCCCTACAAAACTAGCAGAATCCAGGCCTATCTGGGCTGTCTTCCTGGGTTAGGGCTTCCTTTACATATCCACTGATTTTTTTCTTCTTTTTGTGCTTCTCTTTGTCTTCTTCAAACTTTTTCCCCTCTAACCTAAAAGCTTTTATTTTTTATTTATTCATTTTTTTGCTCAGAAGTAACTGAAATAGTCAAACTCATCATCCCCAATTCTAATTTGAAGTGAAGATGGATTTCTATCAGAAGTTTCATCTACCTAAACTTCTTTTCATCCCATTATGACAGGAGCGTTGAAGAAAACCAGACTTGATTAGATTTATAGTAGCAAAATTACATATATAATTATGTAGACCAAAATTAATTATACCTAAAACGCATTTGCCTAAAAGTCTCAACACTGGCTTGATTGCCTTTGTTTTGTTCACGTGGACTCAGTCACACATCCCCTTCACCTCTTGTAAAGGAGTAGGAAATATTAGAATTCTTCTTCACAGTTTAATTTTAACCTTTTCCAGTTATATTTATCAATTATATTTCATTATGGTTACATTAAATTAAATATTACTTACAGTTATATACCAATTAAATTTAATAACTGGAGTATTATAAAATAGTTGAAATTATGTCTGGCTTTATTCGTGACTATATTTTAAATTTTGTATAATAAATATTTCAAGAGTGTTTTACCCTCCTTTAATAAATATTTATAATGAAATCTCTTCAAAGGAAAATAGTTTTTTAATTTTAATTTTATTAACATTCTAAGTTCAGCTCTGAGAAAAATATGACAAGGATTGCTTAATATTTTCTTATTTATAAATGAAAAATTAAGAGCACATCATGCTGAAGTGAATCGTTCCAGATCCACTAGACTGCCACCACAAATCATCTAAGCTGGATTAGCAGCAAAGAATTTCCTTCCTAGTTCACCTACCTGTCCCTGGCTTCCTGCTTCTCAATTCCACCCATGCCAATGTAACCTGAGTTCTCCCCACCCTTCCTCAGAAGCAGGAAAAGCAGATCCTGTCCGGGGGTAGATAACAGTGGGAAGGGTGAGGATAAATGGAGAGGGTGAAGGAAGGTGAATGTGATTGATGTATTTTGTTTACACATATAAAAATTGAACAATGAAACTTGTTGAAATTATTCTAAGAAGGGGGCAAGGAGAATGAGGGAGAATGATAGAGGGAGTAAATCTAATTAAGATACATTATAAGCACATAAGAAAATATCACAATGAAAGCCCCCTGGACATCTAATATATGCAAATTAAAAAATCTTTGGGCTGGGGATGAGCTCAGTGGTGAGTGCTTACCCAGCATGTGTAAGGCCCTGGATTTGAGCCCCAGCCCAGCAAGAAAACAAGAAATAGAATAAAAAAAAAAAAAAAACTTCCATAACCTATCCTGCCTTGCTCTCTTACCACAATCTTCCACTCCTCTTGTTCAAAGAAGCCTTAAAATCTCATTAAGGGTAGCTTGACTGACATGAATGTACTCACAAAAATATCCAACTCCCAACTGAACATTTTTGCATGGACATTTGACAGAACCTCCAAACTTGGTATATCCTAGACTGAACACACAATCTACCCCTGCCTAGTCCAGTGTATCTTCCCTCCCATGTTCTCTGTCTCATTACATATCACCTACATTCAATTACTTTCAACCTAGAAATTCACCATCTAGTCAATCAACTGCCAATCCTATAAATTATAGATCTGAAGTGCTTTCTGTCATTCCATTACTCATCATTTCATCTGCCCTGTGACAATCCATAAGAGAAGTAGAGACAGTGCCCATGTGGCAATGCCTGATAAGGACTGCGTGCAGACAGAGGTATTATTAGAGAAGAGCTACTAAATGAATTAACCCACCAGCTGAGACCATATAGAATTGTCCATTTATAATTGGAGAAAGTGCACCCCAAACGAAGATTCATCCCTTCTGATAGTAATGAACCAAAGTACAAACCCTCTGAAAAAACTTCTAACCAAGAGATAAAAGATTGGTGACCTCAGTATCAAAGAAATCTTTTCTTCCATTTTCCACACCAAGGTAGAATGTACTATTTGCATGACAGCGTTACCAACATGGGTAGGAATAAAGAAATCAGGACAACCCTAGTTGAAACAGGAATTTACTGGTCTACTAGACTACCAACTTTGCAATATCAAAGATCCTGGAATATTTTCCATTGCATTCTTAGCACTTGACACCACGCACAGCAAGTAAAATGATATCAATAAACACTTGTTAGATGTATGCACAGATTCACTGCCTCTGGACTATATAGTGACATTGTTATACAAAACCCAAATTGAGGTAATAGACTAAATCCCAAATCATTTCTCACTATGAAATCCAAAGCTATGGAAAAGTCAATGAATATTGAAAACAATTTTAAGTTTCCTGGGCAATTTGTTCAAGTTAATAGAACTTTAGTAGTAAGGCAAGTTGTGATCAATGGGTCCACAACCTATGTTTTCCTTACAGTAGACACAGTTGCTGCTGATCCCAAACCCATTCCCTTCACTGCATAAGTTCTCAGTTGATATCATATATTCTCCTACCATGTCCACCTTCAGAGGCAAATCCTAATTAATCTAATCCATTGGTTGGTCCAGGGATGAACGGATCCCTTAAACTGAGTTAATCATACTGAAAGGTACCTAGAAATCTTTTTCCTGTCTTTTCATGCATGTGAACCAGAAAACAATATTCTAGAGGCTAGTGGAAACACTTTTATAACAGTGTGGTAACCCAGCCCTCACGGTACAACACATACATGGAAAGTGACAGAGCAGAAACTTGCAAAAAACCCTATGTTGAAAACATTAAGTCAGGGATCAACCAACCCTGAATTCCAGCACACCCCATCCCACATCTGGAATCTCAGCTTTGTGAAATAAATTTCTAATTGTCAAGAACAGTTTGAGTTTTTTTGCCAAAATACATCTTAACTGATAATTCCTTTTTAAAAGTTTGTTGAGAAAAGAACTGATACAGGGTTTGGGAGTAAAATTGAAAATGCTAGTCAGTCTTCAATGCTGCTGAAAGATAAACTTAACCTTACATTTATTCATACTGATAAAATAATTCCTGTAAAAATAGCACAGAAGGCAGAGTGAGAGGACAAGTGTTATTTCAGTTTTCTTATTCAATAAATATTTATTCAGCCAGGCCATGTTTAGGTATTTTCTAAACTGTTTCACTTGATGCCCACAAAAACTCTCTGAATGAATACCATCAATTATATTTTAGAAAAGGACACTGAACTCACAGAGGTTAAATAACTTCACAAGCACCATAGAATCCCAGAGAAGCAGGATTGGATGCTAAAACTGTCTTGCTACAAAACCCAAGCTTTCTGCACTCCCCTCTGCTGCCTTCCATCACTAGATTTGGTAAAAGTAGAATCTAATACCCAAACCTGGCGAGATGATGTTTAAAATGGTGTAAATGCTATGTGTGTACCACTATAAAGTAGTAAGGACCTTCTGGAACTAACACACAGTAATTATGTGCACACAAGCATACCATCCATACCTATCCATCCAATGTCTATCTCTTTGAGCACATTCTTAGATACAGCAACCAGACTTCAGGTGTTTATCCTCAGGAACGTGTTCAATGTAAGTAAAATTCATGGAGATTTTCTTATGGGGAGAATGAGGGGCTAATTATCTTTTATGAAAAAATTGGAGAAAAATGTCAAATTCTAACAGTAATGAGCTAATTAAATAAGTTCTGGACAAAATTTAATAAAAGACTATTATGTGCACGTTATATGTAATTGCACTGTACTGACACTTTGTAAGAAAGATAATACAGGAAATGCTCATGTGCTTCTGGGTATTCTTTATAATATAAGTAAGATTCCCTTTGATTTCAGAAAGCCACATAATATCAAAATGCATATGTTTATGCATTCTGTGCATGAAAAATGCTGAGAAAAATAATTTCTTCCAGCTTCTCTTTTGATCGTATGAATGATGTCTCTGTGAATTTGCATATGAGTGTAAGAATACATTCATTCTCTTGATTGAAATAAAATGATTTGAAGACCCAGAACAAAAAACACAGAACATTGAAAAGGATATATAACATAGTGTGGGGGAAAAAAAAGAATGCAAATCTCATATATTTTATTTAAAACTATCAAACATAACTCCATATGAATGAATTAGAATAGAACCTGCATCAAAAAAATTTAAATAGACAATTATTAAGAGGGTGGGATTTTGCTTGGACTTAATTTTTTCTTTATTTCTGTTTATAATTAAGCCTATTTTATTTATACAAGTCCTAGTACTCAGAATAGAACAAGATTTGGTAGCTTCAACTGGGCCTTACTTATAGAGTCCTGACAAATATATTACAGTCCCTTGGTTCCAGGATAATTTTTCCCACTGATGAACAATACCTGATTTCTAAGGCAAATGATACGCACACTGGTTTCTACAGTCTTTTGGGGATTTTTTGGCAGTACTGGGGTTTGAATTCAGGGTCTAGTGCTTACTAGGCAGGTGCTCTACCACTTTAGCCATGTTCTCAACTCCTTTTGCTTTAATTATTTTTGAGATGGGGGTCTCATTTTATGCCCAGACTGGCCTGGACCACAATTCTCTCATTGGTGCTTCCCCACATAGCTGGGGATGACAGGCACACACTACCATGCTCAGCCATTGGTTCAGATGGAGTCTCTTAGACTTTTCATTGAGGCTGGCCTCATACCACAATCCTCCTGATCTCTGCCTCCCAAGTCACTATGATTACAGGCTTGAATCACCATGTCTGGCCAGGTTTCAACAAATTAGAACATCAATTAAGAAAGAATCTTCTCAGATTACAGTCTGAGGCCAGCTCCAGGCAAAAGTGCAAGACCTATCCTAACTGAAAAATAGCCAAAGCAAAAAGGCCCAGGGGTGTCGTTTAAGTGGTAAAGAACCTGCCTAGCAAGAGTGAAGCCCTGAGTTCAAGCCCCAGTACCACCAAAAAAAAAAAAAAAACAAGAAAAAGAAAAAGAGAGGATCTTCTCCCTAAATAGGGATACTAGAACACTGTCAGTAGTAGGTTTCTTAAATGTGATCAAAAATATAATTAAAAAATTTTAGAGATATTTATTCCACTTTAACTTCCCCTCTCACCATAATCTCACTGGGGACAGGGAGTACATGCGGTCAGAGAAAGATCAGATATACTGAGTATCAGAATAATTTTAATCCTGCACCAACACTTCTGAGTGACATAAAAAGACTACCACAGTTGCTTCTTGGTCAAAGATAAATGAGAATATTTCTTTAAATTGCCAGAGGCTGCCATTCAATATTGCAAGTTGAATATCCCTTTTCTGAAATGCTTGGAACCAGAAGGATGTTTGATTTTTTTTTTCAGATTTTATAGTGCTTGCATATACATAATGAAGTATCTTGAGGATAAGACCAAGTCTAAACATAGAAGTCATTCATGTCCCATATTCACCTTATACACAAGCCTGTAGGTCATTTTACACAATATATTTAGTATGCCTGTGTTTTGACCATCACATGAGGTCAGGTGTGGAATTTTGTGATGTCATGTTGGTGCTCACAAAGTTTTGGTTCTTGGAACATTTTGGATTTCAGTTTTTCAGATTAGGAATGCTCAGCCTGTATAAACCTATGTTAAGTGATTTGGATTAGATCTTTTCATCTGTGGTCCAAGAAGCCATACTCGAAGAGATGCCTTGCAAAAAGAAGACCTCCAAATCCAGATTTCCCAATGAAGCCTTGGTAAAACCACTGATGATTCTGACATTCAAATCTACCTAAATCTACCTATCATATGTAAGATGATATTAGATAATAAAATTCTCCCAAGTTTTCAGGATAGGTACACAAATTACTATGCAATGTCCATATATTAAGCACAGATTTGCTATTATCGGGAAAATGGATTAAAATATAAAGAACTATATTTGTCCATGTAATGCAGAAACTCCTGGACTTATATACTGGTGTCCACTAGAACACAATGACCAACACTGATTGTTCACCACCAAAAGATTTTTTGACAAAGAGGAAAGCACAAGACACAAGAAAGTTTGGAGCAATCCTCCTAGTTTTATAAGAACCAAGGTGGTTTTTAATTGTAGGCTTAAAGGGAAAACACCAAAAACAGCACAAAATACTCCCATATACATTTTTCCTAGATTCCTCAATTATCAACATTTTGTCATCGTTACTTTGTCATTCTATCATTTATCTCTATTTTTTTTCTGAGATTTTTGTGAATAAATTGTACAAAACAAGGTCATTTTTTCTTAGTTAATCTCAGTACTCTTACTAAATCAGAACATTCACATAGATACAACACTATTTTCAAATCTGTAGACAGATTTTGCCAATTGCCTTACCAAACCATCTTCTGATCCAAGATCCAATCCAGGCTCATACATGAATTTAGTGATCGGCTCCAGCGGTCTGGAACAGTTCATGACCTTGACAATTTTGAAGAGTTTCATCCAGCTGCTGTGTGGAGTGTTCCTCAGTATGAGATTTTCTGATGGCTCCAGCAGGTAATGGATTTGGGGCGAGAACACCATGGAAATTATGCTTCTCCTTTGTGCATCTTATCAAAAGCACAGGGGTGAATTTGTCCCACTACTGGTGTCAGCTTTCACCACTTGGGTTAGGTGGTGTCTGCCAGATTTCTTCTTCTCTGCAAGGCTTCTATTTTCCCTTTACAGTTAATATTTATCTTGTATCTTGCACTTTAAGACTTTGAAAATATTTACTCTTCAATCTATGGCCCTTGCTAATTTCACATCCACTCATGATTCTACCTTTAAACATGTCTTGCTGCATACTCCCCACAGCTTCCCTTGTTCCCAGACACACAGATGACCTAAAGTTTCCACTTTTCTTAAATCTGAGGGGTGGTGGGGGGATGAGATAACTACTTAGCCTATAGAACTACAATTGTAAGTAGCATATTCCCCTTCTAGGTTTGGTTCCTCAAAAGTCCCTTATCATCCTACAAGATCTTTGCTTGTCATCAACTGGATGCATAAGATCTAGTACAGGACTTGGAGGGCACTGGTGGTTGGAATCACTAGATCTTCAGGTCTATACCACTCCTGGAACCTCATGAGCATGAATGAGGATATCTGTCTTTATTTTTACTAACTTTTAACTGGAATTTGGCCTTTCTTTCATTCATAAACATAGGTGATAATTACAATAGTGTTAGCAACAACTGTGGCTTTGTCACATGTATTTCATATCACATATACTCGATGTAGTTACCTTGAAATATATTCACCTATCAGTAATTTGAAATCAACATTGAATTTCAGTTATTAGATCTGCTAGTATATTTTTTTTGTTTTTCCACATGTAGAAAAATCATCCTGGAAAGATAGTCATAGGCTTCACCTGATTCTTAATGGGATTAACATAAAATAAGTCGCTACAACGTGAGGAACCACCAGGAAAACAAGTAAGGGACAACTGCATTAGAATTTGTGTGACACAGCAATCAGCTCTTACTATTTTAAACTGAGATTGACAAGGCTATTTGTTCAGCATTCGTTCTGCCCTGACTGATAGAATAAAGTTGTAAATTTGGAAACTGTGCATGGGAAGATGGCTGAAGCCATGGGTTGGATGTGATTATTAAGAAGATAGAGAAAAAAAGAGAATACAACCCTGAATTGTAGGCAATTGTTTGGAAAACAAGACAAAATACTGTGAAAGAAGCAGATGGAAGAATGGTCTGAATAGAAGAAAGAGTACCAGGAATACAGTGTGAGAGATTATATAAATCTGACACCATATTTCTTATCTCAGATAGCTTCATGCAGAATAAGTCCTTAATGTAATCTATGTTTAAAAAAAAAAAAAAGAAACAAACAAACAAAACCACTTCAGTGGTTCCTCAACTGCATCTTTTATTTGCAAGGTGACAAGTACTGTACCTCTCTAATTCTTTAGCTATAAAAAAATTGCTACATGGTTTATAGGAGTTAATGTAAGTAAACATATGCCAAAAAACCTAATACAACTTCTGGCATGTACTGTCTCAAACAAAGTAAGCTCTCCTCTCCCTTTTTTTCCACACCACCAACAGTCTATCTCATTGCTATAGTTTAAAAGAATTAAAGAGTCTAGTAAGAACAATGTAAAATTTTTCTTGCATCAAAAGCATAGTATTTTAGACTTATTATACTAGGTACAGTATGAATATTCTGACTATAAAACTAAAATAGGCAAGACCATGATTAAAATTCAAAGAGAGCCTTTGTATTCTATTTGGGAAACAGACTGAAGGAAAATTACAGAAAGAGAGTATATGGTTTTAAAATGTCGATCAAAAAGAATTAAGAGGTCAAACCACAGTTTGGGGGGAGTTAGTACCGGACAGGTCTCATGTGCCAGGCATAGATGTACATCAGCCTTTGTAAAACCCAACTCTGAATGTCTTCATCTTCATCCCTCCTCACTCCCTCGTTCCTGACTTATCACTTATCACTGATGTGGTGTGAAGGAGACAGGAGGGTGTTTCAAAATGTAAAACATGATTTTAATATTTAAGGTAAATGTAACCATGGCTACATTTTATTAAGTTCTCTCAATACTGGATGTGGATATCTTATATTAAAAAGCAATACAATGTATGTATTCTCAAAAATTCAATTACAAAGTCCAGTGGAAAATGAAGACATAGGTCATATTGCCACAGCCTGTGAAACAAAAATTGCCTCTTATCCACTCTGAATATTTTACTAAAGGGCTCTTGGAATAGCCATTGCCAAGTAAAGAGAGCATGAGCAAATGTAACACTCCAGCAACAGTTCTTTGACTGTACCACTCTCTTGTCACCTCAGAACTTCTGTCACCCCAAACTGAGCACAGAGCAACTCTCCAGACAGGAAACTAGAGATGGTTTCCATAAACAACAGCTATCTGTGTAGAATGACAATAGGATGGAAAAGATTCTAACCTATGCTACCGAAGAATTTTTTCAGAAAATTGAGACTCTATGAAAAATGCCAGCATCCAAGTGAAAAGCCCTAGCAAGGCCACCTCCTTACAGTTTCAGGAAGAAAGAGGTGCCACCTACAGGGAACACATGGAACTAAAGCCTACAAAAAGGTGGAGTCCACTGGACTTTAAGGTTGTAATCAGCTAAAGAGGGGGAAAAGTAGCAGAAGCCCAAAGGAATCAGAGTCAGTTTACTATACAGATTCTGTATACCCATGTTTGTTGAGACACTGTTCACAATAGCCAAGTTATGGAATCAGCCTATGTGCCCATCAATGGCTGACTAGAAAAAGAAAATGTGGTGTATATATACAAGCTCAGCCAGTAAGAAAAATGAAATTACGTCATTTGCTGGAAGATGGATAGAACTGGAGATCATCATGTTAAGTTAAACAAGACAGATTCAGAAGATAAATATCAGGGGTTTGGGGAGGGGAACAGGTAGGAGAGAGAAGGGAAAGGGAGGAAAGAGTGGGGAGGAGGATAAGAGGGAGTAATGGAGGAGTGAATATGACCAAAGCACATCGTACACACATATGGAAATGTAACAATGAAACCTCTTACTACAATTAATAAACACTAGTTTTTTAAAGGAGAGGAATAAAATGTGCATACTTTTAGAATTCTTAAACCTAATATAGTCTGCATCTTTGATGACCAACACCATAACCACCTGTGGTTATTTGGCACCTGAGATGTGGCTAATTTGAAAGATTGAGAAATAGTCTTTCAAATTCTCACATTTAATACTCTACTTTGTTTAAGTTACTTTTTGGGCAGATGATAATGCCTCTCTGTTGAAATTTTTGTCTGAAAAGTAAATCAAAACCATGATCATGATGGTTGATAAATATGACCAAAGTTATATGTATGTATCAAACTGGCACAACAAACCCACTAAAACCTATTAAAAAGGAGGGTAAGAAGATAGAGGGGTTAAAAAAGAGTAACAGATGAGGTGAATTTGACCAAAATACATTACATGCATATATGTAAATATCACAATGAACCCCCTTTGTACAATTAATTTATGCTAATAATTTTTGTAAAAGCCATTAGCATCTAAGAAAGAAAAACAGGGCCAAGACAGTATTTTGATTTTTTTGAGCAAAGGTTATTTTCCCATGATCAAGTTCAACCTGGAATCACTGATTAATAAGCAAAGGACATTGACCAGCACCTTTATTTTTGAAAACTGTAGTCAGGACAGTGTTATTATTAAATCCATTGCAACTGTGTCTTGCTTTTGAAATCAAAGTAGAATCTTGTGTGTGTGTGTGTGTGTGTGTGTGTGTGTGTGTGTGTGGTGTGTGAGTTCTTCCATTTCCCAGAGTCCTTCATTCTCAGGAGTACCACACTTGGCCTTCACTGGGGTCACTCATTGGCCCTTAGTTGCTTCATCAAGGATGTCTTGTAGCAGGAAATACTCTGGAAGCAATAGGTATAGGCAAGGACTTCCTCAATAGAACTCCAGCAGCCCAGCAACTAAGAGAAAGTTTGGACAAATGGGACTACATGAAATTAAAAAGCTTCTGCACAACAAAAGAAATGGTCTCTAAACTGAAGAGACTACCGACAGAGTGAGAGAAAATATTTGCTAGCTATATATCAGAATCAAAGGACTGATAACCAGAATATAGAGGAAGCTCAAAAAACTAAACCTCCCCTAAATCAATGAGCCAATAAAGAAGTGGGCAACTGAACTAAATAGAACTTTTTCAAAGGAAGAAATTCAAATGGCCAAAAAACACATGAAAAAATGCTCACCACCTCTGGCCATAAAGAAAATGCAAATCAAAACCACAACTAAGAGTCCACCTCACTCCTGTTAGAACAGCTATCATCAAAAACACCACCAACAACAAATGTTGGCGAGGATGTGGGGAAAAAGGAACCCTCATACACTGCTGGTGGGAATGCAAGGTAGTACAATCACTCTGGAAAACAATATGGAGGCTTCTTAAAAAACTAACCATAGATCTGCCATATGATCCAGCAATCCCACTCCTAGGGATATACCCAAAGGAATGCGACTCAGGTTACTCCAGAGGCACCTGCACACCCGTGTTTATTGCAATGCTATTTACAATAGCCAAGCTATGGAAACAGCCAAGATGCCCCACTACTGAAAAATGGATTAAGAAAATGTGGTATTTATACACAATGGAATTTTACTCAGCCACAAAGAAGAATGAAGTTTTATCATTCACAAGTAAATGGATAGAACTGGAGAACATCATTCTGAGTGAGGTTAGCCAGGCTCAGAAGACCAAAAATCGTATGTTCTCCCTCATATGCAGATTATAGACCTAAAACAAATGCAGTAATATTATTGGACATGGGTCACACACTGAAGGGAAAACACATACAGGAGAAATAGGGAAAGGGAAGGAAACCTAAAAGTTGAATGTGGTTGATGTGCCCACTGTAGAGGAGCAAATAAAGTAATCTTAAACTGGCAGAGGCCACTATAGGAAGGGGACCAGGAAACAGTGAAGAGGTCTCGTAGAGATGAACCAATGCAAGTTGTAATACACATGTGCGTGGAAGCAATGCTAGGAATCTCTCTGTATTGCTATCCTTATCTCAAGCTAGCAAAAATGCTGTCTTTCTTATTATTTCTTCTGTTTTCTCTTCAACAAAATTGGAGAAGAGGGCAGAACAGAATCTGCCTGGAACCGAGGTGGGTGGAGGGGAGAGGGAAGGGGTGGGGGCAGCAAGGAAGAGATGGCCCAAACAATGCATGCACATATGAATAAATGGAGTAAGGAAAAAAAAGAAATACAAGAAAAGAAGTGTGCATGGTCTACAGAAAGAATAAATGCTACAGTGGCAAAGTAAAAAAAAGGATGTCTTCTTTCAGTCTACAAACATCATGCCCCCACCTTTCTTTAGTGCCCATATTGGATCTTTAATATATTCTTCTGTTACCCAGCAGAGAACAGAACAAACCAGACAGGCCCTCCATTCAGTTGGCAGATCCCCACACAAAGATAGGTGTCCAACCGTCCTGGTTTGTTTGCCCAGCACTGTCCTGGTTTTAGTATTGAAAGTCTGACCTTCTGGGAAACCTTACAGTCCTGAACAAAGCAAGACTGTGGTGCCCTCCTTGCCAGTGGCACCGGTAGACTGAAAGCAAGAGAGAGGGGACCCCACTCTGTGCTCCAGCCACAGAGTTCCTGTTTCCCTGCAGTCTTTCGCCTCCTTCCCTTTTCCCACATGGCTGGCCTCCCTTTCACTGCTGCATCACTTGCCTGGCTTCCAAGAACCCTCCAGGCATCAATCCTTCTCCACTTCATTCATCCCTCCAGGCCGAGGCAAATCGTACTTGCCAAGGTTTATTTTAATTCTTTGTCTGGTCCCAAGTCTCCCAGCGGCTGTGAGCACCTAGAAGTCAGAAGTCTTTCTATTCTTTCTAGTATTCTGCTCAGGCTGAATTTGTGCAGGAATGAAGGCTGGTGTGTCTTAGAATAGCACCTGAGCTCTGGCTAAGCTGCTCACCTTTTTTCCAGCTAGGACACCCTCTTCTGATGTAAAACCAGCAACCCGTTTTCTAGACTGGCTGTCCCTGCATTTCCCAGTCTAGGAGCATCTTTCGCTAAAGGGAAACACTGAAAAACAACAGCAACCAAACCCAAATAAAGCAAAACAAAATGTTTTCATTTTCCAGGCAGGGTAGTGAGTTTTGTCTTCAGGCACTGGAATGTCTCATGTGCCTCTTTCTTTCCAACCTGAGAGGAAAAGGAACCTGTCTCTGCCACTGAGGATGCAGCAGGGTGCAGACCGTCTGTAGTAGTTGTGAGTCACTACACACTACACAGGGAGCAGAGACAGGTGATGCTCAGAGAGGTAGGACTCTGGAGGATGCCAAGAAACATCAGACAGCCTTTTCCAGGAGCCACTGTGGGGACGATTAGGAAGTGACCTAAGTATGGCTTATAAATATCATGCCTTTAGAAATACAGAGAACAGTGTAAACACTCAGTAAATATTTTAATATATTAATTTATCCATATTTGCTTTATTTAAAACTTATCTATTTTAATATATTTAAATAAAATTAATGTATCTTGACATAGCAAACTATGTTCAAAGTGTTTACATTTTGAATATATGTTTAAGCATTATACTATAAATTATCTCTGTTTTATAGAAAACATGTGGCATGGGGAGGTGAAGGAACTCATCCAAGATCACAGAATTTGGAAGAGCCAGGACTTAGGAGACCCTTTAAAGGCGATCGCAATCCCTGGAGATGCAAAGAAATGTGTCCACACTCTCTGGAAATCAACAACCTACCAGCAAAACTAATTTATAACAGTAATCTGCTATGTTCAAAGCAATATTTCAGCATGTGCCATGCTGTTTTGCTATAAGCTATACAGTACACCTTCAATGAATGCTCTAAAATTAAAATTATACACACACACACACACACACACACACACACACACACACACACACCTTAATAAAGAAATGCTTATTTCTCATGGTATAAGTCCATGCATGAAAGAGTAGATAATAGACTTGCAATAACAAATTCATTTCTCCTTCATTCAAGACAGAAGTACAGTCATGTTAGCAGCTTTAGCTGCTCTTTGGAAACACCTGAGAGCGTTAAAATCCACTAAGTTCTGGTTACCACCTTCATGGATCTGAGCACCGCATGTGTCTGAGACACAGCCTGGGCACTGGGATTTTCAAACTCTCTAGAGGGCCTTAATGTACAGCCAAAATGGAGGCCACTGCTTTGTTTAGAATAAACTGAGGACTCTCCATGTGCGATCTCCACATCCAGGATATCAACTTCTCCTGGGAACTTGGTAGAAATGCAAATTACTAGCCCACATCCCATATCTACTGAATAAGAAGACTGAGGGTGAGGTGCAGTAATCAATGCACCTCACAACAAAAATCAATGGGTTTTTTGTTGTTGTTGTTTTTTATGGTACTGGGCTTTGAACTCAGGGCATGCACCTTGAGCTCTCCACCAGCTAAAAAACACATGTGGATTGAAAGGTAGGGGTAGGGGAGTCATTGTAAATGGAGACAAGCCAATCTTAGCTAGATTTCACTTGTATAATGATCCCTGACATTGGTGTACTCATACACAAGCATGTGTAATCTGGTTAGAGAAGTTAGTACACTATGCATAGATTATCTATAGCATAGATTTAGACAAATTTGATTATTTACTGACTTTATAACATTCTGATTCCAGCAACCCTTTCAGGTGTGGATAAAGAAGGCTCAATTGGGATGGCCTGTTCCTTCTTGGGTATGTCACCAAATTTTCATCAGTAAAAACATTTGTGAAATGTAACCATAGGGTTAAGCCACTTTAATAAAAAATGAAAATGTGTCCCAAGATTTCCAGTGTTTAGATATTGGCCATCACGTGGGGCTCTGTGGCACAGCAGGGCAGGGAGAGCAAGAACATCTTTGCACAGCTTAAATTGTTTAGACATTTTTAATAAAGTAAAAAGAATATAATTTATACACACAGTGTTTCGTATCTTAGTGGGCCATACTGTTTTATGCAATGTAAATCACAGTAATACTTTATGTTTGGTTTTCAAGGCCATATAATAAGTATGGATGAATTTGTTGTTGTTATTATGGTGACTGCTGCCTCTCCAAAGTTTACAGTAATTTTATTTTAACTCACTTTGATGACAAGGAGAGACAACTTTGAACTCCCAACTCCACCAGAAAATTGGTATGCAACCTTGGGTGAGTCACTGCCCATCTTCACCCTAGTTCCTCTTCTGTAAGCTAGGGGTTGGACTAGGCATTCCCTAAGATCCTCTGCATCTCAAGCATGCTGCAATTTTCTGATTCTAAATGTGTCGTTATCATGACTTTTCTTGAAATACCATGAAACTGCCTATGAAGAGCAAATCAGTTGAGGGCTATTAAATAAAGGCATAAAAAGAAGAAACAGAGGAAACAAGTATATTTGAAGTTGCATTAATGAAAGTAGTTTACATCTCAGCATCTACTTGCTGCCTCTATTAAGAAAAACAAACAAATCAGCCCATAACTTACAAAAATTACACACAAATTCCCACTAAGTTTTGAGCACATGGGTGTCTCTAAAGAATGCTAAATAGCCAAGACACAAAACTACAAAGAACTGCGGCATGGACTTCCAACACGCCCAGGGATTCTGGAGACTTTGCCACACTTCACAGCCCTAAGGTTTATAAACTATCTTGGCTCCGGATGCAGCCGAGGGTAAAATGCCATTCTCCTTGAGCCCTAGAAACAGCCTCTGTGTTTAGAAGGTTCCTCCACATCAGACCAGTGCCTTATTATGGGAAGTGGATGAAGTCATTCCTGGCTTCTCAATTTTTCTGAGAAACTACCTGCAGTCTCAGCTTCCTACTCCACATCCCGCTGTCTCTCTGTTTTGTAGCACGTTCTCAGAATCGAAGCCTTCATCGTACAGTCGAGACACATCTGCAAAGGCACAGACAAGCAGAGGTCCACGTGAGAACATCTACCGTGGGTGGGAGGGCAGCTAATGATAAACGTTCATGCACTCGCTCGCCTGCTCGCGCTTAGAGAGCCGTCATTTGACAGTACTTCGAGGGTCAGGACCCAAGGTTCGAGGCCAGCTCCTGCCCAGTTGTTCTGGCTCTCAACACATTTCCTCCAGACTGTCAGGGTCCTGCTTTCAACCATTTGGGGCACAAGGAAGGAAGATGAGAAGGAAAGCAAGAGACAAGAGAGATGGAAACTTTTTAATATGTCCTTAAAAGCCTCTTTATAGAGATGAGTAATAAAAAGATTGAGGCCAGCAAACATATTCAACCTTTCCACATTTTCTCTAAACAGTTATAAAACCAAGAGTCTTGTAAGGTCAGAGTTAAAGTAATACAGCCTTGTTTTTATTTTTAATGGTTTTTAATGGAACATTAAAATAGCCTCGATACTAATAAAAGGTGTGGATAGATTACTGATTTGACTCAGAATGGGATAATGGAACCCACCAAATACAAAGTACTGGTGATAGTACTGACATGAACTCCACCTCAATTCCAAGTAAGGCTCTCTGCAAACCACCCCCTCTCCCAAGCCTGCACACATTTTTTTCTGCTCATCCAATCAAATAACAATATACTGTAGGATCACTTAATTGTGCTAATCAAATATTCTTCATAGTTCTCAACTTGTTCAAAACACATTACTCAAATGCCTACTATGTGCCAGGTACTGTCCTAAGTACTAGGGATACAGAATTGGAGAAAGCAAAGGACCTTCCCTCATAGGCCTTGAACTCTAGCATAGGGAGCCCCACAAACAAATAAGTAAAATACACAGTAGGTTTGTAGGTAACAAGGGACAAAGGTGATAAAGTTGGGAAGGGAGTAAAGTGGATATGGGTGGAAGGGAGATGGGGAGAGCTGTAATTTTAAATACAATGGTAAGAGAAGTCCTGGCCAAAGTGAAATTTGAATAATCAGTAAAGGAGAAAGTCCTGTGTTTGGGGAGATAGCAAAAGAGAAAGTTCTGCATCAGAGGCATGACCATGACATCCAAACAGCAATGTGGAGGCCAGAGCCCTAAAGCAGAGTCAGCAGTCAGCAAGGAGTCCAAGGGATGAGGATGGAATGGTACAGGCTTGGTGTCTACTGAGTGACTGTGGAGGTGACAGGAAGTTCTGAACAGTCCTAACACAATCTGATTTCCATTTTCAAAGGTAAAAGATGACAATGTGCAAGCAGGAAGGGTAGGAACAGGGACATCTATTCCAGGTGACACTCAGGCAGCACCTGGTGGTAGCTAGGACCAGGGTGGTGGCAATGGCAATGGTAGGAAGTGATTAATTCCAGGTGAGTTTTCATTGCAAAGCCAGGAAGTGGGGGGTGGGGGGAAGTAGTTCTCTGATGTTTAGATGAGCAATATGGAAGAGAGGAGTCAACTATTATTTGACAAATTTTGACATGAGACCTGGAAGGAAGGGTCGAGATGGGACCCACTATGAGATGAGGAGGCTCAGGGAGAGACTGGGAATTTGGTTTTAGACATGTGAAGTGTGAAAACCCTGTTAGACATCCAAGTGGAGGTGTCCAGTTGGCAGCTGGGTGGACATGTCTAGAGTTCAAGGGGAGAATAAGCCATAGATGGCATTCAAAGCCTGACACCAGATGTGAATGTGAGAGGAAGAGAAGAATCCCAAGGCCTGGATCCCAGGGTGCTCCAACTTTAAGAAGTTGTGGAACTAAGAGCAACCAGCAAAGGAGACTGAGAAGTGTCGCCAATGAAGGAAGGAACAAAGTGGAACAGGGTCTAATGGAAGCCAGGCCAAGAGAGGACTCAAAATGGCGGGATGATCAACTGTGCCTCACAGGTCCAATAAGATTAGGACAGGAAACCTACATCACGTTCAGCAGTTGTCTCCCAGGAAGGTCAGCAGAAATTAATGTTCATAGGGTCAAGGGCAAACACAACAAGGGGATTGGACTAGGGAGAGCACATGATAAAAGCGAGAGCACACAAGGGAGGGGTGAGGATAGGTAAGACACCTAAAAAACTAGCTAGCATTTGTTGCCCTTAACGCAGAGAAACTAAAGCAGATACCTTAAAGCAACTGAGGCCAATAGGAGAAGGGGAACAGGTACTAGAGAAAAGGTTAGATCAAAAAGAATTAACCTAGAAGGTAACACCCACGCACAGGAAATCAATGTGAGTCAATGCCCTGTATAGCTATCCTATCTCAACCAGCAAAAACCCTTGTTCCTTCCTATTATTGCTTATACTCTCTCTACAACAAAATTAGAAATAAGGGCAAAATAGTTTCTGCTGGGTATTGAGGGGGGGGAGAGGGAGGGGGCGGAGTGGGTGGTAAGGGAGGGGGTGGGGGCAGGGGGGAGAAATGAACCAAGCCTTGTATGCACATATGAATAATAAAAGAAAAATGAAAAAAAAATAGGGTCAATAGTTTGAGTAAAAGAAGTCAGTCGAGTTTGGGCTATATAATTAGAAACTTGGGGGTGGGGGCGTATCATCCTCAGTTGTCCTTTATTTTATAAATCTTACTTTGTAGTCTAAGGACTAACTGGATAGAATAAAAGTTCTTATCTATCCCTTACCAAGCAAAATAGTGATAGATAGGTAGACATTTATATAGCCTCTCAATGACACTCAGACACAATAACACTTCTTATCTAACTACGGAAGATTTAACTTCATTTCACATCCTACAGTCAGGGAGCAACAGGTGACTTCATTTTCTTAATTAAAAATAAGCTTTTGTTTCTTTTCCAAATGACAACTTTACAGCAGAAACATCTATTTCTGCTGACTCTCTTGATTTGAACTGTGGTTCTCTGTTGCTGTCAACGTCCTAAAGGTTTTCTCTTGGTGAGGGGCATCTCTGGCTTCTCCCTCTCCTGTTCCCTCACAGTCCCAGACCCCTCCCACATCCTCACTCAGCACCATGGGAACCTATGTAACCATCAGCATAACTTCCTGCTCTTCCCCACCGTGGCAGACTGATGTCACTGGGGAATTATAATGGTTTTGAAGACTAGGTCAGCAAGAGGAAGGTGGGCAGGAGAAAGGATAGCTAAGAGGGAAAAAGAGAAGCTGACAGTGGGGACTCAACCACGGGGGTCACTGTTTCTCACATAAACCAAAACTGAATAACCTACAAGTTCCACCCTGAGGAAGGCTGGCCAAACTTTTACCTAAATAATTGCATATGTTAAATTGAAGAATACTCCTGGCAATATCTATTTTTCCAAAGCTGATGACACTGGTTAGGAGTCAAGCCATTAAAAGTCAATCAAATAACCAATTTTGAGAATTACTTCCAATCTGCATAATTTTCCCAAACTGATTTTTATGTACCAAAATTGCCTGGCTCTCAGTGGTTGACAGCACCAATCAAAGTGGTTCAAATCTTTTTGGCAAGAGATCAGAACCCAAACCTACAGCTTGCCAACAGGTGAAGATGCCAGAGTGGTGATTTCATTAGAGTCTCAAATATGTTAAAAAGCTGCAAGAGTGGGATCTCTGGTTTATTCACCATGGCCAATCTCGAAAAATGATCAGTCACTAAAACTCCCTCATGTGCTCACTTTGGCAGCACACGTACTAAAATTGGGACGATATGGAGAAGACTAGCATGACCCCTGCGCAAGGGTGACACACAAATCCGTGAGCGTTCTAATTAAAAACAAGCTTCCTGCATGTTCTATGTTATCTTTGATTATTCTCATGATTGAGAATAAAGGGACAGGCTCTAGCTATGAGAGATTATTAGTGTAATAATCTTATCAAAAATTAGTACCACCAGAAAATGCCTAAATTGACAAATATTTTTCTCCTAAAAATCCTTTAAAAGAGAAAAAACAAAATCATAAGAAAGAAGAAAGAAGCATCACACTGCCAAGAACCCTCGGGAACATTTTCTGAATGTAAACAAACACTTTTTAGGAAAGGGATTTCAAAGCTTGAAGGGGAATATTGCTGCAACATTTAAAAATTAGTGTGATAACATTTTGATAGTATATGTAGTCCTTCTGATGGTGGCAAATTCAACACCTTGAAAATAAGTTGAAGATGTTGGGTGTGGTCGTACGCACGTGTAATCCCAGCTACTCAGGAGGTGGAGGCAGGAGGATCACGAGTTCAAGGTAAGCTGGGGCAAAGAGCCTGCCTCAAAGCAAAGATAAAAACAAAAGAGTTGAGGGCATGACTCAAGTGGGTCAATCCCTGGCACTGAAAAAAAAAGTCTGTATCTTTGCTATTTAGAACTCGAATTTTAATTCTCCTATTGAAAAAGTTTCGCAGAAAATCGTGGAAAAACTCATAGGGAGTCTGTGACGATGTTACCAATGTCAAAGAACAAAATTACAGTTTGATATGAAGAGTAAATTCAGTTCGGAAGCAAATTTTGATGGTTTTGGCAGAACCAGGGTTTGAACTCAGGGCCTTTCGCTTACAAGGCAGATGCTCTACCACTTCAGCTAACACCTCTAGTCCTTTTTGCTAGTTATTTTTCAGATAGGTTCTTTTGATTTTGCCCAGGGCTGGTCTTGGACCACGATCCTCCTACCTACACCTCCCTCATAGCTGTGATTACAGATGCGAACCCCACATCTGGCTTTTTTTGTTGAAATGGGGACTTGCTAACTTTTTTTCTAGGCTGACCTCAAATGGTAATCCTCCCAATCTCCACCTCATAAGCAGCTGGGGTTATAGACAGGAGCCACTTGGCCTGGCCTAACTACACAAGCCGCCCCCCCCCATATTCTAAATCAATATTAATTATAAATTTCAAAGTGCTTCTATTTTGCTATTGCTAGCTTTCCTTTATTCCCCCAGAGTATAAGATTTTTGTTATTAAAAAAAAATACTACATCACCAGTCAGCCTCAAAGAGGTTGAATCTGCAGTAGCAGCAGGTGCACAGCACACACTGCTAATTGTACGTGACTGCTTTTAGCAAATCCGGTAGCTGCTAAAAGCCACTGTTGTTCTGCAGGCAGAGCACAGAACTCTTACCTCCCTTCCACCAAAGCCATGCCTGCAACATTTGCCACCCAAAATACAGAGCCACCTCCATCCCTAAAATACATAGAGACTGAGATCTTAAAGAGCCAGTGCCCACCAGGTCATAGCAAGAAAACGTAGACTTACTAGAACCAATGTTCCATGTAAAATGCAGTCAATATCTCCTACGGTAGCGTGTTGTTTCCAGCCCTGTGTCGTCAGAGCTGGTTACAGAATGAAATGCTATCAGCACATTGTATTCATCTTCTCTCCTGTGGGTCAGACCAACTGGCTAGTGACTACAGTCTTGGAACACATGGTGGTCCAAGTTATACCCAGGTCTCATGTGACCTCTTGTGTTTGTGGAGAATGTTTGGTCTGAGAAAACTAAAAATACTTCGTTTAAATTGAATCATAATTCACCAGCTAAGTAAAACTCACAGTTTGAATGTTAACTGTTTCTGTCTGGGTTTGTTGGGTTTGGATTCTCTACATTTATAGCTTCATTCAAATATTCTATCTTTAAAATTACATTTGATCCATACTCTCCAACAATGATTAGATAAAGCATTCAACTGAGTATTCCCACTCATTTCCCAAGATCCTTTGTGTCTTACTGCCTGTGCTGACACATTGTACCTTGGTAAACTGGGTTACGGGACAAGAGTTACTGAGAAAAAGCCAGGAGAGAAAAATCCAGAATTAGCGTCATTAAAATAATCCAACTTTAGATGGACACTGGCGGCTCACGCCTGTAACCCTAGCTACTTGGGAGGCTGAGATTGAAAGCATCAAAGTATGAAGCCAACCCAGGCAAAAAATTCACAAGATCTCACCTCAACAGAGAAAAGCTAGGCGTGGTGGCACATGTCTATCATCTCAACTATGGCAGGAAGCATAAAATAGGAAGACTAATCCAGACAATCCTGGGCAAAAAGCAAGACCCTATTGCCAAAATAGCCAGAGAAAAGAGGGCTGGAGTGTGGCTCAAGAGGTAGAGAGCCTGCCTAGCAAGCACAAAGCCCTGCGTTCAAACCCCAGTACCACCAAAACAAAATCCAACTTTACTCTCAGACAACGAATGAGTTTCCTGGCTCTAGAATTATAGACCAATATACGTAGATATTATACAAATATGCAAGTGATCACTCTTTTTCACAGATCATAGCAAACAGATACCCTTCCCTAAAGAAGTAAATATCTATTTTAGGCAAATTTGTCTAGGGTCATATGGCAAAGTGAAAGTCAGCCAAAAATTAGCCCAGTAATTCTGTTTTCTTAGCTGATGATCCTATTACTTTAAATATCTAACTTGTCTGCAGAGCGCTGTTTTAAACGTCTGAAGACTTGTGCTGAAACTCCTGTGCTGGTCAAGCTTCGGTTCTCCAAGTCTGTCTGCTTTTACTGCATTTCACATAAAATCATTTTTTTTTCTCTACTTGGGTTAGCTTTCCAGGTTTCTCCTCAAATAAACCTTAAGTTCCTGGAACAAAAGCCTACAGAGGCAGAATGAACAGTCTGAACTCTGACCTTTGTTTTCCAGTTGAGAGAATTCGGGATTTTGTTTTTGTTTTTGTTTTTTAGTCCTACACATAAAATGAGGCCTGATTTCCAGAACAAAGCCAGTTGATTGGCAATGAATTTTCAAATCTTGTACCTTCAGAAATTACACATTTATGGCAAAACAAAATCTGCCTGAAAAGGTCTTGTTTTAAGGTGAGCATTAGAAGAAGAGACTTGTACTTCAAGAAAATCAGAGGATTGTTTCTCACTGTAACAAAAACCACTCTGGAAAGCTTGGTGAAATTACATTTGGTCATTTGAGTTTTCATTAGAAACACGGGAAACGTCCATCATAGATATCCTTCTGTTGGTTGTAAAAGAAAACTACAGAAGATTTATCCTTAAAACCTACAAAAGAAAACAATCCCTACCTAGGCCCAAAGTGAAGTGGCCAAGCAACATAGACTGAAACCATGAGCCAAGATAAACCTTTCTTTCTTTTGACTCGATTTACCTCAGGTGTTTTGTTACAGCAATGGAAAGGTAACTAACACAGTAGCGTGCCTCACAGCATCTTGTATAAATCTTATTGCACAGTTTTATTATATGATCATGTGAATCACATTTACTAATGTTACCATATAGAGTAACCTTGTTCATTAATTACTTGAAGTCTGCTGAACTTGGTTCTCAATGAGATGGTGAGCTCTGTGTGGACAGGATCTGCCTAATAGTTCCTGTTAGAAATATTGTAACCTAACTAGCTGCTTTCCACGTGCCTCCCAGACTGTGAAGCCTAAACTGTGGTTTTCTGACCCCAGAGTAACACAGAGGTCCAGGGCCACGCAGCTACACTTTGCTCCCAGCCAGCCTTGCAACTAGCAGTGGCTTGCCACTGGATTTTGACAGGCAATGTGTACAGCTTCCATCTTTCCTGCTTAAAGAGAAATAGCTTACTCTTGACTTGGTGTAATTTTGCCAACCTTTCTGGAGTGGTTTTTCTTAGGATGAGGAACAATCCTCTGATTTTCTTGAAGTAGAAGTCTCTTCTTCTAATGCTGACCCTAAAACAAGACCTTTTCAGGCAGATTTTGTTTTGCCATCAAATATGCAGTTTCTGAAGATAGGAGATTTGAGAAGTTATGGTTCACTCTTTCACCTATTCTACAATCTTTTCTGGCCTTTACTCAAAAGCAATCTTCTAAGAATTTGGTGGGTCTTTTTTTTCCCACAGTCATTTAGCCTGTGACCTAACTAATACAGAGAGTTTCTGTACTTGTCTTTTAGTCCTTGTTCATTGTGTGTTTTGGTTTATATGTGTGTCTCCTTTGCTAGACCAAATGTTAACCTAAAAGCACATAGTCCTTCTCTGGCTCATAAAGCACTACCCAGCAAAAATCAACCACTCAAGAAATGCTAGTTAAGTAAATGACCCAAGCAACGTCTTCACTTGTCATAGCTTACACTCAAATATAGGTCTGCCAATTTGGAAGTGTCAACTATGTTACCTGGAGTTCAATTTCAATACATTTGGAAAGTTAAACTTCAAGCTTTGAAATAACATACACTTAATTTGTCCCTGTACATCAAATTCATTTTCACTAAACTATTTTTCATCTACCACATTAGCCAAGATGGGAAAGTCTAATATTCCAGTGTTAAGTTGGAGCGATTACAGGCTAACAGGCACTCTCATCCGTGGTAAGACACAGCAACATAACTTCCTTTTCCTGTGAACATCATCAGCACATGTTACCCAAAGACAAGTGTATCTGGACATTCTTGGAAGCCTTACTTACATGTGCAAAATATGTAATATGTTGGAACCAAGCCGGGCACCAGTGGCTCATGCCTATAATCCTAGCTACTTGGGAGACTGAGATCAGGAGGATCATGGTGGGAGGCCAGCCCAGGCAAATAGTTAGAGACCCCCATCTCCAAAATAACCAGAGTAAAATGGACTGGAGGTGTGGCTCAAGTGGTAAAATGCCTGCCTTGCAAGCAGGAAGCCCTGAGTTCAAGCTCCAATCCCACCATATACATGTGAGTTCGTGTGTGTGTGTGTGTGTGTGTTCAGATGCATCATAGTATATCTTCACAAAGGCATACCCTGCTAAAAGCAAAGAAAGTGGGGCGGATCAACCTGTTCTAGAGCCACTGCTCTAAGGTATCTTATGAAGGGCTACAAGATAATATGCTCCTACATGTTGTCTTTTTAAAATACATGTGTAAGGGCATAACCCCAAGGACACAGACAATCTTTTTCTCTTTTTATTCATATGTGCATACAATGCTTGGGTCATTTCTCCCCCCTGCCCCCACCCCCTCCCTTACCACCCACCCTGCCCCCTCCATCTCCCCCCCACCCCCTCAATACCTGGCAGAAACTATTTTGCTCTTATCTCTAATTTTGTTGTAGAGAGAGTATAAGCCATAATAGGAAGGAACAAGGGGTTTTGCTGGTTGAGCTAAGGATAGCTATACAGGGAGTTGACTCGCATTGATTTCCTGTGCGTGGACACAGACAATCTTAAAGAAGTATGGAAAAACTGTACCTCGAGGAGGCACTGTGGGGAGGGACAGTCCTTTCTGCAGTTTCAGCATTACTTTTACTCTATGAATATGTTACTTCTTTCTATAAAACCAATAGTTTTGCCACTTTAAACTCCTAATGACAAGACAGGTGATAGCAAGTGCTGATAAGAGTGCAGAGAATAGAAACGCTCGCACATTTGCTGCTGAGGATGCAAAATTGCGCAGTCATTCGGCAGTTCCCCAAAATGCTATTTATAGAGTGACTGTGACTCAGCCATTTCACTCCTGTCATATACCCAAGAGAATCAAGAAATACATGTTCACAAGAGTTCAGAGCAGCGTTATTTATAATAGCTAAAAAGTGAGGAAAAACAAAAGAAAAAATAAATATCTCCTACAATCAAATCTTACTTGACAATAAAAAATGAAGTTCTGATATATGCTACAATATGAATGAGCCCTGAAAACATCCTGCTAAGTGAAATAAGCCAGATATGAAAGACCACATGTTGTATTGTTCCACTTACATAAAATGTTCAAAACAGGACCCCACGGAGACAAGAAGAAGAGGAAACTGTTCCTGATGAGTCTGTGGTAATGGTCACACAGCTCTGTCCACATACTAAAAACCACTGAGTTCTAGCTACACTTTCAATGGCTGAATTTTAAATTTGAAACATATCTCACTAAAATCATTTTTGGAAGGCCAATTGCATCTGGCCTTCATACCTTCCTAAGAGAAAGCGAAGGTGAAATGAGCAGATGAGATCATGCAGAGAATAAAATAAAGAAGAAAACAGTAACTGCTTTAAAATTAACAGCCGTCTGTTGTCATGAATTGTAGTGTGGGTATTTACCCCTCTGAGACATTTCTGTAGTGAGAAAAGACAGGTATCCAGGGTCTGCTTCCCACAGCCCATCTGCCTGCTCAGTGATTCATTCAGTAAAGCTCCTGCCATCACCGGAATCTGTGTGTGAGGCGTGCCCTGGCCTCCAGGTCTTCCCTGTATGTTCATCATCGAAGGGCTTTTGGGGTACAAAGTGTTTCACCCATCACGCTTCCCATTTATGCACTACTAAGTGACTGAGAGAGAAAGAGACCTCAGACCTTTGATTTGTCCACATCTCAAAAGCATTCAGCAAAAAGTGTGCATGTGCATGTGTGTGTGCAGATGACATTTGACACTTGGGATTATATAAGAAAGGTAGAATAATAGGAATTCATGGCTTGTACCAGAAAACCAATAGCAGAATCTCTCATTTTCTCCAAATTAGGATTATTCTAGCAAGTTGCATGTGTTCTTTTAAATTCTACAACTACATGTTATCAATTACTATTTTACAGATGAGGGATCAGAGGTTAGGAGGAGTTTTCCCAAGGTTGCCCAGTTTGTAATGACAGGACCTGCACCAAACTCAGACTGCAGAATTCCCGCTCTCATTCCTTACCTGAGTTCCAGCTTATTATGTAAGGCTTGCAACATACTGTTTTCTCTCATACTTTTCACCAAAGCGAAATTCATAAGCACCCTAATTTGTACCTTTTGCTACCTTAGTCTTGTGCAACAGACTCGGTAAGAATGACCTCATGTTGCAACACCGCATCAAACCTAGTCACAATCGGCACATTTGTTAGACGGTTTTAATAGAAATCTGCACTCTGTATTTTGATGTAAAATAAATGGAGGTATTAAAACTTGACTTTTGCATTAAAATACATAAGGTGTGTTACAAAACATAGAAATAATCATAAACCATTAAAGAAAATTATTAAAACTCCATGTGGTTGTCATAGAGACGATTTAATCATTCCCTTCATTAGCTTTGTCTAAAGTGATACAAACCACACAAATTTAAAAAAAGAAAAGAAAACATAAAAATCAATCCAATATTGGATATGCCAATTCCCAATGGCCTTACATTGTACACTGGTTAGATCTCCCCCGCCCCCTTCAGCCCCCTCCCTGCCCCACTTAAAGTACTCCCAAGAGGTTTCGCTGCTGTGCTTTGTGTATGTATGTATGTGACGCCCACCAATACTGGAGTTCTAACTTTGGGCTCCTACACAATAGGCAAGTACTCTATGACTGAGCTACATCCCAGGCCTATTGTTCTTGTTTGATTGATATAATATAATCTCCCTGAATTGAACAATGTTTTCCTGGAGAAACACAGAACTAGCTAATAACATAAGTCATTGATCTACTTATATTTTTAGATCTGCAAATTTGATTAACTTCAGCACTATCTCGGTTTGAAAAAGAAAGCACAGGCAGGCAGAAGTCACATAGAAATTTGTTTATGGTTACTTTTATGAGATATGTCTGAAAAGAAGCAAAGTATACAGATAGAGATATTCAGAAAATAGGCTGCATGCAGCAGTACACACTTAAAATCCAAGCTACTCAAGAAGCAGAGATTGAGAGGATGGCAGTTCGAGGCTGGCTCAAGCAAGAAGTTAGTGAGACCCCATCTCAACAAATAATTGGGTGTGGTGTTGCTCATATGTCATTCCAGCTGTGCAAGAGTCATAAGTAGGAAGATCATGGTCTGAGGTCAACCCCAGGCAAAAATGTAAGACCCTATCCAAAAAATAACTAAAGCAAAAATAGGGATGGTGTGTGGCTCAAGTGGTACAGTGCCTGCCTAGTGAGCATGAAGTCTTGAGTTTAAACCCCAGTACCACGAAAAAAAAAGAAAGAAAGGAAGGAAGAAAAGAAAGAAAGAAAGAAACCAAAATTGGGGCAAAGAATTGAATACATGTTTTTTCCAAAGAAAAAATAAGATGGTTAAATTGCATAGAAAAATATGCTTAATCTCACTAGTCATTAGAAAAAGGCAAATCAAAGCTTCAAGGTACTACTTCACGTACACTAGGATGTCTATAATCAAAGACAATAACACATATTGGTGTGGATGTGGAGAAACCAGAGCATTCATGGATTTGCTGGTTGACATGCAAGATGGCACAGCCAGAATGTCAACACACCCCACCAAGGTGCAGCCTACACCAAACTGGCCCTATTTCCCATCCGCCACCGCAGACCCATGCAGGTTGCCACCTCCTCCCAGGCTTTCCCAGCAACCTACCCACAGAGCTCCTCCTCCCCTCATCATCTCTGTCATTTACTCTGTATCTGTGGACCCCAAACCTGGCGGCTCTCTGGAACCCACTAGAAAACCCCAGGTGAGCTTTATGGTTCTATGGATTCCTGGATTCCATTCTGGATCTATTAATGAGCTGGGCTGCAAAATCTGCAATTGCAATAAGCCCCCTTTCCCCCCATGATTCTGAAAGAGGCAGCCTTGAAGTGATACACAAGCTGACACTTAAGCACTGCTCAGTTATTGTCTTGTCATTGTCTTGTCTTCCCAACCAGACTGTGAAACTGGAAGGAAAGAGATCACTTATGTTTCTTTGTATCTGCAACACCAGGCCCATTCACTATTCACTCAAAAATATTATTGAGTATATACTGTAGATGCCCAGTCTTATCTAAGTGTAAGGACCATCAAGGAACAAAACGTGTGCCTTCACTCAGTAAATGGATAACAATCTTGATTATAGTAATTCTATTATACTGAAGTCAACACATAATAGTAAATATTTAATAGAACTTATTTAATGACAGTAACAGTTCTAAGCACCAAAACTATCATCCACAAGTTACAAAGGAAACTGCTGAGGCACAGAGAGGTTAAACCATTTGCCCAAGATGACACAGTTAAGACCTGGAAGGAACGATATAAATATGAGCAAGCTGATTCCAGAAGCAGCATTTTAAGCCCCACATACATTCTGTAGGGCTTAAGGAAAATTGTATTAATAGCGCCCTGCCTTTCTGTTATCAAAAAGGCAACAGCAGCATTGGCAAAGGCGTGAAAAAAGAGAGCCCTCGTACATTCTTGGTGGCCCTGTGGATCGGTACAGTCACTAGGGAAAACTGTACAGAAGTTCATCGGATCAAAAACAGAACCACCAGATGCCCCAGCAACCTCTTTTCTGGGTAGATGTGCAAAGGAAATGAAAACAGTACGTCAGAGAGATAGCTGTCAGAACACAGAACCAACCTCAGTGTCCATCTGTGGATAGACAGATAAAGAACCTGTGGTAGATAAACACAATTTGTTATCCATTTACTGAGTGAAGGCACACGTTTTGTTCCTTGATGGTCCTTACACTTAGATAAGACTGGGCATCTACAGTATATACTCAACAATAATAATAATCCAGAGAAAGGAGATCCTCCATTTGCCACAACTTAGGTAAGTCAGGACTACATTATGTTATATGAAATAAGCCAGACACAGAAGGAAAACTTATTGCATGATCTCAATAATATGTGGAATCTAAAATTTAAGCAAATAACACAGACTTAGAGACCAGATTAAAGCAGTGGTGACCAGGGAGAGAGAGGATGGGAAATGGGGAGTCATGATCAAAGAACAAAGCAGCAAATCTGGGATAAAATCTAGTGATTTGATATTCATCGTGAGGACAATAGGCAATAAAATTACATCGTATATGGGATTTTTGTTTAATGAGTAAATTTTGGTAGATCTTGCTACACAGACAAAAATCGGTCCTTTATGAGATGATGGGTGTTCATTTGCCTCCCTAGTTGGCTATTTATCTATCTATACGTATCCCATAACATCATGTTGCTGTATATCTCAAACACATACGAGAAAATTTATTATAAAAATAATTTTTAAAAGCAAAATGTTGTGTATCTTAAGTACATACAATTTTATTTATTGATTATACCTCAGTAAACATAGAAAATATGCCTTTATAGGTTAGTTCGAGAAGAATTAATTTAGAATGTAACACACATGTACAGGAAAGCAATGCGAGTCAACTCCCTGTATAGCTATCCTTATATAGCAAAAACCCTTGGTCCTTCCTATTATTGCTTATACTCTCTCTTCAACAAAATTAGAGATAAGGGCAAAATAGTTTCTGCCGGGTATCGAGGGGGTAGGGGGTGAGAGGGAGGGGGCAGGGGGAAAGGGAGGGGGCAGGGGGAAGGGGGGAGAAATGACCCAAACATTGTATGCACATATGAATAAAAGAAATAATTAAAAAAGAAAATATGCCTTTATAATTCAAGCATTTTTAACTGTTAGGCAATGTTTCTGTACTTGAAATTTCCTGAAATATAAGTAATGGAAAGAAACCATTCTTGAAGCTATAATAAAAAGACTATCATTTTCCAAACTGAAAAAAGGACAGTACCCTGCTCTTATACTGTATGAGCTCATGGGTAGAAAGAGAACTGCATACCGAATGGTAAGTGCTATACCACCAGGATAAGCAGGGCAGTACAGAGGAGGACTCAATGAATTGTATTGTAAAAATAGAAAGGTTTTAGCATGAGGAACATTTAAATTAAGATTGATAAAGGAGCCAGGAGGAAAAAAGGAGGAAGAGGAAATGAAGCCAGAAGAGGAGAAAAGAAAGAAGAGAGAAGTTTGATACCACAGAGACTGCCAATGGGCAGAGGATAGCAGTGAAATTTTCGTGGATGACTAAGGAACAGCAGGGACTGAAAGACACACCCTTCATGCTCCATCAAAAGTGGAACCATGTCCTTCCTACAGAGGAACCTGGCTGGCTGGGAGGCAGACTCAGCCACCAACAGGAACTCCATCTTGCTGAGGATAGCCACAGTATATCGTAAGTAGCCATGGCAAGTGGTACTACGAAAAGCTGCAGCTTAAACAGTGGTGATGTTTGGATTACACTCACCCCTATGAAGAGCAACACATCAGCCCCACTATTGCTTTTACTAAGTCTAGGAAATAGGGTTCAAGGAGAGGTTAAAATACTAAACAATGTCTAAGAAGAAATTTTCAGTGAACTAAACAGAAAATTGGACATCTGACTGAATTACCAACACAGACATAGATAGGCACATCGACACAAAGATGCCAGAAACAAGTTCTATTATTTTGTTTAGTTGAATTACTAAATAAGCTTCTAGGAAATGTGAAGAATGTTCCTACAGAATAAGAGAGAAGCTTAAGACAGAAGGGAAGGCTGAGGCGAGAGCCTTTGGGAGATGGGCACCATCTTATCCACTAAGGGGACAGTAAGTTACACAGTGGGTTGATGGCACAGACACAGCTCAAGTACATGGTCATCAGTGTCAGAGATGGAAAGATCTTCAGATAAAATATGTTTCACGTTATGTGTGCCAACTCTGGGGACACTGTAATCATGAATCAAAACTGATCTGTTAAACCCTCAGTGACGGAATGACAAAATACATTCAGGGCAGCACCTCTCACACAGGAGGTTCTCAATAAATATCAGCTAGATCATGGAAAAAAAAGGATGGAAGGAGGAAAAAGAAGAAGAGACAGCAAATGAGAACCATTTAGTAGAAGATTGTTGAGATGAAACTAAAGGGTAAGAAAGAAAGGGCTTCTTCCAGAAAGAAATCAAAATAGGATAGCCACGAGTAAAGACACAAGTTCAAAATGAACTCAGAGCACAAAAGATGAAGACTAGAAGATGAAATAAACCAATTTACCTTAATCTGTGACACGGCCATATTTTAGAAATGGGGTTAAAGTGTTTGGAGCTATGGCCTGCAAGGACTTCTCTGTGGCTTGAGAAAAGGAGAATGTCTTAGTGGTAAACAAATCCGGGAGTCACATTACAGTGAGCACTTTGAAGAACTTACAGTCATGATTTTGCTAGCAACTGCCAAGTTTCACTTTGGCTGATAATAAGCAATCAGAACTAGACTTGGAATGCCTTAATGTGGAAGGAAGGGAGAGAAGGAGGGGTGGCCGCAGGGAAAGAAGGCCATCTACACAGAAGATAGCTTGTGCTAGTAAAATTCCACAGAAAGAAACCCATACCATTGCTTCCTACTTTGATCTTGAGTATCTGAAACAACAACTAAAACCTGATTGACCTAAACAATGATCACAAGATAGAGCATCAACAGCCACTGTTTATTTCGCACTTATATGCAAAGGACTTTGCCAAGTGCTTTCATATCTTTGGTATTTGGGTTACATAACTCTGTGAGACAGGAACTAGCATTGCTACTGTCCCTACTAGCATTATTCCCATTTCAAATATTGAAATCTATCCATTACCAGAATTAAGAGACTTGCCCCTGATCTTCTAGTGGTCAAGCCAGTGAAATCCCTTCTTATAATAAAGATAAAGTGTAAACTATTTGAACAGGCTGAGGATCGAGAAATCTCTACCAGTAATCTGAATTCTATAACTTGAACGTAACTACAAGTGTCCTGTTGCTATCAGACGATAGAAGATACCTGTGGGTGCTGAATGCAGTCCTAATATTCAGAGCTAACAGAGGTGAGAATGGAAGAAAACAAAGTTTCAACATTGTCCCAATTCTTTCCTTAATGAACATCTAGCCACCAGCCTCTCCCAAATCAATATAAAGCTAATCAGTCATTTCATCTCAATTCCAATTCAAACCTAAGCCTCCTTCGATCATAGGCATTGAATTTCAGCTCATGTCTGTTAGAAATTATTTTATAAATGAGGCATATGTAAAATGGAACTAACTCATAGAAAACAAAAGTCTTCTAACTAATGCCAAAAGTATTCCAGTTCTCAGACTGGTTCTAATGTCTGAATTGCTCTTATAGAATATGTGAAGTCAGAGGAGTGTCACCAGGAAACTTTTTTTTTAATTCTTAGAGAAATGTTATATTTAGAACTGATCCTCACACCCATTAGGATGGACTACTATCAAAAGTAATAAGAAATATTAAGTGTTGATAAAAATGTGGAGAAATTGGAACCATTGGCAGCACTGGGTGGATTGTGAGATGATACAATGGCTATGGAACACAGTGTGGCATTTCCTCAGTAAATGAAAGGCAAAACTACCACATGTTCCAACAATCCCACTTCTAATACATATCCCAAAGAGCTGAAAGCAGGATCTCAAAAAGATCTTTACATACTCCTATGAATAACAGCAGTATTCATAATAGCCAAATGTCAAAAGAATCTGAGCAAACAAGGGCATAATGGGAGCTCTTGACCATCCAGGACAATCTCTCATAAACTAAACCAAACTGCTAGATGTGATCACTAAGATAACATCTTCATAATCAACATGAAGCGCTAAGCAACAAAAAATCCACCAAAAATTAAAAGGCCAACAGTCAAATTTGCATCATTTAATACTAATAGCTTAGCAATTTTGTTTTACAACAAAGACTTACAAATCATCATCAATAACAAAACAATTAAAACCACAATTCAAAAAATGTTCAAAGAACACTGACAGGCAATTATAAAAGAAGAAATGCCCGCAGCCAATACACAGATGTTACCATTTGCAATAATTCCCTCATAATTAATAATTAAATAATTAAAATAATAAGATAATTCCTTTTTATTGATATAGAATGATCTCCAAGATACAGAGGTGAGTGGGAAAAAGCAAGGCAAGAAACATTCATGGTTTTCTTGTTCGTGTAGAAAAATATAAGTGTGTGTTCACACATACTTATATACTTCTTTGATTGCATGTAAATAATACATTTATGAAAGTTACTCAATAAAATGCTAACAATGGTTGCCTCTGAGAAGGTCTGGATGTCTGGGAGGCAAATGTGGAAGCCACATGTATGTTTCACTGTATAATATTTTTCCCTTTAACATTTTAAGCCATGTACATCTGTTCAAGGAATAAATAAATGTTTTGTTAATTTCTGAACTTGCAAATCAAGAAATGCATCCTGAAATCAGAGAATTTTCTTTGATTTTTGTCTATTAAATGCAGTGAGAAGGATAATAACTCCAGGAATCCAGAGTCCAGGAAAAGAGGCACTTTTGCTCACTGCCAGCGTTAATGAACTGAGACAATCTTTTGGAGGACAATTAGCAAGATGAATAAAGAGAGAGAAAACGTTCATATCCTTCCCCAAGCCTCACTCACTCAGAAGTGATTCTAGGAATCTATTGTAAGGAAATAACCAGACACATGTATAAGAATAATGTGCAATGACATTTATTGCAGATTTGGAAATAACATAGATGTCTTTTAATAAGAAATTTAATTATGGGCATACAATGGTCACTGAGCATCCAAGAGACTTGTAAAAAGGAGCAATTATGGACCTGGAAAAGCACAGAAGGTGGGGCTACAAAACAGCTTGGGTAAAGAAACTACTATTTGCATCTTTGTAAGTTTGTATGCACATAAAGTCAAAAAGTACGTGCAGCTAAATTTTAAGCTTTTCCCCTTAATGGATATCTTTGAATGGTGGGGAAACAGAAAAAAGGACTTTTTTATGTAAGTTTTTTTAATTAGAATATATTCATTATACACAGGGAGGAAGTCATAGTGACAATTCCATTGGACTTATATTGTACATTAGTTACATCGCCCCCATCGTCTCTCCCCCTCAACCCCTTCCCTGCCCTACTTAAAGCAATTGCAAGAGGTTTCTTTGTCTTATTTCATATAGGTATATGAAGTCCACCTACCATATGCCATCACCTTAATCTCCTTTATTCCCCCTCCCCCTCCCAATTTTACAGTCCTGTCTTTTGTTATTAATATTTAAGTTGATGTTCAAAGGGGTTTCACAATGCATGCACACTGTGAGTCTACTTTACTTTGGTCCATTCAACCCGTTCTATTGCTCTCCCTCACCCCTTTACCTCCTACTCCCCATTTTTCAACAGCTTTCAATACACATGCTTATATCCTCTTCCTTCACAGAGCTTATGCTTTATGATATTACTGATGCCCTGTTATTCTCTTTTCGTCTCATACGTGAAGGATAGATTCGACAGATAAACACATACAAAAAAAAACAAGCATGATCATATTCAAAAACATATGTAGAACATGATTGTAACAGTGGAACTACTCTATGGAACTTGGGGAAGGAGAGACAGGGAAAGAAAAAAGTACTTTTCCCTTTCTTTTTTGAATTTCTCTGCATTAGGCAAACACAGCACAATTTATGGAGAATGGGTTGAGAAGTTGGATGGCCAGGATTCAAATCCTACACTGCTACTTCCACTATGGGACTTTGTGTGAGTTACATAACCTCTCCGTGTCTCAGCTACTGCCCCTCTGAAAAATGGGGGTAATAATAGTCACTATTCCAAAGGGTTCTTGTGAGTTCAGTGAATTAATACAAACACAGCATTGGGGGCTGTTCCTGGAATGTGTATTATTGTTGTTGTTGTTGCTGCTTTTAGAATTTGGGAGAAAACCATCAAAAACTGAAGTTTATGGTCTATTCTACAATTTCAACTTCCACTCGATTATACATTACTAAGAATAAAAAGCAATGTGACAATGACTGAAAAAATACTTAGAAGATTCTTATAATGGAATGGGCTAGTGTTGATTTAGCCTTCTTAATTAAGATGGGTAAAGAACCTTCTGTCATTGACATCCTCATGCAAAATCAATCAACAAACAACTAAAAGCCTACAAGAACCAGATATAGGACCTGCCCCACTGAGGTGACACTTCTGCAATCCCATTTTCTAGGAAGGGGTCATTCATTTGGACACCTGATTGCAGGCTCACAGGCAAGTTATATTATTCTACTAAAATGATAGAAGAGTAGGTTTCACAAAAAAAAAAAAATGCTCCAGGGATGTTCTGTGGTTGACAAGCACAAACTTTTACTGACCTATGGGAGACTGTGATCAAGACCTTCCTACTTAAATGAGAAATCTGTTGCTAGGATTCCAATGCCTCGAAAATCCACAGGATGACAGGGAACTGATGAAACAGGCTTGGCAAGAGAGAATCACAGACCATGAGGACCACAACGATGCATTCTGCTGAGAAACCTGGTCCAGAACTATGAAAAAAAGCTATTGATGTTAGGTTCATCCTATCCATCTCCATCCCCAAAATAACAGACATGAAATATAGCATCTTTGTCTAATGAAGGAATGGCTGAAGAATATAATTTGCTCAGAGTTGGCTTTATAAATATTTATTTTATTAGATTTTTGCTAAATAATCCAATAACCCATTAGGCCTTATCCATTTTTTTTTTTCCTTTTGGAGTTTGGCTTTCCCCATGTATAGGGAGTAGTAAGCTGCCAAAAATGCAGTGAGTGACTTTTAACCTTCTCACCCAAATGATGTAGCCTCTCTCCATGCAGGGCAGGATCACTGAAGTGGGACCCACTCCAGAGAAGCAGAAAGCCAGAGGTGGGGCTTCGTCAACGAGAAGACAGACAGTTCCTTTGACGACCTCATAAATTAATCCTGTTAGAGCAAATGAGGTAGGCTTCACTGTGTATGAAGCCAGTGAAAATGTCTTTCAGTGACCCTCAAATTGTAGCTGCCACTGGCCTTGGCGAATCACAAAGATGGCATTTGCCTTAGGAGTGTGTCCATTTCTTTACCCATATCTGTCTTGAACCTTAACAATCCATTCTCACCTTCTCACAAGCATCCAGACCTCTCAGATGGCTGACTGGCTCTCCAAGGACACCCAGGATTCATTATGTAAACACCACTTTGCCTTTCTGTGGCTCATGCAGAGATTGGGAGGAACTGAGACCGGACCAGACAAGAATTAATGAGATTCTATCTCCACCAAGAAGCCAGGTGTGGTGGCGTGTGCCTGTCATCCCAGCTACATGGGAAGCATCACAAGGAGGGTCATGGTCCAGGTTGACATGGGGAAAAACTTGAGATCCAATTTGGAAAAGAACTAATGCGAAAATGACTGGAGGTATGGCTTAAGTGACAGAGTATCTTCCTGGCAGGTGCAGAGCCCTGAGTTCAACTTCAGTACTTCAAAACAAAAAAAAAACCCTCTCAATCCCACAGCCAACTAAAACTTCCCTTTGTGGTTGGCAGGGTGGCTCAGTGGTAGAGTTCTTGCCCAGCATTCATGAGGCCCTGGGCTCGATCTCCAGCACTGCAAAAAATTAAAAGTTTTAAAGAAAAAGAAAAAAAAACCCTTCTATTTGGGCACTAGTAATAACTGAGTCACTTAGTGTAGTCACCTAGTCACCTTACACTAAGGTGGGAATTGAGTGGACCATCTCATAGTTTTAAAGGTGGAGGGCTAGCCAAATTATCCCAAATGAATATGTATTCAACTGAATCATAGAAGGAGGTAATTGTGTAAAGTAGAAGAGTCTAGGGGAGGAAGGAAGTGTATTTCATCCAAGAAAACCAGAAAGAAGACCCTCGCCCTTCCCTCCAGAGAGAGACAGCTTACATAACCTGAGCATTCTAGAATCTGGCAAGAGGAAGGAAGAAATTCTAATGTCTTAGGGAAACAAAACTCATCACATCATTGGTTTTTCTCTCAGATACTCGGCTCTTAATTCTTTTTCTTAATTAATCAAGCATGTAGTGTACAGTGGAGAAGGGAAGGATTCAGACTTACTAAGTGGTCTTAGGCAGGTGGTTTATCCCCTTAGTGCCTCAGTTTCCTCAGCTGTAAAATGGGGGTGTGAGTAGAACCTATTTCATTGATTGATTAAAAGAACAGAGAGTGCAGAGCACAAAGAACAGTTCGTATTGTAAATAAGTATAGTATAATAACTGGCATCTGACATCCGGGCTTTTCATGGGTCTAGAAGATGAGAATGCCAGGACAAAAGAAACAAAGGGTGGTGGTCATGGGCAGGACTAGAGCACAGGTGTGTGGCTGACCAGCCCTCTGACAGGAACCTGGAGAGGTTAGACTCCCAAGGTCAAAAACCTTTAGTTCTTCTCTTGTCCAAAAGCTACCCATCCAGTTCAATTTCAAAATTATGGTTTGTGCTACCCTTCATGAGTCACAGTGACAGTAACCATGGCTACAAGAAGGGATCTGATAGTTGATAAAAAGACCTTCTGCCCAAAAGTATATCTCCAACTGGCCTCTAGGAAGGACCCCAAAGTCTTTTTATCATTGAGTTAGTGCTGGGTTAAGATTCTATATCTAAAAGAATTTCTTAAAATGCAATAAGTCACCTGAGACAGGAGTACAGCTCAAGTGGTAGAGTGTGTGCCTTGCAAGTGTGAGGCCCGAAGTTCAAATCCCAGTACTACAAAGGGAAAAAAAATGCAATAGGTCAACTGAAAAGACCATCTCAAGCTGAATTAACACCCATGAGCATAACACCATGAGAATATACGTCTCGTATAATCAATACACACAAATCTGAGAGCAAGATATGCTTTTTGCTTTTTAACCAGAGAAATAGTATTTCTTGCTTATAAACACATTTATTTAGCAAGTAAAACCAAGATTTTATTCTTTGGAATTATACTGGCAAGTTATGCAATCACTTCATTTTTTTAATCAAATGGGTCACATGCAGTATGTGATAACAAGATATCAGGTAGTTTTTACTTTAGTTAAATGACTCATACATTTTTTACAATGTAATTAACTACCTGATGAGACTAATACCCTATGAACTCATTGGCTATTTATAGTGGCAATTTTATAATTGAGATAAAAATGTTATCCTAGAAGAAGAAAAGAAACATGGCTTTCTAAAACTCTATTACAAAAAGTCGCCAACTGTAACTTGAAGAAACTTATATTTGCAGATTTCACCTCTCAAAAAAAATTATAGCAAGGCTTTCAGAGCAAATGACAGCCAGTTAATAATGGTGACCTGAGGGTCACAGGTCAATTCCAGGATCCTCCAATCACTGCTCACCATAACACATGGCTCACGATTTCACATTCCATTATGTTCTTGTCTTCTCCTTCACGGTGAACCTATTTCATCATGACTAGCAATTTCTTTTTATAATTAGTGGGAAAACAGCCTTTCTCCTGATGTAGATACCTGCTACAGTCTATCAAGATATAACTGTAGATTTAACCTCTAACTTGTTCTTGCATAATGAAAGTGACAATGCAGACACTTTTATTTTATCTTCTCGATGACAGGGGCAAAAAAGATTATGAAGATTAATAGCAACCAAAACTCTGCAACTCAGATCTCACAGTGATCACACAGCTATTATTCATGCAGCCGGAATAAAATCTACATCATGGATAAGCCATGGCTGAAGCACCAGGTTGGTGAAAACTCTCAAAGAGTTTAGAGGAGTCTTTTTATTGTTTTGGTTTTTTTTTGGTGGGACTGGGATTTGAACTCAGGGCTTCACACTTGCAATGCAGGCGCTCTACCACTTGAGCCACACCTCCAGTCCTTAGAGGAGTCTTTTTAAAGTGGGGAGCTGTCCTGGCACAAAGCAGCAGGCCTCTGACACTATCCCTAACATCTCTCATGACATCTATGCAGATTGCAAGCAGCTGCTGTGTTTCCACTTTACTGTATGTGCCCAAACCAGCGTAGCCCTAACCATCAAAGACTGACTAATAAAACAAGCAGAAGAAACATTATCTGCACCCATATTTCTGTCTGCCAATCAATCTCCCCAGAGCAGAACAACAAAACTCCAAAGAATGAGTATGTCTCTTGCCCTTGGGTGACACAGCACCATTCTAGAGAAAAGAGGTAAGTAAAATGTCTTCTTTATGATGGATTTTATAAAAAGTTCCTTCTAACTGCACTTTGGCTAGACAGAGAAAATTATATCTATTTGATTTAATGACCTATTAAAACTTGTGTGAAAGTGGTCTCAGAGAGAGACAGAAAATCAGGATGGACATTTCACAAGCAAAGACCAGCAAGTATTTCTCAGTGCTACACTTGTCTCTTGCCTCAGCACAATGAACAAACCCAGGGTGCCACTTCCTCGTAATGATGTTAAGACATTCAGCATAAGACATTGCCCCTCGTGGACTACAGTGGCCACCAAACTGGAAGGAATTAATTGTGAAGACACATATTTATTCGCTGACGATGCATATGCAAGGCCAAAGATAGATCAAAACAGGAAAGGCAGTTCAAAAAAGGGCTAGTGATAAAGTTAAGTGAGACAGGTAAGGCAGGTGTTAGCCATGGGACTGGCCAAATCTGGAAAAGCTAGAACTCAAGTGCCTCTGAGAAAGAGCAAGCTCCTAGAGACATACGAGCTGTGGGAAAAGGGAGGCCAGACCAGACCAGAAGATGGTCAGAGAGGCCAACAGGTGGGGGCAGGGAGCTCCCTTAAAGAGGAACTGGCATGTAGGGTTCAAGATGGAAGATGGGGAAGCAGGAAGGACTCAGGAATAGACAGAGATGGCCAACATCAGAGATCTTAGGCAGCAAAGAGAGAAGCCCTGGTGAGAAGGTGAACAAGAGGCTTCACCTGGATAGAGGCCAGGGTGGCTGGCTCTGGCAAGAAGACAAGGGCCAAGCAGAAGCCCAATTTCTGAGGCCTCAGAAACTCACGGATCTATGTGAGAAACAGAAACAAGATCCCAGGAACTAGACCCTGCTAGAGTCTTGAAGCAGAAACTAAGAAAATCGTTATCAGGCCTTAAGCAGAATTCCTAGTAGGAACAAGAACAAGACTAATATGATGCTGAGTCACCAGCTCGCTATTCTCCCTGACCAGACACAGTCCTTTGCCTCTTCCAACCTCGCCACTAGAATTCTATGGCCTGGGCAAGTTAACCCATCTGAGCCTTAGATTCCCCTTCAATAAATAGGCTTATAGGACCTATCTCAAAGGCTTGCTGAGAGGGTTAAATAAGATGATATGTGCACAGCGTGTAGCACGTGGCAAGGCTCAGCAAGCACTGCTGCCTTTCCTCTGCTCTCTGATCCTTTCAGTTCATCTCCATTAAACTCAATGTTTCTTAAAAGCCCACGAATTACTAGTTCCCCCGTATATCCTGTCCAGTTCCTGCCACAGTCTGAGACATATGGGCCCTGTAGGTTCCATGCTGAACTGAATTGACAGTAAACAATGTCATAATTCATCCAGATCTTTAGAACAAATACTATAGACTGTGTGGTTTATAGACAACCACCCAGTGGTTTATTTCTCACAGGACTGGAGGCTAGAAGTCCAAGATCAAAGCAGCGACTAGTGAGGGTCTACTTTCTGGCACATAGATGGTGCGTTTCAGCTGCATCCTGACAATCAAGCAGATAAAAGCTTCAACCACATACATGTTTAACACTACCTTTCCTGGAATAGATCCTGTATTTTAGTACCAATGTATGTGGCTCAGATTACACTCAAGTCCTAAAAGCCAGAGGAAATCCAGAGTGAGGACACATTTTCACTGTCTTCTCTATGGGGTTTATAGGCAGGGACAGACTCCCGGGCCACCATCAGACATTTTTTGATAAACAATAAGGGATACTTTTAAAGGATGCACAAGAAGACTTGGGGGAACATTATGGCAATGTTTTAGTGACTGTATACATATATTTGAAATTATCAAATTATATATTTTACATATCAACAACTTACTATATGTCAATCAATAATAAACAGCTCAGATATAAAAACTGAGTTTTGAAAATTATTTGAGGTTTAGATCAAGGCAAAACATCAATCTACTCAGTGTTTTCTGCTGATAAAAATATTTCTAAGTAAATTTTCAGATTTCTCAATGTTGAGTTGAACTTTCCATTCACAGGATGCAGGGTGAATTTTTTCTTCTGTTTAGAATCCATTACTAATAAGAATATTAGCTGCAGTTATTACTTTCTATGAGTGTGGCATGGTCTATGCATTTGACCGTATCATGGCATTTAGTCTTGGGTGTGAACCTATGAGACAGTGAGAGCAATATCCTCATTTATAAAGAAAGACACTTTAGAGTTGAGGTCACATGCCAGGTAAGAGGCAGGAGGTCTTGCATCTGGACTCTGGAGGTCTGAGTCCAGAGCCAAGCTTTTAACAACAGGCTGAGCCACCTCCCCTTGTGGGATGGCATCCTGATTTGGCTGTGGGAAGAATTCCCTCTCCCACTGAATACACTCAGTGGAGGTGCTCTACTGTCCCCTGGCCATGGTTACTATTCAAGCTCCTATTTTTGTCCAAATAAGACTAGCCAACTTTTCCTTTGACAAAAAATAATGTATCAAAAGCAAGTTGGATTTAGTTTGGAAATGAAAAATGTGATTGAAAATCAATTAATCTAATTCACCATATTAAGTAAGGGATATTATCCATATGATCATCTCAATAGATACAAAAATGTTTGATACATTTATATTAGTTAATATATTAATAATGTGTTAATAATTGATTTTATGTTACTTCATTATTTAAAAATAATTCTTTTTTTTGGCATTACTGGGATTCAATATCAGGGCTTCGTGCTTGCTATGCAAGCGCTCTACTGCTTGCTCCACTCTACTGGTCTCTTATTTAAAAATAATTCTTAGCCAATTCATTAGGGTGAACTATCATCTGACAAAAAAGTGTACCTATAAAAATTCACAGAGCAAACATCATTCATGTTGGTAAAATGTTACAAAAATATCCTTCTGAGATGGGAAATGAGAAAAGAATGCGGACCATAACCTTTTATTCACACCGCATTTGAGGACCTTAGTCAGTGCAACAGGTCAAGAAAAAAAGAAATTGGGCTAGAGGTGTAGCTCAGTGGTGGAGCCCTTGCCGAGCATGCGCAAGGCCCTATGTTCAACCCCATCACTGCCAAAAAAAAAAAAAAAAAGTTACAGACATAGAAAGAATAAATAAAAATGTCATTATTCATATGTGGCAGATTGCATATTTGAAAAATTCAAAAAAATCTATAAAGTTATTAGAATTAATAAGTTAAATAGCCTGGTTGCTAGATATAAGGACAATATGCAAAAATCTATTGTATTTCTAGGTAATGTCAGTTACAGTTAGAAATTCAAAATTCTAATTTAAGAATAATGCAAAAGTGTCAAATACCTAGGAACAAATGTAATAAAAGACAAAGTTTGCATAAAAATATACCAACTATAAAAATAAAGATAAATAAAATGAGGCTAAAGTAAGTGGAGAGGTATTTCATGGTCACAGATTGCAACACTCAGTATTATAAATTCTTTTTTGGCTTAAGTAAGCCAGAGTTGGTTTGGCTCTTTACCAACCCCGAACACCCTAGCTTGTCCCTTCCCCCATACAACTGACTTCCTTGTTCTCTGTCCATAAAGAATGGCCTGTGGCTTCCACCTCTTTAATTTTACTCCTCTCTTTCTTCTCCATCTACCCAAACCCACTCATCCAACAAAGAGTCCATCTTCTTACAAGTTCCTCCTTGTGCAACTCAGTTTAATTTCTTTTCCCTTGCCTTGAATTCTATAGTAATGTTTGACAGGTAATTAGTCTTAATAAAGTTTGCAAGCCCTCTGTGTGTAAATATTTGTTATTTAACTCTTCACAACTTAAAGAGAATATTCTCTCCAAGAGGACAAACTTCAGACCTTGCATTCCTTTGTTTCTCCCTCACATAGTGCTTTTCACATAGGAACTGTTCAATGCACTTAACAAATGTGAGTTGTTTGGGAAGCTGTAACTTGCCACAATCACTGGATAAGAATTAGATGACTCTGCTTTTAGGCAAGTGAACACAATAGCCCAAGATCTTAGAAATGTAAGATTGATATGACTTTTCCCTTATTAATTAAAAGAGTATGAGAAACAATAATCTTGGGAGCCTTACCAATTCCCAAGAATTAACCCAAAAAACTAAAAACCAGAGACTTCACCCAAAAACTCCACAGTTACAAATCAAAGAATATAGCCTTAAACAAACAAAACAGAAAAACAAAACAAAATAACAAAAAGACTCAAGATTCTTCTATGTAAATTTTGTGTTCTTGAAGGTTTATAACACCAGTGGGTGACAATTAAACATGCCACCCCACATAACCTTAAAATACTCCAAGAATGGTTCCACAAATACAAAAGCTAAGCTCTAATCAACAAAAAACAGCCAAGAGTAGACCAAGTGCCCTGGAGGGGAATATGGATTTAATGAGTTGTCATGGAAAAGATCTTTCAGTTCCTTAATCAGAGACCAGAGGTGGGAGAATTTTAATAAATCTGTCGCATAAAACCTTTCATGATATCACACACAAAATGAGAGAGCTTACCTTTTTAAATACTCTACTCTGAATTTGAAATATGAGACAAAATACATAGAATGGCAATGAATGTGTTCCCTAATTTCATTTATCAACAATACAGTACAAAATACTTAAATTTCAGAAATTTAGCTCTTTAGATGGCCAAATTAAAAGAATTTTTCATAGGTTTCCTGAGACTCCTGGAAGAATTACAAAAACAAATCCGTGAATCTGCCCCAGGTGTTACCATCTGCAAACCTAGGTTTAATCTGACAATGAGGAAGAGTGTGGACAGAGACCAGGATGGACCCAGGACAAACACTGATGCTATTAACAACCAGCAGATATTCTCTGCCTCACAAAGATCTGCTCTTGGGGTAGAGGTGCCTTAGATAAACACACTTCCTTTTGCCAAACAGTAGCTCAAGAAAGATACAAGATGTTTTCATCCTGTATAATTCCTCAGCAGCGCACACACACACACACACACACACACACACATTTGTCTGGATGGGTGTCTATCTTTCATTATTACCAACATCTACAGTGATCCTTGGTTTTCCAATCACATTTCTGTGCATGCATCTCTAGGGTAGTCAGGTGAGAACCTACTCCCTTAAATGTTTTTTTCAGAAGATCCTTTCTTTGAAGTGATTGGTTTCCCAAGACAGTGACTCCAAAGTCTTGCCTGGGTGGTTCAAGCCTTGCTGTCATGTCTTGAGACAGGAGGAGCCCAGGAAGCCTCCCCATTCGACACAATGCTTTCACTCAACTTCTCTGTTTTCAGGAAGACATTTTTACCCTTCTACTCAACTGCAGACGATCTGGAAATTAAGAGGGTTGATTTTCAACCAATTCTGCTTTTAGCTCCATTCCCATCCTAGTCTTTGGAGGCATCTGTTACCTGTAACCCCCAAGGCTAGATAGGGTTCTACAGTTTGATGAGTTTGCTTTTATTCCCCTACCTCCACAGGCTTAGGATTCCCCAGAACTGGTCTGCTACACAGTTTTCCATACTTGAGAGTTTGATGTCTTTCCTCCAGCTTGCTGTAGCCCCCTCTCTTAGCATTTTTGTTCTTCTGGGTTGATGCCTTTTTTTGTGTTGTCATCTTGATAGTGCTTTGAAAGAAGTAGATTTCTATGTTTGGTCAGAAGCTTCTGGTTCTATTTTGTATGTGATCTAAGGGGCATCTCTCTATCTAAGTGGTTCCACGTGCCCAATTCCCAATACGCTCTCCCCTTCCAAATCCATATTCAAAAAATTATGTGTTTCTGAGTGTGGTGCTCCTGTAATTCCAATATGCAAGAGACTGAGGTGAGAGGTTCTTGAGTTCAAGGCCAGCCTGAGCTATATAGCAATAGTGTCAGAAAGGAAGGGAGGGAGGGAGGGAGGGAGGAAGGAAGAGAAGATGGGAGGGAGGGAGGGAGAAAAAACCAAAGTTGGAAGATAAAAAAAAATCTTTCAAATGAACTAGAAAGTTCTTGACACACTGAGACCCTGAATCTAACTTTTAACAGTTTTATGCATTGTTTCTACACAAGTATGTCTTACAGCCTACATTACCCCCTAACACATAGACAGGAATTTTCCAGGAGTACAGAAAGGCTTATAATAAATATTATGAAACTGTCAATCAAAACAGTACTCATATTCTACCTCCTTTTCAACATAAAGTGGCAACTTGGTTGGATGATGAATTGGCTTTAAATAGGACTATGTTTCAGTAGCTATGATGTGTGCTACTTAGAATTAAGACTATCTTATGGAAAGACAATGGTTTTGAAGACAGGGTTCTCATTTTAATATAACAGAACTACAAAGTTGCTCAAATTCAGAAACACCAGGATTCATAAGCATTTGGGCATATTAGAGGCAGAATTTCTATCAGTGATTACTGAACTCCTTCAGCTATTCAGCCCCATGGGACCATCTTGTTTGAACTCTCTTCACTCTCACAAGGTCTTGACAAAGTCACCATCTGTTCCATGCATGGACAAAATGTTGGGTGGTACTTTTGTCTTCCTCCTCTATTTCTGCCTTTTTCATGACCTCCTCTCTCAACCAGGCTCTTCTTAATATAATCCTCCTTATACCTGGGGACAATGCAAATCCTTGCACTGATTGCTGACTGTCACATATAGAAAGAAACCAAAACCCCTTAGCAGGCAGGTCTGCCAGAATTTCCACAGTCCGTGCACACCTATCTCAAGCTCTAGCCTTCTCCCCCTCCCAGTCCCTCCCAGGCCCCAGAACATGCTGTGCCCGCTCCAAAGGTATGGACTCCTTCCTTGGAGTAGGTTCTCTTCCACTCAGTACACCCTTCCCTGCCTTGGTTATTCCCACCAATTTTCGAAGGTACTCATACTAATCCACCACCCTAACAAGATTCTCCCAACACCTCTAAGATAGGTCAATGTCTTAGGAGATTGAAGTTGGCCAGTTGTTAGAATGTCAATCACGCTTTGCCTGGTATGACTTGACAGGTTTCCAGGTCCCTGGGGCTCATTCCTAATAAAATGAAACATCATTGGTGTGGACATCAGACTCCCTGAGGACCTACTGTGATAATACAGGCATTTATCCAGCAAATACCAGGAAAAATTAATTGATTTTAAAAAAGAATGAAATCTTGTTAGATGCCCATAGTTGCAACTCCAAACTAGTAAGTGTCTGCTACACTGAGGTTTAGTAAAGGAGAGGCTTGGATCTTTCTAGCATCTTGATGACTGGACTAGCCTTGAACCAAGATCCTCCAGCCTCCTGAGAAGCTAGGATTACAGGTGTGAACTTATTCTCCCAGCACTGAGCCCTTTGCCTGGGGCTGAGGACTCAATGCATACCAGTTAAACAAAAGAATGGAAATCCTAAGTATCTCCTTTTCCAAACATTCCATCCCACGATTTCCAAAGACTTGGTGGGTCCATCCTGGTTTTGCTACTTCATTTTTTTTTTCTACTTTTAAAACATCAGCAAATGTTTATCTTCTTCAGGACTCTTGCTCCACACATTATCCATCACGCTCCCTAGTGCAGCCAAAGTGCTCTTTCTAAATTCATGTCTGATTTGTGTTATTTCTGCGCTGGTTGCCAGCAGGGTTGACCAGACCCCTGAGTGATGTGCTCACTCCAGCTTCTCTATGGAACCCTGTGCTCCAGCCATAATGATTCACTAATGAGTCCCAAACGTGCCAGGTCCTGTCCTATCACCCAAATACATTTCTCCTTGCCTCTTTCTTGAACCCTGAACCCCAGCCTGTTGCCCTGGCCCTCTTGATAAGCATGTAAGCCTCCTTTAAGATTCGGCTCAAACATGGCTTTCCCCTGGAAGACTGCTTGGGGCTCATTTAAGTTCTTGCCACTCTGTTTCCACAGCACATTACTCATGCAGCAAGTGGACCACTATTTCAGTCCTATAAATTATCTGTTTGTGTCTCTCATGGTTTCTGTGAGCCCATAATGGGAGACATGCTGCATCTGTATGTTCTGCTTATTTTGCTATGTTCTGTTTGTATGGTCCTTTATATTGCTAGCACCAAGTACAGTGTTTGACTCGTAACAAAGGGTCAATTAATTAATTACTTTTTAAAAGGTGAAATTCAAAAGAGAATAAAGAATGCAACAGTAAAATCATGCATGTCATTACTAATGTTTGTCAGACAACCTAAAAACAAAACTAATGTTTTGTTCCAAAATATTTTCTTTTTTTCTTTGAAAGAGTCTCACTGGTCAGGCACCAGTGGTTCACGCCTATAATCCTAGTTACTCAAGAAGGCAAAGAGCTACTCAAACCAGCCCAGGCAAATAGTTCCAAGAGACCCTATCTCAAAAAACCCTTCACAAAAATAGGGCTGGTGGAGTGACTCAAGATGTAGGCCTTGAGTTCAAGCTCCAGTACTGAAAAAAAAAGTCTCACTGTATAGCCCAGGGTGGCCTGGAACCCTCGATCCTCCTGCCTTGGCTTCCCAAGTGCTAGGATCACAGGTGTGCACCATTGCCCTTGGTCAAAATACTGTCATTTTCAAGAATCCTATTTTAGAACTTACCCAATTATATCATTTCATATAACATTTACCCCAAGTGCTTCCCAAAGACTACTAAAAGTTATTATGCTAACTCATTTTTAATGTTGCATGATCAAAAAGTCTGGGAAAAGTTGGAATAAATAAGTTAATCAGATTTATTTCTCACAGGCTTTTGTGCACTAGTGTGCATTTTAATTCTGTTAAGAAGAAACAGAGTTTGCAGCACTATTTTAGCCATGTGTTAGCCACCTTAATATTAAATGTGAACAAAACTCAATTACAAGAGTTCAAAAAGGCACAGGGAAAAAAACCAGTTTTAATCTTGCTGCAAGTTTTTGAATCTGGAATTATTTTTTCAAAAAAACTTAATTTCAGTCAGTATTATTTTTTTGTGTGAGTGACAAAACTAAAAATTGCTACATAGAAACATCAATGGCAACAAACCAGTCAAATTTGCAAACCCAAGTGACAAAGTTATAAAGTCACATCATGGTAAGGGACTTAGCCAAAGAGCACTGATGCTCAGTGGTTTGAAAGAAATTCTGCCTTCTGTGTGGGCAGAGGAGAATGTGCAGATGATTCTACTCCAAATTTACAGCATTTTTCTAAACTTATTTGAACAATACTTTAGCAACAGAGCGTCTGGTGGAACTCATTTGGAAAACACTACTTTCTAGCTGTCTGTTTAAGAGAAGTCTCTCTTTGCTCATTGAAACGTAATTAAGGCAAGAGCAAAGTGTGCAGGCAGAAGACAGACTATTGAAGTGCACTGTTTGCCAGGGCTGTCTGTGATCCTAAACTTCTCATTTAACCTCTTTGACCTCAATTTCCTTCCCTTACAAAATGGAGTTAATGATACCTGGCTCAACAGGCAGGATGAACAGTGCACATGAAATACAGAGACAGAACACTCAGCACATTACCAGGTATATGATGAGAGAAAAATGACTAGCAGGTGTAAGAATATTAGTACTTCAATTGTCTTGACAAAAAAATGCCAATAGATCTCCCAAATAAAAACATTTCCAAACATTCTGTCTTTTTTCTGGTCATTATCAACCACAAGGCTTTGACCTTTCACTCTCTCTGAAAGCTACTAGTTTAGTCAAATAACTAGTTGAGTCAGATTTCTAAGCAATCTTGCATCCTGAGTTGAATTCTTCTGTCCCTTTTGACATTAAAGAGAAATATGTGAACATACTCAGTGGTAACTTGAACATATTTCTACCTCAGTAGTTCTGGGGGAACCTCACTACAAATTTTTGTGGTTCCTTTATAGCACCTTTCTCTATTGGGGAATGAAAAGAGAGAAATTCACAAAATAAAAATTTCCTGGCACATTAGACCACGTAGCAGTCTGCTTGCCAATCAAGCCTTCGCAGAAAAGTGATTGTATACATAATCTCAAAACAAACTTCAGAAAGTTGTCACTTAAGTCTATCCAAAACAATACATACCCTCTGAACTCACCTGCCACAACTACTCCCTGACCCCTGTGAACTTTTCTTCCTGACCAGGTTCCCACTCACCAGCTTCCTGTGATTCTCCAATCACACAGGAAGGCTCCCGCCTCGAGGCTCAGCACCGACTCCTCCTTCCACCTGGAAATTTCTCCACTGTCTCGCTCCCTGCCCTGTTAATTTCCTTGTTCAAGGGTCCCTTCCTATCTCATGCCCCTCTGCACCACACAGCTGGGTGATCCTCCTCGCTTGCTCTCTTGCAGCCTCTCCTCTAGCGCTGACCACTTTCTGGCACCTCCACCCATTTATGGAACTCATTTTTTGCCATCTGTCTGCTTCTGCCGTAAGATGTAAGGCCCATAAAGCAAGATCTGTGTCTATGCTGTTCATGTATGGAGCTCAGAATCATGTACAACACAGCCTTGATGTACAAGGAGCTCAATGTTTTTGGGTGGATGAATGATAATCGTTAATTGGGTTGTAGCTAGGTCCACAGGTGAAAGTAGAGCTTGGGGAAGAGGGACGAATGAGAACCAGAACCAGACCGAGGTTCTGTCTTTCTTTCCCCACTCCTTACTGATTCAGACTGTTTCTCTAACCCTAAAAGTTGCACAGGAAGAAAAGAAGGGTTGAGAAAGAAAGAAGGGAGTAAAATAAAATGAAATGAGGAGGAAGAACTCTGAAAGGCACTCATCTGAATAGAGGCAGAATGAACTGTATGCCTTGCAGCTGGGCTGTGAGCAACCTTCCACCTTTCCCTGCCCACCAGTCTCCCTTGCTGAAATTGAAACTAATGGAAAGATATTTTTAAGGCCCAATAAAACTGCATGATTTCAACGGACATAACCAATTGTCAGCAAGCAACAAGGACTTGCTGGGGCACCGTAACCTATTTTTCAGTCTTTCCCATAGTAAAACCACTACATCACCTCTGCTTCCAGCCCACTGGCAAAGACAGATGTGATTTTTTCCCCTAGTACATAATTTTCCTCACTAATATAACATTTTAGTAGTAGGTAGAAAGGCAGAAATCTCATGCATGCTTTCAAAATGAGAAGCCCAATTCATTGATCACCAAAAATCATTGAATTGTAATTAATTTATTTACCAGTATTCCTTGAGTGTTAAGTGTTGGTCTCTGTGCTAAACCCTGAAGACTAAGATGATGCAGGGTAAGTCTAGATTTTAATTTAGTGTGGTGATTCTCAATCTGTGTATCAATAGATAAATCTCACACTTCATCTCCAGATAGACATCTCTAGAGAGGATTGGCTCCCTTGAGACAATTTCTTGCTACTGATTCATGGAAGAGAAGGTATATCTTTTGTATATTCTCAACAATGAGCAAGATTTTTTACTGAATTTTATTTTTCCTTTTCATAGTATAATAGCAACAGACTTCTGGTTTGTTTTCTAAATACAAAATGTTATGATATTTTGTTACAAAGTTATATGACATTCATCCATGTATTCATCAAATGTTCACTGAATGCTATTAAATGCTAGCTTGGTGCTGTGGTTAAGGTGGTAAATAAGAAATGCATGCACAACACCAAGACAGGGCTCCCCTCACCCCTCTTGAGAATCATCCACCTTGTGAGAGGACAGCTGAATTTTCTGAAACAATATTTACATGTGGTCTTCCAAGACATGGCTATTCCCATCCATTTAAAAAAAAAAGCATGTTATTAATTCTTTACCATTATAAAACTAAATAATTAACATGTAAAAGTTGAGAGAAGCAAAAAAATACATAACCAACATCAACCAATGTCAGCTAATGTTCATAGTCTGATGTATTTCCTTCCAGTTTTATTCCTCCTACTTAATTGTTTTTACTACAAAAGGAAACAGCAAGAAGTATATGAGACCAATGAAAAGAAAGTTAATCTTGTGGAAGAACCTAACACAAGATGTAAGGGATAATACCACAAAGCTGTCAAACCACTGAAAATTAGTTTACATATTTAAGTTGATGATAATCAGAATCCCAGTAGTGTTTATGCTATTTGTTTATGTTCTTTTTAAGTAGGACTGCATACAATTCTTTCAAAATTCATATGGAAGACTAAATGTTGAAAACTAGACCAAAAGTACAAATAATAGTCATGAGTGGGGGGCATCAGACTTATGGGCTGGGGGTCCAGCTCAGAGGTAGTGCCCTTTCCCAGCACTCACAAGGCTCTGGGTTCAATCCCCAACACTACAAAAGCAAACAAACAAAAACTCGATAGGTGCTAAAATGTACAATATATCTAGTATAGTCAAAGCAATCTGTCTGAGGCCTGGCAGAAAGATGAGTGGAGCAGAAAAAATAACTTTAAAAACACATTAACACCTTTTAACTTATTGGCAAAAAGACAGTTTATTTAGTAGTGATCTTTAAACAAAGATGATACATTCAAAAATGCAGTCAAATCTTCACTTTTATGTAAGAATACATTCCACATGCAAAAACTACCAAAAATGTTAAAAGAGGGAAAAAGAAAGGGAAAATCTTAGAAGGAAATTTAAGAAAACAAGAGTTGGGAAAACCCTTTTAAAGTAAGACAAGAAATCCAGTCTGTAGAAGGGAAACAGATTGTATCATATTTTTTTTTCATGGCAGAGAATTACAAAAATAAAATCAAAAGTCAAAGTATTGATGGGGAAAGATATTATCAACTGATGTTAAAAACCATCAGAAAAATTGCTCAACATCATCAATCATCAGGGAAATGAAAATTAAAACCATAATAAGATGTTATCTCACATGTAATAAAAAGCCAAAAAAACGTGCCCACACACTGTTGTGGTCCAGCAATTCCATTACTGGGTATATATTGAAAGGAATGAAATCAATGTGTCAAAGAGACATCTGCACCCCATGTTCATTGCAGCATGATTCACAATAGCCGAAATATGGAATCAACCAAGTGCCCATCAATGGATGAATGGATAAAAAAACTGTGGCATGTATTCATAATGGAATACTATATGGCCTTAAAATGGAAAAAAATCCTGTCATCCTGTCAGTTGTAACAACACAGACGAATGTAGAGAACACCATGCTAAGTGAAACAATATGTGCACAGAAAGACAAATACTGCATGACGTCACTCAAATGTGGAATCTAAAAAGTAGACCTTGGGGCTGAGCATGGGAGGTGAAAGAGATGAATGATGCGAACTTTGCTCCAAATGTCAAGACACCCATCATTTGGGCCTGCCTTGGGAATTTGAGTTTAAAAACTATATTGGAGAGATTCCAAGATGGCAGCTAAAGGGAGGAAGCAGAAAGCGTGCCTCCTAAAGTAAAATCTTGGAGAGATGCTGGAGATACACCTTACAGGAAAAACCACTGAAAAGAGGCAAAACTTTGACTCCTCCACACCTCCAGCCTGCGCAGAGCATCTCCACTTCATGTTAAACAGAGGAACCAGGAGGGCTCCCACGCCACAGCCAAACAGTGCCCAGACAGCTTGGGAAGATGCGGACCACAAGCTGAGCTAAGTGGTACACAGTACTCCCACAGACAATCCTGGGCCACATCAGCATAACCCCCTGAACAGACCGACCCCGACCCGGGTAAAAAAGAGAAAAAAACTGAATAATAAGCAATAGCAACAAAAAAGACACGTAGCAAACAGGAAGGGCACCCTGAGCACTGAAAGTGGGGGGAGGGAAAATCCCTCACAAGCCGGCTGGAGAAGGCAGGAGCAGCAGCACACGCCCAGCAATCAGGAGCAGGAGAGCTTGTGAAAGTGGCAGTGGGAGGAAAACTCCACAGGAGAAGGGGGGAAGACCCACCTCCCACATGAACTGTAAATAAACACGCAGGTCTGAGAAAGCGGGTGCAGTGTCACCTTTCCCAGTGTGCTTGGAAAGGGGAAAGCTTGTAGCAGTGGCATCACACACAGAACTCTGAGTAAACAGAGCCTGTGGGGCCAGGTGAGTGCTAAGCTTACCCCTGAGATCTGCATAAATAACGCCTCCAGCAACAGCAGGCTGACAGCAGCGGGCAGGCAAGCAACAGCCACAGATAGCCATTCACAGAACTGACTCCAGACTCTTTTTTTTCTCTCTCCCCACCTTTGATGAGAAAACAACTGAACTACATCTGCATGCTGAAAAACTTACTGAAACTGTATTGCATTTGAATTTGGGACACTTTGAGGGTTTTTTTTGTTCTGTATTGTTCTGTTTTGTTTTGTTTTGTTTTAGTTTTTTTCCCCTTTGATGAGACAATGACAAAACTACTTCTGAGACACCATCTCCAGGATTGGAGGCTGAGAGACGAACACCAAAATTATTAATACTGAAACTTTACTGCATTTGAACTTGGAGATTTTTATTTTCATTTATTTATTTTTTATTTTTATTTTATTTTTTTATTTTTTTTATTCTTTATTTTCAATCCTCTCTCTGTCTCTCTAATGCCTGTTCAGCTTACTGTTGATTAGTACACTATCTCTCCCTGTTTATATCTTTGAAACTTTTTTGTTTGTTTGTTTTGTTTTTTCTGCTTGTTTATATGATTTTCCCTTTTTCTTTAACTTCTTTGCTTTCCATCTCCTCTCACCCTTCATTCTAAATATCACCATTGTTATTATTATAAGCTAGAAAATACTTAACTGCACACAGTACAGGGACAATAACAACACCAAGGGCAATGACTGGAAGACAGAAAAAACAGGGAAACCAGTTTCCCCACAGCAAAAAATTAGTACAGGAACCAGAGGGAAATGAAGAAAACAGATACTCAGATCCAGACTCCAACAAAATGAAGATAAACTATGCCAAAGAACCCAATAAAGCCCACAACAATAATTTAAAAGAAGACATACTACAGGTACTCAATGAGAATTTTATAGAGATGATACTAGATATGGGCAACCAAAATGTACAGGAGACACTCAAGAAATTCCAAGACAACAAAAATAGAGAATTTGAAAAAGCACAAGAAGAAAAAAAAGAAACCATAGAAGCACTGTATAAACACCAAAGTGAAACAGAGAACACGATGAATAAATGGATAAATGAACTCAGGACAAGCATTGACAAAATTAAAGAGGAAACCACCCAGGATATGGAAAACCTCAGAAAAAAGAATGGAACAGAATTGCAAAGCAAAATGGAAGGCCAATCCAGCAGAATAGAACAAACAGAAAATAGAATCTCAGAACTCGAGGATGAAATAATTAAGGGAAAAACTGAAGAACTATTAGTTAAACAACTCAAGACCTGTGAAAAGAAAATGCAAGAACTCACCAACTCCATCAAAAGACCAAATCTGAGAATCATAGGCATTGAAGAAGGAGAAGAGGTGCAAGCAAAGGGAATGCGTAATATATTCAACAAAATAATAACAGAAAATTTCCCAGATCTAGAGAAATCTATTCCCATACAGATGCAAGAGGCCTCCAGAACATCAAACAGACAAGATCAAAATAGAACTACCCCACGACATATCATCATTAAAACAAGTTCAGAAACTAGGGAAAGAATATTGAAGGCTGTAAGAGAGAAAAAACAAATAACATACAAAGGTAAACCCATCAAAATCACAGCAGACTTCTCAACAGAAGCATTAAAAGCAAGAAGAGCTTGGTGTGAGATCTTCCGGGCACTGAATGAAAATAACTTCAACCCCAGGATACTCTTTCCAGCAAAACTATCATTCAAAATAGATGGAGCAATAAAAGTCTTCCATGATAAGCAGAAACGAAAACAATATGTGACCACAAAGCCACCACTACAAAAGATTCTTCAAGGGATTCTGCACACAGAAAGTGAAACCCAACTTAACCATGAAAGGGCAGGCAGCACCAAACCACAGGAAAAGAAAAAGCAAGACAGTAGAGAGTAACCTCAACTTAGGTACACACAATCAAACCTTCAAACAACTAAGACAACTAAATGACAGGAATCACCACATACCTATCAGTACTAAAGCTTAATGTTAACAGACTTAATTCACCCATCAAAAGGTACCATTTGACAAAATGGATTAAAAAGGAAGATCCAACAATTTGTTGCTTACAGGAGACTCATCTCACCAACAGAAATAAGCATAGGCTTAGGATGAAAGGCTGGAAGAAGATTTACCAAGCCAATGGTCCCCGAAAACAGGCAGGAGTAGAAATACTTATCTCTGACACAGTACACTTCGAATCTACATTGATCAAATGAGATAAAGAAGGACATTCCATACTAATAAAAGGGGAAATAGACCAAAAGGAAATAACAATTATCAACCTATATGCACCCAATGTCAATGCACCCAATTTCATCAAACATACCCTGAAGGACCTAAAAGCACATATTAACTCCAACACAGTGGTTGTGGGAGACTTTAACACTCCATTATCATCAATAGATAGGTCATCCACACAAAAAATCAATAAAGAAATCCTAGATCTAAAATATACAATAGATCAAATGGACCTACTTGATGTCTACAGAACATTTCATCCAACTTTTACACAATATACATTCTTCTCAGCAGCCCATGGAACCTTCTCCAAAATAGATCATATCCTAGGGCACAAAGCAAGCCTCAGCAAATATAAGAAAATAGAAATTATACCATGCATTCTTCTGATCACAATGCAATAAAACTAGAACTCAACAACAAAAGTACAGACAAAAAACATGCAAACACCTGGAAACTGAATAACTCATTGCTTAATGAACAATGAGTCATTGATGATATAAAAGAGGAAATTAAAAAGTTCCTGGAAGTCAATGAAAACAAAAACACAACCTACCAGAACCTATGGGACACAGCAAAGGCAGTCCTGAGAGGAAAGTTTATAGCCATGAGTGCATATATTTAAAAGACTGAAAGATCCCAAATCAATGACCTAATGATACTTTTCAAACTCCTAGAAAAACAAGAACAAGCAAATCCCAAAACAAATAGAAGGAGAGAAATAATAAAAATAAGAGCTGAAATCAATGAACTAGAAACCAAAAAACCATACAAAGAATTAATGAAACAAAAAGTTGGTTCCTTGAAAAAATAAACAAGATCGATAGACCCCTGGCAACCTGACTAAAATGAGGAGAGAAAAAACCCAAATTAGTAGAATCAGGAATGCAAAAGGGGAGATAACAACAAACACCACCAAAGTCCAGGAAATCATCAGAGACTACTTCGAGAACCTACATTCAAATATTCGAAAATCTTTAAGAAATGAACAGATTTCTAGATACATCTGATCATCACCTGAATAGATCTATAACACAAAATGAAATTGAAGCAGTAATCAAGAGTCTCCCCCAAAAAAAAGGTCCAGGACCTGATGGATTCTCTGCTGAATTCTGTCAGACCTTTAAAGAAGAACTGATACCAACCCTCCTTAAACTGTTCCATGAAATAGAAAGGGAAGGAAAACTGCCTAACACATTTTATGAAGCCAGTATTACACTTATCCCAAAACCAGGCAAAGACACCTCCAAAAAGGAAAACTATAGGCCAATCTCCTTAATGAACATTGATGCAAAAATCCTCAACAAAATAATGACAAACCAAATTCAACAACACATCAAAAAGATCATTCACCACGACCAAGTAGGCTTCATCCCAGGAATGCAGGGGTGGTTCAACATACAAAAATCAATAAATGTAATAAACCACATTAACAGAAGCAAAGACAAAAACCACTTGATCATCTCAATAGATGCAGAAAAAGCCTTTGATAAGATCCAACACCATTTCATGATAAAAGCTCTAAGAAAACTAGGAATAGAAGGAAAGAACTTCAACATCATAAAAGCTATATATGACAAACCTACAGCCAGCATTATACTTAATGGAGAAAACCTGAAACCATTCCCTCTAAAATCAGGAACCAGACAAGGATGCCTACTATCTCCACTCCTATTCAACATAGTACTGGAATTCCTAGTCAGAGCAATTAGGCAAGAATTAGGAATAAAAGGAATACAAATAGGTAAAGAAACTGTCAAAATATCCCTATTTGCAGACGACATGATCCTATACCTTAAAGACCCAAAAAACTCTACTCAGAAACTCCTAGACACCATCAATAGCTATAGCAAGGTAGCAGGATATAAAATCAACAGAAAAATCATTAGCATTTCTATACACTAATAATGAACAAACTGAGAAAGAATATATGAAAACAATTCCATTTACAATAGCCTCAAAAAAAATCAAATACCTAGGTGTAAACCTAACAAAAGATGTGAATGACTTCTACAAGGAAAACTATACACTTCTGAAGAAAGAGATTGAGGAAGACTATAGAAAGTGGAGAGATCTCCCATGCTCATGGATTGGTAGAATCAACATAGTAAAAATGTCGATACTCCCAAAAGTAATCTACATGTTTAATGCAATTCCCATCAAAATTCCAATGACATTCATTAAAGAGATTGAAAAATCTACCGTGAAATTTATATGGAAACACAAGAGGCCACGAATACCCAAGGCAATACTCAGTCAAAAGAACAATGCTGGAGGTATCACAATACCCAACTTCAAACTATATTACAAAGCAATAACAATAAAAACATCATGGTACTGGCACAAAAACAGACATGAAGACCAATGGAACAGAATAGAGGACCCAGATATGAAGCCACACAACTATAACCAACTTGTCTTTGACAAAGGAGCTAAAAATATACGATGGAGAAATAGCAGCCTCTTCAACAAAAACTGCTGGGAAAACTGGTTAGCAGTCTGCAAAAAACTGAAACTAGATCCATGTATATCACCCTATACCAAGATTAACTCAAAATGGATCAAAGATCTTAATATCAGACCACAAACTCTAAAGTTGGTACAGGAAAGAGTAGGAAATACTCTGGAGTTAGTAGGTATAGGTAAGAACTTTCTCAATGGATCCCCAGCAGCACAGCAACTAAGAGATATCATGGATAAATGGGACCTCATAAAGCTAAAAAGCTTCTGTTCATCAAAAGAAATGGTCTCTAAACTGAAGAGAACACCCACAGAGTGGGAGAAAATATTTGCCAACTATACATCAAACAAAGGACTGATAACCAGAATATACAGGGAACTTAAAAAACTAAATTCTCCCAAAACTAATGAACCAATAAAGAAATGGGCACGTGAACTAAACAGAACTTTCTCAAAAGAAGAAATTCAAATGGCCAGAAAACACATGAAAAAATGCTCACCATCTCTAGAAATAAAGGAAATGCAAATTAAAACCACGCTAAGATTCCACCTCACCCCTGTTAAAATAACCATCATCAGCAACACCACCAACAACAGGTGTTGGCGAGGATGCGGGGGAAAAAGGAACCCTCTTACACTGTTGGTGGGAATGTAGACTAGTACAACCACTCTGGAAAAAAATTTGGAGGCTACTTAAAAAGCTGGACATCGATCTACCATTTGATCCAGCAATACCACTCTTGGGGATGTACCCAAAAGACTGTTACTCCAGAGGCACCTGCACATCCATGTTTATTGCGGCACTATTCACAATAGCCAAGTTATGGAAACAGCCAAGATGCCCCAGCACTGACGAATGGATTAAGAAAATGTGGTATCTATACACAATGGAATTTTATGCAGCCATGAAGAAGAACGAAATGTTATCATTCGCTGGTAAATGGATGGAATTGGAGAACATCATTCTGAGTGAGGTTAGCCTGGCTCAAAAGACCAAAAATCGTATGTTCTCCCTCATATGTGGACATTAGATCAAGGGCAAACACAACAAGGGGATTGGACTATGAGCACATGATGAAAGCGAGAGCACACAAGGGAGGGGTGAGGATAGGTAAGACACCTAAAAAACTAGCTAGCATTTGTTGCCCTTAACGCAGAGAAACTAAAGCAGATACCGTAAAGCAACTGAGGCCAATAGGAAAAGGGGAACAGGTGCTAGAGAAAAGGTTAGATCAAAAAGAATTAACCTAGAAGGTAACACCCACGCACAGGAAATCAATGTGAGTCAATGCCCTGTATAGCTATCCTTATCTCAACCAGCAAAACCCCTTGTTCCTTCCTATTATTGCTTATACTCTCTCTACAACAAAATTAGAGATAAGGGCAAAATAGTTTCTGCTGGGTATTGAGGGGGGGGAGAGGGAGGGGGCGGAGTGGGTGGTAAGGGAGGGGGTGGGGGCAGGGGGAGAAATGAACCAAGCCTTGTATGTACATATGAATAATAAAAGAAAAATGAAAGAAAAAAAAAAGCGAGAGCACACAAGGGAGGTATGAAGGTAGGTAAGACACCTAAAAAACTAGATAGCATTTGTTGTCCTCAATGCAGAGAAACTAAAGCAGATACCCTAAAAGCAACTGAGGCCAATAGGAGAAGGGGACCAGGAACTAGAGAAAAGGTTAGATCAAGAAGAATTAACCTAGAAGGTAACACACACGCACAGGAAATTAATGTGAGTCAACTCCCTGTATAGCTATCCTTATCTCAAGCAGCAAAAACCCTTGGTCCTTCCTATTATGGCTTATACTCTCTCTACAACAAAATTAGAGATAAGGGCAAAATAGTTTCTGCTGAGTATGGAGGGGGTGGGAGGTAGAGGGAGGGGGTGGGGGAGTAAGGGAGTGGGTGAGGGCAGGGGGGAGAAATGACCCAAACATTGTATGCACATATGAATAAAAAAATAAAAAATAAATAAAAAGTAGATCTCATAGAAGTAGAGAGTAAAATGTGCTTATAGGAGTGAGGCAGTGAGGATGGGGCGTTGGACAGGGTTGTTGGTCAAAGGATACAGATTTTCACTTGGATAGGTAAAAAGTTCAAGAGCTATTGTTCAACATGGTTACTGTAATTAATACCAATACATCGTATTCTTGCAAAGTGCTAAGAGAGATTTTGTGTTCTCACCACAAAAAATGACAAGTTTGTGAAATAATGCATGTTAATTAGCTAGATTTTTCCATCCATTGATAAATTCATACAAGTTTACCTGGTGACCTTTAATAATCTTTGATATTCAAGGAGCATTTATAAATCACTAAGAAAAAGGCAACTAAGTTGGGGAAGATTACTGTAGGGTACACACAAGGTGTTAAAAGATCCTCAACCTCTGTAGGAGTAAGAACATGGAAATTAAATGATCAATGCTTACTCGCTAGACTAGCAAATATTAGAAAGTGGGAAGCAGGAAAGCAAGTGGAAATTCGAGGAAAATGATACTCTCCAACATTCCTGGTGGAACTTGATTTGCTACCATATTTTTAGAAAATAATATGGAAAAACCCATTAAAATTTTAAAAATACACATACACTTTGAACCAGCAGTTCTACTTCTGGGAATTCACCATAAAAATAAAACCACCCATAGCCAAGAATATGTGTCTAAGAATATTTGTGTGACAGCTCATTTTTATATGTCGAGAACTTTTCACAACAAAATGCCTTTTGATAGCAAATCACTTGAATGAATTTTAGTAAAGTCATATCTCATGCAATTCTTGAAAAGAATTCTGTTCCTCAGAATTTCCAACATACATTACAAAGTGAGAAAACCACAACTCAGAGCAATACAAATACACACACACACACACACACACACACAGGATATACAGCCTGACTCCACTTGTTAAAACAAACAGGAACCAATCCTCCAAATATCAGTGTATGTGTTTATACATGGCTACATGAGCTTGCAGAAAAGCCTAGAGGACATGCACCAAGCCGTGTTCATTGGTACAGAAGGGATACAGCAAAGCAAAGAGGGAAGAAGATAGTAGGACAATGATCGAAAGAAAGGATTGTAGTGTAGAAAATATTCATGGCACAATAACAAGAACAAAAGAAAATGTAGAAAATGAAATTCATAATAATGGAAATATCCAATAATATGTGTCACCTTCAAAGGAAAGGTGACACAGCCAAATAAAATAGTGATTTAATTTTTGGGTGGGTTTATGGAATTTTAAAAGAGTTGCTGCAATACAGAAATTCTCTAAAAGAAAGTACAAGAATCTAGCAATACCCCCAAGAACCTTACAAATAGTTTTCCCTTCTGACTTTCTATTTTCACATTTAGGAATTATTCTTAAGGAAATAAACAGATGTAGACAACCGTGCTTGTTAAAACACCTAAGTACTTAAATAAATTCCAATGTTAAATAAATTTACAAAATACAACATAATCTAAATTTGCATAATGCATAGCTATATGTGTGCTTCTATGTGTGTGCATTTTACATATATATGCACACATTTACATACATGTAATAGTCTCTGTATATATGCACATATACTATTGTGTTGTAGCTTGGATTTTCCTTAACATTATACTGTAAGAATGTTTTCATTTTTCTCAATATGCATGTATATGCACGTAAATATATACACCTATACACATGCATGTTACCAAGTAAAAGACTAAAAAAGTACTAAAACACTATTAGCAATTATTTGTGCCTGCCGAGAATATAGATGATTTCTACTTACATTTTCATCCTTGTTTCTTTTCTACACTTGCAAAAATTAATATGCATCCTACCATATGCAAAAACAACAAGTACTTTTAAATGGAGCATATGGAAGGCAATGATTTAATTTTGAATTGAAAAACGACACCGCTAGTCAGTTCTAAATGTTCAGAGGTCCAGCCTTCCTCCCATGCTCCTTCAGTGTTGGAAAGAGTGTCACTGGATAAAGTGAAAGCACAGAGCCCCCAGATTAATATTGTCTCCTAGTCCCTTGGAAGCCAGGGGATAGGACAAACCCTCATGTTTGGGGGCTGAATCTCCCAGGTAGGAGCTCTCTGAGGGGCTACAGGGAAAGTCTCCTATGATTCAAAACCACCAGTGCTGGTTTTCATCATTTATTTCTTCTGATTTCCAGTTACAGCATATTTCTAGTGTGGACTGAGGGCTCAAAACTGGAAACACTTCCTCCATTTTTTCTCTCTATTCTCCTCTTGGCTAGAAGCAGCTTCAGCTGAAACATAAGGCAGGTGACAGTGTGGGAAGGCAAACACGGTGTGGAACCCAGTGTGCTCTGTGCACAGTGAGGACAACCAATGAACTCCAGCCTTATTCCAGAAGATCCACCCACTCTGCCCACTAACAAGGCAAACAGCAGCCCAGTAAGAAGGACTCATCTTCCCTCCTAGTCCCTTCTCGCAGGAAGGCTTGGCTTCCTGGTTGACCTCAACAAGGATTCCCAACAACGTCTTTTTCCCATGGCCCAGTGAAATTTGAAAAAGTCAGCAGAGACATGGCAGATTTCTTTTAAAGCACACTGGGTAGTCTCTCCCTTTGCCAAAGTAATTGGGGAGAAATGTTTTCTACATGTGGGAACTGAGTAAAATATCACAGAACCACTCTGCAGAGACTCTCAATACTCAACTAGGAGCAAAACATTATTTATACATCGGTGGGTAGTCGTGTATTGTTGCATAAAAAGATATCAAAACAATGGCTGAGAGTTGTAATAGAAAGAAAATGAAAGCATGGATAGGTGCATGTGTGTTCTTAGCAGGTTCCAACTGTAGGTGTCTGGCTTTCTGGCATCATGGAACCCAAACTTCCAGATGACTAAGATTTCCACTTGTACACATACAGCTTCAGACTGGATAGAACATTCTGGTCCTTCTTATTTAATCCTATGTGTCAGGTCAACAATACGAGTTGGAAACCAGTGTAATTAGCTATGTGGCACTCTTATGTAGACAGGCCAAAATATATTGAATAAACCAAACAGTCTTTTAGACTCAACCAACCATAATCAAAGCATGTTAGCACATAATCCAGACTGATAAAATAACCAAAAAAAGCCCTCTCCTCTTTCCACCAGACATAAAGACAGGAATCGCAATAAACAATGCTAGAGTACAATTACTAGGTTGCAATTTACTCAGAGACAAGATTAGAGCAACAAAGTAAGAGCCAAAACTGGGGAAAATCACAGCAAATAGGTATCAGTAAGAAGGGAAATACAGTAGAAAAGTAATTTGTCACAAATAGAAAATGAGTAGACATAATGACAGCTTACTTATTAGTGAAAATGAACACACACTGTTATATTGTAGTCGGTTCTTAGTTACTCTGTGGTATACCAGGTTTGTGGGTTCTTCCCTCTGCCAGCCTTTGTACGTCTAAGTCATCACTTTCCATCTTTAGTTCATACATTTCCAGAACCACCCCTAAAAAAATGTCTAACAGTAGTCCATGTCAAACTTAATGGTTGTGGTTTACTGGTCAAAGGACGCCTTCACTTCTTTTTGATCTCCAGTTTGAGACCAAATCTGGTGACACATTTTCACTAGTGGGAGAGAAGTCAGAACAGAATTGAGCTTAATAAATGAAGACACTGGCCAGTTAATCCTTGCCTTTTGTCTTTTCGCTAAGCAAAATTGGTCTAGATACATGTAATCAGTCAATTCTATTAAGCGTCACTTACAGACAGGAAAATGTACTCATGATGATGAAAAATGGAATAGCCATTGTGCAACCATTGTAAAGGCCCAGAGTCACAGACCTAAGTGAATGAGCGCTCATCAGTAACAAGGAAGTCATAGGAATCCATCTCACACAGTGGAGACACAATTACCCTTCACAGTGAAACTTAAACTCCCCTTTTCAAATGGATTACAAACTCCTCCCGGGAAGAGACCTTTCTTTTTCATACTGATTCTGCGTTTCCCCCAGAAGCTAAACCTTTTACCTGCACTTATAATCTGGAAACCCATATTTACAGTAGTCAAGATCCTAAGTTATTGTCCAAAGTTCAAATCTTGTCATATCACTTGTAGTCATCACAAATTATTTGATTTCTGTGAGCCTCAGTTTGCTTCTCTAGAACATGGGTACACCTCCACCTGTAGAGCTGTTGTGATGACCAAATGAGCTGTTTTCTGTAAAGTATAAAGCATCGGAAAAGAATGTGAAGGGTGAATGTGTAGCTATTATTATCACTGTCTGTTGTAGTTTGGATATGAAGTGTCCCCTCAAAAAGTTCATGTATTGAAGGTTTGGTCCCTAGCTGGTGGTGCTATTGAGAGTTGGCTGGACATGAAAACCTTGATTTCATCAATGGATTACTGCACGACAGCAATAATGCCATCAAATTAGGAGGTGGAGTCTAGTTGGAGAACATCAATGGGAGGCATGGAAAGATGTACCTTGTCCCCAATCCCTTCCAGCTCTTTTTCTCTACTTCCCAAACATGTTAAAGAGAGCAGGTCTGCTTCCCTCTCCTCCATTATGCTCTGCCTCACCACAGGCCCATAGTGATGGGGTCAAGGAGCCATCGATGGGAACCTGAAATTGTGAGCCAAAATAAATCTTCCCTCCTTTAAACTGTTTCTCTCAGGTATTTGCCACAGGGATGAAAGTGTGAGTGACACAGTATCATTATAATTTCGCCTTGGCTGAATTCAATAATTCCAGGAATGAGAAAAGTAGGTCATAAAAGAAATAATTACATTTAAATAATTGACTTCTATATCTACAGAGTTGGCTTAAAAAAAAAACAGCAGGAGTTGGGGCAACCTTCCATATAGATGCAACTCTAACCTACTAACATGCATTGTATTGTATGTATTTTGGGGTTTTGTTTTTTAGCCCTTACAACCTTTTTACTTAAGACCACCATTTAGTATTAAATCCACCATTTCATATTAGATCTTTCTGAAGTAATCAATGTTGGATCCAGGACCTCAACAGAGGAAGAAAAATGTGTATAGAAACCTAGAAAGGGAGAGTATGGTACAGTGAAAATGGCGTGTCTTCCAAATTTCCAGGATTTGCACAGCCTCCCCTAGTTTGTTCAGCCCAGGCCAGATAGAAGGCTCATTTATTTGTTAAGCCTTTTCCCATCTTCATTTTCCTCTGTGCTATCCAAAAGAGGACTCAAAGTAGCTATCAGCACTGAACTGGAAAACAGCTACAGGCACTGTCTTCCTGGAAGCAAGAAGCTATAGCACCACTGTGATTCACAGGAGAGCTGGTCTGCAGCTGCTCAGACTCTTAAAAGAAGGATTAGGACAACTATTTTAAATTCGTAAACGGTGGGGGGTGGGGGTAGGAAACTGTGAAACGGCCTGTAGTCAGCCATGTTCTTGGAGACAAGGCTATAAGGGTCCTGCCTGCCTGGTAAAAGTTGATCGTCCCCAGTCTGGGAAGACTGGCCAACCAGTCCCACAGCACTTTGGAGGACAGTGACTAAGCCTGGAATGGGTAGCATTACTTAACAGTTTGATTAATCACCAAGTCAAGTCTTTGCCTAGAACTCTTCATTTCTTAGACAGTAGGGCAGATGAGGTCTCACCAAAAATTTTCCTGAAGAACTTCCCCCAAATGACCCAGGAGGACCTCACCATTCTGAGCAACATATGCCACTGTGGACTTCAGGGGGGTCAAGTTTAGTCCACTGGCATCTCTCACTGACTGGCAGACAGACCCGGGCCACACCCTCCCTTGCAATTTGGAGCAGGTTACATGAAAATAAACTCACGTGTTATTCGGTTGACTCAGACTTCTTGTGCTTTTGAGCATTGTGAAGGATAGTGTGTATTTATTTACACATATGAGAGGGACTTTTAATGACTTATATTGTATGCCTGCTACTGATTCACAAAGTGCATAATAAATACACAGTCTCTGAGCTGGCTTCCAGATAATGTAACGATTTGTGTTTTCACTGTAATGTAAGCTTGGTTTCCAAGAGGTCTGCGAACTTGTTCAAAAACATTCCATTGTAGAAATGAGAAATGGACAGTACAATACTTTCTTTTAAAATTTAAAAAAAGATGCAATTATTTTGTGACACAATACGAGTGAAATGACTACTTGTCCACCTAAATGATGTTTTTTTTTTCTCTTCTGATATGAAACTGCTGCTTGTCACTTTGAATAATTAAATTCAATAGAAAGTTTCTCTAACTATTGAGAATATAAGGATCATGTCTATTTTTAGGTAGGTTACTGAAAATATCCAATCTATATTCTGAAGGTATTCTCCTTTTTTAGGATTAAATGAAGCAAAAATTCACATTTTGCTTCTTCTTAGCACTATACAACTGCATGAGAAGGAAGTCGTGAAATTCAAATAAGGAAATGTTTTCATTTGCTAGCAGCTATGGTACAGCTATGAGAGAAAAAAGAATGAAATTTAAAAGCCTTTTTAAAATTTGGGTATTATGTATTTAGAGTGGACTGTTAGCATCACAAATAAGTTAGTGAGACTGCCCTGATAATATGTAAAAAACTTTAGCCACCACACAGTGTGTGCAGGGAATTGTTTTTATGTAGTGTTTCAATAGACTTGCTACAAGTACCTCAGAAATAGTCCATGGGCCAATTTTTACTGGGTTTCAAGCATCAGCTTGAGCTATAGAAAAGAGGTCCTTTTTTTTTTTTTGGTATGTGTCTAAATGCTGCATCATGGTTTCAAACGTACAAGACATGACAGAGTATTAAAACAGACAAATGAAAAGCTTGTTTAATTTTTTTTCGCAACACTAGGGTTTGAATTCAAGACCTCACACTTCCCAGGTAGGCACTCTACCACTTGAGCCATGCCCCCAGCCCTTTTTTGTTTACTTATTTTTCAGGTAGGGTCTCACAATGATGGTAGGACTGGCCTCAAACAGCAATCTCCCTAACTACCAACTCCCAAGTAACTGGAATTATAGATGTGAGCCGCTATGTCCAGCTTATTAAACTTTTTAACTTTGTTCTTCCATTTGAAATATTAATATGCCTTTGTTTTTTCCTTATTCTGAGCAACAATGAACCTAATTTATGAACTTTTTCTCAATTAAATAAAAACAACAAATGGAAAGTCTAACACTGAGTGAAGGAGTCTTTAAAATGAGCAGGTACACTACTCTGACAGACTTATGGAGGACAGTGGATGGATAGCTCTATTTTAGGATTGGGAAACATCTGCTCAAAATAAGCAGTTTGTGGTTCCCACATCGAATAGAAGGGAAAAAATGCCACACTAATTATGAAAGTTTGGTAGCTCTTTTTTAAACCAAAAGTAAATGCAAACGTTATTCTAGTAAGGTAGTAGACTTCTTTCTTGTGTTCCACTAAACTTAAGAAGATACACAAATTTCCAAATAAGAAATGAGAAAAGCTAGAAAACACCAATGTTTTCAATGGAAAATACGTAAGTATGCACTGAGGAATGAAAAAGCTAATTAAACATAATATTCAACTGATCTATTAAAAAAACTCCCCTGCCCCATGTAAGTCAACTATATGGGCTTCCTCCACCACTTCAACCCACTAATCTAGAAGCATGAAATCCAATCCCTGGAGATACTCCAAATTAGACATGTCACAGATGATAATACAGATATGGAGAAAATTTGTACGAGCATGCAACAACCGTAGTAATGACTTTCCTTTATTTCTACCCTAGTCTTTCAGTCTCATTCTAAGTAACGACATGAAGCAAAGAATTGGCCATTATTCACTAAATTTGGACTGTGGACACCGACTAAATTGTTTGACATTCTACCCCCACTCCTTATGCTATTTTCAGTCCACTTTTTCTCTCCACGGCAACTTTCTGGTTATACATTATCTAGTTTGGCTGTCTCTACTACCTACTTCAGATAATTGCTCAACTCTCCACTTGGCTTCTTGCTGGGTAGGCTTGACCTAAGAGAATGGATGGAGAAAGAGCCAGAATTTTCCTTTGATCTCTTGGAACTCAGGATTCCATTATATAATCTACCATAAATCTTGGTAGTCAAGATTGACATCAACTTCCAAAGTTACCAGAATCTGACACTCCTAGTTGATTCATTACAGATCCTGACAGTTCTTAGTTAATATGAACTCAGTCCTTCAGAGTGTCGGTGATAAGACAGCTTTCTGAGTTGCCTTCTCAATAGTTTCGAAAGTTTTCCTTGATTGATTTTTTTTTTCCTCTTCTGCAACCTAAGTGTCATATGCCAAATGTTCTAACTGGCTATTTGCCACTAAGATTTAAGCTCACAGATGTTTCCTTGTGGCCACAGAAAATACTACTCCTCTGAGAATAAGTTTGATAAATAAAGCTAGCAATAAATTTTGAACTGAAGAGCTGGATGAAGAAGTCAAGTGCAGCCCATGTTAGCCGCACTTTTGTACATCTACAAATACACCTAGCATTCCCAGTTTTCCAGTATTAATAGTAGTGGATTCTAGGAATCCCATCAACAACTGAAAGCCCTACCTCGTCCCCAAAACCTCTTTCTACATAACGGTATAAATCCTTCCCTACTGAACATATCACCATGCCCTCTAACAAGGAGAAAATTGGCACATTTAAATTTCACTTCCAGTCCAAGAGCTGAGGGAGGAGTGAAATGGACAGACTCCAGATGGTGAGAAAGAAGTGAAGTGAGGGCCTGCATGGTCCAAACACAAAGAATTTGTGAACTGCTCTGATAAATGATTAATACTCCACCACTTTAATTCTGCTTATGCAACACAAACGCTGCACTGATCAGACCTTTGCTTTCTGGTTTTTCCTTTCCTAGAAAACATTTTTCTATGAATCTTCTTTGTTACAAACGACTTTTGAAGTAGCTATTTGCTTGATTTGTGAAGGCCGAATGGTCTGGAGGAAAAGACCATAGAAGCAACGCGAGCAAGGCTCTGCCTGCCCAATGATAGGATGCCACCCCCACTCCCCCCACACACACCCTGTATTTCTTTGCTCAAAATACAAAAATCTATGACATACCCTCAGGAGGGTGTCATCAGCACTCTAGATTTATTGTAACTGAAATTAAATTATTTAGTCCTCTTGGTCTTTCCTCCCAACCCACTCCAAACAAGTCCTTGTCATGTTTCCTTTTTGTAATTGGTGCCTAAACTTTACTCCCACTTAGAAGACAAGAAAAAAAAAAAAAAAGAAAGGGAGAAAGCCCAACCTTCCCTCCTCTTGGTACCCTCAAACCACTGGATTTAGCCTCCAAGCCACATGGCATAAAGCATTTCAGCAATGACAGGAGGTATCACAGTCTCTGTTGCCAACCAGGGTCCTCAGCCAATGGGACGATGACATGTCTGTCTTTTGCTCCAGCCAGATGCCTACGGCTTTGATTGTGCTTATGATCTATCCTGACTCACTGTTTTAAATTACAGTTGCTGAAGGCAAGAACTACAGAATCATAATGGGACCACAAGGTCCCCTAGTTCAACACCTTCATCCATTGTGTGAGGGACATGAAACCTTGAAAGCCAAAGGCTTGCTTCATACCCAGCACCTGTTTGATAATTGTACATAAATTATACTAATTTTTCCAACCACAATTCCATAGAAATATGAACTATTTTATTATAGCCTGGCCAAATGAAATAATTCTACTATAAAAATATTCTGAGTAAACAGCATTTTACAAATATGCTACTTTTCAGACTTCTATCACTTAGTCACTAGCCTATCACCAGTAGAACCATTTGGTGGGCATTTGGTATTTGTTAGACCCATTTTTCAGTTAAGAAGACAGCATCGAGCATGCAACCAGCTCGCCTTGCGCATCAGTGGCGGAGTAGTATCTTTTGACTCTCCTTCCACTTCCCTCTCCACCAGTCATTTTTGGAACAAAATCTTCTTTATAACCATAAACAATGGTAATTCAAAAAGCAAGTACTAAAAGATTTGTTAAATTGTTCAATTTAAGTTTTTCAATTTAAATTAATAGTTCACCTCTCTTGAACTAGTCCAATCACCTTCAAATTGAGGTACTTGCTCTTCACCTGAAAACTTCAATCTACACAGCATTTTCCTAAAATTAAGGCATTATTTCATTCCAACCCCACACCAAAATTTTTAATGCCTACACTATGAAGTCCAGACTCCTTAAAATGACATCGAACTCTCCCATTCCAGAATTCTCTCTTACCACTTCCCTGCGCATTTCTTTACTACATCCCTGTCATATGGCTCCTCCCAAACTTTTTACCCCTTGCCTTTGACTATATGCTTCCCTTCCCTTTCCTTTTATCTCCCCAGGGCAACATTGCCCATTCTTCAAGGTCAAGGTCAAATGTCACTACCTGCCTGAAACCATCCCCCAATCAGATTTAACTTCCTCTCCTTGTATTTCTGCACCTTGGTGCTCATCACTTCCAAAGCACTCATCACGTTCTACTCATTGTATTACGCTGCATGAAGATATGGAGCATGTTACAGTTACTCTGTAACAGTCACACGTCATCGTGCGTGCTTACCTTTCCACACCTCGTGGAGAGCTCTAGGGATGAAGGACCATGTTGGGTTCATTTGAACACAACAATTACATGTCTACATGGCTGTGTATAGGCAGGCTCTTCCAAAGACACCAGGGTGCAAACCTGAACAGCTCCCAACCATTGCCCCTGTGACCCTTTCAGTCTGCTTCAGAGCAGACTCTCTAGGACAGAGCTTAATCAATATAGCAGGATTTTATAATTATTATTCATTCCCTAAACAAAGTTAGGAAAAGAATTTCACAATGTGAGTTCAATTGGACTATATTCTGGTGTAAGTAAATTTATTCCTAAATATCCTATAGTAAAACTCCATGCAAGTGGGATTTCCAAAACTCCATCTTGGAAAGAGATATATATCTGTATTTGGCAGATAACTTTAAATTCAAAACTACTAAAATGGATTATCACATGCAATGTTTTCAACTTTTTAAGCCCCTTTCTTTATAAGGTTTTAAGAAAACAAATCCTGATAGATGATTAGTTGTAGTAAATAACGGAGTACAAAAGACAAATATTTCTGTCAGATAAACTCAGAAGCTCTCGTGAATTTCTTGGAGTCATTATCAAATTCTGAAAGGAAGTATCCCGATGACCATTTAGTTCTATGAACAGCAGAGGGAGGAAGGGCCGCCCATTTGCAGAAGGACCTGCGTGGGCTCTTGAAATCCAGCCAGAGAAGGAGGTGCATTTAGGGAGTTCAGCTGCTGGCCATTTGACAAGAGATCCAAAGGAAAGGAAATGTGAAAAGCTCAGTACTGCACTACCACCCCAGCAAAGGGCAGGGGTCCTGAGCCCTGAGACTTAGCAAATCCACTTACACATTTTACACACCTAAGGCTCTCCAGGCTTGATGTCGTGCAGTAACCTGCCTCTTCCTCCTTGTGACTGACAGTGACACAAAGGGCCTGTGTATTGTCTTCGAGGCAGCAAGAAAGGGCAGCTGGGCAACCATTCCCCATTTATAGCCATTTTTAGCATGAGACCCCAAAGAATTGAGAACTGGTGGCAGCTTTAAATGGGAGACTGAGGCCGGATTAAGCTCTTGAAGGCAGTGGTTAGGAAAATGAAAGTCCAGGTGTAGACCAACAAGAACCTTCATGGCTTATACCAGAAGAACTAGAGCAGTGCCTAGTCCCTCATCTTCTCACGATAACCCCGAGAGTGTCCCCCAAGGCAGCAGGGGTGCCCAGGGAGATGACTGCCTTCTCTCCAAAATCCTGTCCACCTGCCTCCATGCTCACATGTGACTATGTCCCATGCCTAGGGGGCCACAACTCACTCCACTTGCACTTCCACCACTGTCAGTTCTTCAAAAGCACAAATCAAGCCACTTTTCATACCAGTTGCCAGTACCACACCTACACTACCCTCACTCTACTTACTAGATTTCACACGCAACTAAGTAATAATTTATGCGCTCCATAAGAAGATCTGCATTTGATAAAAGTGAACTGTTCACAAAGCTCTCTTACAGACATAATTTCCTTTAATCTCATGGGTAGCCACAAAACTTCTGCAAGTCAAATATCCTGTTCCCATTTTACAGATGAAGACACTGAGGCTTAGAGGAGTAGTATCTTCTAGAGCTCAGTCCACTTCTCTAAGGCAAGGTTCATATCAAGTAATGGCTGAGAACATGAGTTTTGGAACTAGATGAGTTTATCTCTCAAGCCTAGGACCATTTATAAAGCTATGGTGTGAGACATAACGCCTGACTTGCAAAGCTTTAGCTCTGTCATTTGTACAATGGGCATCTTATTATTGTTTATGACCAGGGGTTGGCAAGGATTAAATGTAACACCTATAAAAATTATACAAATAAGAACTCCCACACATTAAGTTCTAATATAACTGCTATTATTACCACCTCATGGTCGCTAAATGAATGTGGGACCAGTGAGAGAGTGTATCTCAGGTATCAGGTGTCACGCTGAATTAGAAGTTTAACATACAATTCCATGTGTGCATGGACTAAGATTTTGCCCAATAACAACAAAACAAAATGCTTTTGGGGTGGAGGGTGTTAGGGATTAATCCAGAGCCTCGTGCATGCTGAGCACATGCTCTTCCACTGAACTACACTCCCAGCCCCTCAATGTGGCTCTTTTGATGTGAAAATGGATGCAAAGTATTTGTAACACATTTTTAACACACTCGTCTCAGCCACATTCCTCTTGTTCCCTTTCTCATCACAAAGGAAGGTGACCACTGGGTGCTGGTGGCTCACACCTGTAATCCTAGCTACACAGATCAAGAGGATAGAGGGGAAATATTTCTCAAGACCCTATCTCAAAAATACCCAACACAATATAGGGCTGGTGGAGTGGCTCAAGTGGTAGACAGAGTGCCTGCCTAGCAAGTATGAGGACCTGAGTTCAAGCTCCATCACTGTGGAGTGACAAAGGAGAGGAGTAATGGCGGAAGGACACTGGAGGTAGATGGCCTTTTCTTTCAGCACTGTTCTGTACTGCAGACAGAGCAGCAGCACTTCACCAGGTGGCATACTCAGCTGGCTGCTAACTGCCCAATATTCTTCAGAACAAGACTCCAGTTCTGATCAGATAGACACCAACTCCTAGCATCTCTGACATTGAACTTGAACTCTACTCATTTAATCAACAAACATTTATTAGACACCAGGCACTGTACTAGGTTTGGGGTGAAAATGATATTCTCACTGGACATGTGGCACACACCTGTAATGCCAGCATTCAGGAGGCAGAGGCAGGAGGATTGTGAGTTTGAGGCCAGCCTGAGCTACATAGGGAGACCCTGTCAAAGAAAGAAAGAAAGAACAAATGAAAGTAAGAAAGAGAGAGAGAAACAGACTCAGGGAGAGAGGAGGGAGGGAAGGAGAGAGGAAGGAAAGAGGGAGGGAGGAAAGAAGGAAAGAATAGAGGGAGGGAGGGAAAAAGAAAAGAAGAGCTGAAGGTGTGGCTTGTGTGGTAGCAAGCGTGAGGCCCTGAGTTCAAATCTCAGCACTGGCAAAATGAAGAGAAAGGAAATGACTTCCTCATACTGAGTTTGAAGAAATAGGTAACTTAACAAGTGGTTTAATTTCATTTATCCCATTCAATCATATCTGGTGGCTGCTCTTGGACTCCTTCTTTGAAGTAAGAAATTCAAGACCAAAGGTGAAATAATTTCTCTAAAGAGCACGTCTAGAAAATGGTGGAACTTAGGGCTTGGCTGAGTCATTTCTTGGGGATTTCTGTATAAATCCTCACAGAGTTCAGAGGTGGAAAAACTGACAGGGGTAGGAGCTGTACAGCAGATCCTTCTGGGGGCCGGGAGTGGACTGTTGCAGCCTCTTTCATCCCTAAAGGAGTCACAGACTCAGAGAGAGAACTGTTCTCCTCTTTAAAAGAGGAGAACATAAAACTCAGCAAAGTCCAAGGTTCTCCTGCTGTGGTCCAGTGGGAATGACCCAGAGGAAACCAGCTGGGATGTTGTTGAGAGGGCAGGACCACACCTCAACCCTCATCGATGAAGCATGTGCTATGTGTTTTGTTTGGTTGGTTGTTTGTGCCATGATAGGTAAGTGCTCTACCACTTGAGCCATGCCCACAGCCCTTCTTGTTCCTATATTTTTTTGTTTTTAAAACAGGGATCTCAATGACAACTATGCCAAGCTAGCCTCAAACTCACAGTTCTCCTGCCTCCACTCCCTTCCACGTAGCTGGAATCACAAACATGATGCTGCGTGTTTTGGTTTGGAGGGTTTTGCCAGCAATGAGATGATCTTCTCATTCTTTTTGCCTATTTTTCTTTATTGCCTATCTGCAACCATTGGGCAGAGTTGTTCTCTATTCAGAGCAAAGTAAAGCTCAACCACAGGGCCTCAGCGCAAGCAGTTGTAACCAATGAGACTAATACAGAGCTCCAAGAAGGTCCACAGATAACTGGGTAAGAGTGTTTAGCAGGCATCTGGCATAAAATTTACACTGCATGGTGGTTTAGAGAGAGTGTTTGGAGGGAAGATAGAGAATAACTAACTTTAGATTCTGAACCAAGCAAAACACAGAGTTCACTGAAATAAAAGATTCTTGTTTGATTTTGTTCTTGCTACAAGTTTAAGACATGTGAGCTTTATATCCTTCCCTTGACTGTCAAGAGCAACAAAATAAAACAAATATCTCCAAGTATCTAAGAAAAATACCCTGCTAATAAATATAACCCTGGAATTCATATTCAAAATTTTGCTGTGTTTTCTGCATGCTGTGCTTCTGATACCTATATTATTTTTATTTCTAAGTTCTTTAAAAAAAAATCTATCAACCTCTACATTATCATATCCATGTACCCTATATCCATGTACCCTAAGGCCTAGAGTGGGCAATTTTCACAGGATATTAACAAAACCAGATCAAACATTTGCGTTTGAGAAACAGAACAGAATTTTATCCAATAGAGATGGGCTCTGAACCCAAGATCTCAGATGTCTCATCCTGCTTAACTTCTTTTGGCTCTCTGTGTGTTTTAAGATACAGTTCAAATACTTCTACCTGGTACTCCTAAATTCACTCATCCACACATGTGTGCATACATACATGTATAACATATGTTACAGAACATTCAAAACTGGATGAGTTTCCCAGTAACCTTGCACTGGGAGGTGCTCTGTAAGCCTATTAGATTTGACCCGAAAAGCCATTTAAAAATCTGGCACCTGTAAGTGGAAATTGATGCCATGATCACAAGACCTGATAAAGCCCAACCCTTACACGAAGTAAATTTAAAAATAAATTATTCATGTTGACTTTTGTGGGCATGTCAAGAGAATAAAAACTGGCTAGCTTCTTGACCAAACATGAACCTTAGAACTTAAAGAACCTTTCCTAACACGGTGGCATTCCTCTGACCAAAACGAAAGTATCCTGTTCTGCCTTTAGTGACTTCCACGTTCCAGAAGTAGCTCCCCCGACACAGGCACGGGTGTTAAACGCCACCCTACCTCACAAAGTGACCAGTGGTTATTTTCAGACAAGAGAAAACCAAAACCACAGGACTCAAGAGAACTCGATTAAAATCACAGGGCAGTATCAAGACAGGGTGACTTGCTCTTGTCTTGCTAGCGGGTGTAGCGTTTCAGAAAACTTGTCTGCCTTCAGGAAACAAATAATGACTTATTCCAATTGCTTAAGTCAAACTCACATAAGTTATGGCACCAAAAATTAAAAACACAGGTGGTGTTCAGGCTAACCTGTGGTCAATCCAGTTAGGAACTTTTAAAATTCTGACGCATTTCAACCCTACAGCATCTCAGGGCTACCCCGTGTTGATCCAGGACACAGAAGGAGTTATCTGGGCAGGCAGGCAGCTTGTCAGGGCTGTGCTCAAAAGGGTAGTGTGTGGTCCTCTGACTCAGCTGAATGTCACTTCCAAAGGGAACTTGCACAGCACCGAGTTTAGATTTAACCTATTAACATCGGGATCCTAACTTCCATCAACTATACAAAACATTCCTGGAGCCGTGACAGAAAGTGGCCTTTTCATGGGAGAGGTAAGCTCTAAGGGTCTAGCCTGCTTGTACACAGTCGCACATCATAGCAAAAAAGAAAGAAAGAAAGAAATCGAGAAGAAAGAAGAGTACCTGCGTGAGGAGAAGAGACTGCCTTCTTGTGCTAAGGACTGGCAGCAGAGGGGACATTAGTCTCTCCTGCCCGTCACAGCTGCTGAGCATGGAGTCTCATTTTCAGTTTTGGGAGAAGCTGTTCTGAGGCTGTTATGACCACGAAAATTAGGAAATGCAGAAACTCAAAAATAAAGAACTAGCACCACCATTTGACTGGGATTGAAAATGTCACGAGTAACAAAGGACAGGGTGGCCTTCCTTTCTCTACCAGACCTGACTGTGGCTTTCTCGGAACTTCCCTTAACACAGATGTTTAACAAGCAACACGTCATGTGTTAATCTACACCTTTTTTTTTTGTAATCAAGTCAGCCCATTTTTTTTTTTTTATAATCAAGTCAGCCCATTTTTCTCTTTGCTCCAAGTTCTAAACAGGTATTTTGAGTCGACAAAAATAAAGCATTTATTCAGCTCATGAAATTTGTGCATCCAAAATTAGCTACAGCTAAAAGCAGGGGCGAGAAGGGGGCTTCTGTGACTTTCTCTTTAGAAGTCAGACTGGCTCTGACTTCTTGTCACTGACTGATTGGTCTCCTGGCTTTGGTAACCTGCACAGGCTTAGAGTCTCTCTGACTTTGAAGCTCTTCCTTCAGCCATAGATCGTTCACAACTGTCTGGTGTTTCCTGAAGCAATTTACAAGTTTATGGGTTTATGGGACTTTGCTTGTTTTTTGTTTTATTTTGGGTTTTGCTTTTTTCTTTTTCTTTTTTCTTTTTGTTGCATTTAATTTTGTCTTTTTAACACAGAGGAAAACATTCTAAAGTAGAAAATGGGATTTAAAATATTATTTGTGTATGTGTGCATGGTGTGTGTACTGGGGATGAAACCTAGGGACTATGTGTGCTAGGCAAGCACTCGACCACTGAGCCACACCTGGCCCTCAGATCCCAGAGAAAATTTTAAGCAATATTGAAATTTTAATAGCTTATAAAGTCTACTATGGTTTATGTAGCATGCGCTTTAAAGGGTTTTTAAAAATATATTACACTTTTTCACTCTACACATGTGAGAAAGACAGGTTTTCTGGAATTGAGAAAGTTAGAGGACAGGGAGCAGAGGAGACCTCTCTGGCTACTGTCTTCCTAGCCTCTCCAAGAGCACATCAACAGATGGAGTAAGAGAAGCATCTCAGAACTGGCTTAGAAAAGAAAAGAAACCAAAAGGCCCTTCATCAGTGCTGTCAATATTTTAAAACTACATGATCCTAATTGTCTCCAATCTTCTCTATACGAGTGAGTTAGTCCTTAAAATAATTCAAATACCCAAATTTGCCTGAGATTAGCTTTTCCAGAATATATAGAGCAGGACACTTTTTAGTTAATGTGAAGTATATCTGATTTCAATTTAGCAAGCATAATATTTCAAAAAGGATCATTTATATAAGAAATAATCACATATACTAAGCATTAAGGGAATTTTGTTTGCTTTTTATTGCTTTTATTATGATTCTTGGTGACAAGAAAATTATTTAATAAAATGTTTTGAATAGTCTAAACATTTTTAAAGCAATTTTTTAATTAATTAAATCTTTCCATTATTTTATTTACCAGAATGGATGAATCATACATTTCCAATAGCAAGACTAGTTGTGCATACCAACACAGAGAAGAAAATTACCTAGAGTAACAGTTCCGAAAATAGGACAACCAATGGATTCTGAACTGGCCATCCAGTATTTCTTTTTTTTTAGAAACATGAATTTGTTGTGTAAAATGTATATAAAATATAAATTAGGTTACTCATCCTTAAAGAACAGTTATTGGCATTCATTTGTATTCCAGTATTGCTTTCTTGAGAATCACAATAACAGCAAAAGTCTTCTCTTGACTATAAAAAGGTGTCAGGTACTGACATCTGAACATAGTGTTTTAAGCACTTTCAAACAGTCCAGTGATTTAGAGGCTATCAAAGACCCATTTTACAGATGGGGAAGTCACGGGACATGCATGTACCCCTATCAGCTGGAGTAGGGTTCAAATTCAGGGGGTCTAACATCAGCCCCCAGTCTTTAGCGCTCCTCACACATCTGAACCAGCACACAGAATTTGCTCGAGGGCATGCCCTGGGAAGGCATTCTACATGTGTGTCATGGGAAAGCAGCAATCACTGGTGAATTCATAACAACAGTTTCCTGAGGTTGACTGAAAAAGGTTGTTATGAATCAGCCTGAAGGTTAGCATCCTCATGATTTCACTAAAAATAAAAACATGTGCTTTAAAACAACGAACATTGTTTTAAAATAGTCTGTGCTTTCTTACAGGAAAAAAAAATTCCTTTGAGGCAAAGTGTTTAATTAAGCCGTATTCATCTGTATTCAACAGGCTTGATAATGAAAAACGAGTAAGAAGGAGAGAACAATTAAGTGAGTCAGTATAATGCAGCGTAAATGAAACAAACACAGGACAAATCAAATCGTGCAAGTGTAATTCAAAGAGAAGTATCATCCCTTGATGCATGATTACATCTTTCTACATGAAAAAATAAAACCTGGCCTTTGTCACAATCGTGTCATCCACATCATTATTATTAAAAAACAAAGAAAACCGACCTACACATTCCCTTATAGGGTCATGCGTTATTAAGAAACACAGGACAACACGTGAATAAGTATAAAAACAATAAAATTAAAAAGAAGAAACATAGGACAATGAAATTCTGGACATGTTTCCAGGTTACCACCTTGTTTTTTGATACATTTTCTTATTCCAGAAGCAGTCACTCACAGCCTGGTTTCCACAAGCAAAGTAAAGCAGAAAATTGATGTAATCTGTCTGGGTCACTCAGGTAAAAATCTTGCTGTGATCCAGGTGGTTTGGACTAAGATTAAAAAATCAGGTTTTTGATTGGAAGTATATGCTTTTGTCGGACACCCCAGATGATAGCAGAGTTTGGAATTCAAATATATAGGTAATTTCCCAAATTCTCCATTTGTCCTTATTAGCAAAGATGTTTCCTGGGAGCACTGCTCCAAAACTCTCTCAATTCCATCACACTATAAAAAGGAGCTAAGTTTCTCGTTTTCCTCGGGAAGTACAACCAAAATTGAAACAGTGCTTACCTGGAGATATGAAGCAGTACCTAATCCCCAGCCAGACATCTCCCTAAGGGCAATTGTCCTGCCCTCAGCTCCTGTTGCCTGGACAACCAAGTGAAGTTCCTACAACTTTATGCCCCTACATCAGATCACCATTAATTGGACCATGGTTACCATCTGGCCAAAGAATAGACAATCTGCAGTCTGGCCAGTGACCTACAACACAGTCTGACATGAAGAAGATGAACTTGACTACCCACATTCAGGCTCTCAGGAGAATGTATTTGGAAACCTAGATTGAGATAGTGACCCTCCAAGGGGATGTCTTGGGGTGCAGTAGAGGACATGGTAAACAAAGGCCCCTAGTAATTATTGAAAATTTTGTATTACAAGAATAAAATGGGCTTTTGTATTTATAGAGTCATTTATACAATGATTTAAAATAGCAAGTTCTTTACATTAAAAAGTACCTCTCTGAACCCCACACAAAGATCCTGCCCCTCAGTTCTTCTTCCCAATCCCTGCCCCCAAGCCCTACCCCCACCAAGTCCCATCCTCCTGACCCTCCCTTCTTATCCATTCTGGTCACCAGATACACAGACACACATGCTTCCCCATTTCTCTGTGGAAAGCAGGGTCACAACCAGGACTCAGAGAGGGGTGACCCTGCCAGCAATTTGTTTTCATCTGCTACTAAAGTCTAAAGTGTTCTCCTGACAGGAAAGAAGAACCCTACAAATTTCATCCAAGGACAATGAAAAATGATATCTTTGTGTGGGGGGGGGGGACTGGGGCTTAAACTTAAGGGTTTGCACTTGCCAGGCAGGTACTCTACCACTTGAGCCATATCACGAATCCTTTTTGCTCTGGCTATTTTGGAGATAGGGACTTGCTCTTTTGCCCTGGCCAGCCTGGACATTCCTACTGCAGCAGAAATGACAGGTGCAGGGTGCTGCAACCTTTATTGCCTGGTTGGCCTGGAACTCCAATCCTGCCCTCCTCAGCCTCCCCTGTAACTTGAGGTGACAGCTGCACACCACAAGACCCAGGTATTAGTTGAAATGGGGTCTCCCAAAGTTTTTGCCCGGAGTTTTCCTCCAACAATGATCCTCCCCATTTCAGCCTCCTACATAGTTAGGATTACTGTAGCTTGAGTCATGGGCTTCCAGCTAAATGATTTTAAAATATGGCACCAAATCTGTTCCACTGCCCAGGGGCAGAACACCAAATGGAAACTATTTTATAGAAGAAAAATCCCTGGAAGCCACTGAGAATGAAAGGATCCCTTGATCCAACAAGAACAGAAATCAAGAGCCGGAGGAAAACTGGGAAATGCAGAGTTCTCTCCCCTGGAGGTTCCCTGTGTCCAGTAAGCTTAGTGGCAGGTAGGGCTTACCCATGTCAGTGCCTTGGGGACAGCTTTGGCCCACTGGCACTGACGGCCCTCAAGAGCTCTCATGAGAATCTGCAGCAGGGCAAATTCTGCAGCATGTGGTTATTCACCTGGCCACAAAGCAGTGAAGACCTGGAAAAGGTTGCAGCTGTAAAGCCATTGCTAGAGAGCAGAGTAGAAAACTGTTACTTGGTGGTTGTTTCCATTCTCTTTTTCCCTGAGCTTCTGTCATCTAAGGACTTCAAACCCCACCTCCATAATGCCCCCAGCCCTTCCCTGTGCAGCCCTCGGGACTGATTTAGCATCCTAATGAGTCTGATTGCCTCCAGCCTCACCCATTCCTGATCCAGCGACCACACCTTCCTCAGTTTACCTTCCTCACTCATCATCCTCATCATATCACTATGGATGAAATGAAGTACAAACGACTTCCCCATGACCCTGGTGAAGAGCCCAGCTCCAGCCACCCTCACTGCACTCACATTTTGTGCAGGTGGACTCATTCCCTGATCCAAGTAATGTATGCTGCAATCTCAGCATCTTCTCCATCCAGGTCAGTCATGATTGGACCACTTCTTCAAGGTTCATTGCCAAGAACACCCTCATTGTCCTTCCTGATTGCCCAGTTTCACCCAGTTTTCACCCTCTGAATCCCACAGCGTGTTGCTCTTACCTCTCACCTTAGCAACAAGTACCTAAGAATTTCTGCTCTGAGTCAACTCAGAGGATAACAGCTTGCATCTGGGAAGGGAGCTAGACATTTCAACAGACAAACTGTATGATGGCCCCATAAGTGATCAGAACATACAACATGCACTTGGACAAAAATGAAATGATGCAAATTTAGCCTGTTCTGAACCTGAATTATGTGTGTATCTTGCATACCTCCTACCACTGATTGGCAATATGTCTTCACCTAAATCTTCATGGCAGTAATTCACACAATTCTTGGCAAACATACCTTTTTTAAAAAATCAAATGCATTTTCATTTGAATCAAACCAGTAGAAAGTCCTGTCCCTCTACCCCCCACTTCCCTCTCTCATCCTCAGTGGCTGAGGAGACCTCCATCCACTTGCTCTCCAAGCAACAGAAGCCAAGTTTGGCCATCTACAGTAGCTGTTGAATAGCCTCACCCTCCAAGTCCATCCTTGCCTGGACTTGGAAATCTTCCTCTGTCATACCAAAACCTTTACTAGAAATTATTTTTCCCCAAGTCCCAGTATCTTCAAGGTCCCTGAAATAGGGAAAAACAATAAAGTATAAAAAATGAGCAAAATTAGATAGTCACATCAGAGATAGGACATAGCTCATTTAATTTGCACAATATTGGCATTAAGTCAACTCAGAGGATAACAGCAAATGAAGATCACTAGGTCGCCCTGAGTGAAAATGTGCTTAAAATGGATAATAATATGATTTCATGTCACAACTTGGGTGACGAATGGTTTTAACAGCATTTTCCTCTCAAGTAAATTTTGGCTGATTATGGCACAATGATATTTCTGTTTCATAAAGTCATTCTGTACTCTATTGGTTTGCCTACTCAACCCTCCAAATCAAACATCCACAAATCAAACATACAATGTCCAGGGCATTTGCATCCCTGAAATCACACCTGGAGTTTTGGAAACAAAAACTCATGTGCACCTTTCTGAAGGAAGCGTTTGGAAACTTCACTAGATCCTTGAAAGCCCAAACAAAAACAGGAACAAAAGGAATGAGTTCATCATTGTAAATGGAACTTTTAATATACTATAGTGTATACTATTATGCTTCTTCCCAATTTGTAAATATTGCCTATGTATTCCTGCTCCTTTCCAAATCAACTCCTTTTACTGTATTAATAAAGTTTTACAATTTGCATCTATTTTCTAAAATGAATTAGAAACTGTTGTAAAAGTTTCATTTTTAAAACTCCAAGGAGATCCTGACTCTCACAACTTTACTTCAATCCACAATTACCATATTGTGATACGATCCAGCCCAAGGTTCAGAATGAGTAACATATGGGCCATGCCTCACGGAGAGCCAATTTTACTCTGCCCCTCACACCAATGAAGCTTCATATTTGAGGAATGAAAAACACAGAAGCCAAACTTAGCATGGAGTCACACCAACCTCTGTTGGGCAATTTGATGGTACTATCTATTTCTCTTATACGGAAAAACAAAGCAGAGTGGAGACAAGTGTGAATAAACTAGACAGGTTATGCAAAGAGCTGTCTGGGCATGAGAAAATCATTAATGTGAAATTCAGAAGACTAGACTAGGAAATCAAGTGTTGAACTCAGTACTGATGGATCAGATTGACAGTTAACATCGCCCCTGAGTGTTTGTGACTCCAGATTTCTTAATCTTTCCATTTCTCATGTCTTCTGTATAAACTACCACAACTGATTTGCAACTTCAAATGGCCTCAAGTCCAAATGGCGAGCAGATCTTCTGGAGTGACTACAACTGCCACAGGGTAGGAGTTGTTAGATGTTGAGACATTTACAAGGTGTTTTGGCAGAATCCACACTCCAAGAAGGAAAACCTGGCCCCATGTCCAGCTGTGGGCCACCACCAAACCAACAAAGCTGCCAATCTCTGGGGAGCACCAGACTGGAAGAAGCTGCCTGTCCCAAAGTGTGCGTACACTATTTATTCAGGCAAAGAAAGGACATTCATTTCAACCAGCAAGGGAAAGGTTAGGTTATGTAACAGTAGAGATGAAGAGAATGAGGATTTTTTTTTCTTTTTCCTGGAGAAAAGTGTTGTGAAATAGTTCACGAACAGCCCCCAATGTCCAGTCACTTGTGCTTCCAGAAGCTTCTATCTGACAAGATCAACAGGCAGAGCCCTGAACATGGGCCTGCTCCTGAGAAGTCAGAAAACCCTCGTCCAGCTACCACTGCCCCAGGCACCATCAGGAGCATAGGAAGTATTGGCCACATGGTCCTCTCAGTCATTTCAAAACAACTTCAGTCAAGTTATCCTGAAGCATTTTCCCCACCTTCTCACACTCCACTCATAACCGTAGAGAGAATCATTGTTTGTGTGGTCTGCTGCGCAGGGCTGGAATGAAGTATAATTAAGAATCATTCAAATTCTTTTTCAGGCAGGATTGGAGTTGACTGGTATATCACAATTCCAGGAACTGAATGGTTGGTGAGGACCAGAGGTGCTTAGATTTAAGTAAGTAAGAAGGTGAGCCAAAGAGAGGGGGCCACAGAAGAAGGGTCTAAGTGCTGACCCTTGGAAGGGTCCAAACCAAGTCCACAACTAGCTGATTGAGCAGGGACAAGGAAGTGACCAATAGCTATCTCAGGAAGTTTGAAGTTGGGTAGGACAGGCAAGGAGGCACACAAGACAGTGAGAGCCGCCAGTTCTCCCACAAGTGGGAGTTCCACCCCTGGAAGACCAGGGCACAAGGCAAGACTTGGTCATAGTTACCTGGGAAGAATCTCAGATATCCTGTAGATCAGGTCGTCTTTCCAACCAAAAATTATTTAATGGACACTTATGATATTCTGGGCATGGGTGGTAGGTGTTGGGAATCCAGCAACAAACAAAATAATGGAAATCCCTGACCTCATAACTAGCTAATAAAATAGAAAGTCAAATGCGACAGAACTAAGATAAAGATTTTCAGGGATTCAAGAGACAAAGGACAAGGGCTCATAGAGTGGCTCAAGGGATAGAGCACCTACCTAGCAAGCATGAGGCCCTGAATTCAAACCTCAGTACCATCAAAATAAATAAATAAAAGAGAGAGAGAGAGACAAAGGACAGAGGCAAGGTTGAACTTTTCAGTAGATGACCAGATAGGGCGACTAAAGAAGGCATTGAAGGTGAGGTGACAAGGTGCCATTGGGGAAGAAGGGCATTCTGGGCATAGAATGGCCCAGAGTAGTAACAAGTGCAGAGACCAGAGTGTCACACGCAGAGGTAGGAATCAGAGGGGAGACTAGTGCAGCTGGACTGGCCCTAGCAAGGGGCAGAATAAGGAGAGGATAGAAAAGAGGCAGATGCACCAGGTTGTGTGGGGCCTCAGAGTCCACCAAGTACAAAGGATGAGTTTGTCCTTAGTACAGTGGAAAGCCACTGGAGGCTTTGAGCAGGAATGATGTTATCTAACCTGCATTTGAAAGGCCACTGTAACCATTCATCCAGACTGGGGTGTGAGTGGGGAGATGGGAGAGGCAAGGACCAGCCAGGACCCTACAACCACCCGGGTGTCTTAGCCTGTGTAGACTGCTGTAACAAAAACATCACAGACTGAACGGCTTAAACCACAGAAATGTGTTTCTCACAGTTCTGGAGGCTGGAAGGCCAAGATCAAAGAGCCAACAGATCCAGTGTCTGGTGAGAACCTCATTCTTTGTTTACAGATCACTATTTTCTTGCTGTATCCTCTCATGGCAGACAGCAGAGAGAAGAAGCCAATTCTCATGTCTCTTCTTATACAGGCACTAATCACATTCGTGAGGGCCCCAGCCTCATAACCTAATCACCTCCCAAAGGCCCCACCTCCCACCACCTCCTGATATCGCCACATTGGATGTTAGGATTCAACATATGAATTTTGGAAAGATACCAACATTCAACCCATGGCACCAGGTGAGAATTGATGGTGCTTGGACCAGAGCAGTGCTGGCAAGTGGTGACCAGTACTTACATTCTGGCTACCTTTGACAGGTAGAGTCTACATGAGTGCTAAGACACCAGATGCTACAAGAGTGAAGGAAAGAGAAGATGGTAGAAGTACTCCAAGGCTTGAGCCTCCAGAACCCAGATATGCACCTATCACTTACTAAGGCAGGAAGTCCCCAGAAAATACAAGTTTGAAGGAAGAGAGGGTTCCAGAATCTAGTTTTGGACATGTTAAATTTGAGGTGCCAGTTAGGCAGCTCAAGTGTCATGGTCAATGACTCTTTGCAATCTGAGCTCAATGAAAAGGGCTGGGATAGAATAACTTTGGAAGTCGTGGGCACAGAGATAGTGGTTCAGAGTTCTGATACAGTTAACGCTAGCTTGGTGATGTAAGACCCTAGCATCTTTCCTTCAGTCAGCCCCCACGGCCCCTGCCTTTCCTGTCCTCAGACTGCCTATGACCTCCCTAGTATCTGGCTTCTCCTCTTTCCTTCCGTGGTGTTGTTGCTTCCTCTCATTTTGTTCCAACACATTTGCCTTTCCTGAGTCCCATTCTCCTGAGCACTAACAGATTCAAACTAAATTAAAAGACACAGACAGCAGACTAACAGATGCAAACTAAATTAACTGCCTGTGAACTACCTTTCGAAGCCAACATAGTTCTCTCTAATAAGGGACTTTTAGGCCATGTCAAAAGAAAGAAGCATATCATATTTGGGACAAGCAGCATATTTGACATGTGCTACTGACATATTTGGGACTGGTGACGTTTTGAATCTCATGGGAGAGGGCAGCTCATAGGCTCTCGGGCCTATGAGGTGCAAAACAGATGTCCTCCATACTCAAAACATAACCTCTTCACAAATGGATAAGGACCTTTGAAAAAATTCCACTGCAATTTTCAGTAAAGGCAATCCATATCTCTATTTCATACCATGTCATTCAGCATTTTCATACTGTCTGAATGCTCTAGAGTTCAACTGAAGAAAACCCTTGTTTTTTAAAGTCAAGAAGAAAAATGTGGTATTTATACACAATAGAATTTTATGCAGTCATGAAGAAGAATGAAATGTTATCATTTGCTGGTAAATGGACGGAATTGGAGAACATCATTCTGAGTGAGGTTAGCCTGGCCCAAAAGACCAAAAATCGTATGTTCTCCCTCATATGTGGACATTAGATCAAGGGCAAGCACAACAAGGGGATTGGACTTTGAGAACATGATAAAAGCGAGAGCACACAAGGGAGGGGTGAGGATAGGTAAGACACCTAAAAAACTAGCTAGCATTTGTTGCCCTCAACACAGAGAAACTAAAGCAGATACCTTAAAAGCAACTCAGCCCAATAGGAAAAGGGGACCAGTAACTAGAGAAAAGGTTAGATCAAGAAGAATTAACTTAAAAGGTAACACACATGCACAGGAAATCAATGAGAGTCAACTCCCTGTATAGCTATCCTTATCTCAACTAGCAAAAACCCTTGTTCCTTCCTATTATTGCTTATACTTTCTCTTCAACAAAATTAGAGATAAGGGCAAAATAGTTTCTGCCGGGTAGCAAGGGGGTAGAGAGGGAGAGGGAGGGGTCAGGAGGAGTAAGGGAGGGGGTAGGGAAAGGAGGGAGAAATGACCCAAACAATGTATGCACATATGAATAAAATAAAAATTAAAAAAAAAAAAAGTCAAGAAGAGCCAGGTATCCCAGGGACAATGCCAATAGAGGCGGTCCATCAAGAGTTAGGTAAAACCAAGGAATGGACGTTGTCTGGAACCAGGGTCTCCCTTCCCTGGAGACCCCTAGAAAAAGCCTGCTCATTATCAGTTCCTGACCCTGACTGCTAACCATGGGGGCTTACAAACATCTAAGCCGAACCCACACCCTCAGAAGTTCTGATTTCTGGGGAGAGACGCAGGTGTTGATACGTTTTTTTAAATTTCCATGTGATTTTAATGAGCAAGAAGGGGTGAAAACCATTAGGTTGGGTTTATTTTTTTCACCATTGCTATAAATCCATCCCACCAGCCCCATTCACGTGCCTCACACACATATCATAACCAGACCATGATGGCTGGGGACAGGGCTCAAGTGGCAGAGCACTTGCCTAGCAAGCACTAGATCCTGAATTCAAGCCCCAGTACCGCAAAACACTAAACAAAACAAAACCAAAGACTGCGACACAGCCCATTCCTCATGTCACCATTTCTACACAATCACACTTCCACTTCCTTCCTGCTCTCATTTCATTTGTCCTAACATATTTTTCATGATTTTTTTACATATTAAATAGTATTACTCAAGAGAATGTGTGAATTTTTGTCAGTGAGAAAAAATATATCTCCTGAGAAAAAGTTACAGCACTGAGAAAATAAAGCTAAAACAATATAATATTCCAGACTTCTACCAAACCCTCCTGTCCCTACACACTCTGCTACAGAAGTTACGTTGCACACCCTGTTCCCAGCACAACTCTATTATTGACAGTTGGGTAAAGAGGTAAACAAAGAAAGCCATGCTCATTTCAATCCACTGAGAAGCACAGGCCAAAAGAAAAATGAAATCCATCAATCTTTGCCAAGTGGAAAAGAACAAAACCAGCAGGGAGCAAAGTTCTAGATTCAGTTTTTTAAAGGGTATTTCAAACAACAGAGAACAAACGCTGTGTAATCACTCCAAAGATTTATAAACAATGCCACAGAACAACTCTCAGTCAGTCAATACTACTACAGGTGTCTGTTTAGAGAGAAGCATTGAATAGCCTGAACTTACTAACAAAATCTCTTCCTGTTAGCATTCACTCAAGGAATCCTCTCAACCTGGACAACCACTGATCTGTCAGTAATAGTCACCATTCTTCCCGAAAATATCTTTCTGAAACATTGCCCTCAACCACACTTTACTTCCCATTTTACAGAAAGAGAAATAAAGCCAGAAATGCTTAATAACTCTGACCAAAAAAGGTCACAGTGAAGCTGCCTCTGGCTCAGCCAAGAGTAAGAAACCATGGTTCTGGGTGTCCTCGATAACCAAAAGCTTTCCACCCATTTTCTCAAGAAAATCTATGTTCATAAGTTGATGTTCTAAAGTCTAATTGAAATTTTTCTTCCTTTCCAAGAACTTTCAGTAGTCTCCCTCTTCTTTCTTTCTCCATACTCTGTTCCCCTTCCCAAATTTGTCTTACACAATTCAAACTATTATGATTAGCTTGAAGGGACTACCCAAAAACCTTTTTCCTCTGCTAGGATTTTGGGAGGGGGTGGATAGCTGTGCCTTGTGATAAGCCACCATCTGCTAGGACTTGGGGATATTCTGTACCGAATGGCGAGCCAGCTTACATGAGTGGCCAGGTGTACGCGGGGAGGGGTGCAAATGAAGGCTCTCCAGAATGCCTTCCCACAAGGGGTGCGAAATGCAGTATATGAGGGTGCCAAGGCAGGAGAGGACGGCCGCCTATGAGTTGGCTCTGTTAATTAGCACCATTTGAAGATAATTATGACAAGACCACATGGGGAGACCATTAAGCAAACAGAAGCTCGGAACTGTATTTCCTTGGTGATTGTGAAGAATCTTCCAGAAAGTAGACAGTGAGATGTTGTAGGCTTTAGTTCTTTGCAGTAACCAGAAGGAATAGCCCATCCCTCAATATATACCACCATCCCCTGATCATGGATGGCAAAGTGGTGCCAAGTGTTGTCAACTTACTTTAATATTTATTTATGGAGCAAGGACATCCATTGCAATCTCAGCTCAAGAAAGATAGGTGCCTGGAGTCTCTCATGTCGGCTCATCCAGAGCACCTGACCTTGGAAGAACAAGCAGGACCAAGGAGGGGCCTGGCACACCATGGTGGAAAGGCACCAGAAGAAATGTTGGCGAGGCAGCCTGCCTTCTCTGGCGTGTCTACCCTCACACCTCTGCCATCCTGTTTTTTCTGCTGCCTCTGCTTTCACCACAAAGCTCTTCAAATTGAATCACTTCAGTGGGTCCTACTTCTTGCATTCTGATCTTGGTGAGGTTTCTAACTATTGTTCTTTGCTCTCTTCTGAAATGCAGAGGCAAAACCTTGACTCTTCCTGCTAACTCATTGCCACTTCCACTGGTGCCTTGGACTCCAAGGGCATGAGCTGGCCTTCCATTCAGTAGATGGCAGTTAGCTCGCTGCCGCCCCCACCTGGTCTGTAGAAGAATCTGCAGGTAAGAATCAATCATTTGGTCTCAACTCAAATTTTGTTAGTTTTGTTTCACCATAACCTGACTTAATTTATGGTTCCCAAACAATTCTTAATGTTTAATGGCCAAGTTTTTCTATGAGGAAATGATCTACTTTAGGGGAACTACTTTATTTTTTAAGGTGAGTGCAGAGCAGTGGTAGTATAGAGAGATTCTGAAAAATCTAGCCTAACATGGCTTTTTCCTAGTCATTAGTACACAGTACATAAATGTAGATACTTCAAAAAGCAACCACTCATGAAAGAATGATTTTTTTCAGTACTGGAGCTTGAACTCAGGGCCTACACACTGAGCCACTCCACCAGCCCTCTTTTTGGTGACAGGTTTTTTTGAGATAGGGTCTTGCAAACCATTTGCCTGGGCTGGCTTCGAACTGCGATCCTCCTGATCTCTGCCTCCTGAGTAGCTAGGATTACAGGCATGAACCACCGGTGGGCAACAGTGATATTTCCTTTTCTTCTTTCAGATTTCATACAATCGGAGTATGGAAGAATGAGAAGGAAGAAATGAATCATTGGCAGTTCCCCCAAGCATTTTTGGTTTGTGAAACAACTCAGAAACTTAACAGAAGAACTGTCAGCATCTTAAGCTACTGAGCTAAACCATGTAACCCTTCACACCTGGAGCAGTCGCTGGAGTGTAAACATGAACTTGACGCTTTCGGCTGTCCATCACACACCCCTGGCTGGTGTTGGGTACATAGCAGACCCTCGATCGGCATTCATTGAATCTGCCAGTGAATACACAGGTTACTGACAGCACTTTGTAAGCCAGGCATTCGTTCCGTGCACTGTATTTGTTACTATGAATCCCCTGGCAGTGAACCACACTTTCCCAGTGCAGGCAGATGCTCAGTTGGCCACATGCATTCCTCCCTCCTCTTGCAGCCTTTCCTATCTTTGCACTCCATACTACTGGTCAAAATTGGTTGAGGAATGAGAAGAGCATTTATTTTCATAAATCACCAGAGACTCCAATGCTCTGGTTGAAAAACAAATGGCCTGAAAGTAACTCTCTACATTTTTCCTTCCTTTGAAAGCATCACATTCCTAAATGTACCTCTAATGCAGTCTTACTAAATAGTCTCCAATCCACGGACTTGCAATGATGTCTGGAAGATATTAGAGCAAGGCAGGCAAGTTAGGTGGTCTTTGGTAGAAAGGAACTGCTACTTAGATCCAATAGAAAATTAGACATTTTTGCCAGGCACTGTGGCTCGTGCCTGTAATCCTATTCAAAAAATAACAAAAAGCAAGAAATGCCAGGCCCGGAGTTCAAACCTCAGTACCACCAAAATAAAGGAAGGAAGGGAGGAATGGAGGGAGGGAAGGAGGGAGAGAGAGAGAAAGAAAGAGGAAGGAAGGAAGAAAGGAGGGAGGGAGGGAGGGAGGGAGGGAGGGAGAGAGAAAGAGAAAGAGACAGGAAGGAAGGAAAGAAGGAGGGAAAGAAGGAAGGAAGGAGGAGGTGAGGGAAGGAAGGATGGAGGGAGGGAGAGAGAAAGAGAAAGACAGGAAGGGAGGGAGAGAAAGAAAGAAAGTGAGTAAGTTATGGATTTTCTGCTATAATGGAGAAAAATACTTGGTTATACAATGAAGAACAAGAAGGTAAAACAGGTCATGTGAGGGGAAGGTATTAGTGGGGGGGTAAACACAGGAGGGTAAAAGAAAGTGAATATGGTTGATATATTTTCTATCCACGTATGAATATTTATTATTGAATATAATGTTGAAGTTATTTTGAGAAGGGGAATGGGGTAGGAGGGAGAATAATGGAGCCAAACTGGGGTGTAATATATGTGTATATGGAAGTGTCACAACAAAACTTCTTGTGTAACTATCATAAATTATACAAAATGTTCTTTAAATACTTGGTTATAATTAAAATCCAAACTAAGCATATTGGAAATAGATAAGCAACCCACTCCCCCCCCACGAATGACAAAAGCACTATGGAATTTCATATGGACTGACTTGATAAACTCTACATTGAGAAACACAGTCAGAAAGATAAATCCTAAAAGCCAGTCTGCATGATGGGAGCTGATTTGCCTCAGCTACATTGAAAAAGAGTCACATTAACACCATGCATCTTAATTAATTAAGGAAAAACTGACCAAACAAGATAAAGACGGATATTATGTAATATAAAAGGTACATTCTTATAAAGGAGGTTCAACAGTCAATAAAGTAAAAAACCCAACACCACATCAGCTAAATATAAAAAGCAAAAGCTACTTAAAAGTGCAGAACTTGATTGAATACAGCTATAGTGGGAGATTTCAATACATTTCCTTTAAGAAGTAAGTCAGTCTTAACACCAATCACCTACATTCACTAGCGCTAGGGAAATCCTTATACTTTTCCGTAGTTTTTAAATTTATCCATCAACCATTCACAAAATTTAAATATGAATTTGAGCACACAAAATGTATCAAAAATTTACAAAAAAAAAGTAGAGATTTACAGGCCACTAAATCTGATAATAATTCAATAAAATCTGAATAAAAAGAGAAAATCTTTACTTGTAAATCAGAGATCGGTATTACATCTACCTAAGTAGTCTTTGGAATCAAGAAAATCAAAGGTGATTTTCCAACTATCTTAAAGGCAATGAAAAAAAGACATTTCAAACCAAAAATTATGGGCCATGGGAAAAACTAACTGAAATGTAGTCTCAAATATAAAAAATGTATTAGTTATAAAGTATTAGAATATTTAATGCTCAGTTTAAGAATTCCTAAATAAGGAATAAAATAAATCCAAAGATATTAAGAGAAATTAGAACATGAAACTGAAGGAAAGACAACGAACAAAAGAATAAGTAAATGTGAAAGGTGTTTCTTTGAGAAGATCAATAAAATAGAACAACTTCTCACCTGACACAAAAGAATGAGAGAGAGAGAAAATTAAAATACTCAGGGGAAGGGATAAGAAAGAACAATAGAGGGTGAATTTGGTCGAAGTATGGAAATATCACAATGAAACCCCTTTGTCAAATTAATATACACTAATAAAATGGAAAAGCAATTAAAATATGCAACACTACGAATGAGAAGGCAGTAAAGCTAAAAAGAATTACACATGCAAGCTTAGGTCAACAACAACAAAAAAAGAACCAGCCTGGTAAGCCTTCCTAGAAGAAGCAAATTACTGAAATTGACCTGAGAAATTGTGGAGTTGAGTAGATCAATTATCCTTGAGAGCAGGAAAGGTGAGTGAAGAGCTGTCTTTGAAAAGGAGCCTGTGGCCTAATGAGGTCACAGTCCTATTTAACATAAAGGAAAGCAATGGTGACCGGACCTTTACTCCCTGACTGCCCAGAAGCACTGGGTTGGGGTGGGTGGGGCTAGAACCCTAAAGCGCCTCTCTTCATTCACACATGAATTCACTGTGGCTTGAAAACCAGGTTCCCACATAGAGCAGCCAGGACAACCTGCTCTAGCTGGATTTTGCAGAGTGTGCAATCCTGGAGCCAGGGGTAAATCAGTGCTCCCTGGAGTTGGGCCTAGGATTAGTTCCTGGAGCCTCCACCAATGGGTTCTACCCCTCAATTTTCTCAGCTAACATAGGCCTGGGATTGGTTCCTGGAGCCCCACTGCCGGGCTCACTGTGATGGTGAAATGATCAGGAAATGCTTGCGAAGATTTGTCAACAAGCCCAGCTGGTGGGGAGTGCTCAGAAAATGGTAACCATTGTAAGATTTCACTTAGCCCTAAAAAGCATGTGGGAAAAAGAATGGAGCAAGAAGCCCCAACACAAGTAACTCCCAGCTTGCTGCCTCCACTGGCAAGCCCCAGTCCTAGAACTGTCTTCTTTTCTGGGGGCAGGGGCATGGCTGCACCACAGCCCCTCTCCTTTTGCTATGCCTCCTCCTCTTTGAACCTTTATGACATTCTTCTGAGAGGTATTCTGAGCGCCAATTCCACACATTATTTTTTTTGTTATTAATGGCAAATAAAAGTTGAATATATTTACAGTGTAAAAGATGATGTTTGGAAATATATATATATATGTAAAGTGAGTGAATCGGGGTGATTTAAACACCCATCATGTCACATACGTGCCATTTTTGTGGCCAGAGCATTTAAGATCTCTTAGCAATTTTCAGAACTATAGCACAGTGTTAGCGGAGCTGCCATACTGTGCATTACATCTCTAGAACTTGCTGTCTACAAGTTTGCACCCTTTGACCAACCTCTCCCTAACTACACCAATGCCCATCATTTCTCCCTGTTTCTGTGAGTTCCATTGTTTTAGATTCCACATAAAAAAGATCAGGCAGTACTTGTGTTTCTGTGTCTGGCTTATTTCACTTAACATAATGTCTTCCAGGTTCATCCACGTTTTTACAAATAATAGTTTTCCATCTTTTTAATGGACTGAGTAGTACTCCAGTGTGTATGTATACCGCATTTTCTTTATGCGGTTATTCACTGATGGGCACTTAAATTAACTCCGTATCTTGGCTATTGAGAATAATGTGGCAATGAACATGGGAACACTGATGTCGGTTTTAAATACTGATTTCAGGGCTGGGGCCTGGCTTCCATGGGAAAGCACTTACTGAACAGCTCGAGGCCCTAGGTTCAATCCCCAATTTGCAAAAAAAGAAAAGAAAAGAAAAAAATACTGATTTCATTTCCTTTGGATATACCCAGAAGTCTACCCCTCTCACTTTCTAGACATTATCTTACTTCATGATTTACAGTAGAAAATTAAGGTCAAATGACTCGGTTTCCTTAATCTCCTTCTTCTCCACATCAAAATGATGTGAACCTTGCCTTTTATCTCCTCATCTACTAAAGGAAGATGTATTCATTTACTCATTCAACAAGCATTTAGTTGAGCTCCTTTCAAACACCAGGAATAAAGGATACTATGATGATCAAACAGGAAACATCTCTGCCCTAATGAAGCTTATACGTCATGAAGACACAATATACCACTGAATAAGCCATGAGAGCTGAGAACCCGGCCTTGATAGGTGCTGGATGGCTGCACTGGACTGGTGGGTTAGGAGGCCTTCATGACTGTCAGGAAGGATCCGAGGGACAGGTGCCACAGAAGGATGGCATAGCTGGAGCAAGGCACAGGCCAAGGCAATCTTTGTAGGTCTGAGAAACACAAGAAAAGCAAAGGGCAGTGGGGAGAATGGAGGCACTCTAGCAGAGAATCAGGCAGGAGTCAATCCCCAGAGGAATTTGGAGGCCCATTAAAGAACTGTGACTCAACCTAAAGCAAAGGAAGCCATCTGTCCTCCTTCAAGACTGTTTCCCCGGTCAGTAAGCCCACACCATTAGCTGGGGTCTGAATTCACCCCCAGTGAACTTCTACACCTTCTATATCTTCCCTCTCCCATGACTTCTTCCCCCTCGACTGAAACTGCTTCACGACGTCCCATTAATTCCAAGAACTAAAAGTCCCTGACTTTGCCATTCATTCCAAGCAGCCCCATTCGTACTTGTCTTCACTCAGCTTCTCCAAAAGTGTCCTCATGATAGCAAAGTTCGCCACTTACCACGTGCCAGCCTCTGCTCTGAGAGCAGGACACATGCAAGCTCATTTGATCCTCACAACAGTCAACCTGGTGCTTCCTATCGGGATCCCCATCTACAGACAAAGAAGGTGAGACAAACATAGGTAACAACTCACCCAAAGTCACCCAGAAAGCAAGCGACACCAAAGCTTCACACCAGACATTTCAGCACCCAGAGCCCTGCCTCCCTGAGTCTGAACTTGGTTCCCAGGGCTGGCGTCTTGCCCTGTCACTCTTTAGGGTCAGGCTTTTGCCTCTTCAGGATGCTCAAGTGACTTTCTCTAGGATTTCATTCTTTTTCCCTCCTTAATTTCTCTGGAGACTTAATACTGCTGAAGGCTTCACCATGGTGGAAGCTGATCTTCCTGTGGTTCTGCAGATGGTCACATTTAACCCCTCTCCCCTCCCTGACACCACCCCCTATTTCCAGAAATAAGCAGTCCCAGCCCAGACCACAAGGCAGCAGGTTCCTACCTGGCCCTGCTCCCTCCAGGTCTCTCAGCTCCCAGCTGGCTCCACTCTGCTGTGATTCTCTATGAAACCCAGCTCCGGCCAGCACCCTGCTCTGTGAGCCACACTTTCTATGGAACAACTTGAAATGACCTCAATCTGGTCACAACCTATGTTTCCAAACCAATCTGCTTTGAGTTGGCTTCATGAAGTCTGCTGTAACAGAACTGAACTGAACTCACTCATCGTGTACGTGCTATGTGCTTCCCTCTGTTCATCTAGACTCGCCCTGCCGTCTCTAAATGCCCCAGTCCTGCCAAGTTCAAACACCACTTCTCTAATGATGCAGTGGGAACTGGACGTTCCTTCCTTTGAAATCCTTAACCGGAAAACCGCTGGAGAGGACTCACGGTGAAGTGGAACACCTGTCTCCTTCACATTGTGTCCGCCATGTTTTCACTACAAATGTGTCTTTCATCCCCAACCCGATCTCAGGATCCTGAGGCCTGATTTATCTCTTTATCTCCTCAGCACTTTGTCCACTAATACACTTAATAATATTTGCCAATTGAATGAATATGTTCATATAGCAATATATGCATATAGACAAAATTCAAACTTTCTCCATTCAGGATCATTCTTTCTTAACAGCCTGTAGGAACAGGCTTAGCTCTGAAGCACCTCTGTCATGAACTTTCTATGGCTCATCAGCACGGCTTCATGTCCAGGTTAGATTTATGGGCGACTCCTTCCCTCCATAGAAAGAATTTGTGGCTCTCTGGATCTCCCAGCTAGGGAGGACTGGTCCATTTTGCATCCTCCCAGGCCCCATTCAAGGTCCTCTGTAAACACTCTCCCAGACAGCCACAGTTTGGTTTACAAGGTCTTCAATGTCTTTACAAGCAACATCCTTGTCTTCTTAAGTTAAATCGGTTTTGGCAGTGTGCTGGAAGCCATGGAAGCACAAAATCATGGAAGACCAGTGTTAGAGGGGCTCTTGGTATAACCCAGATACCAGCTTCCTCACAGCACAGATGAAGGCCCAATGGCCCAGAGAACTGAAATGACCTGCCCAAAGCTCTAGCTAGCAGCAAATATTTACTTATTAATTATGGACATCACTGTGTGAGGTGCTAGGGCTACCATAAAGAGAATAAAATACCCTGTAGTCCAGCCTTCATGACTACTTAGTGGAAAAGGAACCTAAGCAGCCATTTTGGTGAAATGTCACCAAGTGTTATTGGTTCCTTCAAAATACACAGCCTCCCTGTGGCAGAAACAGATGTCATGCCTAAGTGACCAATAGAAATGAGTCACCAAAATGAAAGGAAGAAGGCTCTAGCTAGCTAGTGAGAGCTGGGCCTACAGCAAATCTATGAATGTGTGTCTCTCTTACGCTTTCTATCAATGCCTGACTTACCACAGGTGAGAGAGGCTGAAGACTCTAGCTCTCTTTGCTACTTTCTAATTCTCCTCTTCTAACTCTAGTTTCCTACAACATCCCAACTAGTCCACCTCTCTTCCAGTCCTGGCTTTCTTTTCTCCTTCTAGCTCTTCCCAGCTTGTCTGACAGCCTCCACCCAATCACATGAGCACTTGCCAACCTGTTGAACTCCACCGTGGTGAGGTGCCCTCTTGCTCCATGAGTGTATTCCCGCATGTGCATGTGCATGTGCTCCTCTGTGTTGCAAACACTTGCTGCCTGTGTGCTTCTGGGAAGAGGAGGAGAGGCGGGGCAGGGGAGAGAGAGGGGTAGGAGGAAGAGGAGGCCTTTGCAAGATGGGCAGGAGCCAGTATCCAGGTGAAGGTCTATTTCTCAGTACTGCCCTGGCTGTAGAAAAAGGCTAACAGAAGAAAAGTAAAGCTCACAGAGCTAAATCAAGGCAGAGGACTGTGCTGGCCCAGGACAGTCAGTGGAGGCCATGGAGGACAAGGTAACCAGAGAACTGTAAGGACGTCTGTCATTCTCATCCACAAGGAAGCTCATTTCCTTGGGTGGCCCTTTCCACTGAAGAATGAGAACATGTAGTTACCCCAAAGAAATAGTTAAGATTATTAACAAGAAAATACCCATTAAAGATTTCAGTCTAAGAATGGCTGATGGAGCCTGTGTCTCCCCCTTCACACCAGCTGGGTCCCTCCTTTTTCTCACTTCTAGTGGCAAAAAACACAAGACTGACATCTGCAATTCCCTGGGCATGGGAATTTCTGGGATTTTTAAAAATATCTTCAAATCTAAGATTTAAATTTTTTCAATGTAGCTCACTTTTCTTCCTCGCTACAGCTTTAAATCAACTTCAGAATGCCAGTTACTCATGGCAGACACATTTCAACCATTTTCTATTAAGAGGCCAAAGAAAGACAGTGAAATTAGCCAATTTCTTCTGATCACTCTAGTTGTGCTAATGGAATTTTTCCCTCAATAATTCCTTAGTTTTTCAATGCAATTCTTTAGACCCTGACCAAGTAAAAGTAATTTTTAAGTGATACAAGAAAATACAGACGGAAATAACTGTGCAAGAGATTTAGGTGAAATGAAATGAAATAAAATGCCTGAAATGATTTGAGAAGTAGAATAGCACAAAATTCTTGTCTCTGTCTCTGGAGTAATAACTTGAGATAATGCCTTATAGCCCCAAAAGAGAATATAGATCAAAATGAAATCAAGTCTTAATATGCCATTGTGCTTTGGGAAATTGTGATAAAACATTATGTGTTAGTGGTTTTGGGATGATTTAGAAATTATCTATTTTTTTAAGTACTTGAAACGTTTTAAGTCTTGGCATGGGAAAGGGTGGAATGAGGTATCTAGATATAAAAAGAAGACTAGGAGGCAGAAGCTACATGGTGTGGACAGTGGGGTCCCACCTCCAGACTCAGTTACCTAATCCATCAGCAAAAAGAGGGGGCTGTAGCTCAAAATTTGCCAAATTAAAGTTGGTCCAGAATTTACTATAAACTATCAACTTTTACTCCCATTAAGCTTAGAGTGGCCAGGGAGGAGGATGATCAGGGGTAGAGAGCAGCCAGAAGTGAACTGCTATGTAGAAGGGAAGGGTTGCACACACAGCATTGGAACTGGCCCCTCCAACAGCCATCAGGAGACCTCTGCTGGCTTTGGTCACTTCCAGCTTTGGAGTTCAGACTTCATGATTCTCTAACTGTATTGTCTCTTTAAAACAAAATCTCTCTGAAGTCAGTTTAATGATGAAATTAACAATGATTTATAGGCTATGACAGACATTTCTAAAAAACAAACCACTTAAAAATCAGAGGACTGGATGAAGTTCAGGTTGAGGCCCAATTCCCGGTTGCCCTGCAATTTGTCTGATCCTTCCCACCTCATTTTCTTGTTTAATAGAGAAGGCTCCAAGCCAGGAAAATTAGAACAGCTCATGGCATGAAATGATTGTGTTGGATGCAGCTGTGAGCAAGAAGCAGCATTAATTCTTCTGATTATAAGCTTACCCCCTCCAAACACACAGACAGAATTCAGGGTGTTCACCAAACTTGACTTGAGTGTCATCCCTGCAATTTCTGCTCATAATAATAATAATAATGATAATAAGGCTACAAAAAATATTTTGAGGACTACAAGTTTCCAGGAGTTTCATTTGGCATATTTTCTACCCACTTAACAATTGAAGGCAGTAATTTGGAAAATACTTCTTACCTTATAAAACCCAAACCTGTCATAATCAAAAAGTTATTATAAGCAAGCATCATTCTTCTTGAAAGGCATTTCAAAGGCGAGTCTCAGTATTTCTTCCTGTCTCCTTTCCAGTCTAGTAGTGGGAGAATTTCTTTGGAGGTGTTTTTTTTAAAAAAAAAAAAAGGTCAAAAGCAGAAAACAACAAACATCACACTTTTCTTAACTGACTTTCACAAGAACACAGATTGTCATCTAGTGTGAAAAAGGAAAGGCAGAACATTACACATGGTATAGAGAAATTTAGTTTACTGGCTTTCAAACTTTGAGACTGTGCTGAGTGTTGTAACTTGTTTTGGTAAGGCAGGTGCTGTGTGTATCAGCTTGTCTGGATGTCCAGGGGTTGACCTTTATCAGATGGGCTGCAGAGCCGGGATTTTGGCAGGTCACTCTGTCGAAGATAAATCTGTGCCCCATATTTTTTTATGCCTCGCAAGAAATTGCCTTCTTGTTTCATCTAGAGCTCCATCCTTATCACACCCTGATGTATTTTAATAGGTATTTCTTTAGTGATAGCTTTTCCATAAGCTACTGGGCTTGTTATTGCAAATAATAATTTAGAAATTATGTCAGCATCTGAGTTCTTTAAATTACTTGAAAACATGGTAATGGTGTCCTTGTTTATTTGCAATTCCAGCAGGTCACCTTCTCCTATTGGCTTCCATCTGGTGGTAATGTGCATTTGCAGTGTGTTCCACAGTCCAAACAGGCTTTTGTCCATGGATTATGCATTTCCTTACTTCTAAGTCACCACCTCAATTTTTTTCAAATTATGCTACACTTTACTCACTTAACAACAATGTCACTTAACTGTCATGACATCAAAGAACGTAAACCAGAGGGTGAAGGTGGGGCCACTAAAACTCATCTAGGACTCCCATGGAAATGACAGCTTCAAACAATGGGGTCCCAGGCAGAGGGAGCCCAATGCCCTGACCACCACAAAAACAGGCCCAGACCAAGTGACAGAAGAGCAGATAAAATTCTGAGTTAGCTCCGAGTCCACTCTTTACCTCAAGTTGTTCATGGTTTGTTTCTGCATGTCTGGAATAAAAAGTGTGGTCTCGTTTGAGACCACAGCCATAAACATAATCGTTGCAACTTGCATCGTGTATTGTTCTTACTTTGTTCCCTGATTGTACTATGTGCAAAGTTTTTTTCCTCCAAGAACATCGTCAGGTCCTTGTATATAAAGATGTACTCTGGGGGCCACTGCTAGCACCTAGTCCAGTTCTGGGAACGCAGTGAAAACACAGCAAGGTAATGACTGGCATTGAAGAAGGTAAGGAGGCTTCATTCCCAGGCTGGGGGTTGTTTGGTTTAAGAACCAAAAGAAGCTGGGGGGTCAAAAACATTGAAGCACCCCCGTCTCTTGCCATGTGAAGTTCCGTGCCACCTTGGGACTCTGCTAGCAAGAAAGCCATCACCAGGTGTGGCCCCTCAACCTTAGACAAGACCATGGATCAAAATAAAGCTCTTTTATTTGTAGCTTAATAAAAAATTGAAACAAAAGGCACCAATTCTTTCAAGAGAACTGTTTGAGTCTATACTAGTCAAGTTCTTACTAATTGCATTGAGCAAAGTACAAATAACTAGAAATCTCACAGGGTCTCTGCAGAAGAAGGGATTTTGAAATAAAAGTGATTATGAGTGGATAAATATAAACAGGACTTTGAAGTACCAAACCCACATTGAAATCTTCAGGCCATTAATTAATTAATTTCTAAAGCATCTCCTTTCCATAGTAGAAGCAATCTCAGATACCACATATCCCAGACATTATATAAAATGCTCTACTTTTATTACAGGTAATTCACAAGGCTCACATACATGAGAAATGTATGTAAAGCATGCGTCCAAATCCCACCCAAGCAATGGGCCAGCCCCAATTGACAACTAGACAAGGATGCTAAGATTCACGCGTTAGAGATATCCAATGCTATTTGGGGCCCAACCATTCCTAGAACCAGGTCTCCTGAGTCACAATTCAGTCATGTTTTGCATTACATAGAATAAATAATGACTTAATTTATTAGCCACACAAAAGTTTTACAAGGACTTTGTAGAGAGGAATGGGACTAATCCACATTTTTTCTTATAAACAAATTCCTTCGCTTTCCAAATACATGCTAGACACTTTCAAAACTATTCTTTGCAACTACTTTGAACCAAAACAACCAAGTGGTGTGCTTGTGAGCCTTTCCCTGTATCTCCTGCATGCTGAGGCTTGGCACCTCTTCCGAGAAGAGGGTGCTTATCCCTTGTGGTCCATCTCCCCATGTTGTTACTGCCCATCCTCATCTAGCCTCTATGCTCCTCTTCATCTTAGGACACCCGGATTGGCTGGTGCAGGTGAGGGATGAGGAGGTGGGGGACTTGGCAGCCAGCTTCTGGGCAACACAACACAGACTTCAGACTGGATCAAGACCCAGACAGACCTGGGATAAAAATCTGGTCCTTGCACTTTCCAACCAGAGCCTAGGCATGAGTTCCTTAGTCCTTCCCTTTAAAATGGTGTGGGCACCAAGCGTTGATATGAAGTTGGAATGAAATAATCAGTTCTCAATAGGTATTGGCCATGATTGTTATATCCCAGAACTGAAGGCAAACCTTTGCTGTTACCCATGAACTCTAGGCTGACAGCAAAAGAAATGGAGAGAGAAATGCTGAACCTTCCACTTCTGTGGCAGATAGCAGACAGACCTCATCCTCACCCTAGACACACTGTGAGGTCAACTTGATTGTTCAAATGCCAAAATACTTCTTCAGCATTTGTTAGAGAGTCACTAACTTGAGCCCCTCAAGTTCCTTCCTGCCACCCCAGCTGTGTTGGCCCCTCCATCTCACTCTAACCAAGAATAAAGGGTCAGTCCATGATGAGGTGATAGGTAGGTGTTGAGGGAAACACCTTGGTTCCTCCTTTTGGGCCACTGGCCAGCATCCCTGATTCGTTGATGTTCATAAGTGCCCATAACCATTTTGAATATTTGTGTTTGAAAAAATCCTTTGTGACATTCAGTAAGTAATCTTACAAAGTAAAATAAGGGTTACCCCTGTGGGATCAAGCTAAGCACTTACTAGAAAAAAGCACTTAGTCTTCCCATTGGAAGCAGCCCTTCACCAGGACTCCCACCTCAGGAAGCAGAATGCAGGCTGGGCTTTCCTCCACCCTTACCTCTCACCTGGAGACCTGTTGCAAAATTTGCAGCTCCCTGTTTTCTATCTTCATACTCTGAACACATGCTGCAAATGGAAACAGTACAAGTGCAAATTCTTATAAGAAAATCCAGGGGAGGGGGAAGAAATGACCCAAGCATTGTATGCACGTCTGAATAATAAAAAAATTAATAAAGAAAGAAAATCCAACCAAGTTCTGGGGTTTCCCATGATATCTACATGGGTGTTCTTGAAAAAATATCCGATATCTTTTTGAAATAATTTTGCCACTTTTGAACCTTCCCACCATTCTGCCTATTGCACCATCTCCTTATAAAGTGATCTCAGTAATGGCCAATCGTAACTCCCCATTAGAATTACCTGGGGATGCCTAGGCCCAACCCCAAATCAGTTAAATTGGAATGTCTTGGAAATAGGTGTCTAACTCATTGGTAGAGCATATACATAGCACGTGCTCAATCTCCAGCACCCCCCCCAAAAGAGAGAGAGAGAGAGAGAGAGAGAGAGAGAGAGAAGGGAAGGGAACGGGAAAGGGAAAGAAAAGGGCAAGGAAAGGAATAAGAATGTCTTGGCAGGAGAAGGAGAACCCAGAGCATCAGTACATGTTCTGAGGCGCCTCTTGTTATTGAGTGCATTGTCACAGTTTTAAACAACTCTTAACAAATTCCTAGAGATAACCTTTAGAAATGAGGCAGAGAATTGGAGCTTATGGGTGTATGCGCAAATGTACATGTGTGAAAAAGAGAGACCAGTCCTACTTGTAAATATTGTGAGATATATATTAAAAATATTCTATATTGTATGTTTTTAAAATAATGACAGGAAAAAAAACACCCAATGCAAATCAACCAACCAAAGATCCAGAAAGAATATTTCCAAAATATGAAAAGCTTATTTTTTGTTTCCCATTTCAGCACCCTCTCTACACCCTGACCACTTCGTTACTAGCCTCTTTTATCCTTCCCTTCTTTATAAGGTTTATGGATACAAATACTTCTAAACAAAATATTGTATGCTCCTGCCTGTTTTTGATTTTATGAATGGAATCCTGTCTATATTCTTCTGAGACTTGCAATTTTTTGCTTAAAATTATGGGAGGTTTATTGTTTTTAATTTTTGTTGTTTTGGGGGTTTGGGAGTAAGGTTTGAACTCAGGCCCTCATGATTGCTAGACAGGCACTCTACCAACTTGAGTCACACTCCCAGCCCTTTTTGCTTTAGTTGTTTTTAGATAGGATCTCACATTTTTTTGTCCTGGCCGGCCTGGACCTGGGTCCTTCTATTTAAGCCTCCTGCATGGCTGGGATTCCATCGGGGGTGAGCCACTGTACCCAGACTTTAAAATTATGTTTTGATGAATTTCCCATATTTTTGTTTAATCCACACTACAGCCCCATGAAGGAGATTTTGCAGATGAGCACGCTGAGGCTCAAACAGGCAAATAGTTTAACCATAGCCACATCCTCACAAATGACTAAATAGAGCAAAAACATAGATCTGCTCTTCTCAAAAGCTCAGCCAAACAAACTGTGCCAAAACTCACCACTGTACTGAACTTCTCACAAAATCATAAAGAACGGGAAAAATACAGTTACTGGGTAGCAAAATGCAGAGGATAGAAATGGAACAATACCTTTTCAATATACCTAAACTCTGCTCAATGAGACTGCCAAAGCAAGCCATTAAACCCTGTGGAACTTGTGTTTTCCCAGAGACTTAGAAAACCAAAAAGACTAGCAAATGAGACAAGCTTTCAGCTTAAGAAATTAAATGAAAAAACTAACCACACAAGAGAAGCATATAAAAGGGATGAATAAAGAGAAATGCAGAAATCAATAAATTGTAAAATACAACTGTATTTGGAATTCAAAATCTGCTGACCAATTAAACTTAAGCATTTCTTTGAAAGGGGCATACAAATGTTAGAAGCTCCTCTCACTGCAACCTTCCCAAAGCACTGTGCTTACTTAGGGTGACTGCTCCTCACAAAGCAAAATCAATAGTGAAAGAGAATCCTCCATCTGTTTTTACCTCCATCCCTACATCCATTGGAAACCAACTCAACCATTGCAAAATTCTCGAACATCACAATATCTGTGTTTTATTTTATTGTGGTAACCTCATTTAACATGAGATCTACCCTCTTCACTAATTTTAGGTATTCCTTCCATTATTGTTAGCTGTAGGTGCAATATGGTACAACAGATCTCTTGTGCTTACTCATCTTGTCTGATTGAAACTCTAAGCCAATTATTAATTAGTAAGTCTCCATGTCCTCTCCCCACCCCAGTCCCTAGAAACCACTATTTCTCTCTTTGACTCTATGAATTTGACTATTTTAGTGCCTTCTATAAGTATAATCAACTGTTCTTCTGTGACTGGAATTTGACTAAGCCTGATGTTCTCAAGGTTCACTCACATTATTACATATTGCTGCACTTCCTTCTTCAGTGTGAACAGTGTTCTGGTGTGTGTGTGTACCCCATTTCTTGTCCATTCATCCATGGATAAACATTTAGGTTGCTTGCATATCTTGGTTACTGTGAATATTCATAGCTGCACTATGAACATGCCAGTGCAGCTGTGTTTTACTACTGCAGGACCCAGGGCTCCCAGTTATGGATATTTACCCAGAGTTGAAATCAGAATCTCCAGTCAACATTACATTGCATTGATGGTTTTGAAGGGGCAGTGCCCAGAGGCAGAAGTAAAGACAGCTGATGGGAAAGTGGGTCACGTGACTGATTACCTTGTAGGCTCCCTGTCCTGAAGTCCAGAGGGTGAAGCCACAGACATCACGGCCATCTCTGATATTGGCACAGTCATGCCCTCACAGAAAAATCTTACAAAAAGTACAATTACTATATAAAATTCATCAAAGATACATTCAAAGAAAATCAGATCACAAATTATAGGCACATAGGCAAATTCTCGAGAGACAAGTGCTATAAATATAAACGGGCATCTCCTAGGGCAGGGATCAGGAAACTAGAGCACATGTTGCCCTGTTCATTCCTTTGTAAATAAAGTTTTATTGGAACACAGATACTTTCATTTACATAGTCCATGCCTACTTTGCTACTGTAAGAGCAGAGTTGAGTAGTTGTCACAGGCCTGTAAAGCTAAAACGCTCACTGCCTGTTCCTTTGCAGACAAACGAGTTTGCCAGTCCTGTCCTTCAGTCCTAGAGGAAGAAATTCCAGTGGTCAAAAATGTGTGGAGACCACTCACTCTTATCCACAGTGGGGAGCTTAACTGACTGGTGGCCTGGTTGTTACAGATGAATCTGTGGCCATATTGACACCAGAGTGATGCTAAGCTAAGCACCTTATTTGTGCTTCACTGCAACCTGCAACATTGTTGAGCGTCGCAAGAAACCCCGAGTATTCGACAGTATGGTTAAGTAAATTATGGATAAGCTTGCTACGAAACAGCCTGAAGGCTGCCACAGTGATGGGAATGCCTTTGCAGAAAGGTAGGTCTGTCCATATAAGATGAAAGACCCTAAGACTTCCTACTGTATGACTGCTCATATGACAGCTGTAGCCTAAACGTGTCCTGCAATAACCACACGTTGAGACTCTAACACCCCATGTGACTGCACTGGGAAAAAGGCCTGGGGGGAGGGGGGAGTTGAGGTTAAATGAGGTCAGGCAAGTCAGGCCTCAATACAATAGAGATACCAGAGCATTCTCTCTCTCTCTCTCCCTCTCTCTCTCTCTCTCTTTCACACACACACACACACACACACACACAAACACACAAACACATACATTTTTGTAAAACTGGTATTAGTGATTATATTGAAATAGGAAAACGTGTGATGAAAGGAATTTTAGTTTTATTTGATCTTGTATTTAATATTCACAGGGAGAACCTGCTCATGTATTATTTTCATGAAATATGTATATGCATAATTAGCATACCTGTGTCATTGAGACAATTCCATAGATACAAGCAGAGTACTTCAAACAAACTCAGCCCTCTATTATATTCCCTTAAGCCCCTCTTTCCTTTTTCAAACAGTATTTGGTGGGTATCATCATGCTTTCTTCACATGTATATATAAATACACACATTCACACATATGCATGCAATGTACATATAAATACACACATTCACACATATGCATGCAATGTACATATAAATACATACATTCACACATATGCATGCAATGTACTTAGATTCTCTTCACTCCCCATTACACTCTCCCTTACCCCTCCCCACTACTGAATCCCCTCAATCAGCTCCCTTTTACACTTATGTCCCATGTTCATTATCATTGTCATCATTTAAATCTAGATTCTGCATAGGAATGAAAATATGCAATATTTTGTTCCATCTCTTGTTCCATCTATTTTCCTGCAAATGGCATAATTTCGTTCTTCTTTGTGGCTGAATAACATTCCATTGTGTACATATACCACCTTGTCTTTATCTCCTCATGGCTTGTTGGGCACCTAGGCTGACCTCACAACTTGGCTATTGTGAATAGTGCTGTCAGTAAGCATGGGTGAGCAGGTGTCGCTTCTGTATGTTGATTTACACTCCTTCAGATACATGCCTAAGAGCAGTATAGCAGGGCCAAAAGGTACATCTATTTTCAGTTTTTCAACAGTGGTTGCACTAGTTTACAATCCCACCAACAGTGTATATGGGTTACTTTTTCTCTGCATCCTCGCCAGCATTTTTTGTTTGTTTTCTTTATGACAGTCACTCTGACTGGGGGTAAGGTGGAATCTCAGTGTAGTTTTGATTTGCATTTCTTTTATAGCTAAGGACGTTTAATATTTCTTCATGTATTTATCAGCCATTTGTAGTTCTTCTGAGAACTGTCTGCTTAATTCATTTGCCCATTTACTTATTGGATTATTTGTTCTTTTGGTGTTTAATTTTAGAGGTCTTCTTATATTATGGATATTCATCCTTTGTCCAATGAATAGCTGGCAAGGATTTTCTCCCATTCTGTAGGTTGTCTCTGGATTCTGGTAATTACAAGTTTGTTTGTTTTTTTAATTCAAGCAGTAGCACTTCTTCCCTTCTTTCTCCTGATGAGTTATTGGGCCATATTTGAAGCTCTATAAACACCTACATTACTCTTTCAAAGATCAAGGTTGCAGTTAGGAGCTCTGGTTGTACTAATTCAACACAATAAAACTCCCTGGTTATCAGAAAAGAATCCACAAATCACCTAAGTCCATTAAACTTGGTAATAGATATGAGAGGACTTATTCTGGATAGGTAGATAGGTACCTAGGTAGGTACATGGACAGACAGATAGATGAATGCTAGAAACATGGGCATATGGGAGGGTGGGTACATGACTAGGGAGGAAAAAGGGTGGGATATGGAGAGAGTGAAAGAGAGAGAATAGGCAGAGAAGAAGAAAAACCCACAATACTTGGAAGAAAAATCCAATTCTTGCTTGGATGTATTAATATATGCATTATACTATAGTCTATAACTTTCTGTCAGTGAGACTCAGACTAAGGATCAGATGGAAAAATCCATTGTTTTCAGAGCAGGTTTTACAAAGGGAGCAGAAAGTCACAAGGTGCTGTGAGGAGCACACGGTCATGCTGTGAGTGAGATAGATGCTTCTACCTCTGGGACTCATATGTAGATAAAACATTTCATGGAGCGCCAACCTAGACCAGAACCTTCTTCTGGTCTAGGACCTATAGGACAGTTCTCTTCCATTTAAGCAGCTCACTTTCAGAGTACTTGTTTACTAAAGATGAGATGATTTATTTATCTGCCCATAATTATCCATCTGCTCCCAATGTCTCGCCAGCGAAGTCTTTTAGCACTATGAGCCACACATCAATTACCATTGGCAGCAAGTCTGTGTTTTGACTTGGTCTGAAAGCATCAATAACACATAGTTAACATCTTGTCACCCTCAGTGATCCCTTCTACATCATACCATGTGCACCAGGATGTGGTAATCGTGAAAGCAACAATGTTTTCTTGGGATCTGGGATTTTCTAGCTATAAACAGCAAACTAAGAGATCACAGGTGGCCTTGAATTACTCCGAATCCTAGGAACTGGTGACTCAGGTTCCACAGGAGCCTTGTTAAGGATCAGGAAGGACTAGTGAGTCACTCCCTGCAGATGACCATCTGAAATTAAAGCCAGTCCATAATCTTGGCCCTTTACCCATCCCTACCCTGGATAGGGTCAAACATGCCTGCCTCTTGGGGGATCCTGGCATTCTCCCTTGGCTTGTGTAAACATGGCTCTATAGTTTGTGCATTTCTTTGGTTTATTTGGTTGGTGTAATAATGATAAACATTTTTTGAGCCCTTCTATATGCCAGACACTTTGCATGCATATTTTCTGTGGTCCTAAGAATCAAACCCAAGGCCTTGTCATGCTAAGCAAGAGCTTTTACCACTGAGCTACATCCCCAGCTGCACCCATAACTCCCTTAGGGATGGGTATTACTTTTGCTTCCATTTTCCTGCTCAGAAACAGAGAATTAGAAAGCTACATCATACAGCTTGAAATGGTGAATCAGGACTAAGGTTAGATTGCTCTGATTTCAGAGTCAAGCTCTTGACCTCTATGTAATAGTCTCCAAATGTTAGTGCCACAGGCTGGTCATTAATAACATTTTGGATTTTTTTCTGACAAATCTAATTCCATGGAAACTTTAGAATATTTTGAAATTAGTATTCACTCAATCATATGCACTTAGTCCTCCATATCCAGATCCATGAATTCAACTAACTGCAACAGAAAATCCTCAAAAACAACTGCATATACACTGAACATGTTTAGACTTTCTTGTCATTGCTCCCCACACAAGACAGGGTAACAACTATTTACATAGTGTTTTTGCTGTACCAGTTGTTATTATAAGTAACCTGGAGAGGATTTAAAGACTATGGCAGGATGTGTAGTTTTATGCAAATACTTTGTTATTTTACATAAGGGGATTTTTGCATCTGCTTGGATTCCTGGAACCAATCCTCTGCAGATAACAAGGAATGACTGTATTTATTCACTCAAGAAACATTTACTGAGGGTCTACTATGTCTCACAGCAAAAATGCAAATTTCAGGGAGACATTACCTCAGGAGCTCACAGCCTCCCAAGGGAGATAGACACAACTATGTGTGATACAGTGTGAGACAGAAATGACAGGAATATATTAAGAGCCTCCTTTCTTCTCTACAGATTCCCCCTACTTCTCAGCCTTTAATAGACTGCCTACTTTTTTTGTAACTTTCACAACTACATTTTTATCACAAGAAGAAATTTCATTATATTCTCTCCTTTAGGTAAAATTATTACATTTATTAAAGAATTAACATTTTAACAATGCTCTCCCCAAACTAGATCATAATAGTTAATGTGTTTCTACCCTTTAAAAAATATTTTTGATGGGCTGGAGGTGTGGTTCAAGCAATAGAGCCTGCCTAGCAAACATGAAACACTGAGTTCAAACCCAAGTAATGATTTTTGTTTACACAATGCAATGATTAATTTAAATCTCCAAAACATTATGGCCTTTATAAAAACTGTTCTGGGAGAAAATATTTGCAAAAGACATATCTGATAATAGACTGTTATCCAAAATATACAAAGACCTCTTAAAGGTCAACAGTAAGAAACAAACAATCCAATCAAGAATGAGCAAAAGATCTGAACAGATACATCACCAAAGAAGAGACATACATGGCAAATAAGCAGAGAAAGGTTCTCAGCCCCTCAAGGAATGGTACCTTTAAAATAAGGGTGAGACGCCATTGCACATCTATCAGAAGAGCTGAAATCCCAAACGCTGTCCGCGATGTGGAGTCCCAGGAACTTCCCTTCATTGCTGATGAGAACTTCCCTTTGGAAGATAATTTGGCAGTTTCTTACAAAACTAAATACACTTTTACCATAGCATCCAGCGAGCAAGCGTCTTGGTATTTCTCCAAATGAGTTGAAAACTTATGGCCACAGAAAAACCTGCACACTAGTATTTACAGCTTTACTCAGAATTGCCAGAATTTGGAAGCAACCACGATGTACTTCAGTAGGCGAATGGTAGATAAACTATGCTACATCCAGACAGCAAGGTATTCTTGAGCATGGGAAAGACATGAGCTATCAAGGCATGAAAAAAAAAGGCGAAACTGTAAACACATTTTACTAAGTGAAAGAAGTTGATCTGAAAAGGCTATGCACTGTATGGTTCCACCTACTGACCTTCTGGAAAAGGCAGAACTGTGGAGACAGTAAAAGGCTCAGAGGGTGCCAGGGTCTAGTGAATAGGCAGAGCACGGAGGACTTTTGGGGCAGTGAAACTACTCTGAATGCACTATAATGGTGGCTACATATCACTGTACATATGTGAAAACCCATGGTATGCACAACAACCCTAATGTAAGTCATGCCGTCTGGGTGATAACGGTGCGTTCATGGGCTCATCAGTCATGACACCATACACCACTCTGGCACAGAATGTTGACAGTGAGGGAGGCGCTGCATACATTGGGTGAAGGAATATGTGGGAAACCTCTGCCTTTCACTTGACTTTACTGTAAACATAAAACTACTCCAAAAAAAAATAAAGTCTACTTTTAAAACCCGTTTATTCAAAACTAATTTTTGTTTTATGTTCCTGTCCTTCTAGTCATGGAGTGAATGTATTTTCCCATGAAGATTTATAATCTATCCAGTGTCTAAATCAACCAATCCATTTCATCTAACACAATGAACAAAAAGCAATTCAGGACACAGTCATGGTGGTACACATCTTTAATACCAGCACTCAGGGAGGCCGAGACAGGAGGATCTCAAATTCAAGGTCAGCCTGCACTACATGAAATGAGGCCAGACCATCTCAAAAGTAAAAATAACAACAAAAAAAACTGATCCGGGAAAGGGAAACAGAAACAGACAGCAGTGTTGCTGCATGTACCTGAGCCATCCACAAAGCAGCCACAAGACAGGCCCACATGGCTTCAAAAGCAACACTGTGCAGTAGGGTTCAGCCAGCTTCTTAGAGCTCTCTTAAAATAGCCCAGATCCCTGCCCTGCTCTTCTTACCAACCACACATTTTAGAAAAACACCATTAGGGTGCAATTGGCACTGACATTTTCCAAATGTTTGTTTCTGAAAATCTAAGTTGTCCTATTTTCCTGCTGTAAACACTGGTTTTGCTGGAAAGTGGAAATGTGAGTCTCAATTATTGTGGAGTGCCTGTGGTTTTTTTCATATTTCCACAAGACAACAGCCACAGTGCTGGTTTTCCCATCAAGCGGGAATCCTGGGAACTCCTTGGCTGCCTTTTGGTGGAATTCTTAGCCAAAAGGCATGGACGCATGTTGCAGATAGGCTCCTTGGAGCTCTTTGAAAGCTCTTTTCTTTTTCACTTGCCATTGGGAGGAAAACAGGGTATTTCTTTTTGTTAACACAGCTTTGGTTCAAGGTTATGCTTCATAACATTATGCAGACATTACGAAGGATATTCCATAACAAACCACCCCCAAAATTCAGTGGCTCCAAACTGCAGCAACTTATTGTTTTTCATGATGCTGTGAGTTGAGTTAGCAGTTCTTCTGTCATAACCCTGAGTCCCCTGTGTGCTTGTATTCAGCTGGAAATGGACTTGGGATTGAGCTCAACTGTAACATTGGCATGGCTTGGCTTCTTTGTGCAAGTGGTCTTAACAGTTTCTCTCCAAAGAGATGAGTTTGGTTTGCTTTTCTTGTACAACTGGGTGCCAAGAGGACAAGACCCAGCATGTAAGCACTCACCAAACCTCTGCTTGCAGCACACTTGCCGGTGTCCCATTGCCTAAAGCAAGTCATGTGGTGGTGTGCAGAGTCAGTGTGGGCTGGGGAAAGAATACACAGAAACATCAACACCAGACAGTAAGTCCTGGAGGAAAATCTATGCAGTAGTCCCCCCCGCACACACCCAAAAGGAGGAAAATTCAGTGCCTGATACAGCAAGTTAGCCCACAGCAAAGACATTAAATATGAAAACACAATGGCCTAATAGTAATAGCTAATAAATGTTGGCAATGATAATGGGCCAGGGACTGAGCTAGACATTTCATATCTGTTATTTCTCTTAACACTCACACCAACCATAGGAAGTTGTCACCTCTATTAATTCTCATTTTAGAGATGAAAGAACCAATGCCCAGAGATGTAAGCCAAGAGCAGAAGGTGGGTTTAGATTAAAGTCCAGTGAGTACAACTCTAAAGTCTGTGCTCTTATGGCCGATGTTAACCAGCCCCCTGCACAGAATGGCATAGAAGTTCCCACTGAAGTGAGAGTGGCATGTTTCTCAAACTTAGCTTCTGACATCCAGACTGAAGTTCAACCCAAGGAGTCAGAGGGGGTTCCTTGACATGCACACCTCTCTGTCAGGCAGCTGCCTTTCTTCCTCCTCCTCTTCACAGACTCAGTTCCCACTCTCACGTAAGTCAGGGCCCAGAAATGGGCTTCTCCAAAGAGGAGATGCAACAGCACAGGAGTGACAGCCTCCAGGGTCAGGGCATCCAGCGTGGGATCTGGCATCAGTCATTTTTCCCATCTTAGACTCTTTCTTTGGCTTTAACACAAGGCTGATCATAGCATCTGCCAACTGCCCAACAGTTTAGGGGAAGATTAATTTAGAGAAAGCAATGAAGTAACTCAACACAGTCTCTGGCACATAAATAAATAGTAGCTCTCATTCTTCAGATTATGATTTGGTGATTTCCAGAACTTCTTTGGAAGTTCTGCCTTTTCCTTGCAACCCATCCTGTACTCCGAAAGAAGACATATGGGATTTTATCATCTCTGTGGAAGACATCATTGTCAACTCCTGAGGACTGTCACCAAAACCGTGTAGACTACATATTCATTTACATACAAGAAATAATTGAAGATAGCTCAATCTTTATACTGAGGGTAATAAAAACAAATTGTGTTGGTGAGCAATCACACTGAATTGTGTGCTTTTTAGTCTAGTATTTTACTTAATTTTATGTACTTTTCTAAAAGAAGAAAAATGCAAAAATAAATATTGAGTTAAGCAAGGCATAAACACTTTGTAGAATTTTTTACATATTTTACAAGCACAGCATTCTTCTCATTACTAACTAGAGTTCCAGATATATGACAGGCCATTGTACCAGTTACAAAATGCAAGGGAGTATTTTATGTGACTATTTTTGTCAATCAGGCTACTGTAACAGAATACCGTAGACTGAGTGGCTTAAACAATAGTAGTTTATTTCTCCCTATTTGGAGGCTGAAAGTCTTCGTAAAGGTACAAGCATGGTCCAGTTCTGGTGAGGACTCTTTCCTGGCCTACACTCAGCTGCCTTCTCACTATACCCTCACATGGCTCCAAACACCATCGCACTGGGGGTTACGGTTTCAACATATGAATTTTGGGGAGGTACTAACATTCAGTTCATAACACTTACAAATTCTTCCAGTTCCTTTAAACACTATCACAAGCAGAAGAGAACCGTGAAAGAGATGAAGCTAAAATAATGCCTGCAAGTTACCTTTTCAATTCTCTGCGGCACTTAACATAATGAAGGTCCCATAAAGAGAAAAATATGACTTAGGAGGCTTTTAGATGAAATGAGCAGCTTGAGTACCCATTTGAATGTCTTTTTTCCAAAACATAAAAATTGTAGTCTTGCTAATCAACTCTGTTTGGAGGGTTTTTTTTTCTTTTATTCACTTCTATTCATAAAGCATGAGCTATGAGTTATCCAGAACTGAATGCAAATTCCACATTCTACCTCTTTCTAATTTAATGGACTTGGGTGAGTCCCTTTTAATCACTTTAAACCTTGTACCCTTGTCTGTAATGGTGACAGTCATAACTGCACCTTAAAAAAATTATTGTGAGAAGTATATGAGTTAGCACATATGGAAATGCTTGGTGTACAATTTGGCACAGAACAGGCATTTGTTAAATGTTTATTTGTTCTGCTTTCTTAATCGGCTTTTCCTTTGTAAAACAAATTACATTCAAACCTACACCACATTAGAAGTTCTTATCAAAAGCCTTGATCATTGGCAAATATGAGTTTTTTCCTAAAAGCTCTACATTAAGGGATTAAGTTCTTTACAAACCTTAACAGTGAGATCACCATTAACTGCAGACACGGGGCAGGTGAGACAGCCACACACTCACATTCAGCACAGACTACCACTGGCTCCAGATTAATCTTTGGGTTTTACACCTATGTGCAAAACCAGAAATGGGCTTGAAACCGGGTAACATTTTTTTAGGAGTACTACAGTTATCCCCAAGTCATTTACCATCAGGACTGCCTTCTCAGCTTAATCCACCCTCTACTAAAAAACTCCAAGGTACCAATCACAGTTTCCTCAGTTTCCCTACTGTGTGAGTGTCAGTAGAGGTATTATACATGGAACATTCCCAGCTCTCACGTGCAAATGGAGGAAAACTGCTGCTTGGGGATGAAAAGCCAACCACCCTTCTGTTTCTCACACCACTCTTCACTGAATCATATCACAAGACCCTTCTGCAAACAGCCTTAAGTCCTTTTTGTTAACAAGAAACAGGGGAAGCAGCAGCAGGGAGAATGGTGGGTATTATGACTGGCACTTGACATCAATTTCTCTCTGAGAGGGAGGTATTTTTCCAAACTGCCAGCCACCTTCCATTACTCAGTCATGAAATCAACTTAGTGGATCAAGACCAACATTTCTTAATGGAACGGAATAACCTAAAGTAGCATCGCATGGATTAGAACAGAAACCAGCAGGGTGGGTCACATGTATGTGACTGTGTGTGTGTGTGTGTGTGTGTGTGTGTGTGTCTAAAATGGATTTGACAATGGAGCATGTAAAAACAAAGTTTGAAATATACTCTTCTAATCAGCCTTTCTATACCTCTGATGTTGGCAAGTAAAATACTGTTTCCTGGAATCCCTTAAGAAAACATTCCAGATGTGATTTGATGTCTAAGTGTGCAATATGGACAATGACAGTGGTCACACCTTTACTGCCATAGCTATATGGTCAGCTATTGCTGTTGGTGAGCACATGGTGGGCACCCTGGTCTTCTGTGGCATCGTTAGCAGAGGGTCCAGCATGAGCTCCCTAGATCCACGAGTGCTGAGGAGGCAGGTAAAAGGCACACATCTCCTGGTCCAGGTGATTGCAGGTGCTGTGAGTTCTGGAAATTAGAGCAGAAAGGGGGACACTGGGAGTGGTGTCTTCCAGGTCATAGTTGTGTTAATATGATTCTGGATTGTACGTGCAGCAGCAGCTTTCTTGGTGGTTTGGTTCTGTGGTGTGCTTTGGGGAAATACTTTGGAACATTCAACCACAAGTTTCTTTTTTAATGTTTCTTTTTTGGGGAGTGCATTATTGGGGCCTCTCTTGCCAGACAGGCACTCTACCACTTGAGGCACTCCTCCAGCCCTTTAGGCTATTTCTTGAGTGGTTCTGACAGATCCATCCTTGCTTAAGCTTACAGGTCATGTAGATTCTGTACAACTGATAGCAAAGTAAAAATAAATAAAATAATACAATTAAATCTTTTTCTGGTAATCAACCTTATATGTGCCCCCATGGAGAATTACGAAAGAAAGCAAAAAGAGTAACTTATCATAGATAGTTCTTCTTTGTTGCTTTTGGCTTTTGTGGGCCCTGTAGTGCAGGTGACTGATTGAAAAATTATGTGATGAAAGATACCAAGCTGGTGTAGCATCTACATAACTAGCTTCAAGAAGGAGGTACAACTCTGTCTTAGGTGAAGTTTCCCCAAAAGACTCAGAGATGGAGATTTCAAAGCAGTTTGTCAAATTGCACACAGAAACACAACCCATCAGAAAGCAAGAAGACAAGACTGCAGAGGGGAAGGTAGCACTGTGGTGTGGCTGCAGCCATGGCTTTGTCCATCTTATGAGGGGGGAGGCCTTGTGAAGCTGTGAGGACATCAGAGTGTCCTGCTTCGAGGGTCAAGGGCGGGGCTGTGTACCACTACACCAACCAATCCCTGGATGAAAACGGCTTTTGGGAAGGGTCTATGACCTCAAGTAGAGTGACTCTCCTAAGCCGAGAGTCCTTGGAAGGGACTCAGCTATGGAGTGTTGGTGCCAACAGCTCTGACCAGCTAAAGAATGAGTACTTCGGAGCTCGGGGCATAGCTCAGTAGTACAGCACTTGCCTAGCATGCCCAGGGCCTTGGGCTTAATCCCCAACACTGGAAAAAAGGGGGGGGGCGGCTCTAGTCCTAAAAGGGGACCTGTGTGTGCTACAGCATCTGCTCAAGTCCCAGAGAAGCTTGACTTTTTACTGTGTCCTGACAGTTTCCTAAATGCCTTGGGAAGACATTTGGCCAGCTCTGTAGGAAAGCAGAATAGAAAGGCTATGTTTTGAGTATGTGATTGACTTTCAGCATGACAATAACAACAAAATCCATTTTCCACTTAGCAATACTCCAGCTAAACACATCTCTCAAGTAGAACTCTGAGAGTCTGGAGCCAGAGAGTCTGAGTCCAGCCTTTGTCCCTGTTTTCCATCTCTCCATTTTCATTTATTAGCCATTGCCACTTGAGTAATAGCAGGTTTTATTTTATTTTTTACTACTATCTTCTTCCCTGCTTTCTTCTAGGTCATGAACTAAACAGAAAGTAACCCAAGGATTGCAGGGGAAGGAGCTTTGTGAAGTAAAAAGCTCATGGAGCCAGGAGTTACAAAACCTGGGACTTCTATTCTGTTTTACTATCTCTCTTTCTCTCTCTCTCTCTCTCTCTCTCTCACTCTCTCATGTGTGTGTGTGTGTGTGTGTTCAGCTTCTTTTCCTTTGAGGACCTTTCCCTCTGTTGTTACACATTGCTGCAAGGTTGGCATGGACTGAGGCTGGTGGGATCAGAGACAGATACATGACAAGAAGGGATGATCTCGCTCTTCTCTGAGATTCCTCACACAGATGTTTGGAGACAGTAGTCTCTTTCTCAGCTCATCTCCCATCAGCCAAAGAAGGAAATGGGGCCAACATGCAAAGACAAGCAAAATCAAGGAGAGCTAAGAGATGGCTGGCAGCCAAAAGAATCCAGACAACAATGTTGAGTTCCTAGATCTATCCTAGCTGAACCTAGTCTACACCTGAATCTTTCAATGAGCCCTTGAAATTCTCTTTTCAGCTTAAGGTAGTCTAAACTGCATTTCTATCCACTGCAACCTAGGGTGTACATGGCTGAAGCCAAAGGAGATAAATGGCCAGTAAATACAAGAAATGTTCAACTTTCCTGGTTATAAATGAGATGCCAATCACAACACTTAGATTTCATCTCACCACAGTTAGAATGGCCATGATCAAGGGTAATAACTACAACAAACACTGGTGAGGATGTGGTGAAACAGAAACCCTTATATACTGCTGGTGAGAATGCAAATTAGTACAACCATTATGGAAAACAGTATGGAGATTTCTCAAAAAACTAGACATAGAACTGCCATATGATCCAATGATACCCCTCCTGAGGATCTACCCAAAAGAATGTAAGACAGGATAGAGTAGAGACACCTGTACACCGATGTTCATCACACTACTGTTCACAAAAACCAACATTTGCAAACAACCCAGGTGCCCTACAACTTATGCATAGATCATGAAATTGTGGTACATATACCCAATGGAGTTTTACTCAGCCATAAGGAATAATGACATGGTTTGAAGGTAAATGGATGTGATTGGAAGACATGATGTTGATGAAGTAAGATTCAGAAAAACAAAGGCCACATATTTTCTTCATATGTGGAAGGTAGATCCAAAAGATAAACATATATACAACAATAAGCATGATCATATACAAATTCATATGCAGAATGTGTTTGCAATAGTGGAATTACTCTATGGAACATGGGGAAAGAAGGAAGGAAAGGAGAATGATAGAATATCAGTAATATCATAAAACATAACATCTGTGAAGGTAGAGGATATAAGGATTTGAATTACATAACATCTGTGAAGGAAGAGGATATAAGGATGTGTATTGAAAGCTGTTGTAAAGTGCGGGGTGAGAGGAAAAGGGGTAAGGGAGAATAATGGAAGGGGTTGCATGGTCCAAAGTAAAACACACCCACAGTGGGCATGCATTGAGACACCCCTTTGAACTAATAATGAGAAATAGGACTGCAAAATAGGTACAGTGGGGGGGGTACAAATGAGAGGGGGGAGTGTGAATGAAGGAGATTAAAGTGAGGATATATGGTTGATGGGCTTCATATGCCTATATGAAATAGAACAAAGAAACCTCTTGCAATTAAGTGGGGTGGGGAGGGGTTGAGGGGACAAATGATGGGGCGATGTAACTAATGTACACTACGACTAATTGGAATTGTCACTACGGATCCCCTCCTGTATAATGAATATGTCGTAATTTATTTGTTATGTATTCTTTTTTTTTTCAAAGGCAGCACAGGGGTTTGAACTCAAGGCCTCATGTTTGCTAAGCAGGCACTCTACCACTTGAGCCACTCTGCCAGCAATATATCATAATTTAAATATTTTTTTAAAAAAAGATGGTAAGGGTATGAAAGCTGAGAAGGCCTAAGAACTCCAGATTTGATGTGGCATGGCTTGGTTTTATGGGCATTAAAGTCACCCAAATGAGGGCAGTGCTCTGTGGGGTAGGAAGTTTATACTTATGTACCATTTGTGAAAGTCTTAAGTAGAGAGAATAGACAAGATGTTAGCGGGTAACCATGATGAAGACCAGGGGAAATTTATTCCTCAGTTAGCAGGCGCTTCAAAAGGGCGGTCACTTTTATGCAAGGTGAAAGAACAACAGTGTGGAGACCACACAGGGGAACGAGAAGCTTCCAGACCCCTCACTAATGAGAAGCCAACTGCAGTGTGCAATAGAGAGGTTAAGATCACTATTGGAAAAGCTGGGAGGCACCTGCCAGGTCAAAGATCAAAGGTTTTGTCACCAAGAAACGCTGCCCCAATAAAAATTAGACTTGACTTCTAAGCTCTAACAGTGTCAACACTTTCAGCTTAAAACAGCCTGCAGCCCACACCCCTGGATCTGAATCATTTGTTGTACCTCTGTAAGAGACTAGAAAACTGGAAATTTACATAGATTGGGCTTACATTTTCTTCTGAGATAGTTTATGCAAATATTTCAACGTCTCAGTGACCAGAATAATAACCTCAGTAGCAATTTCACTTCAGTGAATTTGGTAGAAGGGTTGGTTATTAAATATTTCAAGACCTTATCTAAAAATCACAGCAATCTAATGCGTTTTACTAGGCATCATAAAATATACATGGATATTATAGAAGAACAAAATCTAACATGAAAATATGAAACTGGCCTGCCAAATCTAGAATGAGTGCCACAGAGGGAAAGCCAACAACAAACTGACATTTCACAAGGAGGTAAATGGTTTTACTAATGGATTTTCAACTTGTCCAAATGATAAAGAGTGCATATATAAGCTACAAGCATGGGCAGAATGTCTTTATCATGCATCCTTTCCACTGAAAGTCTCTAAGAATTTTTTTTTTTAGTTAAATATTTTAAAACCAGGTGCCTTGGCTCACACTTGTAATCCTAGCTACTCAGGAGGCAGAGATCAGGAGGATTGTGATTTAAGGTTAGCCCAGGGAAATAGTTCCCTAGACACTACCTTGAAAATACCAACACAAAAAAAGGCTGACAGAGTGGCTCAAGTGGTAGAGCCTAGCAAGCATGAAGCCCTGAATTCAAACCCCAATACCACCAAAAAAAAAAGTTTTAAATATTTCTATATGTACTGAAAATTATTCAATATACATCTGATTCAATATACATCTGATTCATACAGTATAAATATTTGGATAAATGGATTGTAATTTCATATGATAAAGTATGGTGCTAACAAACCACTGTGGACTATTTTTAGTCTCTTACATGAATTCTGACATATAATTAATGATAAAGCAAAAATGGAAAAAGTGATATGACATATTTATGTCTTTTAATAGTACTATTTAAAATATCTTTGAATTGTGCAGAAAATAAACTTTCAGAGAAGATAAATCAGATTTATTAAAGATACACAATCTTTGAAAAATAAAAATAGAATGTACAAACACAACCTTCACACATGGGGGCGTGCGCTCGGGCACACTCACACACACACGGCCATATTCATGGCTACATGCTCCAAGGACCCAGTGAAGTCGCTTCCTCTACTCAGGGGGGGAGGGTAGGTCCAGAGCAGCAGCCACAGCCACTCTGGAGCACTTCAGGGCCCACAGAAGCCCTCCAGAGCCCACAGGCCTTCCCCTGAGAAAATTCAAGACTGCCTGTAGGCCTCTGGGGTGAGGGTCTAGTTGGTGTCCTCCGTCAGGTCAGGACCACATGGGATGTTTAGTCACTGGCACAGTCAATGCTACTTATAAGAGCCTTGCACACCTGGGAGAAAGCCCTGCAGAGATGGTCCACCCCAAGCACAGACAGAGGGTCTCCTCCCTCTGTGTCTGTCATCCAACCTGTAAATAACACTTACCTGCTTTCTTTTAGACTTTCCCTTTTCTCTCTGTTTCACCATTCTATCACGTTTGTTAGATGGTAATTTTCTTAGAAATAGCTCTTTACTCCCCATCTCATTTTATCACTTATTTTGTGTAGCACTATGGATTGGCGGATATTTTTAAATACTGAAATTACAACAATCAGTAACAACATCTTTATCAAGCTTAAATTTTTTTAATTAAAAAATATCATCTAATATTGAGTCCATATTCAAGTTTTTTCTAAGAATACTTTCATGCTTTTTTGTTTTTTATCCAAACTGGGTTCTAATTTACTTTCAACCTCTGCAACTGATTGTTAGGTGTCTGTAATCTCTTGGAGGCTAGCAGCGGCTCACACCTTGTTTCTGTCGTTGACTTTTTGACAACTTATGGACAGTTAATTGTATATTTCTTATATTCTCTTAATGTCACAGTGCACTAAATCCATTTTTCACTGAACTCTGATATGACAAGAGTGCTTCTGGCAAGGACAATTGGCAACTAGACATTTCATAAGATTAAAATAAGGTAAACCATCCAAAAGAGATAACACATTTTCTTTCCTCAATGAAAAAGTATGATTTCTTGAAAAATATTTGTGCAACAGAAATTTTAAAAGAAGTCAGAGATTCATAGAGATTTATTATAAAACAAGGATCATGAAAAATTACTCACAGCTTCTTGCTGTGAGTATATCTGATACATGGGTGAACAAAACTTGTCCCATGGGGTTGATGTCAACATGAAAGGCTTATAGTACTGAGCTCAGGTCTGCTGGAACATTCAAAATCACCACCAGGTACAGTCTGGTAGCAACATTTAAAGCAGGTAAGTCGATATCAGACCCTATGGGTGCTTTATCCAAATAAACAGGTGTACTGCTTTCTAAAGAAGCCACATAGGTCACACTCTCATAACTGTCAGTTTTGGACTTTAATTCTTGATGATGTGGATGTTTTCCTCCCTTTATGTTAGCAATCCTTATGAAGATTTAGGAAACACTAAGACTGTGAGTAGAAGGAACACAGCCTTTGACTGTGTTGTACATCCTGGCTTCCACACTTACCAACCACAACCTTGCGTAGGCAACATTGTCTCTGAGCCCCAGAGAGGTTGTAAAATAAAAGTGTAAAAGCTCCTTCCAGGTCTGGTGGAGTGGCTCAAGTGGTAGAGTACCTTAGCAAGCGTGAGGTCCTGAGTTCAAACCACCAAAGAGCTCCTCATTTATCCCAATCTGCTGTGCATGTGTTGAAATGTCACACTGCAGCCATAAGTAGGTATGATTTCTATGTGCCAAATAAAAATATTTATCAAAAAATAATTTTGCAAAAGTTTCTGTACATGGTTATGAGAATTAAATTGGCTAATAAATCCCAACTCACAAAAAAAATAGCCCATGACTGTGTACCCTGGCTCCCATTTCCCAATCGAGGTGTGCAATCCAGGGGATTCTTCTGGCTAAAAGCAAGTGAAATAATAGGTGCTTTTAGTGTGAAATACTTATCCAGGCCCGGCACCTTTGAGATCCCTTTTTGCCTGAAACACATTCTCCCTATACCATCAAGGCATACGATATTCATACACGGATGAAATTTGAAACATATGAGGAATTTGTGAATTGGAGAATTATGCGCCGTCTCTCAGCCCCACTTCCCTTGAGCGAGAACAGTGTTCAATGAAGAAGTTTTAAGTGGTCGTGTGGGTGCCTATCTTCCCCAGTCGTCATGTCTCTGAGGCAGGCACAGGGAACAAGGTGATGGTGATATAAATGGATCAGTCTTTCTAGACATTTGATGATCTCATAGTCAGGAAGGGCAAGAGTGGTCATGTTTAAGCCCAGCATCTGGGAAGCCACCTCCCTGAAGTCCACCAGCTGCAACGGCAAACAAAAAGACAGTAACTTGGACAGCAACCACTACCAGGTCAAATGCAACCAAAAAGATGGAAAACCCAAACCTACATGCAAATTGGCTATATTAGCCTAACTCTCTCACTTATAAAATAAGTAAGTTTTTCTGCTAAATGACTTCTGAAGTCCCTTCAGGTGGCAAACTTTGGCAATTTCATAACCACTTTTCTGATGAGCCAACTGAGGGTGTGTGTTTGCTAATGGGTAAAGAACCCCAGGTATGCAGCCGTAAATGAGACTCTGAACTCGGTACGATTTACCCACCTCCAGGTGGGATTAACAAGATACTAACTGTTCTGAAATTCAGAACAAATGAAATGCTGACTGTGCATGTGCTCTGCAGCTAGAAACTGCGACACAAATGTTGACATGGATGTACCAATGGGTGACTTTCTGCATTGGAATTTTAAGTGGACAATGAACATCTTAAAGTAAAAATTAAAAATAAGAACCAACAGCAAGAAAAAATGAGCTGATGAAAATAGGTGGCTTTATAAATCACTGTCAACTCACACCTCACAGACCATAACTGGGACTACTATTTGTCCATCAAGAAACAAAAGGGAGAGGTCAGGGACAATGGCTGAATTAGGCTGCTTACCTCCTCAAATTCTCCCAGGCTGGTTTTCTTAGCATTGACAGACAGGTAGGCACAAGCAAAAATGAAGAAGTATCCCCAGACTACAGGCTTCTGTTTCCCTTTGAGGAGGCAGAATCATAAAACCCCAGATGGTCTATGCCCTGGGCCATCCATGAAGATAATGGCCCAATATCCTACTTATGGGGCACACTTTATGTCAAGGCTGGGCATGTGCCTTGACATACTACCTTTGACTGGTAGTCCTAAAGCGGAAGGACAAGAGAATCGAATAAGCCACTGCACAGTCAACTAACAATTTGGGAAGTGTCATAAGGGGAGGACCATAGTTTGATACTATCTAGTAGCCCCACCCTATAGGATAAAGCCTCAAGCCCCTATAGCTTCCACACAATCATTCCTTACTGAATGGCCTACCTCATTCCTTGAGATGCACCATTCCCAGCTGACGCTTATTCAACCGACCACCTCACCCCTCAAGGTATATTTTTGCTTTGCTAATAAATCACTCTTTACCATCTCCCTACTCTCAGCAGCATCCTAATCTTAGGTGTTGTATCCAACAGCCAAGAAACATCTAGAATGTTCTATACACTGGTGACCTTTCCATTTTGGAAAAGGTGCGATCCAACATACAGTTGAAGTTCTATCAGGGGAACATCATTCAAATCTGCCCGACCCTGTGCTCACTCACTTTCCAAACACCTTTCCATGTAGAGTCCAGTCTCAGAAATGATTCCATTAGTTCTCTCCACCTGTTGTGCCCACAATGTTCATGCCTCCCCACCAAAATATGTGTCGACACAAACCAATGTGATGGTATCAGGAGAGGGGGTTTGGGGAGTTATTAGGTTTGGCTGAGATCCTGATGGTGGCGTCCTCATGGTGGAATTAGTGATGTTACAACAGAGGCCCCAGAGAGCTGTCCTGTCCCATCTATCATATGAGGATACAGCAAGAAACACCAACCATAAGCCAGACACCCAATCTGCTGGCACCTTGATCTCTGACTTTCAGCCTCCAAAACTGAGAAATGTCTTGTTTATAAGCCATCCAATTATGGTACCTTGTTATAGCACCTAAACAGACTAAGACCAAAGCCTAGGCTCCGGATGCAAGTTTCCCTCAAACTTTCCCACCCTTTGGATGCAGCCAAGGCTCATAATTCCTGAGCTATTTCCTTTCTGAGAACATTTGCTGCTGTAGTTTGGCTTTCCCCAACTCTGCCTGACACATGAGCCAAAGCAGAGGCAGCCAGAGAGAGAAAGAGAAAAAAAAGAAAACCTAGGACCAGAATCTGCTCTCTGCCCTTTTGAGCTTCAGAACAAGAGTGACATGAAAGGCAAAGGCACTAGGGTCAAGCTGCCCGGGACATATTTCTTTCTGCTTGACCTGATGGGCTCACCAGATAAAATGCTTCTCCTTGCAACCAGCCAGCCAATGAGTATTTTTTTTAATGGCTTACATCTGTGCTTGGTCATCCGTGGAGTCTGGGTGCCACTGTTTGAGATTGGAGGCTGTTTCTTATAACCGACCTCTGCAGGAGATAAGGCTTCTCCTTTGAGGTCCAACCCTGCTTAATGTTAAAGGACCTGGGAGGAGGTGAACCTCACAGGCAATCACCAGATGCAAGACCTCACCAAACACAAGACCTCACTGCAACCAGAATCCAGTTTTTCCCTGGTTTTCCACTGCTTCGATAACATCATTTCCTTTCCTTTCCTTTCCTTTCTTACAATCCATGCTATGCAAACTGAATTGTTTTTCTTAGCAGAACAAATCATCACGATTATTGGAATGCCAAAAAGATGCTAGAGAGTGGGTGGATATGTTGAAATGCTATAGAAAGCTTTATAAATCACTTTTGAAGACATGTATAAATAACACATTGACAGGACATTCACTAAAACTGGAATGACACAGAGATTGCAAAGCCCCTGCACAAGGATGACACACAAATTGGTGAAGCTTCTATATTTTTTAAATATAAAAATAATTATCAAGCTTTTAAACTGTCTTGTCATTTCCTAAGCAAGTTTCCACTGCCAGATTTCTACTCACCTGCTTTTCTCTCTTTTCTGCCTCTTCCAAAGACTTTTTGAGGGTCCTCATTTCACTGGTTACCACCTCTATCATGTTTCTTGCCCTTTCCTTGTCCTCCTTAGCCTCAAGCTCAGTGGCATCCAGTTCCGACTGGACAGCCATCAACTTTTCCTCAGCTTTCTCCTTCATCTTCTCCAGCTTATCTCTGGATATATTTAAGTCTTCAATGGCTTTGGTCTGTTCCAGAGTTTTAATCTAAGAAATCAAGAAAATGCTGATTACTTCTTTTGCATTTATTTAGGGAATCTGTATAAATAAGACAAATCAGAAATTAATGGAATCATCTAACTTTTTTATGAATAAAGAATGGAATTCATCCCAAACAGCTACACAGACTTTGCTAAACATTACAAGTTAAAACATGACCTAAGAAAGTTTCAGCTTCTAAATAACAGACTGGCATACCCTTATTTGGAAAATCAATGAAATAAAATTACAGACAGCAATTTTGTGAGCACCTAGGGTGAGACACTAAAATAAAACCTGCAAGTACCTGGGCATGGTGGTTCACACTTATAAACCCAGCTACTCTAGAGGCAGAAATAGAAGAATCTCAGTTTGAGGCCAGCCAGAGCAAATATTGCAAGATCTCAAAAACAAGCCAGGCATGACGCCACATGCCTGTGGTCCCCGCTACACTTGAGGTGGAGGTAGGAGAACTGTGGTCTGAGGTCAGCCCAGGCAAAAGCATGCGACTATATGTGAAAAACAAACTAAACACAAAAGGGCTGGGGTGTGGTTCAAACAGTAGAGCACTTGTCAAATGGTGAGGCCCTAAGTTCAATAGGGCTGGAGTACAAAAATAGTGGCAGAGCACCTGCCTAGCAGCACAAGGCCCTGAATTCAAAACTCTAGCACCACACACATAAATAAATTAATAAAAATAAATAAGTAAATTTTAAAAATGAAAAATAAATCCTGTAAGCAACTTGTACTTTCTGCCCCTACCAAAGGGCCCTCATCCCTTGTATTAGAAAGAGCAAAATGTCTCCCTCTTCTAACGGTGGACCACAGCAGAGCCCGCCCACCATCTACTCAGCAGGTCTTCCTCCTTGCAGTGAGGGAGCCTAGACCAGCAGTGTCCTCATTCCACTGCAGACAAGACAGGCCTGGTCCTCCCACTAGGGAGTTATCCCAGGATCTTGGAGTCAAAACACAGAGGATCCCGGAGGGTGAGTGAGGCATGTTTTCATCATTAGCTTATTATTGAAGATTGTACCCGAGCTGCTTACAAAAGAATTTAAGTAAAAAAGGAATGAAATTCTGACACGTACGACGACATGGATAAACCTTGACAACATTACGCCAAGTGAAATAAGGCAGGCACAAAAGGACGAAGGTTGCTTCATTCCACTGACGTGAGACATCCAGAACAGACTAATTCTCATAGCCAGGGAGAAAGCATGGAGTGGGAGTCACCGGGGTGGGGGAAGGGGAGCGGGAGCTGCTGTCTGATGGGCAGAGTTTCCATTTGGAATAATGAACCCGTTCTGGAGATGGGTGATGCTGATGACTGCACACCATTGTGAATGGGCTAATTCTACCGAAATGTACACTATTAATGGCTAAAATGGTAAATGTGGTATTTTTCCTTCATCACATAAAATTAAGGAATCTGAAGTAGTTTGGTACAGAAACAGATATTTTTAAATGACTGTTAGAAACAAACACAAATGAAGCCACCATGTAGCATCTATAGGAGGCTAAAATGCAAGTGACAGACAGTCACAAGTGTTGGCAGGGACATGGGAAGCTGGCACTCTTGTACACTACTGCTGTGGAAGACAGAGGGCAGTTTTCAAAATGCAACAGAGAGTCATCATATAACCTGGCAATGCCATCCGCAGGTATACACCGAGAGAACTGAAAACATAGGTCCACACAAAAACCTGTTCACAAAGGTCATGAAAGCATTGTTCGTAATTGCCCCAAAGTGGAAACAATGCAAGTGCCCATCAACTGATGAACAGAAAAACAAAATGAGGTCTGACCATGACAGTGGAATGTTACTCAGCAATCAAAAAGAATGGCATGCTAAGACATCACATCAAGGGGAAAAAGTCAATTGCAAAGACCACATATCATGTGATTCCACTTACATGAAAGATCCAGCAAAGGACTGAACCCGAGGGGAGGGGAGGATGTGAGTAACAGCCTGTGGGTACAGGGTTTCTGTGCGGGATGATAAAACCATTCTGAATCAGGTAGTGGTGATGCCTGCACAACTCTGTGAATATACTGAAAACCTCTGAATTACACACTTTACGAGGGTGAAATTTTAGCTGGGTGCCGGTAGTTCACCCCTGTAATCCCAGCTACTTGGGAGGCTGAAATCAGGGATGGTGGTTCAAGACCAGCATGGGCAAATAGTTCACGAGACCCCATCTCCAAAATAACCAGAGCAAAATGGACTGGAGGTGTGGCTCAAGTGGAAGAAGGCCTCCTTTGCAAGCCTGAAGTCCTGAGTTCAAACCTCAGTCCCACGAAGGGAGAGAGAGAATGAATTTTATGGTATGTGAACTGATTCTTCATAAAGCTATTGTTTAAAAGTACATTTACAAAGACACCCTTAAAAATATCAAAATAAATTCAAATAAGTAAATAAATAAATAAGTACACAGGGGATGAGTCGACACAGAGCACAGATGGACAGAGCTCTGAATCCGATAGTGATTTCTGACAGACCAAATGAGGTCCGTGAGCACAGCCTCAAAGAACAAGCATCATTTTATGTTTTTTAAAATTTTGAGCTCAAGTCATTTAAAAGTTAAGTACGTGAGTAACTGACCAAAAGATACCAATGGAGTTTGCATTTTTCTCCCTTCCCTCCCATTCCTTCTCTCCTAAGAAGAAAGGATATTTTCTCGCTGCATCTTCTTCCACCCTGTTCCTCCTAGGACTGAATCATGGTTTGAATATGAAATGTCCCCCTCAGGCTCAGGGTTAAACACAGTCCCCAGCTGGTGCACTATTTTGGAAGGTTCTAGAAACTTAAGGAGGTGGTTTAATGGTAGGAAGTAGGTCGCTGGGGACGTGCCTCTGAAGGTTAAACCTGGTCCTCAGTCCCCTCCATACACTCTCTTTCCTGACCACCATGAGGAGAAAGAGGGGACACCCCCCTGATGTCCTGCCCAGGAGCCTGGGGCCAAGCAACCATGCCCTGAACCCTCTGAAGCTGAGCAGAATAAATCTCTCCTCTTTTAAGATGTCTGTCAGGCAGTCTTCACAACAACGAGAAAGCTGACTAACAGAGTAAAGGGGGAGTGCCAGGAAGGAGGTGAGCCAGGGAAACTAGAGGACAAAGAGCTGCTGGAAAGACAAGGAGGAAACTAGCAGTGGTGCTGAGGGAACCAGAGGAGGTCCAGGTGCTACAAAGCAATTTGAGGGAATCTGAGAAGGGAAACACACTTTAAACCCTTACTCTTGGGGTTTTCTGACTGGGATGGGTGTTTTAAGTATTGATAAAGCTAGCAATTATTATTTAGTTGCTGGACTGCTGGTTATTTATTGATCAAGGGTTTTCAATGTCTGACATCATGAATGAGAGACTGACATCTTACCTTGCCTTGGGCTTACAGTGCCTCTTCACTATGACTGAATTTGACCTGATCTAAACTCTGAAGGTTCTTGCTATCCTACAAGAAAGTCAGAGGGAGAGTGGACACTGTTGGATGCAATTAAGACATGATGAAGAGGAGATGGGCCTCCTTGGGATATGACTAAATCAGATTTACACCATCTTGTGTGATTTCATTCACTAAATTAAGACAACCTGAGTCAAATATCTGCTGAATCGTAAACTAGAAACCAGCTTTCATCCACTACAACTCATTCAAGCTTCACTGTCCCTTCTACCATGCAAAGACACAGCCAGAAGGTATCACCTATGAACCAGGAAGCAGACCCTCAGCAGACATCAAATCGGCTGGTACCTTGACCTCGGACTTCCTGGCCTCCAGAACTGTAAGGACTAAGTTTCTGTTCTTTACATGTCAACCAGTTACAGAAATTTGTTTTAACAGGCTACAACTAAGACACTTTTCTAAATAGAAAGAGGCCAATAGTAGACACCCTTGGACCAGTCATAGATATTAAACTGGCTCCACCCAGGGAAGACAAACTCCCTTTGGAAAGCCAATAACAGCTGTGTGACTTGCTACCAAGGAGGCAAAAGAGCAACTTCTGCAGCTCTGGAAATGGGCAGAAAATAAATGCCAGTAGCTGGGGGAAAGGGCTCTGCACTGGTGTCTATGAAATGGTACCAGGTAGAGCAGGCACTTGAGACAGAGAATGCCACCCACTATGTGCAAGTCCTTGACCTTGGAGATCATTCATGGATCCCAAGTTACCAGAGCCTGTATTTGGTATGGACTCTATATTAGGTACAAGAGTATCCAAATATTTCCTCCATAACAATTCCCAAGAGTGCTGACTGCATCACGGTGAAGGAGAAAAAGTATTTAGGGAAGAAGTGTCAAGATGTTTACAACTTACTCTCAAATGGTTGAGCAAAATATTCAATCTCTCTTGCTAGACATAATATAGCAATTACTAAAATGTTAACAATCTATGCAGGGGCAAAAGAATATACATTATACTGTCTTAAAATCATTCTGTAGATATGAAATTTTTCAAAACAAGGAGCTGGGAAAGGAACCATATCAGTAAAAAAGAAATTTAATACATATGTATATTTATTTATAAGTTACATAAACTTGCTGCTTCAAATATCCTATAGACTATCAAACATTTACAAACTGGAAGAACTAGATGGACGAAATGAATTTCAATTTTTTAAAACAAAGTTATCTCTCATTAAAGCAGATTCCCTATGCATGCAACCTGTTTCACTGCTATAGGGAAAATATACAGCAGTGTGTGCTGAACTCAACGCTTCATTAATATTCTGCCTTTCTCTTCAAGCTTTGGAAACGTATACAGTGGTGATGGGACACAGCTTAGAATCAAACGGAATTGAGGCCTATTGAGAGTATTGCCAAGAACTCTGAAACAAATAGAATTTCTCACTATGTTGAGCACTGCCTGGATTCTTGTCGTCAGGAGGCAAGAGCAAGTAAGGAAACTCTGAGCCAAGCCACCAGGACCAAACTGGGAGCCGGTGGCAGTGACGGAGGCTCAGCCTTCTAAAGTCAACACCGGATTCCTGGGAGCCTGTGCCCCCAGTTTTATTCCAGCCAACAGAACTGGCCATAAATAAGATTGATGTGCCCCTGAGAAGGCAGCCAGGGTGGGAAGGTTCCCAGGGGGCCTCTCTCATGGCAAACACTGTATGTGCTGTCTGCTGCCTCAGGGAAGGAACTGTTAAATCTGGTAGACAATCCTCTCTCCTATATAACTGTCAAAGGCCCAAAAAGGAAAAGTCATTATATTTAAAACTCTGAAAGCTGGGCATGGTGGTGCATACCTGTAATCCCAGCACTCAAGAGACAGAGGCAGGAGGATTGGAAATTGGAGGCCAACTGGGCTTCATAGTGAGACTCTGTCTCAGAAACAAATTTAAAAATTAACCAGTTGCAGTAATTCACACCTGTAATCCTAGCTACTTGGGAGGCAGAGCTCTGTAGAATCAAGGTTCTAGTCCAGCCCCAGCAAAAAGTTCAAGAGACTGCATCTTGACCCATGGCTGGGTGTGTTGTCGTGGGCCTATCATCCTGGCTATGTGGGGAAGCACAAATGGGAGGATCGTGATCCAGGCCAGCGTGGGCATAAAGTGAGACCCCATCTCAAAAATAACCAGAGCAAAAATGGCTGGTGGCATGGCTCAAGCATTAGAGCACCTGCCTAGCAAGTGCAAGACCCTGAGTTCAAGCCCCAGTACCACCAAAAAATAGTGTATACACACACACACTTATACACACGATGTATTTGCTGCCACCTGAGGTTAGCCAGAAGAGCTAAAGACACCGCATTGAAAATGCCACCAGCAAGAGCCATGCTGGGTGAATGGGTTAAAACCACAAAGTTTTTGCCTCCTGTGTCCCTCTCTGCAGAGGACCACGGAGGTTTGGCTGGGTAGGAATGGAACCAAAATGACTCCCTTCTGCACCTCTGGCAGCCCACGGGAGCTCAAGGCCATCCAAGAAGCCACAGATCTGCGGGATCCCAGCTGCCCTGGTTGGGAGGGACAGGAGGAATGAGAGCACGGCCAGCATGCGTGGGAGATACTGAGAGTCAGAAAGGGGAGAGAACATCGCAGGTGGCTGAAGGCCTCTATCCCCTGTCAATGCCCACTGAGAGATGGCGATGGAGATACAAACACCCAGGGTTTGGTCGTCTCACTGCTGACTTTGACCACAGCTCCCTTCTAGGATTGGGCCACGTGGTATAGACACCAGCTCATGGCTCTCCTCTTACTTGCCTTTCTTTTTTTTATTTTTTTTTTTTTGTTGTACTGGGGGTACATTGTGACATTTACAAAAGTTCGTACAATATATCGTAGTTGAATTCACCCCTCCATCATTCTCCTTACTGCCCAGAATAAAGACCCATTTCCCAGGATGACTTCATTGAAATGAAGTCCAGAGACTAAGAAGTATTGTGTTGGTCCTGGAAAATGGCACACAAGCTGCCCTTCCTCCCTTCCTCCTGCTTTGTAACTGGAATGAGGCTGGAGCCTCAGCAGCTACCTTAGGCTAAGAGGTAGCATTGAGAATGAAAGCTATAGCTAGGATGCTGAGGCAGAGAGGTGGGACAAACCCAGGTACTTACTGATGACGGCAGAGCTACTTCCAGAGAGACAGGGATTAACAGCTCTCCTCTCTAAGCCACTGATATTGGGGTTACCTTAACTGGGACCTCACCCTTCCCTTGCTAAGCAAGTGCTCTGCCACTTGAGCCACACCCTTCACTCTTTTTTACTTTAGTTATTTTTCAGATAAGGTCTTGCATTTTCCCCCCCTGAGCTGATCTCCAACAGCGAGCCTACCTATACCTCCCAAGTAGCTGGAACAACAGGCACCACACCTAGCTTGTTTGTTGAAATTGGGTCTCACTAACTTTTTGCCCAATCTGTGCCTCCCAATCTCTGTCTCCCAAATAACTGAGATTACAGGAGTCAACCACCATACCCAGCCCTGGGATGTTTTAATATTCACTGAAACAGGCAGGCCATGAAGCACCTGGCATTGTATGAATAACACAAAACATTTCCACATCCTCTGGAATTCTGCCACAATCACAGTGCCTGCATTTGTATTTGTGTACAAGGGTATGTTCGTGCCAACTAGAAAGCACCACACTACTTTAATTACCTCGAGTTAATGAGAAAAGAGCAAGGGTAGAGTTAATACGTAAATAATAGGTCCCCACGCAAACCGAAGGCCAAATTATCTCCTGGTGTGTGTGCAGAGAGTGCTGCAGTGCTAAAACAAAGCACATGGTAGAATAATTGCACTATCCTTTGGGAAATAAACTGAAGGCAAGCCAAACTCAGAGCCTGCCCCACAAGCAGTCAGCAGCATGTTCTTGTTAATGGTGACATTAGCAAAACAGCATCAGCTGTCCTAGTGAATCAATAGCACTCATTTTAACTCGATTTTGATCTTGTGTTTTGATTTCTGAGTTGGTATGAATTTCATAATGGCAAAAATGTAATAAGATTAAACCAGATATGGGGGCACACACCTGAGATCCTAGCACTTGCCTGTAATCCCAGCACTCGGGAGGCTGAGGCATAAATTTGAGGCCAGCCTGCACTACATAGTGAGACCTTGTTCAAACACACCCCATCATGCTAAGAAACAGAATCCAGAGGAAAAAAATGCCATGTTTTATGGTTCCATTTATGTGACTGGTCCAGAAAAAGCAAAGCCTTAGCTAGAGGAAGCAGTGTTTACCAGAGGCTGAAGAAGAGGTGAGTGGGGGTAGGTACCAACAGGCATGGATTGGGGGGAGGAGAAAGGGGTGCTGAAAATACTCTAGAATTAGACAGTGCTGATGGCTGCACAACCTTATCAATACGCTAAAAACACTGGACTTTTAGACTTTTAAAGGGTCAACTTTATGGTAAGGTATGCAAAATTAAAAATTACAAATGCAATTCAAACTGTTACTTTATATATGTGGTGAAATTGTTAATTCAGCAGTAATGGTATGAAGAGCCCGACCCCTGAATCTTGTCCACCCAGTACCTCTGACCATGACCTTACTTAGAATAAGGGGCTGTGAAGGTGTAATTAAGGTAAGGATTTCATGATGCGATCGTCCCCACTTAACAAGGACCCTGAAGCCTGCAATCAGTGTCTTCATAAGTGACAGGAAAGGAGAGACACAGCGAGAAAAGACCACATGATGTCATAGGCAGAGATCAGAGTGATGCCACTACAAGCCAAGGACTGCCGGCAGTGAGCAGAAATGAGGAGAGAGTGGAAGCAGACTCCCTGGGAACCCCAGGAGCCCACAACCCTGTGGACCCCTTGGCTGCAGACTCGGCCCCCAGAACTGTGAGAATTACATCCCTATGGTGCTCAGCGCCCAGGTGGTCATAACTGGGAAGCCCTAGAAGCTTACTGTGGTAAGGTCATTGTTCCTGATACCCAAAAATGTTGCTTTATGAAGAGTGAAAGTAATACAGGGATGAGCTTAGGCAACGCCGAAGATGGATAAGTGATATTCTCGTCTAGCTTGGACACCAACATTAGATGCCTTGAGAAAATTATGTGCAATCTCCTACATACATGAACTTAGCATTCAGTGTGTCACTGAGAGAGCTCTCTCTGTCCACCGGAAGACACACTTGGCAGCCATTTAAATGTCTAGGGGTAAGTCTTGTGTCAAACCCGGCCTCTCTACCCTTCCCACGTCTCATCGCTGAGAGCGTGGAGACCAAAGTAAACACACAAGCCAACTTCATCTGTTCTGCCAACCCTCTTCCCTTTTCATTCGACTCTCTGAAGGGCAGCACACGGATTTTATTTCCATTTCCCTTTCATCCCTGAGAGGCGCCTGACTCTCAATGCCCTCTCCTGGTACCATTGCAGTCTTCTACCGCACGGGCTAAGGTCTCGATGTTCCTGAGTCAAGTGCAGTGGACAGCCCTTCAGTCTCATCCCACTGCTCCCTTGATTCTGTGAATCGAGGCTTCATGATGGAGCTCTCTGCCCTCAGAGCCTCCATGGCTCCCCAGGACTCCAAGAATCAGTCCAAACTCCTTAATTACACCCTGGCTCTCATGGTGAAGCTCCTTTTCGTTTTTGGTTCCATGACACCCCCCCCCCCATTAGCTATCTTTCCACTTCAGCCTTGCCTCTAGCCCTTTGTGCTTTGGTTTGTTTTCTCAGATAGGGTCTCAAGCTTTTCCCAGGGCCAGCCTGGGACCTCAATCCTGCCTTTCAAGAAGCTGGGATTACAGGTGTACCCCACCATGCCCTTCCCTCTTCTTTGGCAGTGTTTAAAGCCCCTTCATATTCTAACAAAGTAATGCCTTTGTACCTTCTGAAGAAGGGAACAGAAGGGACAAGTGGCCCTAGCCTGGAAGTGAACAGCCTCCAGAGGCAACCAAAGCAAGGTCCCAGCCATGGTAACTTCAGGGTATACGCACAGTCATTTGAAGCAAGAGACCAACTCCCCACACCCATCACCCCAAGCTGTTAGGGCATGTGGTGTTCGTAACCTAACCACAGTTTCTGAGGCTTCGTACATGGGTCCTTCTTTCAGGGGTCCTCTTCTCCCTTCCTGACATGGTATGGGGGGCGGGGGACCCTGTGGAGTTGAGAGAGGCGGTTCTCACACTCTTGCTTCCTGAATCACACCTGAATTCTACTGTCTGTGAAACCATGAGTGCTCGCCCATTAGGCAAGGCCCACCCTGAGCCTTGGTTCACTCACCACTCTTTCAAGGCTTGGCTGTAACTGCCACAGGATCAGAGCTTGGCTGATTGGCCCGGGGCCTCTGACTGGGGCCTCCTTGTCCCTCCCTTGAAGGCCACAGCCCTCTGCTCCCCAGTGTGATCTCTAGCACTGTTTTCTGTCCTCATCCATATGCCCCATGGTGCCAGGGAAGTCCAGGCTCTGGGGAACTGGGGCACCATGGGGGTTCCCCTTCCCCACACCCCCGCAGTCCCTTCCAGCCAGGCTGGGAGCAGCCCAGGCTGACTTCAGAGCTCCCACCCCCACCCCATCACAGCCCCAAAGTCCCACACTCAATCTCAAGGCATGAGAGGGACACTGAGGACAGTCATCTCTGATTGCCCCCGACACCGCTGCCTTCTCCTTTCCCGTGTTAACACACGGCCCTCGCAGGCCGACTGCTGTCTCCTGTGCTAGGGAAACGCCTCAATTCCATGGTCAAGTTCTGAGCTCAGAAGAGCTTGGGGTGGCAGGGGGGCCGCGGCGGAAAAGACTTCCTGAAGTACGGTGCCCGCTCCACACGTACAGGAGTCGCCTCAATTCCAGATGCTGTTTTCCCTGTTGGTCTGTTTCCAGATTTGAAAACCTTCCAGGTCAGTTCCAGAGAGTTCGTCTGCAGAGAGCCAGGATGTTACTGTCCGCTGTGTTTGTAAGACACATTGCTAGGGGTAAGTGGCATGTTACTGCCAGAGGCAAGCATGCATGCATGACATCTACGTCTTTTTATCAAAGTCCAGTCCAAGTCCAGGAGGTACGTCCCCACACCGTGTTTACTGAGCCTGTGCTCCGCTCATACACGGAGCCTTCTCAGTGAACCATGTTAACCCTTCTCATTTCCCCCTAAACAAATTCCTGTCTGATAAATTAAATCCCTCCACCAGTCCCCATTGCACAGTCACCTACACCTTGAAGCAATGTGCTTATTTTATCTTCTTAATGCCACCCCTTTTTGACAGACTTTTCACAGTAGCAACGGCTTCACTTCAAATATTGAAAAGACACTAAATGGACATAATATTCTGACTTAGGTAATTTCCACATTTTTTTCCCAGAATGCTAGAAAATAAGAGGATGCTCTCATCTTCTCTTTTTCTGGTGTGTTCACTAGGAGGCTGTCCCTCTTTTGCATTTAAAAAAAAAAAAGCCAGCAACAAGGCAATGAGCAGCACACTTGGCGAACTTGCCTTAAGTTCGTTGGTATCAGCCAGCTTGGCTTTGAGCTCAGTGTTGGACTCACGACACATGCTCAGCTCCTTCTGCATCCTCTCCACCTTCTTCTCCAACTTCCTGATGGTGAGATGGGCATCATCCCTCTCCACGGTCAAGGCCGTGCGCACCTGCTTGTCCTCCTCCAGTTGCACTATTTTCTGCCGAAGGAGGTTCATATGGAGCTCTCTGCTCTCCAGTCGTTCCTTCTGAGTCTTCAGCTGGTTTGGTACAAACAGGGATTTTTTTTTTTTTCAAATAATTGAACAGTCAGTAAATATAAATGAATTACTCAGATAATGTCGATTTTTATCTATACTTCAACAAGACTAATTTATAAACCATCAAAAAAGGTCATTGGGTTCCTTGTCCTGATTACAGTTTTTTATTCATATTTTTTCCAAGAATTAATTTTGTAGCTGCAAAGCATAAGGCAAAAGAACTACAGAAAAGGTGCAAAGGAGTCGCCTCTCCACAGCTGCGTCTCACCAACATGTGGGCATCATAATAAAGATGTGAAATTACTTTAAGGCTAATAAAGTAAGCTGATCAAGAACACAATAAGAGACAAAGTACTCTCCAACACTAGTGGCCACAATACCTGCACTAGCGTATATTCTGCAACAAGATAGGGTACAAATTGGTACTGCCAGCCTGGACTGGCCAATTTAAATCCCTTAGAACAGGTGCATGCCTGGATACAAGTTGTTATATTTTTACAGAGGGATGTACCAAGGAGATTTCTAAGCTTTGTTTACATATTTGAAACCACACAACTAGAAGGTTTTACTTCTTTGGGGTTTTTGTTGTATGCCTCGCCTATAAGGTCCACCAACCAAGCAGAGGACGGGGACCTCAAACATGCTTCCATTGGCAGTCAAATTGATGAAGGAAATGTGAACAACATTTAGAAAATGACTACAGGGGAAGAGATCTGCCTGAGCTCTGCCTGTCACATTGGTGCGTGGGTATTAAATCCAGATACCTATGTGATCTGTTATAAAGCTTGGGAGCAGGAATCAAGTGCAATTATAGAATGTTCGGATTGAAGACCATCTCTCCCTCCCTCCCTGGTTACCTACTCCATGCCTGTGAAGTGTTAGAAGAGGGAGGACTTGGTGAAATGCTGATTTGAGCTGCTTCCCCACAGTCACAGCTGTGTCCATGCCTTCTAACATTTCTTCAACCAACTACCAACTACCTTTCCTGAGCTTTCTTGCTTGCTTGCTTTTTTTTCTTTTTGGAGTGAGGGATGGTACCAGGGGTTGAACTCAGGGCCCGTTCTCACTAAGCAAGCACTTTGCCACTTGTGCCATACCTCCAGCCTTTTTTTTTTTTTTTTTTGCTTTGCTTTGTTTTTCAGATAGGGCCTCACACTTTTGCCCAGGACTAGCCTTAGGCTGTGATCCTTCTATATAACTGTGATGTGCCACCACACCCGTTTGTGGGGTTTTTTATTTGTTGTGCTGGGTGGGGGTACATTGTGGCATTTACAAAAGTTCCTTCAATATATCATACTTGAATTCACCCCCTCCCCCATTCTCTCTTATCCCCCATTCCTAGCTTGTGTTTTGAGATAGAGTCTTGCTAACTTGTTTTGCCCATGCTGGCCTCCAGCTGTGATTCCCCTAACTCCACTTCCCAATAACTGGAATTACAGGCAGTTACACCACACCCAGACCTCTGGAGCTTCTTCATGTCAAATTCCACTCTGTTGCAAATGTATGCTAGTGAGAGCTATACTCTGGTAATTTTAGTAATTACATACTTAAGAAGCAAATAGTATTGGACATTAAGAAAGGAAATCAGTTATCTGAGAACTCTGGAAATAATTACAGCTCAATTTAATATCCCAGATGGTAATCAGGTCTGTCTGCTTCTTTTATAAAATATTCCTCCAGATATAGTAAATTGGGGGAAGTGGCCAAAAGAATCTTCTATGAGCCAACAGTTCAAAAATGTTGTTTACTAAAAATTAACAACCTATTGGGGTATGTGTCATTCCTATCTTAATGTGAGGAAACAGAGAAGTATGTAACTTGTCCAAGGTCACACAGCTTGGTGGAGACAAACTGGGAACCCAGATGTGATTCATTATTGGGCCCTCTACACTAGAATTCAACCATAGAATTTTCTCCTAAGAACTATTACAAGAATACATCTGTGTTTTCCTCTTTTCTTTCTCCAACACCAATAATTATAAAACTAATAATTATACTCTATCCCTTTCAATCCATTTATCCATTCATTCTCTAAACTGTTTCTAACTCTGAGTGAATGAATGAAGAGTGAGCCTCTCTCTACTTCCTGGTACAATAACACTTGGAAATGCAGAGACTGCTAGATTTCCTCTAGTTCTCCTCTTCTCCCACAGTAGCAGCAATTGAAATCTAGCAGCTCCATTTGCAAGTGTCCTTTACAGCTAAGTTTGGCCATCAGAGCACATGCTGGCCAAGGGTATGAACAGAAGTTCATGTAGCAACTTCTGGGCCCCTTCTTCAAAAGATACCACTTGTGTGTTCTTTTGCACCCCTCCTCTTCCTCTCCTCCTTCTGGAACACGGATATAATGGTTCTAGACACCACTTTGAGCCTTTAGGATCAGGGCCATCCTCAGGATGGGAAATTAATGAGCAGAGATGAGCCTGGTCCCCTAAGGATGGGAGAGAGGAGAGCTGCCCCACCAACCCTAAGCTGTGTGTCATCAGCAATGTGCATGAGAAAAGAAACAACTTCTATTTGTTTAAGCCACTGGTATTTGGGGCTCTACTACTCACAGTGAAGCAAAACCTTAGGTGAGAGATTCACTTACCAATTCTTCAGATCTAAAATCAAGATTCAAATTCTAAATATACATTTCTATGTTTCCTAGCCATATCAGTGATAGGGTGGGTAAATCATTTTTCCATATTTGGGTTTTTCAGAAATCCTTTCCGTCAGTACTACTAAATTTCAGTATTCCTACCTTTCTCTGTAAATTGTGGGCAATAGTCTTGTTTTCGATGACTGCGCTGTTCTCAAGGCGGACCAGCTGCTCTGTACGAGATAAAACTACATCCAGACGCATGTCAAAGCCAAGTTCAGCAGCCATATGGCCTAATTTCATTTTTTCTGACAGCTGATCCAGAAATTTCAGATACTAAACCCAGGAACAAAAATGAAGATGGGACACAAAAGTAAAGTTAATGTGTGATCTCTGTATGTAAATGGTAAAATGAGACCTGTTGAAACTGTTCCAGAAACGGGAGGAGAGGGGGATAAAGGAGAGTGGTAGAGGGGGTGAATTCAAGTATATTACACTTGATATATTGTACAAACTTTTGTAAATGCCACAGTGTACCCCCACCCACCACAACAATAAAAATAAATAAATAAGGAAAAGTTAATATGTGATCTCACTCTCTCTCAGGCTTGCAGGGGTTTTGTTTAAACCCCACATGGAGCCTGGACTCTGGCCCCAGTATTTGGGAATGAATTCCTGAGCCATCCTGCCAATCCCATGCCCTCTCCTTGTCTAAATGAACTGTCCTGATCAGTGAGCTCCATGTTCAGTTTGATATCATGCACCCTGCTGAATGCTGCCATATGACACATTTGGCTTTGCAAAACCACACCCCTCCCAGGCTGACCAGGCATCTGGGATCCACCCAGGGTGCTTCGTCTTCCCACCTAACTGGACCCTGGCTCAAAGGTGGAAACTGTTAACTTCATCAGTTGCCACTTAACTCTTCTGTGTGCCTTACAGATCATCCCAAAATCTAAGCCCCTCATGCACACAGAATTTGAACACCACTTTGGGTTTTAAGTTAAAATGCCTTAGAAAAAAACTTTAAGTGTTTAATGCATCAAAGTTTAACGAGCGGGGAGGAATTCCAAGATGGCGGCTAGAGGTAGGAAGCAGAAAGCGACCCTCCTATAGTGAAATCTTGGAGAGACGCTGGAGACACACTTTGCAGGCATAATCACTGAGAAAAGGCATAACTTTGACCCCTCCACACCTCCAGCCGGCGCAGAGAATCTCCACTTCACGTTAAACGGAGAAACGAGGAGGCCCCTGGGCCGCCAGTGGCCGGCGCCCATACCGCTTGGGAAGACGTGGACCAGGTGAGCTTCGCGGTACCGCGGTTCCCCCACAGACAAGCCTGGGCCAGAGCAGCATAGCCCCCTGGACAGACTGACCTCCACCCGGGAAAAAAAGAGAAACTGAGTACTAAGCAATAAGAACAGTTAAGACACGCTGGAAAGAGGGTGGGGCGCCCTGAGCGCTGAAGATTGGGGGAAGGGACTCCTTCCCGGGACTGTAAATAAACGAGCCGGGGGGCCGGAGAGGCTCTAGCGGGAGCGGGGCGCGCCAGCAACCAGGAGCGGGGATGCTTGTGAGAGGAGGGAAGACCCACTTCCCACGTGAACTGTAAATAAACACGCAGGCCTGACAACGCGGGGCAGTGTCGCCTTTCCCAGTGCTTGGAAAGGGAAAAGCCTGTAGCAGAGGCCCCCCTCCCCCGCACAGGAGAACTCTGAGCAAACAAAGCCTGTGGGACCAGGTGAGTGCTAAGCTCACCCCAGAGATCTGCATAAATAACGCCGCCAGCTACAGGCTGAGAGCAGCAGGCAGGCAAGCCACAGTTGCAGATACCACTCTCAGAACTGCCTCCAGACGCTTTTTTTTTTCTTTTTCTCCCTACCTTTGATGAGAGAACAACCGAATTACACCTGCAAGCCGAAAAACTTACTGAAACTGTATTGCATTTGAACTGGGGACACTTGGTGGGGCTTTTTTTTTTTTCTTCTGTGTGTGTGTGAGTGTAGTTTTGTTCTACTTTATGCATCCCCTTTGATGAGACAACTACAGAACAACATCTGAGGCACCAACTCCAGGACTGGAGATTGAGACGGATATCCAAATTATTAAGACTGAAATTGCATTGCATATAAACTTGGAAGTTTTTTGGTTTTTTGGTTTTTTTTGTTTTTTTTAATTTTCTATTTTCCATTTTATTTTAATTCATTTTTATAAATAGATATTACTTTCACATACTTATTTTTTATTTTTTTTATCTTTGATTTTCAATCCTCTCTCTGTCACTCTATTGTCTGTTCAGCTTACTGTCGATCAGTACACTAACACTCCCTGTTTATACCTTTGAAACTCTCTTGTCTGATACCTTGTTCTGCTTTCTCCCTCTTGTCTGTATATTTGTTTTCCCCTTTTCTTTAACTTCTTGCTTTCCATCTCAGCTCACTCTTCCATTCTCAATATTACCATTGTTATTATTACAAGCTAGAAAATACTTAATTACACACAGTACAGGGACAGTAACAACACCAAGGACAATGACAGGAAGACAGAAAAAACAAGGAAACCAGTTTCCCCACAGCAAAAAATTAGTACAGGAACCAGAGGGGAATGAAGAGAACAGAAACTCAGAGCCAGACTCCAACAAAATGAAGATAAACTATGCCAAAGGACCCAATGAAGCCTACAAGAATAATTTAAAAGAAGACATACTACAAGTACTCAATGAGAATTTTATAGAGATGATACTGGATAGGGTCAACCAAAATGTACAGGAGACACTCAAGAAATTCCAAGACAATAAAAATAGAGAATTTGAAAAAGCAAAAGAAGAAATAAAGGAAACCATAGAAGCACTGTATAAACACCAAAGTGAAAGAGAGAACACAATGAATAAATGGATAAATGAACTCAGGACAAAAATAGACAACAATAAAGAAGAAAACAGCCAGGATATGGAAAACCTCAGAAAAAAGAACGAAACAGAACTGCAAAACAAAACGGAAGGCCAATCCAGCAGAATAGAACAAACAGAAGACAGAATCTCAGAACTTGAAGATGAAATGGTAATTAAAGGAAAAACTGAAGAACTACTAATTAAACAACTCAAGGCCTGTGAAAAGAAAATGCAAGAACTCACTGACTCCATCAAAAGACCAAACTTGAGAATCATGGGCATCGAAAAAGGAGAAGAGGTGCAAGCGAAGGGAATGCGTAATATATTCAACAAAATAATAACGGAAAATTTCCCAAATCTAGAGAAAGATATTCCCATACAGATGCAAGAGGCCTCCAGGACACCAAACAGACCAGATCAAAATAGAACTACTCCACGACATATCATCATTAAAACAACAAGTTCAGAAACTAAGGAAAGAATATTGAAGGCTGCAAGAGAGAAAAAACAAGTAACATACAAAGGTAAACCCATCAAAATCACAGCAGACTTCAACAGAAACATTAAAAGCAAGAAGAGCGTGGGGTGAGATCTTCCGGGCACTGAATGAAAATAACTTCAACCCCAGGATACTCTACCCAGCAAAGCTATCATTCAAAATAGATGGAGCAATAAAAGTCTTCCATGATAAGCAGAAACTAAAACAATATGTGACCACAAAGCCACCATTACAAAAGATTCTGCAAGGGATCCTGCACACAGAAAGTGACACCCAACTTAACCATGAAAAGGCAGGCAGCACCAAACCACAGGATAAGAAAAAGCAAGACAGTAGAGAGTAACATTAAGTTAGGTACACACAATCAAACCTTCAAACAACTAAGATAACTAAATGGCAGGAATCACCACATACCTATCAGTACTAACACTTAATGTTAATGGACTTAATTCACCCATCAAAAGACACCGTTTGACAAAATGGATTAAAAAAGAAGATCCAACAATTTGTTGCTTACAGGAGACTCATCTCACCGACAGAAATAAGCATATGCTTAGGATGAAAGGCTGGAAGAAGATTTACCAAGCCAATGGCCCCCGAAAACAAGCAGGAGTAGCAATATTTATCTCTGACAAAGTAGACTTCAAACCTACATTGATCAAACGAGATAAAGAAGGACATTCCATACTAATAAAAGGGGAAATAGACCAAAAGGAAATAATAATCATCAATCTGTACGCACCCAATGTCAACGCACCCAATTTCATCAAACATACCCTGAAAGACCTAAAAGCATATATAAACGCCAACACAGTGGTTGTGGGAGACTTTAACACTCCATTATCATCAATAGATAGGTCATCCAAACAAAAACTCAATAAAGAAATCCAAGATCTAAAATATGCAATAGATCAAGTGGACCTAGTAGATGTCTACAGAACATTTCATCCAACCTCTACACAATATACATTCTTCTCAGCAGCCCATGGAACCTTCTCCAAAATAGATCATATCCTAGGGCACAAAGCAAGCCTCAGCAAATATAAGAAAATAGAAATAATACCATGCATACTATCTGACCACAATGCAGTAAAAGTAGAACTCAACAACAAAAGTAAAGACAAAAAACATGCAAACAGCTGGAAACTAAATAACTCATTACTTAATGAAGAATGGATCATCGATGCAATAAAAGAGGAAATTAAAAAGTTCCTAGAAGTCAATGAAAATGAAAACACAACCTACCGGAACCTATGGGACACAGCTAAGGCAGTCTTGAGAGGAAAGTTTATAGCCATGAGTGCATATATTAAAAAGATTGAAAGATCCCAAATCAATGACCTAATGATACATCTCAAACTCCTAGAAAAACAAGAACAAGCAAATCCCAAAACAAATAGAAGGAGAGAAATAATAAAAATAAGAGCTGAAATCAACGAAATAGAAACCAAAAAAACCATACAAAGAATTAATGAAACAAAAAGTTGGTTCTTTGAAAAAATAAACAAGATCGATAGACCCCTGGCAAACCTGACTAAAATGAGGAGAGAAAAAACCCAAATTAGTAGAATCAGGAATGCAAAAGGGGAGATAACAACAAACACCATGGAAGTCCAGGAAATCATCAGAGACTACTTTGAGAACCTATATTCAAATAAATTTGAAAATCTAAAAGAAATGGACAGATTTCTAGATACATATGATCATCCAAAACTGAACCAAGAGGAAATTAATCACCTGAATAGACCTATAACACAAAATGAAATTGAAGCAGCAATCAAGAGTCTCCCCAAAAAGAAAAGTCCAGGACCTGATGGATTCTCTGCTGAATTCTATCAGACCTTTAAAGAAGAACTGATACCAACCCTCCTTAAACTGTTCCATGAAATAGAAAGGGAAGGAAAACTGCCAAACACATTTTATGAAGCCAGTATTACACTTATCCCAAAACCAGGCAAAGACACCTCCAAAAAGGAGAACTATAGGCCAATCTCCTTAATGAACATTGATGCAAAAATCCTCAACAAAATAATGGCAAATCGAATTCAGCAACACATCAAAAAGATTATTCACCACGACCAGGTAGGCTTCATCCCAGGGATGCAGGGGTGGTTCAACATACGAAAATCAATAAACGTAATAAACCACATTAACAGAAGCAAAGACAAAAACCACTTGATCATCTCAATAGATGCAGAAAAAGCCTTTGATAAGATCCAACATCATTTCATGATAAAAGCTCTAAGAAAACTAGGAATAGAAGGAAAGTTCCTCAACATTATAAAAGCTATATATGACAAACCTACAGCCAGCATTATACTTAACGGAGAAAAATTAAAACCATTCCCTCTAAAATCAGGAACCAGACAAGGATGCCCACTATCTCCACTCCTATTCAACATAGTACTGGAATTCCTAGCCAGAGCAATTAGGCAAGAAGAAGGAATAAAAGGAATACAAATAGGTAAAGAAACTGTCAAAATATCCCTATTTGCAGATGACATGATCCTATACCTTAAAGACCCAAAAAACTCTACTCAGAAGCTTCTAGACATCATCAATAGCTATAGCAAAGTAGCAGGATATAAAATCAACATAGAAAAATCATTAGCATTTCTATACACTAACAATGAGCAAACGGAAAAAGAATGTATGAAAACAATTCCATTTACAATAGCCTCAAAAAAAATCAAATACCTAGGTGTAAACCTAACAAAAGATGTGAACGACCTCTACAAGGAAAACTATACACTTCTGAAGAAAGAGATTGAGGAAGACTATAGAAAGTGGAGAGATCTCCCATGCTCATGGATTGGTAGACTCAACATAGTAAAAATGTCGATACTCCCCAAAGTAATCTACATGTTTAATGCAATTCCCATCAAAATTCCAATGACATTCATTAAAGAGATTGAAAAATCTACTGTGAAATTTATATGGAAACACAAGAGGCCACAAATAGCCAAGGCAATACTCAGTCAAAAGAACAATGCAGGAGGTATCACAATACCTGACTTCAAACTATATTACAAAGCAATAATAATAAAAACAGCATGGTACTGGCACAAAAACAGACATGAAGACCAGTGGAACAGAATAGAGGATCCAGATATGAAGCCACACAACTATGAGCAACTTATCTTTGACAAAGGAGCTAAAAATATATGATGGAGAAATAGCAGCCTCTTCAACAAAAACTGCTGGGAAAACTGGTTAGCAGTCTGCAAAAAACTGAAACTAGATCCATGTATATCACCCTATACCAAGATTAACTCAAAATGGATCAAGGATCTTAATATCAGACCCCAAACTCTTAAGTTGATACAAGAAAGAGTAGGAAATACTCTGGAGTTAGCAGGTATAGGTAAGAACTTTCTCAATGAAACCCCAGCAGCACAGCAACTAAGAGATAGCATAGATAAATGGGACCTCATAAAACTAAAAAGCTTCTGTTCATCAAAAGAAATGGTCTCTAAACTGAAGAGAACACCCACAGAGTGGGAGAAAATATTTGCCAACTATACATCAGACAAAGGACTGATAACCAGAATATACAGGGAACTTAAAAAACTAAATTCTCCCAAAACTAATGAACCAATAAAGAAATGGGCAGGTGAACTAAACAGAACTTTCTCAAAAGAAGAAATTCAAATGGCCAGAAAACACATGAAAAAATGCTCACCATCTCTAGCAATAAAGGAAATGCAAATTAAAACCACACTAAGATTCCACCTCACCCCTGTTAGAATAGCCATCATCAGCAACACCACCAACAACAGGTGTTGGCGAGGATGCGGAGAAAAAGGAACCCTCTTACACTGTTGGTGGGAATGTAGACTAGTACAACCACTCTGGAAAAAAATTTGGAGGCTACTTAAAAAGCTGGACATCGATCTACCATTTGATCCAGCAATACCACTCTTGGGGATATACCCAAAAGACTGTTACTCCAGAGGCACCTGCACATCCATGTTTATTGCGGCACTATTCACAATAGCCAAGTTATGGAAACAGCCAAGATGCCCCAGCACTGACGAATGGATTAAGAAAATGTGGTATCTATACACAATGGAATTTTATGCAGCCATGAAGAAGAACGAAATGTTATCATTCGCTGGTAAATGGATGGAATTGGAGAACATCATTCTGAGTGAGGTTAGCCTGGCTCAAAAGACCAAAAATCGTATGTTCTCCCTCATATGTGGACATTAGATCAAGGGCAAACACAACAAGGGGATTGGACTATGTGCACATGATAAAAGCGAGAGCACACAAGGGAGGGGTGAGGATAGGTAAGACACCTAAAAAACTAGCTAGCATTTGTTGCCCTTAATGCAGAGAAACTAAAGCAGATACCTTAAAGCAACTGAGGCCAATAGGAAAAGGGGAACAGGTACTAGAGAAAAGGTTAGATCAAAAAGAATTAACCTAGAAGGTAACACCCACGCACAGGAAATCAATGTGAGTCAATGCCCTGTATAGCTATCCTTATCTCAACCATCAAAACCCCTTGTTCCTTCCTATTATTGCTTATACTCTCTCTACAACAAAAGTAGAGATAAGGGCAAAATAGTTTCTGCTGGGTATTGAGGGGGGGAGCGGGAGGGGGTGGAGTGGGTGGTAAGGGAGGGGGTGGGGGCAGGGGGGAGAAATAAACCAAGCCTTGTATGCACATATGAATAATAAAAGAAAAAAAAAAAAAAGTTTAACGAGCAACATCCTAAAACAGAGCTGCATGAAAGAAGCCAACGTTCATATTTTAACACGTTAAAGTTCAAAGTTGATTTAAAGAATTTCCTGCACTTGACTGCTGTGGCTTATCCAGCCATACCCAGTCACAGAATAATGCTGACTAAGTGTCTGATGGATGAGCAAGACAATTAATGAGGTTTCTACATCATAATTGTGTGATTTGGGTCCTATCTTAATATCTCCTTCTCATTGCAATAACTTCTCATCCATCTGGCATTTTCAGACAATCAAATGTTCAAATAAGTATAATTTCCTGCCGCCCAAGCACATCAGCTTAAAGCCTAGAAGTATCCATATGTTAGTCATCAGGATGAAATTATCTCACGGTGTATGTTTGCCAATTTTGTTAAATAGCATATACATAAATACAACTTAATCTTTTCTTTGTAGGTCACAGTCATTGCAAGCACAGCACACTGCATTGTGTACACCACCACAGGTTGCCTTTGACCCTGCCACCTCAGGTTAACAATTGGTCACTCTGTAGCAACCCTTCCTGAGGAATTTTAAATTTCTGGCCTCTGTTTGAAAGTGAAATAACTGTCCTTGGTTGTATTTTGCATAAGAGTTCATCCCTCACGTAAAGGTAGGAAAGTCCCTTTTTTTCTGTTTCTACATGTGACCGGTTCACTTTGAGTCGGAGGAGCTACAGGAGGCAAGAAGGGCTAAGATAAAAATGGGGACCCTTTGATAGGCCTCTGGGAGAAGGCCCTGACTGCCTCCCCACCTATGCCCCTCTCTAGCTCCAAGCAGCCAAGGAACAGCCAATGCCTTTTCTCTAAGGGCAGTTAAGGTCTCTTCTTCAGAGGGAGGAAAGAGGCAGAGGAGGCCTCTGCAAACCTCCACTATGACCTCCCTGTGACCTGAAAGGGTGGAAAAAAGGGGAGGCAGGACAGATGGTGCGAGCATCAGGACCAATCAAAAGGGTGCAGGCACAGCCAACCAAAATGCTGTTTTCTGAACACCTAATTAGCATAGATAGTGAGCAACACCCTGGAGAAAATGGATAAAAACCTCGGATCCCATCATTTCTCTGACGCCCTTTCTTGGGAACCCCACTCCCAACTCGGCCCTCTACTGTCCCACTTTTCACTTTTCTACCTCAATAAACTCTCCCACTGTACACTTTTAAAAAAGGGGGGGGAGCAAGAAGGGGTAAAGATAAAGGTGCCTCTTGGAGGACCGTAGCCATCCCCAGAGGATGCCAGTTGCCGGGCACTTTGAACATCACAGAAATGATGGCCCCGCGTCCATCGGAGTGACAGGCTGCATCAGTAAGGCGCGGTGCATTCTACAGTGCGCTCACACGACCCCCTGGAGCATTTTATCTCTGTACAAACTTTGCGTTTCAATTTTGCATGCTATTGTCCTCACCAGACGTGCATTTCGTACGTAGTTATCTGTGGAAAAACTGCTGTGGACAGAATTAGCTTAATTTGCCTTCATAACTAGGAGTCATTTGGGCATAAATAATCCCGATTAAAATTAATGATTCATTTATATGGAGACAAGGGAAGAGAAAACAATCTACCTGACATTCTTGCCTTTAATGTATTTCTTCTATAATTCAAATAATATTTATTGAAAAGAAATTTCCCCAGGCTTCAGGAAGCTACGGATAGATCCAGCAAGGGGGAAGGTGCTGTGACCATGGCGGGCACCTGCTGCTGAGGAGCTCAAGAAGAGAGAACTGAGTCATTGCCAGAGTCGGTGACACTCGAGCAACATCTTGAAGAGACGGTTATTACCTGCTGAAGGCGAGAAGCACACACTCTCAAGAGTGAACAACTGCATGCAGGGTGACATGGCACCATGGCCAGAGGAGAGGTGGAATTGGATTGCTCTAGGCTCAGCGATCACTCACCACACACCCTGCCATTCCTGAACGCTTCTGAGTTTGTCCCTGTTGGAGAGATGGCTGGGGAGGAGTGCCAGGGAGAAGGATGGAGGGAAGGAGAACTAGTCCACATGTGGAATGTGAGGCCATGGGAAAAGAAAGAATCTGTACCTGATCCTGATGGCCACAGAGAGCCAGCAGCCAGTTTTAAAGTGGAGAAAGATAAGATCAGATATGCATTTTATTAAGACCTCTTTGGCAGCAGTGGCGAGAGCTGTGGTGACCACAGACCTTTTAGAAGCCTGATTCTGTGGTCTAATTAGCACAGTGCACAGTAACACTGCTACTGGTACTGGAGGCAGCAAGAAGCCAGGACTGCCAGAGCTAAGGAACTAGGTACAGAGAGGGGAACAATGATGATGGCTTGGGCATGGGGGACAAATCACCACCATCACTAAAGCAGGAGTGGGCTCATTGTGGACCTGAGTGTGTTTAACTGCTCATGGGCCATGCAGTTTACTCTCCAGCAGACAGTGAGACACTACTTCCACATCTCTAGGTTAGATCCAGGTGTGACAGTTGTGGGTGTTTTTTCCTCAAAGTTTTATATTAAGTAATCCAGGTTTGTAAAATCCGGAAGGAAGCAAGACCACTCTCGGGCAGGAATAGTAAGAAGCAGTGGTGGGTTCGCTAGTGCACCCAAAGGGCTGTAAGGTGCTGACACCATCATTTCCGAGTGTCTCCATATTGCATTCTCAGCTCCACAGTGCCAGCACCTTCTTTCTAAAATACAATCACACAGTGCTTTAACGATGGAGATGTGTTTTGAGAACTCTATCAGCTTGATGACTTCATTATTGTGTGACACTGTAGAATGTACTTTCACACCTAAGATGGCTACAAGATCACTAGGCAATATAAACTTTCTAACTTTGCGGAAGGGTGCTAGGGATTGAACCCAGGGCCTCTCACATGCTAGGCATGTTCTCGGCCACCGAGCTGCACACCTAGCCCTAATCTTACAGGACTGCTGTTATATGTGCCCATGACTGACCAACGCATCATTACATAGCATGTGACTGTCCTCCTCACAATCACGAATTACACTTTATAACCCACAGAGTAAAGAATACGCAGCCTTCATAATCCACACCATTCCAGTGTTCTCTCTTGCCACAATCCCATAAAGAATGCCATGCTCTGGCCATATGGGTTTAACCACTCCAAATACAGTACTGGTTCAAACAGGTGCCCCTATAGTACCCGTCCGCCCCTCCTTCCCATGCTGATCCTACTTATCCTTCAAAGATTAGTTTACATATCTCCTCTCCTGTAAAATCTTCTTACCCAGAAGTGCCTAGAACACTTTCTTACTGCAGTTCAGCCATTGTAACACTATAGTCTATGGTACAGAAAATTATCTGACTCTGTCTCCTCTATTGAATTATGAATCTTTTAAGATTAAGAACTACGTATTATTCATACTCTCCCCCTCAAACTTTCAGAGTCGCGTATATAATGGGCATTCAATAAATTCCTATTGAGTTTAACGGAATTCCTTTGAATCAAGGAATTATTCCTCTGAACAACAGGAAGAGACACATAGTTCCTTGGGATTTGCTCATCACCCAGGACAAAGTCAGTCTAATTACTACAAAATTCAGAATATTCTCCAGTAACCCATGGACATGCCCTCAGGTTAGTACTTTTTGCTTCTCGAGATTCAAGTTGTCTCGCAAAACAGCTCCAGACACCAGCTCTCCCTCCAGGTGTGTCAGCTGGTCCTGAAGAGTCTCCAGCTCGTTTTCTGCCTTGTGGGCCCTCTGCAGAGCTTTCTGGTGAAATTCAGACTCGTTTCCCAACTGCTCCACAAGCTCAGATACTTGGGCTTCCAGCTGGGAGACCATCTGGAAACAAAGACACAGAACAAGGATAAGCCTTGTTTCTCATGCAACAAAGTGTTAAAATCTAGGCTCTGCCCAAGTAGCATAACTAGTTAAGACACCCACTTCCAGATTCTTTGCAAAAGCTAAATTTAAAAGTAGGTCATTGGTAGCTGTATTTGCCTTTGTTTGAAATAAACCTACATCCACTGTCTAATAAAGTATGTTTGCTTGGTACTTTAATTTTTGTATAATTCCTTCAACAGGTTAATTAATAAATATTTATATTTACTGACCTCTAAAACTGCCATTAATTTAGGAGTTTCAAAGATAAATTAGATTAAAGATAAAGGATTAAAGCAAAAAGTGTTTTTTAAATCTACAAAAGAATCATTTTCCCTAAAGAAAGCCTTTCACCACATATAGTCGATTAAAGACTATACAGCGAGTTTATCATAAGTAACCTGGAGGTGTTATGGGGAATTCAAGGTCAGAAATACTTTTTTTCTTTTATGTAGCGTTCTATTGAGCATTGGTTATTCATTCTGTAAGCTCCAGTGCTCCTGACTCTACATTACACAGTTATGCAGTAATATTGTCATTTTAGCATTTGAAAGGTCAAAGCCTCTTTGATATGGTGACTCCAGATAGAGTTAAGGACAGCATGCAAGAAGGCAGGGAAAGCTGGTTACTGTTCCTCTTCTACTGCATAAAGTCCTGGGCCCTCTGAAAAGCCCCCAAGGCTCTCCAGAGCCCCCACCATTTGCCCAGTGTTTTTGCCCTTCCCAGGAGTTCCTCTTGAAGGTCCCGTTCTCTTAAACCAAGACCTAAGTTTATCAAAGACCTCACGTACACTTTCAGGTACTGAACCCAATTTTTATAAAAGGTTGCATTCAATAAAACCATCAAGTTTAGAATGGTAAATTTGCTTTCTTTTGATGCTTTTTTAAGGGTAAAGGGAAAGAGTAGTAGATATTTATATAATACTATGTACCATTCTGTAGTATTAAACATCTTGACTGTTTCAGAATTTTTACAGTCTGGATTTTTAAAGGGAAAACAATTTCTGCTTGCCTATCTATAAACAATCATGTTTAAAGGCAGAAAGACATTGAAGTTACCTTCAAAATTTCAAAAGAGCAATATGAAAGATCAGTAAGATTTGACCCAGGTTTCCCTCACAGATTAGATAGAGGACCAGCAGGTATCAGTCAGAGAAAAATTCCATGTCTACTTAAGGAAATACTTTCCCAGTTCCTATAAAATAAAGTAACATACAAACCCATAGTAAAATACCCATTAAGGAAAAAAGTATAAAAACACAAAAAATAACCCCCCATGAGCCCCCACCCAGAGGCCACAGCTATTAATATTTTAAAATAATTTATTTGGGATACCTTGTTAAGATAAAGTTAACATTATCTTATACAGGCAACTTTTTCTCTTTGTTTTGACCTAGTAATATTTCAAGCATCTTTTCGTGTCATTCAAATGATAATTCAATTAATTCTATACTTTGTTGGGTGCTTAAAATCAGATATTTGATGGTAAACTCTTCAGAGTCATATCTGAGGAATTACATTTCCAAGAAATTTTTTTTTTTCTTTTTGGCAGTACTGGGGATTGAACTTAGGGCCTCAAGCTTACTAGGCAAGCAGTATTCTATCTCTTGAGCCATGCCCCAGTCCTCCCAAGGAAATTTGTTTGGCAGTACTGGGGTTGAACTTAGGACCTTGTCCTTGTCAGGCAGGCACTCTGCCACTTGAGCCACACTGCCAGCCCTGAAGGCAATTTTTAATGTCATTACAGAACATGAGTCTCTGAGAAACCTCACCACATATTTTCTACTCTTAGTGCCTTCCAACAATAGATCTGATCTTAACACAAAAAATGTTGTGCTTGCCCTGGTACCACATACAAAATAACCTACAGAAAACCGGCTACAAAACACATGCTGCAAGATGCTGCCTGGCCAGGGAGCTGGTCCTTGGGGACTCAGGGTTTAACACATTTCTGCACAACAGGAGATGTGAACTCCCGACAAGGAATGAGTCTTTCCACCTAAAAAGGCTCCAACACTCTGTCCAACAGTTGAGCTAGAGTGGAGGTGAAACCAGTGAGAAAATAGATGCTGAAATTTCAGTCAGAGAGGGAGAATTGTCACCCTTGGAAATGGTCAGCACATCACAGACCTCACTGGAAGGAAGCAGAGCCTTCTGTAGAAATTGGTCAGGAAGGAGTTCATTCTGAAGATGACCCAGAGCAACAACAGAAAGCTAGGGTAAGAGAGTGACAATGACCCTGACAGAGGAAGGAGACATCTTGATGTGGAACAGACTGTGGGAAAGGGACTTTGGGGTCAGACAGCCCTTGTTTCAAGTCTCCAGCTTTCCTAGCATGCTACCTGAAGCAAATGACCTCTCTAGAACTCATCTGTGGTTAAATTGGTGAATTCACATCATTGGAGTCATGCACAGAGTCCCTCCTACATGGGGTCCGGTGTGAAGCCAGCCACACCTCCCATTTCCAATGCGAGCACATTTGTGTCACACTGTCAGGTCTGTTTCGTGGCCAGTCAAAATTCCACACACTGTCCCTGTCTGTCATGGGACAGTTCAGCCAGTCACATGTCCTTTCCTTAAAGAACCCTTCAGAAATTGTCCTAGCTCACGTTTCTCAAACTATTTTCAACTGTAGTCTTTTTTGACAACTAGAAGTCTTCCTGGGAAGGACAAATGCTTTTGAATAAAAAACAAGAGATTTTCACCAATGTGATCCAAGGACGTTCTGAAGAACCTTGAAGCCTCATCAGAGTACAATCTTGTATGCAGATGGCAGGACCATGCAGAATGTACCCAGCTGTCATAGCAAGAGGCTGGGGCTCAGAAAGAGCAAACGGTAGAGCCTCTCCTGTTGCTGCACCACTACAGAGCTAACAATAGAAGCCTGTTCAGGTGTCAGTGCTTATGACAACATGGAGTTTTTTTCAGAGCTAAATTTACATAAATGTACAAAAATAAATTAACCTTTCCCACCTGACTTGGTTCTTGAGCACATCAAATGCCAGTGGCAGGGCGAACACATGAGTCACACCCAAATTGTAAACAAGTACTATTTTTCACACCAAGAAGTCTAAAACGTCAACAAGCTTTTCCTTCTTCCTACTTTCCTTTGCCCCACCTGTGAACACACATTTGCTGTTCTGGAGGACAAAAATGTGGTTGGGATTTCTATACTCAAAAGAGGTAAGGAGGTATGACTGGACCATCATAAAGAAAACACACCTAATGTAAACTATGGATAAGTCACTTTGGGTGATGTGTCACTGTAGGTTTACCATTCTAGGTAATAACTATGTGTCAACATAGGTACAGCTAGGGTGGAGGATTTTGGTAATAGGGGAGGCCAATGTGTGGGAACAGGAAGAATACAGGAATGTCTGTATCTTCCTCTCAATTTTAATGTGAACCTGCATCTGCTCAAAAAAATAAAATCTATTAAAAATGAAAACTAACTTAAAAAGAATACATACCTCAATTTTATAAATAAAAAGGCACTGCTGAAAAGATTAAAGATTTTTTTTAAAGGCACTGCAGTAAACTATACTCCAAGAATATGAGCAGCCCAGTTTTGGAAGTGAAGTCATAATGCAGAGTTAATTCACTTGCCAAGGACAAGGGTTTGTTGATTTCCTTAGAGAGACATTTTGCGCTGAGATGAAACCAAAGAGCAGCAGAAGAGCTTGTTCTGAGAAAGCACTCCCAGACACAAGGACCAGTGCCTTTTGGACATAAACAGGTCTTTTCCTATTATCCAAACTCTAACCTTCCTTAGCAATTATATAAAAAAAGTTCCTAGGAACTTAGCACACTCCCTTCTAATCAGTACACATGGCCAGTGATATTGACTGCCTAACTCTGCTGCCTCCTTCTTTGCTCATGTCAACTTCTGCAATGTGTTGAGTTGGGTACCACAACTCATACACTGAAGCACCCCAGTATCTCATAATGAACGTTATTTGGAAATAAGCTCTTTACCGAGATACTTAAGTCACAATGAAGTCATTGGGGGACTCTAATCCAATTTGACCAGTATCCTTACAAAAAGGGGGAATTTGTACACAAAGTTAGGCAAGAAGAGAAGACAAATGTGAAAAGGCAGAGAGAGCACCACCACCACAAGTTAGGGTATATATACCTGAGGCCACCAAGGCTAGGTGAAATCACACCTCAGAAGAGAGCAACCTACTAACACCTTGATTTTAGAAGTCTAACCTCCAGAACTGTGAGCCAGAAAATTCTGTTTAAGCCATCCAGTTAACAGTCCTTTGTTACAGCAGCCCTAGGACATGACACAACCTGGGGGCAGGGAAGCCAAACCTCAGATGCCCTTGTGCCCATGGGTGACAATGAAACATAGTTTTTGACAGTGGCACACCAGTGGAAGTCTGCTGGTGCTTCTGGAGAAATGTTTGCTTTAGTGGGTGGCAGAAATTAAGCACAGAGAGGGAGAATGATGATAGGCTGTGAGATGGGAAGGATTTGGGGGCCATGGAGCCATCTCAAGCTCTTTAGAGCAAACTGTCCCAGTGTCATAAAGTCCAGACTAAGAAACTTTCCAGCCAAGAAAGCTTAGGTGTCACAAAAGCAGAGCCAAGAGATCATCCAGATCAGATTTGTTTTTAATTTTGGAAATGACAGGACATTGATCATGGCCACGTCCTGGCTACACATAACCAGTTCTTGTCCATATGATTACTCAGTTAGGAAACTGCTCAAAGTAGGGAAAACTTTGTCTCGAACTTCTAAAGTAAAATCTGAAAAACGTTGCAACTTTCTGCCATTGTGCAAGAAGTCATTATTTCATGAACATCTAGGATGATGTTCTGAAATTTCAAGGCTAAATAACCTATAAAAACATCTTTAGGATTCCTGGGAACCCAGTAATAGGACCTAAGGCAGTAGTTTCCATCTGGGATTATTTTGCCCCTTGGGGACATTTAGTAATATCTAGAGACACTTGTGGTTGCCACAAATTGGGGAGGGGGATGCTATTGGTATCTAGTGGGTGGAAGTCATGAATATTTGCCAACCATCCTAAAATGCATAGGACAGCCCCTACGACAAAAGAATACCTGGTGCAAAATGTCAATAGACCTGAGCTGAGTAATCCTGCTCTAAGACATAGTAAAACTTTTAAAAAGAAAATTAAATTTTGCCAGCAGCAGAAATGTAAGGAACAGGTAGAAATGACTTCTGAAGGAGTGTGGGCGGTGTCCTCAATCTACTGAGAATTGCAAATCCAGGAGAGAGAAAATGGATTGCGAAGGGGTAAAAAGAAAAGCAAGGTTCCACAGGCAGGAGTGGACACGAGGTGGGGAAGGAGCCAGGCCAAGCCTGTTGGGCCTTTGCATCAGTATTACTGAACTGTTGACTGTGCGTGTAGCCATGGCAGCTGGCAGGGGACAGCCTCCTCCACAGACTCATCAATCTGTAAAGCTCCTATTATTCTGAAACATTTCTAAGACAATATACGACATCCATTTCCCTTGATTTTACTTGAAAACGAGTCACACAAGACACCCGCTATATGCTTGATTTCAGGCTTTTAAACAGGAAGAGCAGTTATCAAAAAAATTACAGGGTAAGAAAGGCAGACAAAAGCACTAAAAAGATTCTGAATCATTCTCAGTTTTATGGGGAGTGGGGGAAGGCATACTCAGCTTAACCAATTTACACCATTTTGCTTTAGAAAATAAACATATACATCATGCTGACAACTGTATACCATTTTCACAGGCTGGAATTCAAACAGTTTTAGGGGGAAAAAAACCCTAGAAATATAGAAGGGAAACCAAAATGAATGGCATTAGCTATTGAAGTACAACTGTTATCAGGAAGGTCAATAACTTGATGAAGTTTTCTCAGTCCTGTAAAAAATTTCTCTCCTCAATCTCCTCAGTTTACCTGTAAGTAAACTGAGTCACAAGAAAAGCTGAGTTAATCTCAGAGATCTGTACATATTACACAGCAGAAGTCAGCCAAGGAGCACTGTGTGTATGGGCATCTTGTATTCACAAAGAGAACCGGGAACTTGGCCAAAGGGGCTATGATGGTTGCATCTAGAGAATGCCTGAATTTTAGAGATGTTTTAAGGGAACTAAAACATTCTGATTGTTATAGGAAATTTAAAAATGCAACTCTGAACTATGTTTTTTAAATATATTTTATCCTGTATACTTAAGGTGTACAAGGTGATGTTTTAATCTTCATATATGGCAAAATGGCTGCTATATTGGAACAAGTTAGCATATTCATCACCTCTCATTTTTCTCCCTGCTTACTATAACATGGATGGACTTAGAGGATAATATGTTAAGTAAAATAAACCAGGCACAAAAAAGAAAACTATTGTGCAATCTCATTTATATTCCGAATCTTTAAAAGGGAATGTCAAATATATAATGGTAGTAAATAAAACAGTGGTTCCTGAGGCAGGGGCTTAGGAGGGAGAAGAAATGGGGAGATGTCACAGGACACAACCCTGAACTATGAATTAGTGATCACTGAGGTTTTTTACTGACACTAAAAGATGAAAAGGTGCATTTTCTCCTTTTGAATGAGTCTGACATCCATAAAAGAAATAGCTTCTGATGGAATTTGACATGAAAGTTGATTATAGCTTACTTTTAAGCCTCATTAACTAGGACTTGAGTCATTTGGATTTAGTGATCATTGAAACAGTCTATGCCAAAGTCAACTTTGCTAAATACAGCTGTATAGAAAATGAGAATTGTTGGCAGTATAAATGACCACATGAAACATGCTTCCAACTATACACGTAAATCAAACTCTTCTCAATTCGCTGAGTGGTTCTCCCAAAAGACGCTCCCCGAAAGACCAACACCCAAAGACAGAAGGAGGGAGGAGGAGGGAGCAGAGGCAGTAATAGTTAATATTTATTGTTATGACTTTCCAAATTGTGTTAAGGACTGTAACATTTTTCCATTTAATGTTTATAATAAACAATGACCTTATGAGGCAGATACTGTTACAGGCCTAGAAATTCTTACCTGAAATTCCATAAGAATTCCTTTACTAACAAGGCTTGTCCTGACCTGGCTGGTTGAGCAGCAAACTCTGTTACATGAGGGTATTTATAGTCTCCATGCTATGGCAGGATGAGTGTGGTTGGTAGCAGAGTGCAGTCCAGCCCCCGCCTCGACCCCCTGCTTTCTGTATTGTCTTTCTGTGAACTAGCTAACCTATTTAAACCCCAGAACTTCTGAATTCAAAGCACATTGGGCCCCAAGGGTTTTGGATAAGATACTGTGAACCTTTTGTCAGCCACTAATGAGATGAGTAAACAAAATCTCAGAAACTGGGGGTGTAGCTTAGGGTAGAGCCCTGCCCAGCATTCGTGAGGCCCTGGGTTCCATCCCCAGCATAGAAAATAACAAACAAACAAACATGGCTGAAAATCCCAAAAGTCATAACCTCAGGATCTACGTGGTAGAGACAGGATCCTATCCGGTGCCAGGAAGATCTGACTCCAGAACTCACAGCACAGTCAGAGGTCACTTGAGTGACTCTCAGGCCTTCCTAAGTACAATATGCAGTTGAACGTGAAATGACCACATTTAAATTGTACTTTTAACTACTTCAGATAGCTCACTATGGAGCATGCTAAATGAATTCTGAGAAAGCAGTCATCACCCACTCACCCTTTTCCTGCTCTCTTCCTGGTCACCCATTTTTTGAATCCTCTCCAAAATGGCATCTTCTGTGGACCCAGTCACATCCAATCTGCCCCTAAGGAGGGCTGCAATTTTCTCCCTAAAGGAGGAGTTCTGGCTTTGTGAGGCTGTGGCTGCATCCCGACTGGCCTTCAAGCTTGCCTCTAACTCCTGTGAACCTTTCTTCAGGAGACTCAGTTCCTGCTTCGAGGCATCCCAGGCCCGCTGACCAGCAAGTAACCTTTCTTGGAAGATCTTAACTTCCCTTTCAAGAGCTTCTTTTGCCTGCAGAGCAATGAGCAACTCCTGAAATAATGACAGAGTGAAAATGTAACATTAGCAGCCAACGAGGTTGACGATAGCAGTTCATTTATTTGCCTATTAACGAGTCCAACGACTTAGGGTTAAATATTCCTTCTGATTTTGACTCTCAGTTTCTCATTGTCTCTTCTTAAAGTGATGTGATGATCATGGCTAGGCAGACATTAACAATTCTTTGAATAAAAATGCCCTTTTAATCCTATCTTAAAAACTAGCCTAGCATTCACACAAAAACATTACGTCATAAAGGAGTCCCAGATCTTTCTTCAAATATCCATTGACTGTGTAGCCCCTCTTCTCATAAAGACAAAACTAAAATTGTAAAATCTCGAGAAAGGAGACAGAAATAACTAGCTATTTGGTGGTTAGGAGGATGGAGGAGAATCTCAAAGAATGTACCCTGTGTGATTAGATGCGGAAGAGTGACTCAGACACGGACAAAGTAGCCTGGACAGAGCCTTTTATAGACCATCATTAGATGCTCCAAAGAGGCAGCTTTTCAATTAATTTCTTTTGTGTGTGTGTGTGGCCTACACCTTGAGCCACTCTGCCAGCCCTTTTCTGTGAAGGGTTTTTTTCAAGATAGGGTCTCGCGAACTATTTGCCCAGGCTGGCTTCGAACCGCGATCCTCCTGATCTCTGCCTCCTGAGTAGCTAGGATGACAGGCAAGAGCCACGGGCACCCAGCTTCAGTTAATTTCTTAAGTCACTTGTTAACATCAAGTTGCAAAATACTTCAATTCACATCAGAGAAGATTAAGCAGTTGGTTATCACTATTGCTATAGTATCATTGACTAGCTAACTGGCAAAAATATTTTTATTAAAAATAGTAGGTTTTGCTAACAGGAAAAAAAAAAAGCATGAAAAGAAACAACATCTTTGACCCATAGATTCTACATGGAATGACTGCTAGTTGACATGCAAAGCACCCCTCTTGCCTTAGAACTTGGATTTAAAAGGAATTTATTTCCACCCAGAGCCTGGAGACAGGTAAAAGGTTAGCTGAAACAGTACTTCCTACTTTTTTTAAGAAAACATTACATCTTCCTTTATCTCATGATTTTTTTGAAATCAAGAAAGTCTCAAGCATCAATTTAAAAGAAAAGTCTCCCAGCAGAGATGCAACTGGACAGGCCTGCCCTTTTCAGAGATGTAATAGCTAATTGCAAGGCTTACTCTGTAAAATGCTTTTCAAGATCTTGGTTTCTCCTTTCTCTCTCCCAACTAGTCATCTCTAGAGAAAGTCCCACTACTGCTGCTAATTAAATTATGGCCCATAAAGAAAGGGAAGAATATCTTCTCAAAAATATGACATTTTTACAGTTTACAGAATTGTCTTCAGATGAGAACATAATAGCTGTTTACTTGCTCAGTTACAGTAGCCAATATCAGCACTGCTTGGGCCCAAGTTTTACTAAAAACTACAATCTAATGTACGCATAGAAAACTGAGGTCCAAAATTCCATGACACAAGGACGAATATTAATCCTAATTACTTTAGAGTTCTAATCCCAGATAGAAAATTACTTATTCACTTTTATATCGAAAGAAGTCCCCTAATGCAAAATGGGTCAAGAGTGATATTTTAACCAATTATTTACAAAAGGCCTTCAAAATACACCCCCAAATCTACAAGCTGCTTGAATATGATGTACTTCCTGTCAACTTGAAGGAGACTAACCAGGTGGCAGCTGATGTACCAGAAGAACAATGAACACAATTTAAATATTTCAGCTTTGAGGAACTTTTCTACTCCAGTACCATACTACTTTTCACCAACTTCGACATAAGGACCCCGACAATCCAACCCCAACAATTCCAAAGCACTTCTATATAATCAGAAGCACCCACAGTTAGGTCTAATGGAAATAAGAAATGTACATTGTGATCACAGCAGGCCAGATGTCTTTATTCTGGACACTTTGACCAGGTGAATGCTAAGCTGTTTCTGTATGAAATGCAGGACCTGAGCCTGTGACAGACCCTGGGGACAGCCACTACCCAGTGCTCTCTGATTAATCCCTTTGGGATTCAGGGGCACTGTGTTGATCTGCTGGAAATAGATGTCCTCAGCCTGCAAATGCAATTACCCAAACGGCTATCACCAGATTAGAATCTGGTTGCGTGGCTACCTCAAGGATACACCAAAGCTCAGAACATAAGGTAATGTGACATGAGCACTGCTGTCCAGGACCCAGAGACTACTGTCAGACCACGCTGACACAGAAGGACAAACAAGTAGCTTCCTTTGAGAAAACGCAGGACTGACCTCCACAGAGTAAATCACAATTGCAGAAGAGGACAGGCCCCAGACAGACAGCAATGCCGTCGCCAGAGAACAACTTCTTTGTAATTAAGAAATCTTTAGGTGCAGTCTGACTAATGCAGCAACAGAACAATGACTCCTTCGCCATCACTCTTGACAAAAACATTTATAAGTAAAGTGACTAAGGCATTCAATTTAGCTTCCCACTAAATGCATGAGCCTGTTAAGTAATGAAACCCTTCAGGGACTTGTGTATTTAAGACACAATCGATTCCTATTATGATGTTACTCACTGCTATATGGATTTTGATATGCCTGACATCAAAACTTTTCAAAAGTACAATGACTACTTATCGTCAGGATGGGAATTTCTGCCTGGGGCTTAAGTCCTCCAATCCTAAATCAGTTTTATAATATAAAAGCTCGGTTAATTCTGCCTACAGCAGTTATGAATAACAAACCCAGAAATTTTCCCCACAAGCAGTCTACCTTGCAGGTAGAAGTGTGAATAGGTGCAATTTTGGCATAGATATGTTGGTATACAGACCTAACAAAATTTAATATGCACCTATTTCTTCAGCCCTGCCATTGCAGCCCTAAGAATATATCTATCAATTACTAAATGTGGAAAATGGCCTACATTTCCATATTATCTGCTAGAGATATAATCAATAAGTTATGTGTCACTGAGTGACACTATACTGTTATAGAATAATTTAGTAGAACTGTCTACAGATGGAGAACTGAAGATAGATATTGAAAATAATATTTATTTCATGTTATTAATATTTATTTCTTATTTCATTTAAGATAAAAATTACAAATAAAACTAGTGAGCTTGCTGAAATTGCTTTTCAAATGTCTTCTAAACTGTGTATGGTGGTGTATGCCTTTAATCCCAGCACTCAGGATACTGAGGCAGGAAGACTGTGAGTTTGAGGCCAGCCTGAGCTACATAGAGAGACCCTGTCACTAATTGTGGTAATACTCCCAACAAGCCTCTTTAAGACTGGTTTTCACCACATCTTCAAAGTAAAACATCTCACCTACACACAGCATTGTGATCAAGTCAACCCAGATGATCTCGTGAAAGAATTGGAAGCTTGCTCACTTCTCAGTTAGACTTTAAACACTGATTTAAGCAGCGTGCCTTCAGATTGTGCACAGACAGCGTTAGCACAGGGACTCGAGGTGGTAGATTTCATTCAGATACGATTCAAAACAAGGCATGACAACATAGTGATGCCTCTTTCTCAGTCTCCTACATACTTTCATAATCCCTTTTCCCACGCTGTGCTTGCTGTGCTCATTCAGATTCTATTTTATGTCTGTGGTTTCTAATACTTAAAATTTGGATGTTTTATACTTTTTTAATAAATTCTATTGATTCGCTTTTATTGTATTTTATAGAGGTATTTGTCAGCAATTGACTAGAAATAAAGAAAAAGTTATGCTTCCCCACACAAGGGTCAAATACGACTATGACAGTACACTCAGTTTGTCCATAGGAAGCGTGGTGAAAGTTTTGAAGTCATGCTCCAGGAGGAAGGTTTTTGCTTTTTGCTTTTTGTTTTTTGGGTTTTTTTTTTTTTTTTTTTTTTGCAATACTGGAGTTTGAACTCAGGACCTACAGCTTGAGTCACTCCACCAGCCCTTTTGTGATGAGTTTTTTTTCTAGATAGGCAGATAGGCTCTCATGAGCTATTTCCCCAGGCTGGCTTTGAAGCACAATCCTCCTGATCTCTGCTTCCTGAGTAGCTAGGATTATAGGTATGAGCTACCAGCACCCGGCTTCAAGGAGGAAATAGTAAAAAAGCCAGAACGTTTATCCTGCAGATGAAACAATTCAAAGACTGCAGTATAGAAGAGGATTAGACATGGGAGGTGCACAGTGACATTTTACTTCAATGAGCAGACCTTTCCCAAATCAGAGCTGTCCCGGGGGCATCATCAACCTTGGAAAATAAGAATTCAGCTTCAGTCTGAAGTCCCCATTGTTGGCAAAGTCCACACTGTTTGTCCAGGGCATCAGCTGCCCAAGAGGCCAGTGTGCTCCTGAGCTCACTACAGAACTGCAAACGCTCTGCCCTCAACTGGTCACATTGTGCCTGCAGGACCACGGACAGTTCCCATTGGCACTTTTATGAGGGGCACTGGCAAAATGAAATGGCTTCCAGGCCACATGCTAGGATTATACACACAATAAAGGACATTATGCAATCATGTCACTTAAAATGCTATTTTGACTGATTTTAAATTTTAGAGCAAACCTAAAGGCAAACCATCAAAGAGTTAACTGTAGTCAATGTAAACACAATAATAAAACGCAAACTGAATATTGTACAAATACTGTGTACTCATCTATGTAAATGGAAAAATGAGACCTGTTGAAACTATTCCAGAAATGTGGAGAGAAGGGGAGATGAAGGAAAATGATGCGAGCTCAACTATGATATTTTGTAAAAACTTTTGTAAATGTCACAACATAGCCCAGCACAACAACAGATGATAGCTAGATAGGTAGGTAGATAGATGGAGATATAGATAGATAGATAGATGATAAAGTTAGATATAGATAGGTAGGTAGATAGATAAACAGAGATATAGATAGATGGATAGATAGATAGATAGATAGATAGACAAAAACTGAGAAGTAGAAAGAAAGGTCCAAAGAGTAGGAGGCATTATGTCCTTCATATTTTATAACAGAAAGACTAAAAATACCATCTTCAATTGATGAATATGAATCAAGAATAAAAACATATTACTTTAAAATCTTATTGGTAGTTATCAGGAAAACTAAAAAAGAGAAACCATTAAAACAAGCCCTTCTGAGCACATGAGCTCAGTGAGCCATGGAAGGACAAGGGGTTTTTCATTGTACTTTGGAGCCCTTCAACAACTTTAATTTTTACATTATGAGTAGGTGTTATATTAGTGTGTATTTCCATTTTAACTTCTCACCAGGAGAGTAAAACTTCCCCCGGACTTCACAGATGATAAGGAGACTCCAAGTAAGGGGAGTGGGAAAGATCTGGACTGCTTAGCCAGAGGAGATCTAGAAATCCATAAGTACCTTTAAACGCCTGAAAGGGGGCTATAAGAAAAGGGATTTCCATTTGCTCTATGGGATAAGATAGTACCAGGATGAAGATGCGAGTTGCAGGGCTTCTGATCCCAACTTGCTACAGTGAAGACTTCAAACAGAACTGCTCAAAGAGGACCTCTCTGAACAGTGGTGAATTCCTTGCCTCTGGAGGAGTTTAAGCAAGGTCTAAACTCTAACTAGGCAGGGACATTTCAAAGATGATTCTTTAGAGTGCTTGCCTACCATGCACAAGGCCCTGGGTTCAATCCCCATCACTACCAAAAAGTTAATTAGTTGATTAAAATAAAGAGGATTCTTATTTCAAACAGAGAATTGGATGATTTAGATTTTAAATGACTGGAAGGTCATTCCAACCTGATTCTAGAATAGCAAAGAGATCTTTCATTTCTTTAGTAATATACTCTGTCTAATCATTTCTCTCTTCTAGGAACTATTTTCAAATGTCTGTATTCTTACTCTTGCATTTATTTTAATCCTGATGTAAACGTAAACAACAAGGAAAGGGCTATAAAAGTACTTAGCATCAGTTATGTCCCAGGCACATGCTGAGTACCGTATGTATGTTAGTCAGCTTGGTGTCTGTGGACTCCACATTTTTGGATCCAACAAACTGTAAATCAAAAATATTCAGGAAAAAACTGCATCTGTACTGAACATGTACAGACTTTTTTCCCTTGTCATTATTCCTTAAACAATCTAGTTAAACATCTATTTGCAAGTATTTACATTGTTCTGGACATTCTAATTCTCATTAGAGAGAGGTAAAGTTCCCTGCCTAGGATCATACAGCTAAATGATTCAAGAGCCAGGATACAACCCCAGTAGCTGGTCCCAGAGTCTTGCTTCTTAACCACTCTGTTCCCTGTGTCTCCCTCAGGTTCGTCACTGATTGACTGCAGGATAACAAGCAAAAAATCACAAGGGACATCACTGAAAACCCAGGCCTGCATAGGTCCAAAACCAATGTTATCTCCTATCTTCCATTCCAATTACTGAGAGTAAGAAAATGTGAACCATGTAAAGAATAGAGCCTGGGTGAAACACAACATGTAAGTTTAATTTCTGCTTGTGTATACAAAGCAGCTACCTTTCTCAAAGTTGGATTTTTTTTAAGATAACCAAAAGCAAAGATTGGCCAATCTTTGATTGTTTTTTAAAACATACTTCAATATTTGGGGTGTCACTCAGTGGTAGAACATGTACTTACCTTTCATTAAGGCCCCAGCACCAAAAAAAAAAGAAAAGAAACTACTAGAGATTTCCAGATAATATATTTACCATGTGCATGATAAACAAGCTGGATTTGTATTTGTGAAATTTTCATAAAGTAGACTCCTTCAGCAAGTCCAAAGCATAAGTTTGGTAGAAACAACACCTCAGTCTTGGAGCTACTTCTGCACTGATGGTGCATCTGGACTTCACTAATAAAACAAGTCTCCTACCTCAAAAACAGAGCTTTTGGAAGCAGAATGAAGACTCTTCCTGAGGCCATTAATGTGTCAGCAAAACCACTTGACAGTATTTTTCAGGAGTACATCTTTGGAGTCATAATCCTATAAATGAGTACTTTATTAAAGACCTCAAGTTTTTTATTGCTCGTGTTTTTATTTTACCATTTTTATTCTTTTGGCAGGAACCTCGAGCCAATGTGAATGTGTTGCCAAAGTCTGAACAACATTGCATCAGTCATTTCCAAGTAAAGACACTTACATAAGAAAAGGAATTAGCTCTGTTTCTAATGCAGTATTACAACGCATTTGCTTACTCACTTCCGACTAATTTCCACAGATGCATTTTATGGATAAATGTTAAATTCTTTCTAATTTTCAAGTTATGAGAATTGAGTAACTAATTATAATTAAATTAAAATTACTCACTGAGAACATTTGCATAGCTACTTCTTATTGCTGTCCCATGTACTAATAAATAATTTCAACCACCATACCTGTTATGTACATAGGATGTAGCTGTGACTGTAAGTGTAAAGTTAGCTATTGATGGAGGTGTAGCAATGTGATTACCTGGGTTTGACTCTCAGCTCTCCATGTAATACAGTGAACCTGAACAAAGCACATAACCTCTCCAAGAGCTCAGCACAATGGCTGTGCTGATGGCAAGTGCTCAGTAAATGAGCACACAGAAAGCCTAAATCTTGCTTTCTAAGCACCATTCACTGGCAAAAGGAACCAAAGTTCCTTAGGGAACTGGCTGGTTTGGGTTTGTGGCCTGAAAATTGCAAGTAAGCCTGGGATTTCTTCTTCTAGAGACCAAGGAAGTGTTAAACACGAGCAGTGTCATGTTGCAAGATCACAGGGGTCATCTTGACAGAGCTTTGGCTGGAAAAATTTGAAGAATTTGAAACACTAAAACGGAATAATTGAGGCCGGGCATAGTGGTGCATGCCTGTCATCCCAGCACTTGGGAGACTGAGGCAAGAGGATCTCAGTGAGATCCTTTCTCAAAAGGCAAAAATTAGTGGATAGTAATGTCCCTAATAAAATCCTAAGAAAGAGAAATCGCCTCATGATATCATATCACGCCCCCCCCAACCCCGGCAGCCACCGAACCTAACTGCAGAAGGAAAAACTAACTTTATACTTAAGATATTGGCAGTCAAACTGTGTCACTAACAAAGGAAAAAAATCAAGCATCATTTTCCCTCTAATGTGATACAATGTGAAATAACAACGTTGCTTTTTAAATATTCTCAACAAAAAGTAGCACCTGAATCCAATGTAGCATCTACACCAATTTTAAGCTTCCAAGTGCAAACACCATTACTGCCCAACAAAAAGAAAGAAAAAGAAACTATCAAGCACTCTCCAAAATGTCAATGCTATTTAAAAAAAAAAAAAAAACTTTAAAAAAATCAACAAATGCAATGAATGAACCCAGGCTGGATCCCAATTTGGGGAAGAAAATAGCGAAAATTTAGAACTGGAATGTGATATTAGGTAGTTATTAGTTGTCTATTGCTGTATAGTACTTTGCCCCAAATTCAGTGGCTTCAATCAACAAACATCTACTATCACACAGTTCCTGTGGGCCAGGAATCTGGATGTGATCTTGCTGGGTCTGGACCAGGGTGTTTCCTGAGGTCACAGTCAAACTGTTGACCAGGGAGAGAGAGAGTCATCCCAAGGCTAGGCCCAGGAGAATCTCGGTCCAAGCTCACTCATATTGTACTGGGTCAGCCTCAGGTCTATGTCACATGGGCGTTGTAATAGGCACCTGAGAACCTTCACCATGTCACCATGTGGTAGCTGACTTCCCTCAAGGGCAAGTGACTCCTGAGAGATCAAGAGAGTGCATCCAGGACAGAAGCTACAGTCTTTATATACCAACCTCAAATATGACACCCCTTACTCCAACACATTACTTCTCACTAGAAGTAACCACGTCCAGTCCTCTCAAAAGTAGGGAATTAAACTTTACCTTTCAAGAGGGGAAATTTTTTAAATTTGTAGGGCTAAAAACAAGCTCAGATAACAACACCATTATTGACTTTTAGATGATGATTATGTAAGGTAAGGTCTTCATTTTTAGGAAATGCTGAAGGAGTCAGAAACTATACATAGGATACATATTTACAACCTATTTCAAATGGTTCTAGAAAAATGTGGTATGTGTATAAAACACTAAAGTAAATATGGCAAAATGCTAACAATTATTGCATCTGGGGTAGATGATAGATGGATTTCATTGTCATATCTTTCACTTTCTCTTTAAATTGAAAAATTGAAAAATAATTCAGAATTGTTATGGGGTGAATTGTGCCCCCTGAAACTCTTGCATTAAAACCAGAATTCCTATTGTGATGGTAGAAGACAGGGCCTTTGGGAGGTGATTAGGTTTAGATGAGGGCACAGGGGGTGGGGCCCTAATGACAAAATAAGTGCCCTGATAAAAGGAGACTCAGGGAATGTGAACTTGATGTCTCCCATTCTCTCTCTTTCTCTCTCTCTCTCTCTCTCTCTCTCCCTCTCCCTCTCTCATCACCCCTCCCCCACCATGTTCTAATACAACAAGAAAGCCATCTAGAAACCAGGAAGAGCCCTTACCCAAACTCAACCTTGGCAGCACCCTGATCTTGGTCCAGAACTATAAGGGATAAATATCTGTTGTTTATGGCATCCAATCTATAGGGGTTTTGTTCGGTTTGGTTTGGTTTGCCTCAGTTTGGTTAGGTTTTTAATAGTGCAGGGGATCAAGCCCAGGCCTTGTATGTGCTAAACAAGCGCTCTACCACTGAGCTGTACCCCCAGCCAAGTCTGTGGTCTTTTGGCAGCACAAGCTATTAATAACAATGATAAATTCCTTGTTTCTCCAAAGCTGATGTGTCAGGGGAAGAAATCCAGTGATAAGAGGATTCCTTGATTTAGGGAGTTGAGGGAAGAGAAATAAAACTTGCTAGCATCAATGTGGATCATCGCACACCCCAGTGACGTCACAGTACGCAGGGAAGACGCAAGGAAGACGCTTGCTCCCACACGGGCCAACTCCAGCCCTTCTGCGCAGCCTGGGGGCCCTGTGCCCTCCCCCGCACAGAGCCTCTCAAGAACAATTCTTGCCCAACCATACACCCCATCTCCCTCACCAGCGCCACTTACTTTCCTCGTGTGTGTTTTTATTAACTGATTATTCTTGGAAGTGGATTGTTACTATTCATCCAATAATTAGTTTCTTTGTCACAAACTTTAAAAACATAATTAAGCGATTATACAGTGTTAAACATATGGTACTAATTCTCATGCTCAAACAAGTTCCAGCTAATTTGAAAATATCAAGAAATTCATTGTTTAAAAGTTTAGAATTAAGACTCACCTCCTTTTGTCACTATCCTTCAAAATTTCAATATCTACTTACTTTGATCCAGCAAGTCTTCTAGGATTTTGTTATATTCATATATATATATATATATATATATATATATATATATATATTCATATATATGACACATAAAAAATTATATAAAATTATTCATAGTGGCTTTATTGATAACAGTGTACTATAGATTGCCATTTGTGTTAAAAATAAACATTATATAAGATACATTATATTGTTATATATATTTATGTATATATAACAAACATTCTTTTATATATTATATGTATACATGTGTATTTATAGTTCCAGAAGGATATATAAGAACTGAAACAAGCCAGACAATGGTGGCTTACACCTGTAATCCTAGCTACTTGGGAGGCTAACATCAGGAGGATTGAGGTTTGAGGCCAGCCCAGGCCCAGGCAAATAGTCTCTGAGACCCCAACTCCAAAAACAAGTTGAAGGTGTGACTCAAGTGATAGAGCAAATGCCTCCTATGCAAGAGTGATGCCCTGAGTTCAAACCCTGGTCTCGCCAAAAAAAAAAAAAAAAAAAGAATTACAACAAGTTTCCTCAGAGGAGAAGTAGGTGGCCATGGAGAGGGACAGGGAAAGGGTTTTCATTGCACATTTTCTGTACATTTAGAATTGTGTACCTTGTAAATGTATTGGCTATTTGTTCAAAAGCTAAAATTTGAATTCAAAAAAATCTTATGATCTAACCAAAGCAGCTATCTCCTCTACAAATTCTTCACCTTTAAATATTTTGGTTTTTTTTTTTTTTCCAATTAGGAAATACAACAAATGACCTGTTTAAGTCACAGAATCCCATGTGCCCCAGCCCTCCTACCCAGAGCACTCTTTTGAAATTGGGGTCCATGATCTGGCACACTCATCTGACCTCTGTGTTTCCTCTTCTGCTTTTGTGCATGGTCTCAGATGCACACCCACTTTGCAGGCTGTACCTGGTTCAACTTGGCTTTCTCTTCACTGCAGGAGGCTGCTCCGCTCTGCTCTCTGTTGACGTCTGACGCCAGCCTCATGATCGTTTCTCTGTTAGCTTTTGCCTCCATCTCATGGACGTTTATTGTCTCTTCAAGTGTAACAATTTGTCCTTTCATGGATGCATTTTCCTTGTGCAGCTCTCTAAGCTGAAGAGAAAGCAATTACAACTGTCCTCAAAAATGAACAATTCATCCACTTTCTCTAAGCAACTCTTAGTCCGTAGCCCAATGACTGCATAACATGACACAGTGGAAATATCCCTTCACAGATGCAAAGCTTTCCATTTTCAAACGCAATCTCTAAGTTCAGTTAGTGCGTGCAACTCATTGGTCAAATTAAAATAATTCAAAAGGTGGCCACCAGGCAACAATGATGGGAAATGAGCCGAAAGCTTGCAAGAGAACAAGTGGCAGTAACCACTGGCTGCAGTGTCCTCCAGGCAAAGTGATGGGTGACAGAGGCCTCAACAGGCCATGGAGCAAAGGAGCCCTTCTCAGCCAACAGCTACTCATGCCTACAGCACGCAAGGTGCCATCTGGCACTGGGGGGAAATGCAGAGAAGGTAGGACTGCTGCTTATTAAAAACATCCTTCTAGCTAATACAAGCATAGAAAACTCTATATAGCATGCTCAAATAAGTGCTTCTCATTGGAGTGAGGATTAGCACTGTTTGCTTTCTAGGTTGTGCACTGGAATTATTAACTGGGTGAATTTATAAGATGTACAAGAGGGACAATGAAGCAGGCAGACTCCTTGTCCTAAGGACACTCACCCTATAGCCAAGCCATCCTCTACAGGCTATGAGGGTGCTCATAGCAAGACTTGAAGCCTCACACGACAAGGTCAGCGTTTGTGTTAGGACTACCTGCGGACGGGATCGCTCTTAACCTCTGCACTTTGCCGACACAGTACCATTTCCAACTCAGTGTGGTTCCCTCTCTCTGGAGCACCCTTCCTCACATTCGCACATTCACTGCCAGCATTGTTCCAAAGTCCTGCCTTTCAGGGGCACCTCCTGGTCAGCCTACCTAAGCCACCCCACCCCTCTGACCTGCTTTGTTCTCTGTTCCTGCGTCCTCCTGCGCTTCATTGTGCCTTTCACTATGATGTTAGATCATTACTTATCTCTTCCCCATCTTGATTCCACAACAACAGAAGCTCTAAAAGAGCTAGAATTAGTCACTGCTGCATCGACAGAGCCTCAATATGGTATCCACTCACTAAATATTGGTGACATAAATGGATAAATAGTAAATCAGGTACCAGGAATGCCTCCCCTTCCACCTGGATCTTGGGAATGTGTGCGCATGTGTTTTCATGAGGGCATCTAAAAGTGAAAGAACAGCTTTGACATTGGAGAGATGTTTCTACTCCTCACAGGAACACCTGCTGAGGATGTGGTCTTGATCCAACACCAGGCTTCTTGATCTGGGTCAAGTTTTGTTTTTTTTTTAAAGACAAACACCTGCTCAGGTTGGGGCACTAAAACCCCAGAGTCCTAGAATCTGTTTTGAAATACAGGTTCCACTATTATTCAAATATGGCGATGTCAACAGATCAGGAAAAAGTCATTATTGAGGAGATAGTTCGTTGCCCATGGTTGCCAAGAGGAGCAAGCAAGCCATGCCCACGCCATGCAGGACTAGTTGGAGAAGCCCCAGGGTCAGTCAGGAGGCAGAGGAGCAGGGGCAATGGGGCAAAAGGTTTTGTAATGGCTGCCATGGGAAGGGAGAGGCAATGCAGAGTAAGCAGGTTTAGGATTGACTAGTATGAATAATTTCAGGGGCTCTGGGAAATATGGGCTGTCCAGAACTGTCTGGTATCTGATCTTGAAAAATGAGCACATGGGACAATGGCCACAAGTGTAAGAGCCAGATATGGAGGTGGTTGCGGGGGTGGGCTCTGGATTGCTGTTTGCACAGGAAAGCTGTGCTCCCAGGCTACCGTTTATTATGTCCAGGAATTGACTCACTGACCCTGGAAGGGACAATTTCTCCTAGATAGTCAGTAAGGCACTAGATGGTAAAGCGTTAAGAAGACATAAAATAATGGGGAATGATTAATAACTAGAAACACCCTGGTAACACCTGGATTGTGTCTGGCAGAGGAAAGAGTTTCATGAAGAGAGAATTTCTCCATTCCTTTTCCTTTCCCCACAACTTGGCTTGAAAGATGAGTCCCCCAAGCCACACTGAGAAGGGGACTTTTATAGCAGCTCCCGGTCCCATGTTAGCCAGAAAAAGGAAGAGAGGTATGTCCAGCACCCACAAAGGCACCAGGCGGACTTTAATCTTGACCTATCAAAGATATCCGGAAAGTGGGTACTTGCTAAAGCAAGTGCAGTCAGCTTGCAGAGAGGGCACTGAAGAAGCTGACTGGTAGACAACTGAGAGGTGGCTTTTAAAAAGAGCTGGGTAGATGTCTGTCAAGCAGCAAGGACACAAAAAGTTTACAAATGAGTAGACAGTCTCCTGAATCACCGTTCGCCAAGTGAATTATTCAGTCAATATTATCAACCACCATTTCAAGGGTAATCTACCAATAAGTATGATTTTATTATTACTGTAAAATTTAAAAAGTACTTTAGAACTAATCTTATCCTTCTATTCAATAAGTATCCTCAAAGAGAAGTGTATCTGATTTTGTGTGTGTGTTTGTGTGTGTGTGTGTGTGTGTGTGTGTGTGTATAACTAAAAGAAAAAAAACTCACCCTAAAACACATCATTAAGATGAATGATTAATTGTATCTAACAAGCTAAATATGTCTTAGACAAAACAATCCCTTTTGGAGATTAATCACTCTCACATAACACTAGGAAGGAAGTTGGAATTGAGGTGATGTGGTTTGTTCTGGTTCACATAGTTAGTGCTATACTGGAGCTACTGTCCCAGTAGCTCAGTCTTCTGCCACCCACTCAGCCACAGCACTGGCTTTCATGTCACCTGCCAGCATGACCTCTTTAATCTGCATACAAACACCTTTAACATAAAATCTTCATCCAATGCCTTCTCGTGCTTCTTCTCTGGATCCAAGCAGTCATGAAGTTGAGTTAGAAATTCCTCGTGTCTCCTGCACTTCTCTGAGACTTGTTTCTTTGTCTCCTCATTTTCCTTTAAACATTTTCTGTAGGGCAAATAACAAGTACATCAAGGTTTAGCACCATAGAAGATAACATTCATCAAACCAAGTCAGAACTGAAGCTCTCTGTGGGAAATAACTGTCATTTTCAATACAACAGTCTCTCAGACACAGTGCAAAGTATTGTCAACCAAGCCCTTTCAGGGAAAGAGAAATGTAGAGGCAATTTCCAGGCACTTATGCTTGGCAGAAATGCAGAGGAATCCTCACAGCAGTGAGGATTTAGTAACAGGAGGAGAGAGGGAGTCTCTGCCTGTCCTCAACCTGTTGGGATCCGCAGAAGTAGAGGCAGCATTCACACTCAGACCCTTTGCCAGGTGTGTTGTCACAATCCACATGGCTCTGGGTCTCCACACTGGGGTCTCAGTGTAGAGAACCAAGCCTCATTTTATTTTAAAACTATCTTTAAGGGTCCTGGTTCATGGCCAAACATAACTATAATAAAATACATATATCAGGAGGAGCAGGAGATGGTGCCATCTCTGGAAGAGAGAGGTGTTCAAGGACCAGCAAAGATCATTACGAGTGGCCACACACCTACAATCCTTAAAGAGTATTTGAAGAATAGTGGAATTGGCCAGCCCAGGAAAATTGGAAGATGTTTGGTCTGTTCTGAATATCTTATTTTAATTCTCAGATAGGTTTGTTGAAATACCATGGTCCATTACTAATGCTCAAAATGTTCAAAACTAAGAGACCACCAAAAAAGAGACCTACTTTAAAGGCAAATTAGAATCTTTTCAGTAATTTGTTATCATTTTTTCAATATCCTAGACAAGAAACACGATTATTGCTTCCCCTTTTTCTCATGTTGAGTGTTTACTGCAAATTTTTCACTCTATTCAAAGATTAACAAAGCATTCAACTGCAGATACTCAAAAGCATATCATATTCCCATTTAGAAAAATGTATAACAATAAAGGACAAACACCAATATATCTCTGTGTTCTTATTATCAGTGTATGAAAGGTAATATTTATTCAGTCTTTTGGCTCATAAAAGGCACAATTCATGCCTCGGCTCTGATTGATTCACATATATGATCCCATATGTCAACTCAAAGATTGCCATCCTACTTCTACATTCCAAAGATCTAGAAACTACACCCACATCTATTCACATTTCATCTGACTCAACAAAGTTCCAGGAACCTACCCTACAGACTTAATCACATAAATGTGATAACATGAGTATCTGTGGATACTTATTACAGATTGATTTATGGTAAATTTTTTAATGGAACTACCATGTTTATAAAAAACAACAAAGGAATTGGCTGAGTAAATTAAGATCTTTCAGGCAATGGAATATAATGGTCCATTAAAATGATAAACTGAATGACTTTTTAAAATATCTACAACATATTATTCAGTAAAAATAGTACATTACATTTTGTCATTTGGGTCCAACTGTCTGAAAATCTGTTCTAAAATGTTAATTATAGATTTTCTGCAATCATACGGTTTTGAGTAATGTTTACTTTCCTCTTGGCATTTTTCTGTATTTTAAAAACTCTTTATGCTGGGTGCTGGTGGCTCACACCTGTATCCTAGCTACTCAGGAAGCAGAGATCAGGAGAAATGTAGTTCAAAGTCAGCCAGGGCAAACAGTTTGCGAGATCCTATCTCGAAAATACCTAACACAAAAAGGGCTGGTGGAGTGGCTCAAGGTGTAGGCCCTGAGTTCAAGCCTTGGTACCACAAAAAAAAAAAAAAACTTTTTCTAATAAGTTTGTATCATTTTAATATTCATTTATTAGTAGATACTTATCGAATGCCCACTATTCACCAGGCCCTATTAAAGATACTAAAGACACAAAAGGAAAAACACAACAGGTAATAATCTCTGCCCTCATGCAGCTATGTGCTGGTTGGAACAATGGGCAATAATCAAAATATGTAAAACATACAGTATGTTATAAAAGAACTGGAGGGGAGAGATGAAGCAGGGGAAAGTAATATCAGGAGTTCAATTTTAGATGTGCAGTCCTGGAAGACCTCAGTGGGAAAGTGCCTTCCAAGTGAACACTTACAGGAAGCAGGAGCAGAGGAATTAGTAATTGCAAAAGCTCCAAGGTAGGATCACGCTGTCAGGTTCAAGAAGCAGCAAAGAAGCCAGTGATCTAGAATAGACAGAGTAAGGGAGAGGAAGGTGATAAAGCCAGGCCAGGATGAGCCCGGTATCATTTAAAGAAAAAAAAAAAAAAGCACCATTCTTTACCCTAAGTGGAAGAGAAGTCACTGGAAGGCTCTGAGTGAGAACTGACATGATCTAGTTTGCACTTTAACTGGCTGCATGGGGCATCAACAGAAGCAAGAAAAGAAAACCATTATTGTGGACTGAATGTTTGTGTCCCCCCAGAATTCATATTTTGAACCTTAATCCCCAATGTGACAGTATTTGGAGTGGAGGCCTTTGGGAGGTAATTAGGTCATGAAGGTGGAGACTTCCTGAATGCAATTAGTGTCGTTTTGAGAAGAAGCATGAAAGACATTATCTCTCCACAAGGGAATTACAACAAGAAAGTACCCATCTGCAAACCAGGACGTAGGTCCTTGCCAGGAAAGGAATCAGCCAGCATCTTGATCTTGGGCTTCCCAGCCTTCAGAATTGTAATAAATTTCCACTGGGCAAGCCACCCAGTCTATGGTACTTTTTTTATAGCAACCCAAACTGTCTAAGATAGAAATTGGTACCAGAAGTGGGGTGCTATAGCAGCAAACACTACTGAGAGATGAGGAACTAGAGTGGCATTAGGGTGACAATGAAAGCAGCCAACACATAAACTCATCTTGAAGACAGGTATAGTTGGATTTGCTATGGAACCGGGCATGAGTATGAAAGAGAACCAATGATGACACCCAGCTCTTTGACCCAACCAACTGAAAGAAGGGAATTATCATCAAATGACATGAGGAAAAATGCAGGAGGATTTTATGGGAGCTCAGTTTTGGACACACGAAGTCTGAGATGACTGCTGGGCATTTAATAGGTGTCCAATAGTTAGTTAAGAGATCCAAGCTAGATTTAGAAATGTGGTTGTCACCAGCATTTAGATCAGAGACTCAGTGACATGGCAATGAGAAGAAAATCAAAGACTGAGTTCTGAAGCATTCCAGTATTTGGAAACCAAAAAGATGAGGAAAAACAACAAAAGAGACTAGCTAGAAAGATGAGATGTAAACTAGTCTTGTGTGGTGTCCTGGAAACCAACAGAAGGAAATGGTTCAAGTTGACAGGTCAACTGTGGCTGACCATTATCTTGCCATGTACAGTCACTGTTGATATTTTTGTGGGGGGGGAGGTGGTACTGGGGTTTGAACTCAGAGCTTCACACTTGTTAGGTAGGTGCTTTACCACTTGAGCCATCCTTCAGCCTTTCACTAATGATCTTAGTGAGTGTTTTCAGTGGAGCAGATAAAAGGGAGAGAAGGCAAACTGGAAACAGTACATGAAAACAGTGAAGGAGTTCTAAGTAAAGGAAGGAGAAGACAAGAGCTAGGAGTGCTGGTTTCATTTTTGAACTCAGGGTAAGTAAAATAAGCATCAACTACTTTGTTAATAAAGATATTTAAGTCATACAGAGAATCTTTAAATATATCTTAGAAACAACCAGTTCCTAATTTTGTCTCAGTGTTCATCTCTTGTCAGAACTAAGTGTGGAAAACCTAGGTTTCATGAGTTCTCTGAGTAAATTGGCAATGAACCCCAATGAGGAATGTTTGGGTGGTCTGGCTTCCTGGTGGTTTTATTTTTTTTTTTTTTTTTTTTTTTTACAATTTTGCTACAGATTTTATTTTTTTTTTTATTTTTTTTTTTCATTTTTCTTTTATTATTCATATGTGCATACAAGGCTTGGTTTATTTCTCCCCCCTGCCCCCACCCCCTCCCTTACCACCCACTCCACCCCCTCCCGCTCCCCCCCTCAATACCCAGCAGAAACTATTTTGCCCTTATCTCTAATTTTGTTGTAGAGAGAGTATAAGCAATAATAGGAAGGAACAAGGGGTTTTGCTGGTTGAGATAAGGATAGCTATACAGGGCATTGACTCACATTGATATAACTAGCTTCTAAATAAATGCCTTCCTCCGTGGGCTTCCCTGCCACCTCAAGGTTAAACCTCTTAGACAAAATTCTCCAGTTGTGCATACAATAAGCACTTGCAGCCCTACTCAATAGGACACAACCACACTCAGGCTGTGTTTGTTGAGATGCTTGGTGACACTTAGAAATGAACTTGGGGAACGTTTTCAAGACTGCAAAGACATTTGAGGGCAATAATTTGTTTTTCAAATTGAGTTTCAGAGCCAAATAGTGCAAATTATTCAAGTGTTGATGACAACATGTGTTGTCATCAGAAACTAGTACAACCACTCACTAAACCAAGAAATGCATTGTGGCGTCCTTACTGTAATTTCTCGGCTAGTTCCTCAACTTTCTTCATGAGTCCCTGCTTCTCCTTGATTGCAGTCTGAGCTGTGGTTTCTGCTCTGATTCTGGAACTGGAAAGTGCCACCGATTCTTCTTCGAGCTCCTGAACTCTGTCTCTCAAAGAGGTGAGAAGAGATGATTTTCTGGCATTGTTTTCTTTGTAACTCTCCAGTTCAGCTTTCAGTTCCTGATAGCAAACTTCTTTAGAAAGCATCTTGGAACGGAGGTCTCGAAGCTAGCATGAAAAGAGGAAGTGAGAAAGAGAGAAAGACACAGAGAAAGAATTTGACAATCTATCATTTGAAGTACCTATAAGAAAGTCAAAACTATCATTTAAAACCTCACTTGATTATCCATGACTTAATTCAATTTCATTTTCTTTTCTCACATTTGTATCTATATTACCAAACACAAAATTATGCCTTAATAATGGACTCCCTATTCTGTCTTTTTGAAAACCAGTTGAGCAATGTCTTAAGTCAACCTAGTTTCATTTAGGAAACATTTGTGGTAGGCATTGCAAAAAACAATCCAACATTTTGCAGGAGTAACTCATTTCTGCATCGGTCTTGCTGCTGATAAACTATAAGCCATAGCATATGTGGCGTGAGGGCCACAACTGTTTCTCAGGTAAACAGAGACTGTTCACTCCATCACTCCACTTTTCCCACTTGCCTTCTGGAGCATAATTGTGGGTGATAAAGAAAAATAATATTCGGATTTCTGAGGAAAATATGAGAGCAAAGGAAAATCCTGAGAGCATTTATACAAAAGAAACATTCTGACTTATAAGTTCTTGACATCAGAATGCTGAATGATGTGTGTGGCCTGCTGAGGTAAGATGTCCGTACTCCCCTACAGGGGAGCTTATCAATGTATGTACTTCTTTGGAACCACTTATTCTCTCTCTCTCTCTCTCTCTCTCTCAAACACACACACACACAGAATTATCAATTCATCTTTCTGTGGGGTCCTGGCAGCCTCAATAGCAGTGCTAGTGACCTCACAGGCCAGCTTAGCCTTCTCAGGGTCAGTGGACAATGGGCCAAATGAGTCTAGGATGACTTACAAACTACCTACAGTCCAAGTCTAGCCAAGAGGATAGACAGACCACCTTATCTTTCTAGAATTTCCCCAGCTAATCAAACTTCCACAGGAAAGGAATTCAGAATTCCCTACTAAGAGCCCTGGGGTCCAAGCAATCCCCATTAAAGGGAGAGACTCTGAAAGCCTAAAAGTTCCCCATAGCAGCTTCAATCCAAAGTCTTCAGGTGCCCCCAGACTGCTCAAGCATGCAGAGCTCCTCTGAGAGGGAGAATCCAGGCTAACCACCTGGTTTTACCACGTGACAGTGCGTAACCCTTTTTCCAGGGGAGAGGCACACAATAAAAGAGTAGGTACAGACTTTGCCAGAAGGGTTAAATCTGTATCCTACCATCTGTTTCTAATCCCCTGCACTCTGTTTCACTCCACACGCAGCTAAAAAGACCCATTTCTGAGTGATCAAGATGGACCATCTTACCTCAGACTGGGCACATTCAAATTTGACCAAAGTTGCTGCAAGTTCACTTCGAACATTTTCAGCCACATTTCGGTAACGGTTCAGCTGCTCCCGAGTGACTGGACCTTCCAAAGGATGATGGGAAGTTTCCTGGTAGAGTTCCCCCAAAAGACAAACCATTAAAAAAAAGAGTGCTAAACAAACCTTTCTGTGCAGCTGCACAAAGAAAGAAGAGGCAGAAGTTTTCTTTGTATTTCAAATGTGTCAAAAATGCTACCCAAAAATGTGTTTTTCCCATGCTCAGAAAGTTCAAAAGGAGGAGGAGGCAGCCCAGGAGCTGCCTTTGCTGCCCTGGCAAACATAGCAAGACCCTAACTCTCATGAGAAAAGGAAGGGGTTGAAGGTAAGGCCTGGGTAGACCGCCCTCATGAAGCGCGGTGTTGGATCCCCAGCAGTGAAGAAATCAAGCAAAAAAAAAGACCTTTGCCACATAGAGAGTTTCTTCCCATCCAGTTAAAACGTTGTCCAACTTCTGTCCAAAACTGAATGAATCAAGAACGAAGTATCAGAGGCAGTGGGGGTAGGGGGGAGCTACGTCCTGTGTGACTGTGAGAGTTTTCATTGTTCTTCTGTTTCCAGACTACAAAGATGACCGCTCCTCTTGTCTCATTTGTTCTGTCTCCTTCTTAATCACGTACTATTTCTTTCCCCTCAATCTCTTCATCTGTCCTGGGCCACAACTGTGATTCACATGAATGCATGAGATAAGAGACAGTGGAAATATATGGGCCAGCCCTGCCCCTTCCACAAGGGACCTTTTGGCTCCACAGATGGTAGCAGACCCAAAAATCAGGATCCCATTCCCCAGCCACATCATTCTGCTTTTTCAAGTTAGGCCATATATCCAGACTTTTTAAAGCCAAAATTTCCAAATTTTGCAGCTTGACAACTGACTAAAATCTTGTAAAAAGAAAAATATAAGCCAAATAGCCACACCTGTAGAACAGATTTGGCAGGGTGGCTTGTGGGTCACAGTCTGCCACATCAGATCCTGTTTCTGCTCTTCTCATGCCTTGTGTGCACTTCCTTTAGCTTGGACAGAAACCTGTACACACCTCTACAGGGTGTCCAGGGCCTGTGGTCTTTGTGAAAGACAAACAAGAAAGCCATTCATTTTTGCAAGAATATGAAAGAGGTCACATAAAGGAGAATTTCCTGGAATATCTCAGTGCCCTCAGAGGACACATCAGTAAAACCAGAGATGACTGCTAGCAACTACTGCTTGATTCACTCATGAAAGCAAAGTCATTGCAAAGCCCTTAACTTGACAACAGTGTTGTCATGTCTAATGTGTGGCAATCCACAAAATGCCAAACAAAACCTCTGGAGTACTTAGTAACCCCCAACTGTTTGCCAAACACAACACATCCAAGGAAACGGTAGATATGCACTCCTGGAGAGAAAGCAGAATAAGTTTAACCCAAGTCTTATTGTGGAACCACATCTGTCAGCCTCCCTGGAGATCCAGAAGGGCCTCCCCACCCTCCCACCACAGCCACATTTCCTAAGCCCAGCAAGGGAAGGCTACAGCTCACTTAGGAGAGGTTTCAACCTTAGTATATCTGGTCTGTAATTTTATACCACCCATTAGGAAAATAAGGTCTCCAATAGCTATGATTATTTCTTTCAATGACTACCATCTTCTGTTTTTAGGAACTGATGTAGTCAAATAATTTTTTAACAATATAGTGGCCACTGAATGTAATAGTAAGAGCCAGACAAAATAGGTCAAAATAGGCCTTTCTTTTAGAAGGCCACATCTAAAACAGAACAGTACCAAAAAAAGCATTAACATTTTCAAATGTTCACAAGTGAATGAAGCTGTATATTAAGATGCCATGGGGCAGATGTGGAGCTCAGTGGTCGAGCGCTTGCCTAGCATGCATGAGATCCTATGTTAAAACCCAACACCACAAAAATAAACATAAATGCTCTCTGACCCAGCACCTCAGCACTCCACTTGTCTCCCTTTGAGGAATGTTCACACATGTGCACAGAGACATGCAGAAGGATATTCATTGCTCCATGGTTTGTAAAAGCAGCTCCAGGGGCAGGAGGTATTGAAGCCCCATAAATTCCTGTTGACAGGGCCATTATTAAACAAAAGCAATTCCATACTGGAGCATCTGATGCAGCAGGTGGTCTAGATAGATCTGTATGTTGGGGCATAACATCCCCTAGACACATCACTGAACAAAAAATAAGAGAGGGTACATCTAGTTTGATACTTGTGGATCTCCCCTGTCCTCCCCTGCCCTGCCCTCCTCTTCTCTCCTCTCCCCTCTCTTCCTCCCCACAGAGGAGAAAGAGTACCACTGAATGTATTTCCTACAAATGTATTTAGAGACAAAAAAGAGAAATTCTGACAGACACACACCTCCTGGTAACCGTACTTACCTCTGGGGTTACTGCGATTGGAGCTGGGGCAGGGAAGCAAAGGCTTAATGTTTTCAAGGTGAATGTAATTATGTATTATTTCTACAATTAAATATAAGTTAGAGAAAAGAAAAATACTGGGAAGAAAATATTAACTGAGGTTCACTTGTGATTATAGGGCTAGATCTTAATTTCTTCTTTATAATAATTTTCCAGATCCTTTACAACAACCATGTATTCCTTTCATAATCAGAATGAACAACCCCTCTGAAATTTAAGAAAAGAGACAAGTGCAGACAAAACTCACCAGCCCTGCCAGGTGTGGTGTATCTACAAAGTACATCACACAGCTTACAAAGGAATGACTGTAGATGGTACAGCCCAAGCACACTTGAGAGCTGACATTTCAGGAGGAGCTCTAATTGAGCTCTCCTGTAGTTCATAAAATTTTTGAAAACTCTTCAGCTTTTCCTCTAAGTATGAAACAATCTTCACTTTAAAACAATTTTTTACCCTATTCAAAATGGCAAGATTCAGAGGTCATCCACCTGTCCTCACATGAGAACAGTCTAAGTTATTAGGCACCTCTGAGCTACCCAGAAAGCAATTTCATATTAATTTTAGAGAGCCAAGTACATATGATTCAATTCTGCTACTGATATTATTATGATAATGATTGAAATTGCCTCACAGGGTGGCTTACAGTCTTTCTAGAATAAAGGGTGGATTCAAAGCTCAGTAACGTAAAGCGTATTCATAACTCAGTACACAATGTGCCCAATTATCTGACCTGTGCACAATGTCTTGGGCCAGTCTTGCTACTATGCTGTTTACTTGTCTTATTATTCCGTGGACAAAAAAAAGAAGCAGAAGAAGAAAATTACTGGCTGCCTCTGACACACAAAAGCTCCTAAATCTATTCCATTCCCATCCCATAATTCACCTGCCTTCATTCTGCATTATTCCCCACTGCAGTGCACAACTGTATTGCCTCACACTCTTCTGCAATGCCATGCCCTTCCTCCCGCTCTCCCTCCCTCCCTCTCTCTCTCTGTGTCTCTGTCTCTCTCTCTACGTCTCTCTCTCTCTCTCTCTCTCTCTCTCTCTCTCTCTCTCTCTCTCTCTCCCTCTCTCTGGCAGTTCTGGGGTTTGAACTCAGGGCCTTGTCCCAGCAAGCATCCACTTAAGCCATGCCCCCAGCACTTTTTGCTTTACCTCGTTTTTCAGATAGGATCTGTGCTTTCTGTTCAGACCAGCCTCAGACCTCAACCCTCTTACCTCCACCTCTGTAGCTGGGATTACAAGGAGACACCACCATGCCCACCTTGTTTTTTCAATAGTCTCACTAACTTTTTTTGCCCAGACTGGCCTTGAACCACGATCCTCCCATGTAGCTGGGATTATTGTTATAATATTGCTCCACTACAGATACTGTGTCTTCTTTTCATGGGGTGGGCAGGGGCTGCAGTTAGAAACACTTAGGTGTTAAACCTTTTTGGGATTTGCATGAGGTACTCATTCTGAAGTGTTCATTAATACCTGCAGAACTAATATTTACTGATCCAGGAACTCAGTCTTCACAATAACCTGATCAGTGTAGGCTGTCCTCATCCCTGCTCCTAAAAATGACGCAAGTAAGGCCTGAGAAGGGAATTACATTGTCAGATACAAAAGAAAGAGTAGTTTAAAAAAAAGAAAAAAGAAAAAAAAACTGGTAGAAGACCAGAAGGTGATGATTGCACTTCTGTACTGTGTAGTTTTTTTCATTGAGCAGTAATTTATTGAGAAGTATGCCAAAGAGCTAAAAATAATAACTATAATAAAAATGATTTCAAAAATATATACAAATGACAGCAGACACATATTTAAAAATTACCTTCCATAAATCAGAATATTCATGCAGTTATATCTAAATCTAGATGTATTATGCTCAAACTATCCAGAGTCCAGGATCTCCCCAAAATATGAAAAACTACAAACTATAGTAAAACATACACTACTTGAAAACAATAATTTACTAAACTGGTTTCTTCTGACTTCCAAACACTGTGTACATGAAAGTTAAAATTGCAATGTAGGATATAAACAGTATCGTGAATTTTGGAGAATCATGTCTTTACTATTTCTTTTTTTTTATTCATTTATTCATATGTGCATACATTGTTTAAGTCATTTCTCCCCCCTGCCCCTTGTCTTCTCCCTCTCCCCCTCACCCCCCCTCCCTTCCAGGCAGAACCTGTTCTGCCCTTGTCTCTAATTTTGTTGAAGAGAAGACATAAGCAATAATAAGAAAACAAAGCATTTTTGCTAGTTGAGATAAGGATAGCTATACAGAGAGATTCCTAGCATTGCTTCCATGCACAAATGTGTTACAACCCAAATTGACTGATCTCTACCTGACCTCTTCACTACTTCCCGGTCACCTTCCCATATTGACCTCTGTCCCTTTAAGGTTACTGTATTAGCTCTTCTGCAGTGGGGACATCAAACACTTTCAAGTTTTGGGTTTCCTACCTTTCCCCACACCTCCCATATGTGCTGTCCCCTTAGCATGTGACCTAAGTCCAACCACATTGCTGTGTTTGCCCTTGATCTAAAGTCTGCATGTGAGGGAGAACATATGATTTTTGATCTTCTGAGCCTGGCTAACCTCGCTCAGAATGATGTTCTCCAGTTCCATCCATTTACTTGGGAATGATAAGATTTCATTCTTCTTCATGGCTGAGTAAAACTCCATTGTGTAAAAATACCACATTTTCTTAATCCATTCATCAGTAGTGGGGCATCTTGGTTGTTTCCGTAACTTGGCTATTGTGAGTAGTGCTGCAATAAACATGGGTGTGCAGGTGCCTCTGGGGTAACCTGTGTCACATTCCTTTGGGTAAATCCCCAGGAGTAGGATTGCTGGATTATATGGCAGATCTATGTTTAGATTTTTAAGATGTTTCCAAATTTTTTTCCAGAGTGGTTGCACTAGCTTGCATTCCTATCAGCAGTGTACGAGGGTTCCTTTTTCCCCACATCCTCACCAACACCTGTTGGTGGTGGTGTTTTTGATGATAGCTGTTCTAACAGGGGTGAGGTGGAATCTTAGTGTGGTTTTGATTTGCATTTCCTTTATGGCTAGAGATGGTGAGCATTTTTTCATGTGTTTTTTGGTCATTTGAATTTCTTCTTTTGAGACAGTTCTGTTTAGTTCAGTTGCCCATTTCTTGTACTGTGTAGCTTTAATTAAGTTTAAAGAAGGCTTTCTGGATGGTCATGTCAATGACCCAGCCCCTGTGGGTATCACTTTGGTATATACTCTATGCCCCACTGTTTGAAGAACAAGATAGATCTCAAAACATACCATTTTTAAAATAAAATAAATTAGAGAATAAAGCTGACGGTATGGCACCATTTGTGTTTCTTTTCCATTTATGTTTTAAAAGTGCATGCTGAATAAAAATATATTTTCTCTAGGTGCAAGTAAAGATGCAAAAAGGTATCTAACTTTCTCAAAGACACCCACCAAACCTATAATCATAACTCATATAATAATTACCTCTGGAGAATGGAAAAAGAAAATCAAGATTAGAGGCAGTCGTCAAAGAGGACCATGCTTCTTTTGTAATGCTCAAGTTTTTAAAAAGAAAGTCACTAGCCTTAACATACATTTGTATGGAAACATCACAAGGTGCCACAGAATTAAGTACGATTTTTATAGTATTTTGTATGGGTTAAAAAAGAGTCAAGGGCTGGTGGGGTGACTCAATGCAGTAAGAGTGCCTGCCTTGAGTGCATGAGGTCCTGAATTCAAACCTCAGTGCTGCCAAAAAAAAAAATCAAATTTTTTTAAAGTAACTAACTTTCATATTAAAATTAATTTTTTAGGTAAGAGATGACTGAAAGCCTGGTTCTTGGGAGGATATAAGGAAAGGGGGTAGGTGGGTGAATATGGTGGAAATATTGTATATTCATGTATGTAAATAGAAAATTGATACCTGTTGAAACTATTCCAGAAATGAGGGGACAAAGGAGAATGATGGAGGGGTGAATTCAACTATGATATATTGTAAGAACTTTTGTAAATGTCACAATGTACCCCCAGACAACTATAAGAATTTTTTTTTAAAGCATGGTTCCCAGTTGTCACACCCTACTCTCCCTATACTACAGACTTTGAGGAGCCAAACACTTTGGAACTCAGTACAGAGGCAACAGGAAAGCCTGAATTTGAACACAGGAGGCACAAAGACAAAGCAGAAAGGAGAGTCAGTCACAGGGTTGCAATGCTTGGAATGCATTTGCTGTGCACGCATGTTGTGACTACATTTGGGACAGGAAAGTTGCTGATAAAACAAATGGGATATAAATAATGTCATAGCCAAAACACGAAGCGTCTCCAGGGCTTAAAAGAGGAATTCAATAATTTTAATTTTTATACTAACTGTAAAGTGCTCTCCAATGAACAAAGGCGAAACCAGAGAGGAAAAACTTCCTAAGTAATTTCTGGTTGCACAAAATCAACCTTTCTCTCCCAAGGTGGCCCTTAGAAAATTCAAGAAACCCACTGCTACCTCATATTTTCTAGCAGTCATTTCCTCTGTTGAAAGGAATCCATGACCTCCAGTGTTCACAGACATCCAAGATCAATGAAGCCTCATCAGCCATCCATTTTGGAAAACCAGGACAAGGTGGACAATGTTAGCAAAATGCAAGAGAATCATTCATTTTTAAAAAAAATCAAATAATTTTAACCTTCCTGTAAAAATTCTTGCAAAGAGACAAAGAAAAATCCACAGTCAAGTTTTAGAATTACTTTTCCTTTATTTTGGTACAAGAAGAAACTGGATTAAAGGCAGATTACAAGCCCTCCACTGTAGTGTTTAATGACTGTCATCACATGTGGATGACAAGTGTCCACAGCAGACTCTCACAAGATGGGCCCATCCTCTCCCTAAGTAAGCTCACCTCGCTCCCCCCAAGAACCCACACTCTATCCTCCCCAGACACTCCCACAAACAGTAGAAGAGGAAGCTGAAGAATCGAAGAAGGCATCCATCATCCAACAAGTGCACATACAGTATTAATAAATAATCCTCTCTCTCTCCTAATATTTGCAGTTTAAGCCTATTTAAGCCATTCTCCTCTTCCCGCTTTCTGTAGGAACTTGACTGATCAAAACTCCCAGAGATTCCGGTGCTGTTTCAGCTGTCTTCTCATGTGACCTATGCTTTCCTTTCATGGCACTAAGCACAGGGTAACGAACAACAAATAGGTACAAACAAGTATTCAGTGTCACAGTCAAGACCGTGATGCTCACTAAATCATATCCAGCACCTACTCAACACCTCACAATGTAAACACTCAGCAGTTACTTGTAGAATTAAGCAAATGGATGGACGCTCCTTCCATTAATATTCTACTTTTCCCTGCCAGGAACTGGTGGCTCATGCCTGTAGCTCATGCCTGTAGTCCTAGCTACACAGGAGGCAGAGATCAGGAGAATCAAAGTCAGAACAGGCAAATAGTTTGAGAGACCCTATCTTGAAAAAACCCATCACAAAAAAGGGCGGTGGAGTGACTCAAGGTGAAGGCCCTGAGTTCAAGCCCCAATACCACAAAAAAAAAAAATTCTACTCTTCCCATTGGATCAGTTGATGAAGAAGCATGGATACTCTTTTTCACTAATATCCCAGTCCTTACTCCACATTTGATTCACTCAACAATTTCACCCTATTCTCATCAGTTATGCCTATTGTACCTAATACCATCAGCCCCTGGAGCTGGATGATTTCTACGGAGCCCCACCCTCTAGATCACAGATTGTCTCATTGTAAGGAGACAATCTATTGTAAGGAGCCTTCTATTCACTAGAGTAGCCTGTCCTTCTCCAGAAATTTCCATTAACAAACAGAAAACACGGGTGAATCACTTAAGCATGGGCTCTACAGGAAAAAGACTGCCTTCTTTCTGACCCTGGGTATTTTAGAACATACTTCTCCCATCCCATAAACCAAAGGCAAGTCCTCACCCTGCTAGGTCGTCTGTCACCTTTACTGTTTGCAAAAGACATGGACTTTAGAGAATGATTTTAGCTTTTATCCAGAGCTTCAGGTCAACTTTTTATCCAATGTCAAAACAAGAAGCAAAAAGAAGACAGACAGAGGAGGAGGAGGAAAAAACAAATGTCTGTAAGAAAAATTAAAGGAGAAAAAAATAGGTTGGCTTGACTCTTCCAAGCAGATAAACCACACAGTTCATTAGGACCATGACACAAGGCAAACCAGTTGCTCGGTAACAGCACACCTACCTATTCACTACAAGAAATCATAACAAATTTCAAAACCCACAGAATGGTCCAATGGCTAATGACAAGTCATGGTCTAGTAAGAGGCCTTCTGTAACAGGGTCAAAACAGTGTAGTTCAAGGAGGTGTCTTTCAGGTTCTGGCTTTTCAAGGATAATTTTGAAGTAGGGCATAGAATGAGTGAGGTGTAGGTTCTTTGGCTGGCCTCTGTTACATCATTTGAGTATAGTAATTTAGTTAATATTACATACACGATTTCCTAGACTTTTGTCAAGGAATTTGGACTGCATTCCTCATCACCTGACCAGCTTCCTGCTGAGACAGTGCGATGTGCCCTGTTAGGTGAATGTGCACACATCCCTGTCTCACATCAAAAGTCCTGAGTCTAAGTGTGTTAACAGGAAGACTGAAAATGGCTCTGCCAAAGCTTCATGTGAAAATAAGTGAAGACGGATGCCATTGCTTCTGCACTGGGCTCCCTTCCTCCCATTTCCCTTTGAGCTAATCTAACAGTTTCAGGGCCAGACAAGTCATCCTGCAATGCAGGCCAGTCCACAAAAGCTGCCCACCACAGACAAGGTAAGGAGTAAGCGCCTTGAGGTACACTGTCCTCTTCTCAAACACCGAAAATCCACACTTCCAACATTTCTGCCCCAATGCCCAACATCTAGCCTTCTCTCCAGTCACGTGGATAAGATTAGATCTGTCCAGACGTGGCACGTTGTTTTTATAGTGTTAGTCAGTATTCCATCCCTGTGACAAAATACCTGACAGAAACAACTTAAGGCAGGAGAGAATCAGTTAGGCCTCATGGTTTCCAAGGTCTCAGTCCATCAGAGTAGGTAGGGCACAGAAGAACAGAGCAGCACACATCATGGCACCAGGAAGCAGAGACCTTCCCCCCACACACACACACCTTTTTTGGCATAATAGCCCCAAGCCTGTGGGATGGTGCCACTCACTTTCAGGACAGGACTTCCCCCCTTAGTTAATCCTCTTCGTAAATGCCCTCATCAACAGACCCAGTGGTGCACTCTGGTTATTGCCGAGGTGTTTCTCAATCCGATCTTGTTGACAATCAAGATCACCATCACACTTACACTCAGGGTGCCTTCCACTTCCTTCCCAAGCTCCTTCTCCACTTGATAGAGTCTTGGCCAATTCAAGAGTTGAAACTGGCTTTTTTGTGTCTCCTTCCTAGGATACCCAGGCAAAATTTATTTTTATTCTAACCACTACTCTTGCTCTTCTCCTCAATCCTCATCGTTTTATTGACCCTGGATGGTATTTCTCTGGTTGTCAAATCAACGAAGAAATGAATACTAACCACATCCTGCAACTCTGTTTTATTTTTGTGCATTTATTTATAGTATTTTTCATATATATATATAGTCTTTTAAAAATATAATTGGATAGCAGGCATGATGGTGTATACTTGTAATCCAACCACTTGGGAGGGTGAGGCAGAAAGATTGTGAGTTCGAGGCCAGCTTGGGCTCCGTGAGGACCATGCCAGCCTGGGATAGAGAGAGACTCTATCTCAAAAAATAAAATGAAACCAGTGGTTCATGCTTGTAATCCTAGCTACTTGGGAGGTTAAGATCAGGTAGACTATGGTTCAAGGCAGACCAGGGAAATAGTTCTCAAGACCCCATCTCCAAACCAGAACAAAATGGACTGGAAGTTTAGCTCAAGTGGTAGAGTGTCTGCTTTGCAAGTGTGAAGCCTGGAGTTAAAACCCCAGTCCCACCAGAATAAATAAATAAAACTAAAATTAAAAATTGATGTTACACCATAACTTTAAATTGTGTCCTATCTTCTTCTCTTAATATTAATATTTTCCAAGTATTCTTTTTTTTGGCTGTACTAGAGTTTGAATTCAGGGCCTCATGCTTATATGCAGAGCACTCTACCACTTGAGCCTTAAAATGTTATCATTTTTAAATGTTTACCCTTCTATCATAAAGGTGTCATTCAATTTGACTGCTCTCCCATCATTGGATATTTAGTTCTCTTTTCAATGTATCAGTATTATAAATTTATTAGAATTTCTGATTATTTCCCTATGAAGAGAAACAACTGGATGAAAGGGAATAAACGTTTTAAAGATTTGGGTACAATCGCACATTAGTAGCACTGATTTACACTCCCACCAATAATGTTTATGAGTTTCATGACACGGTCACTATTTAATCAATCCCTTCTCGATATTTCTGTGTCCCTTTCAGATGTCTGTATTCAAATATTTACCCTGTGAATAATGGCAGTAATAACTTTAGGCATTCTTTTTTAAAGTCTTGATACTTACCTGAGATTAAATTTTCTTTTTTTCCTGAACATCCTTAAATCATCCAGGGCACCCCTTGTATCCACAAACCCACTTTGAGCGCCCAGGCCTCCCTCCTGCTCTATGTTCTGTTCCTGCATCATGAGTGTGAACTCTGTGAGGGCATTACAACTCCCGTTCAGAGCTGCAGGGTGTTCAATATGATGCCAGGCCTGTGTTAAGCATCCCTCAACTGCAATAATCTTTAATCCTGGGAACAGTCACAGAAGCCAAAGCTACTATCCACATGGTACAAGAAGAAAACTTAGGTTCTCCTCTCCTCTCTTCTCCTCTTCTCCCTTCTCCTCTTCTCACTCTCCTCTCCTTTCCTCTTCTCACTCTCCTCTCCTCTCCCTCAATCCTAAACCCCCTCACCCATGCCCACTCTACCCCAGCCACTGTGGCTAGATCAGCTTTCTCTGATCCTCAGTCTAAATGAAGCTCATGGTTCCTTCCATGGCACCCAACACTCACCCTTCATGACAATGCCCCTTGTAACGATTTATCTGTACCATTATTTACCTAATGTCCAATTCCCCTGCTAGACTCTGAGGCCCACAGAGCAGGAAAATGTCTTTTTTGTTCACCACTATGTCCCTAGTGACTAGGCATCAGGAATGAATGAAAACAACTGTACAGGCAGAATCCAAACCAAGACTGTCTGCCTCCTAAGTCCATGCCCTTAATCACCCACTCCTACCCCGTAAGTATCTGTTCAAAAGTTTAAGTGATCGCTTCTGTAAATTGAATCACATCCCAATCCTCCTTACAACCAGTCTGCCTGTCGTAGTAATACTTTGCCTTCCATAGGCAATGCTGAGGTCAAAGAATTAATTTAATTTTAATTCATAAATCTCTTCCCTATCACTGTTTGGAAGATACATTCTGCTTTCTGTAGGTTCAGAAATGTACAGGTCGGGTTGAGTCAATTTAGGAGCTTGTATTTTAGTTAAATGTAAAGTTCTATGAAGCTTAGAAAACTCTGTTCACACCAATAAGATAATTTCTTAAGCTAGAGTCAAAAAGGGTCACAAGCAAATTAGTAACTCAGGTCCTATTTTAAAGGTCTAGAAGAATTTATGTTGGTGTCGCTTCCTGGGAGGTGTAGGGCGTAGCTGTCAAAACTAATCATGAGTGCAGATCTGGAATAGCTTCTGTGAGAGGCAGGATAGAAACAAAAATCCCTGTTGAGAGACAGGCTCATGCTGGGGTGGCTATTTGGGAGGCTGAGATCAAGAGGATTAAGGTTTGAGGCCAGCCTGTATAAATAGTTCATGAGACTCCATCTCCAAAATAACCAGAGCAAAATGGACTGGAGGTGTGGTTTATATGGTAGAGTACCTACTTTGCAAGCATGAAGCGCTGAGCTCAAACACTAGTCCCACCAAAGACAACTAGTTAGATGGGACATTTTATCATTTTAACATCATCTGTGTGTGTGTGTGTGTGTGTGTGTGTGTGTGTGTGTGTGAGTGTGTGTGTGTGTGCACATGCACGTGACTTCCCACATGTTAAAAAGATTCTAGAACTCTTCCCAAATGGGATTTTTCCACTCCACCTATTAAAACACGTTTGATAAAAATTTTAAAATGAAAGTTTTCCATGGTGTAATAGTTCAGTTCCTCTATTAAGTGGTGTGCTTTAAACTTTAGTAAGCCATTTATTCAAATTAGCTCCTGCTCTAGAACATACTTAAAAAAGTCTATCTTAACTCATAAAACAGCAATTTCCTAGTGATTTGTTGAACATCTTTTCATACTGATAAGTTTCATATCAACCTATAGAAGGGACAAACAATTTTCTTTTATTTTAGCAGTACCGGTGTTTGGAGATGGGAACGTTGGTGAGATTTAGATGATGTCATGAGGGCAGGGCCTCTAGGATTGGATTAGTGGCCTTGTAAGAAGGACATAGTGATAAGGTGGCTGCAAGTCAGGAAGAAAGCCCTCACCAAGAACAGACTTGGTCTCATATTTCCCGGCCTCCAAACTGTGACAAATCATTGTCTTTTGAGCTTTTAAATTGAAAAATATGATTATCAAAATACCCTCACACTGGGGGTTAGGATTTCAACATATGAATTTGAGGGATTCATAAACATTTAGTCTACAACAGGCTGCAGGTGGGACTATGTGGGCTGGGGAAGGAGTTGGGCACTGGGGATTGAGATAACTGGTGATTCTGTTCATCAACGAATCACCCTGATGTCTTCCCACTCCCTGACCCATATCTGTATCTGCCAGTCACAAGCATGGAACCTTCCAGAATCCTCTGTGAAAAACATGGTGACCTCCACTGCTGCCCTGACCCACTTGGAGAGGAAGCTTCCTTCCTCCCATCTCTTCAGCATCACAAGGCCACTTCCTTTGTGTTCCAGAAGGTATCAACACCTGGGCTTATTTCCAGCTCCTCTCTCTCTCTCTCTCTCTCTCTCTCTCTGTCTCTCTCTCTCTTTCTCTGCTTTATATATGTTTCTATTATAAATCTCTCAAATAGTTTTGGAAATTATGGTTAGTTTATTAATATTTGGAAAATTTAAAGTGGAAATGAACTTTAAAACATAAGGAAACTAGACCAAGGAAAGAGAAATAGTGTGTTCCAGACAACAAAATCAGCTGATTTCAGACTCAAGAATATTCAAATCTCTTGACTGGTAGGTTGATATTCTTTGCAGGCCAGTAAATATTTATTCAATAAGCCTTGTCTGTTAGGTTCGGGATCTGCATATCTAAGCGCCTACTGGATACAACCTGGACATGGCATGGGCACTTCCCACCCCCGACTGCGTTTGGATTCAGGATATTTTCCCCAGCCTGCTCTTCTTGGGTTCTCCATCTCGGTGAATGACTTATCTGATCTTTCAGGCCACAAACCTGTGTGTCTCCACCTGTCTCCGTTTCCCCAGTTACCATGCATGTGTGAATTCTCACACCCAGTACCCCAATGTCTTTATCCACCACCCAAGTCTAGACCCCACGGTAGCCTCTAAACAGCCTCCCAACATCAAGCCTACTCCCCACACATGCCCCTCCCCCAATCACCTCTAATCCATTTCCCACACTGTCCCTAGAGTGATTTCTTGTAGAGATGCATAACTGTTCAATATAGCCCGGGCTTGACATTCGCCATTGTTATCCCTTTGCCCTTCTGCAGTTGCTCAGATAGATGGTGCCTCTTCCCACCCTTGGCCTCCAGCGAAGACTTCTTCAACACACCAGAGCTCAATCCTCCACCCAGCCAGTTCCTACTCACCTTCCAAAGCTCAGCCTCAATGTCACTTTCTGGGAGAAGAGTGTCCTCATCACCAGTATCAGGGGACACTGTGCCTTCCTCGTCTGACTGGACCTCCCTTTGGTATTTGACACCATACACTCCCTCCTTAACACCTCCCTCTCCTATGCTTTCTTCACTCTTGCTCTCCCTTCTCCACCCCCACTGTAGCTTGTCCACCTCAGTCACTCTTCACCCTGACGTTCACTGGGTTCTGCCCTCCTCACTCTTCCCTCACCATGTGACATACCCCCCAGCCAATTTCCTGCCTTCCTGGATTTCAGTCACTTCCAGTCTCTAATGGTTTAATGCTTACTCCACACATTCACGCGATTTCAACACTGAGAGTTCCTTTTAGAAATTCTACTACCTGTTGCATTTACCCCAAAGTAGAAGAGGCTTAGAGAAATATTACAATTATACTCAGGTCTTAAAATGTTCCCAGTGGCAATGAGACAGAGGTGAGATTATGTTGACCTTAAGACACCAAAAAATAAAACATTTCTGAAGAAAACCCAGGGGGCAGATTTGAGAGGAAAAGCATAGAGGTAAATTCAGTGAACAGGAAGTCCTCAGTTACTCAGAAATACAATTCAGAAGGGTGTGAATTTGATCAAGTATATCATATGCATACATGAAAATGTCACAAAGCAACCTCTTTGTATAATTAATATATGCCAATAAAACAAGAGAAAAAAAGAATGCAATTCAGAAATGTATTTTTATGAGACTGACATGCTCCCTATTGACAGCTAGATAGTTAGCTGAATATTGATTTTTATAAGCACTATTTATTTATTCCAGCAATATCAATGCTATAGTTTTAGCAGCTATAATCAATGTGCTGGTATATCAGTAAGAGAAAGATTGAGGTGCTCTGGCGGCTTCAGCAATGCCTTTGAACTTCCCCGCCCTTAGATCAAAGCCACCAAAGCACCAGTTTCAAAGGAAGAAAATTGGAAACAAAACAAAGAAAGAAAGAAACCTTGAGTGAAAGAATGTAGCATAAATAATTCCTGGTGCAGCTAATGTTACTCCCTTTTCAAATTAAAAAAAAATTTAAGTTGTTCTTGAACATGGAAAAAAGTAAGTCTTTATAATTAGTCAACCTAATTCAAGTATAAACCAAGAATTCACTATTGTTCAGACTACACATTCTATTTGCTGACACTAACTAAACTTACACAATCTCTTTAAAATACACAGAGAAAATCTCTGATGTTCAAAATGTTCTCTCCTACCTGTCCTTGGAAGGTTTTATCTCATGATGCATTCTAAGGCCAGGAGGTCAAAGAATAAATGTCAAGAGAAATTAAATGTTACAGTGAAAATAATAAAATCAAATGTGTAAATGAATAAACTGATCATTTATTTTTAAGTGCTTTATTCTGAAATAACTTAGAATTACAGAAAAGTTGCAAAAACTGAGCAGGGCTTCTATATATCCATACCCAGTTCCCCCAGTGTTAACCGAGGTGCATTTGTTAAAACTATGGAATTAACACTGTCACAGCACTCTTCACTGAGCTACAGGTCTTATTCCAATTTCACCACTGTTCCTTTTCTATGATGAGCCAACCCTGGCTTCCATATTGCATTTAGCATTCAGGTCTCCTTAGTCTTCTGCCAATCATGACCTTGACACCTTTGAAGAGCATTGGTATTTTTTTGTTCTTTGGTGGGACTGAGTTTTGAACTCAAGGCCTTGCGATTGCAACCAGTCCATTGAGCTTGAGCCATGCACCAGTCCATTTTGCTCTGGTTATTTTGGAGATAGGGTATTTCAAACTATTTCCCCAGGCTGGGCTTGGACCTCCTGATCTCAGCCTCCCAAGTAGCTAGGATTACAGGCATGAGTCACGAGCACCCAGCCCAGTATTGGTATGTTGTAGAGCCCCTTTCAAGGTGGATTTGTCTAATGCTTTCACATGATTTCACAGCTATTGTTTGTTTGTGACAGTATAAAGCTCTTTTTATTTAAAACAAGGATAGTAGAACAAGCAAATCCCAAAACAAATAGAAGGAGAGAAATAATAAAAATAAGAGCTGAAATCAATGAAATAGAAACCAAAAACTTCCCCAGCCAGATGAGGAAACTAGACAAATCCTGGTTTATTTTAATTAGTAAAGACCAAGTGCACATTTAAAGGTTCCTCTAGGGAGCCATTCCTTTACAGAAAGTTGAAATCTATCCTAAAAGGTTTAGGAATCATGAAATATCTCAGACTTCGCTCATGCAAATGTAATCCGCTGGTTAGAAATACCAGCAATTTAGGACCTGCTGGCATAAGTTTGAAAATTTTATAAAGTGACCTGCATGTTTTTCTTTCCCCAGTAGGCTCAATCCTTGCAGTATTTGGGTTACTGGTTCTGCAGAAGCCAGGAAAACAACTTTGTAGTAATCAGAATGTTATCCAACTATATATTGTTTACTTTATTGTAACTAATGGTGAACAGTGGTCAATAAATAGTTTTATATTCCTTTAAAAAAATAAAGTTGATACAGGAAAGAGTAGGAAATACTCTGGAGTTAGTAGGTATAGGTAAGAACTTTCTCAACGAAACCCCAGCAGCACAGCAACTAAGAGATAGCATAGATAAATGGGACTCCATAAAACTAAAAAGCTTCTGCTCATCAAAAGAAATGGTCTCTAAACTGAAGAGAACACCCACAGAGTGGGAGAAAATATTTGCCAGCTACACATCAGACAAAGGACTGATAACCAGAATATATAGGGAACTTAAAAAACTAAATTCTTCCAAAACTAATGAACCAATAAAGAGATGGGCAAGTGAACTAAACAGAACTTTCTCAAAAGAAGAAATTCAAATGGCCAAAAAAAAAAAAAAAACATGAAAAAATGCTCACCATCTCTAGCAATAAAGGAAATGCAAATTAAAACCACACTAAGATTCCACCTCACCCCTGTTAGAATAGCCATCATCAGCAACACCACTAACAACAGGTGCTGGCAAGGATGCGGAAAAAGGAACCCTCTTACACTGTTGGTGGGAATGTAAACTAGTACAACCACTCTGGAAAAAAATTTGGAGGCTACTTAAAAAGCTAGACATTGATCTACCATTTGATCCAGCAATACTCTCTTGGGGATATACCCAAAAGACTGTGACACAGGTTACTCCAGAGGCACCTGCACACCCATGCTTATTGCGGCACTATTCACAATAGCCAAGTTATGGAAACAGCCAAGATGCCCCACCACTGACCAATGGATCAAGAAAATGTGGTATCTATACACAATGGAATTTTATGCAGCCATGAAGAGGAACGAAATGTTATCATTCGCTGGTAAATGGATGGAATTGGAGAACATTATTCTGAGTGAGGTTAGCCTGGCCCAAAAGACCAAAAATCGTATGTTCTCCCTCATATGTGGACATTAGATCAAGGGCAAACACAACAAGGGGATTGGAATTTGAGCACATGATAAAGTCAGAGCATACAAGGGAGGTCTGAGGATAGGCAAGAAACCCAAAAACAACAAGATAGCATTTGATGTGCTCAATGCAAAGGAACTAATGCAGAAACTTTAAAGTGACAGAGGCCAATAGGAGAAGGGGACCAGGAACTAGAGAAAAGGTTAGTTTGAGAAGAATTAATTTAGAATTTTATAACACACATGCACAGGAAATTAATGTGAGTCAATGCCCTGTATAGCTATCCTTATCTCGACCATCAAAAACCCTTGTTCCTTCCTATTATTGCTTATACTCTCTCTTCAATAAAATTAGAGATGAGGTCAAAATAGTTTCTGCATGGTAGCGAGGGGATGGGGGGGAAGGGAGGGGAGGGGTAAGGAAGGGGGTGGGGGAAGGGAGGAGAAATGACATCATATGCACATATGAATAAAAGAAATAAAAATAAATAAATAAATAAATAATAAAAAATAAAACAAAACTCAATCCCTAGCAAGAAATTATACTTTCTAGGCATTTGTCCAATTGATTATTACACAGTCCTTTGGGCAAAGGGAGAAAATGTCCTGTTAGCATCAACAGCCATATCCCAAATACTTTATGCATTTTTACTCTCACAATAATTTAACCAAGTTTGCATAGCTTTTGAACTTCTCTCTTACTGTGGTTGATCTACCAAATACTTACAGAGGTATGTTGAAAATGTTCTGTGCTAGTTATAGATTTATCTATTTGTCCTTCATAATTTTGCTATCAGTTTTTCTTTTCTTTCTTTTTTTTTTTTTTGGCAGTACGGCAGTTTGAACTCAGGGCCTTGCACTTGCTAGGACTTATCACTCAAGCAGCCTCCATTTTTGTTCTTCTGTTTGGGGCTGTTAGGTGCACACACATTTAGAATTATTACAACTTCCTGATGAGTGAAAAAGTTTACCATTAGAAGTGACTTTCTTCACTTCTAATAATATTTTTGTCATTTTCTATAGAATTAATAGTGTGATCAGCTTTATTTTGGTTATTTACCTGGTATATCTTTTTATACACTTTTGCTTTAAGGGCTGGAGAGGAGGCTGGGAAGTTATTGTTTAATGAGCACAGAGTTCTGGTTCTACAAGTTGAGGAAATATCTTGAGGGGTAGCAGCGGTGCTTGCAGGCCAATGTAAAGGGACTTAATGCCACCGAACTCTGTCCTCTCAAGTGCTTAAGACCACGCACTTTATGGTATCTGTATCTCACTCTTTTTAAGACAGGATCTTGCTGCGTTGCCCTGGCTGGCCTCCATTTGTGGGCTCTAGTGATCCTCCTGCCTCAGCCTCCTAAGTAGCTGGGTCTACAGATGTGAACTACTACACCTACTCCACCGAATAATTTTTTTACAGTGGCAAGGATGACTTCCCTCATATTTATACAGGAAAAGCTCTAAATCCTCAGCATTAAGCCTGGCTCAAGAGTGACACCGATGAACCAGGAATCCTTCCACGTGTCTGTTTCTCTTGAGTGTGAGCTTGTTATTCTCCATTGAGAGTGGGGGCAGTGTGTGAATTTGTATCCTCAGTCCCTTCCACACATCCTCAGTAACTGATTGTTATGGTGGTGGCTGAGGAATTGATGGGGTTATGAGTGATGGCAGTAGTAGTAGGTGGTACAGGTGTTAACACCAAGAAAAATTCCAGAAGTTATAAAGAACAGCAATTGTTGCCAAGTGCCAGTATCTCAAGCCTATAACTCTAGCTACTTAGGAGGCAGAGACTGGGAGGATCGAGGTTTGAGGCCAACCCAGGCAAAAAGTTCCCAAGACCCCATCTCAGTAGAAAAAAGCTGGGCATGGTGAGACACACCTGTCATCCCAGTTACTGTGGGAAGCATAAATGGAAAGATCACAGTCAAGGCAAAAAGTGAGATCCCCATCTCCAAAATAACCAGAGCAAAATGGATTGGAGGCATGGCTCAAGTGGTAGAGTGCCTGCTTTGCAAACACAAAGCCCTGAGTTCAAACCCCAGTGTCCCCCCTCCAAAAAAAAAAAGAATAGCCATGGCTAATGTGGTAAGCACTTATTCTGCCAGACACTTGGCCAAATGCTTTTCGTATATTGACTGATATCCTAAAAGGACACCTTGTGGTAAGTACCATGATTCCATGTTTCCCGTGAGCACAGTAAAATTCTCAAACACTGATCATTTTGACAAGTGTCATATGAAAGAGACCTGATGAGGGCTGCTGAACCCAGTTACAATACAAAAGCTGATTCCTAGGTCCCTGCAGTTTTCTACTCCATCAGAAAGGCCCCTATTAGCCCAGACACAGAGGTAAATGCCTTTAATACCAGCTACTTGGTAGCTGATATTTGGAGGTCCTGTCTCAAAAACAACAAAAAAAAAGGGCTGGGGGCTTACCTCAGGTGCTAAAGATCTTGCTTAGCATGCACCAGGCCCTGGGTTCAATCTCCAGGACAGGGAGGGAGGGAGGAAGGGAGAAAGGGAGTAAGGAAGGGAGGAAGGGAGGAAGGGAAAAGAAAGACAAACATCAGGAGGATCTTGGTTTGAAGCCAGCCACGCAGAAAGTTAGCAAGCAAGCTAGACGTTACGGTGCACGTTAAAATCCCAGCTACACAGGAGGCTTAGTTAGGAGGATTGTGATCTGAGGCTGGCCTGGGCAAAAAAGTGCAAAATAAGGAAACTGAAAAGGGGTTGGAGGTGTGGCTCGAGTTGTAAAGCACCTGCCTCACAAGTGTGAGGCCCTGAGTTCAAACCCCTGTGCTGCCAAAAAGAATGTCCCAATGAAAATAACCTAAAGAAACATAATAAGTAAATAGCAATTTCCCTGACCCACAAGCTACCTGGAGGGGGAACCCCACGCCAAGTCTAGAGGAACACATTTAACCCAGCCAGAGTTTCCCATGTGTGTCGCATATCTGACACCTGTTAAGTCCCCAGAGCCTAAGTAACTCGCGGGAGGAAGGGCGTAAAGGGATCCAAGGTCGACTGGATCTGTTTCTGGAGCGGTTAGCAACGCAAGGGCGAGCCACTTGCTTGGGGCCCGCACTAATCCCAGCCCCTCCGAGTCTGAGGACAAAGCTCTGAGTCGCATCTTCAGGGAAAGCTGCAGAAAGGGACTCTTTGCTGGAGAGGGGGTGGGGGTGGGAGATCCTCAGGGCGGCCACACTGGGATTTAACCATCTTTAGCGATCAGGGGAGCCGTGCGCGCACCCCGAAGTTCGTGTGCGCTTCCCAAACTCACGCCCTAAAACTAGAGGGCCATTGTGGTCCCCTGCCCTAGGGGACCGAGCGACCCCGACCCCACCCACGCACTCGGGGGGACGGTGCGGCTCCGGGGCGCGCGGCCCTCCTGGGGTCGCCTGTCCCTCGGCTCGGGACTAGGCCGGGACAGGGCTGCGCTGGCACCGTACCTCGGGCGCGGGTGACGCGGCGCCCACGCTGGTGTCATTGTCGCGGCCCAGGCTCCGGGAGCCGGAGCAGCCGCGGCGGCTCATGCTGTTGGGGACTACGCGGACCCGCGTCTCCCCGGGCAACCGGTAAACAGCGCGCGGGGAGGCAGCGCACCTGCAGCTGCCCTTGGCCTTGGCGCTCTCCGGAACCACTTGGGGTCCGCGGGGATGGAGGTCGGGGTGGCACCGAGTGCAACTGCAGGGACAAGGGACAGCGAACGTCCACGTTAGCAGTGCTGGCGATCCTGAGGTGTAGGAGCTTGCTCTGATCAGGGTGAACAGAACATTTATTTCGCACCTACTGTGTGCAAATGCGTCTTGAGCTCCAAGGCATGCCGCGTTCGTGGGCATGCAACCTGTGGACGGCGCTAGCCCATTCCCTGCGCCGGATTTGATGCTCTGCCCTCTCCGTCCCGGAATTCGTAGTTTTCCAACGGGACCTCGCGTTTTCATTTTGCACTGGACTCTGCGATGTATGCAGCCTGCCGTGGTGAATTCGTGTACCTTCTCAACAACCCTGCGCGGAAGGAGGGGATGGGAAGGCTAGTGTTGGTGACAGCATGGCTTCCCCTAGTGAATTACTCGTGGGATTGCTTACACGAGGTGTTCGACGTGTTTCCCGTGGGTGATTCCTTAAAGGGAGCAAGATTTGGAAGTGTATCTTAAATTAATCCACTTTTAAGAAGAGGAAACAGTCACAGAGAAAGGAAGTAAGTTGCACACAGCTCCAAATGGAAGAGTGACTATCAGACCCCAGGTCAGAAAACTAAATCACAGAGAAGGTGAGAGGAACCCGCCTACCGTCCCGCACTTTGTTACAGAACCCAAAAGGTGACCCCACATTCGCAGCCCGTTAAAGCCTTTTGGGAACCCACCTGCTGTTGGAAACTTAACATGAATCAGAGCTGAGGCAGTTTGTTGAATTGCATCCATTCATCCTGCAAGCACCCGTTATTGTTTCTGAGGGTTTCTGAGCCTTGACAACGTTTTAAAAACACACAACATATTTTTAATTGACATACTGAAATTGTACATATTTACGGGATACCCAGTAATGCTGGCAGTGGTTTTTTGACCCTACAGTAAACATTGGCATGTGCCCCATCCAGAATCCCAACACTTTCATTATCGGTAACATTAGGGGAAAAAAAAAAAAAAGAAGCCTTTATTGGAAACTAAAGCTTTCAGAAATCTAATAATAGTATTGATTGTAGAAAACCTATTTGCCAGTTCCAGTTTTTTCTTACATTAGAATCACTACAAACTTGTTTAATTTTTCGATTGACTGATACTGTCAGAAGAAATGAAAAACCAGTAAACACTGAGAGCAGGTGGAAAAGTCCCCTCGCTGATAATTCTGCATCCAATTGCTGTAGAATTCCACTGTGTGAAGTCTGATTCTGACCAGCCTGGACTCTTCAGAAGAATGGGAGGTATGAATTTGCAGCCCTTAAAAACCACTGGTAGAGGATTCTTTTTGTAAGGGCAATGTGTGTTTTGATAGGAATGGAGGCAAAAAAGGTAGGCTAAAGCAAGGCTGTGAATGCTGCACCCCAGAAAGGTAGCACGGTGACAGTGGCCAGGCTGTGATGGAGGAGAGGAGACAAGAAAGCCCCAGAAAGCACTGTCACAGGCCAGAGATGAGACTAGAGGAAATGGGGGTGGCCATGCTGAGGAGGGAAAAGACTCAGGTGGGAAGGGGAATGGGATCAACTGTCATCTGTGCTCATCAGACAGCCCGAGTCAGCCTGAGTCAGGCAGCAAGGAGACTAAAGAAAGGAGGGAGAAGAGAGATTTCAGTGAGGGTCGAATTTAGTCTGAGGTGTTGAGAGCAGAAAACATATTTTACAGAGTGGAACAGGAAATCTCCTGCACATCCAGCTTAAAGTAGAAAATCAAGCTCTCTCTGATCTATATTAAACCCTATCCTGACATACATGGATAAACCTGGCACGCTGAGATCCATGTTTAATAAACATATCAAGGGAAGATTAAAACGCCTTGTAAGTGGCCATGGCGGGCGGGGTGGTGGGGGGAGCTTGTGTCTAGTTCTAGCATGTTAACTCCTAGGAAAATTTGTGCAATGATAACTTTTGGAGCTTTTGTTTTCCATTTGAAAGCTTGTCACTGAAACCACTCTTGTGATATTTTAATTGTCTAAAGATTTTTAGAAAAGTATGCATGGCTTAAATTCTTTCCCAATGACTTGTTATGATCTGAGTGTTTATGTCCCTCCCAAATTCCTATGCTGGAACTTTGTTCCCACTGTGATAGTGGTAAGAGGTAGGACCTTTAGGAAGTAACTAAGTCAGGAGGTCTTCACTCCAATGACCGAGCGCAATGCTTTTATAAGAGTGGCTTCAGCAAGCTGCCCTATGAGGACACAGCAAGAAGATGCCATCTGTCTGGAATGAGCCTCTTTGATCAGACATTAAATCTACTGGCACCTTCTATTTGAACTTCTCAGCCTCCAGGACTGTGAGAAACAAATTTTTGTAATTTATAAAGTCTAAGGTACTTTGTTATAACAATTCAAATGAACTGTGACAGACTGAATGAAATATCGCCAGCGCTTGCAAACAACTACTTTAGACATCTGACTGAATTTATGTGATGAAATACAGATCACTGAAGTCTACTGCTGCATGTGACTGGTTTTAAAGGTCTTGAAAGGATTCTCAGTCCTTTCCTGTACTTGCTTCAGATGTTACTGCCCCTATCTGATCTCTCTGATACATGAGCCGGTCTTTGCCAATGATTTTATTTTTATTGGTTCATCCTAAAACAGATCCCCTATCCCTATCCTGATACATAGCTGGTTGTAAAACAATTTATCAAGGTCACTTTCAAGGAGCTTCATAAATTTTCATTTCATTTATTTTTAAGGTCCATTTTCTTTGCTTTTCCCACACATGTGAACATATGTGTTTTATACCTGAAATAAAAGTGGTCTTTTAGTAACTTTACTATAAATACAGCTGAGAGAACCACTGGGAACCATTGAGATTTCATTTTATGGAAAATAACCAATTCAAAGACCTTCTGTTTCATTGTTAATATAAATTATAATTGTCCTTTTAAAAAGTAAAATCCTTCTTATCAAAAGTGTAAAGTATATTTAAGGTTTTTTTAGCTCGATTAATAAAATTTCTGAAAAATATTCATGAAAAATATGTATTTTGGGGACCTATATGATTTTATTTGACTATAAATCTAATTTCAATCAATATTTCCTCAGCTAGTCAAAATATGTTTTAACATGCTTCATGATTCATGGCCGTCCTGAAGCGACCTTTCATTGTAGAATTGTAAGTTTAGAATAGTTTAATATTAAGCCAGGCATAGTGATACACGCCTGTAATACCAGCAATCAGGAGGCTGAGGCAGGAGGACTACAAGTTCTAGGCCAGCCTGGGCTACATAATAATATAGTGCCTCAAAAAAATTAGGAGAATTTTGCAGTGATTAAAAAGGGCAATCAGTGCTAATATTTTTCTATTCTAAGGAGGACAGGAGAGAGCACTGTCCTGCAAATTGGCTGGAGCAGTTTACAATCACTCAGTGTGCATGTCCCCAGCTGAAGTCAAAGCAAAGCTCTGCCTTCTAGTTCCAACACTCACACTGCAAGCAAGTGTCCCTCTGCAGACTAGTTAGGCCTACTTTTTTGGGGGGAAGAGTGTGTTTTGCTTATTGGTTGGTTGGGGGAGTTGTTTGCTTGCATGTTTGTGCTTGTTGGTGGTGATTTTGCTGATTGAAATGGCCCCCATGCCTAGTACAGAGGCTCCTCTAGTGCTTGACCTTCAAGCATGAGCTGGTGCTGTTGGCCATGAACTCAGTGTTAAAGAATCAACAGCATGAATTAAATATGGTATCTTTAAACACAAGTACAGAAAACAAGGTTACGGATGGATCAGTTAATGAAACCATTGTAACCACAGGCACACAGGGACCTAACGCTACATTTCCCTTAGAAGCCATGGTTCAGTATTCACTAATTCAGTGTTCATAGTGACTTTATAGAACTTAACTGCTATGAATTACAAGAATTTTCTGTATTCCACTGTAATTAGTCACCGGCTAAAGTTGACACTCATGGGCTGGGATGTAGCTCCGTGTAGAGCACTGGCCTAGTGCAGTGGCTCAGGCTTATAATCCTAGCTACTCAGGAGGATCAAGGTTTGAAGCCAGCCCAGGCAAATAGTTTTCGAGACCCTGTCTCAAGAATAACCAACCCACTGGCCCAAAAGACCAAAAATCGTATGTTCTCCCTCATATGTGGACATTAGATCAAGGGCAAACACAACAATGGGATTGGACTTTGAGCATGTGATAAAGCGAGAGCACACAGCACACAAGGGAGGGGTGAGGATAGGTAAGACACCTAAAAAACTAGCTAGCATTTGTTGCCCTTAACGCAGAGAAACTAAAGCAGATACCTTAAAAGCAACTGAGGCCAATAGGAGAAGGGGACCAGAACTAGAGAAAAGGTTAGATCAAAAAGAATTAACCTAGAAGGTAACACACACGCACAGGAAATTAATGTGAGTCAACTCCCTGTATAGCTATCCTTATCTCAACTAGCAAAAACCCTTGTTCCTTCCTATTATGGCTTATCCTCTCTCTACAACAAAATTAGAGATAAGGGCAAAATAATTTCTGCTGGGTATTGAGGGGGTGGGGGAGAGGGAGGGGGTGGAGTGAGTGGTAAGGGAGGGGGTGGGGGCAGGGGGGAGAAATGACCCAAGCGTTGTATGCACATATGAATAATAAAGCAATAAAAATTTAAAAATTAAAAATAAATAAATTTTAAAAAAAAAAAAGAATAGCCAACCCAAAAAGGGGCTGGTGGAGTGGCTCAAATGATTGAGCAAGCATGAGGCTCTGAGTTCAAAGCCCAGTACCACCAAAAAAAAAAAAACCTGACATCACACTAAAGTTCTTATGATCTGCTATTTGTTTGTTATACAGAATGATAGCTTTAAGATCTTAATTTAAATTTACAAGTATTTTCGTTATGATAGTTGAAATGAAATAACTGATGTTTAATAATACAAAATCAAATATGATAAACTCAGTGTACTTCTACTAATTTGAGTATATAACCATATAATTGTAATTTTAATACATATTGATATTAAAAATTATCTACTGGCAGTAAAAATAGATTTTCTAATGCACTCTATAGGTACAAAGTTTAGGAAATGTATCACATATAATAAAATGATGAAAAAAATCAATGAATCCTTGCCATTCTTCCTACCTCATAGCATTTTTTATACTTAAAATGGTATATTTTTACTATAATTTTTTAAATAGAAAAAAAAGATGCAAGATACTAGCTTTCTCTTTTAACAGTGTTCAACAGACCCTTGAAATTGCTGTAAAAGTTTTTTTTGTTGTTGTTCATTTATTCACATGTGCATACATTGTTTGGGTCATCCTGTCTATATTTTTTAATTCTGTCTATATTATAAACTCTTTGAGGATGAAAAAATGAAGAATGAGTTCAAAGATTTGAAGCATTTTATATGAATTCTAAAAAATAGGCCAACTGTGACTTCAAAAAATAATAGCTTTAAGGTGGGTGCTGGTGGCTCATGACTGTAGTCTTAGCTACTTGGCATGCTGAGATTGGAGGATCATGGTTCCAGGCTAGCCTGCAGAAATTGCTGGAGAGACCCCTATCTCCAAAATAACCAGAGCAAAATGGACTCAACAGTAGAGTACCTTCTTTGCAAGCGCGCAAAGCCCTGAGTTCCAAACCCCAGTACCACCAAAAACAAAAACAAAAACAAAACAATCAGAGCAAAAGGGCTGGTGACATAGCTCAAGAAGTAGACCCTCTGCCTAGGAAGTATGGAGCCTTGAATTCAAACCCCAATACTGCCAAAAATAATAACTTTTAGATGTATTTAGTCTGAATTAATTTGATGTAATTAAAAAATAAACTTAAGGCAATTAGTAAAGAGATGCAGCAATCAAATCACATTATACTTAACACCCTTGAAAGCATCTAAGAGATTATGAAAGTCTTTGAAGAAAAATGAAGGATGATTGTAAAAATATTTTGGTTGTTATACAACAAAAACAATATGTACAAGAGAGGTTTACAATGTTGAAAGCACATTGCTGCTGTGTCAGGGTCTAACACCAAATTAAGAGTTCATCCAAACTGGGAACTCTAAGAGAAGTTAAATGAAGAGACCCTTTAGAGACTTCGGCCAGAGTTTAGGGAACCAGATAAGAAACAGTGCAGAACCAAATGCTGGGGCTGAGTTGGGGAAATAACTGGTGGAACTTGGGGAGGGGGCAGGTGTATGGTAAGAGCTCCCTGGGGAGAACTGTGAGGGCTTTGATGGAACACAGCCAGTAGTCTACAAGTAGACCAAGAGGCAGCTGTGTTCTAATACCCGACATCCACTCCTGCCCTGTTCTCCTGCCAGAGGCACTGATTGCCCCCAAACAGTGGGGCATAAGAAAACTCTGAGCATAAGAAAAGCCACACCACTGGAAAGAGGGAGAAACACATTTTTGTGATAACAATGTTTGGTTTTAGTTGCCCTAGGTGATAATCTCTAATCTAGCTGATTATGTAATCCATGTTGATCCTCCTATGGTGGCAAAGCACAGCAAAGGGGGTGTTGTGGAGGGAAGGACAAGCACAGAGCATCCACCTGCCCAGTGGCCTTCATGTGTTCTATCTGAGGGGTTCTCAAAGTGTGGGCCCTTGGAGCAGTATCAGCATTGTTTGGGGGCTTGGTACAAAGGCATATGCTGGAACCCCATCTCATGCTGTGACTCAGACACTGAGGGTAAGACCAGCACTCCATGTTTGACCACGCCCTGCAGGTGACTCTGATCTGTTCTGAGGTCTTTGAGCCACCATTCTACAGCAGGAGTTGGCACACTGTAAGGAGTCAGAGAGTATATGTGCTGGCTTTGTAAACCAAGAAGAAAAATCATGGAAACCAAATGCATACCACTATGCCAAGAGAGAAAACAAGCTTCCATATTTTTATGAGGACATTTAAAATAATAACAATTGAGTACAAATTTTTATAATCCAGGCCTCCTAATGACAGTAGAGTTCTTTGGTGGGGTGATAATGCTTTGCTTAACTAAGACTTAAACTTTCCTAGCACTAAAATTTACTGCAAATGTCCAACTCTTAATGTTTACCTGTAATGAAAATTCACATATTTCATCTTTAAAATGTCATATCACATAGATGGGTACCTCCAAACACTGATTTCAGTCCATAAGCATGTGATTTTAATAGAGCCTATCAATTACTTGGAAGGCATTTATAAATTTATATTCAATTTTTATCTTGATATTTGCCTTTAAGCATGTCATTACATTGCAAATTAATCATTTATTGAAGGTTAGATGTCAGCTCCTCAATTGCAGTTAACTGTATTTTGAAATATGGGAATTCCCTATGTATAAGCATTTAGGACTAAATATTTGTAAGATAATGACATTTTCACATTTTGTCTTTAATTTTGACAGCATAGGAAGTGTAGAAAACTCAACATTATTTGTACTTCAAATAAAATGACTTGAGCACAGTGTGACTTTTGCATATAGCACTGGTTTATCTTGAAATTTTGTTAGCATGTATTAATTATACAAAGTAAAGTGTATTCATTGTGATATTTCCATAGGTGCAAATAGTGCACTTTGATCATGACCACCCCTTCTATTACTCTTTCTTGCCCTTGTCTTATAATTTTAACTATAATCAGTTAATACATATTATCAAGTCATAGCAAAAGCTATTCGCCAGAGAGACCACTATTGGTAATAGTGGTCAAGGGTTGTTTTTTCACTCAGAAAAATTCAATCTCAACTCTAAAATTTAAAAAAAATGCAATAAAACTTTACTGCTGCTGACCCATCAAACTGCTGTGCAACAAAGTAAGTCAGAATTTTCTAGATGTGACAATGGGTGGGACCACGAAAGCAGATTAAGTTCAATGACACTATTTGTTTAATAGCACTTAATAAATACAAATACATAGCAAATAACCATAGGCTTTTGATTTTCCCAAGCTTTCTAAATTTATCAAATTAATGCTTTTCTGTTGACTGCATGTTCTTACCTCCATCAGTTGTAACACATCTTACAAGATTCCGCTTCAGGTTGTATTGAATCAATGCTTCCTCACTTTCTCTGAAAATATTCTATAGTTATTTCATACAGATTTTTTCAGACAGTTTTTTCTGACTTTTCAGAACAACAATTAAGCAGTACTGTTAACATCTATCAAGAAAAATACCATTCACCTTGGGTTTAATTGACTATTGATTTTGTTCCCAATGACTTTAATTCTCTAAATACCTGGTCTTACTGAAAGGCAAATTCACTTCCTCCAAGTACATTTCTTGGTGCCAGCAGACATGATTTAATGGACTCACTATTGATAAGTGACAGTCTTTACTTGGCCAATTAGTCACCTGGAAACTGGCTTTGGTTCAGCCTTATTTTATTTTATTTTTATTTTTGTGAGGAGTTTTTCTGTGACAATACTTTGCATTTCAAATTTTCCAAGTTTTCTAACTTACTTTCCAGTGAGTCGGGAATATTGTGATGCCTGCTTCACCTAGACATGTCAATGCAGGTTGCACTCTTTTAGCACAACTAGAGTATCATTGCATAATAAACAATGCTTTGCCGTCTAATTCAGCAAAAAATAATCTACTTTCCATTGTGTCTTAAAATCACAGTATAGCAAATCCATTTATCCTTTTCTCTTATTTTTGACATGAGTAAACAAAATGTCACAGTAGAGTAATTCACACTGTACTCCCAACACAGCTACAGCTGCACCCCTGCAATCTGCAGTGCATGGAGGACAGAGCGGAGTGATAAGAGAACAAATGTAGTCTCTTTTGCATTCCCTCATCTCTGCTGGAGTGCTATAAAGCAACCACAGAGAAAACAGAAACAAAGGTGGCCATGTTTCTGTGAAAGTTCACTTGTGCACCCTGAAGTGTGAATTTCATATAACTTCATGTGTCACAAAACAGTCTTCTTTTTTTTCCAACCAATTAAAAATGTAAAAATCATTCTTAGCTCATAGGCCATAAAAAAAACCCAAAAAACAGCATCCCTATAATCCCAGTCCTGGGAGGCGGAGGCAGGAAGATCATGAATTTGAGGTCAGCCTGGATGACATATTGAGTTCCAGGTTTGATATGTAGACTACATTGTCAGACGCTGTCTCAAGTCCAAAAACAAAAAGACAAAACAAACACAAAGCAAACAAATAGATAGCAGATTGAATTTGGCCTACAGGCTGTACTTATCAACCCCTGGTGTAGGCGAAGGTTTAGGACATAGGTACATTTTCAGTGAGAATGGACTTCAGCTAAATTATGTAGTAAATCTTTGCATAGGGGGTATTCAGATGCAGCAAAAGCCATCTAGGTGATAGAGGAATGACTAAAATGCAGAAAACACTACAGGGTAAAACAGTGGAATTTCCTGCTGGTGTTGAGTGAGCCCTTGGGGCTCATAGTCATGCTTTTAAAATGAAGCCAGTGAGCTCCATTGCATGGTTTTTCTCCACTGTGCTTCAATTGTTTGAGAAAATAGAACACAGTTATCTTCAGCCAAGTCAGAGTTATGCCAGGTAAGTAAAATAGAGAGAAACAGGCAATTGAATGTATTTGCAAGGGAATAATTATAATGGTAGGTCGCAGAATTTGAGCTGGATAGGAAAAGAAATGAATGTAGAAGAGAAATGAAGGACAATGAAAGTTAAAAAACATAAAAGGATAGGATCAATGAATGAGAGGTCTTAATGAGGTCAAAAACTGCTGCATGGGTCTATTCTAGTAAGTGATTGAAAAGACAGTAGGTGCTGGTCAGAGTAGACTGCTTGAGACCAGAGATAGTGCAGATCCAGGGTTAGGCTGTAACCATAGGAACAGGTGGTTCAGTTAAAAAATGGGGCGGAAATAGTCATTGACTCTGAAGCAGGTAATCAAAGAACTGAATGGCCAAGATGTTGGGCGGGTCACACAGTTGGATGTTGATGTCACCAAGGATGATGACAGAGGAAGACAGCCAAGAGCAAAAGTCCACAGTAGATGTGTCCCTGAAAAGTCAGAACTGATCTATTGAGTGGCAGATTTTCTGCAAAAGCCAGTCCTTTTTTCGGAAGTTAGAAATAATACTTATCCAGAAAAAATGTTAGAGAGAAAAGCATTCCCCTTGTTTTAACCAAGATGGCAATCAGTAGATAAATAAATCCCTGATTTAAATTGGATTATAAATGAGATGTGGTTCTTTTCAGAAGCATTGAAAAACACGTACCAACTGTAAGAGTTTGCCCTTTTTAAAAATACTGCAAATGCTTGGTTTACCCCTGAACTTGGAGGTCCTCAAACAACTTCACGGTTGTTAAGTGGACAGACCCTGGAGTCGGTTGCCTGGGTTCAAATCCTGATTTTCCATTTCCTAGCCTTGTAATCTTGGGCAATTTTCTCAGTCACTTTGAGCCTATTTTGTCATCTGTAATACAAAGGTAATGACAATACTTAATATATGAGGTTATAATAAAAATGAAAATGTTTAATGCATGCAAAGTGCCTAGTATGCAGAACCTGGGACAAAGTTAATATTTCAGCTATTAGTGTTATTATCTTAAAATACAGAGTAGAGAATTCTCCCACAAGACACTTCAAAAACTGACTAGCAAAGCAAAGTGTTTGCTCTTATTCTGCCTGACTGAGAAATTTGGAATTTCATAGATTTAAACTTTTTTATTTTTAATGATTCAGTATGTAGGAATAAATTTTTTTTGGCAGAACTGAGGTTTGAACTCAGGGCTTTGTGCTTGCAAAGCAGGCACTCTACCACTTGAGCCACACCTCCAGTTCATTTTGGTCTGATTATTTTGGAAATGGGGGTCTGTCAACTATTTGCCTGGGCTAGCCTCGAACCTCAGTCTTCCCAGTCTCAGCCTCCCAAGTAGTTAGGGTTACAGGCGTGAGCCCTCGGCACCCGGACAATATATAGGAACAAAATTTTAAAGCAATTTATTTACATTTGGAAAATAAGAATTTTAGAAAGGACTAAGAAACAACAAAGGTGTCGTGCTCTAAGAATTTAGAAATTAATTGGTCTCTATGGTCAAACCAAAGCAGAGATACACAAAACACACCACTTCCTTTGCCCAGACAGCAAAGCACTGTTACAACCTAACTGACTCTAGTGTCATACATGAAGAAAGAACATGGTAATCACAAGACAGGCAAATTCTACAATAAAAGCTGGACACAGGAGGAAGCAGAGGAGACAGTGGACCATTAAAAGTGTCCTTTTCATGGCTTTCTCATCAAAAATAATAAATAAGCATTCAGGGTTCAAAGATTAAGGTTCCACCCTCTAAACTTGCAAGCCTGTGGCTGCAAAGTCCCCATCACCATCCTCAGGAAACTTGTCTTCCCTTCCATCCTTGTCCATTCTGGGATGTGGCTGGAAGTGGAAGTGGTTGGTCCCAAGAATGGGAGTTTAATGTTGCAGTCACACCCACTTGCTTGAGGTTGGTCAAGATTTCTGAAAAGTGATGATTAGGATTGTTGCTGATGCCACAAATTGGAGCTCTCAAAGTAGCAATACTAACATCCCTCAAAACAAGATGATAACATCCCAAACCTTTTGTTGAAATCAAGTTTCAAAAGCAATCGTGGTGTCTAAATTAAACAAAACTCCAGTTTCTTCTGTATCTTTCAAATACCCTTTTTAGTTTGGAAAAAATCTTACAGTTTGGGGTAGGGAGAGTGTGGGATTTTCCTGAACCCTTTTTAGACATGTTCTGGATTTCTTTTAAAACTGTGCCAACTTTCTTTCAAAATCAACAAACAATTCTTATTTTTAAAAAAAAATTGGGGAGAGAAAACTATTGGTCATACTTGCATGCTTCCTTGGCATATCTTTGTGTTGATTCTAACTTCCTGAGAGGCCTCAGAAGCAGTCCAAAACATTTTGATGAGTTTTCTGATTCAGATTGGGCTGGATTTTATTACCAATTGAGGTTTAGCCAACCCCACATTTACAAAGAAAGTGACTCTTATCTGCCCCTCCCAGAAACATCAGAATAATAATTAATCTAATTTGAGGGAAGAGATTTTATCTTCTACTGATTCACAGATTTGATCTCAGTTAAAATCTTCTATTTATAAGCTTGTATTACTGGTCATAAATTTATTTAGTCTATAAAAGTTCCTCTTACAAAAGAGAAAGAGAAGGAAACAGAATATAGGCAGCTCTGTGAACAGCTAATCATTTTTTTAAAGAAGTGAAGACCTCAGCCTTTCCAGGGTCTCCTAAGCTAGTTGTAAAAGTTTCATCACTATATACAAAATGAAGACCATCGCCTGCCTTTCTTTTGCTTGATAAATCAGCCTACTCACTACACAGCACTGATCAGTAAGTCCCATGGGCTAAAAAGAGAATAAAAAGTATTTCACTCTGTCCTCAAGAATTTGCAGATTCATGAGGCACAATGAGACTTGTAAAAGCACAACAGAACATAGAACACAGCCACAAAAATGTAGTCACAGAGCAAGGCTGCACAGTTGCTTACATAATACAAACCAAGGAATCATAGCCAAGGTTAAAATAGAAGCAAAGACAGTTTTATTTGGGTGCAGATGAGATTTGCAAATTGAGAACAAAGCTCAGATTGATAGAGCCAGCCTGTGGGGACAGAGAGCTTGGGTTTTCACAACTCAGAGAGGAGGGAGGCACTGCCTGGTATTCTCCAGGGGGAGATAAGTCGGATTGAGACAAACTCAGCCCAACTCAAGATGGCCATAAATTTTGTAAGTCCATTGGAATGTCCAGGTCAAGAGGCAAACTGACCAATCTGGCATTTTTCAAGTTTTGCAAGGTATTGTTAGATTCTGGAAAATTGTACCCTTTGGCGGTCTCAGTTCCCAACATAATGTCTGTGGAGCAATTTATCCTGTGAGTAAAATCACTAAGACTGAGAAAAAGGATTTTTGCTGTCTTTTTGATCACTGTGTAGTCATTTTCACTTTTATGTTCAGTAATAGCTGTAGTCATAAAAGCACTTGATGTCCAGCTGGAAGAGACTTCACTGGGGAGGAGACTCTTACCACACTCTGAAGGACAGAACTAGAAATGAGGCAGTTTCTTCACCCAGCATGTCAGGCCTCAGGGCAGCCATTTTGTACCTCACCTGTGCTTCTTACACAAGTCAGTGTTCACAGAGTCACAAAAACATGGAAATTGCCCGCTCGCCTCTGGAGAAACAAACCCAGGGCTCAGGTTTATGTTTTCTGGTTTTTATACCACAGGCAAACCTGGGAGGGAGACTATGTGCTGTTCATTTCGAGGTGTGACTTTGAAATCTGAGCTGTGGTATGTGATGGAGGTGAAGAACTTCACTTGTAGATTTAACCCAGAGAAGCATCCTGTGTGATCATGGGTGCTCTCTCTGCTCCTGTCTCCCAGATCGATCTTGGTTAGGGTGACCTCAGGCCCTCAGTCAGTCAGGGCCCCTGAGTGTGGGCTTCCAGTGGACAGTCCCGAACTCCCCACACGTACATCCCAGCCAACTGGACTTTGTAAGAGTACGCTCTATTCTGGTAAGCCAGTGGGTTTGGGTTTGGGCTTGGGCTGTTATAACAATGAGCTGTAAAATGTATTGTTAGTTAGGACTGGAGGGGTGGGAGGTGTGGCTCAAGTGGTAGAGAGGTCCTAAGTTGTGCAAAAAAAAGAAGAAAATATTGTTATTTAAAATATCCTTGATCAACTGCAGTCTGAAAATATTCATATTTGCCTCAACTCTTTTAAGAGGGGCTATCATATTTGTGTTACTTTTATATGATACATTATTGTAGCTTTTTTGGCAGTATCAGGGTTTGAACTCAGGGCTTCATGGTTTTGAGGCAGATGCTCTATCACTTGATCCACTCCACTAGCTCCCTGGTACAATATTATAATTGCTTTATTTTATGATTAGTTATTGCTATTAATCTCTTACTGTGGCTAACTTATAAATTAAACTTTATCAGAGGTGTGTATGTACAGAACAAAAGAGTTACAGTGTTGGCTTCAGGCATTGGATGGGGGGGGTCCCCTACAGATAAGGGGGACTACTGTACATGTGACACTCCTGAATTTTGTTGGGGACTGTTAGGCACTTATAAAAGGAGATCTAGTGTGAACTCATTTTCATTTCTGAAAGTCAAAAATAAAGCATTTGAATGAAAGTACAACTGAAATTTTAAGGATAGACACAGGTGGAAGAAGGTCTAACCTGTGATGCACAAAGCTGTATCCCCTTCCCAGGGTGCTATGCAGCCAGAGCAGATTCTGTCTGAGGGAAACCAAGACCCTCCACTCATCAAAAGGAGTGTTCAAGTACGTGAGTTCCTTCCCCACCTTTTTACTGTGCAGCACTTTACTCCAGTGAAATTTTACAGGGAAGCAAATAGATAAAACCCAACGTGTTGGCGCCACTCTGGTTAAAATGGGAGTTGAGAATGTGGCTCTGATCCCAAACTCTTTCTGACTCCCTGGATACATCTTAACAAAATCCACAGCTCTCAGGAGCACAGTTTGAAAGCCACAGTTTTTGTTAATTCAATCCCAAAATATCAGATACAGTCACACCAAACCTCTTCAGTTTCCTTCTGTCTTACAATGGCTCTGTTATCTACCAATTTATCTGAATTTTAGAAGTTATTTAAATCTTCAACCTGTATAACCCCTTAGGCAATAAATTCCATCTTTCTTTTCTTGTTTGTTTTTTTCCTGGCAGTACTGGAGTCTAAAGTCAGGTCTCTCACTTCCTAGACAAGTGCTCTACCACTTGAGCCCACCTCCATTTTTCTTAAAAATTTTTTGGCATATATCCTTCCTCCATTTTTCTTTATCATTAGCTTTGTTTGAGCCCATATCACATTCCTTTGCCTCAGTTTCCCCTTTGCCACCACCACCAATCCATCCGGTACACATTCCCTGAAAGTCTGTTCTCTAGGCAGGCAGCCCAAGCAGCCTTCATCAAATGTAAATCTGAGAAGGTCACTCTTCTGCTCAAAACCTTCCAATGGTTGCCCACCACACTGTGAATAAAGTTCCACAGGCCTTTCAGTGGCACCCGACTCTCCATACCCCGGCATCATCTCCACGCAGGCCCCTTCTCTGCCTCCACCGGCCTTGTTGAGCTTTCTGCATCCATGGCAACCCTCTGTGCCCTTTCCCTGTGTTTGAACTCATCACTTCCCACATGGCGTCATCACTCACCCACGTATTTCATTCCCATCTGTGGTCCAATTTGACCTATTCGGGTGGTTCTCGGGTGGTTCTCTTTGACCACTCTCAAAACTAGCCTCTTCTCTGTCTGCCCTCCTCCCCAGAGCAGATCACTACCTGGCGTTAAATCATAGATGGCTTGCAAATTTGCTTCCCCCAAGCAACTCAAGGATGGCGTTGATGGTGGGTGTTCATGACTGCATCTCCAACCCCAAAAACAAAGTCTAGCTCAGACCTGTTGCTCAATAAATTACTGTATAAGAGACTCAATTAATGGATTCCCCTGAGAATTCATAGCACCTGATTATGACTCTTTCCACCTGAGAACATCCATTCCCAATGTGATCGGCCACAGCTCCTTTCCAGGTGCTTGTGGCTATTGATACACACAGCAGCCTGGATGAGTCTCAGATGCTACGTGCTGAGTGAAAGATGCCTTTCTCCAAAGGTGTGTAGCATAGGATTCCATTTATGTGGCAGTCTCAAAAAGATGCAACTACAAGGACAAAGGACAGTGGTGCCTTTAGTGGAGGTAGGAGGAGGGACTGTGAAGGGAGCGACTACAAAGGGAACCCAAAGGAGGCTAGGGAGAGGGTGGGATTGTTTTGTGTCCTAATTATGATTGTGGTGACATGAATCTAAGTGTGTTGAAATCCACAGACTGTACCCCCAAAGTCAAGTTTATGATGTGACAATTTAAAACATGAAATAAAAACAAACAAATAAGGGGGTGGGGAGTTAAGTCCTTTGGACTCTAAAATAAAGAAAATTGAGCTCTCGATGCTCCTTTACCTTTTTGCCCAACACCACACTCTTTTCTTTCCTTCCTTCATTCCTTCCTTCGTTCCTTCCTTCTTCTCTCCTTTCCTCCCTCCTTCCCTCCTTCCTTCTTTCCTTCCTGTGGTTCTGGTGTTTGAATCAGGGTCTTGTTAGGCAAAAACTCCATCACTTGACCCACACCCCCAGTTCTTTTTGCTTGATTAATGTAAAATGTACCACATTTAATTTTAAACAATTTATCCATAATGCTATTAAAGATAAGGCTAGAATTGGAATACTTTATGTGAACAAAATTTTGGATTTCACTGAGAGTAAAACTATTTTTATTATCATCCCTTTGGTTGGAAGAGCGAGCCAATTTATCTTCGTCAAATCACTTCCATCTGTTCACAAAAACTAATTTCCCTTCAAAGTAACTACACTGGCTTGCAGCTGTTTGGTGGCCTGAAACAGGAGACGTGTCTTTTCATTACAAGATTTGCTGATGTTCAACCCTCTACCCACTGAAGCTCTTAGCGAAGACTTTCCCTCTTGGTGTGGTGTTTGGCCTGTTGTTATAATCTGTGAATTCATATGTGCCCAACAACACTAAGTGTAACGTTACAGAAAACCCCCACCTCGCCATTGTAGATCTTTATTGTAAAACATGTAAGTGAGGGTTCAATATATTAGTAATTTGTAATGGGACTTATCACCAGTAATCATGGCTCAAAATTCTATTGATAGCACATTTTCTCATTGTAAAAAAGTTAAGCACATGGCTACAAATTGTGATAACTTGCACAGCCATGACTTGAGTTTTAGCCTCCAGCAGATTGGAGTTTTATTTCTGGCTCTGTCAACTAGCTGAATGGAATAAAAATATTTTCTTCCAGGATTTTTATTAGTATATTGTACCACGTTCTAAGTAGGATCCTTAGTACAATGAATGGAATAAAGTACTCCATAAGTAAATAATCATAATCTGCACATGTAGGATAGTCACTGGTTTTCAAAAACTTGAGAAAACACATGAAAGAAATGCTTGTGAATTTTGTTTCTTGCCTTATTTTTTTTTATTGTTTTATTATTCATATGTGCATACAACGCTTGGGTCATTTCTCCCCCCTGCCCCCACCCCCTCCCTTACCACCCACTCCATCCCCTCCCTCTCCCCCATCCCCTTGATATCCGGCAGAAACTATTTTGCTCTTATCTCTAATTTTGTTGAAGAGAGAGTATAAGCAATAATAGGAAGGAACAAGGGTTTTTGCTAGTTGAGATAAGGATAGCTATACAGGGAGTTGACTCACATTGATTTCCTGTGTGTGTGTGTTACCTTCTAGGTTAATTCTTTTTGATCTCACCTTTTCTCTAATTCCTGGTCCCCATTTCCTATTGGCCTCAGTTGCTTTTAAGTTATCTGCTTTAGTTTCTCTGCGTTAAAGGCAACAAATGCTAGCTAGTTTTTTAGGTGTCTTACCTATCCTCACCCCTCCCTTGTGTGCTCTCGCTTTTATCATGTGCTCAAAGTCCAATCCCATTGTTGTGTTTGTCCTTGATCTAATGTCCACATATGAGGGAGAACATATGATTTTTGGTCTTTTGGGCCAAGCTAACCTCACTCAGAATGATGTTCTCCAATTCCATCCATTTACCAGCGAATGATAACATTTCGTTCTTCTTCATGGCTGCACAAAATTCCATTGTGTAAAGATACCACATTTTCTTGATCCATTCATCAGTGGTGGGGCATCTTGGCTGTTTCCATAACTTGGCTATTGTGAATAGTGCCGCAATAAACATGGGTGTGCAGGTGCCTCTGGAGTAACCTGTGTCACAGTCTTTTGGGTATATCCCCAAAGAGTGGTATTGCTGGATCAAATGGTAGATCAATGTTTAGCTTTTTAAGTAGCCTCCAAATTTTTTTCCAGAGTGGTTGTACTAGTCTACATTCCCACCAACAGTGTAAGAGGGTTCCTTTTTCCCCGCATCCTCGCCAACACCTGTTGGTGGTGGTGTTCCCAATCATGGCTATTCTAACAGGGGTGAGGTGTGGCCATTTGAATTTCTTTTGAGAAAGTTCTGTTTAGTTCACTTGCCCATTTCTTTATTGGTTCATTAGTTTTAGGAGAATTTAGTTTTTTAAGTTCCCTATATATTCTGGTTATCAGTCCTTTGCCTGATGTGTAGCTGGTAAATATTTTCTCCCACTCTGTGGGTGTTCTCTTCAGTTTAGAGACCATTTCTTTTGATGAGCAGAAGCTTTTTAGCTTTATGAGGTCCCATTTATCTATGCTATCTCTTAGTTGCTGTGCTGCTGGGGTTTCGTTGAGAAAGTTCTTACCTATACCTACTAACTCCAGAGTATTTCCTACTCTTTCCTGTATCAACTTTATTTTTTTAAAGGAATATAAAACTATTTATTGACCACTGTTCACCATTAGTTACAATAAAGTAAACAATATACAGTTGGATAACATTCTGATTACTACAAAGTTGTTTTCCTGGCTTCTGCAGAACCAGTAACCCAAATACTGTGAGGATTGAGCCTACTGGGGAAAGAAAAAGCATGCAGGTCACTTTATAAAATTTTCAAACTTATGCCAGCAGGTCCTAAATTGCTGGTATTTCTAACCAGTGGATTACATTTGCATGAGCAAAGTCTGAGATATTTCATGATTCCTAAACCTTTTAGGATAGATTTCAACTTTATGTATAGGAATGGCTCCCTAGAGGAACCTTTAAATGTGCACTTGGTCTTTACTAATTAAAATAAACCAGGATTTGTCTAGTTTCCTCATCTGGCTGGGGAAGTTTTTGGTACTGGTAATAAGGAATTTTGCAAATAAGCTATTGTATTTATGTGTCTATAGAAAACCAAAACAAGCCAGATGTGGTGATATATGCCTGTAATCCCAGCACTTGGATGGTGGAGGCAGGAGGATTTTAAGTTTGAGGCCCAGTGAGACTATCTTATCTCCAAACAAAAAGAGAAAAGGCTGGGGTTGAAGCCAAGTGGTACAGCACTTGCCTACCATACTCAGGGCTCTGCCTTCAATCCCAGCACCTAAAACCATGTAAATATTTTATGTATACGCCAACACAAACAAAAAGCCCAGAATGGTCCTTTGACATACCAGTTAAAAGACAAGTTCTGATTAATAACTGTAAAATTTCCCTAACATTAAAGCTATTCTCAAATGCAGAGGAAATATACCATGGTATCAAATAGTCTTTTCTGATAAAGGAAGCAAATACAGAAAGCTTTTGTTTTATCTGTTCAAAGTAACCAGTGCTATTGATGCAAAAAAAAAACCAAAAACTCCAACAACTCCCCCAATACTACTTTCAAAACCAACATACCAAACTTGATTTTTATTAGAATGTGGTTATCTTTTTTACACTAGTAATTCAAAAACCAAGACTCAGTCAGACTTTATATATATGTATAAATATATATATAAAACAATGCAGACAATTTATTGAGCTTCATCTTCTGGACAAGAATGCCAAGTTAGTCTCTCTTCATAAAATGCAATTACAATTTGAGGACACTTCATATTTGCCTCTTTTGCCAGCACCAAGTCTGCTTCATCTGAATCTTTCCATTTCATGAGAAACATCAATTCTCCACTGCTGTCTGTGGCACCAATTATTTGTTCAGGATCAAGACCTCTAGCAAAGCCTCTTGGTTTGTCAGCAGCATCTCTTTTCTTCTTTGACTTGCTATCATCAGATTCACTGTCAGATAAAGATTTTCTTTTTGTTCCATCTTTTTCTTTACCAGCTTTTTGAGAATTAAGAAATGCTTCAATTAACTCTGACAATCTAAATTTTCTTCAGGCTCCCAAGTATTGTCAGCATCTGTAAATCCCTTCCACTTCAGGAAATACTCAGCTTTCCCATTTACTACACGACGGTCCAGTACTTTCTCCACCACAAATTCTTCAGGCTCTGCCTCTTCAACTTTTTTACTTTCTCCATTCTGTTTCTTTCCCATTTTTTGCAAAGTAGTTTTATTGGAGGCCATTTTTAATTGTAGACTTGAAGGGCTGTTGCTCGGATGCTCCGGGTCGCGGGTCCTGCAGCGTCTCCGGCCTGCGTGCCTCCAGCTCAAGTCACATCCGAGGGGAGCCTGTATCAACTTTAGAGCTTGGGGTCTGATATTAAGATCCTTGATCCATTTTGAGTTAATCTTGGTATAGGGTGATATACAAGGATCTAGTTTCAGTTTTTTGCAGACTGCTAACCAGTTTTCCCAGCAGTTTTTGTTGAAGAGGCTGCTATTTCTCCATCGTATATTTTTAGCGCCTTTGTCAAAGACAAGTTGGTTATAGTTGTGTGGCTTCATATCTGGGTCCTCTATTCTGTTCCACTGGTCTTCATGTCTGTTTTTGTGCCAGTACCATGCTGTTTTATTGTTATTGCTTTGTAATATAGTTTGAAGTCAGGTATTGTGATACCTCCTGCATTGTTCTTTTGACTCTTGCCTAATATTTTAAACAGTATTTTCAGAGCTCTCATTTGAAGGATCTTTAAAATATTTTAAGGTTACAGTTCTAAATAAAATATTTAATGCCTTAAACAAGTCTACAAATGGTCTTGATCTCCTTTGCCATAGTGGTAAATGAATACTGAAAGACAGCTGACCAGCTGTCATTTAACATGACAAGATCTGTGCTTTCGGTACGTGACATAGGTACCCTTAATGTTGCTGAGGTTTGTGGGCCAGTTTCAAACTTGAAGGAAATACTAAATCTTAACTAGAAAGTAATTTTAAAAACTGAAATTAGTCTTATCCAGCTTTACAGACCACTGATGCCCCCTGAATTCTATCTGCTGAACCTCTGGAACACCAGTTAAATAATTCCTACGTTACGGACATACCAAGTCCAATTTGTATCTTCTTGGATGTAAGATAGAATTGGACTCTCAGGGCTGGCAGAGTGGCTCAAAGGGTAGAGCACCTGCCTAGCAAGTGGGGTTCAAGTCAATAAATTAAAGGAAAAATGACAATATTTCTCCTTTCCTTAGGTTTCTTGATGTGCAACATTCAAGCAAAAGGTAAGAGGATGGAAAGCATTTTTGTTTCCTTACAAAGTTTTTTTTCCTAAAATGTGACTTTTCCACACTATGAACAAATTCCCATTGTTCTACTTTTCCTGAATTTTAACTTTGTTTGCAAAATTCACCTGATGATAAATTTCCATGATAAATCCGTTAATATTTTGTAAAAATTATGTGTAAAAGTTAAGCCAACAAATGAATGAGACCTTGCACAATATTACTGTTTTTGACTTGTGTTTCACCATGGCAGATGCCTAGCTCCAGAGTAATCATTTCAAAGTTGAAACCACCAGAATCTGTGTAGTGACCAAGGAAAATCATTCTCTGCCAGTGTTTCTTACTGAAATCTCAGTGCAAAACAGTACAGAAGAAAAATCCATTCACTCTACTGTGCTAACGGATCTCCCCCTTGTGCCTAAAGTTTGTATTGAACTCAAGCAGGATTAAGTCAGCCCTATGACATGTGCATAGATGTGGCAGACTGCCTGCCTAGCAAGCATGAGGCTCTGAGTTCAAACCCCAGTACCACCAAGAAAAACAAAAAAGTAGAGAGGGAAGCAAGTTCCCTTCCTGTGATAAGCAATTATTCAATATGAAAGCTTGGGGAGTATAAATCTAACACAAACACTCTTTTAGGAAGCCAAGAATAATTGGGCGTTTCCAAATAACTTAGGGTACCTGAAGACTTGTGAATCTTTAAAAGAAAAAGCTGTCTAAAGATGTGCATTTTTGCTTTTTTATAAAAGTTTTAAGAAATCTATATAGGAAAATAAAATATGTAGCTATATGATTAAGTAAATGTAGCCATTAAAAACACATTTTGAAGAATTTTTAACAAATGGGAAGTAGATCACAGCATAATGCTGATAGAAGATGCAGAATTCAAAGATGCACAACCTGATTATTTAAAGCATGTTCCTTTTTTCTCTTTTTTTATTTATTCATATATGCATGCACTGTTTGGGTCATTTCTCCCCCCTGCCCCCACCCCATCCCTCTCCCCCACCAACTCCCCTCGCTTCCAGGCAGAACCTGTTCTTCCCTCTTCTCCAATTTTGTTGAAGAGAAGACATAAGCAATAATAAGAAAGACAGCATTTTTGCTAGTTGAGATAAGGATAGCTGTACAGAGAGATTCCCAGCATTGCTTTCGTGTACAAGTGTGTTACAACCTGAATTGATTCATCTCTACCTGACCTCTTCACTATTTCCTGGTCACCTTCCCATGTTGACCTCTGTCATTTTAAGGTTACTGTATTAGCTCCTCTGCAGTGGGGACATCAAACACGTCCAAGTTTTGGGTTTCCTAACTATCCCCATTCTTCCTGTATGTGCTCTCCCCTTAGTGTGTGACCCATGTTTTTCCTTTTTTAATCCACGAGTACTAATTGATCTTACATGTCAGGATTTCCAGGAGAACTACCTCATCCTTCAGACCTCAGTTTAAATAGCATCAGTTCAGAGGTTTAAAGAATTATTTCATACACTGGATTTCATTGCTTATTAGTCATTCATCGAGTGCCTACTCTGTGTTCAATATTGTGCAGGACAAATGCACCAAAGATATTGGTGTGTATCTTTGACATACACAAGAAATATACAACCAGTGGAATCAACACATTACAACTGTCTTCCGTATGAGCTGATTTTCTTTTTTCTCTTCTAAAAGTTCTGGAAATCAGGTAAAGCAGTATTAAATGAACTGAACAGGGGAAATAGGACATAGCAGATGAAAACAAGCAGGAAGAATAATTTAAATGATGGCCTCAGGTGCGATGGCTTAGAGTATGCTGGTGACCCACTCACAACAGTATCTCTCTGTGTGTAGTTTACAAAAGAAGGGAAAAGGCTGGGCGTGGTGACTCACATCTGTAATCCTAGATACTCAAATACTGAGATCAGGAGGATCTCAATTCAAGACCAGATCAGGGAAAAGTTCAAGACCCCCATCTCAACCAATGGCTAGGAAAGATGGGCATACCTGCCATCCCAGCTGCAAGTATAAAGTAGGCGAATTGCAGTCCAGGTCAGTAGGGGAAGAAAAGCAAGACCCTACTGAAAAATAATTACAGGAAAAAAGATCAAGAGCATGACTCAAGTGGTAGAGGACCTGCCTAGTGAGAGCAAGGCCCTGAGTTCAAACCCCAGTACTGTGACATTTAAAAAGAGAAACAAACAAACAAAAAACCCAAAAAAGCAGATGGAGTTTTATGGACTATTCAAGTTGCCAAAGGACGTCTTAAACCGTGGGACTATGACATATGTCACAGGGTTAATAGGAAACTGGTGTTACTGTTTAAATGAGTTGCCTTCAAACTTCAGGTGTTGAAACTTAATGGCCAATGGAAAGGTTTCAATAGGTGAAGACTTTTAGAGGAATTAGGTCATGAGTCCTCCCCTCCCTGATGGGATTGAACCCACGAAGGAGGCCCTACCACCTTTTGCCATGAGGACACAGTGTTCAAAGTGCCATCCTGCAGCTGAGACGACCTCACCAGACAAAGAACCTGCTGACAGCTTCCAAAAGTGTGAGGAATAAATTTGCTGCTTTTAAGCGTCCTGTTCTCAGGCATTTTGTAATAGCAGCACAGACAGGTGACAATAACTGGGAATTAGAGATCAGGTATTTATGTATTCTACATCACACTGCTACTCAAGAAAAAATCCATCCCTCCACCAAGAACTGATTAGAAAACTAGAAAAAAAATGACGTAAAATGATGACAACAAGACAAACTAAATAAGGACAGAAGTTGGAAGACTATTCCTGAATGGGGGAGGGGGCCCTAGTTTTTTTGAGACAATTTAGGTTGCTACGCAGCCTAAATTGAACCTGAACTCAAAAGTCCTCCTGCCTCAGCCTTCCAAGTGCTGGGATTACAGGCCACCACACCAACCCAGAATTTTTTTTTAAATTAAACGGTATGACCCTACTTTTTTTGTCTTAGACATACTAAAAAGTATGTTCGCACTTAGAATTATATACATCAAAATCACAACAGGAGTATTTGGAGTAGGTTCTTACTTTTTTCTGGGTTTTTTTTTCCGTTTAATTCATTTTTGATCATTTCTAGTTGCCACTTATTGCTTACTATATCTGTCAGACATTATATCAGCATGTTAGGTAATGTAGAAGTAAAAATTCTGTGACTGAGCAGGGTGGCTTACTTCTATAATCACAGCACCCGGGAGGCAGAGGCAGGAGGACCGGGAGCCTTCACTACATAGTAAGTCTCCATCTCAAAAATAAATAAACAACAATATAATTGTGGCAGGGGACGTGCTGGCATGAAGCTTAGTGGGGTTTGGGTAGAGGGTTGTGTTAAGAAGATCATGTGGGTGGGAGAGAGAATTTTAATAAGTATAACAGTTGTTTTCAGTCCAGCTAATGTTTGTACAATGTTGACATTGACTTTGGTGGATGGAGCATTATTTCTTTTCTAGATATGTGACCCTGAGATTAAACTACACAGATTCTGGCTTCATCAAGGTTCAAAAACATGACTGCATTTTTGTTAAACACAAAACACTGCCTCAAATTTAGAGAAAAGCTGGGTCACACCAGCAAATCTTGTCCATTTGCTGCTTAATAAAACTCCACTCTTCCCTAGTTATTTACCTGCCCTGTGCACATACCCACACTTTAGGATACTGGATCTGTAACTTGATAAAAATAAATTACTCTGTGAAACGTGTAAGCTCATTTACTTCTTACAGAACCAAGTGTGGTATCCTTAGCAGCTGACACTACTGAACGTGCTATTTTGGGAAGTCTCCCAAGCACCCCCAGCTCTGCAGTGGAACCCCTGCCCCATCTGATTCTAGCCTGGCCTTCCTCAGCATGGGCCCCATGTCACACGGGCGTGTGCCACACTTGCTGACAGCTGGGAGCTGGCCGGAGCCCTGTCCATGGGCTTTCTCAGCTCTTCACGTTGATGGACCTTCAGGGAATTTTTAGCAGTTTTTCTTTTGTGACAAGTTAAAAAATAAAAACATACCAAATTTTTAAATTTTTGTGCTATATACAATGTCTTTAAGAAAGTGAAAAGAAGCCCACAGAATGGTGAAAAATATTTACAAGTCACGTCTCTGATAAGGGACTTGTATCAAGAATATACTTTTAAAATCTTACAATTAAACAAAGCTTTCCTTCCCCCTCAGTAAATAAATAAAGTCTTACAATTCAATAATAAAAAGCTAACCTAAGGCTGGGCACTGGTGGCTCATGCTTGTAATTCTAGCTATGCAGGAGGCAGAGATCAGGAAGATTGAGGTTTGAAGGCAGCCTGGGCAAATAGTTTGTGAGGAACCATCTCAAAAAAAACCCTTCACAAGAAAGGGCTGGCAAGGTGGCTCAAGTGATAGAGCGCCTGCCTAGCAAGTGTGACGTCCTGAGTTCAAACCACAGTGCTGCTCTCTCCCCTACCCCCCCAAAAAAAGATAGCACGTCACATCCACAGCAAGGCTGCAACCAGTATGTCAGGACCAAATGCTGACAAGGATGTGCAGAAACAGGAGCCCTCACGCTGGATGAAGCATGAAAACACTTTGGAAAAGTTCAGCGGTTGCTTGAGATGTTAAGATGCTCCTTGACACTCACTCCTGGGACTGAAAACACCCTCAAAATACTTATCAAAGGAACTTCATAGCAGCACTATTCACAATAGTCAAAAAGTGGAAACTCAAAACATCCATTAACTGATGAATGAATGAAGTGTGGTATATCCACACAATGGAATATTATTCACCCAAAAAAGGGGAAGTACTGGTGACATGCTACAATGGAGAAACCTCCAAAAGAAGCCAGTCACAAAAAGGTCCTACATTTCATGATTCTATGTGTATGAAATGCCCAGGACAGGTAAATTCAGCCACAGAAGATGAGTCAAGGGCTAAGCAGAAGGAATGGACTGACTGCCAAAGGGGGCTGGGCTTCTCTAGGGTGATGAAAGGGCTCTGGATTAGATTGTGGTGGTTGCACAACCTTGTGAATGTACTAAAATGCCGTACACTTTAGACTGAGCTATGCGTCAATAAAGCTGTTTAAAAAAACTGGTGAAAACACAAGACAGCTAAGCATTTGTAAAAATTCCCTCTTGAACCAACTTCCTCTTTCACAGAGCCACCTTTCTTTCTGCTCTAGCTCGTGTCTTTGTTCTTTTCCTTGCAGGCGGTTGATGGCAAACTACTTTCCCATGTTAATTAACTACAAGGTATACATGGTAAACTAGGGAAAAAACCCACGCTTTGGAGAACGTAATATAGAATAGCTCACACCATGGCTACGAAGCCAATCCAGACACATAACTGTGTTCTAAATGATGTCCAAAGTCTGCAAATAATTCTAATACGCCACGCATCTCATAACTTAATGTTCAAACACAAGCACAAATGGGTAAGCACATGGTAAATTTAAAACATGCAGCTTCGCATAAATATTTTACACAAAATTCTACGTACTTTGCAAGAGCACAGAAGTCACACTATCCCACTGCCACACGAAGCTACATCTAAAACATCCATTGTGAAATGCTTTATCTTCAGATCTCATTTAACTTTTCCCCCGAAGGAAAATAAAACCAGTGAGATTTTTCAGTAGAAGTCATTTTATTATTTCAGTGCAAGAATTTCCAGGTTTATTTTCAATTTCAGTTTCAAAACAAACTGACATGAATTTTTAGTCTTTGTATCTGTGGTGGTGACCAATAAAATGTGTAATATAAAAAAATGAATCACTGCAGGAAGTGTACAAATTCAATGCATAAGAATCTTTCCTACCTAAAGCTGTAAACTAAAAACCTGTTCATCTGAAATACTTATGAGGTAATAAGGATTTCAGCTCATTATGCATATCACAAATAGAATGTAAGAGACGATACATTTCTTCAAATGCATTTGTTTTACTCTGTTGAATTTTGTGCTTTCGAACACCCATTTCCCAGGTCACCAAAATCAAATGTGTGCAGACAAAACAGGTTACTGAAAAGGGATACAGTTCAAGAACACAAATTGTAATTCATGTGTGAGGCCAGTCTTACTTGTGCATTTCAAGTATCACAGTTTTAAGAGACACAGCCTTTACAAAGAGTCACTAAGGTGTACATTTTCACTGAACCTTTATTTCAAGAACCAAAATTAAGTTAAATAAAATTCTATGCTTGCAAGGATATCAAATACCATGCAGTCTACTATCTAAGAATAGAGTCAACTAACTTAAAAAGGAGAATTCATTTTTATTTTCCTATATACTCAATTAACTGTAAGTTCATTAAAACCACTTGAAATTAAGCATTTAACTTGAAACAGTTATCAAAATCCCAACATAAGTAAAAATATCTCTAACTAGCTTAGAACCCTGCACTCCCCCTGTGGCAAGGACACTGTTCCAGGGAACATCATCCAGAGCTGATGCAGCGTGGCCGAGGGCAAGGCTCACACACTGCTTCCTGAGAAGCAGTGGGAGGAAAAGGCTTCTCAGGTCTTTCTACACATCAGCAGCTGCTAAGCCAGTCAAAGTGGACTGTCAAACTGAAATATCCCGTACTTCCCTGTGGTCAGCCAGTTGGGCTCAGAAGCCGTGAGCTGCTCGGCTTGCCCGGGCTGCAGACCAACCTGAACCTCAGCTTTTAATGTTCTGATGCTGCACAGAGGTGCTGGATGGAAGCCTTCCAGAGCCTGATGAAATGGGGTGGTGAACTCCCATTTCCTGTCGCCTGTCAGCTTCCTGTAATTCAAATCACCCTTGAATAAAATTAAACATGACTTCTGTAGTTCCGCATATAAGTCAGGGGCGACCTGAGGCATTGAACAGTACGCGTGAGGCAGAGTCCAGAACACATGATCGTGGTAAGCCCATCTACCCATTTTAACATGGTTTTCCCAGCCAACCCCACACTGGAACATCAACTTATCACCACAGTGTTTTACTTGCTCAATTACCCAACTAAAGTCATGTAGAGTAGTATCAGAAACAAACCATGGGATAGTTTTCCCATGGAAATGAATCTCAGCAGCCAACTTAGAGGACAACAAGAAGTCAGCTAGTACTAAGTCTGTAACGAGTTCAAACCCGGAATTGTCCAGTACAATGTCCATTCTAACTGCAGACGCTTTTGCTCTTGTTTTCCTGTATCTACTCAGCAACGTCCAAAGGTGCTCCAACTCATTCACTACAATGAAAGGCTTTAAGTCTTCTAAAGAACTCACCACATCGGTCTTCTGAGAACTACTTTTCCCACCTGACAGAGACAGGTCACACTTATTTCCCCAGAGTGAAATCTGAAAAAGAAAAGCATGAAACAGTCGTCCTTTTATATAACCAATAAAACTACCACGTAGGAGGGTAGAGGAGAGGTTGCTAAAATATTCATACAACTTATTTCTGTGAAATTCTCAATGATCATTGGCAAATAACATCTCCAAGGCTCACCTTCTGCAACTGAACAATGAGGAAATACTTTCCTCAGAGTTAGAACTAACTGACCTAATACACGTACGTAACTTGGCAAATAACATACCAAAAGCTTGGCATACAGAAGTACTCGATAAATATTAGCCAAAATAGATTTGACTTTTATTTGTGATTTAAAATTAGGAGTATGGTCAGGCACAGAGGCACATGTCCGCAGACTCAGCTACTGGAGAGGAGGACTGCATGAGTTCAATGTCAGCCTGGGCAACACAGCAAGACCTCATCTTGAAAACAATAAAAAACTAAAATTAGGAAAACACCTGCTTCAACCAAGAGCATTATTCTTTTTAAAAAGAAATGAAAGCTTTTCTAAAAAGGCCTAAGGATTGTGCAGTAAGCAAGTGTCTGCGGCACACTGCCGCTTGCTGAGGAAACAAGCCGTGGGGTACATGGTGGCCTGCACCGCTGAGAGAGGCACCTGCTGCTGTCCTGCATGGGGCCCTCACCCGCCCCGAGCTGGCACTCACGGTCTCCTGTGTGACGATCTGACTGTCCATGTCCCCCACCATTACAAGTTCTGTGGCAGCAAGGACTGGCCTGTTGCCCACATCTAGACAAGGGCTTACCACAGCAGGTCCATAAACACTCGTGTAGACGGCCAGAGACCACTGTGACTCCGGAAACCAGATCAGCACCTCCAGGTGTTGGGACACTAAGAGAAGGCAACACTGGTCTCTTCTACATGGGAGCAGGGGAGCGTGGGGTGGCTGGCCAAATGACATGGCAGAAAATGAAGTGGCACTTGCTCTTTTCTTTTTTTTTCCTTTAGTTTCATTTTTGACACAGGGTCTTGCATTTATGCACAGGCCAGTCTGGATTGCAATCCTCCTGATCTCTACCTACCAAGTAGCTGGGATTACAGGCATGAACTACCACACCTGGCTAGTATTCATATTTATATTGTGAAAAAGAACATGATATTTATAGAAAAAGAACATATGTTAAAAAAAATATTCTCTGAAAGAATGCACGAGCTAGGAGTTAAGAGCTGGCATGCTAGTTTTCTCTTTCTTTTTTAATTACAAGTTAAACATAAATGACTGTTCAGTGGGTAAAAAAAAATCAAACAAAAAACTGGTTTTAAAAAGGTTACTAATTATAATACATAAATAATCTCTAAATTAGTAAACTACTAATGTTTACAGAACTGAACATAAGACACTCATATCATCTGATCTTTACCTGTAGAAGTTTAAAAAATTCACTTTTCAGCTGATTTTCGTCTAGGTCTTCAATAGATCTTGTCAACTGTTGCAAGTGAGTACATAAAATACTGATAGATTCCTGTGACTCAAAGAAATTTTTGTCTTTGCATTCTCTAAATACATCAAAGTCATCGATTGGTGGGCTACAGCAGGAGAAAAACATTAGTGAAACACTTAGCAAAGTCCCTCTTTTTTCTAACCACATTTGGGCGGTTGCAGTTCCTTAATGGAAGAGAACAGCACCATGGGTCTCAATAAACAGTGAGTGGTAAAAGACAGTGGGCACAGACAGTGACCAAACTGAACGAAAACAAACCTCACACGTCCTGCAACCCCGCCAAAGGCTCTCACGCAGGTCAACCATTTCCCTGCAGTAGAATCACTTCCCTACAGAGCTGCCAGGGCAAAAGGAGGGAGACTAACAAAATCTGAAGGGAACTGCCCAATGGGACAGGGCTCCTAGCAAATGTGTAAATATTCGAGTACAACACAGTAACCACTAAGACAGTCAAACCCAGATTATGGAAATACAATGAGTACATGAGGTACACCAGACATAATGCCCTTGTAAATTTTATTAGAATGGTAAATTTCAAGCATTTATACACATAAATAAGATTTTTTTGCTCAAATTCCATGTCCAGGCTAATTTTTAGCAAAGGTAGGATTTGTGTGTGGCTGCAACTTTACGAGAACTAAGAGAGAAAATAACCAAGAAGCCTTAAATACTTTATAGAATTGAATAAAAAAGACATTCTCATTATGTAAATGAGCTACTTTCTCCACAGGCTGCCCACGTTAGGGTAAAAACAACGTAAGACTGTGGTGACAGGCCTGGCTGGGATGGCATACCAGCACCTCTACATCCAATGTCGGCCGCCTCCTCCTTTACCCCAAGGATGGTGCCATTGCCAAAGCGTGTTTGGAATTTCCTCCAGAACCCGTGGCACATTATCAAACGTCCTGCCACCACCTATCTTCACAGTTTACTTTGGAAACAGTCAAAAGTCACTCAACAACTTCAGTACAATAAAGTGTGTAATCAAACCAAATTAAAGCATCATCAGTAAAAAGTGAGGAATTACAATAATGAAAATAATTTTTCTTTTTGAGGCTCGTGAAGTGGCTCTGAAAGAAAGTCCAAAGGATTCAAAAGCATCTTTAGCAACAACAGCACTGCTCCAACTATCAGTCACTCGAGGTGACTTAAAAGGACAAAAACCACTTGGATGCACAGGTTCCAATGTGGGAACCAGCAAACCACACCTCACAGGCCCCATCAGGCCACCACCTGTTTTGATGACCCACAAACCACGGATGGTTTGCACGTTTCTGAATGGTTTAAAAACAAAGCAAAAGAACAATACTATTTTGTGCCCATAAATGAGGTTTTACTGGAAGAGTCGTGCTCGCTCATTTACGAATTACCCATGCCTGACTTTGCAACACGGTGGCCGAGCTGAGCGGCTGTGACAGAGACCATATGGCCCACAAAACCTAAACTAGGTGTTATCTGGCCCTCTACAGAAAAAAGTTTGACAACCCATCTTCTTACGTTTTAGTAGCAAACAGTTCATTAGTGTAAAGTCAGACCTCATGTTAAAAATGAGCCTTATTTCTTGTATTTAAGAGAGTGACTCTCAGGTAAATATACATAATTTCTCATTCTAGGTCTGCTATTCTAGAATCTCATCAACACAGTAAGGGAGCTGGACACAAAACTACATAGCATATTGTTTCATTCAAATGAAGTTTAAAAATAGGCAAAACTAACAAAGGTAAGGACAGTGTTCATTCTTGAAGGCGGGGCCAGCAATGACTGGAAGGGCTCCTAAGGAATCAGTAAGCTTGTCTCTGAATCAGGACAGGTACTGAGCAGTCTTTTCTTTTTCTTTTTTTCCTTTCGGCTTTGAACTCAGGGCCTCATGCTTGCTAGGCAGTCGCTCTACCACTTAAGCCAGCCATTTTTTCGGAATGGGTTTTTTTGAGATAGGGTCTCTCAAACTATTTGCCTGAGCTGGCTTTGAACTGGAATCCTCCATTCTCTGCCTCCTGAGTAGCTAGGATTACAGGTGTGAGCCACTGGCATTTAAGAACACTGAGTATGTTCTTAAACACTTAAGGCATGTGTATATGCACTTTACATTTTAATTAAACATTTTAAAATGACTACTTTCTACTTTTCTCTGTACTTTCAGGTTTCAATAGCTTAAGTATATTTACCTAACATATTTAAATTTCACATGTGCCTAAAACTTTTAACCTTAACTTGGACTTGCAAGACTATTCAACTCAAATAAAAACCCAAACAAACATTTCAACAAAGAACACATTAGAAGTATGTCTCAGAGTAAGGAGAAAATTCACTGTGTTTTAGAGCTAATATCCCTCTGAAGTTGCCCCAGCCTGGGTAAGAGTAGCCCCAACAAGAACATGACAAGTGTGACGGTCCACAACTACTCCATGCTGCTGTACTATACTCGTCAGGAAACAGCTCCATCCAGGTCAAAGTAACACCGATCCCCGGACCTCCAATGTCTGCCACAGAGCCACTCTGGGAAGAATTCTCTATCCAGGGCTGACACGTTCTCATTTCTTGAACAGAAAGCTGAATTTTCTCTCTCTCCTTAACAACAAACCATTCCCTGGATCAGTGGAGATCCATCCAATCTCCCTGAGGTGCCTGGGAAAAAACTGGTTGTAAATGTGCAGCTAGGTTCATGATACTCTGCCCTGTATGTTTTTATTTCCTGACCCTAGCTCACCTCCAAAATCTGGCTCAGAAATAGCATTCCTTTTGTCTTTCTAACTTCCAAACCCAACTCCCCTGCCACTCAAGGTACCACCCAGGCTTTCAGGTGTTCAATGCTTCAAGAGCTTTGCCTCTTACAAGATCCATTCCAAAACTGACACCATGACTGAGAATTTAAGCTACTTTTAAAAATCAAACACTTGGAAAAGATAACCTGAAACAGACGCTAATCTGATTTACACAGACAGGCCTCAAATCCTGGATACAACTTATTAGCCCCTGAACCTTGGGCAAGTGACACGCCGATGTGAGTTTCCTCAGTTGTGCAAAGGAAACTGTAACAGTCACACTTCCCAGCTGCACACTAACTGGCAGACAACAATCCCTCACATCTTCTGTTGAGAACCCTCGGTGCGCCAGATCTGTAGTAGTTTGCTTTGTTTTTAGAACAGAAGTTCTAAACATTCCTATTCAGTAAAACAACAAATTGTTATTTTAAAAAATAATTTCTAAAGATTAAGATGGGAAAGCTAATAAACAGGCTCACGGCTATGTATATTTCCCCAAGTTATTTATAATTAGTGTTGGCCTGATCAATTACTTAAAGTCACCCTACATAGCATTTGGGAACAGGTACCAAAGGATTCCTCTTACTCAACAAACCTACATTTTTGTAAGGTGTAAGCTGAAGGATAATTCACATTACTTTGGGGAGTTTTGTGCACAATAAACTAGTTATATATCAAAATTTTCCTAGGAAAAATTAAAGAGAATCAACAATCTATAGAAAGTTATTTGGGGCCCTTGAGTTACAGGTGCGGCTCAGAGCTGCTCCCCCCACGTTTCTTCCGAAGTATACTTTCCTGCTTTCACTTACTCTCAGTAAAACTCTGCAATTACTTTAAAAAAAAAAAAAAGTTATTTGGGAACACATGTGAAACTTTTAGTCTTTTTTTTGTAGTCTACCCACTAAAACACAATAAAACAGGACTGAAGTTTAAGACAGAGTGGGCGACAATGAGTGATTCTCTGTCCTGATTGCTCCTCCTACCAAATCAATTCTGACATATTATTTGTACGAATAAAGTGTACGTTTACTTGGTTGCATCTTGAATTTTTATATACATAATTATTTCAAATTAAAATTTTTTTGCTCAGTAAGTACAATTTCTCTTACTCTGCAAGAGAAGCCTTTGTAAGAATCTTTAATAAATTCATACTGAATGTGCAACTTCTGTCTATTGCAGACAAGTGGAATACAGTAACCAAGAAGCCATCAAATCCTATCATTTGTGGAAATGTTAAACAGCACTGTTAATATTTGATGAACTCAACTGAATTCAAGCTTCCACTTGTTTATTTTCAAACTTATCCTTTTATAATTTCCAAAAAAAGCATAAATTATCGAAACACTTGCTATTTGACAGTTACGTGCTTACCACTGGATAATGGCTTCATGAATTCTGCGATACATGTAGCATTCTACAAACAGCCATGGTGAGTGGAACCAGCTTGGTTTCCCATCACTTTCACTTAGAAGACTCTGCTGATACTCTAGGTACTGATTCCATATGTCAGTATCAATACATTTGTCCACCAAGGGGTTAATTGGTTTATCTGTTTGCAACTCATTCCGTAATTTAGAAAGAAGAGAAATAGCTTTCTTTTCAGCTTCCATGCCTTTCTGTGAAAATACAAAAAAAAGAAAAATGTGTGGGTGTGCACACATGTGTGCAAGTTCCTCTAGGATGACACATTTCTACAGACCTAACTTTAAGAAGGAAAGAAATACACCGTATTTCAAAAGTGCATTTTGTCTTTCGTACACACTTGTAGGCATTTTCAAAGAGAATACAGACCTCCTAGTAACATAATCGTCTCTAATCTACCCTGACTTTGTTGTTAGTTCTGGTCTTTCAGTATCTTCAGGGGGTCTTGCCCACTAGCACAGAGGGAAAGAAACTACTGCCAGGTTTGCAGTGTCTTTCATGCTTCTAAATGTATTTGCTTTTCACCAGTGGCACTACTAGAAAAGGAGCTCTGGCCTTCCTGAGGTTTCTCTTGGCAGCTCTGGGGGGTTTCTATATTCCTGGTACCCTTCTGCCCAGTTCCAGACAGGGTGACAGGCACCCCCACAAACAAGGTGCTATAGTATCAGCTCGAGTAACAGGCCAACTGGAGAAGGTACCAATGTTATGGGATCAGTACCTTAAGTTTTATACCAGCATTATTCCTGTCTCGTTAAAAAAAGAAAAAGAGCCAGACATGGTGGCCTGTGCCTGTAATCTGAGCACTCGGGAGGCTGAGGCAGAAGGACTTCAAGATGAAGTCTAGCCTGGGCTGCATAGCAAGACCTTGTCTCAAAAAAAATATATGATTTAATATTTGCCCAGCTATTTTTGTGAGATCATTTTACCATGCTGGTGTTAAGGTAATTCAGTCCCCATTGTGAAACCCATGTTTCAAAACTGACTCTCGCCAGTCTTCTTTTTTTGCTGTGCTGGGGATGGAACCCAGGGCCCGTGAACACTAGGCAAGCACTCTAGCCCTGAGCTCCATTCCAAGCCCCCAGTGATTTTTTTCCTTTTTCTCAAGTAGAATCTATTTTGCTTCTAGAATGAAGCTTGACAGACTCTGCAGGTTCAGACTGAGAAGAGGTTGTAAAAGGCACAAAGTTTTAGGAGCTGAGGCTGAGTACCAACATAGCTAATTTTAAGAGGAATTCTCCATCCAACAAATCTCTACCCTAAAGTCTTCAACTGTTTATTTAATGATAAATTCCAACTAAGTTTTTTTTTTTTGGTGGTACTGGGATTTGAACTCAGAGCCTCGCACTTGGTAGGCAGGCATTCTAACACTTGAGCCATGTTCCCTGCCCTTTTTTGCTTTAGTTATTTTTTGGATAGGGTCTCAAGGTTTTGCCTAGGGCCAGCCTCAGACCTTGGGCCTCCTAGAATGCCTTCTTTGTGCCACCACACCCAGCTTATTTGTTGAGATGGGGGAGGGGGGGGTCTCACTAATTTTTTCCCAGGCTAGCCTTGAACTGCAATCCTCCTGATCTCTACTCCCAACTAGCTAGAATTAGAGGCTTGAGCCACCACACCAGGCAATAAGCACCCTTTTTTTTTTTTTTTTCAGCGCTGGAGTTTGAACGCAGGGCCTTATGCTTGCTAGGTCAGCACTTACCATTTGAGCCACTGTCTGCCCAAGCACCCTTTTCTTAAAGAGGCAAATATTTTCCAGGTGTGGTGGTACATGCCTGTAATCCCAGCACTCAGGAGGCTGAGTAGGACAATTACAAATTTGAGGGAAGTCTGGGACACCCAGCCAATTCAAGGCATGTCAGGGCTATATAAACAAACTCTGTCTCAAAAACAAACAAAAAGCAAATATGGGCTAAGAACTAATATTTGTGTCAATGTCAGTTTATCATCTTGCTTCAATTCAGTTCATGCATTTACTGAACCCCACGTGTACCAGACACTGTCCTATGGCCAGCAAGAGATGAACAAAGTCTGGCCCGATTCCAAGGGTTCCACATCTGCCCAACCAGGTAGTCTAAGGAAAGGACCTTTGACAATATTATGATGGGAAGGAAAAGATTGTAACACTGCTCATTTGGGAACACGTGTGGCACTGCTGTAGCTGGAGGTTCAGAGAGGTGGAGCAGACAAGGTGCCAGGGGAGTATGGCCAACCGTATCACAGAAGGCTAAAAGTAGAGACAGAAAGGCTACCAAGAGCAGACTTTACTTATGTCACATTTCACTAGGTCTTGTCTTGTGCCCAAGAGAGTGTGAAACAGGGTAGGGCTGGAGGGACAGCAGACCCCTTTTCGTGCTTAGCTATCATGGTCACCCATCAGGGTCATCATGAGCACGATGGCCAAGCAGCAACATAAGACTTGATCAATTACTTCATGTTTAGTCACTACAGTCAAAAAGAAATTGAAATTACAAAGGATTATGGTAATTTGCTTACACATATGACCAAATTTGGCTAAATTATACTTCTGTGGTAAATGTGTGCAACAACCAAGACAAAATTGTGTGATAAACTCTGGACCCACTCATCAACAGAAACGTATCCAAGACAAGCAAGGTGTCAGCAATGAAGAGCAACAGGCAGCCAGGCATGGTCACGCACACCTGTGATCCCAGCACTCGGGAGACTGAGGCAGGAGGATCTCAAGTTCAGGCCAGCCTGGTCTGTATAATGAGAAATGAGACTCTGTCTCAAAAAAGAAAAAAACAAACAAAAAAGACAGTAACAACAGTAGGGGATCCTGCATTACACCAGGCTTGGTTTAGAAAGAAATGCAACATTACATATTCCCATTGCCTGTGTGCTCCCTTGATCCATTTCAATTTGGTCAACAAAAGATCACTATTTTTCTGTATCTTTGCTGTCAACACATTCAAGAAAACATATTGGTGTATGCATTGTCTTTTACAATCTATTTCATAATCCAAACATTACTACTGGGACTGGAGAAGGGAAGGGGATAGGCAGTGTGGCTCAAGTTTTAAGTGGTAGAGCACCTGCCTGCAAGCACAAGTCCTTGAGTTCAATCCCCAAGCTGCAAAAAAAAAAAAAAGGCCCTATCTCCAATAAGACAGATATGTAGGATTTTCCTCAACCATTAATTCATTAATTAAATGGACAAATTAATTAAAGTCTTATTCTGCTGAGTAACGATGAATCTTCCATATTTAATCACATTTGTCAATCAATCATAATTCCTATTGCCCTTCACCTTGAGTTGTGCGTAGCAGTCTGAGCTTCTGGGACATAAGACCTCAAATTAGTAACAGAAATGTTGTACACAGGTACGTCAGAAACTAAAGCTTTTTTGAGAAAGTCAACAAAGTAGTTGCCTGTACATTAGAAAATATGATGTGTCTCTAAATAACTGACGGACTAAGTTGGTAGAACATGGCTCTCTTCTAAACTGGAGCTGGCTGTCTACATTGCCGATCTCATGACTATACTGTATTTCAACCTGTCACCGGAAAGTCACACAAATATTTGGCCCATGTACTCATTCTTACAAGAGTGTTGAAGCCTTCAGTAATTCCTATTACTCTCCTGAAGAATTAACAAAAAATGAAAACACAATTCAATTCTTACCTCTCCATGTTTCTCAAAAAATTCATTTTTATGACGATGCAATGTATCAATTGCCTTAGTTAAGATCTGTGGTGCTCTGTCTTTCATTGTAAGATATGCAAATGATCTAGAAAAGAGTGGTATACAATACATTACTTAGAAGCTTTAACACCAGAAGACTGGCCACTTTTAGTTTCTGGAACACTTCAAGTTAAATTAAAAGTCCTTTTCATGTAACTATTAAAAGGCAAGCTAGTCTGTCCATGACAGTGACATAAGAAATTCTGAAAGCAAGGCAGTCTTGGTGCCTCCAGTTCCAAGCTCTCTCTGGAGTCTTCATCATTCTCACCTTCCCCATTCCACTTCTTTGCTTTTCCTGAACCAGAAACTAGTTTAACAATGTGCTAGGCTAAAAAAGGATTTGCCTCCAAATCACACAGGCTCTCCTACTTTCTACGGGACTTCATCTGCTGCAAAGATGCAGGAGGCAATGAACGTAAAACTGTACCCAAGACTCCAATGTGCTTAAAGAATATTAAAGAACTAAAAGCATGAGTCTGTTTCTCTATTCTTAGACTACACCCTCAGTCAAGTTTAATTCTTTTCAAAGGTTTGCTTTACTGTGTTTGCCACCTGCACAAAGGACTCCTTTCATCCTATTTTGACCCTAAACAAACTAAGGTAAGCTACTTCTCACTCTCCCAGCCAGAAGTTATCAGAGAATGAAGAAAGCTGGAGATGAGAAAAACTTATGCTCACATTTAAAAACTTAAAGACGTTCTTGATTTCAGGCATATAAAAAGCAAGATTTACAGATTATAATTTTATATAACTCAATTTTTTAGGAAATACATGTGATTTCATTATAAAAAGTGGAATTATTAGATGAAATTCTGTGCAGTTTTCTTTTTAAACTGAGATACAAACTTTTTAAACATAGAGTAGAGCTTAGCTGATCACCCAAAGTAAAACCACAAAAATTCACAAGGTAAATTTTGAAAACAATGTCTCAGCCCAAATCATTACATTTCTGAAAACTCAAACATCTTATTCGAAATTTTAAATTATTGGACTGTATCTGGTTTTTTCTTCAAAAGGCTTCCAAGAATAACTATAAAACTTTTAAGAAAAAAAACTGCAAAAACACATTTGAGCTCAGTGGTGCTTTGAGAATGTTGAAACCGTGATTAGGTTTTAACCTGTACAGTAGCTACTGGATTAAAATTTTGTATTTTAAAAACCACTACTACTTTGAAAGGAAGGGAAGAATATTAACTTAAACCGATTGGCACATGACTAGTTTATTTTTCTGGTGGTACTGGGACTTGAACCCAGGGCCTTGTACTTGCCAGGCAGGCGCTCTACTACCTGAGCCACTCCCCCAGCCTGACTGTTCTAAGGCAGCAGGTGCAGAAAGAAGCAGCGGTTCTTTGAGACTTTCACTGGGAAGTACTATTTTTCTAAAATCTACCTTTCCTCAAACAGAGTTCTGCCCAGGTCGGGTAAAGGCCCTGGCAGGGGTCAGGGCCAGTGCGAGGCCAGGGGCTCCTCTCTAGCTCTGAAGGCCGAGGGGGTGGCAGCGTCGGCCCTTCCCGCCCAGGGAGGGTCACTTTCTTGGGCGGGTTTTCTGCGGCATTGTCAGGTGGGGGTCCACTTCAGATACGAACGGGGCCATTCAGTTTGTGCAAAGGGATATGCGATTTTTACTGTCGCAAAACTTTGCCTAAAAGGCCAAAAACCACTGTTTGTTCCCCCGCCCCCAGATCGCACCCCATCCATTTTCTCTAGTCCAGGCGCGGTCAACCTGCCCAAACACATTTCCAATGGAAAACTCCGGAAATCAACGATTCTTGAGCTCTAAATGACGCTGATTACAGTATCACTGTTCTGTTTTCTTACTGGTTACTTTTGTTACTCCACCACCGGGCCTGACATAGATCGAACTTGACCACGGCCAAGTCACTGTAAGGGCAGACGTCCACTGGGGTCTCGCAACTCCGACATTTTTTAATTTCTGAGATCACGCATCGATTTGATCAGCAACGTGAACAGCTTCCAATTTTCAGCCACCCACAGGTGCATTTATTACAGTCAGTGGCCGCAGGGAAGCTGACGAGCAGCCTCCCTTCCTCCCCGGGCCCCGCCGTCGCCTCCACGCGAGTTCGCGACACCCGACGAGGCGCCCTCGGGACGCGGAGCCCCACCGCGGGACTTGAACTCGCAACCTCAGGGCAGCGGGCGCCCTCCGCTCGTTACCTACAGCTTCCCAGCCAGGCCTGGCTTTCCGTAAAAGTGGGCAGGAGAAAAGTGAGACGAACCCCACGTCCTGTGCCGAGAGAAACGCCGGCGGCTCCGCCATCACGTCCCGGGAAAACGCTCGGATCTCAACGGTCGCAGCTGCAGCGGCGATGCCGCCGCGAAGGAACTGAGAAACGGAGTGCTGTGGCTTTAAAAATAAAAAAGTGCTTTTGAATGAACAAACTTTATTTGGTACCCAGACAAACGGCAAACAACGGCTGGGTCAGGGACGCAGAGACCTTCCGGGGACGAGGGCGGGGACAGCGGACGACGACGAGAGGAGCGGAATAAGGAAGCGGGCGGAAGGCGGAAGGCAGGCGAAAGGCGGAAGGCAGGCGAAGACCGGAGGCCCGGGGGCCTGGGGAGCGGAAGGAGGCGTGGTTTTGGTCACGTGACTACGCGATCACGTGGCCGGGCGCTCCGCTGGACCTGGAGTTCAGTGCGCTTGCGCAGTATCGGGCTGCGGAGAGGACTGCCCGTGGCGCCTGCAGTTCGCCGCCGCCGCCCCTGTCATCTTCGGTCCTGCAGCGGAAGCTGGCACCCTTGGCGCTTCCTTGTTCTGTTCCCGCGGAGAGGTTAGTGCACTGCCTGTCCGTTGCGCAGAGGCCTCTGCGTTGGCTCGGGTCGCAGGTGTCATCGGTACCGTTGTGACCCTCTGCCTCTTCCAGTGAGCTTTGATTCACTTCTCCGGGAGTCTAAAGCACTCAGTGAGCAAACACGTATTGACCCCTGCTTTGAGCCACAGCATAGTGGTAGCTGCACAGACGAATAAAATCACTTTGAACTTCAGGAATTGGGAGGTCTGCTCCCAAAGGTTAACGCCACTGACCCCTTGAATCGTAATCTAGCCGGAACTGTTTTTTTTTTTGTTTTTTTTTTTTTTTTGGCGGCACTGAGGTTTGAACTCAGAACTTCACAGTCGCTAGGCAGGTGCTCTACCACTTGAGCCACTCGCGGGGTGGAACCGTTTTCTTAATTGATTTTCTTGTTCTCAAAAAGTAGAAGTGTGCCCAAGAACTGAGTAGCTTCCTTGTATTTCATTTTAAAAATTCACTTGATGACTCTCCCCTAGGCATTACTGTCTTAGGAGATACAGCATAACACAAAAATCTGTTTTATAGAGAGAGAAATCCTTCCTTTTCTATTCCTTTCCTTTAGCGTTGTCTCTAATGTAAGTTATACTGACTTGCTGTCATTATTGTTTGCCACCCCAGTGGAAGCTTCAGAAGGAATTTTTGCCTGTTTACCGCTGTGTTAGCAGCTAGCACGATGTCTGGCACATGGTAAGGACTCAGTTTGTTTATTGTGTGAATTAATAAATACTACAAGATTTGCAGGTGATGTTAGATGTGATGAAAAATGGAGAATGGGTGTTGGTGTGGTTATTAAATGAAGTGGTTGAGGAAGACTGTGGGAAGAATAGTTACGTGGGGAGATTTCAGAAGCTCAGTTTTGAGCATTTTGAGTGCTTAGCAGAGAGACTTAGACATAAATGTGTGCTGCTTACCAGATGAAATAGTTGGGAAGAAAAGTGGCCTGGAGACTGAGCCCTGGTTCATTCCATTCCTGAGGGGAATGGAAAATCAGCAAAAAAGAAAAAAGTTACAACCAATTAAGGAGGAAAACAGCCCGCTGTAGTCTGGACGCCAAGTGAAAAGGTGCTTCAAGGAGGATGGAGTGATCACCAGTATCAAATGTTGCTTGATGAGTCAGGTAAAATGAAGACCTGGACAAGAGCAAAGGATTTAGAAGTGTGAAGTTCACTGTTGACCTTGACCAGTGGGTTTGAGTGAAGTTGTACAGGTGAAAGCCCAAGTGGGCTAGGTTTGAAAGAAATCAGAGGAGAGGCAGTGGAGCGGTGTGTAAAACTACTTTTGGAGGAATTTCACAGGAAACAAGCTCAGAGAAGTGATGTAGTACACAAGAAGGGAAATGGGATCACAGGAGAGTTGTCTTCTCAAGGTGAGAGAAATTATAGCATACATAATACTAATAGAAATATTCTGGTAAAGAAGGAAATAATGACATGAAAGAGAAGAGGAAAGCAGGAAGGGATGAGAGTCAGCGAAAGGTGGAAGACTTGACTTGTAGCAGAAGAGAAGGCAAAGTATATGGGCACAGAAGCAGTAGGTAGGCAGGTTGATGGTGGTAGAGGGTTCGTCTCATGGAACTCCTCATCTGAGTGTTCCTGTTTTATCAATGAAAGAGGAAGCAAAGTCATTGAGAGTGAGAAAGGAACAGGAGACTTATAGGTTTGAGGGAGATAGAAAATTGTTGAACTCCATGAAATGCCCATCTGAAAAGAGCGGCCCTGATTGGAGAATGAGACAGGACAGCTTGGTTGGTTGGTTGGGTGTCTCTGGCCACATACAAGAGTATGGGTACACATTAGGTGAGTTATATTTAATTAGAGTTGAAGTTTTGTCACCTGGGTGTGGAAGAGGGAAGATGAAGGGGTTGAAAGTGAATGGTATAGATTATGATGATAGACTATGGAACATGAGCTGGGTGTGGAGGAGATGAGAGAATGAAAAAGTGGTTAGATCATTGACTTGTAGGTCTTTTGGGTAGAAGAATTTGGCACTGGTTAATAGGAATGAGCTGGAAAAATACGTAGTGTTTGGAGAGTGGAATGTGATGGGAAATTGGGAATGTAAGTTGCACTCTGATCAATGTAAGACCTAGAGAGCGCTAATAGAAATACACACGTGCCACAAATCAGCCTTTCTGAAGAAGCTGCGTTGATAAAAATAAACAGGCGATATGATTTTATTGTATTTTATTTAGTCCCTTCTTAAAGGAGGTAATATGGTGGAATGAGTGGTAAGAATGTAGTCTTTGAAATAGAGAAAGCCTGTGTTTTGATTAAATCTCTGCAGCTTGCTACCATGTGCAGTTAGCCTCTCTCAACCTTACTTTTCCCATCCTTAAAATGCCTCAGTGGGTTATTGTGGGGTAAAATAGGGCACTTGGTATGTAGAAAGTAATGTCTTGGTCTCTCTCAGTCCCTCCTTCACATCCTTAACAAAGACATGTTTCTGAAACACATCTGACATGTGAGTTTCACATCTAAAAGCTCTGGTTTTCCTCCACCTGTTCAAACTCTAGGCTCACTTAGTGGGTCCTTTTGGGATCTGGCCACTGATCCTTTTCCATCCCTATCTCTGCAACTCACTCCTCCCTCCCCTGAAGTTGTACCCTGTTTGTCAGATAAATAAAACAGTGTACCTGCTGGACTGTTTGATTTGCTGATTCTTCTGCCCTTTCAAGATCCAATTCAAAGGTCACCTCTGTGAATGTACCACACACACTAATCACTTTAATTGCGCCCCTCTCGGGACCCCATAGGATTGTACATCATGTATTCTGTGTCTGTGACTGGATTGTGAGTTCTGAAGTCCCCAATTATATCTCTAGTACCTAATGGATTCTTTTAAAGAATCGTTTTAATCAACTGTACAGGCTTACTTATGAAGAAAAAATTATACTAGAAATGTGGGGGGATTACTTACACATTCTGCCTCCTTTGGACTCTGTGTGTGTGTGTCTGTGTGTCTGTGTGTCTATCTGACATGCCTGACCATGCCAAAACACCTTCCCTTTCATGAAGAAGGCACTTAAATCCCTCTGGAGCCTCTCCCATCTCTTCACATAGAAGTGGGTGAGTTCCTGGAATTTCCTCAGCATCTTGTACCCTAGCTCAGTGTCAGGGCCTGTCCCCCAGATGCACAGTAGAAATTCTCTCTCCTCCAGGAGGGCCTAGAACTGTGATGACAAGGACCCCTGTCCTTTCTTAGTTGAAACCCTTGCCTCAGCCAATTGCTTATCTCTTTGTAGAGGTTGAATAAAGGAATTTGCAAGCCCAAATTTTCTGAATAGTTGATATGCCAATGAAGTAAATGAAGAGGTCCTATTACTTTTTCCTTTAAGATCCTTGTGACAATAGCTTTATAACCTTATAATCTTCCAAAAAGAATGTCCAATGCTGACTAAATAAAAATTGGTGGAAACACCTGTGTGTATAAGCATGCACTCATGCTTCTTTTCTTTTTTGCAGTGCTGGGGATTGAACTCAGGGCCTTGTGTATGCTAAGCAAGTGCTGTACCACTGAGCCATAGCCACAGCCCTGTGTTTATTTTTTTAACCTTGTTCTTTTATTGGAATTAAGTTAAGATGTTTGTGTTTCACAAATTTTTTAAGCAAAAATATGCCTGTTTCCCTGGGAAATATATGTGTAGTTAAAACATTTGGAAAAAAACAAACTTGAATTTTGAATTCTTTTTCTTGTAGATTGGGATGTGGTAATGCCAGCCAGACTTCTGAGAGCCCTGTCCGGATCACACAGTGTATTATCAAAATCACATCTGTGCAGAAGACTTGTTCATCTGACATTAAAACCACTTAAGGAATTTGAAAATACCACATGCAGCAGCACCCTGGCAATCCATCAGACCTTGGATTCATTCTTTCCCGTTACAGCAGGTGGTGGATTGAATAAGCCTCAGATCCTGGAAATGAACCAGGTAGTATCAGCTGCAAACAAACTCTCTCCAATAGCTGCTGTGCATTGCTGGGATGAAAAAGCACACCTTCCAACCATGAACTTGCTTGGCATTCAGAGGAATGTGATCCACAATCCAAATCTCTTGGATTCTAAGTGGTTTATAAAAATATTACAGAGGCATTACTCATCTATCTCAACTGAAACATTTATTCCAAAACAAGACTTTCCGCAGATCAAGAGACCACTGAAAGCATCCAGGACCAGGCAGCCATCCAGAACCAACCTTCCGATTCTGTCCGTGAATGAGGTAAAATTCATGTGGCACTTGTGTTTTGCCATCATTGCTTACTATAAATTAGTTTGCATGTCCACAGCCTTGCCACTAACATAAGGGAACTAGCTACCAGCTGAGGATTCTTTTCAAGATCTTTGAAACCTAACATATAGGAAGGGACTGACAATCTTAATTGTAAAGACTGAGTTGCACATAAAAAGACAAAATAATAGACAATTAAAAGATAAGCAGAGTTTATGAAAGCAGTAGTTACTGGGCCTAAGAAAATTTTGGAAGAGTGTTAAATCCTGTCTGGGACTAGAGCTGTTAAAAAAAAAAAAAAGAGTGTATTTTTTAATCGAGAAATTCTTCATTAAATCTAAAACTAGACAGATAATTATTTATCATCCCACAAGTGATGCACGTGGGGTGATGAAATGACACAGCAAGGTAGAATCATAAAACCCCGCTTTAAGGAAGTGTTTTTTAGTCACTGTTAAGAAGTTAGGGGATTTTTTCAGCTACAATTTCCATTTCTTCTCTAAATGATAAACAATTTAAGGTCAGATCAAGACCTTTTGTTAGCCTTTGTATCTTGCGTATTACCTTGAACTGTGCTTGTACATAATAAGTGTGCAGTAAACTGGAAAGGATGGAAAAAAGACCAGTGATCTTTACAGTCAACATTCACCAACATTGAAAAGAGGATTGTAGAGCTGTGGCACAAACCTGTAGCCCAGCTACAAGGAGGCTGAGGTAGCAGAATCACTTGGGAAATTTGAGGTCAGTATGGACAACCTAAAAAGACTGTTTCAACAAAGCAAAACTATGGGAACATAAATATTTTAAACTGAATTAGGTCTTCTGAATCTAGCAGAACACAGGTTAAGATGATGGTCTTCAAATCTTGATTCTAAATAGACATTGTCTGGGTGTTTTGTTTTGTTGTGCTGTGCTCTGGTTTCAAAAAGGTACACTCCTTCAAGAGCAGTCCTCAGATTATGGAGTAGGCCATGAATGGTTCTTATTTCAGGATCCTCATTTGGTTTCACCTCTTGTGAGGTTTCTGTACCCCCAGAATGTAAAGGATGGGAGTGCTTGCAGAAGCCACTCTCGTGTCTGCCTTCTCCTGATGTAGTCTGGGAAATTCATATTCAAATCCCTGTGGTGACAGTAATGGGGATCATGTCAAATCCAGAAGGAGACTTTTTCCTGTCATTACTTCTGACAGCACCATGCATCTGGTTTCTTGTGAAGAAGTGGATATGGTGAATGAAATCCCCTCTTTGTATAGTTAGTGGTTATGAACAATCAAAGATACTTTGTTCTTTGGGCTGCCCTTAGACTTAGAAGCGGTTTCCTGAATTCCACTTTTATTTTTCTTCAGGGTTTGAAGATTTTCAAAATTCAACACAGTTTCAAATGAGGTGATAAAAGTATTCAAATTGAAGACAGAGTGAACTTGTAGCCACAGAGAAGTAAATGTTATCAGGAAGCTCCTATGAATAATCTAATTGAACATTTAGCTCTGAGAAGCCCATCAATTAAGAAAAGAGAGAATGTTGGGTTGTTCATTTTGTCTTATCTGAGATGAGGTTGAGGATTGGAGGAGGCCATACAAATGTCTTAAGAGAAATAACTTTTCCAGTGTTAGAGTTGAGAAGTCATTTATTTCAGTTTTAGTTTTGCAAAAACAGAAGCACCAAGTTGTCTTTCTAAATGCATAGAAAAATAATAGAAAACCTTCATATCTCTAAAGTGACTTGAGGTAATACAATTGTAGAACATTATTCTCCATGGATTTTATCTTTCATAGTAAAAGCTGTCTTGAGGTGTGCCTAAGTAACTTATCCCCAGGACTCAACTGACTTTTATCTGCCCCACATTGAGGACCACTCCACTTTCATAAGGGTGTCATAGAGCTGATGACTCTTTTGTTACAGGGTGACTCTTTCCACCACTTTTGACCAGACAGGAGAAGGCCTTGGGTATGAGAAAGCACGCATCTCCTCTCGTTCTGTGCTTCCTCCAGAGCATCGGCTGAGTGCAGCTTCAGTAACCCTCCACACTGAAATTAAGTCTTTACTTAGTTGCACTTGCCTTGATCGTACCTTACTGAGATATTCAGCCCACATCCTGCTGGCTTATCATTTAGAGAGCGATGTCTTGTCCGTAAGGAGCAGAATGCTAGAGGATGAGACCATCCAGTCTGCATAATAAGAAGACTGGCAAATGGGGGACAGTAGAATGTTGACACTAAAGCGTGATGCTAAATTAACCAGTGGAGTCTTCATCACTTTTTTAAAAAAAGAAGATAAAATAGAAAATGCCAAAATGTATCCCATGATAAAGATAAATACTGGCTTGTGAAACTTTGTGGCAGTTATTGGTGTGTGCCTACCTATGTGTATGTATGGCTTATATAAAATGATTTCTCATCACAGGTGGTAATAACAAAGGTTTAGAAGCATTGTGGTATGTACCTGCATTTTATAATTTTCATTGACAGTCAGTACATAACAGGAAAAAGTGTATTTTCCCTTAGCAAGTACAATCTATTTCCATCACAGGACTCTGACACAAAGACTTCAGGGGTTTCCCCCATCAGTGAATTCTCAAATTGTCTGAACACTAACAGGGTATCCTACAATTAATTTCAACTTTGACACCAGCCAGTTTGTGCAGATTGTATCCAGTCCCACAGACTGCCCTCCACTTCAGACACCAGTCTCAAATTGCAGGTTAATACCTACTTCCATCCAACCGGCTATAAATCAGAGGCTCCCACAGACCCCTCCTCAGGTTGGCTAGTTTGCTAGAATTGCCCACTGAACTCTGGGAAACATTTCACTTAAGTTTGCTTGCTTATTATCATGAAGGACACATACAGACAGCCTGAGAGGTACACAGGTTGAAGTCCAGAAGCGCTGGGAGCATACCAGCCTCTGTTCTTAGGGAGCCTGAGTATGCCACCTTGCTGGCCTGGGAATGTCTTCACTGATATCCCCTCGTGTAGGTGTTTCATGGAGGTTTCATGACACAGGCATGATTAGTTATTGACTTACTGTTGGGCCCCTCCTCCTGCCCCTGAAGTGGTGGGGTGGGGCTGATAATTCCAACCTTCTAATAAGGTTTGTGTTTCTGGCAGCCAGCCCCCAGCCTAAAGCCATATAGGAACCTATCAGGAGTCACCTCATTAGAACAAAAGTATTCTTGTCACTCAAGAAATTTCAGGGAATTTAGCAGCTGTGTGCCAGCAACCCAGAGGCAAAGACCAAATAGTACAGCCAAAGATGCACCTGTTACTCCATATCACTTAGGAGGTTGCAAGGCTACAAGAGCTCTGTGCCAGGAGCCAATGATGAAGACCGAATATAAATTCCTTACTATCTCCCTATCACAGTTAAGTAGAAGCAGTACACTAATTGCCTTCAGTTATAGTACATGACCAGTGTGTTTTTCTCAGAGCGGCTGATGCTATCAAACCAAGAAGCATGTATAGATACCTAGCCCCATCTGCTGGAATATGTCTTCTGTGCTCTTTAAAACACATACTGAAATACAGTGAATTTTTTTTTTTTTTAGAGTGGAAATTATTAAATTTGAGTTCTAAATCCAATTACTATTTTAGGTTGGTTTGGCACATCTATTTAAGAACAAGTTGCCGACCCCTGCCTAAAACCCTGAGATTGGCTTTACATATGTACATGTAACTAGTACTTAGGAAACAAGGAGTCACTGTAAAAAGTCAAAAAAAGACATGTACGAAAATGAAATTTCACCAGGTAGTGGCACCTTTAACTAATAAGGAAAATGCAAAGACAAAACACTCTATCCTTCTCTTTCCCTTTACCAAACTGGCTTAAGTCAAAACTTGACATTTAAAAGCAAAGGGTATAAAACCAAGATGTCAAAAAAAGTCAAATTTTAAAATTCGTGAAGTATCATAGAAGAAGCCCAAAACCTACAGTAATGTGGGTAAGCCATGTTAAGCATGTGACATGGAAAGAACTTGGAGCCAAACTAATAACATGTGGGAAAAAAGCAAAGATAACAATCTGCAGAAAACCTATGACGAGACTTAGAATGGCTGAGTGAAAACAGATTATATTTAAGGATTTATTTGTAAGCTCTTTGGGGCTCTGGATATATTTTTGCATAAAAAGTAGTGATTGAATGATTTGCCATGCCCCATCTGCTGACGGACCAAAATAGTAAGAATTTTAGCACAGCGGGGCTGGGCCAATAATATAGAGGAAACAAGCGTGAGACCCGGTGTCCCTTGTGTGACCCCAGTCCTTGATGGCCAGTTCTTCCTCTTGGTCAAAAGATGGTGGAAATTTGGATTTTGTGTGAAATCTCTCGATTTATTGTTGACAGCTCACCACTCCCGATTCTAGAGAAGCCGATCGATCGCCTCTGCCATGCTCAATGTAGTTACGGGACGTCCTATACTGGTTTTTCTTTTTTTTGTGGTGCTGGGGTTTGAACTCAGGGCTTCACGCTTGCTAGGCGGGTGCTCTACCACTTAAAACACTCCTCCAGTCCCCTCTACTGGTTTTTGACCTTTTTATCTCCTGTCTTTTTGTGCCTCTGCTCTTCTACTCCAGCCCAGACTGAGCCCATCAGTGTTCATGAAGTCATTCTGATACCCACCCTATTCACTGATTTTGCAGTTCCTCAGGCCTCGCTGAGTGGAGCCTATCTGCTGTGGACAGGCATTCCTAAGACATCCTTTCTTTCAGCTGGCTTAGACTCTGCTCCCATGTCAGTTCTTTGTAACTCCATGGAGCCATGCAGGTCTAAACCACGTCAATAACTTCCTCTTCTTTGGCTCTCTTAATCCATCTTTCACAAGTAACTGTGGGAACTAGCTGATCAGCTTATCTACAAAAGGAGGGCACTATGTCAATTTATCCCTACATTCCCCACTAATTCCAGCTTGTCCGACTTGATCTCTTCTGGGTGAATTGCCTATACTTATAGTAGGTATTTTATTGGTTTAGATCTTTCAGTTTGTGTGGATCCTGAAGTCCTGCATTTTTTCTTCTACTTTTTAACCACACACAGAGAATGTGTAACAGATGGAGGAAAAAGCAAAACCGGGTCAGACTGTTTCTTCAGAAAGGACAGGAGTTAGGTAGCAGGAGTGGAAAGAAGAAAGGAATTCCTACGCCATTTCTCCAGAATTCCCTCCTGGGAATTCCACAGAGTGGGGAGGCTTTAGAAGCTGGGATGAGGAAGTCCTAAGAATAAATGCTGATTTAAGAATAAATGACTCATAAGCTGCTTTTGACCAACTATATGCTAGCAAGTGTTGACCAATCCTGAGCAGTTCCTGTTTATCAGCTCATCTAAACTCTTTATAGCAACCTTATAAAGTAGGCATTGTTACTCTAATTTTCTTTAATTTCCTGGTTAAATTTCTGTATCTGAAATCTTAACTCTTATGCTGATAGCTTTCAAACTTTTTTGACATCTCTAGTGAGAAATAAAATATTTTGCATACATAATGACCCAGCATGCATACATAGACAGAAAACTTCACATTCGCTCTTATCATGAGTAATGCAGTGCATTTCCTATTTATTTATTTTTTTATTTACTTTGCTGCACTGGGATCAAACCTAGGACCGTGGACATGCTAGGCAAGCCCTCAACCACTGAGCTACACCCCCAGTCTTATTTTGTTTAATTTTTAAAAAGCTGGTTTGCACCAACTAAACTGATGTCAGCGCTCACTAAAGGACTGTAACCTACAGTTTAAACTAGCTTTGCATATTGTTTATGGCATGTATATTGCGTAGGCACGCAATACAGATACATGTACATACAGACAAGACTCCTGGCAAATTCCCAACTACACCAGAGCACATTCTCAGATTTGCAAGCTTTTGTGTTTACTGTTAACCAAAGTAAAAATGCTGTAATTCTTTGATGGTTTTAAGGACTCTCTGCCAGTACAGGCTAGTGAAAATTTTTAAATGACCCCAAATACGTTGCTGTGAAAGAGCCATGGAAGCTCAGGGCTAGAAAGGCTTTACACGTCATTTCATCTGGGCCACCAGATGGCGTGTTGCTTCTCTTTCCAGGATAACCCAACTATCATCTTTTTGGCAAGTAGAAACAAGTTCTTTAATAGCTTGGGCTGAAACTCTTGTCTGTGTAACTTCTCTGTCTTTGGCCTCATCACATCCCTGGAGTACACCTTTAAGATGTTTGAAGAGAACTCTTGCGTGCTGGCTTTGCTGAACAGAGTCCCCTAAGGGGACACAGCAGCCATCACAAGTGCTTGCTTGATCCTCTTGGTAACCGGTTTTGTGCTCATTCCCAAAACAGAACCTGATGCACTGCACAGCATTTGCAACAGCAGATGAGTATCATCTGGGAAATCTGTCTCAAGATCTGACCTCCCAGGGATATGTGGAAGTAACAAGCTTGCCCAGAGGTACTTCTGCTTGAACCTGGGTCCAAGTATATTAAAATGTAGTAGAAAATAACTCTCCTGTGATAATGTCTTAAGTATGCATTTGTTTGCATTTCATTTGGTATTGAAAGGATTGTATCATACAGGTGATGGCAAAAATTGTTATACAAATGATATTTGCATATATGTATAATATATGTTTATAGAGAATTTAGTTCTCAGATTAAAATCAGTGATTTATTAATCTTTATTTTTAGGATCACTTTCTTGGGAAGGTCAAAAGCTATGTGTGCTAGCTTTCTGTTGCTGTAACAAATATCTGAGATAAATCAACTTAAAAAGAGGAAAGGACCAGGTACCAGTGACTCACACCTATAATTCTAGCTACTTGGCAGGCTGAGTGAGGGAGGATCACAGTTCAAGGTTAGCCCAGGCAAATAGTTCTCAAGACCCCATCTCCGAAAAATAACTAGAGCAAAATGGACTGGCGATACGGTTTAAGCAGTAGAGCTCCTGTTTTGCAAGCATGAAGCCCTAAGTTCCAAAAAAAGAAAAGTTTATTTTGGCTCACAGTTTTGGAGATTTCGGTGTATAATCACTTGACCGTTGCTTTGAGGTCTGTGGGAGGCAGCACATGATAGTGGGAGCACATTGGAAGAGAAGCTGCTCACATAGTGGTGACCAGGGACCACTCCAAGGGCACACCAATGACCTAACTTCCTCTCACAAGGCCCGACCTCTTCAAGATTCCACCACCTCCCAGTATCACCACCACCTGGGGACCAAGCCTTTAGCACAAGGGCCTTTGGAGACACTTATAGCCAAACCATTGCCCTACAAGGCTACTCTTCTGTAGTATTTAACAGTTATTTAAGGGCTGGGGGCATGACTCAAGTGGTAGAGCACCTCCCTGGCAAGCGCGAGGCCCTAAATTCATACCCCAGTACTGCCAAAAAAAAAAGTTATTTTAATATGATACATCAAACCATAAAATTAATAAAAACAGGGAAAGCCTTAAAACAATTTACCAACTCAATATTTCAAAACTAACAAAAATTAGTCAAAAGGTAAACACATGAATATCAGAAAATTTAACTGAAGATTTTTGGGAAAGTATTAGAAAGATTCTTGATGGGTGTGGTAGGACACGCCCATAATCCCAGCACTCTGGAGGCTGAAGCAGGAGAATTGTGACTTGAAGGGCAGCCTGTGCTACATAAACCCTGTCTCAAAAAGTAAAAAAGATTCTTGAGAAATAGCCTGCCTGTTAGAAGTGCACAGCATGGCGGTACATAGCCTGTAATCCCAGTACTCAGGAAGCTCAGGAGGATGGCAGGTTCAAGATACATAGTAAGACATGAGAGAGAGAGAGAGAGAGAGAAGGGAGGAGGGAGGAAGGCTTCCCTGCCACAAAGAGAATTATTTAAAGACTCATTGCCCCACAAGAATGTTGTGATGTCACCATGCTTTCCAGCCTTGATGCTCTGAACAAACTCACGTCTTTGATGATACAGACAAATGGACTTGGAGACGCAGAGCCATGTCCAGAGCCCCTAAAGTCAGGGGCAGCCGTGGCCAATACTAAAGGCTCTTACTAGTGTGGTTCTGGGTGTTGAGGAGCTGGGAATTCATTACCCAGGTCTTTCCCACTGCATTTATGTTGCTTTTGGCTACATAGGTAAACTGTGTCTATGTAGGACGTAGTACTTAAGGGGTTAGAATTCACCCCAAAAAGGTAGTTAAGGATTTTATCTCTGTCTAAATCTCTGTTCCCCAGCCTCTACTAGGAATTCTGAGACTTTGAGGATCTTAATGTTACATTAAGCAATTATAAGACAGATGTGGTGGCACTTGCCTCTAATCCCAGCACGCAGGAGGCTGATGCAGGGGAATTGAGAATTGGAGACCAGTCTGGGCTATATAATGAGACCCTGTTGCAAAAAAAAGAAAAAAAAATATTATATGTAACTTCTTAAAAATTAATAATAGGTATATTAATAATATTGTTTAATTTACATTATAGAATATATACTTAGAAAAATGCTAGTTTACTAATATGTAAAGCAACTACTTATTGGTGGATATTGTTATATTTGATAATTAACATTTAAAGGTTAAAATTTTTTTTACAGTTGCAGTGGTAGTTGTCATGACTAACTTTGAAATACATATGTTTTGAAATGGTCAGTCTTTACTTCTGTATATTTTCTATTACCCCATAATTTACAGAGTATAATTTAGTTCAGCAGAATGAGCAGTTTGTGAATATTATGTTACAATAAGTTGGTGTAATAAAGGAAGAGAAGACATTAACAATGCTTTACATTTTCTTTTAAATTAATTTTCTGGAAAGATGTTTAATTCTTGAACCTTAGTTGTATTGAACCTAACACTTTAATACTTATTAACTGGTCTAGTGAGCACTGAACCAAAATGGATATGAATGAGCAGTTGTAAATAGCATTCCTGATAACATAAAAGGTTGTAGAATGCTTTAGGAAAGTCATTTCTTGTGTCTTTTTCATTTTCATGTCTTAAGTCCCTTCCAAAGTCTTAGTAGATAGTTGGAGATTGTGTGGAGTACTTGTGGCATATAAGAGAATCATAAGTACTTCTTACAAATGTTTATAGGTGACTTTCAGACCTTATGTCACCTCTTGTCATAGATTTTTTGTTGATTTATTTTAACTCACAGATGCAGCAAATATTTTGGTGATGGGTGTGGAAAATTCAGCAAAAGAAGGTGATCCTGGAACAATATTCTTCTTCAGGTAAGACAGGATAGAAACCCCACTGGAAAGTTGGTTAGTGGTCAGGTAATTGTGGCCTATAGATACACATGTCTTCAAGGTATGCTTGTGAGCTGAGTTTATCATTGGATTCCTTTGATCTAGGAGAGATTGCCAGGTTTAGGAGTCCCCTTCTAAAATGAAGAATTGTTAAAACAAGTAAATAGTCTTCCCCAGGGTTGTCTTTGTTTGTAAACGTGGGTTTTCATCAGTGAAGTTTCCAAAACCATCCATTCATCGTCAGTGCCCCTTATTGGAGTCTTGCCACCCCGTCCATCCCTGCTGTCCTTTTCTTCCTATCCTTTCCGGAGCAGCTAAAATTTTAACCAACTTACTTCCCCCAGAGACTTCAGACGGGACCGTGGCTCACATATGCTTGTTCCTCTCATTTAAAGATTGTCCTCCTACCAACTAATGTAAAGAGGCCCACTGGGGGTGATCGTAATGGAAGCCACATAAGATAACCTCCTCACCACACTCGGGAAGTCTGTTATTCCCATTTTGCAGCTGAGGAAATGAAGAATCAGAGGATTCAGTGAGTCACAGATAGCTGTGGGACTAACAAGTGGCAGAACAGAAACATATGGGCCAACCATGAGAGTGCATAGAGTGTGTGCCTGGCAAGGGTTAGATCCTGGGTTCAGTCTGCAATACCAAAAAAACTTTTTAATTCAAAAACAAAACAAATCCAAACTTTGTCAGAGGACTTTTGTGGTCTTAGTACTTGCAATTGATGAAAACTGGAAGCCCTAATATAATTGGCACTTCAGGTGTCAGTCTTATCTAGTTCCTACAGGATAGGATCTGAATCATACTCATCTTTTTATCCCAAATACTAAAATAAGCATAGACCACACATCTACTAAGCACTTAAGAAATGTGCAAAGAATGATAGGAGCCCATCCCTGCCATTCTAACTTTCCTTCCTCCAGGGCCATAACCCAAAGTCATACCAAAAACTGCTCAACACAGCAAATCTCAAACATGAAGCCAAGTTCATTTATAATGTTTAGACCTTAATCTCTATCAAAGCCAGAATTGGTACAGAGGGACTTCTGTGGCTTCATCATAGCTGTTTAAGTATTGTGTGATGGGGAGGTTTATTCTACAGAAGCTGTTAACTCTCAGAGCTTTAGTTGATCTGAATCTCTCTACCATAACTGTTAAAAACATGACCCTTGAGGTGGAGGTGTGGCACAAGTGGCACAGTGCCTGTTTAGCAAGCACAAGGCTCTGAGTTCAAACCCCAGTAATAGGGGGAAAAAAATGTATTCTATCTTTAACTTACTTGCTTCTCTTACTCTTTTAATCCAGGGAAGGAGCTGCTGTGTTTTGGAATATAAAAGACAAAACAGTAAGTATAAGTAAATTGTAAAAGTATAAATATTTAGTTTTCTAAGAACAAATTGTTAATTAGCACTCCATTTGAGATACTGGAAGATGAATTAACAGATAACCTGCAACTTGCTTGTCCTGCATTATGTGATATCCCATTAGTTTTATCTTCTAAAATATATTTTATTTTGGCTTATTTTTTAAGTTTTCTACATTTTCAGTTCTCTGGGCACACATTAATTTGTAAAGAACCCAGATCATCCTAGCGACACTGTGGAAAGAATTATATTTGCTCGCACAAAGTGCATGATGTATATATGGTTTATTGGAAGCTGGTTAAATTGATGCATATTTGAGATCAAACTTTCTAGAACTTATCACTCATAGGAAATAATTTCTTCAGTATCCAAGTCTGGATTTGTTTAATACAACCTTTTTAAAGATAATTTGGTAGTATACATCAAAACTTTTTATTTCACCCAGCAATTTTACACACAGAAAATTATCCAAAGGAAATAATCACAGATACGCATGATGAATTCTGCAGAGAAATGTTCATCAAAGTATTGTTTACATTAGCAAAGATTAGAAATACCTGAAGTACACAGCAATAGAAAGTCTTAAATACATCCGTCAGATAAAATACACTACAATTCTTAAAAAATCACATGGAAAAATACCTGCTTTCAGGTAATTTCTTATGTGTATGTTGCAGTTAGATACACAGTTATAACCAATCAGTTTTTTTTTTTTAAAGTATGCTGCCTATGATCCCAGTTTTACTAAAAGGAAATAAGAAATAGGCTCACATACAGTGGGGTGGGGAAGGGATCCTGAAGAAAAGAAAATGTAGATGACCAATAAATGTGAAGAAGACTCAAACAAACTGGCTGCCTGAAATTGCAAAGATCCAAAAAGCTGATAGTACTCTAGTTTTTTATGAACAATCTCATACATGCTTGGGTTTAAAAATTTTTTTTCTTTTATTCATATGTGCATACAATGTTTGGGTCATTTCTCCCTGCTACCCCCCACCCCCTCCCTTCCCCCACCCCATGTTTTAAAATTAGAAAAACTGTTCTAGAAAGCAGTTTAGCAA